>NW_024063145.1:0-1435000 GCF_006381635.1 Hibiscus syriacus | reverse complement strand
GATGAGGGAACTTGTCAAGCATCAAAAGGTTACCCATTTGTTTATTTCGAGTTACGGTTTGGGGGAGTTTTAGGGTGTAAAAGTTTTGGTTTATGGGTTAAGGAGATTAGGGGGTTGTGTTTTGGGTATTTTCGAGGGGGTTATCCCTTTATCGGGGCACATGCAGTGGTGGCCACAATGGTTTGTGGCCACCGAATGTGTTTTTTGTTTTGAACAAAAAAAAGAAAGAAAAAAAAAAGAGAGTTTGAGAGAGGAATGGTTGAAAAGAAGATAAAATGAGGGCTAGGGTTTCCAAAAACCCTATAATGGGATATTTATATTAAACCTAAAATGATGTACCTTTTAGATTAGGGTTTTTAAACCTTTTGCGCGTGGGATAATCCCTTTTCTGGCCATCCTAATGTTGTAGAGTTTCATTTTAGTCATTAAAAATTCTTGTTATATTGCTCCAAAGTTTAGATTATTGCAATTTAGTCCTCATTTCGAGGCTTTTAGTGTTTTGAAATTGGTCCTTTTATTTTAAACACCTTATTTTTTGATCCTATATGATTTGTCATTCTGTTTTTATTTGTTTTACATTTGATGTCTAATTTTACAAGTTTATATTTTAGTCCATGATGTATATTTTGGTAATTTACATTTCCAGTATTATATTTTGTGTTTTTTGAATTGTTAATCCTTGATCTTTACTACTTTAGTGCCCTTTATATTTTTAATTATTATAATTTGATTTGTATGCTTTTCATTGTTTTAATTGAGTTTTTAATATGTGCATACCTATATATTTAGGAAATACCTTATATCATATGTATATTTATTTCATTTATTTTATTTTGATATACATATATACATATATATGTGTGTTTTGCACTTTCTAGATATAATATAAGTATTTATATCCTAAGTTATATATATATATATATATATATATATATATATTTGTTAATAGATGAAAACTTAGAATTTTTATTTTTTTTGATGTATAACTTCTTAGGAATTTTAAATTCATACATATGTGCTATATTATTAATCTTTGCTTTCTAAGTATAATATAATTTAATAAATAATATTTTATGTATATATTAATTGTATTATTATTATTTTTATGCATGTTATGTATGTAAATATGTAATTTGGCGCATATCGATCTAGGTTCTATTTTAATTAAATTGCATGAAAATATACGAAACCTCATAAGCATTACTTGACCCTAATCAAAATAATTTGACTAAGGGAATATTTGTTTATTTTGAGATGAAGGGATGTGAATGTCTTAAGGAATAAGAGGTTGTTTTCAGTAATCTTAAAATAAAAGGGTATCCTCTCAAGTGAAACAAATAAAATTGATTACACTTAAAATTTGGGACTGAGAAAATGATTATGTTCCTTTAGTTAAGTTCACCGCGAAAAGACTATTATACCAGATCTAAGGTTCCGTCTCGATGTATTTAAATAATTGAACACCCTTATTCTCATTAAAGGTTGGTAAAATAATTCATTAATCATATTTGTTTGATATATGTTTGTAATTTTTGTTTTATCTTGTATGTGTTTTAATGGAATATTAAAATAAATCGCATTCGAATTAATAATTAATTTTATGATGAAATAGTAATATTTCTTTATTTTGATTGGAGTAAGAAATGATTGTTTTAAGGCATGAGAGGTCGTTTAAGAAAATAATAAAATATTTCTTTTTTCCTCCTAAAATTCAAAGAATGTTTTTATTGTTATTGTTATTTATACATTTAAATTTGGAATTAATAATGAACTTTAGGATGAAATTGTAATATTTCTTTATTTCGATTGGAGTAAGAATGACTGCTTTAAGGCTTGAGATGTCGGTTCTTCTCGATAGGAAATAATTAAATATTATTGTGTCTCATCCTAAAAATTCAAAGAATATTATTTGTGTGGAATCTTGAATTAAATTGAACTCAAATTCATAAATTGTATTGCAAAGACAACTAATTAATCGACTAGGTACCGATTTAGGGCACTTTTTGGGGGTGCTAATCCTTCCCCACTCGTAACTGACTCCCGAACTCAAATTTTTTGTAACGCATACTGTAAAATTGTTGTTTTAATTAAAATTAAATTTTATTAAAATGACAATACATTTTGGGAGTTGTATCACACCATAATCAAATATTGGTGGCGACTCCTCGAATCATGTTTTATTATTAAAAGGAAACACCAAATTATTCGAAACAAGATCTTTTAAAAATCACATTTAAAAATTAAATTTATTTTTTAAGAAAAATCGTTTCGACAGCTTTGGCGACTCCGTTGGGGACTTTTTTAGGGGGTTAAGTCGTTATTCAATTAATTAATTGTCTTTGCAATGAAAAATACAAGTTCGTTCTAATTTAGTTTTTGATCCCTTGTTTGGTTTAAATAAATTTTATGTTTATAATTTGATTAACCACTAAATAGTTGTATTGATTTGTTTGCTGACGTTTCCAGATTAAATAAATGTACAAGAATTTGAGAACTCTGTTTTGTGTTGTGTGTATTGTTTTTGCTTTTCCTCACACATTGCGTAGCTACATTTGCATAACATTATCTAAAACCCTACTCCGTCCAATTTAAGTAGGAGCGAGAAACTACTCCCTCATGTAGTTTTCACCTTCATATGGGATAGTGGATCACTTTTGGGGCTCATGTCTTATGGTACTCGTGATAATTTTTACCTCCGTATGGACATAAGGAGGTGTGTCCCCTCGAATTGAACTTGATCAGAAAGCCTGTGATGGAACAAATTTGAGAGTTTGGCAACCCAATTGGGCACCGACAATGATAATTCGAGACCTTGTACTTTAGAACTGAACCCAACATATAGTGAACCTAGAACCCGAACATAGGTAGAGCACAACCCGAACCTTAAAAATCCCATGAGGAGAGTGCACAAAGAAAAGCTCTTTTGAGTCTTTTAATTTGTGTAGTTAAATTTTTTTTGAATAAATGTATGAGAACTAGAAATCATGCGGTTAGATTCATTTTTTTCAAACAAGCATGTGAACTCGATGGCATGAGGTTAGGATTTATATGTTGAGCAAAGCATGGGGTAGAAAACATGTCTGGGTAGAACTGTTATAAAAGCATGCTAGAGTAGATATCATGTTTGGTAGGATCTTTTCTTTTCATAAATATTTTTTTGTTTTTTTTTGGATAAGTGGTATTAACAATTTCTTTTAGTTTTATCTTATTTTTCTGTCTTTTTTTCATTTGCATTTTCACATCATAACCAAACAAGTAATTGACCAAATTAGAAGGTTTTTATATCGACATAAAAGTTCCATAACTAGGTAGTCAAATCCGTAGGGGCGCTGACTTACAAACAAAGTTGATCCACGAGAGAAGAGCTCAAAGTTTATCGAAGATTCATATTAAATGAACAAAGATCGAGATGGTACAAAATAGTCAGATTCTAGTTGAGTCAAGAATGAGGAGATCCTTCACAAGATATCAAGGCCATTTTCCTCTTGGAGAATCCCATAGAAATAGAGGTCTAGAGATCCAACAATCACAGTAGGTGAATTAAAACAAAGATAGGTGGATCAACACTTTGAGAAGTCGAACAACTACTATCAAGACAACATCAAATCGTCAGAAAGGCCTAGATTAAGTAAATGAAGAAAATGAAGCTCGTCTATCTAGTGTAAGGAGGACTTATGGTATGATGAAGGTTGTTCTATGATGGTCGCTTTTGGAATTAACACCTCGTGCATTTGCATTTGTATTTGCTTTCTTGTTTTGCATTAGCTTATTAATTTATTTATTTTTTTTATTCTTGTCATTTTGTTATCCTATTTGTACTAACTCTTTTTATGTTGCTTTTCTTTTTAATTGCATCACATGATCATGATATAATCAAAATGTGTTGATTTATGAGTGATCATTAGAGTAAAAGGTTTTCATGATGGACAAAGGGTTTCATGATCAAGTAGACTATAACACAACTAGGAAATGACATCTTGAGAAAGCTTCGAGAATAGTAGAGAGCTATGCACCTAAAGATCGTATGTCTGATGAAGAGCAAAAGAAGATAAGAGAGATGAGAGAGAAAATGTCCAAGATGATGTATATAATAGTTGTTTTGGCCAAAGGGAAATAGACTTTTGCAAAAGAAAGGAAAGCTCTAGATGAAAACAATCTCGCGATGTCAAATACACAAATGACTACTTTAGAACATGTTGACCCTAACCAATATGAGAAATCACGCACAATCACCATTCGTATCAACAAGTTGTATAGAGACACCAAGGAAATGGTGACAACTACAAAAGTTTAGAAAGATGAAAAAAAGCCATACAATCAGAACTCGTTGGTATTTGAGAGACTACTCCCAACGTCAATAGAAATAAACCTGCAGACTCCAGTTCAATCCAAGCCAAGAGGTGGCTCTCATTTTGATTATATCATTATATCATATAAAGAGTTGTATGATAAGCTTTTAGAAGCCCGATAGGTGGCCCCGCATTATGTGAAACCTTTGCCAACCTCCATATCCAAATTGGTATGAAGTCAATGTTCATTGTGAATATCATGTCGGAGCTCAAGGACATTCCATTGAAAATTGCACTACTTTCAAGCATCGAGTTCAACATCTTTTAGATCATGGAGTATTGGAGTTCGAGATGAAAGATCGACCTAGTTTGGTAACTTATTGTCCTATTAAGATGGAGCCAAAAGTGTTCAAAGGTAAGGGTATCAGTGTGGGGGCATCTAGGAGGAAGAATGCTATAGTATGAAGCTCAAGTGTGTCATTTGAGGATTGAAAAAGATGAACTGAATAAAGAGATGGAAGCCATGCGTGATGGTTTTCAAAGGATCAATCAAGCCTTTAAAAATATTGGTATAGGGAATGCCCTAGAGGAGTGGGCAAAAAGGGTTGCTAAATTGAAAAGCGATGTTGAACAATGGAGAAAGAATTGCAAGGTGCATGAAGGTCAAGCCAAGAAGTTCTCTTACGATTTACAGATTACAGAAAAAAGGTCAAGCCAAGAAGTTCTCTTTTACCGAAAATCAGATGTAGAATATGTTCATAGCTAACATTGAAGCTTCATATCAACGCCACAAGTATGAGAATGATGCTAAGCTAGAAGCCATTAGGGCCAAGAACAAGACATTGATGAAGCTTGTAGATGATTATAGAGATCTTGTACAAGAACTTCGTAACCACAAAGACTTTCTTACAAGGAAAAATAAACAACAGTGTCTACAACTCCGAGAATTGACACATAAGATGGAGGAAAAAGAAGACATTATAAAAGAAGTTATTACCCAAGCAAGCAATGTGACTCAAAAATTGATTGATTTAGCTGGATTTGCAAAAGAATTGAATTATATTAATAACTCAAAACCCGAGCAAGAGTGGAAGTTAACTTGGCTTTTGAGAGAGATAGAGAAGTTAGGAGTTAAAGATATCCCTTATATGTAAACTTTATTTGATGTACCGAAACCTAATGTGTTCAATGAAAGTTGTTTGAAGATGGTCACTTTGGAATGTCACCTTTTGCATACATGCATTTGCATCGTATTTGTTTATTTAAGAATTTTACATGCATTAGTTATAAAAAAATGAAAATAATTTATGAAGGGTTATGTGACAGTAATACCAAGATCATTCATTCATACTATTTCCTCATCATCATGAACAAATGAATGGTAACAATGGAGCAATCTCATGAGGAATCACAAGATTAGTTGCAAGAGCAGTTGACCGGGTTACAATAAGATATGGTGAATCAAACATCGAGTTCTCTAAAAGATGTATCGAATTAAATGATCCAGGAGATAGAAACCAAGGCTGTTGATAAAAAGAAAATAGCTTCTAAAGGATATTAATGTTGTCAGACTAATGCGTCGAGAATGACAACCTGCCCGGGAGAATCCCATTCAAACCTAGGGAAGAGCCTCATTAATCATAAGCAATTTGAAGATAAATTCAAGCGGTTGAAGGAAGCAATTGGAGCTATGAAAAGTGTTAATGCCTCCCACAAAGAAATAGAAGCGATAGAACTCAACCTGGACCCTGATTCGATCATCCCATATGAATTTCGGATGCCTAATTTTGAGAAATATGATGGCACTAGTTGTCCCTTAATTCATCTGAAAAATGTTTTGTAGAAAGATTGAAGGGTATTTAAAAGATGACAATATGATGATTCATTACTTCTATAATAGTCTTGTTTGGCTAGTTGTATATGGTATAACTGTTTGAACAGAGAGCAGATCAAAACATGGGGTAGATCTAGTTGATGCCTTTTTAGGGCAATATCGATATATTAAAGGCTTAGCCCCAAAACATCAAGATCTTCAAAGAGTAAGGATGAAAGCTACTAAAAGCTTTAAAGAATATTCCCTAAGATGGAGAGGGGTGGCAGCACAAGTTCAACCTCCCATGTTAGAAGAAGAAATGTCATATATGTTTCATAATTCTCTTATAGCGCCTTTCTTCGAGTTAATGCTGGCAAAATCAACAAAGTACTTCAAGGATCTTGTGACAGATGGAGAATTAATTGAAAATACAATCAGCAAAGAAAACTTGAAAGTCACTTCCAAAAGCTCAACTAATCAAAAATTGAAAGTTGATGAGGTGAATGAATGTCACGTCCAGAGCCCCCATATTCGCAAAAGAAAAAGATCAGCTAGTCGTTCAAACCAACCAAAGAAAGTCTCACGATCAATAAGTACTTTAAATGTGTTCCAAACTTTTATCTCATATATGTACCCCCATTTGATTAAAGGTCAATACCTCACGCTAAGGCCAATGAAAGTGCCACTAAACCATTCTATCCACAACTATGATCAAGATAGTGGTTGTGATTTCCACTTAGGGGAATTTGGGCATTCTACGGGGAATTGTAAGCCACTGTTAAAGGAGATAGAAATTATTGTTGAAAATGGAACGTTGACACAAGAATTGGTGTAGCAATAGATGACGAATTCGAGTAAGACATTAAAGCGCGATATGTAGCATCTGATCGAGTCAAGTGCCACTACATTAGATGAATAATATGAGTTTTCTAATTATGAAGAGATCATTTCATCCATCATGAAGCTTGATTTCACTTGCATTGTCTTGTTTGAGTTTGTTCTTTCTTTATTTACCTAAATATTTTGTAAAAATGTTTGGTTATTGAACTTATGCTACTTTTTAGGGTTATAAGCAATTAAAGAAGTTTTAATCTTGAAGTTCTTTGAGTATCAAATGAATTAAATATTTTTTTAATTTTTCAAGAATTATATATCTTTGGAAAATGGCTAAATTAGACCTTTCATACCCTGTCCTAAGCCAAAATCACAATTATTCAATTATTTACCTTAAATAATTCATGGTAACTACCAAAACCAAATTTTGACACTACATCTATCTCAGTCACCAAAGTCATACCCTTACCTCTATTTGAGGTAATAAGTCACATCATCGTCTTCTCAGACACAAAACTCTCATTTTTTATGCCAATAAAACCTGAAGGTCTTAAGTGTAAAACTTTCATTTGTCTGGGAATCTTCCAGCAAGAAGAGACGAGATAGGGCATCATAGATCAACTTTCTGAAGATAAGCTCAAATAATTGGGGCTTACTCAAAGCAAGAAGAAGAAGAGGAAATAAAAAGAATGATTGAAATAATTTTATCATGCATTAATTACATTGTTTTCATGTAAATAAAGGTTAATCCTGAATATTCATCCCCCTGGGGATACCGCTTTTCACAAGGACTTATGTGTATGAAATCATGAACGAATTTCTTTCAATATCCATTCACAAAAGGAGAAAAAGATATCCCTTATTTTCCCCATTTGAGCCTGAATTAGTTTCCTTCTGATTCAACCCTAACCAAGGATCACTCTACACACTGGGGGCAAAGGTGAAGTAAATATGCTCGCAGGAGTGAATACCGTCAATTCATGTAGTGAGAAATAACAAGGAACCACAAGGTAGATCAAATGCAAAGTGCGAAGATCAAATCCAATCAAGAACAACAACATTAGTTCTAAATACAAGAAATAAAGAGGACAAGAAGGTTCTCAAAGAAATTAAAGTCCTAAACTCATCCAATAAATTCATATTCAAGATAGAAACAAAAAAAAGAAGAAAAAGAAGGAGAACAAATCAATACTTCAAGATGAGTCACTCATTGAGCCTCAAGCCATAAGGTTGATCAAGTACAATCGTTTCAAAGATTCATATTCAACAAGAAGAGCGAGAAATGCCTAATATATAGAAAATTAGAGATAAACTCTAGGGTGAAAAAAATGAGCAGACTAGAGGGATCCAAAAAAAAGAAAGAAAATAAAAGACAAGTGGCAAGCATATTCAAGTAAATCAATGCAAGATTGAAGGCATTAGAATGAATTGATCCTTGGTTTGATCACCCTTAAACACTTTTTTTGGGCTCATTATCCCTTTCTTTCGTAACCGTGAACCGTAGCATACGTTATGCGCCTAAAAAGTCCATTCTAATCATACATGGAGTTCTAAGCAGAAAAGACTATATACAGATTTCATTCCGCCTCTCAGGATTAATTTTTTATTTGCAAAAGGTTTTCTAATATCTTTAATGCATGATAGGAAAAATGAAAAAATTGGGTTCAAGACGTAAAATTTTGAAATACGTTTTTAAAGCCAAAAGAGGATTCGAGTTAAAAACATGAAAGGGCGACTCGAATATCAAATTGAACAACTACAAAATAAGAGGCAATCTTACAAATCTCTTGATGAAGCACTCCACATCCCAAATATGCTCCTGAGAGTTTGGAACCGGTGAGTATCTCTAGAAGATAAACATAGCAACCACTTTCTCAAGTCAGTGGACACCAAAGAACCAGATATGCTATAATAAAAAGGCTAACCTAAGAGACCTTACCTTTCCAAAATCAACCTAGACCTCAAATTTAACACTTGTCAAAGGGCTATAATTCTTGAAGAATCAAAAGAGTAATTGATTTTTTTTATACTCAATGAGCTCTTGTTTTTAATTTGTTTCAATTGCGAGCCCATTGCATGGGGCACCAATCTTCAAAAAAATTCATCAAACATTTTCACATTTTGAAAAATTAAAAGAGTAAGAAAAAATTATCAAATAGGACAATCTCTCGAGAATGAAGGAGGTCCTTGAAGATGATGAGACTTGTTCTGCCTCAAATGAAGAAGTAAGAGGAAAGAATAAGAGCCAAGGCAAGAAGAATAAATGAGATAAGAGAAATAAAGACATTCTCTGTTTTCTTTCAAAGCAATGAAGTTTGAAAGATCAAAAGACTCAAGAACAAAACTTCTCATACATTGTTATGACATCATCAACATTAGTAATAGATCATAAAGCAGCAATCGCCTTAATAAGAAGGTCTTGTGATTTTTGATAAATAATGCAATAGTGAGACCAGTCAAGGATGAAATTTTGGCACCCAAATAGGAATGAGTCATAAAAGTACCCACATTAGGGCATGAACAAAGATATAGATCATGTTGAGATAACAAGGTTTAAACCGAAAAGACATTGAGAATAAGCTTCACAACTTGAAGTGTTAGGGGTAAAACATGAATTTGAGAAGAGCTTACCTTATAGAGCAAACCAATCGAGCATCAATTAATTGTAGAGTCCTAGAAAAAAACTTTGATAGAGTAATTGAGTCAAGGACAGAAGGCTAAGAATTCAAGAAATGAAACATTTCTTTTGAGACTTTAATGAAGATAAGGGGAAAAGAAGACACAAAGACATAAGATGATCAGATGACTCTTCAAAAATGCAAACTTGAAATTATAAATTGCTACATTGATATATGAGTAAGCCCTAGAGAAGAGTGATCAAGTGGAAGAAGACAAAGTTTTCCACTTTGTATTTAAAAGAAAATTGAATAATCATTTATGCATTCATGAGAACATCATTTGCATAAAAGAAAATGCATTACATTGCATTCGCGTTTCACACATAAACACATGATTTTTACAGGTCTTCAAATAAAAAGAGAAGATTCGTGATGTCAAAATCAAAATAAGTAAAAGCTAGAATTCAAACTTTAAATATAGGAAATCATATTTAGAGAGGCAAACCCTGAAGAACAGATGGGCCCAATTCACATAAGATGCATTACTTTGAAGTGGGGCATGTTACCCGACCATTAAATTGTTTTTATAATTTGAAAAATAAGAAGGTGATTTTCAAAGTTTCTCATTTAATATTTTAAGAAAATGATTTTTGAAAATTGTTTCTTCAGTCATTGAAGCCAAATATTTCACTGTTTTAATTGTACTAAAGAGTTAAAATTCTACTTTAAACTTTTTGATTCTACAATTTCTACACTCTTTAGATTGGTTCATACCCATATGAAGCTTCTTTTCTTTGATAGTGGTTCTTAGCAGTGCAACACACAATGGAAAATTAATCAGTTATAATTGGAACTTTTGTGAATCCCATTGCATAAAAACTATGAAAAACCAAAAGTATACCTCTATAAAGCACTCTTGATTTTGGGGTTTCTTCGGTGAAGAATTACCTTCACCAAAAAGTTTCTTATTTAGTAAGTCCTTTGGTCCATCAATAAGTCTTTCGAGCATGATGACAAAATCCTTCGGGTCATCTGACAGTCTGTCGAGTAAGATGATAAGTCCTTCAGGCCATCTATAAGACATTTGGGAAAGATGCTTTCATATAATAATTTGAAAAATGAGAAAGCAATTTTCAAAGTTTTTCATTTAGTATTTTCAAAAAATGAAATTTTTGAAAAGTAAGAAAGTAATTTCCAAAGTTTCTTACTTAGTAAACTATTTCCAAAATTGGTAAGTCCTTTGGGCCATCAGTAAGTCTTTCGAGCATGATAATTAAATCTTTCAGGTCATCTGCCAGTCTTTCGAGCGATATGATAAGTCCTTCGGGCCATCTATAAGACCTTTGGGAAAGATGCTTTCATAAGATAATTTGAAAAATGATAAAGCAATTTTCAAAGTTTCTCATTTAGTATTTTCATAAAATGAAATTATTGAAAAGTAAGAAAGCAATTTCCAAAGTTTCTTACCTAGTAAACTATTTCCAAATTAGTAAGTCCTTTGGGTCATCAGTAAGTCTTTCAAGCATGATGATTAAATCCTTCGGGACATTTTTCAGTCCCACTTGAGAAAACATCAGGATGAAACTGGAAAAAATGCGTTGTATTTTTTTATCTTTGCCCTATTCTTGTTAGTACAAACATGGGCAAAGAAGGGCAGCTGTAGACACCCGTTTTGTCCAGGTTGTTGTTATTATTATTATTATTGTTGTTGTTGTTGTTGTTGTTGTTGTTGTTTTTATTATTATATTTCTATTATTTTGCAGGCTTTACAAGCCCAATTATAAGAGGCCAACTGGCCCAATCAGAGTGACCCAGCAAGCCCAATAATGTGAAACTCTAGGCCAATTGATTTTAGAGTTTTCTAAAATCCTAGCCATCAACAGTATCTCTAGGCCAATTGATTTTAGAGTTTTCTAAAATCCTAGCCATCAACAGTATCCGTCGCCATCGATCACTCCCGCTGTCACTACCAGCCAAAACTCCACGCCACCGATTATATCACCTCCCCAGTTCAACCATCAACCATCAACCAAATCAAAACCAAATTAAATAAATAATAAAAATAACAACCCAATCCCAAGAAATCTAGCAACCTCAAGAGCAATAGCCACCAACCAAACCACTCTATTTTGGTTCGGCTCACTAAACACGCAAAGGCAACAACAAAAACGAGGAGAAGATTCAGGGGGGAGATATTTAGTTAAAAAAAAGGAAAAAAGGAAAAAGCACAGTGGTTTTCGAAAAAAAAAAAAAAAAAAAAGGAAAAACAGAAAGAAAAAAAAAAAAAAAAAGAGACCTTACCTCGATCTTTACCTCACTGGCGATGAGGGAACTTGCCAAGCATCAAAATGTGACCCATTTGTTTATTTCGAGTTATGATTTTATGAGTTTTAGGGTACAAAGGTTTTGATTTAAGGGTTAAGAAGGTTAGGGATTATGTTAAGGTATTTTCAAGGGGATTGGCCCTTTATCAGGGTGGCGTGCGATGGTGGCCACGGTGGTTCATGGCCACCGAATGGGTTTTCTGTTATGAACAAAAAAAATGAAAAAAATGAAAAAAAAAAGGGAGTTTGAAAGAATAAGATATGAAAAGAAGATAAAATTAGGCACAGGGTATCCAAAAATCCTATAATGCGGTATTTACATTAATCCTAAAATGATGTAGTTTTGGGATTAGGGTTTTTGAACCTTTTTCTCGTGGGTAATCCCTTTTCTGACCATCCTAGTGTTGTAGAGTTTCATTTTAGTCACTAGAAATTCTTGTTATATTGCTCCAAAGTTTATATTAATATAATTTAGTCCTCAGTTCGAGGCTTTTAGTGTTTTGAAAATGGTCCTTTTATTTTACTCACCTTATTTTTTGATTCCAGATGATTTGTCATTCTTTTTTATTTTTTTACTTTTGATGTCTAATTTTAGATGTTTATATTTTAGTCAATGATGTACGTTTGGGTCATTTACGTTTCCAGTATTATATTTTGAGTTATTTGCATTATTAATCTTTAATATTTACTGCTTTAGTGGCCCTTTATATTTTTTTTATTATTCTAATTTGATCCTTATGCTTTTCATTGTTTTAATTGAGTTTTTTAATACGTGCATACCTATATATTTAGGAAATACTTTATACCATATGTATATTTATTTCATTTATTTTATTTTTATATACATATATGTGTGTGTTTTGCACTTTCTAGATATAATATAATTATTTCTATCCTAAGTTAATATATATGTGTGTGTAAATAGATTTGAAAACTTTGAAATTTTATTTTTTTTATGTATAACATTTTAGGAATTTTAAATTCATACATATGTGCTATATTATTAATCTTTGCTTTCTAAGTATGATATAAATTAATAAATAATATTTTATGCATATATTAATTGTATTATTATTTTTACCTAAGTTAAAAATATATATATGTAAATAGATATTAAATCTTAGAAATTTTATTTTTTTGATGTATAACTTCTTAGGAATTTTAAATTCATACATATGCGCTATATTATTAATCTTTTCTTTCTATGTATAATATAATTTAATAAATAATATTTTATGTATATATTAATTGTATTTTTATTTTTACGCATGTTATGTATATAAATATGTAATTTGGTGCTTATCGGTCTAGGTTCTATTTTAATTAAATTGCATGAAAAATTATACGAAACCTCATAAGCATTACTTGACTCGAATCAAAATAATTTGACTAAGGTAATATTTGTTTATTTTGAGATGAAGGGAAGTGATTGTCTTAAAGAATAAGAGGTCGCTTTTAATAATCTTAAAATAAAAGGCTATCCTCTCAAGCGAAACGAATAAAATTGATTACACTTAAAATTTGGGACTGATAAAAAGATTATGTTCATTTAGTTAAGTTCACCGAGAAAAGACTGTTAGACTGGATCTAAAGTCTCGTCTCGATATTTTTAAATAATTGAACATCCTTATTCTCATTAAAGGTTGGTAAAATAATTCATTAATCATATTTGTTTGATATATGTTTGTAATTTTTGTTTTATCTTGTTTGTGGTTTAATGAGATCTCAAAATAAATCGCATTCGAATTAAAAATGAATTTTAGGACGAAATAGTAATATTTCTTTATTTTGATTGGAGTAAAAAATGACTGCTTTAAGGCATAAGAGGTTGTTTCTTCTCGATAGAAAATAATTAAATATTTCCTTTCTTCCTCCTACAATTCAAAGAATGTTTTTATTGTTATTGTTATTTTATTGTTATTTATGCATTTAAATTTGAAATTAATAATGAACTTTAGGATGTAATTGTAATATTTCTTTATTTCGATTGGAGTAAGAATAGAGTGCTTTAAGGCAGGAGAGATCGGTTCTTCTCGATAGGAAATAATTTAAATATTATTGTGTCTCATCCTAAAAATTCAAAGAATATTATTTCTATGAGATCTTGAATTAAATTAAACTTGAATTCGTAAATTTCATTGCAAATACAACTAATTAATCGACTAAGTATCAATTTATGGCGTTGTGGGACTGTTAATCCTTCCCCACTCGTAACCAACTCCCGAACTCAAATTTTTGGTAACGCAAACTGTAAAACTGTTGTTTTAATTAAAATTAAATTTGTAACACCTCGACCCGTATCCAATCCGAATACAAATTCGATGTGCCACATTGACTTGTCAAATCTTTGACTTTTAACAAATAGTTGACAATAAATTTTACTTTTGAACAGTAGAACATTTTTATAAAAGATAAAAAGTACAACTTTCCAATTTAACATAAAACATATAATTCATCGTTTACATAAATACCATAAAATTTACATTTACAAAAACTGATCAGAACATTTCCATTTACCAGGGATACATGCCAACAAAATGTACAAAACTTATAAATCTACTATTTCAAATGGTTCTGATATGATCTTCACTGCTTACGTTGTCCTCTCCTAATCTTCACTCTTCTGATCTCTTTGAACCTACGTGTGAGAACAATCCACACGCTAAGTCTTTGACTTAGTGAGGCAATAAGTAGCATAAAACATTTCAAAAACATTTTCCAATTGAACTATATAAAACCTTTCATACTTTAATGAAATATGGTTTCTAAACTTTCATTAAATCACTCTTTATTCAGCTTACATCCTTATTCTCTTAGCCCAATGTATAACACTGATAATTCAGGATATTTGAGTACACTGAGGTTGTGCATAATTGTTGTCACCACAGCTCATATAATTTGCACCGAAGTGCCACGTAGAATTTGTCCCAAAGGACCGCGTAGCATTTATCCTGAAGGACCACGTAGAAATATCCCAAAGGGTCACATATATTGTCCCGAAGGACCGCGTAAAACCCTCGACTCTTGGCATTCCAAATATAACCCTAATTCTCACATATACACCTTAGGCTTTAACTTATAATTATTTTAAGTTTCACCATTTAAAGTGTATCTTATTTGAATATAGAGCATTCTCGTATATCATTTACACATAGGCATTTCGTATTCACATGTCACATGTTCATATTCAACACAATTAACCATAAAACTTACTTTAGCATATAATTGAATAAAACATTATAAAATATTGCATAAAAGAATTGAAAATAGTTTTCGATCAAAAACTTTGAAGTTGGCTTATCACAAGCTGTCCTCAAATCCAATATAAAACAATTTGATTGCACTCACATTTGCCTCACTAAAGTCATTTACTCTTATGTTCGAAACTTGTAATATCGAGTTGTCCGAAGGTTGATTTTGATCAAAGTCTACACAAAACAATCAAAAATAAATATCGAAATTTGAATTACTTATCCTCAACCATAATAACTTAATCTGCAAGAAACACTAAATTTCTTATTTCATACCTAGTAGTATCGGTACTCCCCCTACAGTACTGATACTTCCCTTTGTTGGAATCGATACCCCCCTTTGGTACCGATAACATTTTGACATACTGGAATTTCAGCTTCAAAATGGTATCGATACCTTACTCTTGGTATCGATATTACCCTTTCAGTATCAGTACCCCAACAAGAAGTATCGATATTGATCCTTGATTTTTAAACGATTTAGCCTTGAAGTATCGATACTATTCTTATAGTACCGATACCCTTGCCCATATTTCATTTCTCCCACTTCAAATTTTAACCCAAAATCATCTAAATCCTTTAATTTTTAACTCTAATCATCTCCCCACTCTCACTAATACTCATACTAATCACATATCTTCACTAATTCTCTTATAATATCCGAATTTCTCAATAATATTCTTAAAACTAAGAATCATATCTTTTAATCAAACACGTTACCATTTATTTCTAACACTTCAAATCTCTTAGCTAGGACTTTGACAAATCAATTCTACCTTTAGAATCCATTTATCAACCAATTTAAAAATTTTCACTTCAAAACCCATCTTATTCATTCCCTAAAAACTCCTTATTAACTTAGTTTTTCTTCATTTCCAAGCTTCCTTAATCTTCTCTACCTCTTAAAGCTTTAATACAAACCCATAAATTAAGAAAAATCAACAACTTATAATAACTCACCTTAACCCTGAAGCCACGAGCCAAAAAGGAAAAATAAGAGAAAATAGCAAATAATTATTATTTCTCCCTTATCCACTTAAAATATCTTAATATAATATGGATATAAAATCCATATGCTGAAAAAGAGCATCTTTCCCTTCTTCTTTGCAATTAGATCCTAACACAAAATTTCTAAACATTAGTCCTTGAACTTATTACTTATTTCAATTAAACTACTAAATTTTAGAGTTCTTACATTTTGATCACTGACTTAATGTTTGGGGTATTATAATTCTTTCCCCTAAAGAAAATTTATCCTCGAATTTTCACTGAACAAATAGATGAGGAAATTATCGTTTCATATCCTCTTCACGTTCCCATGTCGCCTCTTCTACTTTATGATTTCTCCATAATACTTTAACCAATGGAATCATCTTACTCATTAGCTGCTTGACTTCATGTGCCAAAATTTTTACTGGTTCTTCCTCGTTGGTCAGGTTATTCAAAACTTCTATTTTATCGGACCCTAGGATATGTGAAGGATCTGATCTATATCTCCTGAGCATAGATACATGAAAGTCATTATGGATCTTTTCTAATTCTGGAGGCAATACTAACTGATATGTCACAGTTCCAACTCACTTTAAAACTTCATAAGGTCCAATGAATCTAGGACTGAACTTTCCTTTACGCCCAAAACAAAGTACTTTCTTCCAAGGTGACAATTTGAGGAAAACTTTGTCACCTTCCTTAAACTCAATTTCCCTTTTTTCAAATATGTATATGACTTTTGTCTATCCAATGTCACCCTTAGGTTATGCTGAATCACATGAACCTTCTCTTCCACTTTTTTAATCAAATTAGGACCATAAACTTCCCTATCCTTTAATTCATACCAATTAAGAGGCGTTCTACATTTCTGTCCATACAATGCTTCATACGGTGCCATCTTAATACTGAATTGATAACTATTATTATATGCAAATTCCACAAGCGGTAAATACTTTTCCCATGATCCATGAAAATTAATTACACATGCTCTTAACATATCCTGCAGTACTTGAATTGTCCTTCTGATTGATCATCAGTTTGAGGGTGAAAGGTAGTACTAAAGTTCAGTCGAGTGCCCAAAGCTCCATGCAAAGATTTCCAAAATCTTGAAGTAAATTTTGGATCCCTATAAGATACTATTGAGACTACACTCCATGTAATCGAACTATCTCCTTAAGGTATAAAGCCGCATACTTATCCATCGAATAATATATTCTGACCGGAAGAAAATGAGCGGTCTTAGTCAATCTATCGACAACCACCCAAATTGAATCTTTCTTGCCAGATATCAAAGGTAATCCAATTACAAAATCCATCGTAACTCTCTCCCATTTTCATTGAGGAATAAAAATTGGTTGCAAAAGTCCTGAAGGCACTTGATTTTCATGTTTCACTTGTTGACAAGTAAGACACTTTGACACAAACTCTATCACGGCTCTTTTCATGCCTGGTCACTAAAAACACTCTTTCAAGCCATGGTACATCTTGTTTCCCCTGGATGCATAGTTAGTGGACTACAATGTGCTTCAAAAAGTATATCTCTTTTCAAATCATCATCATTGGGAACACAAACTCAATCTCAGAAATATAAACATCCATTTGACTTAACTTCAAAGTCTTTACTTTCACCCTTCTGAATTTGCTTTAACCAGATTAAACATTTTTCATCTTTATTTTGTAAATCTTGTATCTGATCCAATAATAATGGACTTAACTTTAATTCAGCCATCATCGTACCATTTCTTTTCAACATAAATCGAGCATTTAAGGCACGTAAAGCAGCAAAAGTCTTCCAACTCAGAGCATCCGCTACAACATTAGTTTTCCCAAGATAATAGTTTATAATCGCATAATAATCTTTAAGTAGCTCTATTCACCTTCTTTGTCTTAAGTTAAGCTCCTTTTGAGTCAACAAATACTTCAGACTTTTGTGATCAGTGAAAATAAAACATCGTTCCCCATATAAATAATGGCGCCAAATCTTCAGTGCAAATACTACTACTGTTAATTCCAGATCATGCATCGGATAGTTCTTTTCATGAGGCATAAGTAGTCTAGAAGTGTAAACAATTACATTTCCATCTTTCATTAAAACATATCCCAAACCATTTAGGGAAGCATCACTATAAATGGTAAATTCTTTACCTGCTTCTGGTTGCACTAACACTGGAGCATCCGTAAGAATTTTCTTTAAAGCTTCGAAACTCTCTTGACATCTACTTGTCCATGTGAAAATCACATATTTCCTTAACAGCTTAGTCAAATGGGAGAAAATCATTGAAAAGTCTTTTACGAACCTTCAATAATATCCCGCCAATCCCAATAAACTTCACACTTTAGAAACATTTCTTGGAACTTCTCAGTATAATATAGCTTTTATTTTCAAGGGATCTACCCGAATACCATATGCATAAATCACATATCCCAGGAAAGCCACTTCCGATAGCCAAAACTCACACTTAGAAAGCTTAGCATAAAGCTTCTTGTCATACAGTATTTGAAGAATCACACGAAGATGAGCCTTATGATCCTCCGTTGTCTTTGAATATACTAAAATGTCATCAATAAAAATAACCATGAACTGATTAAGATATGGTTGAAAAACTCTATTCATCAGATCGATAAACGTTGTAGGGGCATTCGTCAATCCAAATGGCATTACTACAAATTCATAATGGTCATATCGAGTCCTAAATGCCATTTTTGGAATATCTTTCTCTTATATCTTCAATTGATGATAACCCGAACATAAATTAATTTTAGAAAATACCGCAGCTCTTTTGAGTTGATCAAATAAATCATTGATTCTAGGGAGAAGATACTTATTCTTAATGGTCACCTTGTTGAGCTTTCGATAATCAATATAGAGGCGCATCGACCCATCATTCTTCTTTATGAATAATACTGGCGCACCCCACGGTGATACACTAGGTCTGATAAATCCTTTATCCAAAAGCTCTTGTAACTGCACTTTTAGCTCTTTTAATTCCTTTGGGGCCATCCGATAAGGAGTCATTGAAATAGGTGTTGTTCCCGTCATAACTTCAATTTGAAATTCAACCTCCCTATCTAGAGGTAATCCTAGTAATTCCTCGGGAAATACTTCTGGGAATTCTCGAACAATATGAATATCTTCCAATCTTCTATCTTTAACTCGAGCATCGATTATATTTGCAATAAAAGTTGGGCATCCTTGCAGCATCAATTTCATAGCTAACATTACGGATATTACATTTACTAATGGGTTGATTCTTTCACTAATCACCCTCACTTTAAATCCCTCAGGACTTATCAAAATTACTAGCTTTAATTGATAATCAACATTTGCATAATACCGATATAAGCAGTCCATTCCTAGAATAATCTCAAACTCATCAAAGGGTAATTCCATCAGATTAGCAGGGAATTCAATTCACTGAATCTTTATGGGACACCCTTGACACAACTGATTTACCCGAGCACTCTGCCCCAATGGGTTAGACACTATCACATCATTGATTACAGTTTCTAATGGAATTTAAATTCTTTCACCAAGTTACTACAGATATAAGAATAGGTTGATCCTGGGTCAATCAAAACCAAAAAAGGTTTATCACATAGCAGTTGAACGGATTTCAGGTTGACTGGTCGACTCAGACTGATTTCTCCCTCTGCCTCTCTGAGGTACAACATCAGATCTCCCAAATGATGCAACTTCTCTATTCATTAATAGGCAATACCGGATAAAATATATCGTGTCTCCACACCGAAAACATGCTCCAGAGGCCATTCTACAAATGCCACTATGTTGTTTGCCACAATGCTGACATTGACTTGTTTTTCCTGTTCTAGATTCTACTGATTGATTCTGCCTAGCTCTTCCCAGATTGGATCCTCTACTTGAGGATGCAGTTGACTTAGATCTTGATTGGGGTTGAAAACCTGAACCTCATTTTTTCTTTGATTGCAACACACTTGACGAGGCACCAGCTCTCTTGTTCCACTGGGTCCTTTGTTCCCCGAATCTTTCATTCTGAGCTCTCTCTAAAGCTTTAGCACTATTCACCACTTCTTGAAACGTGGAAAGATTCAACGCTAAAATTAATTCTTTCAATATAGGGCATAACCTTTCCACAAACCAATCATAAGAATCCTTTTATGTTGGAACCAACTCCGATGCAAATCGACTTAGCTTATTAAATTCACACTCGTACTCATACACTATACGATTCCCTTGTTTCAAGGTCATGAACTCTTGTTTCATCTGGCGAATAAATTGATCCCCAATATACTTATTCTTGAACTCCACTAGGAAAATGACCATGTCAACTGATTCCTCGTAGCTCTCATCGACACATTTATCCACCATAATCGAGCTTGTCCTCTTAGTAATGATACAACTCCATCTAACTTCTCCACTTCAGAATAGTGGAGATCCTCCAACATGATCTTTATATCATTCAGCCAAAGGTCTGCAGCCTCAGGAAATTCATCAGCTTCACCTTTGAACTCCGATGCTCCTAATCATTTCAATTCTTTGGCTACATTCATCTTAGGAGTTGAAGAAGCAGAAGGTTAGAAACGCGACAAATTTGCATCCAACGTTCTGAAAACACTCCCTGCTCTTGCACAGGTATCCCTTAAAATGCATGTTCTTTACTTTGTCTAGCTGGGGCAGGCAAATTACTACTTCCTTCATGACCTTCTCCAGCTTCACTTCGGGAGCCCTCAAACTTTGACATCTAATAAGAGGAAATTACTATTATATCAGTGATGACAACATAATAATTACTTTATCATATCAGAAAATTTTTCTTCTAGTTGGCATATACACTGTTTAAAACAAAACTACTTCATTTCGAACTTAAAATCAATTAAATCATATCTCTGATACCAATAAATATAACACTCCAACCCCGTATCTGACCTAAATACGAATTCGAAGTGCCACATTGACTTGTCAAATCTTTAACTTTTAACAAATAGTTGACAATAAATTTTACTTTTGAATAGTATAACATTTTTATAAAAGATAAAGAGTACAACTTTCCAATTCAACTGAAAATATATAATTCATCATTTACATAAATACCATAAAATTTACATTTACAAAAACTTATCAGAGCATTTCCATTTAAACTAGGGATACATGCCAACAAAATGAAAAAACTTATAAACCTACTATTTCAAATGGTTTTGATCTGATCTTCACTTCTTATGTTGTCCTCTCCTAATCTTTACTCTTCTGATCTCTTTGAACCTACGTGTGAGAATAATTCACATGCTAAGTCTTTGACTTAGTGAGGCAATAAGTAGCATAAAACATTTTAAAAA
Source organism: Hibiscus syriacus (assembly GCF_006381635.1). Taxonomy (NCBI): domain Eukaryota; kingdom Viridiplantae; phylum Streptophyta; class Magnoliopsida; order Malvales; family Malvaceae; genus Hibiscus; species Hibiscus syriacus. The sequence goes on along the minus strand of NW_024063145.1, from coordinate 1,413,568 downwards.
CATTTTCCAATTGAACAATATAAAACCTTTCATACTTGAATGAAATATGGTTTCTAAACTTTCATTAAATCACTCTTTATTCAGCTTACATCCTTTTTCTCTTAGCCCAATGTATAACACTGAGAATTCAAGATATCTTAGTACACTGAGGTTGTGCACAATTGTTGTCACCACAGCTCATATAATTTGCACCGAAGTGCCACGTAGAATTTGTCTCGAAGGACCGCATAGCATTTTTCCCGAAGGACCACGTAGAAATATCCCAAATAATCACATATATTGCCCTGAAGGACCGCGTAGAACCCTCGACTCTTGGCATGCCAACTATACCCCTAATTCTCACATATACACCTTGGGCTTTAACTTATAATTATTTTAAGTTTCATCATTTAAACTGTATCTTATTTGCATATAGATCATTCTCGTATATCATTTACACGTAGGCATTTCATATTCACATGTAAACATGTTCATATTCAACACAATTAACCATAAAACTTACTTTAGCATATAATTGAATAAAACATCATAAAATATTGCATAAAAGAATTGAAAATAGTTTTCGATCAAAAACTTTGAAGTTGGCTTATCACAAGCCGTCCTCAAATCCAATATAAAACAATTTGATTGCACTCACCTTTGCCTCACAAAAGTCCTTTATTCTTATGTTCGAAACTTGTAATATCGAGTTGTCTGAAGGTTGATTTTGATCAAAGTCTACACAAAACAATTGAAAATAAATATCGAAATTCGAATTACTTATCCTTAACCATAATAACTTCATCTGCAAGAAACACTAAATTTCTCATTTCATACTTAGTAGTATCGATACTCCCCCTACAGTACTTATACTTCCCTTTGTTGGTATCGATACCCCCTTTGGTACCGATACCATTTCGACATACTGGAATTTCAGCTTCAAAATGGTATTGATACCTTACTCTTGGTATCGATACTACCCTTTCAGTATCAGTACCCCAACAAGAAGTATCGATATTGATCCTTGATTTTTAATCGATTTAGCCTTGAAGTATTGATGTTGTTCTCTTATAGTATCGATACCCTTGCCCAGATTTCATTTCTCCCACTTCAAATTTTAAACCAAAATCATCTAAATCCTTTACTTTTAACTCTAATCATCTCCTCACTCTCACTAATACTCATACTAATCACTTATATTCACTAATTCTCTTATAACATCCGAATTTCTCAATAATATTCTTAAAACTAAGAATCATATCTTTTAATCAAACATGTTATCATTTATTTCTAACACTTCAAATCTCTTAGCTAGGACTTTGACAAGTCAATTCTACCTTTAGAATTCATTTATCAACCAATTTATAAATTTTCACTTCAAAACACATCTTATTCATTCCCTAATAACTCCTTATTAACTTAGTTTTTCTTCATTTCCAAGCTTCCTTAATCTTCTCTACCTCTTAAAGCTTTAATACAAACCCATAAATTAAGAAAAATCAACAACTTACAATAACTCACCTTAACCCAGAAAGCCACGAGCCAAAGACGAAAAAGAAGAGAAAATAGCTAAGTCTCCAAATAATTTTTATTTCTCCCTTATCCACTTAAAATATCTTAATATAATATGGATATAAAATCCATATGCTGAAAAAGAGCATCTTGCCCTTCTTCTCTTCCTTCTTTGCAATTAGATCCTAACACAAAATTTCTAAACATTGGTCCTTAAACTTATCACTTATTTCAATTAAACTACTAAATTTTAGAGTTCTTACAATTTGATCACTGACTCGATGTTTGGGGTATTACAAAATTTTATTAAAATGACAGCATTTTGGTTGCCCAATCACACCATAATCAAATATTAGTGGGGACTCTTCGAATCATGTTTTATTATTAAACGGAAACACCAAATTATTCATGACGAGATATTTTAAAAATCACATTTAAAAATGAAATTCCTTTTTTAAGAAAAATCATTTCGACATTCTGCTTGCTCAAATCCAACAGCCATGAATATAATGTTGAAGCTGTATGCAACATTCTGGTAGGTGCAAAGGAAAGATGATATTCAAGCTGAAAACTGAAGTAACATGGAAGTGGACATGATTTTAAAGGATATTTTATCAACCATTGAATGGAACACTAGTGATTTCCAAACTGGCTGGCTGCACGCCACATATATTATTAGATATTCTTCCACACCCGTACAATGGTAAGTGTCCATTGGTAAGTGTGGCATGTAACTGTCACAGAACTCAAAATTTAGGGACTCCACATATAAATGTCATTTATGTCCATTCATGTACAACATTTGTGTTATAACAACATTTTTGTTATAACAATATTTTTGTTCAAATAGAAATTAAACTTTTCGTTTGGTTCTCAAAGTAATGACAAATAAATTTTGTAAATCAAGATTTTGGTAGTATTTTAATCATTTTCCATGATGAATTTTGATAAAAATACCTCGTAGATTTCTCATAATTTCAAATTTAACTAATTAATTTTTATTATAAAATAATTTAGAGGCTTCATTTTAAAAATATAGCACAGAGCTTTCACATCATTTAAGATTGGCGTGTATTCTTCTTCTTGAAGGTTATATTGTTGGATCTATTAAAAAGTTTATGTTTTTGAGTTGGGGTCAATTGAGTTTTCCTACGCGGTTTCGAATATAATATATGTTTTTTTAATATGTGTTTAATTTATATTAATGGTGTGGGAACTAAACAATCTTGGTAATTAAGGGGTTTATTATTTTTCTTTAAGGTCTTAGATTCGAATATCACGTATGCCAGAGGTATGAGTCTCTATTGTCAAAAGAAAGTATACTGCCAACGGCAATAAATTCTAATTCTAATTTTAAATTTTTCTCTCTTTTTTTAATAAAATTAATAACTTTATTTGTATAAAAATTTATGTTTCTTTTAAATTAAAATTTAATTATTTATTTTAAAATTATTCCTATCATGACACGAAAACTAATCCATACAATGATACAACTTTAAAATAAAAACTCTCATCCATACAAATTTGTCCTTAGACGTTAGTCCAAATGATTGTATTGAGTTATCCACATTGTTTTTTTCTTCATTATCCTACTACCTAAGGTTTGATTTTGTTTCGATTGAGGAAAACATCCAAAATAGAACTAAGTTTTATCAATTAAATAGTGTTCATTTATTCAATCTAATTTAAGGTTATTTGATTAAGTGAATGTAAGTTTATCTTTGGGAATAAAATTAATGAAATATAACATTACTTGATATATTACTGAGAATATTGTATTACTATATTTGGTTTATTTGACATGAATGTAAAATTACAGTGTTTGGTTGGAAGAATATATATAGGAATAATGTATATTTTATCAGATTATCATTGAGATATATTTTCTTATTATTAACAAGTTAAGTTGTCAAAATTAAAGTAAAAATAGTTACATTAAAGTTAATAGAAAATGTAATATTTTTATTATTTTAAATTTATATATTTTTTAAAAAATTCTTTACAAAAATAATTTAATATATATGTCCCGAATTTTCTATTTTTTTATTTCTTTGAAAATATAGAAAAATACTTATACTAGTGTAAGTATATGTTTTTTGTAAGTATTAAGATATTGGGAGATATATATACTTAAACCAGTGCAAGTATATGTTTTTTCTAGGTATTAAGATATTGAGAAATGTGCATACTTACACCAGTTCAAGTATGTGTTTATTTCTTAAAAAAATTCTTAATTTACTCATGTTACATGTATGAGTTGTATAATAAAATGTCATATAAAATTATTTTACAAATTAATAAAAAAATGAAAAATATTTTATAGAAATTAATCCAAAAAATATATGTAATAGAACACATACCAAAAATAAAATTAAAATCAAACACACATAATAAATAATCAAAATATAATATAAATTTGATATTTTTTATTTTTATTTTATATGCATCATATTGTTTTATAGCAAGTATTAGAAAAATTGGAGCCATAGTAAAAAAGTTCAAAGCAATAAAATAGATTTAGTGTAATTATGTATAAAAGGAATGATCATTTTAAAATAGATATATTATTTTAGGAATATCATGTGATAAAGGAAGGGAATTGTCTAATGCATAAGAAATGGAATAGAATGACATGGAAAACACCCCAAGAAAATGTTACTATATGAAATACTTTATTACCACTAGAGGGAATGCTTTTAAGCCAAATGTGAGTATGTGATTCGAGAAAAAAATTATTCCCCTAATAGTTATTTTTTCTGTGAACCAAACATGGGCCCATTTCTAAGATTTTGGTGGCCCTTGGGCGAACCATAAAATTAGACCCTTAATAAGGGATTTAAATTACAATTTATATTTTTGTTTTCGGTTAAGTTGTGTTTATCGATGTTACATATATAACTGATGATATTGTGTCTCTGTAAATATTATGGTTGTGAATGTTTAATAACATATGTTATTGTGGACATAACAGTTGTGGATATCGTAATTTTAAACAATATCTTTACCACTACATAATGGTTGTTGTTGTGGTTACATATTGTTATTTAAGTAATTGTTCTTAATAACAAGTATTTAAAAAAATTCTAAGGGTGGCTCCATAAGTATTGAAAAAAATGAGTTCCTAAAAACAAATATTTTAAAAAATTAAGAGTATGCTCATAATAACATATATTAAAAAATTAGACCTTTAATAAAAGTACTGAAAAAACTCAACTCATAATAACAAATAAATATTAGAAAAGAAATTAAATTTTAAAAATATAACCTAAGAACAAATATTAAAAAAATTAAGCCTCTGGTAATAAGTATTAAAAGAATTGGACCCTTAATAACAAATGTTAAAAAAAATATTGATAAAAATAAATTAATATACAAATATTAGAAAAATAAATTATAATAGTAGACCTCTAATAATAAATATTAGAAAAAATTGAACCTATAGTAATAAGTATTGAGGAAAACCCCTTAATATTAAAAATAATTAGTTTCTGTATAAAATCATTTCTTTAAAGTAAATACATTATAAAAATTCTGAATCCCGGGGCAGGTGCCCCTCCTGCCCTGACCAAATACAACACTGACCAAACACTTTAATGTTAAAATCTATTAAAATATATTACAATTAGAAGTAATTTTAATTTTTATAATTCTTTTATTATACTTAAAAATTATTTTTAATCCATCTATCATAAAAAGGAGTATTTTAATCCATCTATTATAAAAAAAATTACTCATTGTAAAAGTGAATAATTTTGTCAAAAATGTTAAAGTTTTAATCGAATTAAACATTTTCGGTTAAACACCTTTTTAAGTACCTATTATTCTTAAATTTGAACAAATTGATCTCTTAAAAAAATTATTCAATATATATTTTATAAATGAATAAACAAAATTGATATATGGTAATATTGATTTTTTTGGGTCAGCATATGACACGTGTTCAATTGTGGTTGAATAGTTTTTAAAATAAAAAAAATAAATTTTATAATATTTTCATAACTTTGAAAAAAATAAAATTTTATTTTTTATGATTTTTTTTGCATATTTGTCAATTAAACTCTTACTCGCTTCAAATCTAAAAATTCGAATAAAAAATCAATGTACATTATTTTAATTAAACATTTTTTTATATTTTAACATGTAATTGTAATATTATTATAAGTAAAAACAACGAAGTTTGAAATTAGAATATAAATTAATTTTTCGTTTAGATCTCATAAGTGTTTAAAAATTTTATGTAAAAACTTTAAAAATATATATATTACGAGAGAAATTAATTTGATCAAATTCAAAATTGAGATCCTAAAGAGTGTTTAAACCAAAATATTTAAGGTAACTTATAATAACTTTAATGTTTTGAACCAACATGTTTATTTTTGAAATATTTTTTTATTAATATGGGTGATTACAATGTAATATTTGTTCGAAAAATTAATCATTTGACAATAAGCATTCAAACACTCATGCAAATGTCATGCTTAAACCCGAAACCTCTAAGAATAACAATCATTCTTTTAACCACTGAAATCGGTTGATTCGTATTACGAGTCTATTTAGTTAGGGAAAAACATTTTACGAAAAAAAAAAATTTCCCGTTTCCTGTGTTTGGTTCCGTAAAACAACAAAGTCAATGTAATTTGTTTTATAGTTGACTGAAAACTCAAACCAAAACACGGGAAAATGACTTACCGTTTTGGAAACGGTAGGTCATTTTCCATCATTTTCCCTTCCCTTCCCTTCCCTTCCCTTCCCTTCCCTTCATTTCTCCCCGAAGCCTGATATCTAACTCATCAATGTCGGATGTAATTCCATTTGAAATCATATAGAAAATCGATTGGGGAAATATATACTTTCATTTTCCCAAATGGATACACCTTTCAGATCTCGCTTTTGCATTTTGTTCCTCCTCACTTGTTTATTAATTTGCGGTTTCGCTTTTGTTGGAGCTCAAAATCAAAGGCCGAAGAACGTTCAAGTTGCGATTCGGGCTAAATGGTCGGGTACTCCATTGCTCTTGGAAGCCGGGTTGGTTCCCTTTCTTCTTATTATCGCTTTAATTTTGGGTTTGTTCTGTATATGATTCTCTTGTTGTGGATTTCGTTTATTTGTTCATATTCGTATTAAATTTATTCTCTTGGTGTGATTTGTTTGTTTAGTTCTTATTTTTGAGCCAATGTCAATGTTGCAGAAAACGGCTGAGGTTTGTGTTTTCATATCCAACCACTGCTTAAAGTTATTTGCTGTGTTTGGTTCTTTTTTGTTAGTGGTTTTATCATTTATCAATTTCGTTCTGTGACAGATAAAGGAGTATTCATACCTGTTAGATCTGGCTGATGAATGCGAAGATCCTTACATGCGATTAGTGTACACTAGTAAGGTTTCTTCTAACTTCCCTTTCTTTATAAGTTTAAATAGGTAACTGATGGTAGCTAATTGCAGCTTCATGGGCTATATCTGTCTATTATGCCTATCAACGTACCTGGAAACCATTCAATCCCATACTTGGGGAGACTTATGAAATGGTTAATCATGGTGGCATTACTTTTCTAGCTGAACAGGTGAATCATTTAGACCTGAGTTTGGGTTCATTTTTTCCCTTTTAATGTTTTGGGCTCTTCTAGCACTTTTTTCTGCATAATTTCTCTGCTTAGCTTCTGTTTAAGGTATTTATTAGACATTTTCCCCTTTTCAGGTTACTCATCACCCCCCAAATAGTGTTGGTCATGCTGAAAATGAGCATTTCATTTATGATATTTCATTCATTTATGATATTTCACCTAAAGTGAAAACCAAGTTATTGGGAAATTCATGCAAGTTTTATTTTAGCATTGTAGACACTATTTTTTACTGGGCTTAAAAAAATATTATTACTATTATTAATAATTTTATTACATATGTTTGCAGGCCCAATATTTAGACCCAACAGTACAAGGTTCAGTCCACCATTACAGCTTAAGCCCAACAAATAAGGCCCAGATGTACAAGAAGACCCAACAAGTCCTATAAGCCCAAATACAACAACAACCCAACGGCGGGTCCGACCCATCTTCAATTAGGGTATTGAAACCCTAAAACTATCATCCAGAAGCCTACTATCGCCGCCGCCAAAGAGAGCCAAACCGTCCAACGGCACACGCTGCTGCCTGACCAGCCGAGCTTCACCCTTCACTACCGCCAAGCTTCCAGCTTCCACCGAGCTTCCGAATGGCGTCATTACATGTGTCAAAGACAACCAAATCAGTGCAAAATCAGACCAAATCCACTGAGCATTTTTCTAAATTAAAACAAATCCAGAAAATTGGTGGTGCTATACCCTACCATTATTCGTATATCAGTGGAGGATTCATCAAACAGCAACGAAATTTCATTATAAAAGCATGTAATCATTCGAAGCAGAGGGGAGGAAAAAGGCAAGAAGAATGATTGGAAAAAGGGGTCTCGATTTTCAGCAAGGAACGAGGGGAGACAGCGATGAAAAAAAAGAAATTTTCGTAGAGGGAAAAGGGTGTAATCGAGTATGAAACCCGAAACAAATTGTAAAGGAGATTTGAGTGTCTCTGTTTTCCCATATTTTAGAGAGCATTTTGAAGCTAGCATTGTACAAGGTTTTCCTCTTCGATTTACACAGAATAAATAAAAGGAGAAAGCCTTTTCATTTTTCAAAAATAAAATTCAACAAGCTACAGATAAAAAAAATCAATACTAAATACCAAGGTATTTTCGTTATTGAAGACCATTTTTCTTCTTGTTCTTTTGTGTATGAACTTGCGTTTTTGGAATTAAATAAAGAGGGTTGAGTCGACTTACATATGAAGAGTGAATCCTTGCTGGAGTGAGGGTGGTCGGTGTCGTTGTGAGTGTATAAACCCTAGGGCTCTCGGCTGTGAAAAAAATGAGAGAGTGAAGAAGAAAGGTGCGGCTGATGAGGGTAGTTTAAAATTAGGTTATGCTTAGTATTTTAAGAAGTACATATATATTAAATGATTAGGAGTAATTTTGCTTTAGGTCCTTAAATTAGGCTCTTCTTTACATCTTGGAAGCTAGATTTGGACTGATATGATTTTATGTCAATATTCTGGGCCTTTAAGCGCTATTTTTCCTTTTTATTTTGTTTAGAACTTGTTTAGGTTTGGGTAAACCACGGTTTAAATCCCCATAGCTTTGTTTTTATTTATTTAGGTCACGGGATTATTTTTGATTTTATTGATTTAATTTTACATTTAATTGAATTTGGTCATTATGTTAAAGTTAGTATTTTTGGTTTAAATTAGTCCTTATATTAGGTTGATAATTATAAATAAGTCCATTTTTATTTTATTTATTTTGAAACATTCGTTACCATTTTGGTTTTTTAGGTTTTATTTTTATATCATTATTTTAGATTCTTTTTAATTTCATTTTAGAGCCTTTAGTTTAAATTAAATACTTAGGTTTAAATTAGTCTTGACTTAATCCTTATTAAGTATTTTACCTGTAAGTTTAATCTTTAATTGTTAAGATTTTTTTAGATTTAAATTTCAAATATTTTTGTCCTAATTGAAATTATTTTATCTTTTAGATTAAGTCCTTAAATCTAAATTTATTTTAATTTAGTTCATGGTTAGGATTGTTTTCTTTAAATTAGTTAGTATATATTTATTTGCATATTGATATATATAATGAGTTATGATTTATGACTTGATCTTTGTTTAATTTATAGTTTTAGCCTTAGATTTATTTGTTCTTTTATTTCAGTCCTTTAAGTTTCCTCCTTTTAAGTTATTAATTTGAAGCAAATTAATTAACATTCAATAAATGAATCATATTTTAACTTGATATTTGATTCATGATTTTCACCATTTACGACAATGTGTAAGCGACACAGTACCAATTTTGGGCGCAGTGGGGGTGTTAATCCTTCCCCACGCGTAACCGACTCCCGAACCCGTTTTAATCAAATTTTTGGTAATGCAGATCAATTTTGTCTTAAAAACGATTTTTCTTAAAATTGTTTTTTTAAAAAGACGTTTTTAGGTATTCGACCTACCTAACCCAAAGGTTGATGGCGACTATTTTCAATTCTATCCAATTTAATTTCAAATCACTGGAATTTCCAAAAATTAAAGTCGTAACTGGTTTTTAAACAATTAAACGATTGTCACTCCGAAAAGCGGTTACGACAGCTTGGCGACTCTGCTGGGGAATTTTTTTTAGAGAGTCAAGCTGTAAGTCGTTTACACATTGTCGTTGTGATGAAAATTATGAGTTCGAGTTTTTAGTTAATTTATGATTCATTTATTGAAGTTTGTAATTGCTTCATTTTTTTGTCTTACTAACATTTTTATCTTTGTTTTCAAATTTGTCCAAAGTTTTGTCGAGTGGTTTTGTTTTCCTTTTGAGTCAAAGGGCTTAATGTTCCTCCTCATACACATCACGATTCATTTGCATACCATAAGCTCACTTATGAGCTTCGTCCCTTTTAAGTTGAGATGGAAGCTTAACCTACGTGAGATAATTTGTTTCTCCGTAAGGGTTTTAGTAAGTAATCTTTGGGGTTCATATACTTTATGTCTACGTGAGATAAATTGTTTCTCCGCATAGACATAAGGGAATGTATCCTCTCGAATTGAACTCGATCCGTACGAGCTTGTAATGGGCCAGGATTAAGGGTTTGGTAGCCCAAGGTGGCACCAACTTTAAGGACAATTCAAGTACCTCCTTTTCCCGTTAGAGCCAAAACCATGCATATATTGAACCGTAGAACCGTTACCCTAGGTATAGACATACCAAACCTCTGACCGTCAGTAGGTACCCAAATTAAGTGTACACAAAGGAGGAGCGTTTCTGAACCTTTTTATTTTCTTTTTGAATAAAAGCATGCGAACTAGATACCATGCAGTTAGGATCATTTCATTGAAAATAATTATTTTGGGTAGAAAGCATGTTTGGGTTGGATCTCTATCTAATAAAAGCATGATCGGGTAGATATCATGATTGGGTAGGTGTTATATTTATCTTTAAATAGCATCTTTTAATTTTATTGATTATTTCGCCCATACTAATTTATTTCTTTTCTTTTACGTATGCCATTTTTTGTCCTTCTTTGCATTGCATCACTTTTTGCATCTGCATTTGCATCTTCGCATTTGCATAATCATCATGAATAAAAGAAAGGTGTTGATTAAACCAAGTAATCATCAGATTAGAAGAGCGATCATTGAAATGGAAAAGAATTTTCATAACAAGGAATAATTCAATCTAGCGGTTCAAGCTTAGTTTGAAGAAACACAAAGGGTGAAAGGAGACAAATTTCTTGGGGATTACGTATCACAGATGATCACAAATGTCAATGTCAATATCAAGAAAGAATTATCTACAAGAGCTGATAGAGATTTGGGATATTTAGAGAATAGTTACCAAGGAGAAATTTCACAAGAAATATGATGACATGGTTTATATCCTCTGTGTAAAGATAGATGAGTCGTTGCTTAAAGCTTTGGTCTGATGCCGGAATTCCACATAAAAATGTTTCACTTTCAAAAGACAAGATTTGACACCAACAATAGAAGAGTACTGCTCTATTTAACTTTGAAAGCCTTCAGGTGGATATAATTCATTACAGACTTCCGAAAATCCAATCCTTCAAAAGCAAGCTTGTGAAGATTACAAGATTACTGATAGTAGAACACATCCAACAAATGGTAGAAATGGAGTGTTTTATGTGGCATTGCCTCAAAAAGCTGATACTAGTGCACATAAATGAAGATAAGGAATTAGACACCTTTGATCTGGCTATACATGATCTAGTGATATTCTCAAAGACTTTGCTACATGTTGAGGTTATTGTTGCAGATCTCTTGGACAGATTGGAGAAAGGTATAAGTCCTGCAATGGCTATCTTGACAGATACTTTTTGATCCCTAAATGATTACCATAGATTGGAGGGAAGGCGATTCAAATGTTGCACTCAAATACCCACCGTTTGGATTCAGAATCATTTCTAGAAAGAGAATAAAGTTATTGGGATCATGACTGAGATCATGAAGTTAAATAAAAAGGCTAAACTGTATTTGTAGAATTGATCTTTCTTGTAAAGATGAAAGTTCTTTTGGAAGAATGGAACTCTTTCTAAGAATAATTACTTTTGGAAATCGATACCTTTTGCATTTGCATTTGTATTTGCATCTTTCCATTTTTACGTTTGTATTTACATTTTCATTTTTTTTTTTTTGCATTTGCATTTTCATCTTTGCATAATTATGTTTGTATTTTCAATCTTACATCATGTATTTGCATTTTATTTCAAACTATTTTACATGCATGGGAATAATTCGTGGAGGATTCTATGACAGAATTTTCAAAATCAAATTGGAGTTAACTTGGTCTTCCTAGAGAATGATAAGAACCATGAATGAGATTGTAGCAAGGGTTTGTAGAATCAAGAAAATCCAAGAGCAACTTATCAAGATTCAACAAGAAATGAATGATCAAGCAAAGAAGTTTTAGGACGAGTCAATGGAACAGATAACCAAATTGATGGGCATGGTGAATGTTATGATCCATGGAGAAGAGCCACTAGAGGATCCTATTTTGGATGGGAATATGAATGCTAGTGTTGAAACTTTGATTGTAGAAGGTTCCACTGGGCCCATAATGAATGAAGAGTTAACAAGAGATAAAGTTTCCTTTGGGAAAGTTGAGTCTTATTCAAAGAAGAGGGGCATAGAAGATGACCAAATGCTGATCAAGAAAGATAAAAATGATCAATCTCTCATGATTAGAGGTTTTAATTCTTTACAATCCTCCATTCAAGATAGTCAAGTTCTATCTATAAAGCCATCACCAAATAATCTCTCGTCAGGGGGATTACATGAGAAGAAAAAGCTTACGGCTGGATTGGTTACACCAGGATGTGTCCAGCCACAGTGGCCCCCGAATGAGAAATAGACCTATAAGGTAATTCCTTGGATAAACCAGAAAAGAACCCCAGATTATTCATTTAAGGTTCCTACCAACTTTAAGGATCCTTTAGAGCAAGCAATTCAAAGGTGCAAAGTAAAAGAGAAAGGGGTTGTTGCTTCAACAGAGATTAATACAGTCAATTCCTATGAAGAACACAGTGCACAATAGGATGAGAAAGGAAATCAAAGCAAAAGGGCTTCCATGAATATAATACGAGACTGGCCCGTGGGTTTAAGAATGAATGGGGCAGATGCAGCCTTGAAAACATCTCAAACACCTATATCAGATTTCCTGAAGACAAGTGGGGTTTTGGGCAATTTAGGAGGTTTGACGAATGTTACGCCAATCATAGCTGCAATATGTGTTCAGAATCTAGCCAAAACTATCATCACCAAGGAAAATCGTTTTGGATCTAAATTTTGACCTAATTTCCAATCAGGGAAGGAAAAACTGATGAATAACAAGAAATTAGGATTTTACGTAGAATCTGCTCAGGAGAAAGCAGAAATTTGTGCGTTTGAGGAATCATCCAAACGAGCCCGGATAAGAGAAATGATAAAAAAATGGGGAGCAAATGAGGATAAAGATACTGGTCCGATCACACACCCAACATTATAGGAGCAATGTGGCATGATAGATAAATAGGTGGAAGTTGTTATCTACCACTGTAGTACTTTCTATTTTTAGCATTTTGTTTGAACTTGTTTTTTTTTTCCTTTCTTTGCCTTTTGTGTAATAAATAATTTTTTGTTACTTTTAAGGTTATGAGCATTGAATCAATTTTGCAATCTTGCAGTTCTTTGAATATCAACAGAATTAAAAACTCTTTATGATTAGAGTTACACATCTTTGACAAATTATCAAGATTGAAAACTGGTAAAACAAGGACCTTGACTTGACTTCAGATGAAATATACCCAAACATTATACCCTTCTACAAATATGAGATAGCCTTCTCCAGTGCAAGGAATTAGATAAAAGGCTTGGTATTTACATAGAGGAGCGTACAACATGGGGCATCTTTTGTGTGACTTTGCGAAATTGTCTAGATTACTTTCTATTGATGATATTCGATGATGAAATCTTCACAATTAGGTAAAGTCAGTTGCTTGGGAATTGAACTCTAACGATGAGAGTTTCTAATTTCCACTAAACCACCTAGACTATAACAGGTTTTTCTTAAGAGTTATATATCCATGTTATATTATTATATATACAATAAAACTTGAGTTGTCCCTCTAGAGCAATTGGTTAATAGCCCTGGCTTTATGGATAATATTCAGCTATCTTATTATAATATTATATGCAATAAAGCTAAGCTATTCTGCTAAGGCAATTGGTTATAGAGGAAACTCGAAAGCCCTGGCTTTATGAATAGATTATATTCAAACCATGACTTTGATTGGGTACTTGGCAATTTGGTGTATGCTCCACTGTGATTGTCAAGTCAAAGACTTTGTGATGAGATGAACCCTTCAGTTGGCCCAATAAAGGAAAATTACAATAAAGCTGATTTCAGCTAGCCAAACCATGGCAAACTTTATAAATAAAGAGTTTCGGTAAAGATGAACTAAGAGAGTTCAGGAACACCTGTTATAGTCAACTACACACGAGCACACAGAAATTTCATTTTTAGATCGATATTTTCGCATTGCTTTGGTTAAAGGGAAGATTTTAGAGAAGTGAAATAAGGTATTCTAGATGGTCTAGTAATTGGCTATGCTAGTTGCGTCATTTTGTCTGCATCCGGTTAAAATACCAAGTCAAGAAAGTGAGGTATGTGGCAGTATTCACAAAGAGTGAGAGAGGAGTGACATTTTCAATAGATGTAACCATAGAAAATAGGAAAGTCAACCTGAAACTCACTCATAAATCTTGATACTTGTCAAAGAACTATAACTTTAAGACATTAAAGAGTTGTTGATTCTTTTGATATTCTTTAAACTCATGCTTATGATTTGATTCTATTGTGAACCTGTAAGAAACAATACTTTACAAAATTCTTTTATTCTTTGATAAAGAAAGGAGGAAAATATTTTCAAACAGGACAGTCTCAAATAAGAAAGGTTCTTGAAGCAAGTTGAGGACTGTTATGCCTCTATTTGAGAAAAAGAATGAGCGATGCCAAAATGAGGAAGCACTTCACATTCTTGAAAGCAAGTGGTCAAGAAGATCAGGAGGGCTGGATGAGAGAACTTGTAACACTCTCTTGTGACATTATCAGCAACCTGATAAGAAGACGATGATTGTCTTGTTCGAAAAAAATGAGCACATATCCCAATGCATAACAAAAAGGCAAGAATATAACCAGTCAAGCAAAAGGGGACCACCTTACTCAGAAGAAACACATATCTCAGTCATTTTTGTTAGAAAGATTGATCACTTTTTAAGTTGGTGATAACATGAAGATAATCCCTCGAAGTTACTTGACAACATTGTTGTTAGTAACACCAGAATGAGAGCATTCAAGATAAACAAATTTGGGCACGAATAGAGCCACAATGATCCATAAATAAGGGCATTATCAAAGTTGTACCTCGTGGGAATCATGAGATTCAAATTCAATGGACATCGAGAATGAACCTTTTGACTTGAAGGATGGGGCATTTTGAAGGCCCACTTTAGATAGAAATGATCCATGTGGGGCACATTGAAGGCTCACACTAGCATGAAAAGGTTGGGATATTTTGAAGGCCTATTTCAGACAAAAATGATTCATGTGGGGGCATTTTGAAAGTTCATTTTGAAGGCTCATATCAGTAAAAATTAATTTTGAATACATTTTGAGCATTCATATCAGTAAATGTTGGGGCATATTGAAGGCCTATATCATCATGTATCAAGATCATTCATTTGAACAAATATTTCTAATGAGACAGAAAGATATGAAGAATGAAAATGGTGAAACAGTGACAGTGGAGCTAACTATACATAATTGGTTTGTTCATCAGGAAGTTGTATTATTCTGGTGATTTGATGCTGGCGGTTAAAGTATCCATCTTGCGGTCTCACTGAGCTTTGTTCTTAAGTGACGTCCTACAAAAATTGATGAATGTGGGCATCACTGATTGAGAAATCTGAGAAGAAGCTACAAGAAATGATGAATGTGTGTCAAATTCTTTACGAACCAGTGATTATGGTGCTGAACGAATGTTGCAATCATATGGTGTTTCTATTTGTGGACTCAAGATGAAGTTTGTCTTCTTCAACCCCAAGGTTAGAAGTGAGATATGATGAAGATTTATTTCCACGAAAGAGGTGATAAAATCTTAACAGCAAGAGACTAGTGGTATCAACTAAGGCTGAAAGATGGGTTGTTGTTAAAAACGAGTCTCATTTGATGTTTGACTAGATATGGTGACATGAAAATTTGGATAGGTCTTCCTAATGTCGAGTTTCAAGAGTCAAATCAGAATTGACGTAACTCTTCCTTTGATCTATACGGAGTTTGTCATAGTCATACGAATAGTCTCTGAAAATAGGGCAACACAATCATATTTCTGATCGTAGCAAGAAGTTGAGAAAGAAAATGTTTTTTTCCCGAAATGAAGATAGAAAACAAAGACGACAAGAAGAGAGAAGAAGATTAGATGGATCTTCAAAAATGCAAGTTGGAAATTATGAGTTGCTACATGAATATTTGAGTAGACTTTAGGAAGAAGTGATCAAGTAGAAGAAGACCAAGATGGCCACTTTGAAGTTAAATGAAGATTGCATCACATTTTTTGCATTCATAAGAACATCATTCGCATATAAAAAAGTCATGCATTACACCTACATGAATTTGCATCTTTGCATCAAACATTCATTCATAATAGTTGCATTCAACTACATTTTTGCAGATCTTTCAGGAAACATTGAGAGTAAAAGACAATAAGACATCCTCAGTAAGAGGGAGTAATCATCTTCAGATTCAACATTTTCAGACAAATTTTGTCTCGCTTGAGACAGTCCCATTTAATACGGAGGATTTATCTCACTAGAGATTTTTTTTCTTAAAATAGACTTTGTCTCACTTGGATTTTATCTCATTCAAGATTGTTTTTTCTTGAAACAGAAGATTTTATCTCGCTCAAGATTGTTTTTCCTTGAAACAAAAGATTTTATCTCGCTTGAGATAGTTTCCCTTGAAACAAAAGATTTTATCTCGCTTGAGACAATTTCCCTAGAAACGAGTTTTGTCTCTCTTGAGACAGTTTCCCTTGAGACAGTCTCCCTTGAGACAATTTCACTTGAAACAAATTTTGTCTCCCTTGAGACAGTTTCCCTTGAAACAAATTTTGTCTCCCTTGACACAGTTTCCCTTGAAACAAATTTTATCTCTTTTGAGATAATTTCACTTAAAATAGAAGCTTTTATCTCGTTTGAGATAGTTTCACTCGAAACACAATGTTTTGAGAAACCATCGTGATATGCAGGGGTTTCTTGATGAAAAGCTTGAAGGACCATCGTGATATGTAGAGGTTCCTTGATGACAAGCTTAAAGGACCATCGTGATATTAGGGGTTCTTTGATGACAAGCTTGAGAAGTCATCGTGATATGTAGGGGTTTCTTGATGATAAGCTTGAAGGACCATCGTGTTATGTAGGGGTTCCTTGATAACAAGCTTAAAGGAGCATCGTGATATGTAGGGGTTCTTTGATGATATGCTTGAGAGACCATCGTGATATGTAGGGGTTTCTTGATGACATGCTTGAGAGACCATCGTGATATGTAAAGGTTTCTTGATGACAAACTTGATGAACACTTAAGGGACCATCGTGATATGTACGGGTTCCTTAGTGACAATTAAGAAACTAAGCCTTCGGGGGTTTCTTGATTTTTAAGTTCTTCAGGCCATCCATAAGACCTTCAGTGCAGGATGTTTTCAAATGATATCTTAGAAACTAAGCCTTCGGGGGTTTCTTGATTTTTTAAGTCCTTCGAGCCATCCATAAGACCTTCAGTGCAGGATGTTTTCAAATAAGATTTAAGAAACTGAGCTTTTGGGGGTTTCTTGATTTTTAAATCCATCGGGTCATCTGTCTGAAAATTTTCAAAGAGAAGATAAACATATCAACATTTCCAGTACAGAGTTCATAATGAGAAGAACTCATCCGATAGAGGGAGAAGAAGTTCATAATGAGAAGAGCTTGTTCGCACTATCACTCGATTCACGTCATTTCAAATCAGGGTATTTTGAATCAGTGATACCTCGTTTGAGGGGTTGGCATTTCTAATTGAGAGTTCATAATGAGAAGAACTCATCCGAAAGAGGGAGAAGAAGTTCATAATGAGAAAAGCTTGTTCGACCTATCACTCGATTCACGACATTTCGAATCAGTGGCACCTCGCTTGAGGGATTGACATTTCCAATGGAGAGTTCATAATGAGAAGAACTCATCCAAAAGATAGAGAAGAAGTTCATAATGAGAAGATCTTGTTCGACCTATCACTCGATTCACGGTATTTCGAATCAGTGACACCTCGCTTGAGGGATTGACATTTCCAATTGAGAGTTCATAATGAGAAGAACTCATCCGACAGTGGGAGAAGAAGTTCATAATGAGAAGAGCTTATTCGACCTATCACTCGATTCACGACATTTCGAATCAGTGACACCTCGCATGAGGGATTGACATTTCCAGAAGAAATTCATAATGAGAAGAACTCGTCCTAAAGGAGAAAGTTCATAATGAGAAGAACTTGTTCCTTTCGATTCCATCATAGAAAGAGGTGGATCAATATTTTTAATGGAGAGTTCATAATGAGAAGAACTCATCCGACAGAGGAAGAAGAAATTCATAATGAGAAGAGCTTGTTTGACCTATCACTTGATTCACGACGTTTCGAATCAGTAACGTCTCGCTTGAGGGATTGACATTTTAATAGAGAGTTCATAATGAGAAGAACTCATCCAAAGAGGAAGAAGAAGTTCATAATGAGAAGAACTTGTTCAATCCAATGATTTACAACGAAGAATATCCAAATCAAATGCTAAAAAAGAAGACCGGACAAAAATTGGTTGTCTTTTTTATCTGTCATATTCTTGTTAACACAAAAATGTGCAAAAAGTGACCGTAGACACCCATTTTTGATCGGGCTTAAAAAATATTATTAATATTATTATTATTATATATATTATTAATAATTTTATTACATATGTTTGCAGGCCCAATATTCATACCCAACAGTACAAGGTTCAATCCACCATTACAAGCTTAAGCCCAACAAATAAGGCCCAGATGTACAAGAAGGTCCAACAAGTCCTATAAGCCCAAATACAACAACAACCCAACGGCGGGTCCGACCCATCTTCAATTAGGGTATTGAAACCCTAAAACTATCATCCAGAAGCCTACTATCGCCGCCGCCAAAGAGAGCCAAACCGTCCAACGGCACAAAGCTGCTGCCTGACCAGCCGAGCTTCACCCTTCACTACCGCCAAGCTTCCAGCTTCCACCGAGCTTCCGAATGGCGTCATTACATGCGTCAAAGACAACCAAATCAGTGCAAAATCAGAACAAATCCACTGAGCATTTTTCTAAATTAAAACAAATCCAGAAAATTGGTGGTGCTATACCCTACCATTATTCGTATATCAGTGGAGGATTCATCAAACAGCAACGAAATTTCATTATAAAAGCATGTAATCATTCGAAGCAGAGGGGAGGAAAAAGGCAAGAAGAATGATTGGAAAAAGGGGTCTCGATTTTCAGCAAGGAACGAGGGGAGACAGCGATGAAAAAAAAGAAATTTTCATAGAGGGAAAAGGGTGTAATCGAGTATGAAACCCGAAACAAATTGTAAAGGAGATTTGAGTGTCTCTGTTTTCCCATATTTTAGAGAGCATTTTGAAGCTAGCATTGTACAAGGTTTTCCTCTTCGATTTACACAGATAAATAGAAAGCCTTTTCATTTTTCAAAATAAAATTACAAGGTATTTTCGTTATTGAAGACCATTTTTCTTCTTGTTCTTTTGTGTATGAACTTGCGTTTTTGGAATTAAATAAAGAGGGTTGAGTCGACTTACATATGAAGAGTGAATCCTTGCTGGAGTGAGGGTGGTCGGTGTCGTTGTGAGTGTATAAACCCTAGGGCTCTCGGCTGTGAAAAAAATGAGAGAGTGAAGAAGAAAGGTGCGGCTGATGAGGGTAGTTTAAAATTAGGTTATGCTTAGTATTTTAAGAAGTACATATATTAAATGATTAGGAGTAATTTTGCTTAGGTCCTAAATTAGGCTCTTCTTTACATCTTGGAAGCTAGATTTGGACTGATATGATTTTATGTCAATATTCTGGGCCTTTAAGCGCTATTTTTCCTTTTTATTTTGTTTAGAACTTGTTTAGGTTTGGGTAAACCACGGTTTAAATCCCCATAGCTTTGTTTTTATTTATTTAGGTCACTGGATTATTTTTTATTTTATTGATTTAATTTTACAATTAATTGAATTTGGTCATTATGTTAAAGTTAGTATTTTTTGGTTTAAATTAATCCTTATATTAGGTTGATAATTATAAATAAGTCCATTTTTATTTTATTTATTTTGAAACATTCGTTACCATTTTGGGT
Source organism: Hibiscus syriacus (assembly GCF_006381635.1). Classification (NCBI taxonomy): domain Eukaryota; kingdom Viridiplantae; phylum Streptophyta; class Magnoliopsida; order Malvales; family Malvaceae; genus Hibiscus; species Hibiscus syriacus. The sequence continues at coordinate 1,393,585 of NW_024063145.1, read as the reverse complement.
TTTTAGGTTTTATTTTTATATCATTATTTTAGATTCTTTTTAATTTCATTTTAGAGCCTTTAGTTTAAATTAAATACTTAGGTTTAAATTAGTCTTGAATTAATCCTTATTAAGTATTTTACCTGTAAGTTTAATCTTTAATTGTTAAGATTTTTTTAGATTTAAATTTCAAATATTTTTGTCCTAATTGAAATTATTTTATCTTTTAGATTAAGTCCTTAAATCTAAATTTATTTTAATTTAGTTCATGGTTAGGACTGTTTTCTTTAAATTAGTTAGTATATATTTATTTGCATATTGATATATATAATGAGTTATGATTTATGACTTGATCTTTGTTTAATTTATAGTTTTAGCCTTAGATTTATGTGTTCTTTTATTTCAGTCCTTTAAGTTTCCTCCTTTTAAGTTATTAATTTGAAGCAAATTAATTAACATTCAATAAATGAATCATATTTTAACTTGATTTTTTATTCATGATTTTCACCATTTACGACAACATGTAAGTGACACAGTACCAATTTTGGGCGCTGTGGGGGTGTTAATCCTTCCCCACGCGTAACCGACTCCCGAACCCGTTTTAATCGAATTTTTGGTAACGCAAATCAATTTTGTCTTAAAAACGATTTTTCTTAAAATTGTTTTTTTTAAAGACGTTTTTAGGTATTTGACCTACCTAACCCAAAGGTTGATGGCGACTCTTTTCAATTCTATCCAATTTAATTTCAAATCACCGGATTTTTCAAAAATTAAAATCGTAACTGGTTTTTAAACAATTAGACGATTATCATGCCGAAAAGCGGTTACGACAAGCATGCATGCTTGTTTGCTTCTAATCACATGCTTTATTTCTTTGGTTGAGGTATCTAAGGACTTGAGGTTTGAATTACAGGTATCTCAGGACATATGGGAGTTGGAAAGTTCCAGTTTAGTTCCAAGTCCCAGTATTTGATTGTACAATTGTTTACATGTGAAACATGAAGGAATTCATGAGAAGGAATTCTAAATCTAATGCTTTTATTGCAAATGCAGTGCAAATGTTCATTATTTAACCTCCAAGTTTTCCTATATTAAAAAAAATACTCTGTTGTGAGTTTGAGCACACTGTAATATCTTATGATTTAGGGATTTAATTTGATGCATATATTACTGTATATTACGGTTGGATATTATTTTTGTTTTAATGTGTTAACTTCTTTAATTATATATTTTGACACTCATTATAAACTTTTATAATATATTTTTAATCAATTATTAATATTAATTCAAATAACCCTACATAATATTAATTATATGTTGAAATTTATTTCTAAAAATAAGAATGAATAAACATATGAAGATTTTAAACCTAAAATAGTGTATTAATAACACAATCAACATAAATTATTAATATTATCTAAAAATTTAGTTTGAAGTATTAATAAAAATACATATTTTTATAAAAAATAATTATATAAAAAATAAAATGAACCTTAAGAATAAAAACATATCGAACATGTAGGCTGCTTTATTAAAAACAGATTCTGAAAACTGTTTTCAATAAAATTAATCAAACAGTGTAAAACATTTTACAATGTACCATCCAAACACTGGAAAATATTTTCTGAAAAATATTTTCCAGAAATGTAATTCATTTTCCAGATTTCATTTTCCGTAAAATGTTTTCCTCCAACCAAACAGACCCTAAAATGTTCCTTTTTATAATAAAACTAAAACGAACTTTTTAGCTATAGTAAAAGAACTAAAATACTCCATTTTTAAAATAAACTTTTAAGTATAGTATAAGGACTTTTAATAAACTTTAACCCCCAATTCAATTATCAACAGTGATGGAACATAAAAGGGGTTAGTGAGACATTGTCCTTCTAAAATTTAAAAAATTATAATTTAGATCTTTACAATTTTAAAAATTTAATTTGATCCCTCAAAATTTTAAAAATTCAGATTAAACTTTAATTTCTTAAATGTTCTTAATTAAACTCCCTCCCATAATTTAATTTTTAAAAATGCTTATTAAGCCTCTAGAAATTTTAAAAATTATAATTAGACACTAATTTTTTGGGAAAATGTAAACTAAACTCTTTAAAAATTTTAAAAGTTTTAATTTAAACTTCTAAATTTTTAAAGTTTTAAATTGATCTCAAATTCTATCACCAATTTCCGTCACTAATTATCAATGTACATTTGTAGCTCCCGATGATAAGAAGAATTAGGCCATGTTAATGTACATACTCTTCACATCATACTGCTGATCAGGCAGCATCTTCAAGCATCATGTATATGATCAATAAAATAATATACAGTATCCATGTTCAATGTTAAGGACTGTCTCTGCATTCAAGGGGCAAATCATCTAACCAAGAATCGTCCAATAGAGGAACCGAAGGTTCTAATTCAGTGGGCCATTCTAAACTAACATCTATTTCATCAAAGATGATTGGCTTACATTTCCCATCCCTACTCCGGCAAATGGTTTGTAACCAGAGATTGCAGTGCACAAAAACCAAATCATTGAGTTTCTCCAGCTCCGTTTTGTTTCGTTTCTTCGTATGTATAGTCTCGAAAGTACTCGAATTCCATCTGCACCAGTAAAAACTACACGGTTGGCTTAGTATCCGTATGGCCACTCTTTGTAGTGTCGGAATCTCGTAACCGTAGCTCGCCCACCAATCACCTACAATTATCGGATAACAACTTTTTAAGTATACCCTAAATCCGAGAAACCATCCCAAGATATTAGTTAGTCGAATGCATCATATCTAATAGAGAATATGATGGCGAAAAGAATGCAACTTTCTCATACCTGGAGCATTGAGGGTCCTCCCCATGATGGCGAAATCAGTCCCTAGAGCACCTTGTGCATTTATGTACACAGGATGTTCCTTTGTGATTTCGATTTTATCTTTATTGGCCGTAGCCATCTTAAGCATTGCCTCTTGAAACCCATTCCTCATCCGTAAATCGATTTTAAAGTTAGGGTTATAGAATATTGAAGGATTCAGGAATGCTGCTGCAGCATGTAATGGTGAGTGAAGTTGCATATTCCATCTCCGATCGATAATATCCCAGATAGGCATGTATTTTTCTTCGATACCCTTAAAATATGCCTTTATAGCACCTTTTGCTCTCTCTATTCCTTCATATATATATCCCATTGCCGGCATGTCACCATCAACAATCCGTAAGATCTTAACAAGTGACTCAGTCATGCTAACAGCTTCACGTGCAGACTTCCAAAATCTTTCTAAATACAATAACGACTTAATGGCCTGAGCATCGGAATGTCTACTATAAATGGATGATAACCACTCCGAATGAGAGAACATGTGCTTTAAATTGTCCTCTTGAATCACGATAGACCTCAACGTAAGATAGTTGTCCACAAATCTAGTAATTCTTGGCCTCGTTAGCTCCCTTCCGCCAGTGAACTTCCTCAATGTATTTAAAATCCATGCATGACTGTATATGTACAGTGCAATGCTCTTTGCCTCCTCCAACACAACAGCCACCCAATCTCGTTTACTAATGTCCTCCAACATCTTATCTATGCAATAAGAAACACATGGAGACCAAAACAATGAACAATACTTGGCCATGAGATGCCTTCCTGCACAAACATAACTGGCTGTACTATCTGTTATCACCTGAATTACATTTTCCAGACCTACTTCCAAGACAATAGATTCAAGCAATTCAAATAAGTAGCTAGCATCATCCTCATGACCCGAGACATCAACCGACTTCAAAAAGTGTGTCCCTTTCGGACATGTGACTGAAAATATCACAAACGATCTTGTCCTACCATCGGACCAGCTATTACAAACACAGTGCAACCAGTTTCTCTCCAATCTTCTCTATATTTCTTGTAGCAATCAAGAATGTCACCCTTTACTTTTTCCAAAAGGTTAGATCTCAACTTTTCATAACTCGGGGCTTTGTAACCAACACTGCACTCTGCTATAGCATCCACCATTTCCTGATAACAAACGGATTTTGCAGCACCAAAAGGAACAGAGTTATGGAAGAAGAAAACAGCAATTTTTTTGTCGGCATCATCCTGCTTTTGCTTTGAAGCATCATCAACCGCAGGCTGCTCACTAGGTGATGGACGCGGAAACAGCATAGACGGACAGGTGCTGCCATGCTGCCCACTAGATCCTTGGTTAGGATGGAGGCCTCCACTACCAGAGGAACTATTCTGTTGGCCATTAGCTACAGTCTTATCAATCTTCGGTTTCTTGGGAGTTTCTGTTTCTTGGGAGTATTCAGTATACTCTGTATATGGTCTCTCACATCATCAGGTACTTCAGCACAGGGAACAATATCTTTGTTCTTAATCTGAGCTAGGTGAAACTTCATCCTATAAACCCCTCCGCTGAATTCGCGGCGACAATAATTACACCTCACTTTCTGTCTAGTTGCATCCACAAGTACACAATGCTCCCAACAGGCATCTCTCCCACGAACCATTATCTTTAAAAACAAACCAACTACTGTGAAAAACGCATAAAAGCTTAAAATGAGTACATGAAATATAATTCCTATAAACCCAAAAATGTATAAAGGATAAACACAGCAAGATCAGAGTAATATAACAATGACCCAAATTAAGATATTAACATAAGAGAGCATTACAATGCACAATCTTAGTCCCATCACATTGCTTCTCCATAATCAACAACATGCACTTATGAAATGAAATCAGACACAAGCTAGCATTTTTCTTTGTAACTGAGAAAATAGGTATCTAAATCCCTCAGTTCTTCATTTTGTTCCCTTTATCATGGTAATTCCCATCACACGGCAAGAGCTCTTAGCGAAAAAGGAAATAACGAACTGAATAAACTTAAATACATGATATGTTGAATAAGTTGAAAGAAACCCACGAGAAAAAATTAAATAATTTAAGAAATTAAGTACCTGGAATTTTGAAGAGATCTAAGTAAATTTAGAGTGAAGTAAGCAAAAAAAGTAACGGTGGTCGGAATCTGGGAAAGTTTGGATCGGCGATTTGGGCGATAAGGGAGGAGGGAAACGAGGAAATGGAAAACCCTGGCGATAAATTAATGGTCGAGTGGGCGTGGAAAACTGGAAATCGTTTGTCGACGCCTTCTCACGAGCTCCCTGCGTGACTCTCCACTTTCTGATGTCCTGTCCCTAATCTGTTAACTTTGGTATAATTTTAGTTTAATACTTATATTATAGTGAAATCTCACTATTTGAATTTAATGTAGGGTAAACTATAAGATTGATCACTTTTGTTTAAGTTTTGTATATTTTTTCTCATTGAATTCAAAAAATATAATATTTGGTCACTTTCGTCTTTATTTAATTAAGACTTGATCATTTTCGTTTTTTATTTAATTAAGGGTCTGCTTGTTTTATGTAAAACATTTTTCGAAAAACATTTTCCTCATTTTTCAATGTTTGGTTGGAGGAAATACATGCTAGTCAATGTAAAACATTTTCCTAGTCAACAAAATTTCCTTCGCATTTTCTAGAAAATGACTACAGTTTAATTTTCGTAATTCATTTTCCGAACTTTTTACTTCAAAGCATAAATACTTAAAATAATATTATTTTATGTATTTAATATTAATATGATGTTGTAGTATCATTTTAATAAAAATATTAATTATTAAGGTATTTAAAATATATTTATTAATATTTTTAACAATATAATTTATTATAATAATATTATTATATAGTTAGTTATATTATAATAATATATGATATTATTATATTCTTATTTTAATAATATATAATAAATTATAATAATAAATAATATATTTATGTATTTAATATTAATGTAGACACCATATTTCGTCCTTATTTATATATATATATATATATATATATATATATTTTACACATCTTTTTTTATTTTACAATCCCAAATATAATACACAGCAAGCCCATTTACCCACTTGGAACACCAGAAACAGTGGGCCAACCCGAACCAGCCCCAAGCCAAACCCAATGCAAGCTAGGGTTTTCCAACCCTAGCCCCAGTTTCCTCCAGTGTCGCATGCCTTCTTCCCATCTCGGTCAACCGTCGGTTTCCTTGGCAAACCGTCGGTTTCCTCGGCAACAACCACAACCAACAAAAACAAGAAGTTCAGTTCGAATAAGACACTAAAAATAAGTTTTTTAGCCCTATAAATACACAAGAAATACGAGTAAAAAATGAATCAGGAGTATTCAAACGAAAAAGATCATAAAATACACGAAAATCACGGGAGAAAAACGGAGGGGGTATTCTTCGAACAAACCGAAAGAAAAGAAGCTTTACCTTGATTGGAGCTCATCAAAGGAAAGTCGAACGGTCGCTGGGTTTTTTATTTTTTTAAGGTAATATCCTAGATCTAGGAGGTTCGGGTTATTTTTAGGCTAAAAGAATTCGATTTTCAAGTAGAGGGGGCTGAGGGGAGTGATTTGAACTAGCTCTCTCTTTCTTCGGTCGTCGGCGCCGTCGTACACCGCTACTTGCCGCCACGGCTCTGCCATGGTTCCTTCCCTCCGACGAGGGAAGGTTGAGAGAGTTTTAACTCTCACTTTCCTTTTGTTTTTTCTGAAAAAGAAATGAAATGAGGAAGAATGAGATAAGGGAAGCCCATTTGGGGCTTAAATACATTGACCAAAACGACGTAGTTTTGGGCTCTTCTCACTCTGTGTTTTCATGCTCGGGGATATAGTGTTTCAGGTCCCTTTCTTTTGTAACATCTCTATTTCGGTCATGAAGTGAAAGGGGTTATTTTTATGTTCAATCTTCTCTATTTTGCGTATGTTTTATTTTGGTCACCATTTATATATAATATTGGTTATTTTGGGTTTATTCACATGTTCGGTCCGCATTAAAGATTATCTCTTATGACTTGGACATTTTATTTTACTCATGTTTATTTTGGTCACTGTAAATCATATATTTTTAATTATTTCAATTTTTTAGCTTGTACTTTTGAATATTTGTACTTTAGTCCTAGTTATAGATTATTTTGTTTATGGTGCCTATATTATTCGATGTTTGTGATTTGGGCCCTGATATGTTTTATAATTACTGTTTAGTCATTTTTAGTTCCTGTTAATACCAATTTAGACCTTCAAATTTCTATTTTGATATTTTAGTCCTCTAACCTTTTGCTTTTGCTATTCGAATCCTTTACTTTTCTATTTATTTATTTATTTTATGTATATATTTTTAATATTTTTTTATTTTTCTTCGCATTTTTATATACATATATTCTTTTTTTCTTCACTTTTATTTATTTTTTATTTTTTTCTTAACATTTTTATTTTAATTTTCTCGATTTTTCTCTCTCTTCAATTTATTTAATATTTATTTTTCAATCTAACCTTCTTTGACCTTTTAGGGGTAATTTCAACCGATCAAAGATAAATAATTCGAATCGAGTTTTTTAAATTTTAATTTTTCGCAATTAAGACAATCGACAATTAATTGGTACCGAAAGGGCAGTTCAAGGGTGTTAATCCTTCCTTGACTGTAACCGACTCCCGAACCCGACACATTTTTGGTAAAGCCCAGATTAGGTAAGATGGTGTCCGATCCACCTAATTATTTTTAAACTGATCGATGGCGACTCTAACCTAATTCATTCACGTCGAAGCCCAATTCCGGGCCCACCCAAAAGACGGTCGCGACAGCTTGGCGACTCTGCTGGGGACAAGTAAGTGAGTCAGGCCGAAATTAATTTCCGGTTTCCTTTTTTAGAGAAAATTATAAGTTTGAATTTTAATTTATTTAGTCGATTCTAATTATTTATCTTTGATTATTTTTCAAATAAATAGTTGTACTGACATTTTTTCAATGATTTCATATTTTCAAAATATTCATCTCTGGCTCTATACTTGAGCTCCAAACCCTTTTAAGTGGGGGAGAAAGCGACACCTTCGTGGGAATTTATTCTCCATATGGGCCTAGCAAGTAACCTTCGGGATTCATATACCTTATGTATTCGTGAGAATTTATTCTCCGTATGGGCATAAGGGAATGTATCCTCTCGAGTTTAACTTAGTCCACATAAGCTTGTAATGGGCTTAGAACTAAGGGTCTGGCAAGCCCAAGGGAGCACCATCAAGGAGAACTTGAGTACCTTCTTTAAAACCTAAACCGGGAGACTACAGTGAATTAGAGCCTACCCCAAAACCTCATTTCAAACCCTATAATGCTTTGAGATTATTTACTGCTTTATTTTCTGTTAAAAGCATGTGAACTAGAAATTTATGTGGTTAGGACTGGTTCAAAATTAACATGGGGGATAGATATCATGTGGGGTAGGACTTTTATTTTCATGATTGTTTTGATTATTATTCTTAACTCACTAACTCTTTTCATTTTTGCACTCTTTTATTTTATTTTCATCATTTGCATCATTCAAAAGAGGTGTTGACACACCAAAAATGTGTTTGATAAACATAAATAATTTACAATTAATGGACAAAGGGGTTATAATACAAGAGATGAAAAACTCAGAAGTCTAACTATGGTCAGAGAATACTCAAAATGGACCAGGATTTATGTTGTGCACACCAAAAGTCAACTTTTTGAGCTGGCAAGGGTTGCAGGGGCAAGACGAGAAAGAAGGTTATTGACCTGGAGAGCCCCTTCACAGACAACATGTCATTGTTGAGAAATCCAAGAAGCAAACGAGTGAGTTTCTGATAGTTCCCTTCAATGGAGGCTTCCAGAGGCGCTTTCATTGAGGGCAGACTTAACAGAGAGTGAAAACCAGAGATTCAACCATTCGAGACTTCTTGGGACAAGCACAAAAGCAGCTCAAAGGGGTCGAAACGGTTCGACAAGATATTCAACAGTAACAGAAGAAGGCGGAAGACGAATCAACTTGTCAGAAGCTATTCGAAGTCTAGAAGAATATACCTTTAAAATATTTTTATCTGTTAAAGAATAACACTTTTGTCCCAAATAATGATTATTTATAGTAAAAGACATATTTTTGGATCAATGCTTCAAAAATTTCATGCATCATGCATTCTTACATATTTCGCATTATTTTTTCTTTTCCTTTTTTCATTACATCCACGTTAACTAACAAAGGATGTCTAATAAAAAGGGAACAAAAATGGACACACCGAGCTCGTTCAAAGAAAAGGTAATTAGAAGAGAAGATTAGAAAGCAAATTGAAGTTACCTGAAGCATGTCTGTAAGAATATCCAAAACAATGAATGAAATACTAGCACGTGTTGGCAAGATTGAGAAAATTCAAGAGCAACTCATAAAAACCAACAGGAGATGATCGATCAAGCAAGAAGATTTCTGGGTGAATCAAGAGAATAGATGACCAAGTTAATGAACATGGTAAATATTGTGATCCATGGAGAAAGCCACTAGTAGATCCTATTTTGGATGAAACTATGAATGTTGGTCCTGAACCGAAAAGACAGTGGCAAGAGAGCTTGTTAATGAGTCAGATATTTCAAGTCAACTTTAAAAATCAAATATGGTTGTAGAAGGTCCCACTGGGCCAACAATGAAGGAAGATAAGATTCACTCAAATAAGAAGGTCATGGAAGAGGACCAAATATTGATCAAGAAAGTTAAGAAGGAACAACCCTCATGATTAGAGGTTCTAACCCTTTACAATCATCCAGTCATGACACTCAAGCTCTATCTATAAAGCCATTGTCAAGAAGTCTCTCATCATGGGGACTAGATGAGAAGAAAAAGAAAGTGCAGGGCTTTCAGTTCCCTCCCTTCCATTTTTCACTTGAAAAGCTACATTCAAAAATGCTCACAGCTGAATTAGTTACATCGGGATATGTCCAGCCACAGTAGGCCCCAAATGAGAAATGAACCTATAAGGAGATTCCTTGGATAAATTAGGATGGAACCCTAGATTGTTCAGTTAAGGTTCCTAGTAACCTTGAGGATCCTTTAGAACAAGCAATTCAGAGGTGTAAGGTAGAAGAGAGAGGGATCAAGGTCCAAAACTCGGAAGTCGTTGCTTCAATAGAGAATTCTTGTGAAGAACATAAGACACATAAGGGTGAAAATCCAAGCAGAAGGGCTTCTATGAATGTAATTCGAGACTGACCCGTGGGTTTAAGAATGGATGGGACAGATACAGCCATGAAAATATCTCAAACTGCTTCAGCAGAGGATTCCTGTGAAAAACATAAGATGCAAGAAGATAGGAAAGGAAATCCAAGCGAAAGGGCTTCTATGAATGTAGTCTGAGACTGACCCGTGGGTTTAAGAATTAGTGGGACAAACACAGCTTTGAAAACGCCTCAAACACCTATATCAGATTTCCTGAATGCAAGAGGGATTTTCGGCAGCCTAGAAGGCCTGACGAACATTACGCCAGTCAAAGCTGCAATATGCCTTCGGGATCTATCAAAAACTATCACCACCGAGGAAAATCATTTTGGATCTAAATTTGGGCCCAATTTCCACCTAGGAAAGGAAAAGCTGATAAATCACAAGGAAGTAGGATCTTCCCAAGAAGCTACCCCAGAGGAAGCATAAATTTATGCGTCTGAGGGTACATCAAAAGGAGCCTCGGCAAGTGAAACAATTGAGAAATGGGGAGCAAGTGCAGATGAAGGCCCTAATCTAACTAGTGGGGCATTCTGATGATGCCTTATTCCATTTTACAGCATCTTGTTTGAATTTGTTTTTGAACTTTCTGATATTTGGAACTTATTTTTGAACTTTCTTTTTATGGATATTTGAATGAATTTATGCCGAACATTGAACCAAATTTACAACTTGAAATTTGTTAATATCAATTAAATTAAAAACTCTTTAAATTATCGGAGTTACAGATCTTTGATAAAATGACATGATCAAATAACGACACTTTGTTTTACCCCAAAAGATACGCTCAAACAATGTACCCTTTTCTTGCAAAGAACCTATATAACCTTCTCCTATAATAAGGGAATGAACCAAAGGCTTGGTATTAGGTATGCATATGAGCGAATAACATGGGGCATCTCTTGTGTATGACATTATTGTACTTTCATTGAGGACGTTCAGTGATGATAATGATCTTCACATATGGAATAGTCGAGTAGGTGAATCTAGTTCATGTCAGTTGCTTTGAAATTGAACTCTAAAGATGTGATTTCTTGACTTTCAACAACACCTAGACTATAACAGGTTCTTCTTGACAAACTTAAGAAATTGGATCCGTATACCCAGATTATAATATTATATATATACAATAAAGCTTGAGTTGTTCATCTAGAGCAATTGGTTAAATGCCCCGGCTTTATGGATAAGATTCAGCTAGCCTGATAAAGGTGATTATAATATCTATACAATAAAGCTTGAGTTGCCCCTCTAAAGCAATTGGTTAAACACCCTAGCTTTATGGATAAGATTCAACTAACCTGATAAAGATGTTTATATATTGAGTTGTTCTTTTAGAGCAATTGGTTAAACGTTCCGGCTTTATGAATTCTACTAGCCAGACAATGGCAAATTAAATCAAATTTATTTAAATAAGGAGTTTCGGTAAAGATGGACTAAGGGAGTTAAGGAACACATGTTATAGTCAATTCCACACGAGCACTCAAGAATTTCATTTTTAGATCGATATTTCGGCACTGCCTTTGTTAACGAAGCCTACGAAGCTTGAACAAATGGAAGATTTCAGAGAACTGAAATAGAAATTCTAGTAATTACTTATGCTTGTTACGTCATTTTGTCCGTATTCGGTTAAAATACCAGCCAAGTAATAGGGGCATGCTGCAATGTCTAAAAGAACAGACGAAAAATGACATTTTGGTGGCTGAAACCTTAGAAAATAGAAAGCCAACCTAAAACCAACTCATCAATTTTGGACATTTGTCAAAGAGCTATAACTCTGAAAGCGGTAAAGAGCTATTGATTCTTTTGATATTCTTTGAACTCATGTTTATGATTTGATTCGATTGCGAGCCTGGATTAAAGGGCAATGTTTTACAGAATTCTTACATTTTTATATCTTTTTTCCCTCCTAAAATAAGAGAAAGGAAAAAACATTTTCAAACAGGATAGTCTCAAATATGAAAAGTCCTGGAAGCTGTTGAGGCTCATTTTGCCTCTATTGAAGAAAAAACGAATAATGCCAAATTTAGAGCATTTCACATTCTTGAAAACAATCAGTCCGAGAGACCAGATAGAACTTGTGACATTGTCAACAACCTGAGAAGAAAATGGGGCATGGTCGATTTCAAGGACAAGATCGGCAGACAAAGCACGAGACTCCACCCAAGAGATAAAACAAGAGCTAATTCATATTGCATGCATCTTAGACATACTTAAGAGCATCACACTCATCATTTTTTGCATACATAATATTTTGCAGCTTTTAGAGTCAATTTTAACTTCACAACGAAGGATATTAGACTCAACAAACAACTTTCCAGATTCATTCAAAGTCAATTTCAACTTCACAGCGAATGATATTGGACTCAACAAATAACTTCCAATTTCATTCAGAGTCAATTTAAACTTCACAACGAAGGATATTGGACTCAACAAACAACTTTCCAGTTTCATTCAAAATCAATTTCAACTTCACAACAAATGATATTGGACTCAACAAACAACTTTCCAGTTTCATTCAGAGTCAATTTCAACTTCACAACAAAGGATATTGGACTCAAAACAATGTAACTTACACAAGATTGAATTTCAACTTCACGACGAAGGATATCCAACTCAAAACCAATTTGGTGAAACAACCCTTGGATTTTAACTTCACAACGAAGGATATCCAATTCAAAGCTCAACTTCACAACGAAAGAGCCATCCACGATTTCAACTTCACGACGAAGGATATCGTGCCCACATGCAACATCCATCTCTAGATTGGATTTCAACTTCACAACAAAGGATATCCAATTCAAAGCTTAGCTTCACAATGAATGAGTCATCCACGATTTAAACTTCACGACGAATGATATTGTGCCCACAAGCAGCATCCGTCTCTAGATTGGATTTCAACTTCACAACGAAGGATATCCAATTCAAAGCTCAACTTCACAACGAATGAGCCATCCACGATTTTAACTTCACGACGAAGGATATCATGTCCAATATATCGACTTGATTTCACAGCAAATAAGTCATCTGCAACAACATTGGTTTATTCCTCAGCCAAGTACAACATAACTCAAGGCGAGAAGGGTTATCTGTCAACAAAGACCTTCGAGTTCGATTACATCCAGCTCAAGGAGATATTCAATTTACAGCATAACTCAAGGTGAGAAGGGTTATCTGTCAACAAACACCTTTGAGTTTGATTCCATTCAACTCGATGACATATCAACTGCATGGTAGCAACAAGGAACTACTTTCTGGTTGAAACCGAGGTCCTCAAGTCGAGTAGAAGATCGGGGGCAATCTCTCAGCTCAGTGCAACATAGCTTAAGTCGAGAAAAGCTATTTTTCAATGAAAACTTTCGAGTTTGATTCTATTCAGCTCGAGGAACTACTTTCCGGTCAAGTTTTCAAACAAAGAGCTACTTTCCGATTTATCTACGATTTCAACTTCATAAGAAATGATATCGTACCCAAAATATTGACCCAACTTCACGAAGAATAAGTCATCTGTAACACAGCAACACCAAATTCTTCAGGTCAAGTTTCAGCTTCACGACGAAGTATCTTGGGCTAGAAGATGATTCAGGAGCTACTTCCCAATGATTGGAGTTCGGTTTTAACTTCACAATGAAAGATATCGTGCTCGGAATCTTTCAGTTCAACTCAACCTCGCAGCGAGGGAATCATCTGTTATTCAATCCAAATTGACAAACCAGTCTTAATATTGAATTTCAACTCTAAGACAGAGGACATTCGATATGGACGAAATTTGTGTCTTTTAATCTTTGCTCTATTTTCGTTACACGATAATTAGCAAAGAGGGGCAGCTGTAGACACCATATTTCGTCCTTATTTATAATGTATATATATATATTATTTACACATCTTTTTTTTTATTTTACAGGCCCAAATATAATACACAACAAGCCCATTTACCCACTTGGAACACCCAGAAACAGTGGGCTAACCCAAACCAACCCCAAGCCAAACTAGATGTAAACTAGGGTTTTCCAACCCTAGCCCCAGTTTCCTCCAACGACGCATGCCTTCATCCCATCTCGGTCAACCATCGGTTTCCTCGGTAACAACCACAACCAACAAAAGCAAGAAGTTCAGTTCGAATAGGATACTAGAAATAAGTTTTTTAGCCCTATAAATACACAAGAGATACGAGTAAAAAAAGAATCAAGAGTATTCGAACGAAAAAGACCAGAAAATACACGAAAAATCACGGGAGAAAAACAGATGGGGTATTCTTCAAACAAATCGAAAGAAAAGAAGTTTTATCTTGATCGGAGCTCATCGGAGGAAAGCCGAACGGTCACTGTGTTTTTTTTAATATAATATCCTAGATCTAGGGGGTTCGGGTTATTTTTAGGCTAAAAGAATTCGGTTTTTGAGTAGAGGGGGTTGAGGGGAGTGATTTGAACTAGCTCTCTTTTTCTTCGGTCGCTGACGCCGCCACTTACCATCGCACACCGCGACTTGCCACCGCGCGCCGCCACTTACCGCCGCACACCGCGACTTGCCGCCGCGCGCCACCATGGTTCCTTGCCTCCGACGAGGGAAGATTGAGAGAGTTTTAACTCTCACTTTCCTTTTGTTTTTCTGAAAAAGAAATGAAATGAGGAAGAATGAGATCAGGGAAGCCCATTTGGGGCTTAAATACATTAACCAAAACGATGCAGTTTTGGGCTCTTCTCTCTCCGTGTTTTCATGCTCGGGGTGTAGACAACTCATTTCCAGTTATTGCTCCACTAAGTAGATAATTCATCTCCACTTACTGCTCCACTAAAACGTGTGGACAAGCTCACCACTACCATATCATGTTTCCACCTAGAACCATTTTTTTATTAGATAACCTATCACTAACCCTTGTTTTCTGGGATAAATATATCCAACTAGTTTATATTTTACCCCATAATTTAGGCTATAAAAGCCGGAATCAATGTAAAATAAAGGGGGTTCGAATTCTTGGATTTTCCAGGACAACATTAAAGCAATAAAACGCACCTATTCGAAAGGTATATTACGTATTTATTTTTTTAGTATTATTTGTTTATATTCGAAGTAAAATCAAACATGAAATAAAAAAGTGAGATTTGTACGTAAAATAGAAAGAAAGCCTAGAATATAAAAGAGAAGGAAATTTACCATAGTCGGGAAAATCGTCACGGTCGCCGGAGTGCATGATAAGTCGAACGTTCGGGTACCTTTAAGGGTCGTTTTAGACGTGTTTAGGGTCATTTTTGTCTAAGATAACTACCTAAGAGGTTAGATCTATAAAAAAAGGGTGATTTTGGGAATTTCGACCATCACTCACGGTGGTCGGAGCGGTGGCCGATTAGGGTTTGGCGGTGGTTTGTGGTGGCCGGCGAGCGCCAAGCCTAGCCACGTTGGGAGAGTTTCTCCCTAACTCTCTCTGTTTTTTTTTGTGAAGTCTTGATGAAAATGAAAAAAAACTAAATGAGTGGTATTTATAGATAAAGTTTAAGGGTTAATTACATCATAAATCCCTTATATTTGTGCATATTTTACATGTTAGTCCCTTAAGGGACTGTTTCTATAATTTTTGTTTTTAGGCTGATTATTATTTTTTAGGAATATTTTATTTATAGCCCTTTATATTTTGATATATTTATATTTTGAGCACCAAAAAAAGTTTTCAGTTCTTTTAATTCGGCCATAGAGTTTTAATTAATTTAAATTTAGCCCTATGTTTTATTTATTTTTCATTATTTTCAATTTTAGCTTTTAATATTGAAATTGTTTATTTTTAATCACTTGTTTATTTGGTTTTATTTTAACTTTGGTATGAAATTTGATTATTTGTGATTTCGTCATTTTTTTAAGTTTATTTATAATTGTTTGCATGTTGCTTTCATTTTAGTTCATTTTAGTCTTAATTAATTTCGTATGATATCCTCATGAGCATTACTTAACTTGAATTGAAATAAATTGACTAAGGGTAATATTGTCGTAAAGTGACTGTCTTAACGTATAAGAAAGTTACTTTCGATAATTTTAAAATGAAAGTATATCCTATAAGTGACACCAATTAAAACAGATTCATTTTTAAAATTTAGGGACTGAGGAAAAGATCGTATTCTTTTAATTAAATTCATCGAGAAAAGACAGTTAGATCGAATCTATGGTCTCGTCTCGAGATATTTAATTAATTGAATACCCTTATTCTCATTAAATATTGGTAAATAAATAATTAATCAATTGCTTGATAGTTTTTTTTACTTTTGCATGCGTTTTTAAAGGGTTTTCAAAATAATAATTTTCGATCATAAATAATTAAATATTATTATTTTATCTCTAAAAATTATTTTGGGTGTTATTATTTTGAAATTTAGAATGAAATTTTAATATATTTTTTTTCGATTGGAGTAAGAATCGATTGCTTCAAGGTATGATAGATCATTTCTTCTCAATAGGAAATAATTAAATATTATTATCTTTCATCCAAAATTTTGAAAAATGTTATTTTAGGGGATCATAAATCAAATTAATTTTGAACTTGTACATTTTATTACAAAGACAATTAATTAATCGACTAGGTCCTGATTTAGGGCGTTGTGGGGTGCTAATCCTTCCCCACGTGTAACAGGCTCCCGAACTCATTTTATGGTAACGCGGACCTACATTTGTTGTTTTAATTAAAATTAATTTTTATTTAAAATGACAAAACGTTTTTGGGTGCCCAATCACACCCTAATCAAAGATTGGTGGCGACTCCTCGAACCGTATTTTTATCATAAAGGAATTTCCAAATTTTCGAAACGAGAGGTTTTTTTATCACATTCACTTTTAATTTAAATTTAATCTGAAGAAAATAATTAAAAATTGGTGTGGTTTTCAAAATCTCAACTCGGAAAAAAAAATGTTTCGACAGCTTGGTGACTCCACTGGGGACATAATTTTTAGAGAGTCAAGCCGATAATTGATTAATTAATTGTCTTTGCAAATAAAAAATACAAGTTCGTTCTAATTTGGTTTTTGATCCCTTGTTTTGTTTTAAATAAGTTTTGTTTACATTTTGACTCTTAATTTGCTTAACCACTAAATAGTTGTACTGATCTGTTTGCTAATGATGTCAGATTAAATAATTGTTCAGGGTCTCGAGTTTTATGTTTAGTGTTGTTTGCTTTGTTTCGCTTTTCCTCACACACTACACAACTGTATTTGCATAACATGAGCTAAAACTATGCTCCGTCCTATTTAAGTAGGAGTAAGTAACTACTCCCTCGTGTGGTTTTCACCTTTGTGCGGGATAGTGAAATGCTCCTTGGGCTCACACCTTATGATCCTCATGAGATTTTCACCTCTGCAATGACATAAGGAAGTGTGTCCCCTCAAATTGAACTCGATCCGAAAGCCTCTGATGGGCCAGGATTGAGGGTTCGGTAGCCCAAGGGGGTACCGGTAAAAGACAATTCGAGGACCCCTTACTTTAGAACTGAACCCAGCATGTAGTAAACTTAGAACCCAGATACAACCTGACCCAGACTATATGGTCTGATGAGGAGAGTACACAAGGAAAAGCTTATTTGGGCATTCTTTAGTGACATTTTAAATTCTATGTGAATTGGAAATCATGCGGTTAGGTTTAATTTGTTAGATAAACATGCGAACTAGATAACATGAGGTTAGGATGTTCTATAAACAAAGTATATAGGTAGAAATCATGACTGGGTAGGATCTACTAAAGCATGATTGGGTAGCTAACATGTGGGGTAGGTTTTATCGATAAATTGAATTATGTTTAGTCAATTCATTTATGATTACTGACCGATTTTCTTTCTTTTTGTTTACTTTATCCTCATCTTGCATTGCACTATTCATTTCATTGATGTTGATCCATGACTGATGTCCATATAGAAGACTAGTATTATGGAACGAATAATTCAAAAAGTAGAGGACAATACAGACGTCTTGATATGGTCAGAGTAGTCACTGAAAGAGATTTGGGGAAGATGGGAAGCGTCCGATAAGCAGTTGTTCTATCAACTCCATGGTGACATTTCATATCTCATTGATATCCCGATTGATCGGAATTTGTTTAGAGCTCTGGCTCAGTTTTGGAATCCCGCATATAGTTGTTTTACATTTGGCCGAGTAGACATGACGCCTACTATAGAGGAGTATCGTGCCTTGATTCACTGTCTGAGGATCCAGGTAGACAAAGTATACACCAAACCCCCAAATACTCATTCCTTTAAGAAGAAACTTATTCTGATGACTGGCATGAGCGAAGAATGGGTTATGAGAGGCTTAAAAAAGAAAGGAGGCCACGAATGCATTACTTGGACCCTTCTGAGATATTTGATTGACTGTCATCCTGATCGAAGAAAAAAGATTGACTTCTTTGCTCTAGGTATCTATGGATTGGTCATTTTCCCAAGAGTTCTCGGACATATTGATGTATCAGTGGTTGACATGTTTGAAAGATTGGATAGACATGTGGATCCTGTTTCAACTATTCTAGTAGAAACATTTCGTTCCCTAAGCTCTTGCCGAAGAGAAGGGGAAGGACGATTCATAGGATGTGCACCATTGTTGCTAACCTAGATCCTTAGTCATTTCAAACACGTCGAGAGAGCACCTGGTCGGGTCTTCTTAGATGGTTTTTCACCGTTGAAGGATTTTATTTCTCGGCAGTGGCCTGGGGTTTTAATGAGGAAAAGTGGATAATCATTTTCAAAAGTATTCGAGACAGTGACATTTTATGGCGTACCTCATGGAATGTCTCATCCGACATATTGTATCGATGTGGAGATAGAGATTGGGTTTCATTACCTGGTATTTGGGGATCTGTAGGGTATGCCCCATTATTGGTTTCCCGACAATTTGGGTCGAGACAGTTTATTCCGGCAACAAGGGAATTATCTAAGTCTGAGTTCGCATTCAGGGGAGAACTGTACAAGAATAAAGTTAAAGGGGTCACTGATGCTTGGAGACACACCATCGGGTAAATATCTTTACTTTTGAGTTAATGTTATCTCAAGGATACGAGGAGTGGAGAAGCAACTGAGTCAATGATAATATTCCAATAGGCAATCAAGAGAATATCCAATCTATGGAAGAACACCTCAGGGTGATCCCGTCTTCGCTCGAGCAAGCCAGGCTTGATTTTGAGGCAGAAAGGAAATAATGGAGAGTAACTTTGCAAAAGCTAGAAGATGAAGTGTATCAGAAAGGGCTGGAGATTGACATCCAAAAGAGTCGGGCTGATCGGATTGAAAAAGTGGAGAAGCAACTTAGATTGGATTTCAATGACCTCCATTTATCACACTAGCGAATGATCAAGGATCAGGCATCTGCTAGCTCTAGCAAGTCTTCTACTGAATGGAGGCAAGAAGTGGCAAGACTGAAAAGAGAAGTTGGGGAAAACAGTGAAGAACTCAAACGGAGCAGACATCAGGCCAAATTACTCTCGAGAGACAAAAATGCCCTTGAACAACAATTGTAAGAGAATCAGACCCAGAATGAGAAATTAAAGAATAGGGTCTTGAGCTTAGAGACTGTTTTGCAACGATATCGAAGTAAAGAAAGTAGTTCACATGCTGAAGTGGAAAGATTGATGAAGCATACGAATGAACTCGAGGCCTTAGTTCAAGATTTGTAAAGAAGAGCAAATGAACTTCCATTGGTCCCTTATGAAGGAGTTATGCAATGGCGCTATCGTTGGGAGCAGGCTCAGTGGAGAGTTAAGCAAAGGGAGGATCTCATTGCAAGATACCTACAGCAAGCTCAAGGAGTGGCTCAGCACTTGGTTAACCTATCACAGGAAGCTGATGATGTGATTGAAGAACTGGATCCAGAGGCAGAAGAAAACCAGAAGATTGTGGAATTACTGGGACATATTCAACAATTAGGAGAGATATCTCTGTTGTATCTGTGATCTGTTTAATCCTTGTAATTGAGCTTCGTTTCCTATATAAAAAGTTGTTCTAAGGAATCGTCCCAGAATCAACACCTTGTATTGCATTCATTTTGCATTCATATTGCATCTACATTGCATTTCCTTTTATGAATAACATTATAATCACATTTTTCACACCTCAGTAATAAAACACCATGATTAATAAAAAGATTATGTGGCAGAATACTGGAAAAATATAAGCATCCGTACAACACGCGGAAAAAGGCAATGGATGATAGAATTATCAATATAGAGAAGGTTCAAGCTGAAATGCAAGAGAATCTAAAGAAAGCACAAGATGATATGCTTGAACAGATAATGAAGGCTCAAGACGACATGATGGTAAAGTTGGTTAGTTTGCTACAGGGAAATAATGTGGTCCAAGGAGAGGCTTCAGTTATCGGTCCTGCTACCGAGGAATCGTTATATCCCCTTGGCTTTACACCACCGCATGTCCACGCACAACAAGCCACGACTGTCCAACAAAAAAAATACAAGTGAACCTAACGGGCTCTTCGATAAACCCGCAACCAATTGAATATGTCCCTGATTTGGATAAAGAAGACAAAAAAGAACAGGATAAGGAGATTAAGAAAGAATGGGAACAAATGAAACATGAATTCCGAGCTATGAAAGAAGATGCTAGCCTATATGGAATCGACGCCATAGAACTAAGTCTGGTCCCTGATTTAGTACTGCCACCGAAGTTCAAAGTTCCAGACTTCGAGAAATTTGATGGCACTAGTTGTCCTTCTGCACACATTACCATGTTTTACAGAAAAAGGACAGGCTATGTGGGAAATGATCAGCTGGTAATTCATTGTTTTCAAGAAAGTTTGGCAGGATCAACAATTCGTTGGTACAATCAGCTAAGTCGGGCTCAAATTAAATCTTGGAAGGATTTGGCTAAGGCTTTTCTAGAGTAATATAAGCATGTCAAAGATGTGAGGCCGAACCGAATTTTTTTACAGAGTATGGAAAAAGGATCTAACGAGAGCTTCAGGCAATATGCCCATAGGTGGAGAGATGTGGCTGTGCAATTTCATCCACCATTAGAGGAGGAAGAAACCAATATGTTTTTTATAAATACTCTGAGGGCCCCGTTCTTTGGACATCTCATTGGAAATTCGTCCAAGAATTTTACTGATATAGTTAATACAAGAGAAATGATCGAGATGGCGATCAAAAGCGAGAAGCTAGACGGGGGAGAATCTAGCCGAAAGCCTCCAGCAAGAAGAAAAGATAATGAGGTCAGTAATATGAAGAAATATGATTCTAATAACATTACAATATCTCGACCACCGGCCACTGCATCGTCATCATTAAATCCTGTCCAACAATGAGTGAAAGAACCAAGATAGGAAAGGGAAAGGGTTCAATTTGACCCTATCCCTATGACCTATAAAGAATTATTCCAGATCCTGTATGACAAACATGTGGTGTCACCTTACCACACTTCTCCAATACAACCTCCTTACCCAAAATGGTTTGACATCAATGCTCAATGTGAGTATCATGCGGGGGCATCGGGGCATTCAATTGAAAACTGCCTCATTAAAAAGTTGGTGCAGAGATTAAGCCAAAGAAATGTTATCAACTTCGGTGATAGTGAGAAGCCTAATGTAGCTCAGAATCCACTGCCGAACCATGCAGGAACAGGGGTTAATGTTGTTATTGAAAGAAAAGGGAATGAAGTCATAACCAAAGTCAATGAAGTAAAGTCACCCATGCATTGGGTATGGGGCAAATGGTTAAAGTAGGCTGGTTGGCCTTTAATGCTAACAGGAATAAGCATGCTTGCCCCTATCACCGTTACGAGGATCATGTCATTCAAAACTGTGACGAGTTCAAGGCATTGGTTCAAAGGCTGATGGATAGTAAAGACATAGAATTTTACCATGAGGCTACGAAAGAGAAAGAGATTGAGATTTGTGCTTCCGAAGACACATCCAAGGGAATTTACAATACTAACTACCCTTTAGTCATCACACTAAAAGCTCAGACTATAGAAAGGTTAATCCCAAAAGTGATGATCATGCCTCCGTCGTCCTTTCCTTATAAAGACAACAAGCAGATCCCTTGGAGGTATAAATGCCAAATAGAGAATGTTGAGAGTTTAGAAGCTGTTAAGAAAGAGGTGGATGAGGTAGGCCACTTCACCAGAAGTGGGAGATGTTATTCTCCTAACCAAACCAATGAACCTGAGAAAAGAGTGGCCCCTGATAAAGGAAAAAGAGTCAAGATAATGATGAAAGATGATGAGTCAACAATTAATGAGCCGGTAAGAGAGAACGAGTTTTTAAAATTTTTGAAGCATAGCGAGTACAACATCGTCGAGCAACTACACAAGTTGCCAGCTCGCATCTCAATCTTGTCTCTACTATTAAGCTCTGAGGCACATCGAAATGCATTGCTGAAAGTTTTGAATTAGACTTTCATACCGAAAGATGTGCCAGTGGAAAAGATAGATCGACTGGTTGCAAATATTCAGGTGGATAATTTCATCTCTTTCTCTGATGACGAGATCCCGTCCGGAATGATGGGCAATCCTAAAGCCCTGCACATTACCATCAGGTGCAAGGGACATGTGTTATCGCGAGTACTAATCGACAATGGCTCTGCCCTGAATGTGATTCCATTAGTGACCTTGAAGAAATTGCCAGTTGATAGTACACACATGAGAAATTGCCAAAGCATTGTTCGAGCTTTTGATGGAATAAAGAAGGAGGTACTGGGGAAGATCGATATTCCTTTAACCATAGGCCCATCAACCTACGAGGTCAAATTCCTTGTAATGGATATAATGCCTTCCTATAACTGCTTGTTAGGAAGACCTTGGATCCATCAGGCAGGAGCTGTGCCATCTACTTTGCATTAGAAACTCAAATTTATAATTGAGGGGAGACTGGTATGCCTTAATGCTGAGGAAGTTATAATTGCTTCCATATCTACTACCGCTCCATATGTTGAAATAGATGAAGATGCGGTCGAGTGCTTTTTCAGAGCCTTGGAATTCATTAATGCCACCTTTGTTGCCGAAAGAAAGAAAATTCTGAAGCCTAGGCTATCTAATTGTACCAAAATAGAACTGAAAATGACTATGGGAAGAGGAGCCAAGGTTAGAAGAGGGCTGGGAAGCCGCCTACTGGGAAATATTAGTCCAGTTTTTCCTGGTATTAAGCGAGATCGCTTTGGTCTAGGATATCGCCCTACCTTAAAGGAAAAGTTGGAAAATGTTCAAAAAAGCCAAGAAAGGAGGAAAACTAGGTTAGTCGGGGAAGATATTAAGTGGGAACCCATGAATTTCCATTGTTGTGTGACACCTTCATATCTAGGGGCCATATGTTTCAGGAGGGTCGATCATCAAAAGAGTCTGTTATTGAAAATACCCTGAAGGATTTGGGCATAAATGTGATATCAGAGGAAGGAATCGAAGACGGAAGGGCTATGGCCATCTACCCCCGCACCACCAGGCTTTGTGCTAAACAATTGGACTGCAGAAGAATTACCTGTAGTTTACAAAACTATTTCAGAGTAATGCACAAAAACATTCCCTATTGTCTAAACCCTGAGGCAATAGGTGATCTCTTGTAAGGGGTTAATCTATCAGCTTTTTATTTTAATAAATGATGCATTCTTGTTAATTCACGAAATGGAAAAAATCATCCTTTGCATTTTTTCACGTTATTTATTATATATTATTATTTCATTCTATTTTGATATGGGATAGATCCTCCTGTATTTGTATATGTATATATATCTTCTCGTTCGTTATTCTTTCAAGACCTCTGGTATTAATAGTATGAGTGCTGTTGACTCTGACCCAAAGATAGATTTCGAGCTGCCCATATGTCAAGGGGAAATTAAAGGTTATGATAATGATGAAGGAAGTGACTTAACTTCTGAACTACTAAAAATGGTAGAGAGAGAAGATAAACAAATTATGCCTCATGAAGAGGCCATTGAGATCTTGAATTTAGGATCAGAGGAGGATAAAAAGGAGATAAAGATTGGCACCATCATATCTGTTGAGGGACGAAAAAGTCTGATTCAGCTGCTTCGAGAGTACAGAGATGTGTTCGCTTGGTCGTATGAGGACATGCCAGGGTTAGATACTGAGTTAGTGGTACATAAATAGCCAATAAAGCCCGAATATAAACCGGTACAATAAAAGCTCAGAAGAATGCAACCCGAAATGCTGCTTAAAATTAAAGAAGAAGTAAAGAAGTAATTCGATGCTGGATTCATGAAAGTAGATAAGTATCTGGAATGGGTAGCAAACGTTGTTCCAGTACCAAAGAAATATGGGAAAGTTCGTATGTGCGTCAACTACAGAGATCTTAATCGGGCCAGTCCGAAAGATAATTTCCCTCTACCACACATAGTTACCCTGGTGGACAATACGGTTGGAAACTTTCTATTTTCATTTATGGACGGGTTTTCAGGATATAATCAAATAAAGATGCATCCAGATGATATGGAAAAAATTATGTTTGTCACCATGTGGGGTACGTTCTGTTACAAGGTGATGTCGTTTGGGCTAAAGAATGTAGGGGCAACCTATCAAAGGGCCATACTAACACTATTCCATGACATGATGCACAAGGAAATAGAGGTATATGTCGATGATATGATTGTTAAAGCTAAAACAGAGGAAGAACACATCGAGAATCTGAGGAAACTTTTCCAAAGATTAAGGAGCTTCCAGTTAAAACTCAATCCAAGCAAGTGTACTTTTGGGGTAACATCGGGAAAACTCTTGGGGTTTGTAGTAAGCAAAAAATGGATTGAAGTAGATCCTAACAAGGTCAAAGCTATTCAGGATTTACCATCCCCACAAACACAAAAAGAAGTTCGAGGATTTCTGGGAAGATTAAATTACATTGCCCGATTTATTTCTCAATTAACTGAGAAGTGCGATCCCATTTTTCGCCTTCTCCGTAAAAATACCCCAGGGGTATGGAATGATGATTGCTAGGGAGCTTTTGAAGCAATAAAAGGATATTTATTGAATGCTTCAGTCTTAATGCCACCAATATCAGGCAAACCATTAATCCTCTACTTGTCAATCTTTGAGAATTCAATGGGGGTGCGTATTAGGGTAGCATGATCAAACTGAGAAAAGAGAAAGAGCAATTTACTACCTCAGCAAAAAGTTTACTGATTGCGAGACAAGGTACTCACCAATAGAAAAGTTGTGTTGTGTTTTAGTTTGGACTACCCGAAGGCTCAGACAATATATGTTGTATCACTCTACTTGGCTCATATCTAAACTTGATCCTCTGAAATATCTAATGGGTGTACCTGCTTTATCTGCAAGATTGGCTCGTTGGAAAATCTTATTGTCAGAATTTGATATCCAATATGTAAGCCAAAAAGCAGTTAAAGGAAGTGGTGTGGCCGATTTCATTACAAGTAGGGTTTCTGAAGAGTATGAACCACTGAACTTCGATTTTCCAGACGAAGATTTAATGGTTATTTCAACAAAGGAGGCAGTTTCCTTTACTAATGAATAGTGGAAGATGAATTTCGATGGTGTCTCTAATGCTTTAGAGCACGGGATTGGGGCAATTCTCGTCTCACCTTTTAGAAAACACTATCCTTTCATCAGCCGATTGAATTTTGATTGCACAAATAACATGGCCGAGTATGAAGCATTTATTATAGGTCTTAAAGTTGCCATTGAGCGTAAAGTGAAAATACTCGAAGTATACGGAGATTCAGCACTGGTAATTTATCAACTCAGAGGTGAATGGGAAACAAAGGATAATAAGTTGGTGGAATATCGTAAGTTGGTCCTAGAGCTCATTAAAGAATTTGAGAGAGTGACATTCTATTACCTTCCCAGAGAAGAGAATCAAATGGCGGATGCTTTGGCCACTTTGGCAGCAGCCTACAAAGTCAATGAATATTCAAGCATGATGTCTATTACGATGGAAGCTTACGGGTATCTAGCCCATTGCTATAGCATAGAAGAGGAAGAGGATGGAAATCCCTGGTATTACGACATCCTGCGATACATTAAATATCAAAGCTACCCTGAGCATGCCATTGAGAATGACAAAAGAACTATTCGAAGAATGGTGGCAGGATATGTGCTTGATGGTGAGGTCTTGTATAAGAAAAGTTATGATCAAGTCTTGTTACGGTGTGTGGATGCCAAAGAAGCTAGAACGATAATTGAGGAAGTGCATAAAGGAATATGTGGTACCCATGCTAATGGACATGCAATGGCTAGACAAATAATGAGATTCGGATATTATTGGTCAACTCTGGAAACTGATTGTATCAATTTCTCCAGAAAATATCACAAATGCCAGATTTATGGAGATAAGCTCCACACCCCTCCTCATCCATTACATGTAATGACTGCTTCGTGGCTATTCTCTATGTGGGGCATAGATGTCATTGGGCAAATTTTACCCAAAGCTTCTAATGACCATCATTTCATATTTGTGGCAATAGACTATTTCACTAAGTGGGTAGAAGCGGCCTCCTATGCAAATGTCACTCAGTCAACAGTTTGTAAGTTCCTGAAGAGAGAAATTATTTGTCGGTATGGGCTACCAGAAAGGATCGTCACTGACAATGCCTTGAATTTAAATAATAAGATGATGGAGTCAGTATGTAAACAGTTCCAGATTAAACATCATAATTCCACCACTTATCGCCCAAAGATGAATGGAGTGGTAGAGGCAGCCAATAAGAACATCAAGAGGCTCATACAGAAAATGACTGAGACTTATAGATACTGGCATGAGAAGCTACCATTCGCTCTGTTTGCCTATCGAACTTCAGTGAGGACGTCCACTGGGGCAACTCTGTTTTCTTTAGTCTATGGGATGGAGGTTGTGTTACCCATCGAGGTTTAGATTCCGTCACTACGAGTGCTGTCAGAGGTTAAGTTAGGTGAAGCAGAATGGGTGCAAGCTAGGTATGATCAATTGAACCTGATTGAGGAAAAAATATTAAAAGCTATCTGTCATGGGCAAATGTACCAGAAACGTATGATAAGGGCACATAATAAAAAGGTTCGTCCACAAGAGTTTCAAGAAGGAGACTTGGTGCTAAGAAAGATTTTTTCAATTCAGAAAGACTTTCGAGGAAAATGGATGCCAAATTGGGAAGGGCCTTATGTGGTAAAGAAGGTCTTTTCTGGAGGAGCTTTGATCCTCACCGAGATGGATGGACCAGAGTTACCTAACCCTGTGAATGTCGATGTAGTCAAGAAGTATTTCGCCTGAATAAAAATGAAAAAGACTAAAAAATGAAAAATGAAAGAAAAAAATGAGAAAAAATAAAAGGAGGGTTCAAGATGAAAACTCGTAAAGGGCGTCTTGAAACCAGAGAAGGTCTCAGGTTGAAAACCCGTAAAGGGCGGCTTGAGAATTGTGTAAATTCAGAATTCGTGCATGGTGGAGCTGAATTAGTTGGGTAAACAGAAAGTAAATGAGATTCAAACACTGTCTCTTGGCATTCAACAGTCGGGAATTTGGCAGTAGAGGGGGAACTTCATACGCTTACGCATTACCATAATCCTCAAGATCCCCTTGACAGAAGCTACATTCAGGTCCTCTTACGGCGTGCCAGTTCAAAATAATTCATACTATTGATGTCTGATGACACCTACTGTGTTTTCTTTTGATTATTCCAGTTAAAAATTTGTCATATATTCATCCAAAAACTCTTTATTTATAAATAAAAAGATGTTTTTTTAACTGTGTTTCAAGCATCCTAATTAAAAATAAAAACATGTAGATTAACTCGGGAAACATGATATCATTGTGCATTATTGTACAAAAAGTTTTGGAAAATGCAGACATTTTGAAGCTGAAAATGGTTTTAGCATAAGGCTTACGCAATGTCATGCCACAAGAAGTTAAAACCTTGGGATACACGCGACTTCTCAACAATGTGGGATAACTAAAGAGGTTTTGTCACTGATTAAATAGCGGGTCATGAGAAGCACATGGGTTCAAAGAGTAAAGAGAATCAGAGTTAGGCTCAACCAAAGAGTGTCCAACCAGGGTTATTGATTGAGATGGACTGTTGTTGATTTTTCGTGTCCAAATCAGACTGAAGTACAAGGCCGTTAACAAAAGAAAATTTTCGTTTGAAAAGAAAATACCTTTAAAATAACTACATCATTGCACACATTTTAGGCATAAACAAGATCATGACATAAAATGCATAATAATGAGTGCTTGCAGGTTCTCTTAAAAAAAAGGACAGAGATATAAAGACCCAACATAGAAATCACCAATTTGAATTCCATGTTTGGTCGTGGCGAGACAGGCTTCCACAAAAGAAATCTCTTCAAAAAATTATTTTCCTAAGACTTTAAGGTATGTTGTTTTCAAATCCTCAAACATATACTAATAAAGGTTAATGTTTAATTTTCAGGTTTGATCCCAATTCAATGGATCAACTCCCCCAGATCTGATATTCCCTTCAGAGTAAGTGGAACAGGTCTCTCTTCTTCAAGATTTGATATTCCCTTCAGAGTAAGTAGAACAAGTCTTCTTCGATTCAATGGATCAATTCCCCCATATCTGATATTCCCTTCGGAGTAAGTGGAACATGTATCTCTTCTTCAAGATTTGATATTCCCTTCAGAGTAAGCGGAACAAGTCTCTTCTCCAAGATTTGATATTCCCTTCAGAGTAAGTGGAACAAGTCTTCTACGATTCAATGGATCAACTCCCCCAGATCTGATATTCCCTTCGGAGTAAGTGGAACAGGTCTCTCTTCTTCAAAATTTGATATTCCCTTCAGAGTAAGCGGAACAAGTCTCTTCTCCAAGATTTGATATTCCCTTCAGAGTAAGTGGAACAAGTCTTCTTCGATTCAATGGATTAACTCCCCCATATCTGATATTCCCTTCGGAGTAAGTGGAACAGGTCTCTCTTCTTCAAGATTTGATATTCCCTTCAGAGTAAGCGGAACAGATCTCTCTTCTCCAAGATTTGATATTCCCTTCGGAGTAAGCAGAACAAGTCTTTCTTCTTCAAGATTTGATATTCCCTTCAACAAAAACAGAATATATCCCTCTCATTCAAGATTTGATATTCCCTGAGTGACAGCGGAACAAGTCTACCCTGATTCAATTTTCCCTGAAGAACAGTGAAATGAATCAACATACTCATATCTGATATTTCCTGAGTGACAGTGGAACAGATCCCTTATCATATTTCAAACCATGAAGTTAACCGGATGGAAAATGCATTGTCTCTTCGTCTTTGCCCTATTCTTGTTGACGCAAAAATGAGCAAAGAGGGGCAACTGTAGACAACTCATTTCCACTTATTGCTCCACTAAGTAGATAATTCATCTCCACTTACTGCTCCACTAAAACGTGTGGACAAGCTCACCACCACCATATCATGTTTCCACCTAGAACCATTTTTTATTATATAACCTACCACTATCCCTTGTTTTCTGGGATAAATATATCCAACTAGTTTATATTTTACCCCATAATTTAGGCTATAAAAGCCAGAATCAATGTAAAATAAAGAGGGTTCGAATCCTTGGATTTTCCAGAACAACATTAAAGCAATAAAACGCACCTATTCGAAAGGTATATTACGTATTTATTTTTTTAGTATTATTTGTTTATATTCGAAGTAAAATCAAACATGAAATAAAAAAGTGAGATTTGTACGTAAAATAACAAGAAAACCTAAGAGGTTAGATCTATAAAAAAGGGTGATTTCGGGTAATTTCGAGAATTCCGGCCACCGCTCACGGTGGCCGAAGCGGTGGCCTATTATGGTCTGGCGGTGGTTTGTGGTGGCCGGCGAGCGGCAAGCCTAGCCACGTTGGGAGAGTTTCTCCCTAACTCTCTTTGTTTTTGTTTTTGTGAAGTCTTGATGAAAATGAAAAAAAACTAAATGAATGGTATTTATAGATGAAGTTTAGGGGTTAATTACATCATAAATCCCTTATATTTGTGCGTATTTTACATGTTAGTCCCTTAAGGGACTGTTTCTATAATTTTCGTTTTTAGGCTGATTATTATTTTTTAGGAATATGTTATTTATAGCCCTCTGTATTTTGATATATTTATATTTTGAGCACCAAAATATGTTTTCAGTTCTTTTAATTCGGCCATAGAGTTTTAATTAATTTAAATTTAACCCTATGTTTTATTTATTTTCATTATTTGCAATTTTAGCCTTTAATATTGAAATTGTTTATTTTTAATCACTTGTTTATTTGGTTTTATTTTAACTCTGGTATGAAATTTGATTATTTGTGATTTAGTCATATTTTTAAGTTTATTTATAATTTTTTGCATGTTGCTTTCATTTTAGTCTTAATTAATTTCGTATGATATCCTCATGAGCATTACTTGAATTGAATTGAAATAAATTGACTAAGGGTAATATTCGAGCATTTTAATATTGTCGTAAAGTGACTGTCTTAACGTATAAGAAAGTTACTTTCGATAATTTTAAAATGAAAGTCTATCATATAAGTGACACCAATTAAAACAGATTCATTTTTAAAATTTGGGGACTGAGGAAAAGATCGTATTCTTTTAATTAAATTCATCGAGAAAAGACAGTTAGATCGAATCTATGGTCTCGTCTCGAGATATTTAATTAATTGAATACCCTTATTCTCATTAAATATTGGTAAATAAATAATTAATCAATTGCTTGATAGTTTTTTTACTTTTGCATGTGTTTTTAAAGGGTTTTCAAAATAATAATATTCGATCATAAATAATTAAATATTATTATTTTATCTCTAAAAATTATTTTTGGTGTTATTATTTTGAAATTTAGAATGAAATTTTAATATTTTTTATTTCGATTGGAGTAAGAATCGATTGCTTCAATGTATGATAGATCATTTCTTCTCGATAGGAAATAATTAAATATTATTATCTTTCATCCAAAATTTTGAAAAATGTTATTTTAGGGGATCATAAATCAAATTAATTTTGAACTTGTTTATTTTATTGCAAAGACAATTAATTAATCGACTAGGTACCGATTTAGGGCGCTGTGGGGGTGCTAATCCTTCCTCACGTGTAACAGACTCCCGAACTCATTTTCAGGTAACGCGGACCTACATTTATTGTTTTAATTAAAATTAATTTTTATTTAAAATGACAAAACATTTTTGGGTGCCCAATCACACCCTAATCAAAGATTGGTGGCGACTCCTCGAACCGTATTTTTATCATAAAGGAATTTCCAAATTTTCGAAACAAGAGGTTTTTTTAATCACATTCACTTTTAATTTAAATTTAATCTGAATAAAATAATTAAAAATTGGTGTGGTTTTCAAAATCTCAACTCGGAAAAAAAAACCGTTTCGACACGGGGATAATAGCGTTTCAGGTCCCTTGCTTTTGTAACATCTCTATTTCGGTCATGAAGTGAAAGAGGTTATTTTTATGTTCAATCTTCTGTATTTTGCGTATGTTTTATTTTGGTCACCATTTATATATAATATTGGAAGTTTCGGGTTTATTCACATGTTCGGTCCTCATTAAAGATTATCTATTATGACTTGGACATTTTATTTTAATCATGTTTATTTTGGTCACTATATATCATATATTTTTAATTATTTCGATTTTTTTAGCATGTACTTTTGAATATTTGTATTTTAGTTCTAGTTATAGATTATTTTCGTTTATGGTTCCTGTATTATTCGATGTTTACGATTTGGGCCCTGATATGTTTTGTAATTAATGTTTAGTCATTTTTAGTTCTTGTTAATACCAGTTTAGACCTTCAAATTTCTATTTTTGATATTTTAGTCCTCTAACCTTTTGTTTTTGCTATTCGGATCCTTTACATTTCTATTTATTTGTTTATTTATTTATTTTATGTATATTTTTTAATTTTTTAATTTTTCTTCGCATTTTTATATACATATATTCTTTTTTTTATTTCTTCACTTTTATTTTTTATTTTTTTCTTAACATTTTTATTTTTATTTTCTCGATTTTTTCCTCTCTTCAATTTATTTAATATTTATTTTTCAATCTAACCTTTTTTGACCTTTTAGGGGTAATTTCAAATGATCAAAGGTAAGTAATTCAATCAGATTTTTAAAATTTTAGTTTTAATTTTTAATTTTTTGTAATTAAGACAACTGACAAATTAATTGGTACCGGAAGGGCAGTTCAAGGGGGCTAATCCTTCCTTGACTGTAACTGACTCCTGAACCCGACACATTTATGGTGATACGCAGATCAAGTAAGATAGTGTCCGATCCACCTAACTATTTTAAAGTGATCGGTGGAGACTGTCCCAATTCATTCACGTCGAAGCCCAATTCTAGGCCCACTCGAAAGACGGCCGCTATAATTAATTTAATAGTCTAATAATATTTTAATAAAAATATTTAAAATATATTTATTAATAATTTTAAAAATACAATATACTCTTCTTATATTAATAAATCTTTAATATAATTTATAATATTTTTATTTTAATAGAATATACTAACCTTAACATTTTTATTTATAAAATTTTAGAAATAATATTTTAATAATAATATTAGCATAATTATTATTAAATAAATCATTCTAATATTTTTAAAATAATAATATTAATTTTTATAATAAATAATATTATTTATTATATTTCATATTTGCAATAAATAATTTCTAGAAAATTTATCAACTAGTTGAAAATGGTTTACATAACATCTTCTAAACACCGTAAAATGTTTTCCAGAAAATATTTTTCAAAATATGAAACCCATTTTACGAAAAATATTTTCTAGAAAATGTTTTTAGCGAAACAAACGGACCCTAAGATGTGATCGCTAAGGGTTAACTATCGTTAGATCTTTAACAGATCACTAACGTTGTACACTGAATTTATATAATTAAAAAGGATAAACTACAAAGATGATCACTAATATTTGGGATTTTGTTTTCCCAGTAAAGTTTCGAAAGTAATAAATTCGTCACTAGAACATCAAATAGGTCTTTGAACAATGATTTTATACTAATTTACCCCCAAAAGCTTTCTAACTTTTTGTTTATCATTTGAAATATTCGATTGCAAAAAAAAGGAAAAATTAGAAAGTTTTTGGAATAAATTAGATATAAAATCATTGTTCAATAGCCTAGTTTATGTTTTAGTGACCAATTTGTTATTTTTGAAACTTCAATGGGGGAAATGAAGACTTACTCAAACATTAGTCACTATTTTTGTAGTTTACCCTTTTTAATTTTATAAATTCATTGTGCTATGTCAGCAATCCGTTAAAGGTCTAGCGGCATTTAACCCTTAGTGACCACATCTTAATTAAA
Source organism: Hibiscus syriacus (assembly GCF_006381635.1). NCBI lineage: Eukaryota > Viridiplantae > Streptophyta > Magnoliopsida > Malvales > Malvaceae > Hibiscus > Hibiscus syriacus. The sequence goes on along the minus strand of NW_024063145.1, from coordinate 1,360,293 downwards.
TAAAAACAAAAGTGACCAAATCTTATATATATATTTTTTACTTTAGTGATAAAAAGTGTATAAAACTTAAACAAAAGAGATCAACCATGTAGTTTGATCCTCTATTTTTATGTATTAGTATGTCTAAGTTTATATTTATTAATTATTACTGTAAAAGTGATTATATAGAATTTTATAAAAAAAAAATATTTAGACATTCAAGTAACATATACATTTTATTATTTATTATTTAAATGTATGACAAAATAATAGTTAAAAAATCAACTCCGTGACTTTAATGATTGTGAATAGCATTGTCAATTTGAACTTACGAATAATATTATAAAAATAAACAAATATAGTCATATAGGGTTCAAATTAGGTTTATTAAAATCTTTGTTTTAATTACTTTAATCCAACATTTTATTATGAGTTAAAATATTTTTATAAAAATAATTAATTAATAATTAACACTTTTACTGTCGTGTACTTAAGTCTTGATACAACATAATGTCATATTATCATTTTTTTATTAATCTGGGATAAATACAAGGTAATATCTGTTCAAAGTTAACTCTCAACCCCTCAACCTCTCGATATTGAAAACTGTAATACCCTAATTTTGTCTAAACAATTCAATTAGACTAAAAGAGATCGAGGTGTATTGAGGTTGAATTAATTCGAGTGGCATTGACGATTTAGTGAAAAAATCGTTCATAAAATTTTGCAGTGTGTTGAAGAAATTCAATCGTGAATGATGGATTTAAGCCTTTGATAAATTGAGTTTAGTGGAGTTCGGGATCAAATGTTCATGTTGGAATTAAAACTAGAATTAAAGCCATTTTTATTGGATACCAAAATGCCCAAATTCAAGTATCCAAATGAAATGTCCATTTAAAACCAATTGTCCAAATTAAAATTCAATTACACTTCACATATCCAATTAAATCATTAACCCAATACAATGGACCCAACATATCAATTAAACCCCAAGCCCAAAGAGCCCAAACTTTTAGGGTCGCAAGGAAACCCTAGTTAGGAAGCCTCAAGCCTTGCCGTCGCCGTCTCCACGCCTCTTCATCTCCCACGCGTGTACTAGCCACGCCGGCATGGTGGTCTCAGCCCCCTCGACACAACAGCCCATTCCACGCTCGAGCGGTCCCAATCTAGCAGCTTGGTCATGCCAGCAGCGTACAAAGGGTCCTTTTTTCGACCTCATCAGCATCTTCACATGCAAACAAAAACGTACAAAAAGGAATTTGTAAATTCTTCTTTTCGGATTTTTGTGAAAAAGGTTAATATTAAACCACAACAAAGAACATTAAAATGGGGTGTTTTTATCGAAATATCACATGTACATCTAATAATTACCTGTCATGTACCTTTTCTCTTAATATTATCGATCTAGCACCCTTTCTGACAAAGCATGGATTGCCATCCGCGCCTTCGTCGGATTTTGTCCGAGCTGGTGCCACGTCAAGAAAAGCGCGGATGTCCATCCACACCTTCGCGGGATTTCTGACATATACGTAAGGCGCGGATCATTTTCTTTAATACCCCAACCGTTCACCTCCCACATTTTTGGGAACTCTTATACCCCTTCCCCTCTTTCTCTAAATACCCCCTAACCTCTTCCCCCAAACGCAACCTCCAAACCACACTCAAATCTCAAATTCTCTCATTCTTCCGAGTATCAATCTCTCTCATTTTTTTTTTTTGCAATTATAAAATAAAAGGTGGTTTGCTACGTTTATATGGGAATCATATCTTGAGGCATTTTGCTAATACGACAACAATTTTAAATTCTATTGTAATTTTAATTATTGTTAATGTTTTATTTATTTAATTTGTTTAGTATTAGTTATATTTTAATTTCTATAATATTTATTAAATAAGGAGAGATATTGTATATTAAATCCATTCATTTGTAACCTTAAGTTAGAGATACCTACACGTGTATGGTCGTATTTAGTCGAGGCTGAATTCAGTTACGTGGAAAAATATGAATGTCATTGTAACCTTGAATTCAACCTTATTTCTGCATTGGTTGAGAGTTGGAGACCAGAGACACACACATTCTATCTTCCGTGTGGAGAGTGCACAATTACGATGGAGGATGTTTCTATGCATATGGGGCTTCCGGTAGATAAGGATGTGATTTCTGGGGTGTCGCATGGTGACTGGCATTCCTTGTGTGAGGAGTATCTTAGAGGTGGCCCGCCTAATTTCAACGGTGGTCTAATACTGTTAAATTGGTTGGATACAACTTTTAAACATTTAAGTCGTGACGCCTCTAAGGAGCAGGTTAAAATGTAAGCACAGGCTTACCTATTACAGCTCATAGGAGGGATCCTAATGCCCGAAAAATCGCGCAACCAAGTTCATTGTATGTGGTTGCATCACCTCGCAAATTTTCATCACGCTAGCACACTCAGTTAAGGCTCCGCAGTTTTGGCATTTATGTATAGGGAAATGTGTTGAGCTACTGACTATCGAAAAAATGCTATCGACAGATGTCTTCTTCTTCTCTAATCTTGGGTGTGGTATCACATGCCTTTTTTATATCCAATGCTGAAAAACCCGTTAGTCTTCCCGCTATTATTGATGTAATTTCAATACTGATTTCGTATATAAATAATTTTGTTGAGTATATAATGAAAATTATTTCATTGAATAGGTGGTCAAGTGTAAGAAAATATCATCGGGATTTACCTGATGAATTGAAAGAAATTAGGCTACTCATTGATCAGAAGGCTGGTACAGAGGTATATATTTAAATATTATTATCTACTTTTAATTATCATTATATAATTAGAATATTATTTTGATAAGAATTATATATATATTTGTTTTAGTTTCAATGGGCTCCTTATTCTACTGAAGAAATGAGGATTTGTATACCATATCACTTAAGACGCCTATTAGATGTCTGGGTGGCGGTGGTCCCTTTGATATGTTATGCTAATGTCGAGTGACATCCTACTAATTGTGTGCTTCACCAATTTGTTTTTGTACAATCTATTCCGGAAGCACCTAAGAATCTCGAAGATTTGTATATCATCGATGGACGAGGCAAAAAAGAAGTCGATTGGCTGTTGAAGCACATTGAGTGGGTAATGATATAGGAGGATCGACGTGGGTGCATTCCCTGTACAGAACACATTTATGTGTATCATTACTCGGTTGCGGATGATTATTATGAGTTGTTCAACAGGAACGAGAAATCATTCCTACTTTCTGGGGAAGCACGAGGCAGGAGTATTCATCGACATCGACAAAGACGTCCACCGTCACAACATCATCGTCCCCTGACTCGTGGATAGAGAGCAAGCCCTTCCGGCTCATCCTCAGCTGCAGCACCGGAACCATCACAGCAACCACCATCTACACCTCTGTACATTACGCATTCATTTTATATGTCACAGTAAGTGTATCAAATGGCACCGTAACCATTTCATATGCCACTGCAGTTGGGTCAGATGCTACCGCTTCAATACCAAATGCTACCACCGCCGTAAAGTTTTATGACCACTCCTGGCGGATACTATACTTATATGCTTGCAAATCTAACTTGGGGTTCATACGCTGATTATTTGGCGGGTGAAGCTTCACCACATTCATAGAAACCTCCGGTGCAGTTTTTGCACTCATCGATGTCATTGTTTTCGCAGTTTTCATAGTTTTCTATGAGCGGTGAGATAGTCAGCCATACACCTCTAAGATCCTTATTCTATGGAGGTGCTACATCGTCATTCGTCCCTCATCTACAAAATGTATCTACTCCTAATGATGATGATAATGATGATAGTGAGGAGGCAGAACAAGTTATACAAAGAAATCTTCATCGACACAGACAGGCACCGCCCTGCGAAACACATTGAAGACACCGACATCAATAGAGTTGTTTACTTCGTTATATTTTTATTTAATTGTGTTTGTTTACCAGCAATTGTAAAGTTATTATTTAATTATGTACTTTTTATTTATTTTTTCTTAATTGTTTTATTATTTAATTGCTTGAATTATTTTATTATTTAGTTCTTTTATTTTTTTAAATTGTATCGTTTCTTGTTTTTCGTTTGTTTGAATTGTTTTCATTAATTAATTTCTTGAGTTACCAATTAATCGATGATGCTCAAATGACATTAACTGAAAGTAAATGAAAATTAAATAACAAAAACTTAGATTTCATAAACAACTACATCAATCGCAACATCAATGGTTACTTGATGACAAATGATATGGACATTTTTCCTATTGTGTCCTAGGTTTCTACAATCCCTACATATTTTGTTTTCTTTGGACGTCTCCCGAAGATTCATATCACAATGAATTCGAGTGGATTTTGAACGACCAGGCTCCCTCAATAAGGACGGATCTGGTACAATCGAAAGCTAATTATGAACCTCATCATAGCCTTTCTCATTACCTATGGGGGAAACTGTTGAAAACATTTTGATGTTTCGATATAAAAAATAAAATGTAAATGAATTTTAAGATTTTATATTCGATTTCAAAAATAATATTCGATTAAAATAATCGAATATCAAAAATATTACTCCAAGTTTTTAAATGTCAATTTTACTCCTTACTTAAGTGTAAAATTGTGTTTCAATCTTAAAATATTTTTGAAACAATTTTTACAAAGTATTTCGATCCTTAATCGAGCCAAAAATGAATTTTACAAAGGGAGGTACCGATACACTCATTGGATGTACCGATACCCCTTAATTTCGAATAGAATAAGGGTACCGATACACAACCGAATGTATCGGTACACTCAATGTCTAAAATGGCTCTGAGAAATATCGAATGTAATTAGTGTACCGATACCCCTAGGGTGTATCGATTCACTAGGTCAAATAACGGTCGAAATATTTGAATTTTACACTGGGTGTACCGATACCCTTCGAAGGTGTACTGATACCCCTACACTCCCAACTGATTTTTGAAATGGAAAACATACAACGACTCTATTGACTTCACCAATAATCCCCAACGTTCAGAATTAATCCAAGGCGTATTTAGACAAGTTCTGAAGCCATTGATCAACAACAAGAAACAAGAATTAAGAGAGAATCAAAGAGAAAACCTTAAACATCAAGTTTTAGAAATTTAAGCCTTATTTCCATTCAATATTCATTTGCTTTCAAGAACACCATTTGTGATCAATTGTATTTAATCTTGAGTGTTCTTTCTTTGTTCTAGAATTGTGCAAACATCTTGCCTTGAGAGTTTTTTCTGTAAGTTTGCGAAATTTGTAATTTTCTCTTTGGGAGAGAGTGTTCTCAAGAATTTGGGGTATAATTCTTGAGGGATTTATAAGGTTACTCTTTGTCCTCAAAAGAAAGACAAATTAGTGAATTTATGGAAAATCCTTAGTGTGAATATCTAAGGTAGTGGACATAGACTTTGTTTGAGAAAGTCGAACCACTCTAAATAGCTGTGCAAATCTTATCAATTTTCTGCAAAAGCTTTCACCGAAATTTTTATTGCCAATTCACCCCCTCTTGGACGATTCATCCGATCGATTAACTCAACAGAAACTCAAATTCATATACCTTAAAAACTTCTGAAAGTTGGTATATGAGATCTACAAAATGGTTATAGTCTTGACGGGTATGCGAGCAAGCTTTTTTAGTTGTATCGTTTTCTTGTTTTTAGTTTGTTTGAATTGTTTTTATCATTTAATTTCTTGAGTTTCCAATTAATCGGTGATGCTCAAATGAAATTAACTGAAAGTAAATGAAAATTAAATAACATATACTTAGATTTCATAAACAACTACATCAATCACAACATTAACGGTTACTTGATGACAAAAGAGATAGACATTTTTTCCTATTGTGTCATAGGTTTCTACAATGCCCACATCTTTTGTTTTCTCTGGATATCTCTTGAATATCCATATCACAATGAATTCGAGTGGATTTTGGTCGACCAGGCTCCCTCAATAAGGACGGATATGGTACAATTGAAAGCTAATTTTGAACCTCATCAGGGTCTTTCTCATTACCTATGGGGGGAACTCAAATTCATATACCTTAAACAATTCTCAAAGTCTGTATATGGGATCCACAAAACAGTTATAGTCTTGATGGGTATGCGAGCAAGCTGCTATGACAAGAGAGCATAGATACTTCAGAGCTTTAAAAAGCCCACAGTTATACCATATGTCTCATAGATTAACTCTGAATAAGTTAGCTTGAATCCCTTGAGGAGGTCGCGGCATCTTTGTGATTCATAGGTTCTAGAAAAGATTGTTATAGACATTCCATTTGATATAACAATTCTTTTTTGTAGATCTGTAACTAATCTTGGGTGATAGACATGACCGTTTTGCATCCAAGTTTGAGCTTGTCGCCCGAGCTTGGTAAAAGCGCTCCAAAAAATTGTCATTTTAACCAAAGCCGTTACTGGTAAATGGCGTGTCCCCTTTAATGTCGAATTGATAGCCTCGGCCAAGTTGGTCGTCATGTGTCCGTATCGATATCCACTATCATATATATTTGTCCACATTTCTTTGTTAATGAGGCTGATGTAATCGTATCCTTCCTCATTCTTTCATCGCAAATCTTGAAGCATATAGTCAAATGTTTCAGTTAATAGTTCGTAACTTGAGCATCAAATGTAGAACTTACTGTTAAGTTTCCATAAAATGTAAATGATTGAGAAATAAAAAATAGCATTTTTACATACCCATGCACACAAGTAATTGTCGCTCATCATTCTTCTTGAACCTTCCATGATAGTTAGCAGTAATGTATCGGATATAGTACCGATGTTAGACATAGAGTGGTTGCCACATTGGACCCAAAGAATCCATTGTTGCTTTGATCCCATCTCTGCAATATGAAATGACACATATTTTTTCCCTCGTGACAACATGTAAGCGTAAGTTTTTGAGGAAAAAACCCAAGAATATATATATTCTCCTTCAACAAGGGAAAAAACACCGGTAATAATGTTGTGATTACCATCTTGGAAAACTGCCAATAGTAAAACTTGCTTGTATTTTCCATAAAAGAATGTCCTGACAATTTGAACCACGAGCTTGTAGTATTTCACAACATTAATGCAATGTGGATAAGTCCAAAAAAGCTGGTAGAATTGGCATCGATCGCGAAGCACTCGATCATTTTGGTATGTATGGCAAGTTTCGAAGTCAAATATTGTCCCAAGATTCAATCTGTGCACTACTCTAAACCAACTTGGTAGTTCGTTGTAAGATACATCCCATTCGCCATGTAGTTTTTTAATGGCATTCTACTTTGTCTTCCATGCTTTCATGTATGAGACGGTATACCCATATTGTGATTGTATATATGAAATCAGCATCGCAATAGCTATATGGGAGCTTGATTTTACTATGGGCATGATGGCTTGGCAGATAATATTGGAGTCCAAGTTGGGATTTTCCCGGTTGATCCCTCCAACATAGCATATGTGAGGACCGTTGTATACCATTATTTCCCATATATTGTTTTTCTTTTTCCTTTTCGATACATGAATCATCCAATTGCATCTGTTATCCCGTTGGACACAGTGGCAAACATATTTCTCGGTAATGGAATGATCGACTCTGGACTGAACAGAATTATGAATATTGTAAATCTTAATTGCCATCATCGCTTCTTATTTGCATGAAAACTCCATTCCTTTATATAACTCACCATCATTGACTAATGTGTTAAATATGTAGTCACCGATATTAGGCATATCCGTAAATTTTGGCCCGTACATTGCAGCATAGTCAGCTTCATACATGTGTGCTAGAGGTTCAGTGTGTACCGTATTCATGAAAACTTCATCTACATCATCATCATCGGAGTCTATGTTGAACTACGGTGATTATGGCTAAACGAATAGTCCAGTCTCAGCATCATCCGCACCTGGCTCATGAAGAGGTTCTTTTGGTGGAGATGAGGATTCCTCCATGATATCAACATTTAGGTCGAACAAGCTGGTAGTTGCATGCCTTCCCCTTGAACTTGAAGGCATCTCGACATTGAGGTCGAAGAAGCTCACAGTTGAATGCCTCCCCCTGGAACTTGAAGGCGTCGTGTCAAATGGATACTACAAAGATTGTTGCGTAGAGGGAATCTCTATATTCAGGTCAAAGAAATTGGCAGATAAATGCATTCCCCTTGAATTGGACAAAATGTTACCATAGGGATTGTTTATGAAGCCACCTCAGTATAGATCGTAATAAGTCGTTGATAAATGTCTCCCTATTGAACTTGATGGGATGACACCATGATGTGGATTTCCCATTAACGAGTTAAAATCATCACATATTACTTGAGTTGGGCTGTCAACTTCATCAATTTGTTGAGTCATCCCATAGTGGGAGCATAGTGACATACCACAAAATACAAGCACTTCAACAAATTTCGCATACATTTGCGTATCGACGTTTGAATATTGATTTTGAGAATCAACCATCATAACAACATCTTCATCTTTGGATAGTTTGAACATTTTATAAGTTAACAGAAATACTACGGTTGGAACTATGTACTAAAGTGAGGACAGTCTTCTAGCACTTCCAACATGAATCTTCCTTGAAATTTAAGTTATCAGCTCCTCAAGAGTGATGTTTCTCTTGAAGAATATTCTAACATAATGATTTGATGTGAAGAAGACGCCGGTTTCATCTTCCCGAATTTCTCCATCATAGTAAACAATAGTTGAAATAAACATCATTTTGAGAGTTTGAAAGATTGAGAGTCTTATATTTGCAAAAACAATAGCTGAAAACGGCTAATTAAATAAATAGTTTATGAATTAAAATATAAACCAATAAAAAAATTAAAAATTTTCACAATAATTTAAATAACATAATTTTATATTGTTACCATATCGACAAAAATGTCTTGAGGTATGATCCCACTTTACAATTTTACAACAACAAAAAAATACAAAATAATTAGTAAAATAAAATTTATTCAAATAATAATATATAAAATAAATATAATATAATAAAAAATAGTTTTACCTTATAACAAAAATTGAAGGAATTGATAGAAGCAAAAATAAACAAGTAATTTTGATGTGGTAATGTTTACATAGAGGGGATTCTTATTTATAAGAGAATGGGAGGGTTTAAAAATTGAGTTGCTCGGGTGGTACCAATAATGGAAGACGCGGATCATTATATGCGCCTTACGTACATGTCAAAAATCCCGCAAAGGCATGGATAGCGATCCATGCCTTTCTTGACGTGGCGCCAGCTAGAACAGAACCCCGCGAAGGCGTGGATGGCGATCTACGCTTTGTCAGAAGGGTGCTAGATCGGTAATATTAGTACAAAAGTGTCTGACAGATAATTATTAAGTGTAAAGGTGATATTTTGATAAAAAAAACACTTAAAATGGGTTCCTTTTATTTTTCACAAAAAAATGGATATAAGGCTCTCCCCTTTTCTTTTTTTGCTGGAAAAATTATGAAGGGGTCTTCCTTTATTAAGAGGCTCCCCCATTCAAAAGTAACAGAAGGGTCCCTATTTTTTTACTTCTTCTCTTTCTCTCGAAAAGAGCTTGTAAGGGAATTCATCTTTCCCATTTTCTCTCGAAATTATAAAGCAATACAAGGAAATGTTTTTTTTCTTTCAAAGGATTTCATTTTCCCTTCTTTTTGACAACAAGGATTCCTTTCATTTTCAAAATTAAAAAAATAAAATAAAAGGGAGAGAGTTGCTTACCTGCGTTGTTGGTCCTCGTCGGAGATAGGGAGTTTGCAAGAGTTAAAATGTTAGGGTTTAGAAGACAAGGGGGTCACGTCTTCCTTTGAGTTTTAGAGGTCTTGCATGTTCTATTTTTTTAGGGTTTGATATTTAGTGAATCATCCACCGTGGTGGTCAGAACAGAGAGAACCCTGCCGATGTAGGTCAGGGAGCGGTGGCCATGGGCTTGGGGGGTTTCGGTCGAGTATATAGAAAAGAGGGGGAGTGCTTCGGCTTTATTTGGAGGCCGTTTAGGTGGAGTTCGAATGTCTTGGCAGTGTGGATGGTAGAGGAGAGACGCCTTGTGGCCGGTGGCCGAAGAGCGGTAGCCTTGGCTTTTGGGATTTTCGGCTGCAGTTTGTGGGATAGGAGGGGTGTTTAGTTGAGAGAAAATATGAAAAACCCTTCATTATTAGAAATTAGGTTTAAAATGAAATAAAAAAAATAGGCTTTTACGTTCAAGCCCACACATATTTGAGAGAAAATGGGTTAATCACATTTTAGTCATTCTAACTTACCCGTGTTTTTTTTATTTTGGTCATTGTCTTCTTCTTTTTCTCTTATTTATTTCAATTTGGGATGTTGATTTTATTAATTTTTATTCTTGTCACTCATTTATGTTTTTCTTATTTTGAATTGATTCATTACATTTTATTTTTATGACACTTTGATCCCTGATACTAATTTATTAATATTAAACGTTAATATCACCTTGTGGTGACTCGTCCTGGGGTACAATCCACATTATAACGGTTCGAGTAAAACTTTAAACCGCTAACTTGCTAATTTTAACTACTAACCACAAACTTTTTTATATTTGAATCGTTTACAACCTCACGATGACCCGTCCTTAGGTGTGATTCGTGTTATTCATGATCCAGGTAACAATTAAAAATTAACCTCTGACCTTTTAATTTTATTCAATTGATTTATTTTCTGTTATTGACATTTCTGCCCTTTAAATTTTTGTTATTTTAATTTCAACCTTTATATTTCAACATTTAATTTCAGTCCTTTAAATTCTAGCTTTTAATTTTCTGAATTATTTTAATTTAAGCTTTACTTTATGATTTATTTTATTTTAGTCCTTTAGATAATGAATTTTAATTTCAGCTTTACCTTTTTAATTTATTTTAGTTTAGTCCTTTTACATGTGTTAATTAATTTTAATTTTATCTTTATTTCAATTTCATTAAATTTAGTCATAGAACCTTTTTTTTATTGAACCCTCAAATTTATATTATTAATTATTTTAGTCCCTAACTAGGCTGTTACTTTATTTTTAAATTTAGATCCTTTTTAAATTAGACCATAAATTAGGGGAATTTTTAATTTGGTCCTCGTCTTTGCTTGAGGTTACATTTTAATTATTTGAATCAAATAATTAATTAGAATTGACTAGGTTAATAATTAGAGTCTCCATTTTAGGCTTAATTTCAAACTTAGTCATTAAATTAAGGAAATTTTTTAATTTGGTAATCGCTTTTGCTCGATGTCCCCTTTTAATTGTTCCAATCAAATAATTGATTAAAATTGACTAGGTTAATAATTACAGCCTCCATTTTAGGCTTAATTTTAAACTTAGTCCTTAAAATTAGGGAATTTTTAATTTGGTTCTCTCTTTTGCTCGAGGTTCCATTTTAATTATTCAAATCACATAATTGACTAAAATTAATTAGGATTAATATTATATCCTCCATTTTAGGCTTAATTTCACTTGGTATTTAAATTTAGGCAAATTTTTAATTTGGTCCTCGCTTTTGCTCGAGGTTCCATTTTAATTATTCAAATCAAATAATTGATTAAAATTAATTAGGTTAATTAATAGAGCCTCTATCTTAGGTTTAATGTGATATTTAGTCCTTTAATTTAAGAGAAAACTTAATTTGGTCCTCGCCTATGCTCGAGGTTCCATTTTGATTATTCGACTCAATAATTTATTAAAAATGATTTGGATTAATATCATATTCTTTAAATTTCACAATTTACTCCTTTAAGTTAGAGAAAAGCTTTAATTAATTCATTTAATATAATTAGGTTCAATAATTGATTGTATAATTACATTTTGTTTAAAAAAATATAGCAATGTTCATTTATTGGGGAGTTAGTAGTGTATCTTCGCTTTTTCCTGGGGGTGATCGCTATTGATTCCTGAAGTAAATTAACATCATTTTCAAAATCCCACACCATGATTTCTAAATTATTAAAGCAATGTTTATTTTTTAAGGTTGATACTGAAGCTTCCGCTTTTGCTTGGGGCGGTTGTTATTGATCTTAATAAATTGACATCATTTTCAAACTTTCCATACATAGTGATTTTTAAATTAAATAAAATTTTGAACAAAAAATCTTCAATTTTAAAATATAGGGTAATCGACTAAGTACCAATTTTGGGCATCATGGGGGTGCTAATCCTTCCCCACGCGTAACTGACTCCCGAATCTGATTTCTAATTTCACATATCAAAATGTGGTATTTTTGATAAAATAAAATATTTTATTAAATTTACCTGATTTAGGTGTTTCAATCTCACCCTAGCGACTTCTATTTTTTCATAAAAACCTTTTATTTTCCAAAACATTGGATCGGTCTTCCCAATGAAAATCAGTTACGACAGCTTGGCAACTCTGTTGGAGACTTTGTTTTCTAAAAATAAAAAGAAAGTCGAGCCACAAATCGATTACCATATATTTTAAGAGTTTGAAATTTTAAGTTCGAGATAATTTAATTTATGAATCATTATGTTTTTTTAAATATATATAAAATAAATAAAAAGCTTTTCTCTATGGTTAATGCTTTCACTTGTTTCAATATAAATAGGATTGTTACATATCATAGCTCTACACTTGAGCTCTATCCTGTCTCACATAAGTAAAGAGAAACACCACACCACCAAGGAAAATTGTTTTTCCTTGTGTTGGTCTGGCAGAGTACCTCTGAAAAACATTCTTTATGTCTGCCAGGATACTGTTTTCCTTTATAATCATTTAGTGATGTGATCCCCTAAATTAAATTCAATCTGAAAAGTTTATAATGGGCTAAGATCGAAGTCCTTGTTTACCTTAGCAGTTTGTAAGGACAGATTAAGAACCCTTCTTTAGAACCAAACTTAATATAGAGAATTTAGTAAGCCCATATCTTTAGAGCCATGTGGATACCCTAAGAGAACTAGAATGCATGCGGATATGGTTTTAAATTTCTTTGTATTTTATTCAATGTATTTATGTTTCATTTACCATTTGAATTTAATCATTTCATATTTTCTAATACACATTTCTTTTATTTGATTATCATTTTAGCTTTATTAACTCTTTTTCCTTTTAATTTGACTATTTACCTTGCTTTATGTGTGCAATAAACATGGTGTTAATACCTGAGTTATTTATCAAAATGAGAAGGCTCTCAAAACGACAACGCCACAGAAAGGGGTAAATAAAATAATTTTATATTTTTGGCATATTGAGACGTTGTGTGTTCTTTGAAAGTTGTTCTAGGATAATTACCTTTTAATTAACACATGTTTCATGCATGATATATCATAGAAGGTATTGATTCATGAGTTAATGATCACATTAGAAGGATTTTAATGTGACAATGTTACTCAAAGAGGTAGAATAGAACTGCAAAGACGCATTAATGGTCCAGAATGGTGCTCGAGGAATCAACTATAGGAGGTACATCAAGCTAGAATACATGAAGCTCAAACGATACAATTGATCAAGCTTTTGATAAGCCCATCCGAGAAGAAATATTGGAAAAGAAAGTATCTGAACCAGAGTCATCAAATAAAAATGAAGGTCAATCCAAAGTGTGAAGCTTTAAATGAAGAAGCAACTCCAACAAGTTGGGAATCATCTCGATGCTAACATGAGGTTATAGATGGTGCATGCGCTTAACTTGTATGATGATTCAATCGATGCCACTTTTCAAAAAGAAGTTGAAGCTTTGAAGTTGTACACTAAACCAAAGACAAAAGAAGAACATCATCTTGCATGATTGATCGAAGAAGTTAAAAAATCAAGTGATTTGTAGTTTTTGCCTACCTCGGTATACTGAGGCATTGTGTGTTCTTTGAAAGTTGTTTTATGACAATTACTTTGGAATCAATACCTCTGTTGCATTGGTATTTTACAGTTTGTATTTATATTTACATCTTTGTATTTACATTCATATCTTTGCATCTTTGCATTTACATTCAAATATTTGCATCTTTGTATTCGTATCTTTGTATTTGTGCACTTGTATCTCTACATTATGCATTCCATTATATTATTTAAGCATTTTTCAATGCATTCAATCATGAATATGTGAGTAACTCGTGAAGGATTTCATGAAAGAAATTCTGAGAGCAAATTGAAGCGACCTTGGTCATATCTAGAGAATGATAGAAAGTCTTGAATAAGATTATCGAGTTGGAGTTATTGCATCCACCATGAAGGTTTTTTTGTCTTGTTTGAACTTTTTTTTTTGTTTTTTCTTTAATATTTGCTTAAATATTTTGTAAATCATTTGATAAATAAACTTATGCTACCTTCTAAGGTTATGAGCAATGAAGAAAGTTTTAATCGGGAAGTTCTTTTAATATAATTTGAATTAAAGATTATTTTAAGGATCGAGGTTGTAGTCCTTTAACATGTGTCAAGGTTAAACCGTTTGTATCTTGTTTGAACCCCAAAGATACAATCACTCGATTCTTTACCCAAAATAATTCATGGTCAATACCAAAAAACTGAATCATGACCATGCCTCTCTCTGAGGTATCAAAGCCATACTCTTACTTTCTCAAACACCATCAACCATTTTATGACATTACCTTTCCCCAAATATATGACTTTAAAGTCACGTTGTCCTCTTCTAAGACACAAAACCAATATTCTTCTCCTATAATAAAACCAGAGGCATTGAGTACAAGACGATCGTTCTTATGTGAACCATTCCTGCAAGAGAAACAATATGGGGCATCTTAGATCAACTTTCTGAACATAAGCTTGAATAATTGGGGTATACGAGAAGCAAGAAGAAGAAGAAATAAGGAAAATATTTGCAATAATTCTATCATGCATTAATTACATTGTTTTCATGTAAATAAAAGTTAATCCTAAATATTTATCCCATAAGGATACCTCTTTTCAAATATTTTCAGGTATGAAATGATGAACGACCTTATTTCATTATCCATTCATAAAAGGATAAAATATATCCATTGTTGTCCCTATTTGAGCTTGGATTTTTTTTCTTTTTCTTCAGATTCAACCCTAACCAAGGATCACCCTCCACACTGGGGGGCAAGGCTAAGGGAAATATGCTCATATGAGTGAAAACCATCAACTTCGATTCTATTACAAGGACAAGTCCTTATGAAATAAAGTGGTAATAACAAGATAATGCAAAGTGGACTAGATACAATGTGTTCGAAGATTAAATTCAGTCAAGAGCAAACAAAAAAGAGGATATTCCGAATGAAAAAATTAACTTTTTCTCATATAGAAGTGTTGAATTCTACAAACAAAGAGAACAAGAATGTGCTCAAATCAATTGAAGTCCTAAATTCATAAAAAAAAAAAAAAAAAGAGGACAATAAGCATATATAAGGAGTTACTCATATGAAAAGGCTTGTTGAACTCTCAAACCACAAGGTTGATCGAGTACGACTGGTCCAAATATCAGA
The DNA here is from genome assembly GCF_006381635.1 of Hibiscus syriacus. Taxonomy (NCBI): domain Eukaryota; kingdom Viridiplantae; phylum Streptophyta; class Magnoliopsida; order Malvales; family Malvaceae; genus Hibiscus; species Hibiscus syriacus. Next base: position 1,344,922 of record NW_024063145.1, on the reverse strand, counting down.
TTCAATTCATCAAAAGATCAAGAAATTACAAAGGTACAGAAAAAGAAGATGAACTCTAAGGTGAAAACCCACAAGTGGGCAGTCTAGAGGGATCCAAGAGAAAATAATAAAAGACATGTAAAGCCAGATTCAAATCGTGCAAAACGAGATTGAAGACACCAAAACGAATTGAACATTGATTCTATCACCCTTAAACACTTGTTTGAGCCTATTTATCCTTTTATTTCATAATTGTGAGTCATGCCCTACATTACGCGTCTTAAAAGTCTATTCTAATCATACATGGATTTCTAAGTGGGAGAGACTATCCTTAGATTTTATTCCACCCCTCAGGGTTAATCTTTTTATTTGTAAAAAGTTTTCTAAAATCATTAATGCATGATAGGGAAAAATAACAAAGAGGGTTTCAAGATGAAAATCTTCAAACGACATCTTGAAACCAAAGGAGAATTCGAGTTGAAAACCTGAAATGGTGGCTTGAATATGGAAACTGGGCGACTGTTGCAAAAAAGGTGATCTTACAAATCTGTTGATGAAGCATCACACATCTCAAATTAGAACCAATTAATATTTCTAGAAGATGAACATAATAACCATTTCATTGAGTTAGTGGGCACTAAAGAATCAGAAATGCTACAACAAAGAAATCAACCTGAAACACCTTACCTTTCTAGAACCAACTTATACCCCAAATTTTTCATTAGTCTTCACACTTGTCAAAGGGCTATAATTTTTGAAGAATTAAAAGAGTAATTAATTGATTTGATATCCAATGAACTCATGTTTTATAATTTGCTCCAATTGTGAACCTAAATTAAGGGGCACATTTTTTCAAAACTTTTTCATTGAACTTTTTCACATTTTGAAAAATGAAAGAAGAAGAAAAATATATTTCAAAGAAGAAAATTTCTCTAAGGAGTGTATCTAGAAAATTGACAGAAGACTTTTAGATTTAAAAGCTCATAATCGGAAATTGGGGCAAACGAATTGAAGGTTAGGGGCAATATATGTTGGAGCAAGAAGAACATATTTTCACAAATAGATGCAATGGTATACTCTGGTGTGAGTAGAGAATGAAGACGAATAGATCAAAAAGAGAATCAAGATTTCTTGAGAACCTCTTCACTGCTATTAATCAAGAAAAACATGCATCGACATACACGTTTTGCATCATTGCATCAAACATCCATCATCATATGCAATAAAAGCTTTGATTTTCCCTCTCATAATGATGCCTTTAATAATTTCTCTTTAAATCTTTTTTTCTTAAGAACATTTTCTCGTCTCTTGAGGACAAAGCCAAAAATTCATTTGTATCAGATGACTTCATAAAAATATTCAAGACAACTGCAAAACCTTACTATAGATTTTGAATCAGGGTGGAAAGACTTTAAAAATGAAGGAGTCATATCAAGAAATTACATAAGATAGTTTATTCGGATTTGATATACAAGCAAAATTTTTATCTCACTTGAGATTGTTTTTCTTAAAACAAATTCCATCTCACGTGAGACAATTTTCCATTGAAATAAAAATCTTGAAATTGTTTCACTTGAAACAAAAATTTATCTCCCTTGAAACAAAAATTTATTTCACTTGAGATTGTTTTTCTTAAAACTAATTTCATCTCACTTGAGACAGTTCCCCTTGAAACACAAATTTTGAAATTGTTTTACTTGAAAAAATTTTATCTCACTTGAGATTGTTTTTCTTAAAACCAATTTCATCTCGCTTGAGATAGTCTCTCTTAAAACGAAATCATTTTATTCCACTTTCATCTCGCTTAAGATAGTTTCTCTTGAAATAAAAATCTTGAAATTGTTTAACTCAAAAAAAAATTATCTCACTTGAGATTGTTTTTCTTAAAACCAATTTCATCTCACATGTGATAGTTTCCCGACACAAATTTTGAAATTGATTCAATCGAAAATTTTTATCTCACTTGAGATTCTTTTTCTTAAAACTAATTTCATCTCACATGAAATAGTTTCTCTTGAAATGAATTTCTTTTCACTCATTCATTTTCATCCAAATGTTGAATTTTTTACAGGAATTCAAAAAGTTAGCCGAGATTTCATTTCACAATTCCATGTTGAAGAAGAAGATTTCAGCAAAGATTTAGTCCACATCTCAAATTTTGAAAAAGTGGATCTTAGCGAAGATTCGAGGACCTTCGGGTACTTCAAATACAATTTTTACCGACATATAATAACCTTTTTTTACATATTCAAATACATCGCATAAGGGGGTGGATCATCATTTCTAATGAAAGGGTTCATAATGAGAAGAACTCGTCCGAATAAGGAGAAAAAGTTCATAATGAGAAGAGCTTATTCAACCTTTTGCTCAAATCCATCACAGAATGAGGTGGATCATCATTCCCAATGGAATGGTTCATAATGAGAAGAATGGTTCATAATGAGAAGAACTCGTCTGAAGAGGGAGAAGAAGTTCATAATAAGAAGAACTTGTTCGACCTTTTGCTCAAATCATCACTGAAGGATGTGGATCATCATTTCCAATGGAAGGGTTCATAATGAGAAGAGCTCGTCCGAAGAGGGAGAAGAATTCCATAATGAGAAGAACTCGTCCGAAGAGGGAGAAGAAGTCCATAATGAGAAGAACTTGTTTGACCTTTTACTCAAATCCAACACAGAAGGAGGTGGGTAATCATTTCCAATGGAAGAGTTCATAATGAGAAGAACTCTTCCGAAGAGGGGGAGATAAGTTCATAATGAGAAGAACTTGTTCAACCTTTCCTCAAATCCATCACAGAATAATGTGGATCAGCACAATCAAGGGAAAAAGAAGTTTATATAGGAGAGCTTGTTCGACCTCAACATGACCTTTTATGGAAGAATTTGCAGTTCATATAGGAGAACTCACACAATCTTTCAAAAAAAAAAGGAGCAAAACCTTTTGATTTCCTCTTATAGAGGAGTCAATTGTCAAAGATTAATTTTTATTTAAATAAGAAAAAGAAAAAATAGAATAGGAAAAAAGAAGAAAAAGAAATAAGAAAAAGGAAAATGAAAATGAAAAAAAAGAAAATAATAAATGAAAACAAATCCTCACATGAACTAACAATGACAATTATGTTTTGCAAGTCCAACTTACGTAGGATTGGGGGCGAACCAAGGAAGAAAATTTCCAAATACAGAGAGGTTGATCATTCGGTTGAAAGAGGAGAAGATCGATAGAGGATCGAAGAAGAGAATTGGTGCTAGAAAAAAGGAGTTGCAGTCAAATCCGACAAAATTAGACTACCTTTTGTCTTTGCTATGTTCCTGTTTTTACAACAACGAGCAAAGAGAGACGGTTGTAATACTCTAATTTTGTCTAAACAATTCAATCAAACTAAAATATATCGAGGACCAATTTGAAGGCGTTCGTGTATTGAGGTCGATTTAATTCGAGTGGCATTGGCGGTTTAGTGGAAAATCGTTCATAAAATTTTGCAGGGTGTTGAAGAAATTCAATAGTGAACGATGGATTTAAGCCTTTGCTAAATTAAGTTTAGAGTACGGGATCAAATGTTCATGTTGGAATTAAAACTAGAATTAAAGCCATTTTTATTGGATACCAAAATACCCAAATTCAAGTATCCAAATGAAATGACCATTTAAAACCAATTATCCAAATTAAAACCCAAATTACACTTCACATATCCAATTATATCTATTAACCCAATACAATTAACCAAACATATCAATTAAACCCCAAGCCCAAAGAGCCAAAACTTTTAGGGTTGCAAGGAAGCCCTAGCTAGAAAGCCTCAAGCCTTGCCGCCGCCGCCTCCAGCCTCTTCATCTCCCACGTGTGCACTAGCCACGCCAGCATGGTGGTCCCAGCCCCCTCGACATAGCAGCTCATTCCACGCTCGAGCGGTCCCAATCCAGTAGCTTGGCCAAGCCATCAGCGCACAAAGGGCCCCCCTTTTCGACCTCATCAGCATCATCACATGCAGACAAAAACGTACAAAAAAGAATTTGTGAATTCTTCTTTCCGTATTTTTGTGAAAAAGGTTAATATCAAACCGCAACAAAGAACACTGAAATGGAGGGTTCCTTTTGTTTAAAAAAAATGGTGGATACAAGGGGGGTATAAATTCGGGTACATGAACTCGAAATTTTTGGGTCAGTGATTTTTTGATTCATATCTCGACTCGGATGTTACGGATATTCGGTAATTAAATTCTCGGATTTTACGGGTACCCGATAATCAGGTATCCAGTATCTGATTTTTTTATTTTTTATTTTTAAATTATTAATTTAAAAAATATACACAAATTTCAATGTTCGAAACTTCGAATTACATATTCTAATATCTGAACATAAAATTTAAAAGTTCAAAATACAAAATCTAATAATCTATAACATAAATAATTCATTATATTATATTATATATATATATATAATAAATAATAAATAAAAACTAACCGGGTAATCGGGTAACGGGATACCCGAAAAAATTATATTTTGTGACTCAGGCCCGACCCGGAAAATATTGGGTCGGATACCCGACCCAACCGGGTAATTTTTTTTAATTTTTTTAAAAAATTACCCGATTTTTTTAAGTTTGAGCCAGCGGATCAGGTCCTCGGGTAATTTTGCACACTCATCCTTCATTTTTTTTCTCTACAAAAGTTGTAAAAGGGTCTTCCCCGATTAAGAGCCCCCTATTCAAAAACAGCATAAGGGTCCCATTTTTTTTTTGCTTCTTCTCTTTCTCTCGAAAAGAGCTTGTAAGGGAATTCATCTTTCCTATTTTCTCTCGAAACTACAAAGCAATACAAGGGAACGTTTTTTCCTTTCAAAGGATTTCCTTTTCCTTTCTTTTTTGTTAGTAAGGATTCCTTTCATTTTCGAAATATAAAAAAACAGAATAAAAGGAAGAAAGTTGCTCACCTGTGTCGTTGGTCCTCGTCGGAGATGGGGAGTTCACTGGAGTTAAAATATTGGGGTTTAGAAGACTATGGGGTCACGTCTTCCTTTCAGTTTTAGAGGCCTTGCATGTTTTGATTTTTTTGGGTTTGATATTTAGTGAACCGACCACCATGGTGGTAGTCGGAACAGAGAGAACCCCGTCGATGTATGGTCAGGAGCACTAGCCATGGGCTTGAAGGGTTTCGGTCGAGTATATAGAGAAGAGTGATAGTGCTTCGACATCATTTGGAGGCCGTTTGGGTGGAATTTGATACCTCAACGGCGTGGATGGTATAGGAGAGCCACCTGATGGTCGGTGGCCAGCGAGCGGCAGCCTTGCCTTTTGGGATTTTTGGTTGTTGTTTGTGAGATAAGAAGGGAGAGTTTGGTTGAGAAAAGATAAAAACCCTTTTTCTTTTGAATTAGGTTAAAAATGAAATAAAAAAATATCTAGGCTTTTAAGTTCATGCCCACACGTTTTGAGAGAAAATGGGTTAATCGCGTTTTAGCCATCCTAACTTACCCTTGTGTTTTTTTTTGTTTTGGTCATCATCTTATTCTTTTTCTCTTATTTATTTCAATTTTGGATGCTGATTTTATTCATTTTCATTATGGTCATTCATTTATGTTTTTTTTATTTTCAACTGATTCACTGTATTTTATTTTTGTGGCACTTTGATCACTGTTATTAAATTATTAATATTAAACGTTAATACGACCTTGTGGTGACCCATCCTGAGGTACGATCCACATTATCATGGTCCGGGTAAAACTTTAACCCGTTAACTTTGCTAATTTTTAACTGCTAACCGCTAAATATTTTTATATTCGAATCATTTATGACCTCACGATGACCAGCCATGGGGTGTGATTCGTGTTAGTCCTGGTCTGGGTAACAATTAAAAATTAACACCCTAACATTTTAATTTTATTCGATTGATTTATTTTATGTTATTAACATTTTTGCCCTTTAAATTTTTGTTATTTTAATTTCAACCTTTAAATTTCAGCATTTATATTCCAGTCCTTTAAATTATAGCTTTAATTTTTTTGAATTATTTTAATTTAAACTTTACTTTCTGATTTATTTTATTTTTGGTCCTTTATTTAATGAATTTTAATTTCAGCTTTGCCTTTTTAATTATTTTAATTTAGCTCTTTTACATGTGTTAATTGCTTTTAATTTTATCTTTAATTTCAATTTCATTAAATTTAGTCCTAGAATCTTTTTTAGATTAAACCCTCAAATTTATATTTTTAATTATTTTAGTCCCTAACTAGGCTATTACTTTATTTTTAAATTTAGATCCTTTTTAAATTAGTCCTTAAATTAGGGGAATTTTTAATTTGTTCCTCGCTTTTGCTCGAGGTTCCATTTTAATTATTTGAATCAAATAAATAGTTAAAATTGACTAGGTTAATAATTAGAGCCTCCATTTGAGGCTTAATTTCAAACGTAGTCATTAAATTAGGGGAATTTTTAATTTGGTCCTCGCTTTTCCTCGAGGTTCCTTTTTAATTGTTCAAATCAAATAATTGGTTAAAATTGACTAGTTTAATAATTATAGCCTCCATTTTAGGCTTAATTTCAAACTTAATCCTTAAAATTAAGGATTTTTTAATTTGATCCTCACTTTTGCTCGAGGTTCCATTTTAATTATTCAAATCACATAATTGAGTAAAATTAAGGGTAAAGTATAGTAATGGTCACTGAATTTTTCTAAAGCTTTCATTTAGGTCCCCTAACTTTTAAAACTTGCAATACAATCCTCCAACATTTAGTCAATTTGCAATATAGTCCCCAACCGTTACACTGTCGTTAGTACGTTTGCAATATGGTCACTGAACTTTTCAGGTGCTTGTATTTAGGTCCCCTAACTTTTAAAACTTGCAACACAATCCTTAATTTTATTCTAAACCCCAAATTCCTTTTCAATCTCAAATTTCCTTTTTTGATTCTCTCTTCTCATTTCCAGCGTAACTTTTCAGTCGGAGATGCATGAGAAATTCTAATCTAACTTTGAATTATGTGGAGGTGTTGACTTGAATAAGGGTCTATTGAGATAAGACCCGACTAAAGGGCTATCGGGACCATCAACGATTCAAGGTGTAATGTTAGATATATGTCATCTCAAGTGAAGCATAAATGTTCAATGAAATGCTTGTGAGAAAAAAATGGGGTTAAAAATGCATAGTTGACAAATACTACTAAGATGAACCAAGTATCATTGTTGAAAGTCACCCACAAAGCTGGAATTTTTTTTGTATAAATGGCATGTAATAATTTCTTCGTTTAGTGGTTAAAGATTTTCCAACAGATGATCAAATATAATGAAATCCCAAACAGCGCATTCATCTCTCAGTCTCTTTCGCTCACATGCACTCTCGTTTGGTTTTTGTTCTTCAATTTTCCGCCATGTAATATTGTAAACCCAAGTAGTGCCTCTGTCTTTCAGCTTTTTATTTACAAAGAAAAAATGGAGGAAGAATTGCTGGAACGCAACACTGATTGCGTTTATTTCTTAGCCTCTCCCCTCACTTGCAAGAAGGTATTTATTTTCTCTTTTAGGCTATCTGGAAGTAAGCTTTTCCTCTTTCGCATGTTCCCATTTTCAGCTCGCATTATGTGTTTTTTTGTTGAATTTTTTTTGTTTCTGAAACTGTATGTCAAGGATCTGGATATTCGGTGTTAGTTTTGAACCAAACCATCTAATTTTCTTTTCTTCTTCTTAATCAAAACTTTTAGTACTCCTTATGAAAGATATTCAGTCCATCAGAATAAAAGTGAAAAAGGGTCATATGCTAAATTTTTTATCTTTTTATTTGGTTTTTCTTTAAATCAGGTAATTGGTTGTGAGTATTGAAATAGTGAAATCGCCAGGCTCAATCCGATAGACTACCGATACTAGCTTACTGGAATTGTATTGATCTGACATGTAGTTTTCAGCGTCTTGTGAGCTCGTATTCTTTTTAATAAGTTCATGTTAATTATGGGACTGATATATCGTAAACAAATTGGATTTTTACAAGTTTTTGAAAATTTTACAGTTGAATATGTATTGAATTATAGATTTAGAAGACAATTCTATATGCATAAAACTCGAAAGGCATCATGACATGATAGTATATTTAGAGTAGCTACTTGATATTTTGCCCGGTCATTGCACATTTGCAACTTCATTTCTGGCATATATATGTTTGTTGCAGTGTCCTCTATGTTTTACAATGTCTTTTATTGCTAACATGTCATGAATTTACAAGAATTATGATGTCCTATGATTTTAGTTCCGCTATCTGCTTTAGATTCTCATCATGTTTGGCTATGGAGAAACATTAAACCTGGAGCATTAGAAGCAATTATATGTTAAAAAGGTAGGCCATTAATGCATTTGCAACTGGTTATGTTGTATTTGGCATCTAATTTCTATCTTAAACAACCCATTTGATGCCTTAGCTTTTGGAGTGACTATGACCGAATCTCTTTCCCTTTATTTATTAAGTCCTACTTTTGAATGAGTTATTAATTGATATTCTTGGTTTATTTTAGTTATTGCTTGGTTGTATGGTGTAGTCCTGTGAACTAAAACTCTTTACTATTTTTGCAGACGTTGGATGTGCATGCTCAAGGTCCTTCCAAACCTATTGGATTGCCATACCAAAGGGCGGCAACTACGGACAAGACAAATTGGCCTTGTTACTTTTACTTCAATGGTTTATGCAATAAACGTGATAGATGCACTTTTCATGTTCAAAGTACGGCAGTCGCTAGATGTGCATGCAACAAACCTCAAATTTATATTGAAGTAAACACTGTCAAATAGCAAATTCATGTTCAAAATTCAAAAAACACTTCAATTACCTTATAAACCCCAAATTCCAAAATACTTTAATTACATTCTAAACCCTAAATTAAAGTATTTTAAACTTTAAAGTTTAAACATAATTGAATTATTTTGAAACTTAGGGTTTATAATAAAAATTGAAGACTATGTTGCAAGTTTTAAAAGTTGGGGGACCTAAATGCAAGCGCCTAAAAAGTTCAGTGACCATATTGCAAACGTACTAACGGTAGTGTAACGGTCGGGGGCCATATTGCAAACGGACTAATTGTTATAAAACTGTATTGCAAGTTTTAAAAGTTAAGGAACCTAAATGAAAGCTTTAGAAAAGTTCAGTGACCATTACTATACTTTACCCCAAAGTTAATTAGGATTAATATTAGAGCCTCCATTTTAGGCTTAATTTCACTTGGTCTTTAAATTTAGGTGAATTTTTAATTTGGTCTTCACTTTTGCTTGAGGTTTTATTTTAATTATTCGAATCAAATAATTGATTAAAATTAATTAGGTTAATTAATAGATCCTCTATCTTAGGTTTAATGTAATATTTAGTCCTTTAATTTAAGAGAAATATTAATTTGTTCCTCGCCTATGCTCGAGGTTCCATTTTGATTATTCGACTCAATAATTTATTAAAAATAATTTGGATTAATATCAGACCCTACACTTTTTAGTTTTGTCCCCTAGGTTCTTTAAATTTCATAATTTACTCCTTTAAGTAAGAGATAAGCTTTAATTAATTCATGTAATATAATTAGGTTCAGTAACTGATTGTTTGATTGCATTTTGTTTTTAAAAATAAAACAATGTTCATTTATTAGGGGTTAGTAGTGTATCTCCCACTTTTGCCTAGGGGTGACTGATATTGATTTCTCTTGGGGTGATCGTTATTGATCTTGGTAAATCGACATCCTTTTCAAACTTTGCATACATAGTGATTTTTAAATTAAATAAATTTCTGAACTCAAAATCTCCAATTTTAAAATATATGGTAATCGACTAGGTACAAATTTTGGGCAACATGGGGGTGTTAATCATTCCCACGCGTAACTGGCTCCTGAACCCGGTTTCTAATTTCACATGCCAAACGAATGTGGTATTTTTATAAAATAAAACATTTTATTAAATTTACTTGATTTTCAGTCTTCCCACTTAAAATCGATTACAACAAATGCTCACACCCCTAGCATCTATGGTGCTCGAACCCATGTCCTAAAAAAATAACAACAATTCCTTTACCATATAGGCCACTTGGTTCATACTGTCATATTATCATTTTTTTAATATGTTAAGTCATCAAAAAATATTTTATTAAATTAATTTTAATCATACAAATATTTATTTAAACATATTGGATTACCGAAAGAGCTCAGATACATCATACAAGTATTCCAAATATACTAATCATTTAAGGTTTTCACCTAACAGTCATAAAAACTAAAAGAGTTTTATATTGTGTAACATAATCTTATCCCTTTATAGGTTAGGATCTATTTACATAATGTAAAATTCATTAGTTTTACATAGATTTAGGATCATTGGATGTGTGAAAATAGATGACTAAGATTGACTCCTTGTTTTTTTTCCAATGAATATCTTATCATTTCATACTGTTAATCTTAGTCATCTATTTATGCTCATCCAACAGTCCTAAACCTGTGTAAAACTAAAAGAGTTTTACATTGTGTAACAACTAAAAGAGTTTAACATTGTGTAACAACATCTTATCCCTGTCTATATAAATATAAGAATAGAGGTAATTTTATGATGATAATATTTATTTAAATATTAGTCACTAGAATAGAATTTTAAAAACTATTTAAAAATGATTTTTTTTACATATGTAGGATAAAGATGTGCTTAGTTGGCTGCTCCTTTGCTCTACGTGGCACATAGTTTTAGGATAATATTTAGAGAAAATAACCTCAGTGACAAAAAATATCAGATAATATACGATTTTGACCAACTTTTTTTGGATTTGCGAAAATGACCAACAAAATCGCAATGCGATCTCTAATTCGCATTGCGATCTCCACTATCGCAAATTCGCGTTGCATTTCGCGTTGCGATAGTTGAAAATCGCGTTGCGATAGTCTACAGTTGTCGTTGCGATTTTCCAAATTCGTTGCGATTTTCCAAATTCGTTGCGATTTTCCAAATTCGTTACGATTTTCCAAATTCGTTGCGATAGTCTACAGTTGTCGTTGCAATTTTCCAAATTCGTTGCGAAAATTCGTTGTGATAGTTAAAAAAAATATTTTGTTTCTTAAGAATTTTCACTAAAAAGATAGTATCTGTAACATCCCAAAATACGGGTAAGTGACCAAAATTGTAAAATTTCAGAATATGGTGATTAAAGTATAATAGTTTAATAGTTTAATGATTTGTTCAGAAATATTTCCTAAAAGTTTATTGTAATTATCTAAAGAATTAAAGGGCAAAAGGGTCATTAGACTTGAAATTATAATTAAATGATATATATATGGATAAGGATGGAGGTTTTCCAGAAAAATCTCTTCTCTCTTTTCCTTCTTCATTTTCTCTTCTCCACGTGTGAAGCCAAGCAAAGGTGAGTTGTCTCTTGAGCTGATTATGTGCTGAAATTTAAGTTTAGTTTTGATTATTAGATGCTAAGTAAGATTAAGGAAGGATTAATTTGCTTTAAAACAACAAAATGAAGAGTTTATGAGGATTTAAAGATTAGGAGTTTTTGAATGAAATATTGAAATAAAGTTTATATTGAGAATTGAAAGTTGAATTTGACTTGTCATCAAGTTAATTAAGGGATAGGAAGTGTTAGAATAGGAATTTGAACATGTTGCAAAATTAGTATAATTTTTGTAATTACATAGGAATGACTATATTTGAAGTTAAAGAAGTGATTATGGAATAGAAATAAGTTTAAGTATGTGTATTAAAGTTAGGAGTATTAAAGGAAGTAAAATAGGAAGGTTTGAGTTGAAAATTGATGATTTTCGAGCTTAGAATACAATTTCTGGGTAGAGGGAACCGATACCCTATGAATGGGAATCGATTCCCCCTCTTGAACGAAAAATTCCAGAATGTTCAGGGGGTATCGATTCCCCTGGGGGGGTATCGATTCCCCCCTAAATGAAAATTCAGAATTCGATTCAATAAACCGGTTTAAGTTATTAACATCAAGTTTAAAGTTTAGGCTTCTGATAGTTGTTTTGAAATGATATATTTATGTAGATATTGAGCCTAAACAAGTTCCGGAATAATCAAGGGATTATAATCGAATCAAAGCAAGGCTAAGGTGAGTACAATTTAAATTGTAATTATGTGATTGATCAAACATTGGCTTGCGATGAGTCAATGATAGAGTTACTATGGTAAGAAGTAACTTATATAATGTTATGTGATTACTCTGTATGCATTAGTACATATAAATGGATGTATGTTTATATGTTACATGATTTATATGCTTACATGAAAATACAACATATGATATTAGATATGTGCTTACACATACATTTGGTATGTGATAGAAGAGAAGGAACATGTGATTATGAGATCAAGGATTACACGTACATGTGGTACGTGACTGAAAAGAAAAGATATGTTTTAAGAGTAAGAATATGAATAAGTAATGTGAACGGTCATAAATAATAATGCCCATGTTATGTGATATGAGAGCTAGGGGTATAGTTGGCATGCCAAGGGTCGAGGGTTACCTATGTTCTTCGGGACATATGGACTATTTACCTATGTTCTTCGGGACATATGGACTGTTTACCTATGTTCTTCGGGACATATGGACTGTTTACCTATGTTCTTCGGGACATATGGACTGTTTACCTATGTTCTTTGGGACATATGGACTGATTACCTAGGTTCTTCGGAATCTATGGACTGGTCCTTCGGGACATTGATCGAGCTGTTGTGACAGCATAGTGGTGCACAACCTCAATGTACTCACATACCTTAAGTTCTCAAAAGTATACATGGGCTAATACATGGTCTTTACAGAGAGTAAATAAATAAATTGATTTGCTACTATGTATGTTTTGTTGTGAAGTAGTGTATGTGTTCCATGGTATTTAGAGAAATGTTCGATATATGTATTTATACGATAAAAAGGTACGAAAAGTACTTATATTATCTCAGGTTATCATGTATACTGAATTATATGCGACTCGATTGAATTCATAGATTGAATGTTTATATTTATGAGAAATGCATTATTGTTATTATGTTTTTGCTTCACTAAGTCTATGACTTAGCGTGTAAGTGATTTACACGTAGGTACTGAGAAGCAGAAGGATCAGCTAAGTTCAAAGTAACAATATATCTCTGCCCAAAGACCAGATCAGAAGTAAATTACACAGTATGTATTATTATGATAAATAGGTTGGCATGTAAATAAAGTAGGTAAATTAGGTATTATGCTCTGATCGAGTTTTGTAATCTTTTAAACATATGTAGATATAAGTACAAATGCAAAGAAATGAACTGTTAAATTTTTACGAGTGTTATGTACAATTTACGAAAAATCACTGTAGCAGGTTACCGTATTACTGTTCATATCGTATTTCACCGTTCATAAACACGTTTTTATATCAAATTTTTATACAACACACAATTGAATAATATTTGATTGTATTTTCTTAATATAAATTCAAATGTTCAGTACTTTTACAAGAGTAAAGGTTTTGAAAATGTCAATGTGACATCTCGGACTCGTATTCAAGTCGGGTACGGGTTGGGGTGTTACACTTAATGGTATCAGAGCTACGGTTTAGCCGATTCTCGGCATAAACAAGAGTCTAGGGTGTCTTATAATGGATACATGCCAACAAAATAGTGGAAACTTCTGATCTGGTATAGTAATAAGTATGTTGTTTTGCTAATAGAACGATATGTTTATTCTTAATAGATGTCCGGACATGATAGTTATAGAAGTCAAGCGGGAGATGATCGGCCCGCTGAGAGCAGTAATTCACCTGCCCTGGCCAGGCAAGGTGAAGAACAGACACCTTCTGGAGTGCCTGTAACTGATCAAGATGTGTTCTTTAGAACATTAGATGCGGTATTGACGCGTTATCAACCTCCTGTTACTTCAACTCCAAGAATGAATGTTGCAAAGGAGTTGAAGGGTTTAGGAGCTACAGAGTTTAAAGGTGAAGCCGAAGAAGGTCCTGTTGCTGCGGACCTTTGGCTTAATGATGTAAAAATTATGTTAGATGGACTCCGCTGTTCTAATGTAGAGAAGTTAGATGGAGTGGTCTCCTTGCTTCGTGGGCAAGCGAGAATTTGGTGGACAAATGTCACTTTGAGAATGACCAATGATCAAGTGACATGGTCTTTGTTCTTAGAAGAGTTTAAGCATAAGTATATAGGAGACCAATTTATCCGTCAAATGAAGCAAGAATTTTTGAATCTGAAACAGATGAATCGCACAGTGTATGAGTACGAGTGTGAGTTTAATAAGTTAAGTCGTTTTGCGGCCGAGTTGATTCCAACAGAGAAGGATGTGTGTGAGTGGTTTGTAGAGGGCTTGCACCCAAGGTTGAAAGAAATGTTAATAGTATTGAACTTGTCCTCATTTCAAGAAATAGTAAATCGTGCTAAAGCTCTAGAGAGAGCTCAGAATGAAAGGTTTGGGGATCAAAGAACCCAATCATCTAAAAGAACCGGGGCTTTATCGAGTTCTGCACCACCCAAGAGGGGTAGAGATTCTGGTACTCAGTCTCAGGCAAGGTCTGGATGGGTAGAATCCTCCGTTAGAGAATCAAATCAGAGGAAAGTTAGACAGACCCAATCAGTAGGGTTTAGTGAGCACAGAACCCAACAGAGACATTGTCAGACTTGTGGAAAATATCATGGTGGAATATGTAGGGTAGAATCCGGAGCTTGTTTCCGATGTGGTGAAATGGGACATTTTGTGAGAGATTGCCCATTGGGGAAAGGAGAACCAGTACAGTCGGAACGATCTGTTATGATACCTGGGAGAGGGAGAAGGAGAGGAAGAGGTAGGAGCCAACCTGAATCTTCTACTCAACAAGAAATACGCTCCACTGCTCGAATGTATAATATCAATACCAATGAAGATTTTGATGATCCGGAGATAATAGCAGGTATCTTTCTAGTGTGAAATAAATACATTATGATAATGATTGATTTAGGCTTGCATGTTTATATATATTAGTAGTAAATTGGTGAAAGAATTGAGAATTCAATTAGAAGTTATTTATAGTAATATGACAGTGACAAATATATTAGGGTACAGTGTGTGGATAAGTAAGATATATTGAAAGTGTCTCATTATAATTCGGAGAATTTAATTTCTTACTAAATTGATGAATTGTTATTCAATGAATTTGAAGTAAGATTGGAATTAAACCAGTAGTATAATGTTAGAGGATTTATATCGTTCGGAAATAGAATAGTTTCTTTGCTGCATTGATAAAATAAGGTATAGGGGATGATTCTTATAAGGAGAATATTAAAAGATCAAATGATGCAGAATATTGTTATAGGAAAGTTTAAGAATATGTACATTAGGGATTTACATTATAGATGGATTATTGGTATGGAGTGATGAAACTAGAGGTTACTGTCTATATAATGAGTTACATTATATGGATTTTAAGAAAGGTTAAAGTAAATTGCATTAGAGATGTGTAGACAATATCTTATCTCCTGGTGCAATGAAAATTCGAGGACGAATTTTCTTAAGGGGGAAGATTTGTAACATCCCAAAATACGGGTAAGTGACCAAAATTGTAAAATTTCAGAATATGGTGATTAAAGTATAATAGTTTAATAGTTTAATGATTTGTTCAGAAATATTTCCTAAAAGTTTATTGTAATTATCTAAAGAATTAAAGGGCAAAAGGGTCATTAGACTTGAAATTATAATTAAATGATATATATATGGATAAGGATGGAGGTTTTCCAGAAAAATCTCTTCTCTCTTTTCCTTCTTCATTTTCTCTTCTCCACGTGTGAAGCCAAGCAAAGGTGAGTTGTCTCTTGAGCTGATTATGTGCTGAAATTTAAGTTTAGTTTTGATTATTAGATGCTAAGTAAGATTAAGGAAGGATTAATTTGCTTTAAAACAACAAAATGAAGAGTTTATGAGGATTTAAAGATTAGGAGTTTTTGAATGAAATATTGAAATAAAGTTTATATTGAGAATTGAAAGTTGAATTTGACTTGTCATCAAGTTAATTAAGGGATAGGAAGTGTTAGAATAGGAATTTGAACATGTTGCAAAATTAGTATAATTTTTGTAATTACATAGGAATGACTATATTTGAAGTTAAAGAAGTGATTATGGAATAGAAATAAGTTTAAGTATGTGTATTAAAGTTAGGAGTATTAAAGGAAGTAAAATAGGAAGGTTTGAGTTGAAAATTGATGATTTTCGAGCTTAGAATACAATTTCTGGGTAGAGGGAACCGATACCCTATGAATGGGAATCGATTCCCCCTCTTGAACGAAAAATTCCAGAATGTTCAGGGGGTATCGATTCCCCTGGGGGGGTATCGATTCCCCCCTAAATGAAAATTCAGAATTCGATTCAATAAACCGGTTTAAGTTATTAACATCAAGTTTAAAGTTTAGGCTTCTGATAGTTGTTTTGAAATGATATATTTATGTAGATATTGAGCCTAAACAAGTTCCGGAATAATCAAGGGATTATAATCGAATCAAAGCAAGGCTAAGGTGAGTGCAATTTAAATTGTAATTATGTGATTGATCAAACATTGGCTTGCGATGAGTCAATGATAGAGTTACTATGGTAAGAAGTAACTTATATAATGTTATGTGATTACTCTATATGCATTAGTACATAGAAATGGATGTATGTTTATATGTTACATGATTTATATGCTTACATGAAAATACAACATATGATATTAGATATGTGCTTACACATACATTTGGTATGTGATAGAAGAGAAGGAACATGTGATTATGAGATCAAGGATTACACGTACATGTGGTACGTGACTGAAAAGAAAAGATATGTGTTTATAAGAGTAAGAATATGAATAAGTAATGTGAACGGTCATAAATAATAATGCCCATGTTATGTGATATGAGAGCTAGGGGTATAGTTGGCATGCCAAGGGTCGAGGGTTACCTATGTTCTTCGGGACATATGGACTGTTTACCTATGTTCTTCGGGACATATGGACTGTTTACCTATGTTCTTCGGGATATATGGACTGTTTACCTATGTTCTTCGGGACATATGGACTGTTTACCTATGTTCTTCGGGACATATGGACTGATTACCTAGGTTCTTCGGAATCTATGGACTGGTCCTTCGGGACATTGATCGAGCTGTTGTGACAGCATAGTGGTGCACAACCTCAATGTACTCACATACCTTAAGTTCTCAAAAGTATACATGGGCTAATACATGGTCTTTACAGAGAGTAAATAAATAAATTGATTTGCTACTATGTATGTTTTGTTGTGAAGTAGTGTATGTGTTCCATGGTATTTAGAGAAATGTTTGATATATGTATTTATACGATAAAAAGGTACGAAAAGTACTTATATTATCTCAGGTTATCATGTATACTGAATTATATGCGACTCGATTGAATTCATAGATTGAATGTTTATATTTATGAGAAATGCATTATTGTTATTATGTTTTTGCTTCACTAAGTCTATGACTTAGCGTGTAAGTGATTTACACGTAGGTACTGAGAAGCAGAAGGATCAGCTAAGTTCAAAGTAACAATATATCTCTGCCCAAAGACCAGATCAGAAGTAAATTACACAGTATGTATTATTATGATAAATAGGTTGGCATGTAAATAAAGTAGGTAAATTAGGTATTATGCTCTGATCGAGTTTTGTAATCTTTTAAACATATGTAGATATAAGTACAAATGGAAAGAAATGAACTGTTAAATTTTTACGAGTGTTATGTACAATTTACGAAAAACCACTGTAGCAGGTTACCGTATTACTGTTCATATCGTATTTCACCGTTCATAAACACGTTTTTATCTCAAATTTTTATACAACACACAATTGAATAATATTTGATTGTATTTTCTTAATATAAATTCAAATGTTCAGTACTTTTACAAGAGTAAAGGTTTTGAAAATGTCAATGTGACATCTCGGACTCGTATTCAAGTCGGGTACGGGTTGGGGTGTTACAGTATCCGTGTGGACGTGTCGAAGACACGTATGACCACGACCACGACCACGAACACGACCACGAACACGACCACGACCACGACCACAAGACGAGACGGACGGCGGCGGCGGCGCGCGAGAGTCCCCCTTGTTCTCTACACTAAACAAGAAAGTGGGAAAGCCAAGCCTTAAATACCATTCCCAATAGTGTTTCCAATACTATGTGGGATTTGAGCATTACCAACACTTGTTCCCAATACTATGTGGGATTGAGCCTTAAATAGTGATATTATTTTTTAATGTTTTGCTTAAAATTGCAATAATCGCGATTGATTGTAGATTGACTTTTAATTATGACATATTTAATCGTATAATACTAATGCAATTGGTTGCTGATTCAGTTGTTTTAAGGTGAATGATTGTTAATTGTTTCCTGAATAATCACATTGTATTGGAAACAAGTGTTGGTAATGCTCAATCCCACATAGTATTAGAAACACTATTGGGAATGGTATTTAAGGCTTGGCTTTCCCACTTCCTTGTTGAGTGATAGAGAACAAGGGGGACTCTCGCGCGCCGCCGCCACCGCCGTCTGTCTCGTCTCGTCTCGTCTTGGGTCGTGGTCGTGGTCGTGGTAATACGTGTCTTCGACACGTACGCGCGGATACTATCTTTTTAGAGAAAATTCTTAAGAAACAAAATCTTTTTTTTTAACTATCACAACGAATTTGGAAAATCGCAACGACAACTGTAGACTATCGCAACGAATTTGGAAAATCGCAACGACAGCTGTAGACTATCGCAACGCAATTTTCAACTATCGCAACGCGAAATGGAAAATCGCAACGCGAAATGGAAAAGCGCAACGCGAAATGAAAAATCGCAATGCGAAATGGAAAATCGCAACGCGATTTTCAACTATCGCAATGCGAATTTGCGATAGTGGAGATCGCAATGCGAATTAGAGATCGCATTGTGATTTTGTTGGTCATTTTCGCAAATCCAAAAAAAGTTGGTCAAAATCGTATATTATCTAGGACTTTTGGTCACTGAGGTTATTTTCTCTAATTTTTATTTTTATTGGCTGAAAGAGAAATGTGTGAATTATAACTGGGGCCTCCTAGTTATTTTATTAATTTTTATATTATTTTGATTAAAGAAATTATTAATTAATTATTAGTTTTATTTTTCTCGTATTTGAATGAAGTTTTTTATTTTTTAATATTAGTTTATGTAAATAATTAGTTTTTATATAATTTATATTTAAATAATTTATATTTAAAATAATTAGTGATTAAATAATTAGTATTTAAAAAAAATAAATTAATAATTATGGTGTGATAAACATTTCAAAAAATTATATTCTTCAAATATAAATATGATTTTCTACATTAGAATTATTGACATTCATATTTAGAATAAAAGCGAAAAATAAATCTCCCAACTCACGGATAACATATATGTGAACTGGTTTTATAGTACAATTGTTATCCGTTACGTGTAAGATACTTCATATTAGACGATCTTCAACAGGATCGTCACTGTCAACGATAGTTTGTTTAGTATTATTATGAATTAATGAGACATATTAATTCATTGATGTGTCTGATTTACACAATAATTAATAATAACCTTTGACGAATAATAATTTCGAGTGCGTCCAATCGACAATCCTATAGTTGAGTGAAATTGGTGAAAATCTAAGAAGTGCAATCAATAAATAGGATGTCAGTGACTGAAATTGTTGTGGTAGAAGAGCAGTCCCACTCAATACCGATGCACATGTTACATGTGTCTGATCTGATAGTACTGATGTGTAAAATCCTTGTATTAGACTCAATAGAACTGAAAATATTGCATCGATAGGGCACATGACAACAACTGTGGTGGCCTGATCGGAGAGGATGAAGACAAGTTAGAAGGGTTCCATCTCCTACTATTGCCTATTCCCGGATTAACTAAGGATCGATGATAATCCATCAGTGGACGTTTTTCCCTGGTTTATGAATTGTCTATACTTGTCGTGTCTTGGATAGTATATACCCCTTATTGTAACTCATAAACTCTGACATATTCTTCAAAAATCACAATATTGGGTCTTTGGATTAATTGTAAATCAGGTATTCTGTTGAGTTCCACATCGTTGACTTACATTCAATGACGAGACACCTTGAGGACCAGTGGGGGCCATGGTCCCCCACCCAAAAAAACTATTACTAGGATATATATATTTATATAAATATATATCTACATATATTAAATTATTAAATTTGTTTTCTTTGAATAATATTTATACTAATAAGTTATTAAATTTAGTTGCTCCAAAAAATATGTATATTATTTTATAATTTAGAAGCCACTTAAATATTATTTATTAAGAAGAGTTAATATTTATTTTTATATTATTATTTTGTTTTTAAATGAATGAAATCTATTTTCATTTGTTATTTTTTATTTCAAGATACAAAAAATTTCTTTGTATTTTTCATGTTTTGTTGTTCATATTCTTTGAGGTTTTTTTTTATCTTCTTTAAGTTGGGGCTTCAATCAAGTTATCACATATTTAATTTCAGTTGAAAGTAATTTTTTAAAATATTTTTAATTTAATTTATATTTATGATTTTATTTCAAACAACTATATTTATTATATGTGTTCATGAATTTTCATCTCTAGAAATAAAAGCATAGACACAAATATATATAATATTTTAAAATGTTTCTAAATATCTTAATTATATAAATATAATTTTAGAATTTATTGATTAAATTGTATATTATGTGAATTTATTATAAAATTAATTTCATATAGTTTTATGATTATATGTAAGTTGTGTGAAATTATAGACAAATATAAAAGACTAGATGAATTTTATTTCTTTAAAATTTTATGTGAACATATAAATTTTAGGGATTTATTAAATATTCTTTTATTAATATGATATTTAGATATATAATCTACATTGAAAAAAGTGCTAAAATATTTTAAATGGCCCCCTCAAAAAATAAATATTGAGTTCCGTCACTGTCTATATTGATTAAAAGAGAATTTATACACCTAAATAAGAAAAAGAATATAATTTAAATACCTTTTTTATATTAACCCTTTCATAAATTAAAAATGCTAAAATATTTTAATGTTATTGTGAGATATAATATAATTTTATGATTTTTTTAATTGTGTTAGTATTCGAAATATTATTTATATTTTATATTTGTGTTGTATTTGAATATATGAAAATTAATATAATAAAAGACATAATTATATCAATAATTAATTGGTCTAATGGGATGAGGTACTAGATTCTTTTAGCAAAGTCAGGCGTTGGAACCCTGGTATTTGCGAATGAAGTAAACTGGATTAGGAGAGTCGCTATCGCCTCTGCAGTACTCGATTTGAATTAATCGGTCAATGGATCAGATACTAGTGATTAATTAAAAAAAACATAATTGTAAATAACTTGTTGGTTTGTTATGTTGCTTAATCAGATAAAGCTGATTGGTTCGTACATATTTTGAAGCTTCAAAGGCAAACCTAGTGAATATAAACGTGTTTGGGGTATATTATTGCCAAAACATTCCAGCTTTGATTCCTTAGCTTGGAGCTGTTATTGCTTGAAGCCAGCTATTTCTATCACACGTGTCCCATTTAAATTGATCTGTTCTCCAAATCTAGCGTACCATTGTGTCACCGTCACAACATGCCCTTCTAATTATATTTTTTAATTTAAAGTCCCAACATTTATCCATATTTTTTTTTGTAGTTATGTAATACCACAATTTAATTTAAAATTAATTTAAGGTACGCATTAAATTATCTTGGTAATTAAAAAAATGATTACTATATTTAAAGGTCCTATATTCGAGTACAAAAGACTGCATTATATTTGAGTGCTTATTGTCAAATGATTGAGGGTTTTTAAAACAGAAACTACTACTTGTAAGCATATTAGATTAATAAAAAAAGATTAATTTAAGACAATTTTAACTTAAAATGTTATTTTGTTCAACCTAAAATATCATGTAAATTTATAATATTTTCGATTGCAATTTAAAAGTTACATTACGGGGGAGACTGCAGGATATTCGAGTTTTTATTGCCAAATGGTTGAGATATTTTAAAACAAATACTACCACTTGTAAGCACTTAGATTAATAAAAAAAGATTTTGTTCAACCTTAAATATTATGTAAATTTATAATATTTTTGATAGTAATTAAAAATTTACATCGCAGGGATTTGAGTCTTCAATTGAAAATATTATAAAAAATATAATATTTATGTAAAATGTTATTTTACAAACCTAAAAATTAAACTCTTGATAATATTTTCGGTTATAACTTAATTATATTTTTTAACCTTTTATTAACAAATTATAATTTAAAATTTCCACGGTATTTTAGATGAAATAAAAAAAGAAAAAAATGAAAATTTACAAGGGAGTGAGTCAGTTCCTCGTCGGGTGCAACTCGTGATAAACTCAGTTCCCGAGCTCGGTATCAACGTAGCGTATCAAAGCCGTCAGTTTCCAAGCAATAAACGTATTGCCACCTGTCCTGCACTATCGGATCCTTTTAGAAAACGACGCCGTTGCATCCAAACCCAATGGCAATTTCGTGAATTACAATACCTTAAGAATGAAAAATCTCCCAAATCTGTCAATGGAGGTTGACAAATTAAGATTAAGATAAATAAACGTTGGGGTTTTGGTTTTCTTTTAGATTAATCAATTTAAAAAATTCAGAATTGAAAATAAGTAATCGTTGGGGTTTTGGTTTTCTTTTAAATTAATCAAAAGCCAGAAATCAAACGGTTGTTTTGTTTTATTTAGTTGCTTTCAATTCATCTATCCATCCACTTCTTCAACTTCTTCCCTCACACATTTTTCCTTCTCTAATTTTCCCTGGAACCAAACAGAAATTTGGGATTTTTGTTCTGATATTCAATGACTTTTTATAATGATAATGATGAGGGAGGAGATGAGGTACCGGAGCTGAAGCTAAGAGTTGAGGGTGATGATGATGATGTTAACGCAAAAAGACAAACTCTGAGACAGCGATTATTAGAAGAAAGTGAATCAGAAGAGAATGATTCGTGGTTAAAGGATCTGGGTTTTTCTTTTCTATTGAGAAGGTCTATTTGGGAGTGGATCAAGTTGGGAATTTTGCTTATCATTGTAGGGTTACTGGCTGCTGTTTTCCTCAAATGGGTTGGCCCTTTTTTCATGGATAAGGTTAGTTCCTTTTTTTTTATCCCTGCTTTCATTTGTTTTTTAGTGTTTTTGATCTATGTGGATTGTTAGTTTTATCCTGGATTTCTTTCTTTTCTTCAAATTTTCTCTTAAGGATGAAAAGTAGTTGTTTTTTTTACTTGATTCTTGGCTTTTTTCCTGGTGGGTGTTAGTGATTGCATGATATTTAACTGTTGGTTGAAGATGTGTTTCTTTGTTCAATCTGTTTAGTGCAATGTCTTTTGACTTTTAGGGCTGATATGGGGTTTAGTGGTTGTTGTACATTTGTTGCTTATGATTTTATTCTTTGATGTATTCATCTTCTCTAATAAATAATCCTGTTTTCTATCCTTGTATGCTTTGGATGTTAATGCCGGTTTTTTCTTAAGATGGATGAACTCAAACCTTCTCCATTGGAGTAGCTTATGTTATTACTGACTCTAAGATTGCAGGACCATGCGGCTATCTTTCGAGTTGGAATTTTCAGTTTTCACTGCTTGCTGACAAAGAGCTGTATTGCTAGAATTGCACTTTCATGTTTGATTTCTTCTTTAACCTCGAAATGTCCCACCCTAGTGTTACTTTCTATGACAATAGTTTATGGTTTGAGACATTGAGAATAACTGAAATGTTTTTATTCCAAATCCGGTACCTGTTGATCAGCTGTCTATAACGGAATTAGGCACCTGTCGATCAGCTGTCTATAACGGAATTAGCACTAACTTTTACTTCCTAGGATACTTATCTTTAGTTGAATCACCGACCGTGGTATCTTTGATTTCGTTCATGTTTGAGATGCAGTGCCTAGGCAAAATTGTTGGTGTTTTTGACCGTTTTGTATTTCTCAATGTTTTTAAAACCGGACCGGACATTGAACCGGTGAAGGTACTGGATCACTGGTTCAACCGGATTCAACCGCTGTTGAATTGGATTTTATATAAAATAATATTTTTTTTCT
This sequence comes from Hibiscus syriacus, assembly GCF_006381635.1. Taxonomy (NCBI): domain Eukaryota; kingdom Viridiplantae; phylum Streptophyta; class Magnoliopsida; order Malvales; family Malvaceae; genus Hibiscus; species Hibiscus syriacus. Next base: position 1,320,841 of record NW_024063145.1, on the reverse strand, counting down.
TAATTTTACATAATATTCAAAGCAATATTAATATATATGTAACACTTTTTTTAAGTTTATAATATTAAAAGGTATAAAAATATCACAAGTCATAACATATATAAATTAAAAATCATAAAATCAAGTGAAACAAAATGATTCAAATCAACTACAACATAATATTTAAGGTAAAACATATTAAATATTAAATATAATTATATAACTATAATCAAAAAAATAAAATTGGGGCTTAAAAAAATCATAACAAATGATGTCATTTGGTTTAATTTTTTTTTATAAAAAAATCTCACATGACTAAGAAACATAGAAGAGCATCTCAAAAGTTTAAAGAGTAAAAATATGAGAACAAAACAATCCCACATGGCTAAGAAATATAGAAGAGCATCCCAACTTACTTCTATAAATAATGGAGGTAATTTGACATTCAAAATCATTGAGCCTTTTGGTGAGCACACATCAAACTATTCTTTTGCTTCAATTGAGCTCAAATTTTAGGCTTCAATCGAACTTCTAAATTTTTTTTGAGTTCGAGTCTTTTCGAGTTCAAGTTTTAATATTATATTTCGAGTTCGAGTTGAACTAGATAATTTTTAACTCGTGAGTTTTTGAGTCGAGTTAAGCTTACTTTTAAAGTTGTTGAGTTTGAGTCGAGTTCATCAATATTTGAATTTGACTTGGCTTGTTGAACAAACGACGTCGTTTGGTTTAATTTTTTTTAAAAGAAAAAAAGTGAACCGGCGGTTCAAACCGGTTTTGTCGGTTTTCAGCCGGTTTATCCCGTTTTACCGGTTTTCAGCCGGTTCATTGCCAGCCCGGTTTTGTGAGGTAATCGGACCGGACAGGCCACCGGTTCACGGTTTAACCGGTTGAACCGGTCGGTCCGGTCCGGTTTTGATAACCATGGTATTTCTTTTCTGTGATCTTTATGTAAACTTCGGTTAAAGTGATTATCTCCTTCCGCATACTAGTGGAGTTAGTTCATTTATCTCTTCTTAGGATATACACTTTCTAACTGGACTCAACTAATGACATTATGACTGCAGGAGCTAATGCCTTTAGTTAATTGGGAGATGGCAACCTTCAGTGCTCCAATGCTGGCAGTTGTAGTTTTCACTTCTGTGGCATTATTCCCGACAATACTTCTACCATCATCACCATCCATGTGGTTGGCTGGGATGGCATTTAGTTATGGTTTTGGATTTCTGCTAATCATATCCGCAGCTGCTGTGGGTGTATCAATACCATTCATTATCGGCTCACTTTTCCTTCACAGGATTCAAGTGCGTGTCGTACTCTAAGATTACTTTGTTCACCCTTTACTCAATTATCATTTCCGACCATAGGTGCTTGTGTAGGCCTGTGTGCTATATCACTGTGCTTTGCAATTTTAACATTTTCAGATTTTTTGCAGGGCTGGTTAGAAAAATACCCTAAGAAAGCTGCCTTTCTGAGAGCAGCCGGTGAAGGAAATCGATTTCATCAGTTCAAAGCTGTAACATTAATCAGGCTCTCTCCATTCCCATATATGATATATAATTACTGTGCAGTTGCAACACATGTTGAGTATGGGCCTTACATCTTGGGATCCTTGATAGGAATGGTGCCAGAAATTTTTGTTTCTATATACACGTAAGATCTCGGAGTCCCTCATGTACTCTCTTTTTCTAATATTTTGTTTTATCCCGAGCTTGTATTTCCATAACATAAGTGTTTATTTTGCCTGTGATCTTTGATCATCACAACTTTTGTGCATGTGCACAGGTCAGCACGTTTTAAACGTATGATATAATTCTCGACCATAACTGAATCAATAAGATATGCCTACATATATGATATACACAAAATGTATGAGCTATGTTTTTGGTTAGCTAACTTTTAGGTTGTTCTGCCATCCATTCTGTTCTGTATGCTTATCATAGACGTTGCTTAATGGCAACATGCAAAGTTAATAAGGTTAAACTTATTACTAATAGATTGATGATTGCAGTGGCACCCTCATACAAACCTTGGCAGACGCTTCGCAAGAGCGAAGTGGCCTATCAGCTGTACAGATTTTGTTGAATGTTGGTGGTTTCCTTGTAACGTTGGTGGCAACAATTGTTTTCACGGTTTACGCAAAACGTCAGCTAAGAAAATTGCAGATGGAAGAAGAATTGGTATAGGCGTAAGGTGTTGTTTTGGTTTTTACAGAAGAAGAAAAATAGTGTCATCTAGATCGAAGCTAGGCTGTCCGTTTCGTGTTGAATCGATACATGTTTATAGGGCTGGATGAAGTTTTTACTCATTGAACAGCTTCAGCCAATGAAGGTAAATACGCAACAGATTGTGGTCCTAGTTAAACATGAGTGAACACGAGGGGAACCAAGACAAATCTAACAATCTACACTGAGATTGCTTCTGTCCTACACAGAGATTGCTTCTGTACATAATTCAATGTCATTTTGTTGTTGACTTTCTGTATATTATATTTTACAAAATGGTGCTGTTGATGGTGCTCAACTATTCTTTAGTCTAAATTTTTGTATTTTATTCTTATGAACGTGCTCTCCTTTTGTTTCGAAAGGAAAAATATGTTAGGTACCTAATTGGGTCATTAAAGTAAAGTTAGAACCATAACCCGATTGATTCGACCTGAAATTTATACATCCTATCAGAACCTGACTCGATTTTTTGAGATAAAATTTGAATCTGACTTGACCCGAGCCGAAATAATATATTTATTAAAAAATATTTTTTTATTCAATAAAAATAGGGATTTAATTGAAAAAATAATATATATAATGATATTATTGTAATTATCTCTAAATATATAAAGTAAAATTATATTTTTTAATGGTCAGGTAAGGTATTTTTCACTCCAAATCCGATCCGAACTCAATTATTTTAAAAAAATTCGATCTGATAAAATCGAGTTAGAGCTCGTTGGGTTTGAGTCTCGTGTCCATCTCTATGTGGAGCATATATATGCCTTATAATCGCCTTGATTTATTTCTTATAAAAAATATAAGATAATTCTTAAATTTAAAGACAACAAACTATATAAGATCACAATTTGACTCATATAAGATATTGATTGCTAATGGCTTAATGATTAACACTAAATAAATCCCCCCCCCCCCAAAAAAAAACATTGAATTTTACTGATTAAGATCGATTATTGTCGGACTACATAATAAATAGATGAAGGGAGCAGGGTCAAAGGTTGGTATATGTTGTATAAAATATGTCTCTAAATGAGACGAGACAGATAATAAGTTGTTTGAGATTGATTTGGTTAAAGTTCGATAAATATTTAACTTAAGCTTGAGCTCGATTAGAGTTCTTAACGAGTTACTTAATACAACAACAAAAACAAAATCTTATTCCCATATGCAATGGGGTAAGGGGAGGTAGGGTAGTATGCTGCCCCCAACGCCAGGTTGAGAGCAGCTTCCATGGAAGGCCTCCGACAATCAGAAAATTAAAAATAAAAATAAAATACAATGCATAAATAAATAAATACATAGTTGAACAATCTTCATATGTAGTCTTCATATGCGAATTTGTAATAGGAAGTAATCCCTGCAAATAAATCCCTGCGTAAAAATCTCAGCATATAGACAGAAACGTAAGACCCGCCTAAATTTAAAAAGAGGAAATGTAAGACTCGCGATCAACTCGAAAAAATATATTAAAATTTAATCTTTTGAAAAATAAATTATTAATACTATTAACATTTATTGGTTGATATTTTTTATAAAAAATTTAGTCTAAGGTTTTCATATATTTAAGGTTCAAGTTTAGGTTTGAGCTTCAATCAAGTTAAATTTAAGATTCTTTTCTTTTCAAGCTTTATCGAGCTTTTACAAACTTTAATTCATGATTTCGAGTTTGAAAATTTTTTACTCGTGTATTTTTGAATCAAGTTGAACTCCATTTTAAAATTTTTAAATCAAGATAAACTCAACAACACTTGAACTCTGTTCAACTCGTTTACAACCATAGTACGAAAGCAAAAAAAAAAAATGAGCTTGTTGTCACATATGGTTGGGGGGAAATATTGAAAAAAGGAAACCAATGAAACCAAGTGACAGATGAAGCCAGCACATCATTCAATGCTTAAGTTATAGTATCAAATGATATCAATGCACAGCCAAAATTAGGCCAATATTGTTGATTCCAAAATTATTTAGGGTTATAGAATAGCCTTAAAATTAATTTGAGATTTGCGATAAATATTACGGTATTTATAGAATTTGTTATTGTCTCATGAGAGTTTCATGAAATGTTATTTTTTATTGGCTCCGATTATGTAGGCCCTGTAAGCAATATTATTTTAATATATTTAATAGACTTCGTCATGATTTCGTGAAAAGTTTCTTCGAGTAAATTGAAAAATATTTTTTAATTTTTTTAATTTTTAAAATTTAGAAAAGAGGTAGCTTTGAAAATATAAATGTTGTTTACTATTTGATCCTGATTATGTGTAACGGGAGGACTTTGCTTCGCAGTGTAATCGGTTGGTTGAAGAGATCGTGGTAAACTGACTATTAACCCCATGGTGTGGTTGTGACCCCCTATTGGTTGGATTAAAACTAACTCGGATGGCACTGTGCGAACGAATGATAGTATGGCTACGAAATTCAAAGGGTGATAGACGTGAACCGTGCCGCGAAAAGTTTGTTTATGTGCGTTTATTTATTAAATGAACGAACATGAGCAAGATTTTATGTTCGTTTAATTAAATGAACGAACACAAACATATGTCCCGTTCGTTCATTTACGTTCGTGGACGTTCGGTTATGTTCGTTCATTTATGTTTAACTCAATCTTCTTAAATCAATTTTGGTGACTAATTTGTAAGTATCTTAAAAATATTAATTAATCTAATATTCTGATGACCAACTCCATAATTAACCCAATTTTATTTAGAGATTAAATCCAATATGTTAACCTATAAGGCACCTCGCACCTATATTCATTTTCCTCTTTTTTTCCCAAACCCTAGTGTTCATTGGAGAGTATAGACGATCGGTGAAAGCTTCAAAATAAGTTATATTATAGTGCAATCTGAAGTTTTACAAATATGTTTTCATCTCTTTCTCTGTTTTATTTGACTTAATAATTGATATGTAAAGTTATTGTGGGTATCTTCACATCTAAAACTCAAGAAAATATCATATTTCTTTCTAGAAATAGATGGGAAGATAAAGGTAATAATCGGAAGTATATGAGTATCAGTAAAGAGAAAATATATAGAATTTGTAAAAAAAAAACAAAGATTTTTATGTAATTTCTAAAAAATAATGTAATAGCGGAAGTAATGAGCTTTTAAGGAAGAACCCATTAATAAGTAGAAAATACACTTTGACCACGAACTTTTGTTTTCATAGTTCTTGTATGATCTTTAGTTGTGGAGTAGACTTTAGGTACATTTAAATTTTGAATGGTGATTTAGCAATAATATCAGTTAGATATGTAGCATCGGAGAGATTTCAGATCTATGTTATTGCCTTGTAGTCCAATTTGTACCATTCGAAATCTTCATGCTATTAAATTTTCTACTCTGCCAATGGAAATGATCATTATTAACAAATCTCACTAAAGTCTGACATTGATGTCACAAAACTTTTAGCCGACGAATTTATTAGAATAACGTAGTGAAAATGATTGTTCATATGTAATCATGGACCACTAAAATAAATGTTATAGCGTTAAATTAAAGTCGCGTGAATCATTTAATATCTTTAAAAGATCGATCGAAATATCTGATATCTTCAAACATTTCATCGCTGCTAATCAGCTCTTACGCTATTTATCATTGTAGATTTGGTTGATTTGCATTGTCGAAATGGAAGGTAGGATATCCAACGTTTATGTTCATGTTCATTTATGTTCGTGTTCGTTTATGTTCGTGTTCGTTTATGTTCGTGTTCGTTTATGTTCGTGTTCGTTTATGATCGTTTATTTATTAAATGAACGAACATGAACAAACTATATTCCTTAATGAACGAACATGAACAAAAACATTTTTGTTCGTTTATATTCGTGTTCATTTATTTATTAAATGAACGAATATGAACATACCTCCGTTCGTGTGCGTTCGGTTCGTTTATAGGCCTATCTTCGGATTCACTCGGAGTTTGGGGAAATGTTCAGTCCTTGTTTTGGGGGAGGGGAATGATTACGTGCGACGATATTAATATACAATAAAAAAATATTATCGATTTTATTATTATTAAAATAATAAAATTAATAAAAAATTATCGAAAACATTATTATTTCTATCATTTTGTTATTATTTCTATCATTTGTTATTATTTGATGTTTTACCGATTTTGTTAAAAATATTGATATTTTAAATAGAAATAATAATATTTTAGATAATATTTTTATCTATTTATTAATTAAATAATAATAAAATCGATAATTTTTAATAGTATATTAAAAGTGTGTACTATAAAACTTTGTTGTGGAGCCCTGGGCTATCCATAACATTATTTTATGCTTAGGCTACCGACATGACGAGATGGAGACAGATAGTCTTGAAGCTATAAGAATTTGTAACAAGTTTTTTGATGCTGCAGCCAAAAGTGCCTTGGTTGCTACTATCTCGAATCTTTGAATTCATGACTGGGAGAGAAAATTTCTACACGTTCGTCGTAATCAAAATACTGTTGCAGATAAATTGGCAGCTTTGAGTCCATCGCCGAAGTTAAGTTTGTAGAGCATCCATTGGAAGAATAGTGCAGGGGCAAAAGAATTTTATTCTCTGGAAAGATTAATTACTTTTATCCTTTTATTTTGGATTAATTAAAAAAATTGTCTAAACTATACCTATTACTTATTTTAGGTGTTTAAGTTTTTTTTTTGTTAAGATAGGTATCTATTTTTTTTGTTATCATTTCAAGTGTCTAATATTTTCGTTTGGAATTTTATTTGTTTAATTTTTATTTATTGTTATTTTATTATTATTACATATTATATATATATTATGGTACGATATTATTATTTATTTCTTAGTGTGCACTGTTTATTTAGAATCATAATTAAAAAAATAAATAAAATAGATTTATACTTGTGTAATTATGTGTAAAAGGATGAATCATTTTAAAATTGCTCTCTTCTTTCAAGAGTATTCTTGTTCTAAAAGGAGAGAATTATCTAATACTTCAGAAATGGAAGGGAACGACATTCATTAAAAAAAAAGGCTCAAAAAATAATACTGAAAGGTTCATGACCCCTGAAAGGAATACTCTAACTAAAAGTGTGTATATGATTCCGAAAAAAAAAATATTTTCCTTAATAATATTTTTTCTTGTGAAACAAACACCCCTTAAGAATCGTAGGCCAACATATAAAGGGGTTATCATTAGATTAGGCCTTTGGACAATGATTTAAGGAGAATTCGTGAAAAAGATCGCTACTAAGGGATTAACTCGAATTACATTTCCTCGTTTAATTCACGAAAAAATCATTACTATATAATAACTTATTACCAGTGATAGTAATTTTTTTAAAATTGTGGGAATGCATTACCTCAAAATTCTTGGGTATTATATAATTCCTGTCACTTTGGACTAGAATACCCATGAAATAATGAATTATTTTCATATAGATCCTTCTCAATTCCATTCTTCGTGTTTTACTCAAAATTATAAACCCAATAATGATAATATACAAAAACTTTAATTTAATAAAATACTAAAAAATTTAAGTAGTTAAAATTATTTTATATTTTATATTTTTAATATTTAATATTTTGAATTATTAAAAAATAGATATTATACATTAAAAAAATAATATTTTTGTCCAATCAAGATCATAATATTATTTTTTATATTATGTTACATTTTATATAAATAAATAAGATACTGATGAAAATTATTTAGAAATATAAGTTTGATATTACTAATTATATGCTAAATGTATTTTTTTCCATAAAAATTAGATAGTGTAACAATTAAAATATTTCTATGGATTTTCATTCAAATGTTTATAATTTAATATTAAAGGTTAACTTGTTGAAAAAAACATATATCACATGGATAATTTGATAAAATATGCATCCAATAATTTTATATTCCTTCAACTTTACACTTATGCTAAACAAGCCAAATAAGATAATACAACATGTAATGTTACATTCAAATAATCTTATTCTCAAATGTAATCTTACATCCCGTGAATTAAATGCCCTTTTAATGTTCGGACAAATCAAGCATCTTAAGAGGTGAACATTCAAACCTCTCAGGATACGCACAAAAATATATATTAATTGTCTGGAATGATTACAAGATAGTATCTACTTAGATTTTTTTTTTAACAATATAAGCATACATTGCAAACGTAACTACTTGAACTCAAGATCTTAAAAGAGAACAATACTCCCTTTAATCACTGAGACTTCTTGATGGGCTCTTCGACTTTCCCAGTTTATTTTTTTCTTTCTTTTAAGGAAACTTATAATTGTGAGAGATGGAATAATGGAATCCCATTTGATAACAAGTGTTAGTTTGCTACAAAGCACCAAACAATCTCAGCCGGCCAAGTTTTGCTAACCATGGGAAATTCCGTCGCACTTTTTAATACAATTCTATAATTGCAACATTTGGCTTTTTGTATTATTTTTCACCAATGGTGGATTAAAACTATAAAAGCAACATCTCATCTTCCTATATTAAAATAGAGAGGTAATATATTTCTTCGAAAAATGTGAAATTGGTGAGACAATATGAACATCATTGACCACTCGATCAATTAATAGATTTCAGTAAATACCTAAAAGATTCTAAAGTTCTCCACACTTATCTTATAAATAAGAAAAAATGAATGGCCTCTAATCTCCATGCTCAAGAAAAACATGTCCTAGGCTGGTTCAATTCCCCATTAACTTGAATTGAAGTCATCCCTTTTGTTTTCTACATTATATTTAATAAAGAAACTGACAATCACGATGAGAAATAGATGTGAACAATTAACAAATTTATCATTGGATGGAGGGAAAATCACATTATAGATCACAAAGATGAACTCTCAAATGGTATACAGAAGAAACTTGAATGCAGATTTCATTTTCAAGCTGTTACATCATGCAAAAACATGTTTCCTTCTAAAATCTAAACCCAAATCAAAGGACAAGACCCCAAAAAGACATAATATTGCCAACCAAACCAAAATTTTCTAAACTCAGAAACATGACCAAAGGCGTCAATCATGCATTGCATTTTGAAACTGCAAATAGAACAATTGGAAATTACAAGATTCAACAGCACAGCGGATATGTAACAAATAAAAATGAATAGTTGAATTGAGTCTTCTGTATGTCCATTTTAATGAAGCAAATCCATATGATAAGATTACAAACAGGGGAAATTTCTCTTCCCAAATTCTTCCTATACAATCCAATTCAATAACAATTTTATGCAATTTTTCTTCATTGATTCTTTCCCTCAGTTAAATCTAAAGTAGAAAACAAGAAATTTATAGTAAATGATAAAGGAAAATAAGAAAAAAAGGGTCGCACCAGTGTTTGTGGCAACCAAAAAGAATCACATTCTTTGTTTTTCAACATATATTGTCAATGTGCTGTGACCTTAGATCCCTTCTTTGCCTCACTGTAAAGAACAACTCCCATAACTGTAACGGCGAATCCAGTTATTCCCATGACGGTCACCGGATTCCTGAAGACCAAAACCGACACGAATGCAGCCAATGCAGCTTTGGCATTGCCTAAAACCTGCAAAGTAAGGGCACTTGTATGCTTGGTAACCAAGAAATTGGTCAAATTCACCAAATAGGCTACCGTAGCATTCCCAATCAATAAGAAAATAATGAATGAATCACTGCTGGCTTTCTCAGCTGTGACCCTTGCAACATTCCCTTCAATATAAAGAGAAAACGGAAACAAAATCATGGCTGCCATAGGTGCCATATACAACAACAAGTTCATGGAATGTAGCTTCTCAGTTTCATTAGTCAACAATATCCCTTGGACCACAGATTTCAAAGCACGACCAGAAGTGGAACCAATGCAAACCAAGAAGCCAAAGAAGTTAAACAAAGGCTCACTGTTGGTAGCCAAAACAATCCCAAAAACCACAGGCAAAAGTGCAAAATAGACCTCAGCAGATTCCTTCTTGCAGGTGATTAAGAAAGCGAAGATGGCAGTGAAAAAAGGGGTGGTCGCGCCAATTGCTTGGTTAAACGACACGGGTATGTACCTTAAAGAAGTGTTCCCACACACCACGGAGAAACAGAAGATGACACACAAAGCCAAGATCTTGAAGAACTGCTTCCTCGACAGAATGTGTTGCCTTGGAACTATTTCAAGGAAATTTATGGCCACGTAACTGTAAGAAGCGCATGAGAGCATGTGAAGCATGGTGAGGAAGATTGGATAGCGGTAGCCATAAAAGCTGAGCAGATACTTGTTGAGCAAAAGGACCCCGATGTTGGACATGAACCATGAGGCGATGATCAGTGCCGTTACAAGGTTAGGAGAGAGACGGGATCCAACGGCGTAGGTGCTGTTTTTAAGTTCAGCCGTCGGCGTTGCCGGTATGTCCAAAACCTGGTCGTCCGCAGTGACGGTTGAGTCCAATCTTGGATTGCTCATCCTCCGTGTCCATGTTTGCGCTTCCACCATTTGGGATCACCGTAAAGATGCCAACTTTGAGCCCAAAGATTCAATTTTTTTCCTTTTGGATTTCTTCCCTCTCCAAAAAAAAAGAAACAAGAGAGAGATGAAGAAGAAGACCTTGTGTGGCTGGTTAGATCTAAGGAGTGAGGTGATCTGATCAAAGGGTGGAGATTCAGATTTGAGAAAATGGAGAAATGGGAGCCTTTGGATTGGAAGAAAGGGTGATGGAGATTCAGATACCCTGGTGATCTGGATCTGACCAAAATTTGTTTCCTCCCTTCTTTCACTACTAAGCAAACAAATGAACGATTATAGTTAGATCATAGGCTTAGTTCATGATTTTTCCCTAAATTATATATATTTTCTCATTTTAGTCTGTTTTATTTTCTTGTCCAGATCAGGACCGAACATTATTATTTTTATATTAATCCCTAGTTATTATTCACGATTGACATTAAGCAAACAACTAATTGTCTAGTAGGATGATGCATTAGATCCCTTAAGTAAGGTCAAGAGTTCGAATCATGACGTTTGCGAATGAAGCAAACTAAGTTGAGATGATCATCATTACCTCTGTATTACCTGAATGTCAAAGATATAAACATTCAATCTCAAATGATTAAAATTATTTTTAAATATATATTACATTATAATTATCACACATTAATAAAAAAAATCTCATGTCGTACCTCCAATCAAAAGTAAAATGATAAAACTTAGAAAATGAATATAATTTAAGAAACAAACCATGTATTAAGCCTTAAAATATGTTAAAAAATAAAATATACATATACTCGTTGAGTTGATATATATATTTAGATTCAATTTAAATATATATAGTTATTATATTTTTAGATCAACAAATATATACAAATCATGTTAGATAAATTTTTAGGCATAATATCAAAATTAATCCACAATGTTTATCAAAATGCTCATTTTGAGTTATATTTTATTTTTTAAGCATTTGGCTCTCAACTTTTTTTAGGGCAAAAAAACTTATAACGTTTGATTAAATAGTCACTATGATCCTTATTCTTTTTAAGAACATTTACAATGTTTCATTTTAGGGTAAAAATATTCTTATTTTTTAGCGTTAATTGTTTGTTAACTAACGATTTCCATCCACTGAGATGCCTTTTTGCTCCCAAATTGAAACGTTATGGGTCAAAATATTCCAAAAAAAGAATATGAGCTAAAATGACCATTTTGATAAATATTGAGGGCTAATTTTAATATTATTTTAATTTTTATTATATTTATATTTACTCACCCAGTAAAATTTTCTTTCGTCACCTTTCTACTTGTAACAAGTAATAACGATAGTTAAATAATTTTACTTTATGTTACTTCGGTTCAAATTGTGATTAGCAACGATAATAATTGGATGAACTATTACTATAACAGTAAATACATAATTTATCACTAAATTTTACTCTCTTTCTTATTTCATTCATTAAACTTTCAATTTTTTAATTTGATCACTAAACTTTATAGATTGATTTTTTTTGCCACTCAACCGTTAACTTTCTAACAGTGTGATTATGTGTCAATTAACACCAAAAAAAAGTAGTTATGGATCATATAAAAATTTAAATTTAGACCAAAACGACGTAGTTTCAATTTAAATAAAAAAATTATTTTTCTTTTTTTTTCATCTCGTTTTTGCTCTTTCCTTCTACCTTATTCCTTTTTTCTTCCTCCCTTTCTCTCCTCAATCTCACCTCAAAATAACTATTTTGACAACTGCCATCCATAGTTGTCGGAGATCAATGACCAAATACTAACTTCACCTCAAAAGAAACCTCACTCAAATAACTCATGGATCGAAATTCTCTTGTACATCCACACTCGTCTCCTCGATCGTACTAACTTTAGTCCCATCTGTAAACAAAAATTCGATTTTTGATGGATCTATAGAGTTATACCAACAAGTAAATAAAAAAAGGGAGAAAGTGACACATCTTTTGATCCAAATCAAATGCTTATCCAACATCCAAAACACAAAAAATTGCAACAAAGATGTATACAAAAACAGGGTAACTGACACATCTATGTTGTAACTCCTATCAAATGAACACCACAACCATAAAAACCCAGAAATCAAAAGGAAGAACAAATTTCAGAAGAAAAAATTAATTTCTATATAGAGATCTAATTCACCTAAAAGCAAACAAATTCACAACCAATGAGACTAAGAACTAATGGAATGGACTTTTATGAAATAAAACCAAGAAAAGATGAAGACCAATTCTCTCACAGAGACCAAAAAATAAGCGCATGCAGTGCATGAGAAAGCAACTAAAAATCAAAACTAGAAAAAGGAAGCTTCCTTAAGATGCATATACGTCTAAGTCATAAATCATATGAGATATAATCTAATTACACAATGTAAAACTTTTTAGTTTTATACAGGTTTAGGATAGTTGGATGAGTAAAAATAGAAAACTCATATTAACAGTAAGAAATAAGAAGATATTCAATGAAAAAAAGAATAAAGAGTTATATCTTAGGCTTCTATTTTCACTCATCCAACAATCCTAAATCTGTGTAAAACTAAAAGAGTTTTACATTGTGTAAGTGGATCGTAACCATATGTATATATATATATATATATATATATATATATATATATATATATATATATATATATATATATATATATATATAATCGTATCATATATTCTTAGTCGAGAATTGTCTTGATTTCGACCTTCTAGTCCTCAATCAGGATTAAGGGTAACAAAACATCAAAAAGTGACATAGTAATCCTTCTCCTTTGAACTTTCTCACCCTTTTCAACTTAGTAATTTTTTGTGTACGTTCAATGCAATTTATTACTTTGTAGTTTAATGTTTATGTTATGATGAAGCCATGATAATAACGAATATAGAACGATTGTAAAAAGAAAGAACACCAAGATTTAATGTGGAAAGTCCTTTTGGGAAAAATTACAGACAGAAGAAGAGAATTTTACTAATATAAAGGAAGAAGAATTCAAGAGGATTTGGAGAAAGATAACTTAATATCTAACTCTCACCCATAGTATTTATTTACAGGGATATATACTTGATTAGAAAGGAAATTTATAAAGTAGAAATCTACTCAAAATAGGTTTTCTACATAAAAGAAAAATATTCTTCTTTTAATCAAATTAGTTTATTACTTTTCTCAATTATTCTAAGTAATTTGTGTCACATTGAATTTGAGTTAAACTCTAATAAATCTCCACCTTGACATGGATTCTTAAAGTGCGAAGGATTCAAGAAAAAAAATACACAAAGTCGATGAGACACCACACAAAAAACAATTATCCACTTCAACGAACAAATTCTTCACTTTGAGAATATATTCTTTACTTATTCCACAAAACCCCTTAAAGGGGCATTCTTCAACAATGAACACTGACCAAGCCCAAGCAATGCTTAAACTTGATTGTAGGAAGCAGGGTCGACAATGGGTCAAGGCAAAAGGAGCGCCCGCCCAGGGCCCATAAATTAAAAATATTATTAGTATGATATTTTCCTTTATTTTTGATAAGAAAATTTAAAAAAATTGTAAAATAAAATAATAGAGACCATAAATTTATTAAGGTATATTGAATTTTATATTAATGTTAATAAATTGTTCCACTTCCCATTAAATTCTAATTCAATATTTTTTCCAAAATAAAAAAGTCAAATTGAATTGAATCTCTGTAATTTTAGTATTCCCAAATTCCCACCATCAATGCACTAAATCTCTTTTTCGATTTTCCATGTCAATGAAAAATTTTATTAACATTATATTTTTCTTTTCAAAACTCAATTTAAGTTGTTAGTCTGCTTCTCTTCTCTTCCATATTTTATAATTCCTCTAAAAATTATTACACTCGCTTTTTAATTTCTAATATTTCTCACAAACACAAAGTCAAAATTCTTTATCACCAATTGTGGTGCTTGAATCATATTGAAGACTGTTATTAAAATTCTAGGTAAGATCATGTTTTTCAAATTATTTCTTTTGGTTTTTATATATTTTCAAATTCTAGATAAGATAGTTCTTTTATTTCCAAATGCTATGTTATGTATTGAGAAAAATATATTGGAAAGCAATGATTTTGACACTATCATCAATGATTTTGCATCAAGAAATATTTGAGGGCAATGTTTTTATAAGTATTTGTATGCTTAAATATATTTTTGACATTTTTGATATTGTAATGAATTGTTATTTGTTTAATTTAATAAAGCTTTTATATTACATATATTTTTTATTTTTTTTATGAATTAGGGACTCATTTTTTTAATTTTGCTCTAGGCCTAAAAAATAGTCAGGACTGATCCTGGTAGGAAGTGACTTAGTCATCATATCTGCAGGATTATCATGAGTGCTAATTTTACTCACAACAATGTCACCCCAATGAATAATATCACATATAAAGTGATATTGTATATCAATATGTCTTATCCTCTCATGGAACATTTTATCCTTAGTAAGGAAGATAACACCCTGATTATCACAAAATAATGTATTAGTTTGAAGGTCTTCACGTAGTTCACTAAAGAGACTTTTTAAGCACATCGCTTCTTTACAAGCTTTAGTAAATGTTATGTACTCAGTTTTAGTAGACAACAAAACAATCGTGGATTGTAAGGTAGCTTTCCAACTAATGGTGCAGCCTCCAACTGTGAAGACATAACATGTAAGAGAAATTCTCTTATCAAAGTCTCCAACAAAATCAGAATCAATGTATCCAATAACTCTATCTCTTGTTCTTCTAATTTGTAAACATACATCAGAAGGCCCAACCCTTGTAACTTACATTTCACTTTGGTAACCAATTTTCCCAAGGCAAATATTTGGAAATCTAGCTTTTAATTGAACCAACTACGACGATCGTCATTAGTACAAAAACAATTTTAGTTTAGGAAAAACCCAACTCGGATTATGTTGTCTCGTTGAGAATAAAACCCGATCTCAGTTTCCCTTAGTGGACCACCGCTAACTGTGTTCAGAGAAATTCATATATGCTACAAGCCAATCTTTCCTCCCAACTTTAAATCAGAACAACATCCATACCAACGTCAACTTTTTGAAATGAAAGTTTTTTGATTTTAACGGATAGGTCGATTACCTATCCAAGTTTCCAGAAAACTGAGAATGACATCTTGATGTTAAGTGCTTTTCAATTCTCACATATTGAATTGAGTTATCGCTTAGTCTTTCCGCTTATGAGAAAATTAGCTAAGCATGGCAGAAGTCATACTTATCATATTTAAAAATAAAACATGAAAATAAATAATAAAAATGAAAACAAAAGAAGAAGAACATAACTTTTATAAAAATCAAAATCACCGAAAGTTACTGAATCTAAAAAACAAGTGTGTTCTAAGCCTTACCCCAATGGGGTATTTATAGCTTCTAAAACCCTAGAGATAAACATAAAAATGAAAAGAAAAATAATCCTAAAGATAATTCCAAATGTTTTTCAAATTCAAACCTTACAATTTAAAAATAAATCTCTTGAGATATCTCTGACCGTCCACCTTCCAGAAGGTGCTGACTAGATCTTCTAGAAAACTACTCCTGACTGGACCTTCTAGAAATTATCACATCAGACTGTTTCATGCCTAGAGTCGTGCCCATGTCTTCAGTCGTAACCAAATAATAATAAAAAATGCAAAATACAACCTTCTTACTGTTAATTTTGGAAAATAAGATCATGCACGAAAATAAACACAATACAACCAAATTAGCAGTAATAAATCCACAACAAGAAATAATTAACAAGAAAATATCATCAATTTAGAACACTCATCACTCTAACTATGAAGACATAACATGTAATAGAAATTCTCTTATCAAATTCTCCAAGAAAATCAGAATCAATGTATCCAATAACTCTATCTCTTGTTCTTCTAATCTATAAACATACATCAGAAGTTCCTCTAAGATATCAAAAAAAATTATTATATAGTTTTCCAATGTTCTTGTTTTTGGGTTTTCCATCTATCTACTAACTGTACTGACCGCATGCACTAAGTCTGGGCGTGTACAAACCATAACATACATGAGTGATCCCACTTCACTAGAGTATATGACTCTTGACATGTACTCAATGTCATCATTTGATTTTAAAGATAAGTCCGATAAAAGTATAAAATGAGCTGTCAATGAAGTACTAGCTGGTTTAGCACTTCGCATATTAAATATGCCAAGTACTTTCTTAATGTACTCCTTTTAGCTTAGGTCAACTTACTTGTTTTTCTATCTCGAAGGATCTTCATCCTGAGAATCTTTTTTGCATGCCTTAAGTCTTTCATCTCAAATTCTTCACTAAGCTAAACTTTAATTTTTCTTATCTCCTCTTTATCTTTGACTTCTATCAACATATCTTCAACATAGAGAAGGAAAAATATTGGAGAACCGTCTTTTCCCATTTTAAAATAAACACAACCATCAAAATTGCTTTTTCTGAAATCACATGTAATCATAAATGAATCAAACCTCTTGAACCACTACCTCTGTGACTGCTTTAGGCCATAAAAAGATTTCTTCAATAAACAGACATGGTCCTCTTTTTCTAAGGCCTAAAAACCCTCTAATTGTTGTATATAAATTTCTTCCTCGAGTTCTCTATTTAGGAATGTTATTTTCACATCTAACCGTTCCAACTCAAAATCATGCGTAGCTACTATACCAAGTAAGTCTCTAATCGAGCTATGCTTCACCATTAGAAGAAATACATATGTGAAATCTACACCTAGAATTTTCTTGTATCCTTTTACAACCAGCCTTACTTTATACTTGGGTTCTTCTACTCTGGGAATCCTTTTTTAAAAAAATAAAACTAATTTACAACAAATAACCTTTTTATCATTAGAAAGTTTTACCAAGTTCCATATATTATTCTTATGAAGATATTTTATCTCTTGTTGCATAATCACAAACCATTTGCTTGAGTTTTTACAAGTAACTGTCTCAGAGTAAGTTGGTGGTTCTTGGCTTACATCTATATCTTCAACCACAACCAACACATAAGCAACTAGATCGGTCTGCACATACCTCTATGGACATTTGATTTCCCTCATGCATCTATTTTGAGCAATAGTATTGTGATTTTCATTGTGACGGAGGTGTCTGTGTTGAAGAATTCTATGACGGAGATGTCTTGGTTGAGGATCATATACTAACCTAAAGTCCCACTATTTTCAGTGTTGTATTTAATTTATGTTGGCCTTTATTGGTAGTGTCTCTTAAGAGGTGATTCATGTAACATAATAGCCTCATCAAAAACAACCTCTCTGATAATTACTACATTTTTAGTTTCTAGACACCATAGTTTATACACCTTCACCCCAACTTTGTACCTCAAAAAGACACATTTCATGGATCTCATTTCTAACTTTCCCTTATCAACATGTGCGTAGGCTGGACAACTAAAAACTTTTAAATCATAATAATCCAATGAACTTCCCAACCATACCTAGTGCGAAGTCTTCTTCCCAATGGAAAATGATGGAAACTTGTTAATTAAAAAACATATTGTGGAGGCAACTTCAGCCCAAAAAGACTTGGATAAACCATCATTGGAAAACATACAACGAACTCTCTCTTTTATTGTTCTAATCTATTTTGCGTCACTATTTTGTTATGGGATATGACATATGGTCAAGTGTCTCATGTTCCCTTCCTTTTGTCACATCTCATTAAATTCATTAGAACAAATCTAAGCTATTATCAGTGCAGAGGCGTTTTACCTGTTTCATTGTTTGTTTCTTGATCATTGTCTTCCAATCTTTGAATGCGAAGAATGCATCACTTTTCTTCTTAAAAAACAAGGCCCAAACATTCCTAAAGAAATCGTTAGTGATCGTCAACATATAACTAGAACCTCCTCTGAGAGGTATTCTAAATGGACCCTAGAGATCAAAATGCATATAGCCTAGAGTGCCTTTCGTATTGTTGATTACTCTGGTAAATTGAATCATTTTTTGCTTCCCAAAGACACAGTGTTCACAACAATTTGGTTTACAAATTCCTTAATCATCAATGAGACCTCTTCTATTCAACTCCATCATATTGTTCTCACTCATATGCCCTGGACGCATACGTCAAAGTTTTGTGACATCTTCATCTGACAAAGTGGAGGATGTAACAATAGCAACACCTACGACTATGAAACCCTGAAGAACATATAATCTACCAGTTTTCTTTTCCCATATCATTAGGAGGAGGAATCTTAGTTGACCTTTAGATCTCCACCTACAGCGTAGTACTTATACCCTTTTAAATCTAGAGTACTTAGTGAAATTAAATTCCTCTTCAGATCTGGTACAAGTCGTATGTCACTGAGAATTCTAACGACACCATCGAACATCTTCACTTTGATTGTTCATATCCCTGCAATTCTACATCAGATATTATAACACATTAAAACA
The DNA here is from genome assembly GCF_006381635.1 of Hibiscus syriacus. Classification (NCBI taxonomy): domain Eukaryota; kingdom Viridiplantae; phylum Streptophyta; class Magnoliopsida; order Malvales; family Malvaceae; genus Hibiscus; species Hibiscus syriacus. Next base: position 1,301,797 of record NW_024063145.1, on the reverse strand, counting down.
ACACATGTTGTAACAGTTTTATAGGTTGCAAACCAATCCCGATTGGGATACATAGGGTAGGTAAACCCATAATCGAGGATCCACTTCTCACTTGCTTTATAGTTATTGTTAACTGCAACTAGGAGTTATTTGTTATCGCGCCCCTTCGCTACATCAACCTCACCAGATTTTCTAGAGTTTTGCTCAGTAGTTTCTCTTTTGATTTTACTTGTAACTTGTAACACTATGATTTAATGTGAAAATTTTCTTGCGAAAATTAAAAGTTTTAATTCAATTCAAGGACTTTGATCTGTCTCTATTTTTATCTCTAGAATTGTATTATGCTTTTCTTCTACCATTTTTACTAGTTGAGCCATGCATTACGAGACCGTATGTTTGAGACTCTGGTCCAACTACAAGATGCTTCATCTTATTATACGAGTGCATGCTATCATACACTTCTTCAAGAGTAAATGTATCATGACTATACAAAATGTGTCCCTAAAGGACGAGTAAGATGGAGGTAATGAATGTAGGAGAATCAAGCCTAAGTTTTTTTATTCATACTTCACATCCATGTCTCTAGGTTGAAGATGATCTCATTTAATGCAATTAAGTGGTCTTTAAGTAACGAACCTTCTACCAACTTGTATGAGTAGAGACACTACTTCAGGTGCAACTTGCTAGTTAATGTTTTCTTTATCCATAGTTGCTCCAAATTTTTCTACAAAGAAGCAATCATATTTTCTTTCAATACATCATGAAAGATTTGATTTGATAAGTGTAAACGAATCTAAGATAGAATCTTACGATCCTAACGTTTTTGTTTGTTTGTCCACTCTGACGATGTCTCCTGATCAAACCCTTCCAACGCATCATCGATATTAATATTTTTAATATTTTCTTTTGGAAATATATATATATATATATATATCCTTAAAATTAACTTCAAATCAATATTTTTGTTGTATGGATTGTGTGTATTATAATGTTTTTTTAAATTTTATGTATTTTCTATTTGATTTTTAAAAAATTAAATAAAAAAATAAAAAATATATGAACCGTGTACTATGACTTGAATTTTACGGGTATCCGAATTTTACGAGTACCCGATTACCGGGTACTCGAACTTAACGGGCCAGGTCATAGGTCGACAAATATACTACCTGAAGAATCGAGTACCCGACACTTCGAGTATCGAAAATGCAGGTACTCAAATTTGAATGCCCCTATTTATAGGAATAAATAACAAAGGAAACTTATAAAGTAGAAATCTACTCAAAGTATATTTTTTATGTAAATGAAAATAAAATTTTCTACTTTTAATTAATCTATGACCAATTGAGATCATTCTAGCCGTTGTTTCTTATGCTTACCATAGATCCAATGTCCACCAAATGATCATCAATGGGTTTAATGGTATTCTAAAAAACAATAAGAGCTTCAAGCTGGGGTAGGTTAAGGAATAATAATTAGTTCCATATGGTAAAAAAGAAAGGTTGAGACCGTTTTAGCTAGTTATTGGATATGTCTAGGGATGTAAAATCAGGTAATTGTTCAGGTTTCAGTCGGATCCTGTCATGTAAGATAAAATTGAATACATGCCGTGTCAGGTTATTTTAATGGTTGGACATGGATCAGGTCGGGTTTAGGTCAAATCAGTTCGGGTCATTTTTAGATTGATTTGACATCAGATTCAGTTCGGGTTAATTTCAATTCGGATCGATGTTAGTGCATATAAAAACAGTTCAGGTTTGGAACAATTAAACATCAGGTTAATTCAAGTTCAGATAAACTTCAGTCAGATCTCATTCAGATCGGGTCACATCATTGGCAAATAAAATTCAAGTTGGATCTTTACCGGATACTGATTGACTTCAGGTTGGGTTATTTTTTATTTTGGATTAATTATTTTTTGCCTTTCATGAACGTTGAATTACAATTTTTAATTGTATATGATTTAGAGTAAATTACTAAAAATATAAATAATTATGGATCAATTTTGATAAAAATATAATTTTAAGGATTAAATTGAACCGATATGAAATTACAAGTAAAAATTTAAATAAATTAAACAACACACATTGATGAGGGACAAAATTAAAATAATTTTAAAATGTGAGGTTGAAATTAATATACAAAAGTACTAAATTATATCCATTTAAAAGTTATGGGCCAATTACAAAAATATAAATAAGTAATTAGTATGGGCCAATTTCTTATGCAAATATAATTTTAAGGATTAAATTGAATAAATATGAAATTAAAAAAAATTTAAATAAATTAAACAATACAAAGGGATCAAATCAAAATAATTGTAAAATATGAAGAAAATATGTAAAATGGACTAAATATCATTCCTTTCAAAAGTTGAGAAAAAATTGAAATAATTATAATATGTTAATATATATATATATATATATATATAATATAAACTGTATAGTTTATATTTATATATTATATATAAACTATATATGAACTCTCCAGTCAGCGTCATTTTGAGGTCTTGGCCTTTTCGACCACGAGAGGAGGAGAGGAGAAAATGAGGTTTGGTTCGATTCGGTTGGGTGGCCTCTCCAGCCACCCTGGTTGCGATCGGCAGTCAGAGGGTTGGACATCGTCGAGGTTCGGCCGTCGTTGGTCTTGGGGCTTGAAGAGAGGCATCGTCGGTGTGTAGGATGAAGAAGATGAGAGAAAATGAAAGATTTTCATAGGATTACGATTTTCAAAGTAAAAAAAAAGGAAAAGTATGATAAATATTAAAAGTTTTTTGGGTTAATCCGCATTTAATCCCCCAACTTTAGACTCTTATTTACACTTCAATCACCACTTATTTTTTTATTTTGCTTTTATTTTTCATTAGAATTTAGTCTGCAAGTTTTTTTATTTTATTTTAGTCACTTTTACATTTTTATTTTATTTTAATTTTGATATGCTATTTTTGTTTGTTCATAACTTGGTCACTTATTTACATTTAGTTTTATTTTAATTATGATGTGTTGTTTTTGTTTGATTATATTTTGGTCACTTATAAGTCTATTATTTCATTTTATTTCTAATTTTCTATTTTTTATTTCATTTCATTTTAGCCATTGTTTATTTGTGATTTGCTTGCTGTTTTTATATTTTATTATGTTTTGGTCCCTAATATTAAAACAAAAGCAATAAATGTTAATACGATCTTGTGGTGACCCGCCCTAGGGTATGATCCACATTATTTACGGTCAAAGTAAAATTCTAACTTTTAACTGCTAATTTTGCTAACTTATTAACCACTATCTGCTAACTTTTATTATTATATTCGAATCATTTTACGACCTCACAATAACCCACCCTGGGGTATGATTCACGTTGTTCATGGTCCGGGTAACAATTAAAAATTAACCCCCTAACTTTTAATTTTATATTCGACCGTTTAATTACTGTTATTTTAATTTTTGCCCTTTAAATTTTTATTATTTTAATTTCTGCTTAAAATTATTAATTGTTTACATTTTAATCATTTTAATTCCAGCTTTTAATTTTCTGCACTGTCTTAATTTAAGTTTATATTATGATTTCTTTCATTTTAGTCCTTTATTTAAGGTCTTAATTTTAGTTCTATGTTTTAAATTGTTTCAATTTAGTCCTAGTTAGCCTATTTAGATCTTTAGATTAAACCCTTAAGTTTAGAATTTTAGTTTTTTGGTCATAGTTTGGATTAACATATCTTTAAATTTACTCTTTTTGATTTAGTCCCTTAAACCTTTAATTTAGATTTGAATCAATAATTGATTAAAATTAATTAGGATTAAAATTATAGCCTCAATCATAGGCCTAATTTTGCACCTTGAATTAGGAGAATTCTTAATTTGGTCATCACCTTTGCTCGAGGTTCCTCTTTAGTTATTGGAATCACATAATTGATTAAAATTAATTAGGATTGATATTAGAGTCTTCACTTTAGGCATAATTTCACATTTAGTCCTTTAATTTAGGGGAATTTTATCTTGGTCCTCACTTTTGCTCGAGGTTCCATTTTAACTATTCGACTCAGTAACTCATTAAAAATGATTTAAGTTAATGTTAGAGCCTACATTTTTAGGAAATTTCATAATTTGACTCCTTAAGTTAGAGGGAATCCTTAACTAATTCATTTAGTATAATTAGGTTCCATAACCGATTGGTTGACTACATTTTGATTTTTTTTAAATAAGGCAATGCTCATTTATTAGGGGTTAGTAGTGTATCTCTCGCTTTTGCCTGGGGTGACTGTTCTTGATTCTCGAAGTAAATCAACATCCTTTTTCAAAACCCCACATCATGATTTCTAAATTATTAAGGCAATGTCTATTTATTGTGATTGATAATGAAGCTTCCGCTTTTTCTTGGGGGTTGTTGTTATTAGTCTTGGTAAATCACATCCTTTTAAAAAAAATATATGCATACATAGTGGATTTGAAATTAAATAAAATTTTAAACTCAAAATTTCCAATTTTGAAATATAGGGTAATCGTTTAGGTACCAATTTTGGGCGCTATGGGGGTGCTAATCATTCCCCACGCGTAAATGACTCCCAAACCTAATTTCTGATCTCGCAAACTAAAACTTGGTATTTTTAGTAAAATAAAATGTTTTTATTAAAATTACCTTTTTTTAGGTGTTCCAATCTCACCTTAAAAATGATTGGTGGTGACTCCCATCATTCCATAAAATATTTATTTCCAAAAAAGTCATATCGATCTTCCCACCAAAAATTGGTTATGACATAATCTTAATTATTTTAATTTGTTTATTTTATTTTCACAATTCTAAGTATTTTATTTGTCTTTTCAGAATTTTGATGTTAATTTAGTTGCTTCAAAGACTAGAAAATCATATGTTGATTCCTACATTAATTTGCCTATTGTTCCCCATATTGAAGGTGCTGAGTTTGATATTTTGGGTATTAGAAATCACAAAATGCTTATTATCCGGTACTCTCACGCATGTCGAGAGATATATTGGCCATTCCAATTACTTCAGTGTTGCTTCTGAATCTTCCTTTAGCATGGGGTTGTATTTTGAACAAGTTGAGAGTCAAACTTTTACCAAAAAATGTTGAGATTTTTCTAACAACTCGAAATATGTTGTATGGTTTTGAACCAGAAAAATGAGATGAAGAGTATCTTATTGTAGCTACTGATTCTTCCCTTTAAAGGTAAATATTTGATTTGCTTTACTTTCTTACGTTTATTTCATTTAATTTGCTTTTGTAGGGTGCTACTGCTTTTACATTTACAACAAACACATTTGAATGAATTTATGAATAATTCTTCCTTGATTATTCCCTTTTATGGTAATTTCTTTATTGTGTTTATTTCATAATTTTCACTAATACTTGAAATGATTTATTGTAGATGCCACTGCTTTTACATTTACTGCTTTTTCATTAATTTTCATAAATTTCAGTAAGCATGCTACTGCTTTTACATTTAATGCTTTTTGATTAATTTTCATAAATTTCAGCAAGCATATAAATGAATCCTTTACCACTGTTTTAACTTCTGTAGGTTTGGTAAAGTCGGAAATGTTTGACATTATTGACCATCGTGTTCCCCTTGGCTTTACCATTGATTGGATTGGTATGAATGCTAACTGGACTTGGTCTAAATGCTTATTGGAATTCATCTGAATACTGATTAGAAATCGTTTGAATGCTGATTAGTTTTCATCTAAATGATGAATTGTTGCTTGTTGGCTAACTGTTGCCTTGTTAATTGTTGTTATTGGTATGATAAAATTGAACTGTTGTAAATTCTTATCTAATTAGTTACCCATGATTAAATTATGTTGGTGTTATTTTAGCTTTTAAAGCTAAAAAGATGCCCACAATTTAATCATGTTGGCATCATTTAGATATTTTGAGATAAACAAAAGCTCGATGAAAAAAATTTATGGTAGCAAAGTCGGGTTTTCGACCTTGTAAAACTTTTGCTATAAGATCTGAAAGCTTAAATTTCAACGTAAATTTATTTACTTCATTTAATTGTAATTGTGGTGTATTGAGTTGTAATAAATTTAATTTGTACATTTATACATTTGGTTAGTTTCAATATTTATAAAGTTATTAGATATTTAATCTCATATTCAAATATTATCAATAGCTAGAATCATGTTTAATATATAAATTAAAAATTTAAGATAAATTATATTTAAGTTATTAATTATTACATAAAAATGATTAATCATTTAATAAAATTAATTTAATAGCCATGATTATTTTTTTTAATATTATGATCATAATAAATATATAAAGTTAATTTAGTAATTTAAAGTAAATCTAGTAATATAATGATGGTAATTACTAATTTATTTTAAATTTATTATTAATACCAACTCATTAATTTAATAAATTTTTTGAATATATTTATAGGCAACAATTTATAAGTATAAAAAGTAAATACATTAATTCAATTATCATTGTTAATCATGCATTATAAATTGTGAAGAAGTATTATGTCACATTGTAATATTAGAAAATTATAATTTTCTAACTTTATCAATTATAACTTACAAGTTAGGTAAATATCAAGTTAAGTAAATATCAGTGCAATTTAATAACAAGTGAGATCATTTACAAACTGAGTCAGCTACAGATCATGTTTATAACAAGTCAGGTTGATAATAGATCAGGTCATATCTGTTATTTGTCGTGTTATTCTTAGGTTCGAGTTCATATCAGGTCAGATACAGGTCGGGTTCATTTGTCACATTATCGGGACAAATTTGGGTTCAAGTCGTTCTTAGGTCGGGTGCAGACCGTAAATTTTCGGGTCCAACTCGGGTTTAGGTTAACAACAGTTTGGACTCGAATCGGTTTCGGATCATCACCATCTCGGGTCACAAACAGTTTTAACTCAAGTCGATTTTAGTTAGTTTTGTAATTCGGGTCAATTTTAACTCAAGTCGATTTTAGTTACTAACTATATATTTAATGTAATATTAAATATATTATTATTTTTAAATAAAATTAACGGTTTCTATTTACATTAACAATTAACCATTTTTCATTGTTCAATTACAATAAATTAATCTCCATTGTATCTTATTAGTCTAAAACCATAGGTTGATAAAAATATTTTTTTCATCTCGTTGGGAGACCAAAAAGAAATATTTTATTCAACTTGCCATGAATGAATAGATCTAATCCACTGTAACCTCTAAAAATTTCTTTCTAAAAACAAAATAATTATTAGAGATAGTTAAATGCAGTAGACGAAATCAAACAAAAATATCACGACCCACTCATTTATGTCACGCTGACAGAATAATGAAGTTCAGATGCTTTTAACTTTTTTCATTTACATCTGTTCTTTCATCACAAAGAAATCATTACATATCATTAACAAAGAAAAAACAATTGATAAATTAATTAAATTAATAATTACATATCAAGCATTCCATTGATTGATTATGTCATTCTATGATATTCGGATTTGGGGTCCCATGTTCATTTTCATGGGTGTGCATTGGTGACCATGGGATCAAGCTCATTGGTGGGAAGCAACAATTACAGTCATCTCGGCATGGTTGAGGCCATTCCCAGTTGCTTCCAAACATCTCCTGTTTTTTCCGATTGTGACTGTAGTCGCCACTGCTAGACGGTGCTGCAGCTTCCACCAGCGGACCCCAGCACTCGACCCCGTTGAATTCCGGCACGTTCGAGTGAAAATAAACCCAAACCAATGACTCCTGTAATTCTGGGTAGTTTTTCAGCAGATTCCCATCTCCATGGACAAACGCCTTCAGTACCTGTTTCAATAATACCAAGACGTTAAAATTTTCTTTCCAGGCCAGGAAACAAAATGATCAATTTATATTATTACCACAGGGAGTTCTTTGGAGAAGATGAAATATCGAAGTCTAGCACACAAGTCTAACAGGAAATGGCCACCACTTATGTGACAGTGGACGTGCAAAGACATCTTTCCCTTCACTTTTTTCCATTCAGCCACCACTTCGTCTCTGTATATTTTGTTTGCCCATCCCTGCAACTGCAACCAAATCAAACCCTAATTCAGCCCGTTCATGTACAAGTGTTTCAGGCCCGTCCATGTATAAGTATAACATGTTACTCGTCTTAGGATCCAAAATTGAGGAAACCCCAATTCACACCCGTTCATGTACAAATATATTCAGGTCCGTCCATGTATAAGTATAGTATGTGACGTCTTAAGACCCAAAATTTGAGGAATCCACATATAAATACAATACAATTCAGGGCTCCAGTTTAAAAAAAACACATGACCTACCCATCATTTGGGATAGGCATGTCCCAATTCATATCGAACTTTATTCACCCATAGTTTTATTTTCTTTGATAAAATCATTGGTTAGTTGACTACAAATCCCCTGTTTCCCATGTTTTAGAAGAAAAAAAGTTATGAAATCAAAGGATTTACCTGAGAGTTGTTTATGGTTTGGGAGATGGCTAAAGTGAGTTTAGAGGTTATATCACTATGTGTAAGGGTGTAAGCCCTTGGTAGCTTCCCTGGGTGCTTCTTTTCATCCACTCCCAAGAACAATACCTTCAACTTTGATGCCTCAAATATAGCTGGACCAAACAACCTTGCTACCTGATCCCATCAAATCCATAAAAAAATTTCAATATGATCAAACTAAACTCAACCAAAATAATACTAATAACAGTAACGAAAGGGGAAAAAGAAAAGATTACAGGGACAACAGCTTGGTTCATCTTCTTGGTTTTTCTTCTGGAAACGAGAAGGGATCCATTGTGCTCAAACACCGACAGTCTTGTGTTTGCAGAGAAAACAGGAGCAAAAGTTAAAGTTACCATTTTTTATACACTCAAAACTCCAACTTTGATGAAGAGAAGCACGTAAATAAAGAAAGGAATTGGGAGAATCTTGGAGGAGGAGGATGCTATATTGCTTTAAGGCTATGTTGCTTTTGCTTTGACTCGTTAGTGGCTTAGCTTAAAGACTCGGCCTTTGCCTTTGCTTGTTTGATTAGCCAAAGTTGAGGACTAGGAAAACGATAGGCGAGCAGTAAAACTGGGATTGCGTTTAGGGTTTGAATGGAATGCGTAGCGGCAAATCAGAGAAGAAGAGAGAAAGGAAACAAAATGAAAGAGGTTGCTTGAAGATTCAAGGTATTGTTACATCGACACATGTGTTAGGCATGTTGTTAACACGTTGAGCTTCTTGGACTCTCATCATGTTTTTTTACATCCATACCCTTTTGGTGGCAACTTTTTATTGACTTTCACCCTTGAAACTCTTTTATTCACGAATGCACCATTACAAGATGAACACGATGGACTTTGTCAATTTTATGATTGTTTTACAGGATAGAGTATATAAATGTTTCCGACTATTAATTCTTTTAAATTTATTTTTTTTTTCGGTTAAAAGAACGACTAACATTTGAGTTGGACGTTAACATATTTATGAGATATGATAAAATCTGATTTTAGATTCGTTTGAGTTATATTTTATGGATCGAATCTCTATTAATCTTATGTTATCGGATTAGTACTTGAAATATTATATTGTCATTTCAGTGCTTGAAAGCAATATCGGTACGTGTAAACATCATTAAAATTAATTTTATCATATCTCGGTCAGCAAATTAATATCCAGTTCAGACGTCCATCAACTTTTTAACTAAAAAAGTTGAGTTTGGAACATAGTTAGATGATTATTTTATAATTTTTAATAGTATGAGAACTCAACAAAATGTCAATACCTTATAATTAATGTATCATTTATTTTCTTTATCATATTTTATAAGAATATATGGATTTATATATTTACGTAAACTACTAGTAATGTGCAAGTATATTGAAGGGTCGCTGCTATCTTTTACTGACAAATTGACAATACGAGCATACTCGATTGATTTCTTTCATTAACTCGACGTGAATTCCATCCCATATACTTGGTATATACGAGCATACATGCAGGGTTGCAATTAGACAACGTTTTCAAGTATAATTGGTTCAAGTTTCCTTTCGTTGTTTGATATGGTAACGGACTTTAACTTTCATAAAAACGTCAGCTTTATTTGGGGTTGATTTTTACATAATTTGTTAGAGTAATTATTTCATGGTGTGTTTTGTGTAATAGTCACTTAACACAGTAAAATAAACATATGTTAATAAAGATATGCGGATCATTGTTGAGGGAGAAATCAATATATACATGGGTGTTCAAAAGTATTCGAATCGAATTATTTGATTCGTTAATTCGTCAACGTTGTTAAAAATTTGATAACTTTCCAAAAGAGTCATTCTTTTAAGTCTTTTTACCTAGGTTTATGCTTGTATTTTAGCATTTTAGGATCATTTTTATAGGGTTTTTGTTAATTTTGCCTTGCATGCATGTTATGAGTAAGTTGGCAAAGTTTGAGTTAAAACTGGTGCATTTTGCTGTTACATTATTGTTACTTTGATGTTGCGTTTTCTTTGATGTTTTCAGATATTGTTCTGAGCAGCAAGGAAGCAAGATTAAGGTGCAACCAAGCATTACTACAACAATCGATGACTTGGTATATAGTGCAATAGCATTTTTCAGAATCAGACAACTGTCTATTCTGTTGTAAAAGGCTGAAATTTAAGGAAAAATAGGAATTTTTGTAACATTTCAAAAATTGGGTTAGTGACCAAAGTGTAAGATTTTAAAATTTCGTGATCAATTTTGATAAATTAAAAAGTCCAGGGATTTAATTGAAAATTATTGGTGTAGGATTAATTAGCAAAGATTGAAAGATGAAAGGGCATAATGGTCTTTGGGCAAGTAAATGAATTAAAAATTCATTATGGAGGTATTATAAACACGTGGAAAAGAGAGGAAATAGTTAATTGAGAAGTCTAGAATTCTCTCTTTCTTCATCCTTTTGTTCCTCCTCTCCACCGTGACTGCTTGGCTAAGGTGAGAAACCTTTAACTCAGTCATTTTTTGTAATTTTTTGATTGGTTTTGAATCTTGAGGTGTTAGGGAAGCTTGAGAAAGCTTAAAGAGAAATAGAAACTAAAATATGAATAAATTATGGGTGATTAAGTAAAGAGGGTTTTTGAGAGAATTTATGAGAAATTATGAGTAAATGGATTTTGAAGATAAATTTGACTTGTCATCAGTTAGAATAAGAAATTTAAGGTGTCGGAAAATAATTTGGGACATGTTGATGAATTGGTATGATTTTTGGTTTCAAGCGATTATGTGGAATCTTGGGTGTTTAAGTGTGTTTAAGTGATATATGTTAGTTTTAATAGGAGTAGTTGAGTTTTAAGTCTTGAAAGGAGTTAAAAGTGTGGGGTTTAGCTGGGTTTTGGAAAATTTTCAAAATGAAGTAGGTAATTTCTAGGCAAGGTATCGGTACTGGATGAACAATACCAATACTTCATGGAAAAAATAGGTGAAATCTGGGTTTGAATATCGATACTGGAAGAATAGTATCGATACCATAAGGTAAAATTGTATGAATCCTTAAAACAGTATCGATACCGAAGGAGTAGCATCGATACCAAGGGCATCAATACCAAGGGCATCAATACCAAGGGCATCGATACTAATGGACAAGTATCAATACCATTTTTAGAAGTCGAATTCAAGAATGTAGATTGGGTATCGATACTGAAGTATAGTATCGATACCATAATGAGGAAGTATCGATACTGGGCCTAGGGTACCGATACTATTTAGGTTGAAATTGTGAATTAAGTGTTTTGTTTAGCCTAAGTTATTAAGGATTAATTAATAATAATATGAACTTCGATATTCATCTTGATTTAATTATTGCATAGATATTGAACGAAGGAAAGTACTAGATGATTCGAAGTTATAAGATTGATCAAGAGTGATAAGTGTGTTGCTTTGACTAAGTGAGGCCAAGGTGAGTGCATATTACTATATGTATATATATTTTATGGAAATAAGACTTGCGATGTGTCTATTTCCAATGTTTTGATTGAAATAATGTTTTGAAAGTTTATTAAATGTTTTGAATACATGCTTACACAAGTATATAATATGATTTTGATTTCATTACTACATGAATATGCATTGTTTACATTTTATAATATGTGATATTGAACTACGTGATTATATGAATATAAGCATAGTTTTGGTTCTGTTACTACGTGAACATGCACTTTTTATATTTAATATTATGCGATATTGACATATGTGTTTACATGAATATGCGATATAAGCTATGTGTAATATATAAATGGTAAAGCCCAAAAGTATGTGATATGAGAGCTAAAGGTATAATTGACATGCAAGAATTGAGGGTTCTACGCGGTCCTTTGGGACATTTCTACGCGGCCCTTCGAGACATTTCTACGCGGCCCTTCGGGAAAATTCTATGTGGTCCTTCAGGACATTTCTACGTGGCACTTCAGTGCATATTCTACGCGGCACTTCGGTGTAATACTATGTAGCAATTTCGATTATAACCTAGTGCACAACCTTAATACACTCACATACCTTGAGTTCTCAGTGATGTACCATGGGCTATATTAGAAGAAAATGACATGAATGAATAGTGCATAATGATATATGTTTTGTTTTGTGAAATGTATCATGATTTCTTTATTCTATGATATTTTATAAAAGTTAAGTATAAGATTAAATGTTTTAATGTTTTATACGCACTTTATTGCCTCACTAAGTCAAAGACTTAGCATGTGAGTGTTTTCACACGTAGGTTCAAAGAAGACGGAAGAACAGAGCTAGGATAAGTCAAGACAACATATCTCTATAAGAAGATCATATCAGAAAGAATTTACACAGTATGTCATTTTGTTGTACTAAATGTATTGGCATGTAATTTAATGTTTAAATCTAATATGCTCTGATCGGATTTTGTAAACTTACTTTAATGTATTTATGTAATATTAAGTATTTATTTTCGATTTGAGTTGAGTTTTTCTATAAATACTGATATTTAAGGGTTCCACCATTTTGATACAAATAAATGTTTAAAATTTTGACTAGATTTTAAAATTAAATGCTTTGAAAAGTCAATGTGATATCTCGAATTCGTATCCGGGTCGAATACGGGTTGGGGGTATTACATTTAATGGTATTAGAGCTATGGTTTTGTAACACTCCCAACCCGTATCCGACCCGGATACGAATCCGAGGTGTCACATTGTCTAGTCAAACATGTACTTTTATAAAAGAAACCATAGAAAATTTAAAACTTCCATACTATAAAGTTATTATTTTACATAAACATGTTTAAAACCTTATTAGAATCCATTAGAGCGTACATATTTAATGACTTAGTTACATGCCAACATATTAAATTACATAACAAGATATACTTTATAAAATATTTCTGATCCGATCTTTGAGTGGAGATATATTGCTCTACTGATCAGAAGCTTGATCTTCTGACTTATCCACACCTACGTGTAAGACACTTACACACTAAGTCATAAACTTAGTGAGACATTTAAATACACAATGTAAACTAACAAATGCATGTATATATGTATTTATGTATCTCATGTAATACAACATCATACTTGTATTCATTCTTAAACCATCATTGACATATCATACCATACTATCACGCAAAATAATATAACATTACATATAATCAAAGATACACCTATACAGATCCTGTTATTGTTATCAATAACCTCATATCATTATCTATATTATATTCATTCCTACCTCTAATTTATCTATTCTTACATTTAACCTTCTTACTATCATATATTACACATATCACTTCATATCGCAAATACACATATACACTCATTATTATTATCCTCATTTCTATTATCATATGATTCTGAACTTATCATTTATACACGTCAAATAACACATTTATCATTTCACAAAATAACAAACATTATCATAACAAGTTATTTATTTTCTTTAAAGCCCATATATACTTTTGAGAACTGAATGTATGTGAGTACATAGAGGTTGTGCACAATGCTGTCACCACAGCTCGTATAAATCCCACTAGGGGCGTGTCTGCTATTTGTGAGTACTAAATATGGGTGCGGATATATGTGCAAGTATACACAATCGAGCAAGTAATACAGTGATAAGTGAGTATCGTCTCCGCAGGGATTGGAGGAAATTGATAAGTTCGGTCAAAACACTTTACTCTATCACCCAACTAAAGTTAGTGATGTTATTTGCAAATGAAAATGATGTGGCAAAATGAATGGATGTTGTGGAAATTGTCTGATGGTAATATGGTAGTAAATTGAGATGTTATGGCAAATTGAAATGTGCTGAGTGCAAACAAATGAAAATATAAAGGCAAAATAAACTGTAACTAATGGATTTGCTTATAAGGACTTTAGACTTCTCACATGACAAGCTACTATGGGAATTAATGATACGAGTCACTTAGGAAATTTAAGTCTACTTCTCAGAATGGTCTTACTTCTATGCCTTATCGGCTCGACAGAGTTTACTAAGGGTTCCCTATTCTATCTCTAGTTAAGGGACTCGACAGATTGAAGATGCCTTGGAAAACCTGGTTGGCGTTAGCTATGCAGGGATCCTATTGGTCCAGATAACAGGATATGCCTCGATAATACCTTTTTGCGGCAACATTAACATCTAACCTATCACTCATGCACAACTCCTCTTAGTCGAATGAAATCCTAGCCTTATCTTTAAGGTGGATTAGGCCTAGTTACTATTTAGAACCCCTTGCTTATGTGGTTCTTCCCTAGTTTCTCTCGAATACTAAGGATGTGCTACTTAGACATTCTCTCGAACAATTAGTAATCTCCTAAGGAATGACTACTCTCATAGCTCCTACAACCTTAAGGAATTAAACTTCATAAACAAAACAAATTATAACATAAAAAAACAACCATTCATTAAAGCAAAATCAAATATCCATAAGGAACACCCACCAAATAGGATTAGTTCATGGTGGGGTTCGAAATAAGCAAGCACAAAGCAAGTTAATCCGTTCCTTACAACCCAAATAATAAATAATGAAAGCAAAGAGTAAAGGGAAGGAAGAAAAGCCTTCGACGTGCACTGCCAGAGCTTCCCTCGGCCACCACAAACTGTCCCAGCGATCTAGCTCATCTCGGGCGCCTAGAACACCACTCCCTCTAGCCTGTCAACAGAGGAATGCCACAGCAAAAACGATTGACGGAAAAAATAGATATTTTTCTCTGAATTTTTAGGCTCTTGGCGGCTGTCTAAAAGTCTCAAGTTGTTTTGTTTCATTGTAGCTTCATATTTTATTTATAGGGTTTTGTGTTAAAATTACCCTAGTGCCCTAAAGTTCATTCCTTTTATGTGAAAGATGGTGCATAGGTGGTAATGGGCCCCTTCTATATGGCTGATTGCAGAAATCACGCATAGTCAATGACAGCTGGCTCTTACTAAAAATATCTTCTTTTATTTTTTCTGCCCAGAAATGCCGTCCAAGTTGTCGCGACAATCACATTTTGCTCAGTAGTCTCATCATGTCATGGCAATTCCCTTTTTTCTTATCATTTCTCCTAAATCCTGCACATTATCAAACAAAACACCTTCCCCATAAAGCATCCCTGATTACAAAATAAAATGCCTCGACAAACTGATTTCCACCACATGTAACTATATGCTCATAAATGCATCTATATGATCCTATATGAGCTCTTAGACAATCAATAAATTAAGTGAAAAGGTCTCAAATATGACCTTTTTACGGAGTTATCACACCCCCAAACTTAAGCTATTGCTTATCCTCAAGCAATGGATAGTATTAAGCAAAATAAAATACCATGGCAAGTTTAGATGCATAATAGTTATATGGGATAGAATTTCAGCCCTCAGAACATTTGGCTTCAACATGCTAGACTAGTTTGAGAAATCAAGTATTGTCCCCTAGGGCAAGATTCTTTGTGTGGGTGTGTGCGTGTTTGTATCCAGTCCATGCTTAATAAACCTAAAAATTTTCTAAACAAGTTTTCTTGTTTTTCCACGACATTTACAAATTTTACTCCCACATTATTTTTTTTTCTTTCTTTAATTCTTCTATGAGGGGAGTCAGCCCATCACACCTACCATCCCACACTCTAGGTGAAATGGGGGCATACCTTCTACCCCCGAACTAGTAAGATAGAGTCATCCCGTGACTACTTTCATTCACTCATATACCATATCTGCCATTTATTTATTTGTAGTTTCCAGGCAGTGTCATGACATAGCGGAGTGTCCCTCTACAGCTATGCTGAAGCATTTATTCACAACTTCATTCTTTTTTTCTTTTTTGTGTGGAGTTTTCATCATTCAAAGTTTTATGCCACGACATTCAAGAATTCTCTTATAAAAAATTTCTAAGTTCCTTAAGCATGGAAAACATACAATTGTGTATTCAAAGGGTTTTGTGTTAAAATTACCGTAGTGCCCTAAAGTTTATTCCTTTTATGTGAAAGAAGGTGCATAGGTGGTAATGGGCCCCTCCTATATGGCTGATTGCAGAAATCACGCATAGGCAATGATAGCTGGCTCTTATTAAAAATATCTTCTTTTATTTTTTCTGCCCATAAATGTCGTCCGAGTTGTTGCGGCAATCACATTTTGCTCAACAGTCTCATCATGTCATAGAAATTCCCTTTTGCTTATCATTGCTCCCAAATCCTGCACATCATTAAACAAAACACCTTCCCCATAAAGCAACATTGATTACAAAATAAAATGCCTCAACAAACTGATTTCCACCACATGCAACTATATGCTTATAAATGTATCTATATGATCCTATATGAGCTCTTAGACAGTCAATAAATTAAGTGAAAAGGTCTCAAATATGGCCTTTTTACGGAGTTATCACACCTCCAAACTTAAGCTATTGTTTATCCTCAAGCAATGGATAGTGCAAAATAAAAATACCATGACAAGTTCAGACGCAGAATAGTTATATGGGATAGAATTTCAGCCCTCAGAACATTTGGCTTCAACATGCTAGACTAGTTTGAGAAATCAAGTATTGTCCCCTAGGGCAAGATTCTTTGTGTGGGTGTGTGTGTGTTTCTATCCAGTCCATGCTTAACAAACCTAAAAATTTTCTAAGCAAGTTTTCTTGTTTTGCCACGACATTTACAAATTTTACTCCCACATTGTTTTTTTCTTTTTTTCTTTCTTTAATTCTACTACGAGGGGAGTCAACCCATCACACCTACCATCCTACAATCTAGGTGAAAGGGAGCATACCTTTCACCCCCGAACTAGTCAGGTAGAGTCATCCCATGACTACTTTCATTCACTCATATACCATAGCTGTCATTTATTTATTTGCAGTTTCCAGGCAGTGCCATGGCATAGCGGAGTGTCCCTTTATAGCTATACCGAAGCATTTATTCAAAACTTCATTCTTTTTTTCCTTTTTTGTGGAATTTTCATCATTCAAAGTTTTATGCCATGACATTCAAGAATTCTCTTATAAAAAATTTCTAATTTCCTTAAGCATGGAAAACATACAATCGTGTATTTAAAGGGTTCAAAGAAGCAAGTCCTAGAGTTGGTTCTATCATCCTCAATAGTTATGTACATTCTATCATAGCCATCAAGAATTTATCATCATCGGGCATCATTAATTTATTTCAGAAAACTAATTCTAACACGTACTAATGTCATGGCATATTCATTCTACTAGTACTATCATGCAATGATTTGAGAACCCTAGTTCCCCCAAACATGAGAGAAGCATTGTCCTCAATGCTAAAAAAACTAAGGTAAAAGTAAACTACATGCTATGAAATGCAATGCAAGGTACATTGACTTCATGCTTGTGGTGGTGCGGTGGTCGTGCGACGTGTGCACTTTCGAAATTTTGTGGGGCTGGAGTGTTCAGAATCTGATGCTGGTATGGTTGAAATCTGGATGGACCCTAACCTTGCTAAGAAAAATAAAATAGTAAAATAAAAGGAAACTAAATAAAAACAATAACAAAATAAACATTTATTTATGCACAAGAGTAAATCCAATATGTAACGGCATCTTCAAGATGCTTAGAAGGTTTCGACATCGTACAAGAAGAATGCAGATTTGTCGCGCAATGGCGAAGCTCATTGATAAGCCTTCAAACGCTGGCCATTAACTTTGAAAATGGATCTTTCATCCATATTCTTGATATCTATAGTGCCATGAGGGTAAACATGATGGACTTCGAATGGTCCTGACCATCGTGACTTTAGTTTTCCAGGGAAGAGCTTTAGCCTCGAGTTAAACAAGAGCACCTGCTGGACAATATGAAAATGCCATGGCAAAAGCATTCATTCATGCCACTTCTTGGTTTTTTTCCTTGTAAAGCTTGGCATTTTCATATGTTTGCGCTCGAAATTCTTCTATTTCATTCAGATCAAGTAACCTTTTCTCCCTAGCTAATTATGCATCAGAGTTCAGCTTCTTGATCGCCGAGTATGCCTTATATTCTAACTTCACTGGTAGGTGACAGGTTTTCCCATATACCATCTTGAAAGGCGATATTCCCAGAGGTGTTTTGAATGCCGTCCAGTAGGTCCAGAGTGCTTCGTCTAATTTTGAGGACCAATCTTTCCGTCTAGGGTTCACCACCTTCTCGAGGATTTACTTGATTTCTCGATTGGACGTTTTATTTTGCCCATTTGTTTGTGGGTGATACGCCGTGGCAATTTTATGTCGCACTCCATATTTTTGTAATGCCTTGGCAATTAGCTTGTTGTCAAAATGAGTGCCCTTGTCACTGATGATGGCTCTTGGTACTCCAAATTGAGTAAAGATATTCTTGTGAAGTAACTTGAGCACCATCTTAGAGTCATTCCTTGGTGTTGTAATCGCTTCAACCCACTTAGATACGTAGTCCACCACAAGAAAGATATACAAGTCTCCAAAAGAAGATGAGAACAATCCCATGAAATCAATGCCCCAAACATCAAAGAGCTTTATCTCCAAAATATTTTGCAATGGCATTTCGTGACATCTGGAAATATTTCCAGTGCTCTGGCATCTATCGTATGCTTTGCAAAACTCGTGGGCATCCTTAAACAGTGATGGCCAATATAAACCTGATTGGAGGACCTTTGCAGCAGTCCTCACACCTCCAAAATGCCCTCCACAGGGTGCTGTGTGGCAATGGTGTAGAATGTCTTGTTGCTCCTCTTCGAGGACACATCATCGAATCATTTGATCAGCGCATTATTTAAACAAGTACGTCTCGCATTTCCTATCCCAAGCTTCACGAAAATTAACTTAGGCATCAAGTTCACGCTTGAGCCAAGGTCACATAGTGCTTTTCCAACATATTTGTCTCCTATCGAACATGAAATGATAAAACTGCCTGGATCATGTCTCTTCGGTGGTAGTTTGCTTAAAGAAGAGCAAAATTCTTTTGCCATGGTAATTGTCTCGTACTGCTCAACCTTTCTTTTCTTTGTAACAATCTCATTGAGGAATTTAGCATATGTTGACATTTGTTCCATAGCCTCCAGAAAAGGAACATCGATTTGAAGTTGACTCAGAATGTCAACGAACTTCTTGAATTGAATGTCTTCGTTATGCTTCTTTACTCTTTGTGGGAAAGGAGGTGGGGTCTGTCTTATTGTACTAACGGGGTGGGAACAGATTTTGCCTTGGCATTTTTGTTTGCCCCTTCAGTCGCTTTACTCGATGAACCCTCATCCTTATCCTTTTCCACTGGTTCTTCTTCCAGGACTTCTTGATCAGCTTGCATGGTTGCAGGGGGTGAATCATTCTTGGTCTTCCCCCAAACTTGTATTCGATATTGATTTGTGTACCACTCTGGAGAGTTAGCACACTGTATTGCTCTTTGCCAGGCACAAAGTAGCAACTTAAATAGCATTCATATAAACAAGGGTTCCACCCAAACAACTAAGTTTAGAACATTTAACATCCCAAATATATAAATCAACTAGCTAAATTTCCTTGTCTCAGGCAAAGTCTAAGTAGTTATTCGATCTTGATGATTACCAATGCTACTTGGCGAAGACTAATCCCCAGATGCTGTAGCACTCCCCCAGATGAGCGGCTCAGGCATCCATGGAAAAGAGATGAGAGATTTTGTGTGGAAGATGATGATAAAATGAATAATTTTTTTATTAAATGAGATGGGGGAGGTCCTATTTATAGGTAAGGGGGTCAAAATTATCTCTAATGAAGATCCTCCACGAAGTAGCAACTTGTTGGAGAGGATATAGTTGTCCCATCCAACTGTCCCTAATCTAGAAGGTTATGCCCAGCCTAGTGAGTCATCAGTTGTTGTAGAATTTACTTCTTCATTGCAGCATCTGAACCTTTTTTAACATAAAATTCCAGAAATTAGCTCAAGTTAACCAAACTTTAAACAATGCAAAAATATATAAAAATAAGACTAAACTAAACCTAAAATGCTATTAAACATACTTAATTTCAAGTTAAACCTAGGTATAAAGTGTGAAATTGATAACTCTTTTGGAGAGTTATCACACCCCCAAACCTAGATGTTTGCTTATCCTCAAGCAACACAAACATGATATGCATCTAACTAAACATAACACCATAGATTAAGACCATAAAAACCAATTCAACATTTACTTCATTTTTCCACCCTTAGAATTATTCTGTAGGAATATAACAACAACCAAATAATATTAGGCAGGAATTGCATCAAAATCTCTTTCAAATCAGTTGCATAATGTGCATGTGTGCAAACTAGGTGTATCAAAACAATACTTTTCTAATTTTAAAAAATGACTTTGTTCAATTAAAATTTTTTAATGCTGCAACAATTTCCTAATTTATGCTGGAGCCAGTGTTAGGCAGCCCCAATATTAATCATTGTCTAATGCTAGAGCCATTTTTTGGGTACCTCTAACATTTTTGTTTCCATTTCTTTACTAGAGCCAATGTTAGGCACCTCTAGCCAGTTTCGGGCACCTCTAGTTCTGTAAATGCTATAACATTTATTATAGATGTGAGTTTAATTCAAAAGTTTCTATATTCTCTAAGTATTGAAAACATACACCTAAGGTAAAGAATTTTCCTATGTACCCTAATTCGAATAAGTTCTAAAGCAACTCCATATTGTTTCATTCACTAACCTATTTTATCATTGGACATCATCAAAATAAATTAAAAGTTTCTTGATTTTAATAGTTTAATATATGGCATTTTTCATGCAAAACTAAACAATGCTAAATGTAATGCTTAACAACATGCAATTACATGATATGTCAACAAAATGCTAACAAAATGATATGCAAAAAACACCAATGGACAACACCCCCGAACCAAAATGGGGCATTGTCCTCAATGCAAAACAAAGAACATGAAATAAAAATAAGTAAAAAAGAGGGGGACATGACTCCCCTAGTTTGGTTGTCTTGGGCTTTTACGACGGCTAGCAGTAGTAAGACGAACTCTCTTGGAGGTAACTTTGGCCTTCATCGAGCTTTTCCTCTTCATGGTTGTGGACGTTGACATGGACCGAACCATAACAACATCGGGGAATGACAAGAGGAACATTCTTGACTGGTTCAAGTGTGATTTCATCGAGGTTCTACAAACTTTCCCTAACGTCACCCACAGTAAATATTGGGTGAGCTCTTAGGCTTACTCGTGACTTTTTGTTGCATCTCATTCACAATTTGACTAGAGATTTTTTCGTAGTCAACAACAGCATCCACCTCTAGGATAGTGCGTGCATCAAATTCCGTTGCAGCGAGTAAATGTTGATCTCTCCAAGTTGCTTCACATACTTTAGCATATTAGAGACAAGTTGAATTGTATCTAGCTCTTGTTGTTCTGTTGCTGCAGTATCCTTTACAGCAGTATCAGTGTTTAGGTCTAACAATTATCGTGCAGTCGTATGCTCTTGGCTAGCTGGTCCTTCATTCTCTTTGTCTTGGCTAACAACTTCGGTGGTCTCTATGGGGTCATCATTATCATACCCAACAATAATGACATCAGTTGAGGCGGTTGAGACAACCTCTTCCTCCTCTTAAACTTTTTCTTCCTCAGTAGCTTCTTTTACAGGTTTTTCAGCTTCTTCTTTAGTCTTGATTTTTGCTTTCACTGTGTCTGCTCCAACATCAGTATTAGTTGTTGGGACCTCCTCAACACTAGCAGAACTATTTGAAGCATAAAATACATGTGGTTGAGCCAATTCGGTAAGAACATTAATGGGAAACTCTAGAAAGATAAACTTTTCATCCTTAACCAAGGTGGTAGACAACTTCTTTAGTACAACATCCCTGGCTTGAGTATAACTCCAGTAATATACCGGGGACAAATGTAGCTGAGACTGAATCTAAATAATGTAACTAAGCATAGACATTATGTTTGCTTGATGTACTACCATAGATGTCATAGCTTCAAGCATATCAAAAGATTGGTTCACAAGTCATGATTTAGCAGTATGGTATGTCTCACCCGGCTTTGGCATTAATGGCTCAAGGTCAATTCCTTCCTTCAGCAATGTGTGCTTGATTATAGTAGTGGTAATGACATTTCGGTTCTTGGTTACCTGGTCAGAAGATAATCTTCCCACTTTTGCTTTTTGGCAAAGTGCACTTATAAGTGAAGGAAAATAAATATGGCCACTAGCCTTTTGGCTACAAGAAAAAATCTTAGAAGAGATAATTTTATCAACATTGATATTTTGACATTTCAAGATGGAGTGCATCAATAGGATCATATCTCTAGTGAATGCAGAAAAATGCATTGTAGGTATTAAACGAGCTCGGAGGAAAATGAACCATACCCTTTCTTCTTGGTTGAGGTCCAAACACCGTATGATGTAGCCTCTAGAAGAAGACTTCGTCCATGTTTTTCCTGGAAAGCGAATGTCTTTGGACCTCTATAAGTAAGGAGTGACATCAATCGAACCTTATAATCACCAAATCAGTAACACTGCATCCTAATGGAATGTATACACTTTTTAACTCAAAACTAGCTCAGTTTAGTCCTAGAATCGACTAAACCTGTAGCTATGATACCAATAAATGTAACACCCATAACTCGTATACACGAACCAATACGAGTTACAGATGTCATATCAGAAATTCAAAAACATTTCTTTAAGTGAACTAAGTAAAATTTTGTTTCATTAAAACATCTGAAGTTTTATAATTTGAACAATTATTATAAAATATTTATTCAAAGAAAAATCATAATATAATATTGTTGGTTACCAATTTAAAACCAGTTTCAAGCAGTGATAGAAATTTATGTTCTATTTTCATAAAATAAATAAGATTAAAACCCAAATTAATTTTTGCAAAGCATATTTAATATCATATTATTTATTCATAGTATTAAATATATTTAATACTAACTATATTAAGAAATTGCAGATATTTCATTCTCGTATACATGCCAACTAAGACTTTTAGAACACAGTAGGATGTCATCATTGTTACCTGTAAATATTTCCTTAGTCATTGATGCCAAGCTCAGCTCTTTACTCCATTTCTTCCTTTTTCCTATGCGTGAAAATCATCACACGCTAAGTATACACTTAGTGAGGTAATTATGTAAATATTCAAAACAATGCAACACAAATTTAAATGAATAACAATATTCAATGCAATATGATCACTTTACTTGTATATCATCCATGTTACCATAAATTAACATGATATAACCAGATATAAATTTTCTTGCCAATATACTTGCAATTTATCCCATAAGCACGTAAGCTTATTTGCTTGTTTATCATTTATTAACCAATAAATCATAGCTCAATTTAAACCCTGAGGACCCTGGTATTCAAGTCAAATATTGTACAGTAGTGCTTGCTCATAACGTCGTGCCCACAATATGCACCAAAGAGCATTATACATAAGGTCGTGCCCACCATATGCATCGAAGTGCATTACATATAAGCTTGTGCCCACCATATGCACCGAAGTTCATTACACATAAGGTTGTGCCCCCATATGCACCAAAGTGCATTACACATAAGGTCATGTTGAGTTAATTGATCGATGAAATAGCCAAGGGGTGAATTGGTAATTAAAATTTTAGTGGAAGCTTTTGCAGAAAATAGAAAATAATTGCACAACGATTTAGAGTGGTTCGACTTTCTCAACCAAAAGTCTACGTCCACTACTTTAGCTATCCACACTAAGGATTTTCCAACAAATTCAGTAATTTGTTCTTTCTTTTGAGGACAAAGAGTAACCTTACAACTCCCTTAAGAATTATACCCCAAATTCTTGAAAACACTCTCTCCCAAAGAGAAGAATATAAATTTTGAAAACTTACAGAAAAAAAACCTCACAAGGCAATACGTTTGCACAATTCTAAAACAAAGAAAGAACACTAAAAAATAATACAATTGAGTATAAAGGGTGTTCTTGAAAGTAAAATGAATATTGAATGAAAAATAGGCTTGAAATTTCTCAAACGATAAGTTAAAGGTTTTCTTTTTTATTCTCTCACACTTGTTGTTTCTTGTTATTGATCAATGGCTCCTAAGCTTGTTTAAATACACCTTGAATCACTTCTGAACATTGGGGATCATTGGTGAAGTCAATAGAGCCGTTATTGTGTAATTATCATTTAAAAATTTGGTTGGGAGCGTAGGTGCATCGGTACACTGTGTGTAAAATTCAAATATTTCGACCGTTATAATACCTAGTGCATCGGTACACTTGGGGTGCATCGGTACACTAATTACATTCGATGTTTCAAAAGAGCCAGGAGTGCATCGATGCATGCTCTGTGCATCATTACATAAAATGCATTCGATGTTTTAATAAAATCATGAGTGCATCGATGCATGGCTGTCCATCGGTACACAAAATGCATTCGAATTAGGGTGTGTATCGGGTACATCCCTTTATAAAATTGATTTTTGGCTTGGTTTTGGTTTGAAATACTTTGTAAAAGTTGTTTCAAAAATATTTTAAGTTTAAAACACAATTTTACACTTTAGTAAGGATTTAGATTGACCTTTGAAAAACTTGGAGTAATATTTTTGATATTCGAATAATTTAATCGAATATACTTTAAAATTGATTATAAAATATTAAAATTCAATAACACTTAATTTGTTATATCGAAACATAAAAATGTTTTCAACAATCTCCCCCTTTTTGATATAACAAAACATTTAAGAAATTTTAAGATTTTCTTTGAAAAATATTTTTGAAATCAATTTTTGAAAATTACTCAAAATTGCTCCCCTTTACTATATTCTCCCCCTTTTTGTTAAATCAAAAAGACTCTAAAACGTTTTTAAACAAGGTTTTTGAAAATTTAGCCAATTGATATTTTGATAAAGCTTAAGCTGCTAAGATCACAATCAAGAGAAAGATTAGCCATTAGTTCCATAAATCAATATTCATAGATAATGTGTAATGGTAATTGGTCATAAATGATCTAAAATGTAAATGATGCAAAATCTAACATAAAAATTCAATTTAAGTTCAAAAGACTAATAATCATTCAAACAAACCAAACATCCAAACTATATTCAAAACAAACAATTCAAACTAAATATTCAAAATTCAAACAAACAAAGTCAAATATTCAAAATGTTTAAACACAATGCTAGGATCCATTATGATTCAACCTAAGAAAAATAGCAAGCAAAGTTCAAGCATCCGTAGGAGGATCGGGAGGAGACAGATGTGCCCATATATTAGCCATATCTCGTGTAAGAGCATCATGCCTATTATCCATAGCATTGAATCAATTATTCATTGCTTCGCGGTTAGCTCGAATCTCTTATTGATTCTCCAATTGTTGAGTCCCCATAGAACTCAAGTGGGACTCTAATGCTGCAAACCTCATATCCAATGTCTCCATGAATGAGCTAAAGTATGGAAGCATCGGACTCTCTTGTTGTGTCAGCTCATCCTCAGGTACGTGATCGTTGATATCTTGAAATAGTTCTTGAAGTTTTGGATCATCGTCTGCTGTCGATGCCGGTGGAGCTCGTGAAGAACTAGCTCCCGGTGTTTTCTCGAAGGATCGAACCCATTGACCCTTGTCCTCAGTCCATCCCGATTTCTTTAAGGATGTGAGATTTATTTGGTTTTGGAGAGGGATGGGAATATCAAGCGAAACCTTAAGCACGAGTTTGATAAACATATTACTAAGGAGACAACCGTAAACTAAAGATTCGACATTTTTGGATGGGACAACGTTTACGGTATATACTAATTCAGCGAAAACGATCTGTAACAAATTTATTTTCTTGTTATGTTGGATACAATGTATCCACCATAAATTTAAGACTCTAAAAGAGGAGTACCTACCTCCGGATGGTCTAAACCACCAAGAGATCATCAAGTGAAGGAATCGCTCATGATGAGTTATTAAGGTACTACACTATCCTTAGTTTTATAGGGTGTAGCCATAATCTATCTTTCATTGTCTAGACCTGCATTATCTAACCCAAAAGAATTAGCGATTGTGTCGGAGTCGATATAAATGAATTCACCTAAGAGATAGGATCGAATTCCTATGGTTCCACTTTGACGCTCGTTTTGGACACAAACTTCATTGGAGTAGAAAATGCGGACTAGTTGATGATAGGCAATCGGTTTAAGGTGAAAAAGTTTATGAAATTTCCATGATTTAAGGGTAGGAAGATATTGAAAATTTATATCAATCATGGCTTGGATAGAGGGAATACGCTCTTCCCAGATTTTGTATGACTCAAAACAATTATGATACCTATGGTAGAGATATTGTCTACGACCGAGCTCATTAAAACAGGAGTTTAGAATAGTCATATTTGGGTTATTCGGGTTTGGATTTGGATTTGGTGGAGGAATAGGAGGTTGATTTTGACTCGAACGACTAGAGGATGTCCTAGGGCGTTTAGACATGATTAAAGGTCAGAATGGGTAAGATTACCTGTAAATTTGAAACACATGTATGCAATATAATTAATCCCAAAACTCAATATGAGTCCGCAATAATCAAGGTTCTCCAAATCGAATCCTAATGGGCAAAATTTTGAAAACTATTTTTGAAATCAATGTTTAAAAATCATAATATGTATAGTTTTCATAATATAATATAATTCAATCAAAAACAACAAAAAAAATTATTAACAATTCCAAAACTTTTTGAAAAATTGTGTGTTTTTGATTAAATTAGTTGTAGAATCTAGTTTAGAAATATCATATAATCAATGCCCGGTCTCTATTTCAAACTAGAACTAACTAAAACTAGTCCTAAGTTCAAAATCAATAAAATAGTTGTTTTTAGAAAAATACCTTGAAAATTTTCGGATTGAGTGGAATATTGTGATGATTGCACGATTTTGTTGATGCAAGCAGGATTAGGAGTTGATAAATGAATGGAATCTGACTTCAAATGTTGGTTTTGGAGCAATTTTGAGAGTAGGGGTGAGAAGGAATACATCGGTACATCTTCATAGTGTATCGATGCATATTCAAAAGATGCATCGGTACACTGTCATAGTGTATCGATGCATTGTGCATAAAAATGTTAAAATCCGTTTTTAATCATTCAAAATGCTAAATTAATCAGCTCTAGTGGTATTGACAACTCATAGATCGAAAATTAACTATGTTCAATCAATCAAATCTATCCTTAAATTTTATTTGAACATGTAATTAATTTTCACTCAAGATCATAAACTCCCCCTAACTATTGCAAAAAATGCAATAAAAATATTATTTTTATAAGCATTTTCAAAAACTAATTAAAAGTGCTAAAATTATTTTAAACACTAAGTCAAGGTAGGTTTGTTAAACCTAATTCTCTCCTAAGTGTCCAAAATCTTTCTTTATCTAAAGGTTTTGTAAAAATATCCGCTAGTTGATGCAAAGTATCAACATATTCTAGAACTATATCTCCTTTTGTGACATGATCTCTAATGAAATGATGTCTAATTTCAATGTTCTTAGTTATAGAGTGTTGGATGGGATTTTTACTTGAGCATATCCTTGATTTCTTGAGCATATCCTTGACATATTTTACTTGATTGATGAAGATGTCATCTTTTCTTTGCTTGATTTGGAGTCCTAAGAAATATGAGAGCTCCTCCATCATGCTCATCTCGAATTCACTCTGTATTAGCTAAGAAAATTCTTGCTAAAGAACATCATTAGTAGAACTAAATATTATATCATCAACATAAATTTGAACTACTAATAAATATTTACCTTTATGCTTTAAAAACATTGTAGTGTCAACCTTCCCTTTTGAAAAACCTTTTTCAATTAAAAAATTTGATAATCTTTCATACCAAGCTCTAGGAGCTTGCTTTAAACCATAAAGTGCTTTTGTCAATTTAAAAACATGATCCGAAAATTTTGAATCTTCAAAACCTGGAGGTTGTTCCACATACACTTATTCTTTTATAAAACCATTTAAAAATGAACTTTTAACATCCAATATAATTTAAATTCATTGAAACATTCAAATGCTAATAACATTCTTATTGCTTCCATCCTAGCTACAGGAGCGTATGTTTCATCATAGTCTATGCCCTCTTCTTGAGTATAGCCTTTAGCAATAAGTCTAGCCTTGTTTCTCACTATATTACCACTTTCATCAAGCTTATTCCTAAATATCCATCTAGTACCTATAGTAGATTTATTACTATGTCTTTCAACTAATGTTCATACTTTACTTCTCTCAAATTGATTTAATTTTTCTTGCATAGTCATAATCCAATGTTCATCATTTAATGCTTCTTTAATATTCTTAGGCTCTATGCATGAGATAAATGCAACATAATTACATATATTTCTAAGAGAAGATCGAGTTGTTACCCCTTTGAATGGATCACCTACTATCCTTCCATCCTTGACATAGTTGTATTCCCTTGGGTAAGATACTTCCCTTTCTTCAATGGTTGGATTCTCGAGAACATCATGAGTTTCCTCATCTTTTGTTTCTTCATTTGATGATGGTTCTCCAATGTCATGTCTAACGTCATTTGCTTTTACAATACCTATATTATCACTAACACAAGAATCCTTCCTCGGAGGGGGATTATCATCGAAAACAACATGTATAGACTCTTCTACTGTTAACTTCCTAAAAAGGCTACTTTTAAGGCCTTTTTCATTTAAGTTATTGTTTGTTTAAAAGCTCATTTTAGGCATTTTAGGATCATGTAGTTGCATATAGTGCATTTGTGGTGGTTGTGCTATTTTATTTCTTAATGGTGTTGTTTGAGGGAAATGTGCAGTTTGTTTGTGGTGTGCAGGGAATAGCAAGAAAAAAGGATTCTTCGGGAAGTAATGTCACGGCATCACACGTTGCTAAATCAGATTGAAATGCCTTGGCATTTCTGGCGCAGAAAAAGACAAAAAAAATATTTCTGCATAAGGACAGCTGACACTGGACAACT
This sequence comes from Hibiscus syriacus, assembly GCF_006381635.1. Classification (NCBI taxonomy): domain Eukaryota; kingdom Viridiplantae; phylum Streptophyta; class Magnoliopsida; order Malvales; family Malvaceae; genus Hibiscus; species Hibiscus syriacus. The sequence continues at coordinate 1,272,529 of NW_024063145.1, read as the reverse complement.
GTCTCTGCATGTGAAGGACTGCTGTAACCCGCCTGCCAGAGCTGCCAAAGGACCACTGCCACTTGGAGGATAAGGTTCACACCCAACATGTGATTTTAGGGGTATGAGGGGTATTTTGCACCCAACAACCTCATCATTACCCCTAGATATTTTTTATTATATATGACACCTCATGGGGGAGAGAAAGAGAAGAGGAGAGGAGGACATATACGGTAGCAAAAATCACATTTTTTATTTTCTCTTTTCCTTTCTTCTTCCTTGGGATATTCCTCCATTGATAAAGCTCCAAGGAGTGGCGAGCTAGGAGCCGAAAGGAGCTAGTGAGCTAGGTGGTTCACGGTAGCCGAGAGGAGACCTCTGGTGGCACGTCGAAGGCTTCTTCTCAACTTCCCTTTTTGCTGCTATTTTATATTTATTTGTGGGTTGTTGGAACAAATATTTTCATGACTTTGTGTTTGGATATTTTGAACCCCACCATGAACTAACTTATTTGGTGGTGGTTGATTTAATGGTTGTTTGAACTTTATTTTTAATGGTATATTTAAGTTTATTTTGGTTCTTTATTTGCTTTGCTTATGAATGCTTCACCATCTAGGCTTTTAAGAGGCATGGAAATGTCCATTTCTTAGATGAAGGTTAGGTATTCGGAAGAATCCTAGACTAAAAATACTTGTAAGTATTTAGAAGTAACCCAAGATAAGATCCTCATAAGCAATGGGTTATAGTATTTTCAAGGGGCTTTGAACCGGCCTAGGAATATTATAACTTAATCCCTTAGATCTTGGAAGAGGCTAGGATAGGATTTCAACGACTAAAAAGGGGTGTCTTTATCAATAGGGTAGGCTGGCCAACATCGTTGAGTGAGAGTAGATGCCTTGACATCCTATTCTGTTAGGTTCTTTAGAACACTTTAGGAAAGCCATGTCGAGTAAGTAAAGACCAGTTAGCTTAAATATACTTGAGAAATAAGTTTAGCATCCGTAGATCAATCCCTACCATTCATTCTCTTGGAAGCTTGTCACGTGAGAATTATTTTCTTTTCATTTTATTTTTATTTACTGTTTTTACCATTTTTCATTGCCTTGACATTTCACCATACTCAACATTAAACATCCATCATTGCCATTGCATTTCCATTTGCTACACCATCAGACCATCACTACATATCCACCAGCATACACATTTACATTGCCGTGACATTTGTATATATCAAGACTAACTATACTTAGATAGAATAGTGCATTGCTTTGGTTAGACTTTTGTAATTTCACCCAATCCATGTGGAGACGATACCCACTCATCATTATATTACTTGAGCGATTGTGTATACTTGCATATTATTTGCGTATAATTTATAGTACTCACAACACGCGAACAAGTTTTTGGCACCGTTGCCGGGGATTGGCAGCCTGAAGTTATTTAGTTTTGCTAGAGCATTTTATTTTGTTTTACATTTTTATTTGTGTATAGTTTACTTGATATTTTTGTTTTATTTTCAGGTTTATCTAGTGTATGCCTAGAAGAAATTCTGAAGAGCCTTTGGAACCAATAGAACCTGAGATTGAAAGACTCTTTAGAAGAAGAAGACGTGCTCAAAGAAATATGTATCATATTGGAAACCAAGGCATTGGTCAGGATGATGGAAATCATAATGACGTGGCATTAGACAATGCTGATCCTGCTGTTAGGCCGTGCGTTATTCGCGATCACTTAAATTCGATGCTGGATGATCTAAATCCTGGGATTGTGGCACCTGAAATTCAAGCTGTACATTTTGAGGTAAAACCAGTCATGTTCAACATGTTGAATTCTATTGGGCAGTTTGGGGGTATGCCATCTGAAGATGCCAGGCAGCACATTCACAATTTTCTGGAAGTTTGTGATTCTTTTCTCCAAGAAGGAGTGCATGAGGATTCTTTTCACTAAAGTTCTTTTATTAAATACCCGATAATCTTTAGAAATTAAGGAATAACCTAGAAAAATCCTTCATCACTTTTAGCATCAAATTTGCCAAGATTTTCTTTACCGTTGTTTAAAACAAAACATGTACATCCAAAAGGATGAAAATAACTAATGTTAGGCTTTTTATTTTTGAAAAGTTCTTATGGAGTTTTCTTTAAAATTGGCCTAATCATTACTCGGTTTATAACATAACAAGCGGTATTTGTGGCTTCCGCTCAAAAATATTTTGGCAAATTGTTTTCACAAAGCATAGTTCTTGCCATTTCTTATAAAGTTCGATTTTTCCTCTCAACAACTCCATTTTGTTGAGGGGTTCTAGGTGCTGAAAAATTATGGCTAATACCATTTGAATTACAAAAATCAGTAAATCCAAGATTTTCAAATTCAATACCATGATCACTCCTAACACTAGTTATGGAGTAACCTTTTTTATTTTGGATTACTTTTGAAAACGTGATGAATTTTTCTAATGCTTCATCTTTAGTACTTAAGAATAGAACCCAAGTATATCTAGAATAGTCATCTACCAATACAAAACAATATTGTTTTCCACCCAAGCTTACAATCCTAATTGGCCCAAAAAGTTCTATGTAGTTCAATTGTAATACTCTACTAGTTGATACATCATTAATAGACTTAAAGGAAGCTCTTCTATGTTTCCTTTAGCACATGCATCACAGATTTTATCATTATCAAATTTTAACTTTGGTAACCCTCTTACTAAATCTCCTTGAATTAGCCATTGTAAAATACTCATTCTAGCATGTCCTGGTCTCCTATGCCATAACCAACTATCATGCTCATCCTTAGCATCTAGGCATAAATTAGTCATATTTATAGAATCTAAATGAACCATGTAAATGTTTCTTATTCTATGACCAACAAGCATAATCCGATTAGATGCAATGTCAATGACTTTACAACCATTTGTTTCAAATAAGACATTGTATTTTTATCACATAATTGACTAATACTCAATAGATTATGCTTTAATTCATTCACATATAAATCATTTTTACTTTGTATGGAAGAGGTATTACCTATAGTACCTATACCTTCAATGTGACCTTTTGAATTATCACCAAAAGTTACCACTCCTCCATTTTTGTCGTTTAGCTCTATGAATCGGCTCTTGTCTCCGGCCATGTCTTGAGAATCCACTATCAAGGTACCATGAGTTTGAATTTGTTTCCCGTTCCTTGTAACAATGCTCCTTTTCGTACAAACATAGATTAATTTTTGATTTTTTGTACCTAATTTCTTTTGGGTCCATATTCATTAGACTCCAAAATTTAGTCCCCTTGGGTATCTATTGTGTAGGATATCCTTATCTTTAGTAGCAATGAGTTCTTTAGAAACCCATATACTTTCCATTAGAGGTTCTTTGGGGACCTCTATAATTGTATTTTTTAAAACTTTTTCTAACAAAGTTGGATTTTGAACTTTCTCCATTTTCAAAACATTTTGTTCCAATTTTATCAAAAGAAGCTTTAAGATCATCAATTTTCTTTTGATGATCGTCATTGACTCTTGAAAGTAAGTTATGCAAATCAATATTTTTCTTTTCAAATTCATCTTATTTGATTTGTAATTCTTTGAACTTACTTTCAATATCGTTGTTGGTCTTGGATATGAGATTATTTTCATTTTTCAATTTTTCAATTGTATTTTAAAAATAATTTCTCATAATTCGAATCAAACCCAATATATTCTTCTAATAGCTCATCAAAAGAATAATCTTCGAAATTAAATGAGCTAGAGGTTACCTGAGAGCTTTCCCCGATGGCCATCAAGCACAAGTTTGCTACTTCTTGTTCCTCTTCATCGGATTGTTCATCATCGCTCCATGTAGCCACGTGAGCCTTGTGTTTTTTCTTTGATTAATCTTTTTTCTTCAATTGTGGGCAATCATATTTGACATGCCCCAGCTTTTTGCATTTGTAGCAAATTATCGGGTCTTTCTCATTCGATTCAGTTTTGAAGCCTTCATTTCGTTTGAATTTTCTTATTCGGTTAGGCTTCATCAATTTTCTGAACCGTTTGGCAAATAATACAATTTCCTCGTCATCATCATCTTTATCTGAATCACTCTCATCTTTTATTGATTTGAAACCAACTCCAATGTTCTTCTTCTTCTCCATTTCCTTCTTTGTTTCGTACATCCTTTCGAGGTCTACCTCATCTTGAAACATCATTTCATGCGTGAGGAGAGAACCAATTAGCTCATCGAGGGTTAAGGATTTTAAATTTTTAGCCTCGATAATCATCGTCTTCTTTGATTGCCAAGCTTTTGGAAGAGAGTAAATTAACTTCCTCACAAGCTTCTCGTTTGGAATGATCTCTCCATATAATTTGAAACCATTGAAAATCACGAAAAATCTATCTGTCATAGCTTTGATATCTTCATCCGGTTTCATCCTGAAATTGTTATAGCTATGAGTTAGAAGACTAATTTTAGATTCTTTTACCTCATTTGTGCCTTCATGAGTGACTTGTAGTTTGTCTCATATTTCTTTAGCAGTTGTACAAGATAAAAATCTCTCGTATTCATCCGGTCTAAGAGCACAAAATATAATATGGATAGCCTTTGAGTTGAGCTGAAACATTCTTGTCTCTTCTTCACTCCACGATCTTGAAGGAGTGGAATGTATGATGTATCCGTCTTCTATGATATTCCATGCTCCCATGTCACTTGCTTGAATGAAGTGCCTCATTCTATTCTTCCAATAAGCATAATTAGCTCCATTGAATAAAAGAGGCTTGTTGACAGGCATTGAATCAAGACCAAGGTCAAAGTTTGAAGTGGAGGCCATTGATGACTTGAATATCGATATAACTCTTCTCGAATTGACTCAAGAGGTGGTTAAACCTTCAAATGAGTAAGGCTCAGATACCAATTATTGAGTTAATCGATCGACGAAATAGTCAAGATGGGGGTGAATTGGTAATTAAAATTTTGGTGAAAGCTTTTGCAGAAAATAGAAAATAATTGCACATCGATTTAGAGTGGTTCGACTTTCTTAACCAAAGTCTACGTCCATTACCTTAGCTATCCACACTAAATATTTTCCAACAAATTCACTAATTTGTTCTTTCTTTTAAGGACAAAGAGTAACCTTACAACTCCCTCAAGAATTAAACCCTAAATTCTTAAGAACACTCTCTCCCAAAGAGAAGAATACAAATTTCGAAAACTTACAGAAAAAAAACATCACAAGGCAAGATGTTTGAACAATTCTAGAACGAAAAAAGAATACTAACAAATAATAAAATTGAGTACAAAGGGTGTTCTTGAAAGCAAAATGAATATTGAATGAAAAATAGGCTTTAAAAAACTTAAACGATATGTTCAAGGCTTTCTCTTTGATTCTCTCACACTTGTTGTTTCTTGTTATTGATCAATGCTCCTAAGCTTGTTTAAATACACCTTGAATCACTTCTGAATGTTGGGGATCATTGGTGAAGTCAATAGAGCCGTTATTGTGTAATTATCATTTAAAACTCTGGTTGGGAGCATAGGTGCATCGGTACACTGTGTGTAAAATTCAAATATTTCGACCGTTATAAGACCTAGTGCATCGGTACACTAATTACATTCGATGCTTCAAAAGAGCCAGGAGTGTATCGATGCATGCTCTATGCATCGGTACATAAAATGCATTCGATGTTTTAATAAAATCAGGAGTGCATCGATGCATGGTTGTGCATCGGTACAAAAAATGCATTCGAATTAGGGTGTGCATCGATACATCAAATAGTGCATCGGTACATCCCTTTATAAAATTGATTTTTGGCTCGGTTTTGGTTCGAAATACTTTGTAAAAATTGTTTCAAAAATATTTTAAGTTTAAAACACAATTTTACACTTTAGCAAGGATTTAAATTGACCTTTGAAAAACTTGGAGTAATATTTTTGATATTCAAATAATTTAATCAAATATACTTTAAAATTGATTATAAAATCTTAAAATTCAATAACACTTAATTTGTTATATCAAAACATCAAAATGTTTTCAACAGGTCATGCCCACCATATGCATTGAAGTTGTTAATCGATGTGCAACTACTGCTAAACTCTATGGCATGCCAACTATATCATGTCCCTCAATGACTTACTTGGTCATATAGTCTATTTTTTGTCAATGGCATAGTATATTATCATAATTTAACATTGGGTAGTTCATACCCGAAATATCATTCATTATAAATATCATATATGTTCATGATGAACATCATATGTAATGATAAGTGATCAATGCATTTTTTATTCAACCTATGACATATTTAGAATATGTCTAATATATGATATATGACATAAATATCATGACAATATAAACAATGTAGACTTATCGCAAGTCCTACCCAATGATGTATAAAACATCCATGTATAATGTTATGTATACATTGCACTCACTTTGAAATTATATAAAAGTTAAAATATAAGCCCCACTAATCTTTAACTTGATCATTTGCTTCTAATTCAGTTCAATCCAAAAATTTGTCATAGTATCATATTCTTGCAGTTTGCACTACCTTTAAAGAAATATTATTATGTATAAATATACACACTCCGAAATTATTCCATTTATACCAACAGAAACTATACTCAAATAAGAATCTATCCATATAAGAAAATACTTCTAGTTCAATTTGTACAATTTATGGTAAATTTTCAAAGTTGGCCAATAGAATTTGTTTTAAGCAAAATCTGTTGCCCCATTTTCTGACCTATCCTCGGTTAAAAAATCATATCTTTTTGTATACATCTTGAAATAAGTTTTCGTTTGATCTAAACAAAACTAGACTGGTATAATTCTAAGAATATAAATACAATCCTCTAATCATTTTTTCGAATTCAAGATGATTTTCTAAACTTATTCTGCAGAACATAAATTCTAAGCAGGTTTCACCAATTTGCATTTTCAACTTGTTCACTAATTCTATTAGCTCACCTAATGTACATATATGCATGCTTCACAAATCACATAACATTTTAGGAGTCACTCCTTACCATAGGAACTCTGTCACTGGCTCATCGCAAGCCAATGTTTGTTCGATAACATAAGTATAAATTAAATTTGCACTTACCTGCTGTCCTTAGCTTGCAAACATCCACTAGGATTTCACATTCCATCTTTAAGCTTTTCCTTAGATTTGATATTGCTTGATCTTGATTTCAAGCACACAATCTAAATAAGCATAATTACCAAACATATACAAATGCAAACCAAATTTTATAATGTTAGTAACAATCATAATTTGGAAAATAAATTCCTAACAATTTTTTTATGCTTATTCAATATAATTTCCATGTCACAACATAAATGTTGACCTTAATACTTCTAGTTGATGACTCAAGTTCCTTTTTATCCCAAATTCACAAAATATTTTCACTTAAGCTCCCAACCTTCCCATATTTGTGATTTAAACCTCAACTTTTACATGCTTTCTAAAATAATCCCAATTTCACATACTAACTTCAATTTCAACACTCAAACATTAATTTCCAGCATATTACATCAACTATTTAATAATTACACAACAATGCACAACTTTTCCAAAATTGTCGATTAGGTTCCCAAACTTTCATAAAATTATAGAACGGTCCATAAATGTTTCTAAGGCTTGTAGAATACTTCCTACATCATTTCCATCCCCTACCTAATTTTTCCATAATTTTTCTCATCCACTATAGTCAAGGTTGAATGCTTTGTATGTTTAAGATTAAGGTTTTCATGATTTTACTTAATTTTAATTCGATTCAAGTATGAAATCAACTTCAATTCAACCTTATAAAATTTTACAATCAAAACCCTAATTCAATTTCATCAAAACACATCTTTCTCCCAAGATTATGGTTAGGCCGAAACTTCATATGTTCATATGATCATGTACAAGTGATTTTAATCATTAATCATGCTTGGAAATGATTCTACAACCTCAATAACATCAAAATCCGTCATCAATTCCATAAATCCTAATATGAACATAAACTCTAGAATTTGGGATCTTTGAACACAAACCAAATTATCAAACAATAATTTGGAATCTAATGAGTTTCATGTTAATTTAACATTTATTTAAGCTTAAATGAATAAATATTCATTTAATGAGAAATGTCCATTTTACCATTAATGAAACTTGATATTTACAATAATATCAAGCCACATAGCCTTATCATCTTTCCAAAGTCAAATATGAACAAAATATTTTACCCTTTTCAAATTTTACCAAGCAATTTTTCAAAAATTGCAATCTTGTCATTTAAATCTAACGGTCCAAATTGAACTTGGAAATAAATTCTCAAATCCAATGCTCCATATTATCTTCCATCATTTTAACACATGGAAATAATATTTATAATCTTGATTTATCATTCTTCAATTTTTCTCAAAATTTCTATTCGATCCGATTTACCGAATTTTTACCGGACTTTAACACTTTCTAATTTTAAACAAAATTTCCATATCAAGAATCTGATTTCAATAAAACCCCACTCTCAATGGTAAACTATCCATTTATGGAATAATAATTTTTTTTCAGAAAATTACCACTTTGGTTCCTAAACTTTTTGAATTTTCTACTTTGGCCCCTAAACTTTCAAAAATTACATTTTGGTCACTAACCAAAATTTTGGGGTATTACAATACTAACTATATTAAGAAATTTTAGACATTTCATTCTCGTATACATGCCCACTAGAACTTTTAGAACACAATAGGATGTCATCATTATTACCAGTAAATATTTCCTTGGTGATTGATTCAAGCTCAGCTCCTTACTCCTTTTCATCCTTTTTCCTACGCGTGAAAATCATCACACGCTAAGTATACACTTAGTGAGCAATCATATGAATATTTAAAGCAATGAAACATATAAATTTAAATGAATAACAATATTCAATGCAATATGATCACTTTACCTGTATTCCAACCATGTTACCATATATTAACATGATATAATTGGATATCAAGTTTCTTACCAATATACTTGTCATTCATTCCACAATCTCGTAATCTTATTTGCATGTTTACCATTTATTAACCAATAACCCATAGCCCAAACATAAACCTATGAAGACCCTGGGTATTCGAGTCAAATATGCACCGAAGTGCTAATACACATAAGGTCACGCTGACCATAATACACATAAGGTTGTGCCCACCATGTGCACTTAGTGCCTTTACACAATATAGTGTTGCACTAAATGTCCTTACACACTACTTCTAATATAAACTTGCAGATATTGGACTCTATGGCATGCCAATTATACCATGTCCTTCAATGACTCACTTGGGCATACAGTCTATTTTATTTTATCGATCCATGGCAAAGTATATTATCATAATTTAACATTGGGTAGTTCATACCCGAAATAGAATTCATGGTAAATATCATATATGTTCATGATAAATATCAAATGTAATGATCAGTGATCAGTGCATTTTATATTCAACCTTTGACATATATGATGAATGACAATATCATGCCAACATAAATAAGGTAGACTCATCGCAAGTCATATCTGATGATCTATAAAACATTCATGTATAATGTTATACATGCATTGAAATCATTTTGACATTATATACAAGTCAAAATATAAGTCTCACTAAGCTTTAACTTGATCATTTGTTTCTAACTTGGTTAAATCCCAAAATTTATCATAATTTCATATTCTGGTAGTTTGCACTACCTTTAAGGAAATATTATTTTGTATTAATATACACCTTTAAAAATTATTCTGTTTATACCAATGGAAACTAAACTCAAACAGAAATATATACATATAAGGAAATCCTAATAGTTCAATTTGTACAATTTATGGTGAATTTTCAAAGTTGACCTACATAATTTGTTTTGAATGCCCCATTTTCTGACCTATCATCGGTTAAAATTCATATCTTTTTGTATAGATCTAGAAATTAGTTTTTATTTTTTATTAACAAAACTAGACTAGTATAATAACCCAACGGTATAAAAATCATCCTCTAATCATTTGTTTATAATTTATAGTGATTTTCTAAACTTACTGTCCAGAACATAAATTCTAAGCATAATTCACCAATTTGCATTTTCAACTTGTTCACTAATTTTATTGGCTCACCAAATGCACATATATGCATGCATCACAAATCACATAACATTTTAGGAGTCACTCCTTGCCATAGTAACTTTGTCATTGGCTTATCGCAAGCCAATGTTTGTTCGATAACATAAGTACAAATTAAATTTGCACTCACCTGGTGTCCTTAGCTTGCAAACTTCGCTTAGGATTTCACATTCCATCCTTAAGCTTCTCCTTAGCTTTAATAATAGTTTATCTTGATTCCAAGCATTCAATCTCTAAATAAACATCATTACCAAACATATACAAATTCAAACCAAATGTTAGAATCTTACTAACATAGGCATACTTTGGAAAATAAATTCCTAACAAATTTTCTGATGCTTATTCGATATAATTTCTATGTCACAACATAAATGTTGACCTTAATACTTCTAATTGACTACTCAAGTTCCTTTTTATCCCAACTTCACATAACATTATCACTTAAGCTCCCAACCTTTCCATATTATGAGAAAATAACCTCAGTGACCAAAAATGCCTTATAATATACGATTTTAACCAACTTTTTTTGGATTTGCCAAAATGACCAACAAAATCGCAATGCGAAATAAAAATCGCAACGATCTCCAGAATCGCAAATCAGAATCGCAACGCAGAATCGCAATGCGATAGTACAAATTCGCATTGTGATTTTCCATAATCGCAACGCGAATATGAAAATCGCAACGTGAACATATAAATCGCAACGCGATTCTGACTATCGCAACTAGTATCCATAAATCGCAACGACAATATGTAAAATTGCAACGCGTATCCGTAAATCGTAACAAGAATACGTAAATCGCAACGCGTATCTGTAAATCGCAACGAGAATACGTAAATCGCAATGCGTATCCGTAAATCGCAACGACAATACGTAAAATCGCAACGCGTATCCGTAAATCGCAACGTGATTTTTAAAGCGCCATAAGAATCGCGACGCATATTTTATTTTCAAATTCCAAACACGAATATTAATTATCGGAACACTGAACCGTCCACAGTAATCCCGTAATCGTAACTTATAACCTAAAACCTAAAATCACAACTCAGTCCCATCTCTATCTCTCACTCTCTACGGCAAAATCCATCCCCATCTCTGAAGATTTCCGTCCCATCTCCGCGAAATCCCTCACAACCATTCACGGTCAGAAATCCCTCACAATCATTCAGAAATGGAAAATCAACCTCCGAGGGTTAGTTTTTTTAATTATTTTTATTTTGAAATTTTGCATTATTTTAGGTTTTTCATATTGAAATTGATGATAAGTTTACTGGTAATTTCAATAATAATTAACCATTTCACTTAGATTTCTTATTAAATTCATTCGATTGCTGCCAATACTGCTAAGCTGTTTAGTCTTTAACCATGTGAAGTTAGTATTGTCTTTGTTTTGTCTTTTGGTTGAAGTAATGCAATCCATTAAAGTTTCAATTTGCAGAAGAAGAATAGTTTCTAAACTTAAAATCGCAACATGAAAATGAAAATCGCAACATGAAAATGACTATCGCAACGAGAGAAATGAAAATCGCAACGAGAGAATCGCAACGCGAAATGAAAATCGCAACGCAAAACCAAAATCGCATTACGATTTTCATTTCGCGTTGCGATTCTATCGTTGCGATTTTAATTTCGCGTTGTGATTTTCATTTCGCGTTACGATTCTTTCGTTGCGATAGTCATTTCCGCGTTGCGATAGTCATTCTCTCGTTGCGATTTTCATTTCAACCAAAAGACAAAACAATGTTGCAAATTTTAGTTTCAAGAATAAACTACTACTCTTTATGTTTATTGTTTTTGGTATATCTTCACAGTGTAGTTTTTTGGTATATCTAACTTGGTATGTTTATTGTTTTTGTAGAAATTTTTTTCGGCTTCATTAATATTAAGGAATAAAGTTAGTCTAGCCACTACAATTGCTTCAAAGCTTTCACCTGCACAAAGAAAATTGTTTGAGGAAACCTGCTTCGGGCCATGGCTGAGAGTACTGCATCCGGGTGGAGATGCTAATTTGACCTATTTGTGGCTTCAGACCATGACTAGCGATCTACCCGACAGTATACAACGTGGTGAGGAAGAGATATGGTTTCATTTTCCATCGGCGTATACTTGTTTTGGGCGGAAGGAGTTCTGCTTAATCAATGGTCTACGATTCGGACACGATGATGTAGGCCGGTACACTTGTCATATCACCCGCCCATCATGGTTATCCCGGGTTTTTTCTGATGAGTCAATAGAGAAGTCGAACTTACACGTCGAAGACCTGAAGAAATTGTTTAATAAGAAAAATGGTTTTACTCGGATGAATGACATCGATGTTGTCCAAGTATGCCTTCTAGTACTTTTGTATGCCGGCTTTTTAGGCAGAGAGGCCAGACAACCTATTCCTCAGGAGCTAATATTATTGGTAGAGGACCTAAATGCATGAAATCTGTTTCCGTGGGGTTCGTATATATGGAAAGCTACCTGGACTAATTTGTCGACTGCCTTTGATGACCGCAAAAGTTTGCGTGGCGATGGGTCGAAATACACTTTGTCAGGCTTTGTTTGGGCCTTTAAGGTAAGAATTTCTATATAATGTTTTCAAAATTATAATTAATTATTTAACAATTACTAATGTTTGTTATTATATTGTTTGTAGATTTGGATATTCGAGGCTTTCCCCAGCATGCATACATATGCATTAAAAACTTCAAATGATATTCCTAGGGCTATTTCCTGGAAGAGGAAACGTTGTTGGATTGGGAAGACTTAATACCATATGCGACAATAAATAATGTAAGTTAACACAAATACTATCATATATAAACAAGTTATTAATAGTAGACGTTTAATTTGTTTGAGTTTTATATTTTTAGGAGGCCAACACTCCATTACAGAGACTGACACCACGGAGGCTGAGCTTGCCACTGATTGGTGGCAAGTTAGTCAGCGATTTTTTGATGGCACGAATGATGAGCAGCCTCCACTTCCTCCACTTCGAGAGCCATCACCTCACCCAGAGCCATCACCTGATCGACCCGACTATACACCTCTACAACGAGAGCCATCACCTATCCCGTCACATCATCGAGCCTCTTCTCCACCATCACCTCATAATAGGTGACCGACAAAGATGCCACGACTTCTATCTCCCTGTTATCCACTTCCACCTCTACGGGATGAGTCAAGGGAGTTACGTGATGAGGTCAATGCCTTGCGTGAGGAGATCGGTACTCTACGCGATAACGATGGTGCATGGCGTGTGGAGGTGTCTACTTTACGTAGTGAGGTTCCCGCTCTACGTGAGATGGTAGTATCATTGTAGAATGAGGTTCATACTCTACGTAACGAGGTAAGTTTAAGATTTTCCATATTTAACTTGATGATAAATATCATGTCTGTTTATTTACTGATTTTTGTATTTAATTATTTAGCGGCCCGATAAGGTGGATGCTTTACGTCGGGTTTTTCTTGCACGACAGAGTTCATGCATCAGACGGTGTGCACGTGCTATTAAGTCTCCGTACACCCCAATAGTACGAAGACACGCAAGAAGAAGCCCGACTCGCCTGTCATCCCTCAAGAGTCCACTCCTATCGTTGAAGAGGCCCCTATCATTCCTCGAGAGTCCCTTCCCACCATTCAAGAGGCCATTGTCATCGTTGAAGAGGTCCCTCCCACCATTCAAGAGCCCGATTCATATGGCGTCATATGTAAGATTCTTGAGAAACCCTCTGAAGTTGCCAGACATGATGGATGAGAGTTGGCTCTCGTATGAGTTACCGGCCAGTACCATTCCGGTATCTAAAGTGGAGAGGAGACAACTACCGGACACAATTCTGGATAACACCTTTGGGCTAAGACCGTAGTTGATTTTTATCTACATGAGCGGAGCCAGGGTGTTTCACTGACATATGCAAGCTCAACGATGATATCTATTTGTTGCTTGATCGGTCTTGGTGGGGCGTATTATTAGGGGTCGAAGACAATGGCTATTTCGATGGAGGGGTAAGTCTTATATTTTTCTTATTTTTCAATTTGATTATTTTTTTTAATTTATGTAAATCACTAATATATGTCTTTTTTTGTAAAACAGCATATCGATGCGTGGGTGTCACGTCTTCTAATAATTAGGAAACTTAAGGAAAATAAAAAGAAATACACGATATACAATTATGCCAACGTCTTTTAACGCGTTCACTTGAAGAATCAACGAGATGAATCATTTGCGTTGGGCAATAGACAAGCTAAACTTTATCCTGCATGGTGGGAGGTCGATAAGGTTAGTATTTATTTTAGATTGAGTTTAAAGGTATTAATAAATAAGTGCGCAAATGAATGAATTATTACTTATGATTGCAGGTGTTTATCCCTGTTTTGGAACGTAAACATTGGCTTCTCGTCGAGCTTCAGCTCCCATCCCTTAGGGCAATAGTATATGACAGCATGATAAATTACATATCATTGGCTGATTTAAGAGATATTATTAAGGGATGGAGCTCTCATTTGGCTAAATTCTTAGATGCGATAAATTATTGGACTCGTTCTGGAAACAAGAAGCCAAAGAAGCTCAATATTACAGTTAGCAGAGACGAGACCGCACCACAACAAACGAAAGGAGTCAGAGGGGATTGTGGTCCTCTCGTATGCTTGGCGTTGGAGCGTTTGATCAGGAAGTATAAAGTATCTACCTCCACCGATAGAGATAGAGTTGCAGTAGGCTTGTGGTTTCGGCATTATATGGCTAGATGATATATACGAGACTGCCTACCTGCATCCGCGTTATAAAAATGTCCATAAACAATTGGTAAGTTTATAGGCTTTTGGTTTGAAAATGTTTGGTTAAGTACCTAGAATTCAATAATTTGTTGTTTGTAGGTTTTAGATGTGTAGAAAATGTTGTTGAGCAAATGTTTGGTTTCTGCAGGTTAATCTCAGAAGTGAGCTGCGTGAAAATGATGTATGGCTGCAAAAGTTGATTCAATAGTAGATGAGGAAATAGAATTATTGCTTATTTTTTGATTGTTTAATTGATTTGTAAAATTGATTTGTTGAACATAATTCTTATTTGTGCTTGTTTAATTGATTGAAATGTAATGGTTGATTTTGTTGATTTCAATCTGCATTATGTTGAAGGTAAAAATTACTATCGCAATGCGAAATGAAAATCGCAACGAGAATCGCAATGCGAAATGAAATGAAAATCGCAACGACGAAACTATAATCGCAACGCGAAACTAAATTCGCGTTGCAATTTTCATTTCGCTTTACGATTCCCTCGTTGCGATTTTCATTTCGCAATGCGATTCTCTGGTTGTGATTTTATTTCGCATTGCGATAGTCATTTCCGCATTGCGATTTTAGTTTCGCTTTGCGATTTTCATTTCGCATTGCGATTCTCTCGTTGCGATTTTCATTTCCACGTTGCGATAGACATTAAGATGATTGCGAACGTCATTTCCGTATTGCGATAGTCAAATGAATGCCTAATAAGTGATAACAACTGAACAGATCATAACAATTTTCAAACTCAAGTTACTAATACATGCCTAACTGAAAATGTTAAAAGTTCACACATAAAATCCACATAATACAACGTTTGCATTTAAAAATCACCTAAGTTAACAGTCCCAAAAGGTGAAGCCGGTTGTGATTGGGATTTTAAAGATGATTGCGATTTTGATTGCCTTTGCTTGACACCATATGAGCTTTGGATTTTGATGAGGATCCATATTTTGGTAGAGGAAAAGATGATTGTGATGGCACTGGTGATCCACATGTCAACCTTGTATGACCACTTTCCTTGCACCGACTACATGTCGATCTCTTCTTCTCTTCACCCTTAGACGGTATACGATCGTGACTTTTTGGTCAGCCAGGTAGCCTTCTGTCTATGGCTGGTGGCAAAACTGTTTGTAAGTCATCTGGTATGTCCCATTCAGAAGGATGTGGAATAGGGTAGACAATCTCGCCATAAGTCTGTCGATATACTTCTGTAGTGTAGTAATCCATAGCATATGCGCTTGAATCATCTTGGTTTAGATGAAGAGAAACTTTTATAACATGGCCACACTGATAGCCAGATGTTTGCCATTTCATACAACTACACGTCTTTGCATTTAGATCGACAAGGCCATTTAAGTTATTATCCAGTACTTCAAACAAAGTGTTTGAACATGGTTTAACTCTCCATGACGTTGACTTCAGAACACGTTTCGTTATCTTTTTTCTGTCCATGGTGTAACACGATGTTCCAATGTTCCTTAAATTTAAATAAATAATACTTAGTAAAATATATGATAAGTTACGAATTTAAAGAAATAATACCTGCATGGTTTCTTTTCTTGTCGTACCACTGTTGAATAGAGGCTCGAAAAACTCCATTAACATAGTAATGGGTAATTTTCGGGAATGACGACTTAGAGCGTTGATTGATTCTGCACTATTAGACGTCATGAAACCATATCTTGCTCCAAGTTGATGTACTCTTGACCATCTTTCAAACCCGACATCTTCTAGTGTTTGAGCACACTGACGCAAAACACGTCTTAAACAGTTTATATGCTTACTAAAATCCACTTCCCGATAAGCTTTTACAGCCTTCCAGTATGTCCATTTGTTATTTTTATACCAGCAGACCTTGATTTTAGATTTCTATACAAATGAACACCACAAAGTCCATGAAAAGCATCTGGGAAACACCTTCAACAGCGTTGTCAATTGAGTTTGCCCTATCGGATATGATTGTCAGATTGCTAATAGGACCTATGCAATCCCTAAGATGCCCCATAAACCATGTCCATGAATCAGAGGTTTCAGATTTGCCAACCCCGTAAGCTATTGGCAGTATCCCATTGTTAGCATCCATGGCTACTGCTAATAAGTTTACTCCATGGTATCGACCTTTTAAATGTGTTCCGTCAACTATAATAAATGGGCGCATGCAATTAATAAACAAACGAATCTACAAAATCATATACACAATAAATATAATCATTTAAATGTGAAATGCATATAACTAACAAAAATGAGTCAACAAAATTATATTGATTTACTAACCGCAGCACCAATGGCGATAAAAAGCAACTCAAAGCGTCCATCTCTATCTGTTTTGATATGAGTTACCGACCCAGGATTTTTCAGCTTTAAATTGTGACAATAAGTCGGCAGTTGGGCAAACGATGCTTCTGGCGACCCCCTCAACAATTCCAAGGCATAACATTTGGCTCTCCAAGCTTGAGAATATGAGATACTAATCTTGAACCGAGCATTCATGTTAGTCATAATTTCATGTCCCCGATATACCCTACCATTCAAAAACATTAACCCAGCCAAAAAACCACCCAACACCTTTTGTTTGCCTGTCTATGGTGAGGAAAAACTTGGTTCTTAAACATGTATGTTTATCAATAAAAGTCCTAACTTGAAACATTTCAATCTTTTATCCTCTTTGCAATCATACGCCACATACAGTTTTTGTCAATCATACACCTTGTTTCAAAACGATCTTTGCTTGATTTGTTAACTTTTAGTTGATAGCCATCTTCCACACATTTCGTATACAAAGTTATCTTCAAGTATTCCTTTGTATCAAAACAATCATCTTTCTTGATACGAATAATTTTTGTGTAACAATCAACTGCTATCTTTACCAACTCTTCTTCCGGTATCTGAAGTAATTCTGGCATATTCCAATTATACTCTCGTGGCATTTTCTTCGGGGACTTTTCTTTGGGGATTTCTTCTTCTTCTTTTTCTTCTTCAGTGTTATATGAATTACAGAATGGATGTTCAACATGTTCATTTACAGTCGTAACTTTCTCCTCATTATCATCAACAACATCTTCCTCGGCAACGGTTGTTTCATCATCAAAATTCGGGTATTGACCAATATCAAAATCATTACACACAGGGTCTGTTTCTTCTTCTGAAAAATCATCAAAATCTGAGTATTGACCAAGATCAAAGTCCGGGTATTGACCAAGATCAAATTTTGAATACTGAATAGTACTCACAATTTTTTTTGTTGGCTCATCATCGTCTAACTGGTCAATACGAAAACCGGAATTTGGTGCTGAAAGTTGATTGGGATTTGGATTAGGGAAAGGTTATGGGTTTTGAGATTGTGTTTGGTATTGGAAATGTGGTGAAACAATATTTTCTTGGTGATGAAATTGTGGTGGAACCATTAAATTTTGAGCATCATAAACTGGGGTTGAAAAACTTAGTTGATTACTACCCGCTACTGACCCAACTTCACAAAATCTAGGTTCAACAACATACAATGTAACATCATCACTTGAAACACTAATGTAAGCAATGAATCGTTCAACATCTTCATTGTCGGTTAACAAATAAACTTTATCATTTCTCTGATAAGGTAGCCTAAATCCACTTAGGGGCTCTAAATTCAATTTATTTGCAACACGTAACATTAGAGTTTCATAAGTTAACTTTTTTAATGAGAGTTTTAGTTGAAGATTCATGGGTAAAGGCATATATTGTAAAACACCATGAACATTCTCCCATGACCCTCCAAAACACAAATCTATCCAAACATGATCAACATTAGATGATTTCATTATTGTAAATTAATTTACTAAACAAACGAGCTGCGAAACTAAAACCTGTTGCCGGATGGGGAAGGATGTCGTTGGATATAGGAACGGATGTCGCCGGAGAGAGTGATAGATAGAGATGGAATGAGTTGCGATTTAGGGATTTAGGTTATGAGTTGCTACTGCTGCGTAGTTATATACCCAAAACATTTGTGTTGCGAAATTAAAACCTGTTGCGAATTCAGAAATCGAGTTGCGAATTTGAAATTCAGTATTGCGATAGTCAGAATCTCGTTGCGATTTACTAAAATCGCAACACGATTACGTAAATCGCAATGCGATTACGTATTCGCGTTGCGATTTACGTATTCGCGTTGCGATTTACGTATTCGCATTGCGAATTAGGAAAATCGCAACGCGAATTTGGAAATCGCAATGCGATAGTCAGAATCGCGTTGCGAATCTGGAAACTGATTTGCGATACCGGAGATCGCGTTGCGAATTATCGATCGCATTGCGATTTAGTTGGTCATTTTGGCAAATCCAAAAAAAGTTGGTTAAAATCGTATATTATAAGGCATTTTTGGTCACTGAGGTTATTTTCTCTTTTTATTTAAACCTTAACTTTTACAAGCTTTCCAAAATAGTTTAATTTCACATCCTAACTTCAATTTCAACACTCAAACATTAATTTCCAGCATAGTACATCAACTATTGAACAATTACACAACAATCAAAATTGTCAATTTGGTCCCCTCAACTTTTCAAAAATTACAAAATGGTCCCAAATTTTTCTAAGGCTTGTAGAATACTTCCTACATCATTTCCATCACCAACATATTTTTCTATAATTTTTCTCATCCTCTATAGTAATGGTCGAATGCTTTGTATGTTCAAGATTAGGGTTTTCATGATTTTACTCAATTTTGATTCGATTCAAGCATGAAATCAAATTCAATTCAACCTTATAAAATCTCTAAAATCAAAACCCTAACTTAATTTCATCAAAACACATCTTTCTCCCAAGATTAGGGTTAGGTTGAAACTTCATATGTTCGTATGACCATGTACAAGTAATTTTAATCATCAATCATGCTTGGAAATGATTCTACAACCTCAATAACTTCAAAATCCTTCATATATTCCATAATACCTAATGTGAACATAAATACTAGAATTTGGGATCTTTGAACACAAATCAAATTAGCAAACAATAATAGTACCAAATGATAGTGTTTTTTTAATAGAATAATTTTCTATTTCACGTCATGATCCAAAATCCAAAGGAAATTGCTCAAAATGAAAAAAAAAAATCTCTTACCTTGTTCATGGGGAGCACAAAACGGAGCTGAAAATGGCTAAGTTTTCATGAAATGTATACTTCATTTCATGTTAATTTGGCCTTAATTTAAGCTTAAATGAATTAAAAATTTATTTAATGTGAAATGTCCATTTTACCATCAATGAAACTTGATATTTACTATAATACAAAGCCACATAACCCTTATCATCTTCCGAAGTCAAAGATGGACAAAATTATTTCACCCCTTACAACTTTGCCCATGCAATCTTTCCAAAATTTCAATCTTGCCATTTTTTATCCAACGGTCCAAATTGAACATGGAAATAAATTTCTCAAATCCAACGGTCCATATTATTACCCATCATTTTAACATGTGGAAATAATATTTCTAAGCTTAATTTATCATCCTTTAAATTTTCTCAAAATTTTATTCAATCTGATTTACCGACTTTGACACTTTCTAGTTTTTAACACAATTTCCAGATCAAGAATCTGACTTCAATAAAACCCCACTCTCAAGAGTAAAATATCCATTTATGGAATAAAAAATATTTTTGGAAAAACAACCACTAAGTCCCTAAATTTTCCCAATTTTCTTCTTTGTCCACCAACTTTCAAAATTTACATTTTGGTCACTAACCAAAATTTTGGGGTATTACATGGTTGGTCACCCATTTGAATTCAGTTTTGATTAGCTTCTTGTTGATGACGTCTAAAGGTTCTCTTAATCTCATGATCAAATGGTACTAAGTCATCACTATCAAACATGTAATAGAAAAGTACCTACAAAAGAAAAGAAAACAGTTAGTAAAAAAAACTCAAAAGTAAACAGTTGCTCCCTAGAAATGATGCCAAAAACTTGATGATATAAAAATGTTATAGCAATCAGGCAAGTATATGTATCGTCACCAAGTAACAAAGTGGAAATCCTTTTGGGATTTTGGATGTCGAACCCACTGAAAGCAAAAAGTTTACTATTGAATTAAAGAAACAAGTGTTGGTTGAATTAACATAAAAATGAAACGATTACTAAAAGAGGATAAATTATGCAATAGATGCAGGTTCATGTTATAGCATTGGAAAAGCACAGATTTAGAAATCAAATAGAGTGGGATGATAAAATGGATTCCTTGCTCAATTCATGTAACCAACTTGACTACAATGTATTTAACATTAATCACTATAAATAGATTAATATGAATTAGCTCTCATTAAGACAAACAATCACATAGTAATGATGCTAAACATTGGACACACATCTCAGCATACATTTGCTTCTCACAATACCAAAGCCTCGAAATTAGTATGAGAATCATTCAATTTATCTCTAAATAAAATAACAACATATATTGAACAATGAAATCTCCTTCATCATTCATAATGCATAAGGCACAAAGTAGCAAATTAAATAGCATTCTTATAAACAAGGGTTCCATCCAAACAACTATGTTAGAACATTCAATATCCCAAATATATAAATAAACTAGCTAAGCTTTCCTATCTCATGCAAAGTTTAAGTAGTTGAGCAATCTTGCTGACTGTCAATGCTACTCGCAAAGACTAATCCCCAGATACTGCAGCACTCCCCCAGATGAGCAGCTTAGGTAGCCATGAAAAAAAGACGAGAGATTTTGTGTGGAAGATGATAGAATGAAGAATTTTTTTATTAAATGAGCTTGGTGAGGTCATATTTATAGGTGATGAGGTCAAAATTGTCTCGAATAAAGATTCTCCACGTAGAAACAGATAGTTGGAGAGAATACAATTGTCCCAACTAGTTGTCCCTGATCCAGAAGGCTTGCCCAACCTAGTGAGTCATCAGTTGTTGTAGCATTTACTTCTTTGTTGCAACATCTGTACCTTTTTTAACAGAAAATCCAAAAATTAGCTCAAGTTAACCAAACTTTAAAAATGCAAAAATATATAAAAATAAGACTAAACAAAACCTAAAATGCTATTAAACATACTTAATTTCAAGCTAAATCCGGGTATAAAGTGCTAAATTGATAACTCTTTGGAGAGTTATCAGGGGCCTTGTGCTTGAAATAGTTGATTTCAAACTAAATCTAGTTCCTTCCAAAGCAGTTGAAAAGACACCACATGATATGTGGATTGGTAAGAGCTCCAGCTTGTTTTTTCTTAAATTTGGTACATGGCACAACTTGAGGGTTTCGTATAATATGATAATTCTGGTGAAGTATGCAAGCTTCAAAGATCCATTTATGGATTGAAACAGACTTCACAAAGTTGGAACCTTCATTTTGATGAGTCAATCAAAGAGATCGGATTTATTAAAAATGAAGATGAACCTTGTGTTTACAAGAAAGTTAGTGGGAGTGCAGTTATGTTTTTGGTCTTATATGTCGATGACATTTTACTCAATGGGAACGACGTTCCTACCTTGCAGAATGTCAAGTCTTGATTAGGAAAGTGTTTCTCAATGAAAGACTTAGGAAAGTTGTCTATATCCTTGGGATAAAGATCTATAGAGATAGATCTAAAAGGCTAATTGGTCTAAGTCAAATTGTTTTTATAGACAAAGTACTAAAAAAGTTTAGTATGCAAGATTCTAAGAGAGGATTCTTGCTTATGTTTCATGGCATTACTCTTAGCAAGACTCGGTGTCCTAACTCTAAAGATGAGGGAGTTTGCATGAGTAAAATTCCTTATGCTTCGAAAATATGATCTATCATGTATGTCGTGTTACGCATTAGACTAGATGCTTTCTATGCTTTGAGCATAACAAGTAGATACCAATTAGATCCCGGTGAGAGTCATTGGAAAGTTGTAAAAAACATACTGAAGTATTTGAGAAAAACTAAATATATGTTATTAGTTTATGACGAATTGGAAAATGATCTAGTAGTAAGTGGTTAACATATGCAAGATTCCAAACTGACAAGGGTGATTGTTGATCACAGTCGGGATATGTGTTTTGTTTAAATGGTGGCGTTGACAGTTGGAAAAGTTTAAAGCAAAGTATTGTTGTTGATTCTACAACTAAAGTTGAATACATAGCAGTATCTGATGCGGTGAAATAAGCAATTTGGATCAGGAAATTCATTATTAATCTTGGAGTGTTCCTAGCGTCACAAATCATGTTGATATATATTGTGACAATAACGGTGCCATTGCACAAGTGAAGGAACCCATATCACATCAGCAATCCAAACACACTCTGAGACGTTATCATCTCAATCGACAAATCATTGAGAGGGGCGACGTTAAGATAAACAAAGTTTTAACATATGAAAATATTGCATATCCATTGACTATCACGAGCAAAACATGATTGTCAGGTTAGGTTTATAGGTATGAGATACATTCATGAGTAGGCCTAGTGCAAGTGAGAGATTGTCAGCATTAGTGCCCTAAACATATTGTATGGACACAATATTTTGATTATTGGTTTTTTATTATTATCAATTGCGTGCATTTTTTTATTAACATCCTTGAATAATATTATTAATTGTTCTAAATATCCTTAATCAGTTATTATTATGGGAACAATAATAAAAGGCATAATGACAAAAAACACCTCTAATGTTTGACAATAGTGTCATTTTGACCTATATTCTTTTTTTCTTTTTTTTGAAACACTTTGACCCCCAACATTTCATTTTGGGGGACATACCCCTGATTGGATGGAAACTATTAATTGACTAACGGTCAATGTTTTCTACTGATGTGACATGTCCACGTGGATTGAAATACTGATGTGGCATGTTACATAGAATGTCATGTTGATGATTTTTTAAAATAATTAATTATATTTTAATATTTTAATATTAAATTAATTAATAACCAAACAAAAGATGTCATGTGGAATCATTTGGTTGGTTTAAAAGGAAGGAATGAAATTCACTACAAATAAAATAAGGGTTTCATATAGTCTAATGTGTCACTAGGCGCTCCCGAATTTGTGTGAAAAAGAATGATGTAACTCTTAGACTATATTAATTATCGTCAGTGAAATAAATTGACTATTAAGATTAAATATATGTTGTCGAGGATTAATGATTTATTCAACCACTTCATAGGGGTTATAGTAATCTCTAAGATTAATCTAATATCTAAGTAATACCAACTTAAGGTGAAAGAATTTGATGTCTCTGAGACTTCAATCAAAATTATATATGACCACTACGAATTTCTCATTATTCCTTTTGATTTAATTAATGTCCTTGATATATTCATGGATCTAATGAATGAAATACTTCAACTATTTTTAGATTAATTCATTGTGATATTTATTAATCACATTTGATGTATTCTAAGTCTAAGACTAAACACGAAGACATCTTAGACCTATCTGCAAATACTATGGGAGAGGAAAATTATACCCAAATTTGAGTAAATGCGAATTCTAGTTGCAAGAGAGATTTTACGAGGACACACTCACGATTTTATAAATTTGCATAAACTTCAGTGTGTTCATGTGATTTTTCACGGGAAAACGTAGCCTCCACAAATTAGCACTTTCAAACGTTTAAATCCGAGGGTTTTGTGGGTGTTGTTAGAATATGCACAGTGAATCTGACATTTAAATTTCTCCCTCTACAGCCAGCTATGAACTTTTAAAAATTGAAATGGGAAATGTGTACATGCCTGATTTTGAAACGATAATATAAACAAAATAATCCTTCGATTAAAAGGTGTTACTTTGTTGAGACCCTCGACTATTAAAAGTTATAAAATGATCACTTGACTATTCATATGTTCAAACTCGTCCTTTTCCATTAAAAAAATGATGACATTCTGAGCTGAATATTAACATGTTAATTGCGATATGATAAAATCTGATCTCAGAATCTCAAAGAATTATCATATCTCAATCAGAATGTTAATGTCCGCTCAGACATCCATAAATTTTTTAACAAAAAAGAATGAGTTTAGAACATATGATCATTTTGACTTTTAATAATCAAGGACTCAACAAAACAATATCATATTGAATGACTATTTTATAACCTTTAATAGTCAGTGGACTATTTGTGTATTTTACCCTTCGTTTTACGATTTTTTTTTGTCAAATATAAAATTTTGGAGTACGAAACTGATGTTCAAGTAAACCCCATCAAAATTGATGAACTTTATCACCGACAATGCCAAATATGAAAATCCCAGCAATGCAAGAGAAACAGTTTAAGCAAACATTAAATGCGTTGTCTATGTTTCCAGTTCGGAATCTGCAACATTGGCTCGCACCTCAACAAATATAATGAACATTAGAAATTAGAGATCTAAAAAAGAAACATAGGGCTCTTACAAGAAGCATGTTAGGGTTTTGAATCTACATGCACCACACATACATGGAGCTTGTTGTCTACCTTTTCCTCTTGGACTTCAAGGAAGTCACAGACTGAGAATTGCTATGCCAATTGCGCTTCCTTTGGTTAATGAACCAGTTGTTGATTTGCTTCAGCTGCAACCCTGTCTCCTCCACAAGTTTCGCCTTGTCATCTTCCTGCAATAATCATCGTACGTGAACGTCGAATTCAACCGATAATGAATTACAACAGTCGAGTAGTGCTAATGCTTACGGTTGGATAAGGCCACTTTGAGTGTTGTTGCCACCAGTTCTTGAGCACTGTGGTTGTGTCACCTGGTAACTTTCCAGCCCTTCTTTTGCGTAGGATTTCCTCCCTCACGTCCTCGATTCTTGATTTGAAACCCTGTAATTAGACAGATGGATCATGTTACTTTCATTTGCTATGATGATCCGACGTGGAACACAGTAAATTTGCAGGGAAGAAGGACCTGTTTGAGTTCGATCTTGAGCTCTTGACGGACCCTTTCCATTAAAGACCTTTCGGATTCAGTGGGAAGTAGGGGACCAAAACCCATTAAATCATGGCCATCAGAGGCAGATTGGTCCAAAGAGAAGTCCATTTGCAGCTCATCCACGTCATCTGATATTGTTGCTCCTGTACCTTCACCCAAGCTCACTCCTGCAAAATGGAAGAGGTAATTTAGATAACCATAAACCTAAGCAAGCCAACATCACCACCACAGGTTGCACTGTTTTTGCTTAATGAAGATTTTCTAAGTGCACAAACCAAAGTGACCTCAGTAGTAAAGAAATTGTTGTTATTCTAGGAACATTTAATGTCAAATGGTTTAGAGTTATCTTTAAACAAATACAACCTTATATTTACCCCGTTAATATAAAATAATCAAGAAATCAAATTATATTATTAGTTTTGTAGTGGATTCAATGCTAGTATTTTTATTTGCTCAATTTTAAGTTCTCAATTTTTGTAAATTTCCAATTGTTTTTTACAATTTTAAATCTAATACAAATTCTACCTAGAGGGAGAAAAAGGGTGAAATGTGAGATTCCTATGGGATGGAACCCACATTCCCCAGTTTGCTTGGCCGAATATCATTCTCGGTAATCTTACATTACCAATAGTGGATTTTTTGGGGTATATTACCAAGAATGTCATTACCTCCCTTTCGTTAGGTATTGTTAGATTATCGGAGTTTTGGACTAAAATACCCTTAAAAAATTTCTTTCAAAAATATCCTTATTCTGTCATTGAATAGTAAAATTTTAAGGTTAAATTACAAATTTATCCTTAAACTATTTTATATTTACAAAAAAATCTATAATTAGAATTTTATATGAAGTTCAGGAGTTAAAATAAAATTTTACCCTTTTATTAAACCTTTTTATATTTTCAATTTTGTAAAAAAATTATATAAATTTTATGAATTTAATTTTTTTAAAGAAAATATATAAATATTTTCCAACTTGTTAAAAAAATAAATATATAATAAGACAATTTGGTCAAATATACATTCCAATAATCTTTTATTCCTTTAACCAAACACGGCAATCTTACATTCTGTGAACCAAACGCACTCTAGGGAATAAAGGAAAAAATGAACAGTTTGATCTACAAGCCCAGTGTGATTAGATTATATGGATTTAAAGTGATCAAATTTATGATCAGAATTAAACGGACTTAAAATGATCGAATTGGAGAAAATGAATTAAACATGTGACATGAATAAAATAAAAATAATAATAATAGAATTTGACTTAATAAACTAAGTTAATTACATCATATGTCTCTAAATTATAACCATTATTTTAAATTTATCTTTAAACTTTTAAAAATTTTAATTTCACCCCTAAACTATGACTCTTATTCTAGATTAGTCCTTTAAACTTTTGAACATTCTAAGTTCATCCCTAAACTATATAACCCTCTTTTTAAATTGGTCCCCTGACTTTTGAACATTCTAAGTTCATCCCTAAACTATATGACCCTCTTTTTAAATTAGTCCCCTGACTTTTGAATATTCTAATTTCATCCCCAATTTCATTCAAATATGTAATTAGTTTCCATCATAGTTAACCTAAATTTTATTTTTTTTCAAACATACAATAATATAACTTGGCCTAACTATTGTATAACAAGTGATTTGATTTGTAAATGTGTATAGTTTGGGATGAAATTGAATGTTCAAAAAGTTTGGGGACCAATTTGGAATGAATGTCATAGTTTGGGGTGAAATTAAAATGTTCAAAAGTTTGAGGATTAATTAGAATGATAGTCATTGTTTAAGGATAAATTGGAATACTTAAAAATTTAGGGATCAATTTAAAATGAAGGAGATCATACTTTGAGGACACATAATGCAATTAACTCTAACAAAATTTAATGGCTACTATTTGGACGGGCCATGACTGAAATCTTAAAATTGGAAAAGTGCACTAGTACTGATGACTATATTAGAATTCACATATTGATTTTATAATTTATACATAATATAGGGACTAGAATATGAATTTTGACGAAAAGTGGGACAATATTACTGTTTTCTATTGGGCCTCTCTAACATATTTGCAGACTATTCCATGCCTAACACTATCATTATTGTTGTTTTTGCTAATAAATTCTAAATATTATGAGGTTATGTATATTTAAAAAAAATATGCAAAATTTACTGTTAATTGGTTCGTCTAGTGGGTGAGATAGAAGATTCTTTAAGCAATGTCAGAGGTTTGATCAATGATGTATACGAATGGAGCAAAGTGGGTTGGAGGATTGTCCTCGGCTCTATAATACACGATTTAGATTAGTTAATTAATAGATCGAATATCAGTGGTTAATTAAAAGAAATGAAAATTCCAAATATACAAAAATAGATTTTATTTTAAAATTTAAATAATTATTTGACCATGAACCAGTCATATAAATGAAAAAAAATATATGTTTTGACATTTTTTAGATATAAACTCTCTTACACATTCAAGTCCTATAAACGTAGGAAGTTTTTTATTTTATTTCACATGTTCGTATTGTAAAAAATATTTTTGAAAAAATAAAAACTATTTTCCAAAATCAAATTCAAACTTAAATTCATTTTCTTTTTAGGATTTTATTTACATTATTTGTAACATTTATAACCAAATAAATTTCATTTTTTTAGATTTTATTTTTTAAAAAAAAAAATTATTTTCGAAAATCAAATGCAACCTTAAAATCAAGTCCTATAAAGATTTAGATAATTTTAACGAATATAAGTGGGTATCTGTCTAGAAAAGCTTTCCCACATTCAATAACCAATATCTATCATTTATCTAATAAAAAAATATCTATCATTTATATAATATATTTCTATATATTTTACATCGTCAACCTATTCAATGCAAACCTATGTATAATATTTATACCTATGCTTTTTAGAATTGTATATATTCACAATCTTTTTCATATATATAAAAATAAACAAATAAATCAATTACCATTGAACATATTTCATTTAATGTGAAACATACTCTAGAGAAAGAAATGAGAGAATTTCTGGTGAATCTAGAACTCAATCTTAAAAAAAATTAAAAAAATAAATACGAACAACTTGACTAATTAACTAAATATATTTAATAATTTTAAAATTTTAAAATATCTTTAATCTATTTTATGAAGATCGAGGGGGATAGTTGTCCCACTACTTAAATGAGGCAATAAAAAGATTAAACCTTTATTAGATCAATACGTATCGTAATATCCCTATTACTACATGATCATGACTACAATGTTGGTATATCATGTCATGATTCAATTACACTCGTTATAAAATTAATAGTTTAACATTTTGTTATGATCGTAGAATGAAAAAATTAAAATTGTGATTAACAATAAGAAATAAGAAGATATTTATTAGAGAAAAAAAAAAAAATCTCAACATTTGATTTTTCTCATTCAACGCTCTTAAAAATGTGTAAAACTAAAAGTTTTATATTGAGTATAAGTAGATCATATATATAATACTTTCCACTAATATTTTGTTTTTATTCCTAAAAAGTTTGTGACTAATCTAAAAATTATGAAGTGTGTAAATAGAATAAATTGAACTAAATGATGTCCTTATCTCTTAATACTTGATCTAAATTAAACGATCAATAAATAAGAAATCTTATAAGAAAAACAAAACGTTCGTAGGGTTGCAGAGTTGCAGTGGTCGTAAGGTCAACAACTGATACGTATAAATGGCATCGATCGCCATTAAAATTGTGTCAGAAAGGTGTGATACGTATAAATGGCATCGATCGCCATTAAAATTGTGTCAGAAAGGTGCGAGCCATGACTGCCGAACTGATATTCTCAAACCCTAGAACCATCAAAGATACCATACAAACGGCCTACTTTTCTCTGACACAATTTTAGCACAAAATTGTGAATGACACGAATATTATTGCATTAACTTATGTCAATTTACCACTTCTATAATTTATTAAAAAGAAAACCGTTAGGTAGTGTACTTGCAATGAAGGGTAAGGGTGCCATCTTCTTCCTCAAAACTAACTATTCCAAAGCCACCTTACCCTATATATATATATATATAAGCTAGTATAGTATGACTTTTATTTGTAGTACCTACGTCACCCAACTTGCTGGTTTACCCCAAATATTATCAATCGTTATCCCTTCATGCCTGGCTACCAACCAGAGATAAAGAGCAAGACACTATTATTAAGGAGTAGCGAAATTTGGTGATAAAATTTGAAAAGACCAATAATATTATCAAGAGGATATGATTGTGTCCAAAAACCAGTTAAAAATCTTAATTAAGCAGCTAATTATGTTTGAAAAAAAGAGAGGGGGACAAGACAAACCAGTGAGAGCCTGTAAGTTATTTTCGATTTCACGGCAAGCCATGACAGCTTCAACGGCATGGACGCTGACATGTTGTTGAAGTTGTTCTTTGAAAGTACACAACACTATTAAATATTGTGCCTGCACCACAAACATGTTCCAGAATAAAAAAATAATAATAATAAGATTAAACACATACATACACCATAAACAACAAAAACCACTTTCCCATGTTAACCCACCTTGTCCAAAAACAAACAAAAGAAGA
Source organism: Hibiscus syriacus (assembly GCF_006381635.1). Lineage (NCBI taxonomy): Eukaryota > Viridiplantae > Streptophyta > Magnoliopsida > Malvales > Malvaceae > Hibiscus > Hibiscus syriacus. The sequence goes on along the minus strand of NW_024063145.1, from coordinate 1,242,233 downwards.
ATACAAAGAGAAGAGATGAACTGACCAAGAAGTTGTCGAGCTCTTCTCTTTCATGGGGTGATAGAGCATGACCGTGTTGTTGTTTCTGTGAAGCATACGATCTCAAAAGGTTATGCGACTGCGCCAACTGCGCATCGATCAAAGACAACTGGTCGATCGGCGTAGCAACACGAAGACAAGACACATGGGCCGCTAAGACCTGCTCATAGAGCGGATGTGTAGCTATCTCAGCCTTCAAAAGACGATTCTGATCGCCGGAAACAGACATTTCGCCTCCGCCTCCGGCTCTTAACCCTCCAATTGCATCGCTTCCACCACTGTTCATCATGCCTAACCCACCCGGTTCTTGTATTTTTCTTCCAACCTACCAAGTACTAAAGGGAAAGTGTAGTAAGGACAAGAAGAAAAGAAGAAAAGTGGGTTTCTTTTCTAAAGAGAAAAGGACCACAAGGAGAAAAAATCAAAACCCCCTGTGCTTAAGACTGAACTAAACCCAGATTTTAATGGAAGAAAGAGAATGAAAAACAAAACAAAAGCAGTTTATTATGCTTCTCTGGTTAATGGTGTATAATATAGAGGGTCAGTATGTATATTGGGATCTGAGTCACAAGACTTTCTGCACCACCATCGCCTCTTCTGGTATATGTTGTAGAGTCTTTTATTTTTACATACACAGGAAAGTTAAAGCAGCAAAAGCATGAAAGCAATCAATCAAAACATATAAATGTCAAAAAGAAAAGCATTGACGGTGGAATTTTCAAAGTTTTTTTTTCTGAAGTCTTTGAGAAAAGAGAGAGAAAAAAAGATGGAAGGGAAGGGAGGCTATGGAATCATTATTATTTGGAAGAAGAAATATCAGATAAAAAATGAATTAGTCAATAGATAAAGCTGTTTCTATGATCTGATATTTTTTTTCTGTTTTTAGAGTTAATTGTTTTGTACGTTCTCAAAGTATGATTCTCATTTTAAATTATTCTTTAAATTTTTAAATATGTTAATTTCATCCTTAAATTATAACTATTATTTTAAATTAGTCCTCAAACTTTTGAATATTTTAATTTTATCCCCAAACTATGACCTATATTCTAAATTAGTCCGCAAACTTTTTAAACATTTTGATTTCATCACAAAATGTATGTTTATACTAATCACATCCCTTGTTAATAAAATCGTTAGGCCAAGTTATATTACTATATGTTTCATAAAAATAAAATTTTAGTTAAATTATGGTTGAAACTAATTACATATTTGGATGAATTTTGGGATGGAATTGGAATATTCAAAAGTTTGGGGACCAATATAGAAAGAGGGTCATAGTTTAGGGATGAAATTAGACTGTTCAAAGTTTAAGGCCTAATTAAGAATGAGATTCATAGTTTGGAGATGAAATTAAAATATTTAAAAGTTCAAGGATTAATTTAAAATAAAAGTTAAATTTTGGGGACATATGGTGCAATTAACTATTTTTTTATTTTTATTTTTTTGATATTCTTGTATTTAAGGAAATAAGAAAAGTGGGGTTTGATTGAAGTTTGGTGAATTAGGTAATTATCACTCAACCTTTGAATTTTTTCTTACTAGATTTGGATTAGTTCATATAATTCAATCATACTTTTATTCTTCTATTATATTCTATTACCAAATATTTTATGGACCATCAACCTGCCTCAAATATTACCCAAATGATAATTTACAACAAACGTTTTCCTTTAGACATTCTAGTTTAGTTTTGACTCTAAAAAAATGTTATAAAAATACTTTTTAAAATGTTCTTAAGAACTGATTTGTGATTACTGTTAAAAACTCATTTTAAAAAGATAAAATATATATTTTAGATATTATGTTGTGAATTAAAAGTAAATAATCGAGGGAAAAAATATAGCTTCACCCCATAGGTGATTTTCCACCGTTAAAACTAGAAATTTAAACATTTGAGGTTATGTTGAAAATCATTTTTCTAATAATGTTTAAATCAATTTTTGGTGTTTAACATTTATTTATAGAGCGGAAAATACTTTTTCATTGCCAGAAACATTCTCAACTAGGAATAAGAGTTAATCTTAAATTGAATTAAACATATTATGATATTTTTTTTTTGTTGTCCTTCTAGTTTTTAAGGCTTCACCTTGATTAATTCGGATCAACCTTGTCAACACACCTTTTCGTCCGGATACAACACTTTCAACAACTCCGATTTAGTGGGATTTAGAAAACAAACATAACGTTAGAGTTTTACTAGGATTCAAACTCCTAAAAATAGGAAATAATTTTACTATGATTCAAACTCCCAAAAATATGATAGAGTTTTACTATGATTCAAACTCTTAAAAATAGGATCCATAAGCATTATAAATAGCCATTGTAACTCACTATTGTAACACACAATTTATAGACGAAATATGAACAGAAAATTTAGAGCAATTAAAGCATTTTTTTTGTTGCAAAGTTTCGAAGGCAACAAAGGTAAAAAACCTTATCTTTTTCGGTTGTTAGGTTGCATGTGTCGTTTGTTTCTTGCTTTCAATTTGTAAAACCACAAAAACTCAAAAGGCCGATGACCGGAGGGGTTTTTTTCGAAACTAACTTTTTAGATCTACGGAACCCCGAGACTATTTTGTGAAAATTGTTCGGACATTTGGAAAGAGGAGGGGAAAAGCTCTTTAAAAAATTCAATTTTTTTATATTTTATTTTTTTCTTACTATTATTATTATATATACTTCATTATTATTATCATCATATTTTATATGATTTATTTTTTTATCTTTTTTTTAATTTATTATTATTTTTAAAACATTTTATTTATATGCATATTCATTATATTTTTTTATCTTATTTTATTTCATTTCCCTACCATTATTATATTTTTTCTCTCTATTATTTATCTATACATATTATATATATATATATATATATTCCATTTATTTTTTATTTGTTGCAAATATTATAATTATTATTACATATATACATATATTTTATTTATTATTCTTATACCCTTCTATTTTTATTTTCTTTTATTACTCTTTACTTACTGTTTTTATTATTATTATTATTCTATTTTATTTATTTCTATTTACCCTTTTTTTCCTCTATTTCATTTTTATTTTTATTTCTTATCTTTATTTTTTTTATCTTCTTTACATTTATTTTATTTATTTGTATTTTCTTCTTATTTTTTATTTACTCGTTTATTATGTATATATTATTATAATTATTATTCTTTTTCTTCATTTTATTTTTCTTATCGTATTCATTTTTATCTTCACTCTTTTTTTATTCCTTTATTTCGGTCAGTTTTTTTATTTATTTTCTTTAATCTATTTATTTTCATTTTTTTATCTAACATGTTTCTTGACTCTCTTAACACCTTTAAAACTATCTACGGTAAGTAATTGGGATCGTATTTTTACCTTTTAATTTTAAACTACAATTTTCTTAATTTAAGACAACTGGAAATTGCGTAGTACCGAAAGGGCAGTTCAGGGTGCTAACCCTTCCTTGACTGTAACCGACTCCCGAATCCGACACATCTTTGGAAAGATGCATATCAGGTAAGAAATAGGGTATCTGATCAACCCATTTGTTTTAAAATAAATGATCGGTGGCGACTCCAATTCGTTTATTCAAGTTGGAGCCCAATTTTGGGCCCAACTGAAAGACGGCCGCGATAGCTTGGCGACTCCGCTGGGGATAGGTAAGTGAGTCAGGCTAAGGTAATTTTCAGTTGTCTTTTTAACGAAAAGGGTAAGTTTAAATTCTAAGGTAGCATTTCGATCCTTTACTTTTGATTATATTTTCGAGTAAATAGTTGTACTAATTGTTTTCTAATGATTTCAGCCTTCAAAGCTTGTTTCTCACTTAAAGCTCTAAACCTGAGTTTAAACCCTATTTAAGTAGGGGTAAAAGCGACGCCTTCGTGCGAATTTATTCACCGCACATGCCTAGCAAGTAGCCTTCAGGATTCATATACCTTATGTCTTCGTGTGAATTTATTCACCGTGCGGGCATAAGGGAATGTTTCTCTTGAGTTTAACTTAGTCCACACAAGCTTGTAATGGTCTTAGGACTAAGGGTCTGACAAGCCCAAGGGGGCACCAGCAAGGAAAACTCGGGTACCTTTTTAGAACCTAAACCGGGAGATTACAAGGAATTAGAGCCCACTCCGAAACCTCATTCCAAACCCTAGGCTACTTTGATTTTATTTCCTGCTTTACTTTCTGTTCAAAGCATGCGAACTAGACAAATATGCGGTTAGGATTTTTTTGAAATTAGCATGTGGGATAGAGATCATGTCCGGGTAGGAATAATAAACATGTGGGGTAGATATCATGTGGGTAGGATTTTTCATTTTTATTATTGTTTTGATTTACCTCACTAACTCTTTTTATTTTTGTTCTCTTTTATTTTAATTTTCATCATTAAAAAAGATGTGTTGATCCAAAAAAACGTGTTCGTTAAACGTAAATAATTCGCATTAATAGACAAAGGGGTTGTAATACAAGAGGTGAAAAACGAAAGAGTCCTGCTATGGTCAGAAAAGACTCAGAAAGAAAAGAATGACAATCTGCAAGGAAACTATGTGTCACATTCGATCAAGAAGACGTGGTGCCACAATAAAGTACATCACAACTCAACTTTTCAAAATTAGGTTGACAAAGGTGGTAGGGGCAACACAAGAAAAAGGTTACTGACCTCGAGAGTCCCTTCAAAGACAACAAGAACAAGATGACAAAACGATAGTTGAATTGGAGGTCATTGTCGATAAATTCAAGAAACAATCAAATGAACTTCAGATAATCCCTTTGATGAAGGATTTCAATGGCGTTTCCGTTATGGAACAGGTTCAGCAAAGGATGAAAGCTAGAGATGCAGTCATTCAATACTTTGAAACATGTACAAAAAACAGCTCGTCACTTACACGGTTTGGCCAGAGAAGCCGGAGCGGTTCGACAGGTATTCTACTGGTGACAGATGAAGGGATAATACTAGTCAACTTGTTTCTGGTTTAAAAGATTTAGTCCGGATGTACCTTTAAATATGTTTATTGTCTCTTGAAAGATAAAACACTTTTGTCCCAATAAGGATTATTTATAATAACAGACATGTTTTCGGATCAATGCCTCAAACATTTCATACATTTTTGCATTTTGCATCTACATTTCATTTTTAAGTATTTTCATAAACATGAAATTTCTTCATAGAGGATTCGATGGAGTGTTCTTAACCACGTGACACCACATGAAAGAAAGATTTTAACAATTAAAAGAAAAATTGAAATCGGTACAGTGGGAGCCTGATCAGCTGATTAGAGGACTAAGCCTGCCAGGATGATCTGAGAAAAGAGTCCACATATCCTAAGGGCTACAATGTTGAAGTTGTTTGCAGTTACCACATAGGAAGCTTCAGACATTCATCTAAGAACTGAGAGCGCAAGATCCAAAACCTGATGGATTTAGGGGCATGGACAGTCAAAGAAGGGGGCATGACATTTACTATTTGCATTGAGAGCATTGTTTTGTTTGAACACGCTTTTGATCTTTCATGTTTGTTTAATCTTTTAAACGATTGAATTTATGCTACCTTCTAAGGTGGAATAATTGAACAAATTTTAATCTTTAGTTATTTGAATATTAAATGAATTAAGGATTATTTTAATTCTTCAAGAATTATAGATTTTTGACATATGGCAAGATTAGACCTTTCTTATCCTGTCTCAAATCCCAAAATAAAATACCTTGATTCTTTACCCAAAATAACTCATGGTCATTACCAAAAGATCAGATTTTGACATTATCACCCTTTAAAACTTTTGAACCTTTCTTTGAGTCAATAAAGTCACACCATTTTCTTTTTAGACTCAAAATTGACCTTTTTATACCATTAAAACCCAAGGCATTGAGTTGTTCTTTTGAACATGAGCATTCTTCTAAGACACAACTTGGGGCATCTTGAAGGGAGCCTGAACATTGAGACATGTCGGGAGCAAGAAGCATAAAGAATAATTCATTTTAAATAATTTTATCATGCATTAATTACATTTTTTTCATGTGAATAAAATTAATCCTAAAAATCTATCCCCCTAGGGATACCGTTTATATGAAGACTTCCATGTATGAAATAATGAACGACTTTCTTTCTTCATCCCTTCACAACAGGAGAAAATATATATCCCTTATGTCCTCTTTTGAGCCTATAGTATTTTTCTTTTGATTCAACCCTAACCAAGGATCACCCTCCACACTGGGGGGCAAGGTGGAAAAATCAGCTCACATGAGTGAAGACATCGATCCAAAGGAGATACCAAATGCCAAGTGCGAAGATCCAATCAGAAAAAAAGGAGAAAAAGCAAAGAGAAAATAAAAAAGAGAAACAAAAACCAAGGGAAAAGTGAAGAAAAGAAAGACAAGACACATATGCAAAGATTCTCTCGATTCAAATAACGTATCGAGATTCAAATTATGAGATTGATCAAGCATAATCATTCCAGAATCACTTCACTCGAAGATCATGGAGCATCCAGAGAAAATTAAGAGCAACACACATGAGCATATTCAAATTAAGCAAGACATGATTGAAGGCATCGAATGAATTGATCCTTGGTTCAATACCCTGAAACACTTATTTGAGCCTATTTATCCTTTTCTTTCATAACCATGAACCATGGCCTACATTACGTACCTTAAAAGTCTCTTCTGATCATATATGGATTTTTGAACAGAAGAGACTGTCTTCAGATTTCATCCCGTCTATCAGATTAATCTTTATTTGCAAAAAGTTTTCTAAAATCTTTAATGCATGATAGATAAAAATAACAAAGGGGGGTTCAAGACGTAAATTTTGATTATGCCTTGAAACTAAAGGAGGATTCGAGTTGAAAACCTGAAAAGGCGGCTCGAATATAAAAATTGTGCAGCTGAAGCGATCATACAAATTCCTTGATAAGGCATCGCCCAATCTGAGTGTGACCATAAAAGCTGGGAGTTGGAGAACACTTCCAGTAAAGGAGCATGCGAGCTACCCCATGAAACCATTGAGAATCAAATAAACAAAAATGCCAAACCGTTGGCCAAACACAATAACCTGAGACTTTTTTTCCTTGTTTAACCATTTCCCAAAGATAGCTCTGATCTTGGCACTTGTCAAATAGATATAATTTATTGAAGGATTAACAAAGTAATTAATTCTTAGATAACCAATGAACTCTAGTTTTATGATTCGTCTCAATTGTAAAATCATGAAAGGGGCAATATTTTCAAAATTTTTGGTTAAACATTTTTCGAAACTCTTTTAATTGATATTTTCAGAACATTGAAAATAAAAGAGAAAGAATAACATTTTTCAAACAAGACAATCTCTCTAGAGTGGATATTGGTAAATGACATGTGGCTCTCAGACACTAATCTCATGCTTAGAATCAATGTTAAAGCAAGAAATGAGAAACAATGGGAGCACATTTGAAGATTCAACATCAAATGTTGGGGCATTTTTGGAAATTCAACATCGAATATTGGGGGCATCTTCGGGGATTCAAAATCCTAATGCGAACAATCAGATCTTTCTAAGGTCTTTCCTCCACATGCAAGAACCAGCAGACAAAAAATGAGATTCTGTCCGAGGAATAACACAATAACTAATTCATTATGCATACATTTTAGAGCATCACATTTATCATTTACATAATTTTTGCAGCTTTAGAGTCAAGTTTCAACTTCAAGGCGAAAGATACTTGATTCAAAAGAGTTTGTAAAAAATCGATGGTGGTTGCTTAACTCAGCAGCAAGGAGCTATACCTCAACTAATTTGACATATTGAAAGATCGACAGATCTTAGAATCAACTTCAGACGAGTTTGAGAGCTAATTCAGAACGAATCCAGTTCACGTTTTCAAGCCAGATTTCAACTCCACGACGGAGGATATCCAGCTGACAAAATTTGGATTTCCTGTGAAGGGGGTCATCCAAAGAATTATGATCGGTTTAGACCCGCGAATGGGGGCCATCCTTCATTTAGAGGAAATTTACAGCATAACTTAAGTTGAGACAAGTTGACTGTCAACAAACAACTTTTCAGTTTCATTCAGAGTCAATTTCAACTTCACAACGAAGGATATTGGACTCGAGACAACACAAGCTCAACTTCACAACGAATGGCGACTGACTATCAACAAACAACTTTTCAATTTCATTCAAGTCAATTTCAACTTTACAACGAATGATATTGGACTCGAGACAACACAAGTTCAACTTCACAGCGAAGGATATTGGACTCGAGACAACACAAGCTCAACTTTACAGCAAATGAGCGACTGAGTGTAAACAAACAACTTTTCAGTTTCATTCAGAGTCAATTTCAACTTCACAGCAAAGGATATTGAACTCGAAGCGACACAATTTGCTCGATAATAGATTTCAACTTCACGGCGAAGGATATCTAACTCGAAGCCAAAATTCACAACGAAGTGGTCATCCACGGTTTCAACTTCACGGCGAAGGGAATCGTGTCCACCCGCAACATACAATACTTGGATTTCAAATTCACGACGAAGGATATTTAAGTCAAGGCTCAACTTCACGACGAATGGGCCATTCACGATTTCAACTCCACGACAGAGGATATCGTACCCACACATCCACGATTTCAACTCCACGATGGAGGATATCGTGCCATTTGAGGGTCAACTTCACGACGAAGGGGCTTCCCAGTTTCAGAGCCAATTTCAACTTCACAGCGGAGGATATTGGACTCAAAACAATACAACTTGCTTGGATTTCAACTTCACGATGAAGGATATCCAATTTCATGCTCAACTTCACAACGAAGGGGCCACCCGCAGTTTCAACTTCACGATGAAGGAAATCGTGCACACAAGCAGCATCCATCTCTAGATTGGATTTCAACTTTACGACGAATGATATCCAACTCAAAGAAGGAGTGTCTGTCAATAAACTTTCCAGTTTCAGAGTTAATTTTAACTTCACAGTGAAGGATATTGGCCTCGGAACAGCGCAACTTACATTGGATTTCAACTTCACGACGAAGGACATCCAATACCAGGCTCAACTTCAAGACGAATGGGTCCTATACGATTCCAACTTCACAAACAAATTGACCCAACTTCACGACGAATGAGTCATCTATAACACATCAACACCAAATTCTTCAGGTCAAGTTTCACCTTCACGACGAAGTATCTTGAGCCAGAAGATGATTCAGAGGCCACTCGCCAAGAGCTTTGAGTTCGATTTCAACTTCACGATGAATGATATCGTGCTTAAAAGCTTCTAGTTCAACTCGACCTCACAACGGAGGAGTCATCCGTAACTCAATTCAACAGGGAGTTATTGAAACATCAGAGTCAATTTTCAACTCCACCGAATGAAAAACGTGTCTTTTAATCTTTGCCCTATCCCCGATACACGACTATGGGCAAAGAGTGGCAGCTGTCAACACACCTTTTGTCTGAGTACAACACTCTCAACAACACCGATTTAGTGGGATTTAGAAAATAAACATAACGTTAGAGTTTTACTAGGATTCAAACTCCTAAAAATAGGATAGAGTTTTACTATGATTCAAATCCTAAAAATATGATAGAGTTTTACTATGATTCAAACTCCTAAAAATAGGATCCATAAGCATTATAAATAGCCATTGTAACTCACTATTGTAACACACAATTTATAGACGAAATACGAACATAAAATTTGGAGCAATTAAAGTATTTTTTGTTGTTGCAAAGTTTTGAAGGCAACAAAGGTAAAAAACCTTACCTTTTTCGGTTGTTAGGCTTGCATGTGTCGTTTGTTTCTTGCTTTCAATTTGTAAAACCACACAAACTCAAAAGGCCGATAACCGGAGGGGTTTTTTTTTCGAAACTAACTTTTTAGATCTACGAAACCCCGAGACTATTTTGTGAAAATCGTTCGGACATTTGGAAAGATGAGGGAAAGAGATTTAAAAAATTCAATTTTTTTTATATTTTATTTTTTTCTTACTATTATTATTATATATACTTCATTATTATTATTATTATATTTTATATGATTTATTTTTTTTATTTTTTTATTTATTATTATTTTTTAAAACATTTTATTTATATGCATATTCATTATATTTTTTATCTTATTTTATTTCATTTCCCTACCATTATTATATTTTTTTCTCTCTATTATTTATCTATACGTATTATTATTATATATATATACATTTTTCCATTTATTTTTTATTTGTTGTAAATATTATATTTATTATTACATATATACATATATTTTATTTATTATTCTTATACCCTTCTATTTTTATTTCTTTTATTACTCTTTACTTACTGTTATTATTATTATTATTATTCTATTTTATTTATTTCTATTTACCCTTTTCTTCCTCTATTTCATTTTTATTTTTCTTCCTTATCTTTATTTTTTTATCTTCTTTACATTTGTTTTATTTATTTGTATTTGCTTCTTATTTTTTATTTACTCGTTTATTATGTATATATTATTATCATTATTATTCTTTTTTCTTCATTTTATTTTTCTTATCGTATTCATTTTATCTTCACTCTTTTTTTATTCCTTTATTTCGATCATTTTTTATTTATTTTCTTTATTTTCTTTATTTTCATTTTTTATCTAACATGTTTCTTGACTCTCTTAAGGGTACACCTTTAAAACTATCTAAGGTAAGTAATTGGGATCGTATTTTTACCTTTTAATTTTAAACTACAATTTTCTTAATTTAAGACAACTGGAAATTGCGTAGTACCGAAAGGGCAGTTCAAGGGTGCTAACCCTTCATTTATTGTAACCGACTCCGAATCCGACACATCTTTGGAAAGACGCAGATCAGGTAAGAAATAGGGTATATGATCAACCCATTTGTTTTAAAATAAATGATCGGTGGCGACTCCAATTCGTTTATTCAAGTCGGAGCCCAATTCCGGGGCCCAACCGAAAGACGGTTCCGACAGACTTGAGTCTCATAACTGGTTGTGGTGGGTGAGTCTTTGAATGGGAATTTTCTTCATACACAAAGACTCGAACTCGAGACTTAAGCAATATCAAAATGCATACTACTTGAACCAATCCCGTTGATGTATTATGATATCTTTAATTAATACTATTTATAGACCATGTCTCAGTTTTATGATAATAAGAAAGTCTTTTAAAACTTTAGAATTATTGGACTCATAATCATTATTATACAGTTGTAGTTTTAAAATAATAAAATATTTATATATAATACAAATTTGAGAATATTTTTCATTAGTTTTTACAAGTATAAAATAACAATGCCCTTTATATGCAATACAAATTTGAGAATATATTTGATAATTTTGGAAAAATATAAATTCCATGTGTATGACTTTTATTTATCTTTAAAGTAAATTAATTAGGAAAAATACCATTTGTAACAACAACAACAAAACCCTATTCTCATATGCTATGGGGTAAGGGGGAGGTAGGATAGTAGGCTGCCCTCAATGCCAGGTTGAGAGCAGCTTCCGTGGAAGACCTCCGGCAGTTAGGAAATTAAAAATAAAGCTAAAATATAATGCATGTATAAATAAATAAATACATCGTTGAATAGTCTTCATATGTAGTCTTCATATGTGCGTATGTAATGGGAAGTAATCCCTGCAAATAAATCCCTGTGTAAAAATCTCTACATATAGGCAGAAACGTAAGACCCGGACAAATTTAGAAAGAGGAAACCTGAAGAGAATGATACACAGAAGTCAACGATAGCAAGCTACGAGAAGGTATAAAGTCAAATGGGTTAAAACCTAAACTAAGGCAACACAACTTCGCTACCATAGTTCTTAGCCCTCATAAATTCCAATGATAAACGTAAAAAAATAGAAGTAATGGAAATTACTACAAAGACATTAAAAAGAAGATAGAAGATGCTACACTCTATGGCTGTGACCCACACTACTCGGTTACCCTGGTCTTAAGTCTCCATACTTTCCTATCAGAGGTCATGTCCTCGGTAAGGGCTATAACCTTCAAATCATATCTCAAGCAGTCTTCCCACTTCCGCCTTGGTCGTCTTATCCTTCTGGCACCGTCGACTGTAATCGACTCTACCCTCCTGACCATATCCGACGGTTTTCGCCTAAGGACATGCCCAAACCACCATAGTCTTACCTCCCTCAATTTTACAGATACTGGCACCACCCCTAAGGACATCCTAATAGCAGAGTTTGGTGTCATGTCCCACAGAGTCTTACCATATGCCCATCGAAGCATTCTCATTTCTGGGGCCTTCATCCTCCTTACGTGATCCTCTTGACTGCCCAACATTCTGATCCATACAGTAGCACTGGCCTTATTGCCATTCTATAAAATTTTCCCTTAAGTTTTAGAGGCACCTTCTTGTTACACAAAACTCAGTAGCATCCCTCCATTTTAGTCATCTCGCCTTTATATAGTGTGTAACGTCATCATCTACATCTACATCTTTATGTATAATAGACCCTAGGTACTTGAAACAATCCTTTGAGGGGAGAATGTGTCCTTCGATGCATACTTCTACATCTTCATCATTTTGGTTCCCACTGAAGTTTGAACATAAATACTCTATTTTTTTCAATATTGATTCTTAGACCTTTTTCTTCCAAAGCAGTCTTCCAGGTAACCAGTCTACTATTCAGCTCAGTTTTTGTTTCAGCAACTAGGACAATGTCGTCAGCGAAAAGCATACACTATGGGACACCGTCTGGTGTCGCATAATAGATGTCGTCCATAATCAATGCGAAGATGTAAGGGCTAAGAGCCGACCCCTGGTGGAGTCCTATTTCCATCGGGAAAGCCTCGGTGTCACCAACTGTAGTCCTGAAGTATGTAGTAGATCTACAATACATATCACGAATCACCCAGATATAAGCAGTTAGAATCTGTCTCGTTTTCAAGATCTTTCATAAAGTTTCACGGGGAACGCTATCATATGCCTTCTCAAGGTCAATGAACTCCATGTGAAGATCTATATTTTTTCCCTTATATTTCTCCATAAGCCGTTGAATTAGATGAATCACCTCCGTAATAGACCTACCTGGCATAAAGCCAAATTGGTTTTCCGAAACCCTAGTAACCTTTCTCAACCTAGCCTCTATCACATTTTCCCATACCTTCATGGTATGGCTGAGTAGTTTAATACCTCTGTAGTTGCCACAACGTTGGGGATCTCCTTTATTCTTATAGATTGGAATCACTATATACTCTCTCAACTCCTCTAGCATCTTGGCAGTCTCTAAGATAATATTAAAGATGTCGGTCAACCACTTAACTCCCTCATCTTCTAGTGCCAACCACACAGTGATAGGAATTTGATCTGTACCGACAGCTTTGTCCCTCCCCATATTTCTAAGATCCATTTTGACTTCCTCAAACCCAATCCTACTTGTAGGGCAGTCATTGGTCATAGTATGATGGTCGTCTAACCCATCAACGGTACTTTCTCTACAGGGAGAAGCACCGTCATTAAACAAGCCAAAGAAGTAACTACCCCAAACCCTCTTAATATCATGATCTTTCACTAAAAGAATATCATTGTTGTCCTTAATAAACCTAATGCTAGCTAGATCATTTTCCTATTTTCCCTGGATTTTGTAAGTTTGAAGATGTCGTTTTGTCCTTCCTTGGTGTCTAATCTCATGTACATTTTCTCGTATGTCTTATCCTTTGCTTTAGCCACTATTTTATTGGCTTTACGCTTTGCATTCTTGTATCTTTGTTTAGCTCTCGATCTTTCTTCTTCGTCATTGCATTGTAGAAACTCCTTGAAACAAGTTTGCTTTGTCTTTACCTTAGTTTGTACTTTGTCGTTCCACCACCACGATTCTTTATGTTCCTTGACCTTCCCTGTCGACAACCTAAGGGTGTTTTTGCCCACCTCTTTGATGGAATTTGCCATAATTTTCCAAAACATATCTGTATTATTTGAGTTTGTAGTTCCAAAACATGTAATAGACAAAACCTTACTCCTAAAGTCATCAGTTGTTGCTCCATGTAAGTTCTTCCAAAGGATCCTAGGTTTACCAAGTTCAGCCCTCCTATGAGTGCTCCATCCGTGGCATACACGAAACACCAAAACCAACAATCTGTGTTGTGATGCATATGCCTCTTCAGGGAACACCTTACAGTCATTGCAAGCCCATCGATCCTGATTTTGAACCAGGATGTAGTCGATTTTGGTACAATGTCCTCCGCTATGGAATGTAATCAAGTTTACATCTCTCTTGTTAAAGAAGGAGTTAGTGACAACCATATCGTGTGCAGTAGCAAATTCAAGCAACGTTCGACCCTCCTTGTTCCTACTACCAAAACCAAAACCCCCATGAACACCATCATACTGTCGGTTGCACTACCTATATGGCCATTGAAGTCTCCCCCAATGAAAACTCTTTGGTCCTCTGGAATGCTCCTAAGTAAAAAATCTAATTGATCCCAAAAGCAATGTTTCTCTCCCTTCCCCTAGGCCAATGTGTGGGGCGTACACTGAAAGGATATTTACCACTTCCACTTCTATAATAACCTTAATCATCATGATCTTATCCCAGTATCTACAAACTTCAACTACATTTTCCTTGAGCCTAGAGGATACCAAGATACCCACCCCATTTCTAGCGTTATCTACGCTGAATACCACAACTTGTACCCATTACACTCTATGGCGCGAACCTCTTTCTACCTAGTCTCCTGAATACAAGCAAAATCTATTTTCCTATTATTAAGTACGGTGGTCAGCTCTAGCAGCCTAGCATTTAATGTGCCTACATTCAACGAACAAACTCTAAGTCTAGTCTCATTTACACCACTCTATCAAGCCATCCCCCTATATGCCCTGTGGGATCTAAAAGAAGGACATGACCTCAAGTAATCATCTATAGCCGAAGCTATGGGGAACTATGAAAAAGGAATCCAAATAAGACAAAAGATGCACCAATAAAAACGCTAGAGAATTGAGGGGTACTAATAAGCCTAATTGGTTACTTAATAGGATTTTAAGACAAATTAACATATCTTTCTTAACTTTAGGCCAACAGCTAGAAAACAATGATTGGCTTTATATCTTACTTAAATATGTAAAAGTCAAGAAAACCCCCAAATTTTTTCAACATTCAAATTGCAGTTTCCAATCCAATGTTGAAACTTTAGTTATTTTGCAAAGAACCCACCAGCTAACTCAAATCCCAATCTTCGATTTTTTTAATTTTCTTATTATTCTATTATTCAAAGTCTAAAAACAGAAGAATCAGAAAACTGGAAACCCAGGCAGATCCAGAGATGATATAAAAACAACCCAAATTTATATAAAATAAAAAAATGATTGAAGTTTTCCACTGATTATAAATAAAACCCTACACATGCAAGAAAAGAAAACCAAACACTGAGATTTGAAAGAAAACCCGTTGAGCAATTCAATTATAAACCAAAATTAACTTAAAAAAAACCCAGCAACGGAAACGATAATGAAATAAATCCAAAATTAGAAACTGAAGAAGTTGAATTGATTTTACCAGAGCTAAGCTTTACCAGCTCTTTGTGAAAAAATCGATATAGAGATAGTGACAGAGAATCTGTCGTTGACAACGCAAGAAAAAGGGAAATGAGGCTCAGTTTTGGAAGTTTAGATTCGAAAACAGACGGGTTTTTCTTCTTCTTCTTCTTGTTTGTATAGCCTCGAGTCCAGATCTGAATAGCTTCACAAAACACCAACAAGCAAAAATAAAAAATACCATTTGTAACAAGTTTTACAATTGCCTATAATAAACAAAAAAAATTACAATTATTAATTAAGCCATTATTTGAAAAGTACAGATTAACTATCCAACCGTCCATTATAAGAGAAAATTAAATAATAGAAAATGCAAATATAAATAATTACCTGTCAAGGCACCCTTTCTCCTAATTTTACCTATCTAGCACTTTTTTTGACAAGGCGTGGATCGTCATCCGCGCCTTTCTGGGGTTTCGTCCGAGCTGGCACCACGTCATAAAAGGCACGGATGGTAATTTGTGCCTTATCCGAGCTGGCACCACGTAAGGACTTGTGCGGATCTCCATCAGCACCTTTATGGGGTTTCTGACAAATGCTAGTAAGGCACGGATCACCATCTGTACCTTCCATTAATACCCAACCATTCACACCTTCCACATTTATGGGAATCTGGCTAACCCCCTCCCCTCTTCCTATTCATTCAAACATAAACAAAAAAACAAACATCTAAACCCTCTCAAAGCTCAAACCCTCTCAAATTCTCTCAAATCTC
Organism: Hibiscus syriacus; assembly: GCF_006381635.1. NCBI lineage: Eukaryota > Viridiplantae > Streptophyta > Magnoliopsida > Malvales > Malvaceae > Hibiscus > Hibiscus syriacus. The sequence continues at coordinate 1,225,965 of NW_024063145.1, read as the reverse complement.
AAATTCTATTAAGAATATAAAATATTTTATTGTATTATAATAAATTAATATTTTATTATTTTATTAAATTTTATTATATTAACTTTTTATTAATTTTTGCAGTTATAAAATGGAAGGTAATTTGCTACGTTTAGATGGACATCATATCTCGAAGTATTTTATTGATACGGTAATAATTTGAAATTCTATTTTAATTTTAATTATTATTAATATTTTATTTATTTAATTTATTATTATTAATTTATATTTTAATTTATATAATTTTTATTATATTAGGAGAGAGACCGAATATTAGATCCCTTCATTCATAATCTTAAGTTAGAGATATATGCCCGTGTATGGTTGTATTTAGTCAAGGTTGGATTCGGTTACGTACAAAAATATGAAGGGCACTGTAACTTGAATCCAACTTTATTTCTGCATTGGTTGAGTGGTGGAGACCAGAGACACACACATTCCATCTTTTGAGTAGATAGTGCACAATTACGCTAAAGGATGTTTCCATGCATTTGGGGCTTCCGGTAGATGGAGATGTGATTTTTAGGGTGGCGCATGGTGACTGGAATTCATTGTGCGAGGAGTATCTTGGAGGTGTCCCGCCTAATTTCAACGATGGTTGAATTCTGTTAAATTGGTTGGATGTAACTTTCAAGCATTTGATTGGCGACGCCTCTGAGGAGTAGGTTAAAATGTATACACGGGCTTGCATACTACAACTCATAGGAGGGCTCCTGATGTTGGATAAATCATTTAACCAAGTTCATTGTATGTGGTTGCGTCACCTCGTTGATTTTCATCATGCTGACACACTGAGTTGGGGCTCCGTAATTTTAGCCTTTCTGTATAGGAAAATGTGTCGAGCTACTGACTATAGAAAAAATCCTATCGACGTATGTCTCCTTCTGCTTTTATCTTGGGCGTGGTAACACATGCTTTTCTTATGTCCGGTGGTGAAAACCTGTTGGTCTTCTCGCTATTATTGAAATAGTTATAATACTAATTTCGTATATTAATAATTTTATTTAGTTTATAATAAAAATTATTTCATTGAATAGGTGGTCAAGTGCAAGAAAATATCATCGGGATTTACCTGATGAATTGGAAGAAATTAGGCTACTGATTGATTAGAAGGCTGACACAGATGTATGTATTTAAATAAAAAAATGTACTTTTAATTATCGTTACATAATTAGATAATTATTTTGATAAGAATTATATATATTTGTTTTAGTTTTAATTGGCTCCTTATTGTACTGAAGAGATGAGGATTTGCATCCCACATCACTTAAGAGGCCCATTAGATGTTTGGATGGCGGTAGTCCCTCTGATATGTTATGCTATTGTCGAGTGGCATCCCACTGATCGCGTGCTCCGCCAATTTGGTTTTGTACAATCTATTCCGGAAGCACCTAAGAATCTTGATGATTTGCATATCATCGATAGACGGGGCAAAAAGAAGTCGACTGCCTGCTGAAGCACTATGGGTGGGTAATGATATGAGAGGATCAATGTGGGCGCATTCCCCGTACATAACCCATTTATGTGGATCATTACTCGGTTACTGATGGTTATTATGAGTGGTTCAACATGAACGAGAAATTGTTCCTATTTTTTGAAGAAGCACGAGGTGGGAGCATTCATCGATGTCGACAAAGACGTCCACCGTCACAACATCATCGTCCCCCGACTCATGAACAGAGAGCAGGAACTTTCGGCTCGTCCTCAGCTGCAGCACCTAAACCTTTACCGCAGCCACTTTCTGCACTGTTGTACATTTTGCAGTCATTTTATATGGCACCACAACCATATCAGATGGCACCACAACCATTTCATATTCCACTGCATCCAAGTCAAACGCCACCACTTCCATACCAAATTTCACCACCGCCGCAGAGTTATATGACCCCTACTAGCGGATATTATAGTTTTATGTTTGAATATCCAACTTGTGGTCCATATGCTGGTTATTTGGCAGGTGAAGCTTCACTACATGCACAGACACCTTCTGTACAATTTTGCACTCATCGATGTTCGTCTTTTCACAGTTTTCATTGTTTTCTATGAGTAGTGGGATAATCAGTCATACACCTCCAGAGTCCTTATTCTATGGAGGTGTTGCATCGTCATTTGTCCCTCGTCAACAAAATGTATCTGCTCCTGATGATGATGATGATGATGATGATGATAATGGTGATGATGATGAGAGTGAGGAGTTAGAACAAGTTATACGAAAAAATCCTCCTCTACACAGACAATCACCGCCCTATAGAACACTTTCATGACGAAGGCATCGATAGAGTCATGCATTTCATTTTTTTCTATGTATTTTTTTATTTACCAACAATTGTAAATTTTTTATTTAATTATTTACATTTTATTTATTTTGTTTCTTAATTTTTTTTATTACTTAATTGTTCGAATGTTTTTATTATTTAGTGTTTTTTAATTTTTTTTGATGTATCGTTTTCTTGTTTGATTAATTGGTGATGCTCAAATGACATAACTGAAAGTAGATGAAAATCAAATTACAAAAACTTAGATTTCATAAATAACAACTGCATCAAGCACAACATCAACGGTTACTTGATGACAAAAGATATTGTGTCCTAGGTTTCTACAATACCCACATCTTTTGTTTTCTCTAGACGTTTCCCGAATATCCATATCACAATGAATTCGAGTGGATTTTGGATGATTGGACTCCCTCAATAAAGATGGATCTGGTAGAATTGGAAGCCAATTCTAAATCTCATTAGGTCTTTCTCATTACCTATGGGGGGAACTCAAATTCATATACCTTAAACACTTCTAAAAGTTGGTATACGGGATCCTTAAAACGGTTGTAGTCTTGACGGGTATGCGAGTAATCTGCTCTGACATGAGAGCATGAATATTTCAGAGCTTGAAAAAACCCACAATCGTACCATATTCTTGTAGATTAACTCTGAACGATTTAACTTGAATCCCTTGAAGAGGTCGCAGGATCTCTGTGACATGAAATAATTCATGGGTTCTAGAGAAACTTGTTACAGACATTCCATTTGATGCAATAATTCTTTTTTGTAGATCTGTAACTAATCTTAGGTGATAGACATGACCATTTTGCATCAAAGTTTAAGCTTGTCCCCCGATCTTGGCAAAAACCGCTCCCAAATAAAAATATATCGGTTTTACCAAAGTCGTTACTCGTAAATGGCGTGCCCCTTTTAAGGTCGAATTGATAGCCTCAGCGAAATTGGCCATCATGTGTCCATATCGATATCCACCATCATATGCATTTGTCCACATTTCTTTGTTGATATGGCTGATGTAATCATATCCTTCCTCGTTCTTTCCTCACAACTCTTGAATCATGGACTCAAATGTTTCAGGTAGTAGTTCGTAACCTGAGCATCAAATGAGAACTTACTAACTTTGTTTCCAAAAAAAATGAAAAATGATTGAGAAATAAAAAATAACATTTTGACATACCCATGCACACAAGTAATCAACGATCATCAGTCTTCTTGAACCTTTCATGATAGTTTGCAGCAATGTGTTGGATACAATATCGATGTTGGACATAAAGTGGTTGCCACATTAGACTCAAAGAATCTATTTTGCTTTAATCCCAACTCCACGATCTGAAATGACATAGATTTTTCCCTCGTGATAACATGAAAGCATAAGTTTATGAGGGAAAAACCCAAGAATCTGTATCTTCTCCTTCAACAAGGGTAAAAGCAACTGGAAGTATGTTGCGATTATCATCTTGGACAACTGCCAAAAGTTAAACTTGCTTGTATTTTCCATACAAGAATGTCCTGTCAATTTAGACCACGGGCTTATAGTATTTCACAGTATTAATGCATTGTGGGTAAGTCCAAAAAAGCCGGTAGAATTGGCATCGATTGTGAAGCACTCGATTATTGTGGTATACATGGCAAGTTTCGAAGTCGATAATTATCCCAGGATTCAATTTGCACACTACCCTAAACCAACTTGTTAGTTCGTTGTAAGATACACCTCATTCACCGTGAAATTTTTTAATGTCATTATGCTTTGCCTTCCATGCTTTCCTGTATGAGACGGTATACCCATATTGTGATTGTATAGCTAAAATCAGCACATCAATAGCTATAGGAGCTTGCTTTTACCATGGGCATGATGACTTGGCAGATAATGTCAGAGTCCAACTTAGGATGATCATGGTTGATCCCTCCAGCATAACACGTGATAGGACCATTGTATATCATTAGTTCTCATATATTGTTTTCCTCTTACTCTTCGATACTCGAATCATCCAATTGCATCCGTTATTACGATGGACACAGTGACAGACATACTTTTCGGTGGTAGAGCAATGGACTCTGGACTAAAAAAATTACGAATGTTGTAATTCTTAATTTCCATCATCGCTTCTTTTTTGCATGAAAACTCCATTCCTTTATATAACTCACCATAATTGACTGATGAGTTAAATCCGTAGTCACTTACATTAGGCATATCCGTAAATTTTAGCCCGTATATTGCACTATAGTCATTTTCATACATGTGTGCTGGAGGTTCAGTGTGTACTGTATTTGTGGGAACTTCATCTACATCATCATCGGAGTCTATATTGAATTGCGGTGATTCTGGCTGAACGAATAGTCCGATCTCAGCATCATCCACACCTGACTCACGAAGAAGTTCTTATAATGGAGATGAGGGTTCCTCCACGATGTCGACATTTAGGTCGAACAAGGTGGTAGTTGTATGCCTTCCCCTTGAACTTGAAGGTATCTCGACATTGAGGTCGAATAAGCTTGCAGTTGAATGTCTCCCCCTGGAGCTTAAAGGCATCGTGTCAAATGGGTACTGTACAGATTATTGCGTTGAGGGCATCTCCATATTTAGGTCAAAAAATTGACAGATGAATGCCTTCCCCTTGAACTGGACGCTATGTTTCTATACAGATTATTTGTGGAGCCACATCGGTACAAATCGTAAGAAGTTGTTGATGAATGTCTCCCCATTAAACTTGATGGGGTGGCACCATGATGTGGATTTCCCATTAACGAGTTAAAATCATTACATATTACTTGAGTTGGGCTGTCAACTTGATCAGCTTGTTGAGTTAGCCCATAGTGAGAGCATAATGACATACCACGAATAGCACGCACTTCAACAGATTTTTGCATATATCTTTGTATCGGCGTCTGAATAATGATTTTGAGAATCAACCATCATAACAACATCGTCATCGTTGGATAGTTCGAACGCCGTATAAGTTAACGGAAATAATGCGGTTGGAAATCTTTATTGAAGTGAGGACAGACTTCTAGTACATCCAACATGAGTCTTCCTTGAAATTTTCATTATTAGGTCCTCAAGAGTTATGTTTCTCTTGAATGATATTTTGACAGAATGATATGATGCGAAGACGACGTCTGTTTCATCTTCCCGAATTTCTCCATCATAGTAAACAATAGCTGAAATACGCGTCATTCTGATAGTTTGAAAGATTGAGTCTTATATCTATAAAAACAATAGTTGAAATACGCCTAATTAAATAAATAGTATATGAATTAAAATATAAACTAATAAAAAAATTTAAAATTTTCACAGTAATTTTATATTGTTACCGTATCGACAAAAATGTCTCGAGGTATGATCATACTTTTCAATTTTACAACCGTAAAAAATAATACAAAATAATTAGTACAATAATTTTTTTTCAAATAATCAGATATAAAATAAATATAATATAATAAAAAATAATTTTACCTTACAACAAAATCGAAGGAAATGGTGACTCAAAATAGAAGGAATTGATGTGGTGATGTTTTCATAGAAGGGGTGTTATTTATAGGGGAGGGGAGAGTTTAAAGGACGAGCTGTTCAGGTGGAACCAATAATGGAAGGCGCGGATGGTGATCCGCGTCTTACTGGCTCGTGTCAGAAACCCCAAAAAGGTGCGAATGGCTATCCGCGCCTATCATTATGTGGTGCCAACTCAGATAAGGCACGGATGACCATCCGTTCCTTTCATGACGTGGTTCCAGCTCAGACAAAACCCCGAAAAGGCGCAGATGACGATCCGCGCCTTGTTAGAAAGGGTGCTAGATCAATAAAATTATGATAAAGAGTGTCTAACAGATAATTGTTACGTTTCAGGGTGATATTTCGGTAAAATCGCCGTAATTTTTAATTTACTTCATTTTTGTTTTGTTATTTAAGAAAGTCGGCTGAGGTTGAGATGTCAGTTATCATTGTTTTCCTACTTTGGTTGGTGCTCATTTTTTATTTTATTTTTTTCTAATATCAATTGCTAATGAATTTTATTTATTTGGGTAAACTATGCTTTTAATACTTAAACTATCAATTTTGATTTGTTTTAGTACCTAAACTTTCATTTTTTTTTTCAAAATCATACTTAACGTTTAGTTTTTGTTTCATTTTAGTACATCGTGTTTAGAACTTGATAGACGGATTGACGTGGCATAGATTCAGTGGACGGACGACCAATCTGAGCGGTTGATCAAGAGAGAATGATGAGTTGTGCAACATAATCTAATTTCATGCCCATTGGACGGTGGATCATGGAGATCGGAGGATGAAGAAATTGAAGAGTCCATCGCCAATTTTTGGGATATTGAAGTGTTTTATGATGAAATAGAGCTTGGAATTGTGTTTAAGGGGTCGAAAATGTGCGGGCTGTAAAGTTTGGGCTTCATTAGCCAACGGATGCAATGACCAACTATTGTAGATGTGGCGGCAGGTGAGCCCGTTCGTTATGTTTTTAACGTCGAGGTATTAAAATGAAACAAAAACTAAATGTTATGTATGATTTTGAAAAAAATGAAAGTTTAGGTACTAAAACGGACTAAAATTGATAGTTTAGGTACTAAATATGTAATTTACCATTTTTTTTATTTTTTATACAATTTATTTATAAATTAAATAAATATTTGATAAGTTTATTTATCATTTTAAATATAATGCGTTTAAATATTATAGGTTGTAATAAAAATATTCGCCCATGTAAATTTTTAATTAGAAACGTGTTATTTTTAAATAAAAAATAATTATGTGCCAAAAAAACTTAATTTGTCATATTCAGTCAAATTAACCTTTAAATTTGTCATTTTTGGTTGAAATTATCTCTAAATTTTTTTGGGAATAATTTGGGCCATGAACTTTTTTTTTTCAAATTAGTCTTTGAACTTTTTTTTGGTGTTTGAATTGGCTCCTAGACTTATTAGTTACTAACAACAGTTCATGATTTAATTTGACGAAATTTATCAAGTTTAACGATCAATTAGGAAAAAAATTCAAGAGTCAATTTGACTAAACTTGTAAAATTTAGAGGCTAATTTGATCAAAATTACTAAATTTAAGGGATATTTGTATCTTAAACCTTTGTGTTTTTTTAGATCATTTTAAGTAGTAGTTATTCAATAATATTCTTTCATTATTGTTGAATAGGAGAGGACTCACCACCTGAAAGGGTGGATTAGGACACTAACTCCCGATTGGATGAAAATAACTTATTTAGAAATAGTATTTTTTTATTTTTCAGTCAAATTGGTTTAATAGTTTATAATTTATAAAATTTAATTTATTCAAGTTTTATAATCATACTCAATATAATTAAATTGACTTAAAATGGGTTGATTAATTTAATTTTATGATTTAATTCTATTTACATAATATAAAATTCTTTAAACTTTGTATAAATTTAAGACTGTTGAATAAATGAAAATAAATGATTGAGATCAACTCCTTATTTTTTTCTTTGAATATCTTCTCATTTTCTACGGTTAATCTCAATAATCTATTTTCACTTAAATTATCCTAAATTTATATAAAACTAAAATAATTTTATATTATGTACATGATCCTATCGTTATATATTAAAATATATAGACTTAAGTCTTGACATTAGAATTAAAACAAGTTGGATTAAAAATGTCGTGATGCATAATGAATCTATGTAATATTTGATTTTTAATTAGTGAAATAAATATTAGATATTAGTAGATTCATCTATGTACAAGTATGGCATGTGACATGTTTTAGGGTCCTAAAATTTGGGTGGCTCACATATTAATGCTATTCACACTCGTACATGTACAACCTTTATACTCTAACACCATTTTTGTTTGAAGGCAAAACAAACTTTTCGTTTAGTTTCGGAAAAGTGACAGAGAAAATTACAAACGAAAATTTTGATAGTATCTTCAATCATTTTTCATAATGAATTTTGATAAATTAAACATCTTCGATCTCTCATAATTTTAAATTTGATAAATTAATCTCTATTATAAAAATATATTAGGATCTCATTCTATAAAGTAACACAACATCTGTATATCTTTTAAAATAGACTCGGATATTAGATTATTGTACTTCAAAATATAATATATTTATAATATATTATAAATATTAAATATTATTACCATGTGTACCGTCGGTGAATTTCTTTTTTTATTTTCACTCGTAAACTTAAAATAATAACAAATGTTTTATTTATTTATTTTAAAAATAAAAATAATACGACAGTTGATGTGTTTTTAATTAGAAACCTTTTTTTCATTGGCAATACACTAAATAATAATTTAAATATTTATTTAATTTACCTTATTATATATTATAAATATTATATATAAAAATTTATTATTCAATCGGGTAGTTTAAAATTTCAAAAAACGACAACCAACCACAACAAAACAAATCGAATAACTAAAACTAAATCGCTTAATTTTATGGGTTTAAACTGACACATGTTCCGTGGTTTTGTTAAGGAATGCTTTTATGATACTCTTTAAATTTAATTAACATACACAAATAAAAATAATACATGAAATAGTTTATAATTGTTTTTAAAACGATTATTTGTCAAGATGACGCTTATTTATTATCACGATGATCTTTCATACTTTGGATATATACGATTTACGTTCGTGGATAGCATTTTCACATCATTTGTTTTGATTTGCAGTATGTGGTGGTCTTTCAATAATTTTATTACCTTTTGTGGTTCGTTTGTCGATGTAATCAGATCTATTTGTATTTATATCTTGTTTTAGTTTATTTGGTTAATTTTTTTAATATTTTCCTTGTATGATCCTTATGTAATCTTAAATAAATAGTTTATTGTGTTTAGGAAAATATTTTTATTATACGTTTAGTTTACAATTGTGGTTGTAAATCTTCATCGTAATTTGTATATTTTTTATTTTTAATAAAATTAACCGCTTCTTAAAAATGATTATTTATAAAAATTCTATTATTTTCTAATATCATGAACTTATGAGGTGATTATAAAATAATTTTTATTTAATGAAATTATTACCGTTAAAATAATATAACAATCACATGTCTATATGCTTTCTGAATCATTAGGGTTGAAAGAGTTTATGAACCAATATTTGGAACAGTTGAAAATGTAAATGTATATTTTAAAAGCTATAATGACAATATTACTTTCGGAGTGTGTATAAATGATCATTTTAGTTTTTATTCTTTTTTATTTGAAGTATTTTATTTTTAATGTTTCATTGTTTTGTCGAAATATCTCATATTGTAAAAAATTATTAGTTGACTAATAATCAATACATATTGTTGACGTGTCATTTTTATATGATCTTAATTATTGACATGATATGTGTCACATTATTAAATTGATGATATGATACATATCATGTCATTTAAAATGATAAAATAATATATATCAAAGTGATAACATAATATATTACATCACTAAAGTGACAATATGATGTGTACAACATCACTCTTAATAATGACATACATGTATTATGTCACTCATGATAATATCATGACATATGCAAGCCAATAAAAATAATAATGAATATTTTAGATGATTTCCAAGAGTTGGAAATAATTTTTTTTTAAGATTCAAACTCACCCAATAAATATTTTCAGAAATTTAGAAAAACTGCGAATGTTGTCCATTATAAAGAAAAAGAAGAGGAAGAAGACACGTGGAGCTTTTTATTTTTTAATTAGCAACTTAAACTTTCGTTAATGGATTAATGGGAGTTAACGACCGAATGACTAAAATCAAATGAATCGATAATATAAGAAACTAAAATTATTCTTTTTTTAATCAATGACCAAAATCAAATGGACTGAAATATAAATGACCACCCGTATAGTTTACCCAAAATAAAAAGAAAATTTCATTTATACAATGGGGGCTAATAGGTGGTGGTCGGAGAGAAAATATTTGATGTTGGTGGTAAGACAATTTTAGGCATTGGGTCCCACTCGGTTTGTGGATTTTAGCAACAATAATTAATTAATATATATAAAGATTATCTCAAGCAATAACAACAGGGAAAATATTGGTAGCTTGTTTTCCTTGCTTTGCTTCTTTTGGTGTAGTTGTTTGGAATAGAAGCCAAGGATATGTATATTTTCTTTAATTATGATTATACACACATTTTCGTTTTATCAAGTAATGTCTCATTAATAGAAAATTATGCAAATTTGTGCATCTAATTTTAGTTATGTGAGATTCTAAGTAGGAGTGTAAATGAATCAAACTTGAACGAATAAGATTATATTCGTGCTCGTTTGTTTATTTTTTAAAGTGTTCATGTTCATTTCATGTTCATTTAAATTTTTAATATTGTGTTCGTGTTCGTTTATTTATTTTTGAAGGTGTTCGTATTAGTTTATTTATTGTTCACGAACATGTTCATTTATATGTTCATGAATGTGTTCATTTAGTGTTCGTTTAACGTTTGTTTAGTGCAGATTTAACATTTGTTTAATGTTTGTTTAGTGTTTGTTTATATGTTCAGTTTTTAGTTATAGCCTTTCATTTGCGATTTTGATAAAATTGCTCTACGAGTGCTTAAACTCCTTAAAATTAACAATTTAAATTTCAACTTTTACAAATGTGTTCAATTTAATCCCTATAATCACCAATATTTAAAATGTAAAAAAATAAAAAGAAAAGAAGAATCGGGTAAACAAGTTTGTTCATGAACATAAATGAACGAGTCGATAAACGAGCTCATAAACGAATCAGACACACCTCTGTTCATATTCGTTCACTTATTAAATGAAAGTAAAAATGTTTGTTCATACTCATTATTTAGCTTAACGAGCGAACATAAACGAACGTTATATGAACGATTTACAAATAGTTCACTGAGCGCTCTGTTCATTTACACCCCTAATTCTGAGATAAGATTTTATCATATCTCAGTCAATAAGTTAACATTCATCTCAAACCACCGTCAATTTTTAACAGAAAAGGACAAGTTTGGAACATATCAATAGTCGGATGACCATTTTGTAATTTTTAATATCGAGGGACTCACCAAAGCAATGTCCTTTAGTCGGGATCATTTTGTAACTTTTAATAGTTAGGAGACTCAACAAAGTAATATCCTTTAGTTAGAGGACCATTTAATTAATAAACAAACATCCTTACCTATCTTATTTTTTTAACACCCATTTTATTTTATTTAATTTTTAACTACATTTTAACTTATATATAAAGTCATATTTAATAAAAAAAATTAGCCATGCATGGGTATTAGATCCTTTGTTGGACCAATTTGGCGGCTCTTGTTGGTAAGAATTTCCTTCTATTTGCAATTTCTTCATCAGTCGATTTTAAAGGAAAATTTTCAAAACAAATATTATTACATTAACAAAAAATAAAGTTTGTTTGAAGAATTAATAGTTTTATTATTGGGTAAAGTACACAAATAGTCTCTCGACTATAGAGTGATACTTTGTTGAGTCCCTCAACTATTAAAAGTTACAAAATGGTCCTTTGACTATAAGGTGTTACTTTGTTAAGTCTCTAACTATTAAAAGTTACAAAATGATCACCCGACAATTTATAATGTTCCAAACTCTTTTTTTCTGTTAAAAAATTGACAACAATGTGATATGGATGTTTACATGTTGACTCAGATTTTATCATATCTCAGTTATCAGGTTAACATCCAGCTCAGACTGCCATCAAATTTTTAACGAAAAAGGACGATTTTGGAACACAATAAATAGTTGGGTGACTATTTTATAACTTTTAATAGTTGGGGGACTCAACAAAGTAACACCCTATAATTGAATGATCATTTTGTAACTTTTAATAATCGAGGGACTCAACAAAATATCATCTTATAATCAGAGACCATTTGTGTACTTTACCCTTCTTATTTCAAGGGCTTGATTTATTAATAGTTTTCAAATAAAAATTTGATTAATTCAACTTGTGATAGAATTCATTTTTAAATTGTTTTACAATTGCTTCTCTATCATTTAAGCAATATTTTTGATTTGTTTTATATTTGATGAGTAGGTGTATAACGTAGAAATTAAGAAAGAAATAAGAAAATCAAAATAAGGAGTGTGGGTCCCATTGACGTTGGTTGTCACCTGTCGTGATCTTAGGTAGGGGATAGGACAGAGCTACAGCTGTAAGTTGATCCCACTTCTACTTCCACAAACGCCCTTGCTTTCTCCTTTTTCTTCCTTGGAATTACGTCATTCATCTTCCAACCTCTTTTGTGTTTTGGTATAATACCAAAAATAGCCCCCCGATGTTTATCTAACTGATCATTTACTGTATTATATTTTTTTGAGCATTTTGACCCAATATTCTATTTAGGGTAAAAATGCTCTTAACATTTGACGGAATAATCACTTTGTCTTTTATTTTTTAGGACATTTTAGCCCTCAATGTTTCATTTTAAGTTAAAAAAACTCTTATTTTAGAGCGTTAATCGTGTGTTAACTCTGTTAACTAATGAGTTTTTATCTATAGACAGAGCTTTTTGTCCCAAAGTGAAAAGTTGGATTCAAAATGCTTCCAAAAAATATGGATCAAATTACTATTTTGATAAATTTTGGGGCTATTTTTTACCATTACGCCTTTGTTTTTAGGGTAAACTATACATTTGGTAATTAAATTATTTTGTTTCATTTTGATATCTAAAATTTTATATATTTAAAACAATTCCTAATGTTTAATTTATGTTTCAATTTAGTATATCACTGTTAAAAAGTAAATAGAATTGTTGATGTGACATTTTTTAATTTTTTCAATGATGACGTAGTATTACCTTATAGTGACACGTCAATATCACCGTTAAATTTTTAACGGTGATATACTAAAATGAAACATAAATTAAACATTATGTATGATTTTGAAACGAAATATAATTTAAATAATAAAACGAAATAAAAATAATAGTTTAAGTACTAAATATTACTTTACCATTGTTTTTAAGGATAAACTACCTATTTCAAATCTCATATATTCTCATAAGTATGTTTTGGTCATCTAATTATTTTTAGTAAAATTATATCTAATGTTATATATTTTTTTCTATTTTGATCGGTGGTCATTAAGTTTAATTATTGACAACGAAGAAAGTGATATGACATGATATAATAATAGTTTTATTTCATAAGACTATTAATTTGGTTATAATTCAATATAATTTAATAAATTTGGCATAATACTAGCCCGTTTAATTTTTTTTGAAACACTTTAGCTCTTAACATTTTATTTTAGGTCAAAATATCTCATGATTGGATAAAAACGGTTAGTTGACTAATAATAACTCTTGTCGCTGACGTGACGTATATTATATTCAAAATAATAATGTACATTTTCATATATACATAAGTAATGACATGATATATCACGTGTCAAAAATAATGACATGACATGTCACGTTAATAAAAATATTTATCTTTAATTTATTAAGTTACTATATTTATTTTTTACTAGATTAATTCCATCCAATTAAATGATAATATGTGTCCATCATATTACGAGAAGTTGCAAAATTAGATTATGTAAGAGATAGAACTTGAACTTAGATCTTTAAAATGAATCCAATTTATAAGCACCAAGACAAAGTACTAACATAGTGATAAAGTTGGCAATATGTTATTATATTAATATATTTATAGCATAAACATTAGCATATGTTATAATTTATCTTAGAAATTATTTTATAATCAATATATTCTTATATTAGATACGAATATTATTTATTTTATAAATATATTATTTATGTTATAAAACATTAACATTTGATAATATAAATAATATATTATAATATATAAAAACATATTATTATTATTATTATTATATTAGTAATTTATTAAATAAATAATGTATTCTTATTTTTATAAACATATTTTCATGTTATAAATATATTATTTATATTATAATACTATAATATATGCTTATACATATTATTTATATTAAAAAAGTTATAGAATATATTAATATTAATATTCTATAAAATAAATAATATATTTACAATATAACAATACATTTATAACATAAGAATACAATATTTATGTTATAGATACTAATAGTAATGTTTATTAAATATAATAATATAATCAGTATTTTATAAAATATATTTTTCATAAACAATATTTAATAAATATATTATGATATTAAAATTATGTAAAATAAATAATATATTTATAATAGGGATAATATACTTATAAATAAATAACATTATTATAAGATATATTAATTATAAAATAATTTGTTACAAAAATTGTAAAATTAAAATATACTAACATTTTTGTTATAAATATATTAATATAAGAATATATTTTCCAACTATATTCCATGTTACTAACTTGGCTTAGTAGTTAGGTATTGATTTTTTATACCTATGATCCAATTCAAGTTCCACCACTTGCCTTTTGTAATTTGTCATCTTTTTTAACGAGAGGAAGACATGCCATTTGATGATATTAATTTAATAAAAATAAATAATATTAATTGAATAAAAAAATAAAATAGTTTTACTATGTGATAGTGTCACATCAATATTTTGGATACATAATATGCGTTATATCAATGACAAGTTTTAATTATTATTCAACTAACGATTTTCATTCAATTATGATTATTTCTATCCAAAATAAGCCGGGTTAGAAGACATATAAGCCGCATTCCGACAAACTTTTGGTGCCTTACCTTTCTTAGGACCATTTCCATTATCATTCCTAAGAGGCTGTGCTGGAGCTAAATCTGCCATTGTGTTCGGAGAGACCTCCTTGTCGACATGACCCTTTAAAGAGACAAATCGAGAGCTACCAGCCTTATGAGTATCAGCTTGTTTCGTTAAAGATTTATTCATTTCGCCACGCCGCCGCCTGGTATCCACCACCATCCAGGGACCAAAATAAATTAGAATCCGATATATCATCCTTAACCGGGATGTTAGCATCAGAGGAGCAATAACCTCTTCATTGGTACCGTTCGAAGAATCCTTACTAGCAGCGCAAACTTCCTTAGTATGTTCGTACATACCACAAGTGAAACACACTTGTTGCAATCCTTCATACTCAAGTTTTTGGATAATGCCATCGATACGAATGCAAGAGAAGAGTGGTTTGTTAATATCAACAAGAACCGCCAACCTAGCAATATGCCCTCTCCCCCCACCATCAGTTTTATAATCTATCTTGATAACTCTCCCAATAAATGAAGCAATATAACAAAACAAAGCTTTATTGTAGTACATATACGGTAGGCCAGGAATGCAAATCAGACAACCACATGTGACGGATGCTTCTCTAGTGTCCTAAAAGATCGACTCCAAGGTTGAAACGTCAAATAACTCCCAAAAACCATCCATGGCCCCTCAGTGAGAACTTTCGTAAAGTCATTTTCATTATAGAACCAGACCAAGAAGTAATTATTATCAAGATCAATAAGGTGAAGTTTTCCAACAGGTTTCCACAAAGCATTAATACGTGCCTCCATAATTTTGAAACTGATTGTACGCCCAAGTAAACGGACGATGATTGTATGACGCATGTTTCTGTCATTCTGATCATGAAGTCGATAAGAGAATAGAATAGAAGGGATATTACCATTACGATCCATTAAGACATCTTCCTCCATAATAACTACTTCCTCATCCACAAAGCTTGTCGTTGTGCCATCATTGCTAGTTGATTGTTTGCCGTCCACAACCATGTTAGCATACGTAACTTTGCTTTTACCATCCTGAATCAGTGTCCCATCACCGCAATCCTTCTCAACATTATTAGCTTCAGATTCAGTGCAAGCAGGAGTCTTATCTTCTCCATCAGCATCCATGGCAGAAGAGGATTCATTCTCAGCATTTTCACTCGAATTTCTGCCCTTTTTTGATGCACGTCGAACATTCAATTGTGAAGGGGATGCCGGGCGTTCCCTGGCAGGCATGATAGGGATGACCGTAATACTCTCCGGCGGCCGGCCACCAGGATTCTCGTAAGTATTCATTCTAGATAAAATTTTATGTAGGTTTAATTAATGAAAAAAATAAGTGACCAAACTATTTTCGAAATTAATTTTATATATTTAAAGAATTGTTTATTAAAAATATGTCTCTAATATTTCTTACATTATATTTTTTGATGTCTACCGTTAAATTTGACTGTTAAATAAAACGTGTAATTCTTCTAAAGTTTTTATTTAAATACACGACACGTAACGTTAACTTACAACCCTACTCTTCTCTCTCCGCTGGCCATAATAGATGTTTTGACAAATTCTTTCCAAATATGTAGAAACGTAAATAGGGATGAAAGATTAAAGATTTTGATCCATTATTCAAGATATTTATGGTTTATCATTTGAAATAGGAATTAACATAAAATTTTATATTAAAAATATCAAATTTTTAAAATTTAAAAAAACAAACTTATAAAATTTCAAATGACAAAAACAAAGTTTTAATAAAAATATATAAAATTTTAAATTTTTAACGGAGATGACTGCTTTCACTGGTTCTACTGTCCAAATAATTTAAGGATATCATTCTTTTTCCCCCCTTCGCGTATCTTCTAAGATTAGAAATGATGTCTACCCCTTGGGAGTCTATGATCATGATTTTGAGGATAATCCACTGAAACAAAAATATGATTTGTTTTTATAAACAATTTCCAGCCACCCACTTAAAATAATAATAATGTAAAATGTGGTTCTTAACTTTGAGGTCGTGGGATCGAGTCCCACGGAAGACATTTCATAATTCGGAGGTCTCTTACGGAAACTGCTCTCAACCTAGTGTTGGGGCAGTCTACTATCTTACCTCCCCTTACCCCATACATATGGGAAAAAGGGACAGCCATTTATAAGAATGCAAAGCCAACTCTGAATTCATTGATTTTGATTAAATAATTTAAGTATTAAATCTTTAGTTTTAGTCATTAAAGGATAATTTTAAGCCATCTAAAGTGTTAGTAAAATAGTATTTACTTAATAGAAGTTTAGGTAAAGTACACAAATGATCATCTGATTATAGGATACTGTTTGTTGAGTCTCTCGATTGTTAAATCTCCCGATTATAGGGAGTTGCTTTGTTGAGTCCCTTGACTATTAAAAGTTACAAAATAGTCATTTGACTATTCATTATGTTCCAAACTCGTCCTTTTTTTGTTAAAAAATTAATGATATTCTGAGTTGGGCGTTAATCTGCTGAGTGAGATATAATAAAATATGATCTCATAATCCCAAATGATTATGATATCTCAGTCAACATGCTATCGTCTAGCTTAGACGACCGTTAACTTTTTAACAGAAAATGACGAGTTTGGAACATAATGAATAGTTGAGTGATCATTTTGTAACTTTTAATAGTCGAGGGACTCAACAAAGCAACTCACAATAGTCGGGGACCATTTTGTAACTTTTAATAGTTAGAGGATTCAATAAAGTATTATCTTATAGTTGGGGGACAATTTGTGTACTTTACCCTAGCTTTTTTTAAAAGTTGTTATGATCAAAACACTTAAAATAGTAACATTTATAACGTTAGGTATCTGAATTGACCGAAAAATAGTTTAGGTAGCTAAATGAAAAATGATATAATTTAGACACTTACTTTTATATTAAGCCTTTAAAATTTTATCTGATCAAAGTTAATTTTTATATAAATTTAAAATTCAAATTCATAAAATATTTGAAAACTTTTATTTAGATTTTTTCTTGACAATTTAGATGATTTGCCTCTAGTTTTTAACTATAAAAGGATGATCTCTCCTTATTTTTAATCATTAATTCTTTTCCCATCTTCTATATTTATTTTCACGAACAATTTACTTTCGAGCAAAAAAAAATTAATTTAATTTTTCAAATGTATTTGCTCTGGTTAAATGCATTACTTTAACATGTATTTACTCTGTATTTACTGTTCTTGTTTATTGTTTCATTTTGGGAAAGCATTTTACCCTTGAAGTCGTTGTTTTATTTAATTTAATTTTTTCCTTTTTACACTAGTTTTTTAATAATTTATTTTTGAATGATATAATAGTATGGAATTAGATATTAAATTTGACCGTCAGCTTGGAAGGTCTTGCTTACTAGTTGGCGAGTAACATCGATGGATTGAGGGAGACGGACAAGAACAGTTATCTTTCTTAAAACTTTTAAACTTTTTATATTTTTATTAAATGATATAATAGTGTTCAAACTGCATTATTTTATATTATTTTCCCTCGTCTGAATTTAGATTCGGTTCTAATTCCAATAATGTTATTACTAGGACTAGGATGGATATTAAAACTAGTTGTGTGAGATAAGTTTGTTGACTTGTAATAGTTTGTCCTCGTTCTTAATTAGAGGTGTTAAATGTGTTGTTCGGATTAAGTTTGAATAAGTCTATATTCAATTCAAGCTAATTCGGATTGAATCTAATCTAATTCAAATTTAGTTTGAGTTTATGATAACTCGGGTTGGATCAGATATCAGATCAAGTTAATTTTGGGTCGGGTCGGTAAATTTTTGATTCAGATCAATATCAAATCAGTTAATTTTTTTTACCGGGTTAATATTAGATAGATTCATTTTTGAGTAGTATCAATACCAAATTGGTTGATTTTCTAGTCGGTAAAACCTTAGATCCTTGGGTCAATTCGGGTTAATACGAGTTTGATCGGATATATATAATTATTGTAAAAAAACATGTATTTTGTTTTTAAATTTGATCATTTAGGCTCAATTTCATTTGAGTTCAATCATCGTTTAGCGATGATATGTTAGAGTTTACAACTTTTTTTCTTCTACTGATTCGATTTGAAATTTTTACAACGTGATTTATTTGGTAATAAAATATTATTACTAATTAAAATTTTCAACTAAATTTTTATTGTTTAATTATAAACATAATATTTTTATTGAATTTGAACAAAAATAATAAATTAATTATATTTGAATGAATTTTGGTTTAAACAATTTTATAAATAATATTATATTATTAATAATATTTTAATTTCAAATTATAAATTAAAAATGATCATTTTGACTCAATTATTGGGGTAAAATAGGGTAAATATTCGGTTCAAATTAGATTTGGGTTGTTTTTAGTTCGGGTCAATTTCAATTTGAATTAGTTTCAATTCGAGTTATTTTTAATTCGAGTTACTTTTGATTTGAATTATTTTTGGTTCAGATTGCTTTTGGGCCAGTTAAAATTTGGACCGACTTCGGTTCGAGTTTTAGATCAAGTTCAAATTATTATGTTCTGGTCTATATTGAATTTCGGATCAAATAAATCAATTCGTATAATTGAGTTTGAGTCAAGTTTATCATGTGCATTCCTAATCATTCTTTTATGCTTTCATTTTTAGTTTTGATTTTTTATTTTATTTTAATAAATATATTTTTTTATATTTTTTCACAAAATTTTAAAAGAAATTATACTTTTTTAAAAAATTAACTTTTCAAAAAATTAAAAATAAATAATAATTCTTATATAATATTTATAAGTTATTTTCATTCTTTAAAATGTAAAACATTTATTCTTTTAGTATAAAAATAAAAATGAATTATAGATTGAATTCAATTCATTCAGTTAATCATAATATTTTAAGTTATATCTCAAATATTTTATTCAATTAATCATAAAAATGATTTTCTCAAATATTCTATATGTTTCGACCCACCTATTAGATCCACAAACTGCAATCACTTTGGGGGGTATTATTGGGCCTTCGAAAATGTTTCTGGAACCCATTTTGGATTACTATTTGAGTGTTGGTCTAGCTCATACATTGGTTCATGGGGCAGGTAATGTAAATAGGAGTGAACGAAATTCGATTCAACTTGAGAAATCAATTTTTTAAAATTTTATTCAAAAAATTTCAAATTTCAGTTGATTTATAAAATAAAACTCGAATAATTGGATTTTTTGTAATTAGTGGATTAGTTTTCAAATTTGATTTGAGTTACTTAATTCTGCATGATATATGTATATCACATATGAAGAAACATATATGTATTGTTATATAAAACCATTTAAATTGGAATCAAATAGTACCATAAAACTATAAATATTTAAAGTTAAATATAATAGAAACTTTAACAACCCAATTCGACTCGAACCGACTCCAAAAATTTCAAATAAAGTTTGAGTTATAAAATAGAACTTGTCAATTCGAATAACTCAAAATTTTCCTGACTCAACTCAAAAAAATTCAAATAAAATTTTTAATGACATCTTAGATATACCACTCATTTAAAATCTTATTAGTGATGATTTTTCAAATGTTTTTTTATTTATTTATCAAACTTGTGTGTTCTATATATTTATATTTATACATACATTTAAGGTTATTTTGATTAATAAATGTTTTAATATGTATATGCATATTTAAGATCTTTTTTACCGTTAAAAATAATTTTTCGTTGATCATGTCAAAGTTATTGTTAATAAGATAATAATATATGCTGGCCACGTAAAAGAGATTAAAATATTTTTTTGGGTTTAAATTTGATTTTAATATATTAGCTATGAAATTCAATTGAATTGAAAAAATTGTAAAGAACATGTTAAAATTCAAGACCTTTTTGTCGTTAAAAAAATAATTTTTAATTGACCATGTTATAATTGAGTACTAATAAGAGAATCATATATGCCAAAGAATTTGTGGGTTTAAATTTTACTTTTAATATATTAATTTTGAAATACATATTAAAGTAGGAAATTGTAAAATTCTTGTGGTCAATTCATAATATTTGGAAGTTTTTGCCATTAATTCGAACTCTAGACTAATCAAGTACTAAACTTCAAATTTCACCCTTTTGGCTTATGTTTCAAAAAATTTAAATCAGTTTCCAAAACTTCAGCGAAGCCATCAAGTCAATTTAACCTTTTGAACTTTAATTCACCATAACCTATTTTAAATAAATATTATTTAACAAGCCTAAATACTTATATTATATATATATATATATATATATTATGGCAACTGGCTAGGTTTTCAAAGATAAAACCCTAGCTGTCGTTTGCTTTATCAGTAGCACTAGAACTCCTCCATTCTTGAGTAGCAACCATTGTTTTTTTAATCGGCCAACCATAACTCGTCCTCCTAAAGCCTTCTTTTTTCTCTACTCTCCTTTTCCTTATCTACCAACTAGTGCTCATCCTCTGGTCATCCAACTTTATCATCGTCCATCTCTCATCGCTCGATCACTAGAGCCATCACCTTCCCCCGTTCGACCAACCACTATTCAACAAAACATCGCAAACCCCTTGAACATCCTTCACCCTGCACCACCCCAGTGAATATCCTCCAACCTTGTCCAAGGCCACCAAGGTGTCATGGACATAACTTCTCGATCCTGTTGTTATGCCGTGCGGCACTTGAATGGGACAACTCCCAGACAAGTCAGCCTTTCCCATCATAGATCCATGCCTCGAATTAACTCGTCATCAAGCCAAGTCGTAATGGCTAACAATCACCCCTCAGTTCGCTAGGCGATCCCACAACATCGTGTCCGAACAAACAAGCCACACATTAGTCTCTTGCCATAACATAATTCCAAAGCCACAAGTAGTCTAGGAGGGGAGATCTCGCGGGGCATAGCGAATGCTAGTTGACAACCCCTCTCCTCAACCAAGAGCGTGATATGGGGCCCACTTCCCCCAAACCATCCCTAGGTTGATCCTAGAGAGACACCGTACCATCCACTTGGTCCCGATGCCCGCACACCTAGGTTCCTCATGAACCTAGGAGAAGGTCGCTTACACCATGGTAGCTCCACATGCTAGCTCAGGGTGAGGGGGATGGTGGAGACCTAACACCAGATCACTTCCCCCTAAAGAGCTAAATAAACTTACCAGCCATGACACCAGTACACGTTGGAATGTTTGAATTGAGGCCATTACCTTGACAGGCCCTTATTCTTCATTCTTCAAGCTTTTCTTGTGTCCCAGTTACAACCTACTCGGCCCACCATTGGGTTACGGTCGAGGTAATCTCATGGAAATGAGATGTCCACGACATTCTCCCCCACTCACTTTGGTCGATGTCCTCATCGACACTAAAACCATATCTAGTTAACTTGTTGCATAGAGTTGACCCTTCTCATGAGTCCATCTCTTGCCCTCAATAACTAAGATCATGATTCGTTCCACGGGACACTAAACTCAAAGCTTTGGGTAGAGGAAACCCACCTACCTCTATTTTTCTCTCATTGCCATTGAGCTTGTTCTCTCTAAGGATATAACCTTGAGGAGCCATTGGTTACGTCTAACATGTTGAACACCATCACATATTCTAAACCATATGACATATCACTTGTTGTGTTACCCTTTTACTTACCTATCACTTTGTGGCATCTTAATTAATGTGTCACACATGACAGGATCCAGGTAATCAATCACGAGGTACCATATTAGCTCAAAACATATGGGCATTCAATTATGTTAGACATGTCCCAACTCAAGTCCTCTCGGTCCTTTGTAAACGCTATGCCTAAACTTTGTTCACCTGGCTCACGATTGCTCACTTGCAACATCCTAGACAAAGGATAAAGGCTCACCCACTTCCTCAACAAAGGATAATGGCTCCCCCACTTTTATTCTTGTTCGAACCCTACTTAATAGTAACGATATACCTGCTCAAACACTAAAACACCACACCACCACTAGTAAACACATTTGTTAGCCCAATAATTATAATACGACTTCCAATACACCATTTCAAAAAACATTAGCTAATAAATATAACACAAATCTACATACCTTATCTCAAGATACCAAAGTACCTTAAGTTTATCATTCTCTATTATTGCCACTTATTGACATCATGCCAAGTGATTTACCTGGTCCAAACCATTCTTTTCAAATTTGTATCTTGCTCCTCCATCTTCTCCCCCACACATTCTCACGACTTGTACACTCAATGCACCCATGCATGCCTCGATCTTTGCATTCTTCTTAAACAATCGGATACACTTCTGATCCCTTCCAGGAAAGTGCTAAACATCATTACATCATCCAAGTAGATGACTACGAACTTGTCAAGGCAGCCATGGAACACCGAGTCACACAAGTCAGTTCTGGTTGATCCCCTTAGGCCATCATCACCTGATGGTATTCTGATATGAGAAAACTTTGTGGAATACTTGGTACTATTCCGCTAGTCAAATAAATCATGTTTCCTTTTGGATAACACTGATGCCCGAAAGACAACTTCGAGGGTCGAAAGAAATCTAGCTTGAAGGAACCCATCCCACTACTTTTCTAACTTAGTCAGCTCTTGTAGTACACACCGAGAAAGGCCACTTTGCATGAGGTTGTACTTCCGTGATTAACTCATTCTCATGGTCCACTGCCAGAAATGACATCCTCCTCGGAAACTAGAAAGGTTAAGAATAAAGGCTCCCCTTCTTCCCTCTTTTATCAAACTGGATAGCTGATAGTACTTTATTCCCGGGACACATATAATAATCGTAGTGGCCAAAAACACGGTTGTTTCCCCATGCATAAAATAATTTGACGCAGAAAGAGAAATCACCAGGAATGCTATCATGCTTCATGGAATTTTCCCTACAACCAATATAATGTTAGGTAATATTCTATTGACACAATTACCTCTTTGGACCTTTTCCCCCGAACTCAGCGTATTAGCCATATAAATGGCCTGTCAGCTAGTGATCCATTTGATCCTAGCCAACATCCAACCTTTGACAATTCGATGATTTTCTCAGAACCCAGTGAGCATCAATGTTCTCAAAAGAATAACCATCCTACAAAAAATACAGAAATTAGGCATCACATTGCCATAAGGAATAAGAATCGATGAATATAGATTAAAATCAACATCCCTTGAACAATCAATACCGAACACCTTGTACGAACATCTAACGAGCACCTCCGTGCCAAAATAAGATTGGCTCTTATGTAGATATCACACAAGTATCTTTGTGCTAAAGAACATGCACCCATGTGATAGTAATACAGTGACGCAGTCTTATGCGAGCTTCACAAATTGAGCCTCTCTGTACAATACCAAGTTGTTTCACCATTCCTGCTCCATACGTTAGAGGGCTTAGGGTAAGATCAGGTCATCCTTCCTCCTCCCATGTGGAAGCGCTCGACAAGAACTCTATCTACTGGCCTACTCTTAACGTTAAGGTACATAACGTGAATCATAAAAAGAAATGAGGAACACACACTATACAAAAACATCCATTCCCTCTCTGGCATTTTCTCAAGCTACTCAACCGGGACTGTAAGGCAAATATGAATCACATGGAATACATTAGAACCAGCTCAGTTCGACTATCTTCAGTTAGAGCGTTCACTTGCAGACCGTCCCTTATTGATGCCACCATGGCATTAAAAGCACTTTATGGTGGACACTCTACAGATCGCTGAGGCCCATTTACAAAGAAACCACCTTAATGAGGGTCTGCTCCCTCCCTTGCTCGAACCAAAACCAGCGGGACTCTATTTTGGAGTTGGTTCCCTTCTAAGGAAACTATTATTCGCTCCACTCGTATAAGGCACCTTACGCTTTTCACGATGATCATTGTAATCATTACGGAACCCAGCAAGAACTATTGCTACTTTCACATCTCGTACCTTCTAGGTTTGCAATTGAAGCCTCACTCACGGCTTAGGCCCTTTAAGGAAATGAAAGAATTTATCCTTTTCAGACATGTCCTTGATATCTAGCACCAGGGTTGAGAACTCTCTCCCATTCTCCCGTAGGGTCCTGTATGAGTCACTTTCCTCCACCTCTTACGAGCGTCATAGTCTACATTCCCAGGGAGAACGAAACACATTAAACTCCCTTTTTTTTCACGCATGCCAAGTCTTAATGGAGCATACTCCATCTTCAAATTTGGCCCGCCACCATCACAAGTGTCAACTGATATATATGTATCGACAATCACCACCTTATATTCCTTAGACTCGGTGCGTATTGCTCGAAAATACTGTTCCATACCCATCATAAAATTTTCAAGCTAGCATCTTTTACCCCATGAATTGTTGGGGATCAGGGATCTTTTCTCGTACGCCCATATTTCACAAGGTTCGCAGTCAAACAAGCTATAGCTGCTTAAAGCCCGCCTTAACTTGAGCTTTCAGCTCCTCAAACACAAACTAAATAACACGTATGGCATTCTCGCCTCGTTCCCTGATCCAATCAGTGACTCCACTAATCCCTCTTGAGTCTCCTCGACTCTCATTATTTGATCACCATATATCATATGAGTCATACCGACCGCTCATTTGGCTTTCGAAACCCGTATAACTCGTCTCATGTATGACAGGAATTATAACTCATTGCTTCTCACATCTGTGAGAGCTTGTTGACCCATCATTACACATACGAACCATTTGCACTAGTTCGTAAACACCTCTATACCTGTACCACAAATGAAGCACTATCATACCTGAAAAAAAGGAGAAGAGTCACTAGCACGGCTTCGATCTCTTCTAGCTTTTGTCCCTCAACAGAACCAGGTTTCTTGTACAAACGACTCGGTTGCTTTTTGCCCTACACCTCTGTGAGAGCCTGTTGATCCACCATAAATGTGCGAACCATTCTCTTTAATTCGTTAGCACTTCTAGGCATACAACACAAATAAGCACTATCGTGCCCAAATTAGAAAGGAAAAGAGCACCGCTGTGCTGAATTCAAGCACATCAGTGCAAGAATTAGCAATTGAGCACCTCTGTGCATCAATCAAAAGCTGACACCTCTATGTAGCTAAAACGAATTGAGCACCTCTGTGCTTCAACCGAGAACTGACACCTCTGTGCAATTAAAAATGACTGAGCACCTCTGTACTTCAGCGGAGAGCTGACACCTCTGTGTAGCTAAAACTGATTGAGCACCTCTGTGCTTCAATCAAGAACTGACACCTCTGTGCAGTTAAAAATGACTGAGCACCTCTGTACTTCAGCCAAGAGCTGACACCTCTGTGTAGCTAACATTGATTGAGCACCTCTGTGCTTCAATCTAGGATCTGACACCTCTATGCATTAAGATGATTGAGCAGCTCTGTGCATTAAGATGATTGAGCACCTCTGTGCTACAATATAAAATCAAGCACCTCTGTGCTTTTACAAGTGATCGAGCACCTCTGTACTGTAATCGACAACCAACCACCTCTATACTAAGTTTAGCAAAAGTGCACCGCTATGCAATAAGCAGGTCCAAGCATCAACATGCCTTAGTCCATGAGATGAGCACCTCTGTGCTTCAATCATTAAGCTGGCACTCCTGTGCATTTGCCAAACTATTTCACCCTGCCTACTCCACACATTAGAGCGCTTGGCATGAACATTGTCCACCTTGCCTACTCAACGTGTCGAAGCGCTTGGCGTGGAATAAAAAAGAAGAAACTCAAATCATCTGCCAAAACCAAACCGTTTTGGCTCTGATACCAAGTGTCACGGGCATAACGTCTCGATCCTGTTGTTATGCCGTGCGGCACTTGAATGGGACAACTCCCAGACAAGTCAACCTTTCCCATCATAGATCCATGCCTCGAATTAACTCGTCATCAAGCCAAGTTGCAATGGCTAATAATCACCCCTCAGTTCGCTAGGCGATCCCACAACATCCTGTCCGAACAAACAAGCCACACATTAGTCTCTTGCCATAAAATAATTCCAAAGCCACAAGTAGTCTAGGAGGGGAGATCCCGCGAGGCATAGCGAATGCTAGTTGACAACCCCTCTCCTCAACCAAGAGTGCGATATGGGGCTCACTGCCCCCAAACCGTCTCTAGGTTAATCCTAGAGAGACACCGTACCATCCACTTGGTCCCGATGCCCGTATACCTAGGTTCCTCATGAACCTAGGAGAAGGTCGCTTACACCATGGTAGCTCCACATGCTAGCTCAGGTGAGGGATGGTGGAGACCTAACACCAGATCACTTCCCCCTAAAGAGCTAAATAAACTTACCAGCCATGACACCAGTACACGTTGGAATGTTTGAATTGAGGCCATTACCTTGACATGCCCTCCTTCTTCATTCTTCAAGCTTTTTCTTGTGTCCCAGTTGCAACCTACTCGGCCCACATCGGGTTACGGTCGAGGTAATTTCATGGAAATGAGATGTCCACGACATGGCACCCAACAGTACCACTATGGTGCTCATCAACGTCTTGTTCCCAACATTCATCACCACCAGGTTCTCCATCAACCCCTTTCTTTTATTTTTTTCAATTTTATAACCCCTTGTTTCGTTGTTTTACAATGTTTAAAAAGAAATATTTGTCATTTCCCTTTCTATATTAATTTGCCTACCTTTTTCTTTGGTCTAATATAATTATGAAGTTCTCGTATCACAGGACATGTCAATGCAAAATCCAAAACAAGAGTTGGTTATTAAAGATTTGCTCAAAATGAGTGATGTTTTCAGCATGTCTTAGAGATTAATACTTACAATACCAATAATATTAGACTCAAATCTAAACATTAAGTAAATCATTTTCTTATTTTGAGGAATTGGTTCACTTGAAAATGGGAATGGTAGGTCAACCAAGAAGACACTTACAAGACGGAGGGATTTTGTCGTTGGATACATTTTTTTTAAGGTTAGATTTCTTCCTAAAAATTACTATCACATTTGGTTTGTTGTTTATTTCACTTAAACGTGGACATGGAATTGACTTGAAATACGAGTGCTTAATATTAAACCAAATCTTATAATCATTTTATAGAGGTGAGAATGAAGAGCTACGTGTTGGACTACAAAAGGAAATGAGGCCAAATTCCAATACTACTTCTACAAGTTCAAGTGATCCTCTTGTTGTGCTTGCAGATGTATGAGAGGCCAACGTAAGAAGAATGTTATTCACTATATATTACAAACCAGTGTTTATTTTATTTCAAATTTGTTAAATTTCATGGTTTCCCTATTTCTTTTTTAAACCATTAAGCTTGTAATCATGAATTTTTAATTTTAGGAGATAGTATATCTATAAATTAAGTGAGACGAGTTATGTTAGATATTGATTGAGGAAGTTTTCTTTCTAGTGAGGAAGATGATGGGGTAAGATCTCAATCAACATCCATGGAAAATAGCGATCCTTGAGCATGAATCCCATGAAAGATTAAGCGTGCAGCCTATGAAAGGTTGATCTCAATAAGACATCATTCCTAGGAAAGATCAAAGTCACTCTAAGTTAGCTCCAAAAATCATTCCAGGAGCTATTAGGACATCATCCCTCCAAGCATCAACATTCAATTCCCTCTTAAGTAGTTAGTAGGAAAAAAAGGAGAATTTTCTATTTTTTTTAAAGTTCAATTCATTTCTTTTAAAAAACTATTTACAATTGAGTATTATAACCTCTACATATAATACTAGATTTTTAAACAAAAAAATTCTTTGAAAATATGATACATGTATCAAGGCTCGAGATCAAGATCTTAGACGTGATGGACTAACCTTCCCCCAATGCACAACAACAAAGTCCACTTATCTCTTTAATTTGAAATCCATGCCGTTACAATTCGCTTCTCTTAAAAAATATTTATCCTCAAAATTTACCTAAATGAAACTGATATGGATATTATAGCTGCATAGCCTCATTAGGCTCCCAATTTGTCTCATCGGGACCATGATTCCTCCAAATAACTTTCACTATGGGAATCCTTTTATTCCTCAGTTCCTTGACCTCTCGAGCCAAAATCTTAAATAATTCCTCCTTATAAGAAAAATCAAGGCTCATCCATAATGTTGTGGGAAGGGTCGTAAAGATACATCCGAATCATTGATACATGGAGCATTATGAATGCACTCCATCTTTGGTGATAAGGCTAATCAATAAGCCACAAACCCAAATGTCTCAAGTACCTCATATGGTACTATGAATCATGGACTTAACTTTCCTTTATGCTCAAAATGCAATATCACCTTCCAAGGCGACACATTGAGAAACACTTTGTCACCCACAACAAACTATATGTCTTTATGCTTCAAATCTGCATAAGATCTCTAACAATCGAACACCACTCTCAACTAGTTTTGTATTAGTAAAAAATTTTCCTTCGTCTCACGGATCAATTCGATAATAAAGATCTTCCACATAATGAGCTTCATCCAAAACAATGGAGTCCTACATTTTCGTCCATACAATGCCTGAAAAATGAACCACCTGAATGTTCGATTGAAAACTATTTTTGTAGGCAAACTCAACCAACAAAAAATGATTCTCCCTAGGGGTGTAAATGAACCTAGCTTGAATGAACAATACTATGTTCATTTCGTTTGTTTGTTTTAAAAGTGTTCATGTTCGATGCATGTTCGTTTAATTTTTCAATATCATGTTCGTGTTCATTATTTTCAAATGTATTCGTATTTGTTCATTTAAAGTTTGCGAACGTGTTCGTTTAATGTTCATGAACATATTCGTTTGGATGTTCATGAACATGTTTGTTTAATGTTCGTTTAAAAGTTCACAGACATGTTCATTTAATGTTTGCGAACATGTTCGTTTAACATTCACGAGCACGTTCGTTTAGTGTTCATTTAACATTCGTGAACATGTTCGTTTATATATGTTCAAAAATGTTACCAAATAAATATAAAAGAAAAAATTAAATAGAATCACCTAATAAAACTTATATAACATCCAAAATAATAAAATACAATCTTAAAACATACTATTAGTATTTAGAAACATCCATAAACATTTCCATCTTAAAAAATACTTGAAAATAAAATGGAACAACCAAATCAGGATGAATAGACTGCTGTAACAAATGGGTCAATTCCAACAAAACCAACAAAATGAAATTATATAACAAAAGAAAACACAAAATACATCACCTTAACTAGGAGCAAACATACGAGCAACAAGTGATAGCAACTCAACAAAACATGACCATCAAATAATGAACAACACAGTCAAAACAACAAAATAAAGTAGCAAACACAACCAAAATACCTTTCCTAAAATGTTAAATCACCTACAGAACATAAGAGATAAAAACAAACAACAAGAATGTTAAAACACAAATAGCAACAACATAAAGAGAATTTAAACTAAAAAATAAATCATATATACTTTAAAATTTATAAAAATATTTAAAAATAGTAGAAATCATTAAAGATGAATACGAGAAGCATATAACAATGCCACAAGATTAAACAACCCTAAAGCACAACATATTTTATTTGAGTAAAAATTTAACCCTCTTAAAAAATGAATAAGAAAATGCACCAACATTGTAGATATTCTTCCAACAAAGACGTTTTATATTGGGAGCGTAAAATTGTTCCAGTTGTGCAAGAAAGAAACATGAAATTTCTCAAGAACATAAATTTTTTGAGCCACTAAAGATATGGTCCAATTCAATGGTTGGACATATCTAGGCTCTAGGTGCCAAGTGTAAATCTCTCTAACTAGTTCAAGTCAGAATTCTTAAATATAAAGAGGGAAAAACAAATGTCTTCTAACAGGAGCTTGAATACCAATAACATGAGTCAGTAAAATAATCAATACCATCCGCCCAAGTAACCTTTATTCCACTGTTTAAAAAATTATAATCGGTGTAAAAAAATTAAATACCTTTAAAATTCTTTAAAATTATAATTTCAAAGTAAAAAAATCTCTTTAATTTCTTCTTTCCCCTTCATAAAAAAATTAAAATTAGGTGATCAAATTAAATAATATTTTAAATATTAAATAAATATAACAAATACTTGAAAATTACTTACTTAATATTTTTTAACCCTTAAAAGTTTCGATACCAATCAAAACCACAAAGTAACATTTACATTGTATTAATTCTTAAATATAAACGATATGCATCAATCACTCTACCACTAGCACTAAAAGCATATTCTAAGGCAACTGTGGTAATAGGAATAGACAATATTTCACAAACCATTTTTTGATAAAATTCGAAACTTGAGTTTTTTAACCTTCCACCACTCTAAAGCATCGAAATCACCATAGTTTTCCTTACAAATGAAAATTCATTCTTCCAAGTATTATCTAGTTCATACTTTACATTATAAACTGTTTCAACACTCCAAATATATATCTCAAACTTGGACCTCGTAGTCATAACTTTTTCCTTTCATGTTTTACTAGTGGTAGAAGTATTGCTAACACTACTTTCTTACACACCATTTTTCATTGATATACCAACATTTGCTACTACATATTTATCCATTTATTCTTTATAAAGCACATATAAATTATCACACACAGTGCAAATTTATCTAAGAGCTTCCTCTTCAGAATAAATAACTTGAAAACTAAATTCGATCATTTCATCTTATTCCTAGGATTAAGTGTGAGTGTTCGATCGAGTCGATTCAAAAAATTTTGTGTTATTCAAGTTGACAAATCTTATTTTACAACTCAGAGTTGACTTGAAATTTTTTCGAGTCGAGTTATTCGAGTTTCTCTATAAAATAATATTTTTTTCATTTTAAAAAAGGCCTCATTAAAACCCACTTATTTTCCAAGTCATGCCAAAGCAAAACCAAAGACAGTGGAAGAAGGGAAAAGAGTACCCCAAAATATATTAACAACTAAATCGAACAATTACATAGTAAAGTTTAGAAAATCTAACATCACAAAATGTAAAAAAAACAAAAAACAAAAACAAAAAACAAAGCAATGATAGTCTAAAAAGTCAAACAACAAACAACATCTTGAGTTCTCGAAATTATATTCTCAAAGACCTTAAATTTCATCTTCTTCTTCATGCACTATCGGTAACTTCGAAAAAACTTCTTCTTTATCGAATATTCTTGATAAATCTAAAAAAGTTCAAAACAAACATGTTAGTTAAATTATAAATAAATTTATAATATAAATAAAAAAATAACATTACGAATCAAAACAAAAATATTACCATCTTCCATTTCTTGAAGTTTCACAACATACTCGTCAAGATTGATAGGATCCTTATATTTCTGAAGCCAATCCTGAGTACAAATCAAAGCTTCAACCATCGTCGGAGTTAATGAACTTTTAAAACCATCTAGAACACATTCACTGGTGCTGAATGCACTTTCTGAGGCAACTGCTGAAATAGGAATTGAGAAAACATCTCGAGCAATGAACTCGAGTTGTTTTCATCTTCCTCTTCAGTTAAATATTATCCAACTCAGACTTTTTTCCAAACTAACTTGTTGCTTCTTCAAAAAATATTGTTGCATAGCCAAACTCGCCTTTGATTGATGCAAGTCCATAGACACGAACACTTTTGTCGGAATACTTGATTGACTTTCATGAGCGCTCACAGTTTTCCCGACAATGAAATAGTATTCATCAAAAAAACAATACAATTCTTTATTAATCATCTTCATAACCTCTCTAGCAATATTAGGAAAAAGTAAGTATACCCCAAAATTCTCAAAGCCCATTTTCCGTCGTTGATCTAAGATAATGACTAAGTAAACTATGAAGTTGATGTTCTTGGCATCACCCAAATACTTGTTGTAATTCTCCCTCATTTTTGAAGCCATGGAGATTATTTCTAAATCCTCAAAATTTATCCATTCATCAAGTAAACAATGCATGTCTATCAATGTTTCCCAAAAGAAATGAGAGGTAACATGTAATGACCCAGACACCTTCAATGTAAGATTATAAAAAGGTTTTAAAACTATTGTAATTCTTCGAACATTTCCCAATCATCAAATGTAGGGACTCCATCTCTAACTGTGAGGTCGAGAAAAAAACTATTGTAATCACGAGCATATGAATCAAATGCATGCTCATATTTTTCAGCTACCTTCAACATCATATACGTTGACTTCCACCTAGTAGGCACATCTAAACGCAAATAAGCTTTAGTATCTATCATTTCTTATTATGCTTGATCATATAATTTTTTCATCCTTGATGGTGATGCTCTTATGTACTTCACAACAACTCTAACTCTATCAACAGACAAAGAAGTATACTTTACACCTTTTTGCAAGATGAGATTAATAACGTGTGCAACACATCACATATGTATATATTTCCCATTTGCAACACAAGTGTTTCGATTGTTCAACTTCTTTCTAAATATTTAATACTAACACCATTAGCAGATGCATTATCAACTGTAATAGTGAAGACTCTCTCAGTCCCTCAATCCCGAATGCATTTTCAAGGGCTTGACCTATGTTTTCACTTCTATGAGTAGATATTGGACAAAAGTTTATGATTCTCTTTCGCAACATTTATTCATCATCTATCCAATGTGCCGTTAGAACCACATAAGACACCCTTTGCAGTAAAGTCCAAGTGTCAGTTGTCAAACAAATTATTCTTGTATCTTTTGAAAAACATTCTTCACTATTCTCTTTATGGAGTTGAATAAATCGAGACAATCCCTTCTAATTGTAAAACGAGAAGGAAGATGAAATCTTGGGCATGTTAAAGAAATAAATGACTTAAACCCTTCATCCTCTACAATTCAAAAAGGTAGCTCATCCACGATTATCATGTGAATCAATGCCTTTCTAATAGCCTCTTCTTCAAACTTCCAAGTTGAAAGTTTTGTCGCTTCACTTTAAAGGTTAGACCGAAGTATTGATATTTCAAATTGTCTAGAATCTGAAGTGTTGCCTCAAGGTTTTTTAAGCATGTCTTCAAATGATTATTCAAACTAGTTGTACAACCCCCAGTTTCTATGCAGTAAGTTATGTCGCAATAATTGCATTTTACCCTATTTTCCCCATCTTCAGTTACATATTTTTTGAAATGATTACAACATGCTGCTCTTGGTTTTTGTCTATTTCGAACATTTTTATTACTCGTTGGATCATTGAATTTACATGTAGAACTTTCTAAACTTTGATTTGAACTATGACCACATGGTTGTGAGCTTTGAGTCCCTTACGATTAAGTCATCTATAAATCCTAAAAAATAAGAATTGTGACGAATATACAAAACATAAAAGGAAAAAAATAAATAATTAAACACATAGAAAAAGAATCCAGAAATTCATAAAAGAAAATATAAAATTCTGCTATCAGAAAGTAGTATCAAACTACACTGTTCAAATCTATTTTTTGAAACAATGGGCACACCAAGAACAAGTTCATGGAAGAATAATAATTAATCGAACTTTCAAACTTTTTTTGTATATTTATAGGGTATAACATGTCTATACAATGAAAGAAATTTAAGTTTGGACAATGGTTAAATCCATCTAAGGCAATCAACGACTTCACATAATCATTTTTCTATGTATGGCAGCGTCTTAATGCATTTAGTTAGCTTTTGATTTTTCTTGATTCATATCGAGTATGATCATAATGATTCATATTCCAGTTAAATATTGAAACTACTTGACTTCAATAATCATATGTTTGTGGAAGTTTTTTTTTTTTTTACAATTTCTGATTTTCGATGTATACATGTGAATATCTACAAAGTTTCTAACAAAACAAATGTTGCAAAGCTCTTACTTTTAATAGCATAATGGATCAGTTTACTAAAAAGTTATAATTTTTTCAATTTACAATGGATATTATTAGTGTTAATCATTCTGTGATATATATACAAGATTAATTATGCAGTTAACTTCGTTTGGAGAATATATGCAATTTTCAATTTGCAAAAACTAATAATTATGGAAATTAGAAAACCAAATTTCCAGAACTGTTATCTAATCCCAGATATCTCGCTTAAAAATTTTTGTTTCCAACCCATTTTTATCTATCCTATCACTTTACTATGAAATGTATTTATATTTTATGTCCGAGAGATATAAAAGATTTCACAACATTGTTTACGAGAGAGAGAGAACAAAAAATAAATACGTTAAATACTTAATATAAATGAAATTAATTACTAATCAACAAAGGGAAGCAACCAACAACTTACTTGAATTCGTGAGGCTTCGTTAACAAAAACACATATATCAATCGCTGTTGATGAGAAAAGTTTTAGGGATTTTGACTTTCGCGTGAATGTTGGTGTTTTTGGTCGTTGCCTGTTAGATCAAGGTGGTCTGTAAAGGAATTTACAAAACTAAACGGCATAGTTTTGAAATATTTAAACTAAATAGAAAAACGATGTCATTTTAAATTTCAGTTTTTTTATTTTTTGAGTTGGAAAAATTTAAATTCGACTCGAACTCGAAAACTGAATTAAAAATTCGAGTTGACTCAAATTGTAACACCCAATTCCCGTATACATTCCTACATATGAGTCCAGGATGTTACATAGAATTTGCAAAGTAATCATTTTTCCGAAAACCAATAAAATTTTGTTTCTTTCTAATATGAATTAATTATATCGAGAATCATAAAATATTTAGAAACAAAGATAGTATTGACATTAGTTACCATTAAAATGCTAGGCAATAAACTGTCATTCATAAGTAGTATTAAGCAGTATCATTCATTTAAGACAAAATAAAAACATTTTGAGTTCTAAGTATCATAACCATATAATATACATGCCAACTAGTTTATCAATATTCAAAAGATGTCATAATGAATATGGAGCATATTTGATTCCTAAAAAATTTGATGTTGAACTTGACTCCTTACTCCTTACGCTTTCTACTACCTACGCATAAAAATCATCACACGCTAAGTATATACTTAGTGAGACATTATGATACTAACAATAATAAAAATAAGAATAATAATTAAAAACATGTATAGGAAAATAACATACATATGACATAATGTAAAATCATCATATAAAACTTTACTTTCAATAAAATGAACAAACTTGTAAGTTTCACTTTCATTTCAATTCACAACCCAATGTATGATGAATGAGAATGCATGATACGTGAGTTATATATGAGTGTGCGCAAATATGTAGTCAAAATTGTCGCGTAGATAATATGCACCTAAAGTGACATGTAGAATATACATGTACTATATAACACATCATCACTGTATAAATCAGGAATATCATAATGATTAACATCATGAATTTCTTGAATGCACAAATAGTAGAATTACACATAAAGTGCCACATAGAATTAAACATAAGTGCCGCGTAGAATGTACACTAATGTACCATGTAAGATTAGTCAATAATCACTCGAACTCTTGGCATGCCAATTGTACCACTTACTCTCAATGCACATATAATGGGCATTATATTTAAATCCATATACCATTCACATGTCAAATTTCATAAACACAAATATATCAAAATATCATATAAAAATACATTGGGCAGTTCATACCCGAAATAATTCAAATCCTTTCCATAATATATTAAGAAATATCGTAACATAACCTAGATCATTTCATTGTTAGACTTTCAAGATTGGCTTATCACAAGCCAAAATATTAAAAAAATCATTTAATAAAGCATTATGAAAATATATATCATAATATGATTCCAAAACAATTTTCTTTTAAAACATTCGAGGTTGACTCATCGCAAGTTTTCCTCAAATCATATTTAAATAAGATAGAAATGCATTCACTTGATAATGCCTCACTAGAAATTCTACTACCGGTATTCCTTTACTCTTGAACTTTTTCTTTGATTTTGAATCACTTTGAACTTGCTTTTATCATGATCTACACAAGCATTATTTATCCATCACATACAAATTTCAAAATATAAATTAGTATCATACTAACATAGGAACAACTTAGTAATAAAATTCATAAAATTTCCATTGATACTTATTCGATTCTAAATCCATTTCCTCTTCAATTCTAAAATTTCCATATTCTGACAATTTGCACCACCTTTAAAGAATCATTATTATGTATTGATATACCCACTGAAATTTAATTCCGTTTCTTCCGTTGGAAAATAAGCTCGAATAAAAATCTAACCATATAAATTTCTCCTTCTAATTCAAGTTTTACAATTTATAGTGATTTTTCTAATCCAATTTTCATAAGCTGTTTTGAGCAGAATCTGCTGCCTTGTTTTCTGACCTATCATTGATTAAAAATTTGTATCTTTCATTATACAATTCAAAATCAATCCCTTTTTTTTTAAACAAAACTAGACTGACATACAAACACAACGATATAAAAATAACATTCTAATAAGTTTTATATAATTTCTAGTGTTTTTTCAAAACTTATTGCTAGATTCAAAAATCTAAACCGTTTTCATTATTTTGCATCCTCTATTTCTTCATCAATTCTTACAACTTACTTCTTGATACTTCATATTTTTTACTTTATTCAAATCAATCCCAAACATTCCAGCATTGTAAAAATATAATTAATTCAACACACGCGCCTTTACATAATTTCAATTCAATCCCATATTTCCTAATCCATTCGTCATGTCTAGCCTCAAGGAATATTTTACATATTTTCCCTAATTTATTCACCATGGCCGAATACGAAGGGTCACCTAAGACCAACTTTCCAACTTGATTTAATCATGAATTCAACTTATAAACATCATTTCCATTCATCTACAATCAAGTCCTTATCAATTTCAATTCAAACAATTTATTTCTAAATAAACCCTAATGGTCGAATATTACTACATGAAATTCCATGTAGCTTCAACCATCATACAAGTATGGAAATAGTTCTCCAACATCAACTACACCATAATCAAGCCTTAGTTCATCAAAACCTAACTTCCCCTTCATCCATCAAATTCAAGAATCCAATGTTCTAAGCATAAAAAACATGAACTAATAGTACCAATGATAGAGAATTTCATGTTGAACAATTTTCTATTTCATGTCTTCATCTAAATTCCTAAGAAATTAGCTTGAAAATAAAAAAGAAAGCTTCTCCTTACCTTAGATGAATTTCACGGACAAGAGAGAAAAGATGAACAAGTTTCTTGATTTTTTAAACAAAAATCTAAGCATACTTATAATCTTTTAATGTTAAAAATTAATTAAAATTCATTTATTGCAAAATGACCATTTAGCCTTGAAATCCAAGGCTCCATAACTTTCCACATGTCAAATTAGACCAATGAGTTAGTAGTTACCAACTTAGCCCTTCGAATTTTCAAAATTATAATCTAGCCATTTTTTATCCAATGATCCAAATTGATTATGGAAAACTATCCTAAATCCAGTGGTTCATATTAAATCCTACACATTAAAGTCATGGAAATGACATTTTTAACCTTGCTTAATCATCCTTCAAAATTTCCTAAAAATTCAATTCGATCCGATTATCTGTATTTTTTTTCTTGAATTTTATTGCTTTATAGCTTTTAATACAAAATCTGTACGAAAAATCTGATTCCGTGGAAACTTCATTCTTGGGAGTAAACTATTCATTTATGGGTCCGGATTACATAAATTTTTGAAATTACAATTTAGTCCCTAAAATTGTACATTAAAAAAATTAGATTTTTTGAGTCGAGTCAAGTTTTTCTCACCCCTACCTAGGATCTAAATAGTAGCAATAGAAATTAACAAATTACATTCGCCTCAATATTTATCAAAGTTTCCTTGCATTTTGTCGATCATTTGTGTCATTCAAATTTCATCACTAAAGATTTCTTCATCAATAACTCTTTGATAATCCATAGTTAGGAAGAAACAAATTTGAAGTTGGATATACATAATCTGATATTTATAAAAGAAAAATCATGTATTAAATTAAATATCAAAAATAAAAATTAATAAATAACGAAACTATATATATATATATTTAAATTGTTTATATGATATAATGTTGGTAAATTCATTAAAAGTGCGAATAAAGAACAAACTTCTTTAACTCTCATCCAATCTTCATCACTTGGCAAATACTTATAACTTACATCTCGTTGAGCATACCACGAAAATACATCCTTAAATTCCATTGAACATGACAACATAAAATATGTTGCATTCTACCGTGTACAATAATCTAAAATCAACATCTTATTTGGCAACTGAAGTTGTTTAACAATATCACTAAACATAGCTCACAATGGATATTGTGATATGCTTTATACTTTCCTTCACATTCTTAATTACATCTTCAATTTCAGAAAGATCATCATGCACCAATATGTTTAAGATGTGTGAACAACAAAGAACATGAAATAATTTCCCATTTAAAGGAAGCCTTTTATGAAATGAAAGGCTATCTTTCAATATCCTTACAGCTGGATCATTGCAATAAGCATTGTCTACAGAAATTGAGCATACTTTTTCTCCAATACTCCAATATTGTAAGCATTTGTACAATGCATCATATACAATAAGTCTATTATATGGAGGAGACATATCAACAAAGTTAAAAACTTTTTTTTGTTGCAAATTCCAATAAGAGTATACAACATGAGATGTCAAGACCATGTATTGAGTCTTTTGACCCAATTTCCACACATCATTTGTAATGTTAATCTTATCCACAATGTTCAATAACCCATTTAACCTCTTCTTCTAACCTCATAACTTGTCCAACAATCAGCTTTATTTGTAGCATGAGAAATTCTTACATAGTGAGGACTTGCAATTTTCATCAATAAAGTTAATAACTCATACTCAGTGAATGTAAAAGGTAATCATGAACCATTATCATGTGAGAAATAACTTTCCTAATCTTTGCTTGATCATATATTTAAGTATGGATACCAATCGTACTGTCAGATCATGGTTCTTACGATAGCAAAAAAAATTGCCTTGTCCCATTAAAAGTACCTGGCATTTCACAAAACCATCTAAATGAGTTTTAAACTGTGTAGTTGTACTGATCACGTGTAAATGTGTGTGTTGTGGCACACAAATCTATGTAAGTATACACAATCAATGCAAATAATATAGTAGTAAGTGAGTTATCTTCTCCTTAGGGATTGATGGGAATTTTTGGTGTTTTCAACAATTAGAACTAGGTGTCACTAACTAGTCCTACGATTCTTGCTAAACAACAATAAAGTGTACAATCAGATGGAAATGTATTGTCGAGGCAAGAAAAATTCTAAAGTGTAGTGATCAGAAAAGTTTGGCCGAGGCAATAAAAATATGTAAAGGTAAACAAAGAAAAGTTGTTAAAGAAATAAAAATTAACAATTATCAAATATTCAGAAAAACCTCACACAATCAGACTTCTAACGGAGCACTTGGGTTGGACTTGCTATGGTGACAAATTATTCTACGTTTATAAAGATTCAGAATGCTATGCTTATGTTGCTCAATAGGATTTAATAGAGTGTTTTAGGACTTTTGCTATAGCAATACTAGTCGGCGTGAACTACAACCCTTGGTCTGTCAAACTATTGTTGCGGTAATACCACTCAGCGTAAACTATATCCTTTGTCCTATCTCACTCAAGTACTTACCTTTTTAGCCGAATGAAATGCTTTCCTTATATCTAAGTGGATTAAAACCTCACCATCCTAGATTAGTTCCCTTGTTCACGTAGATATACCCTAACTCTCTCGATATTAGGCATCTACTCCTAAAAATAGAAATCTCTCGAAGGCTCTTACAAAGACTAGGATTGTTCTACCGTGGCACCAGACAATCTCTCAAAAGCTCTTATAGCGTCAAGGATAAATATTGAAACTGTGAACAAAACAACACTTAGCAAAAACAAAAACTGCATCAATAATTAGCAATTAAGAAAAATATTTTTCAAGCGTCATCCAACACCAAATAAAACAATTATGGT
Organism: Hibiscus syriacus; assembly: GCF_006381635.1. Taxonomy (NCBI): domain Eukaryota; kingdom Viridiplantae; phylum Streptophyta; class Magnoliopsida; order Malvales; family Malvaceae; genus Hibiscus; species Hibiscus syriacus. The sequence goes on along the minus strand of NW_024063145.1, from coordinate 1,185,192 downwards.
GTGGTAAATATCATCCAAGAATCATTCATTAAATACAACCCTTTAACCAATATGGAAATAAAAACAAAGGAAGAAAAACTCCCAAAATTAGAGCTCTACCATGACATTCTGACCACCGCCACACCTATTATGGTGACCAACCTCTCTCGAGGCCTGGCCCCTACTCCAATGAAGTCCGGCTATAGAGGGCACCAAGAACGGTTGAGTGGGGAACGGTGTGAAAGTGAGTGTTGCAGCCGTCTACTCCAAGCCTTGGGTATATTATTCTCTCTTCTTCTCGATTCTGATCTCCTTATGAAGAATTATAATAGGCTATTTATAGTGGGAATTTCTAGGGTTTAGTGCATGTGGAAATTCCTTAAACACCCTTACTATCAAACCCATTATATGAATGATGTAGCGGCTATCGATGGTCCCCATTAACTTAATAAGGGTATAATTGCATGTGTGGTTGAAGATGGGCAAGTGACGTCAGCAGTGTCGTCAATCTACGTCAGACTTGCATGATATCTCTCGCCTAGGAGAGAAAATATGTTCCTCAATGTCATCTTTTTCTACTCCACTGGCCCTAGAAAATTGATTTGTCTCGGCTAATAAATTATTCCTTCATCATTTCTTATATCAACGCAACCAGCAAACAACATTCCTCTTCAGCAGCATTAGTTAAACTAAATAAAGTTTGCCTCGGAAAAACTTGTCCACCACAAGAAAATGTGTTCTACATGCAACTATATGCAACTAAAATGCTATGAAAATGGCTTTTACAAATAATAACCTAAATAAAAAGACCCAGAACATTGTCTTTTACGGAGTTATCACACCCCCAAACTTAAGCTATTGCTTGTCTTCAAGCAATGAATAATAAGCATTAGAAAAATTAAGTGTCACGATAAAGTAAGAATTAGGATAATCATGTGGTTTAAAATTTCATCCCTCAACAAAAAGTTTGGCCTCAACATGCAAGACTGTATGAGAAGTTAAACACCTTTCCCTAAGTCAAGACTCTTTGTCAGTGTGTGTGCGTGATTGTGTCTATTCTATCCTTTAAAGTATTTAGAAAACTCTTAAGTAAGTTCTTCTATTTTTCCAAGACATCAAATAGTTCACTGAGAACAGTTTCACTCCTATTTATTCTACATGTAACTTCATACTTTGTGTTGTTTTTTTGTACTGTTTTTTTAACAACTGCTATGAGGGGTGTCAGATCTCACCTACCATCCCACACACTAGGAGAAAGGGAGCATACCTTCCACCCAAGCTAGTCAGGTAGAGTCATCACGTGACTACTTTCATTCACTCATGTGCTAAGGCTACCATTTATTCAAGGGGTTTTCCAGGTAATGTTGTAACACAGAGGAGCGTCCCTCTACAGTTATGTCGAGGCATTTATTCACAAGTCACCACAATTCAAACATTAAGAAGTTTAATTTAGCCTTTCAAACATTGATATGCAGTTTAGTATATTACTAAAATTTTATGTCACAAGGCGCAAAAGTTCTTCCATAAAAAATTCTAAGTTCTTTAAGCATATAAAACATACAATCGTGTTCAAATAGTCAAAAAGAATCAAGTCCTAGGGTTGGTTCTATCTTCCTCAATAGTCATGTACAATAATTTCTAGCAATGACAATTTTTTTATCATCAGTGGATATCATCAATTTATTCCACGTAACTAACCTGATCTTAACTAATTCCATAACAAAAAAAATATTCTACTAAACATTATCAATGCAAATGACTAAGTATGAGCAATACTTCCCCCAATCTTGAGGGATGCATTGTCCTCAATGCATAAAGACTAAACTAAAGATGAAATGCAATGCAAGGTACCTTGACTAACAACCATTTTGATGGTGGTGGGGTTGTTTTGCTTAGATTATTGAGGTGGAGAAGTCCAATCATGATTGGTTATCTTCTTCAGGCGACGATCTTCACAAGTTTAATCTTACAGTGATTACATTACACTTTTTCAGTCCCATCAACAAGCTTAACGATAGTAAATTCTTACAAACTAGTTGATGTCTTGTTTCATTTCTCCTCGTACATGTGTCAACATCAATTCATCCAAATACTCATGTTTCTCAGGGGTTGATTTTTCATGACTATTTTCTCGAGCATTGGAAATTACATTTCCTTCAGTGACATCCACCAGTGAAAAAGAACCATTGCACGAACAATGACCTTGTTATGAGTTATAAGATATATGATGTAAGGTACTCCTACCTTAAATTGATTGTGGATCTAGGAAGGAAGCAAAACAGCCTGCATAAGTGAATAACTTAAATAGATGGTTTAATAGTTGACGTAAAGGTGAAATGGAGGGCTATTTATGTTTAAGAATATAGTAGAGGAAGTAGGATGATATGGCTATGGTATGGTTTATGAAACAGAGAATGTTTGGTGAGGATAATATCTTAGAAAGACCAAGAAGAACCAGTGCTACAATGAGCAAAGACCCAGCCTTACAAATCTCTCTAAGGGGTGGTAACAAAGGACTTGGACCCACTATCTATAAGAAGATAGGAACCACAAGTATCAAGGAATAGAAGTTGATGCCACAAGTAATTAACTTACTTGATAAGTCGATAAAATCACAAGGGCTTGAGAAAAGAGAACAATCTCACTTAATTATATGAAAGGTGTGTTTACAAAATGAATAGGACTAGTCTATTTATAGGAATTGAAAGGACATGGCTGAATGGATACATGTTAGATCGGCCAAGCCTTGTGTCCTTCTAGAATGACATAATTAATTAATTAAGTATATGAATGAAAGGGGATAATGTTTCAGCTGAATGGAGGGGGCATGTCTCTTGGCCGAATGATGCTTGAACTCCTTCAAGTTGGCGCCTAAATGAAGCATTATGAGCCTTGGCCGAATGGTTGGCTTGTTTGGTGTTTGGTACCCCTAGGAGGAGTCCACACGCTTGGCACATGGTTGCTGGTCACAAGGCGCACACATGGTTATCTAGGAGGCTTATGGTGTAGCCTTATGCATATGATGAAGACCAAATATGTGTAGCAGCCTTGGGCGTGAGTTGAGCTATCTTCAAGCTTGCATGTGTATATCTAGTTAACAATGCAAGGGTGGTGATGAAGGCTCTTCTTAGCCGTGATCTCCTAAGCTCCCTAGCATCACCTTAGCTATGTTTAGCTACATTTGTTTTCACTTTAGCAACTTTTCTTCAAATAGTCCAACTAGCTAAGATTAGCTAACCTTGAGCTCCTCCAGCTGAGTTGAGTTTCCCATTATGTTCTATGATCTACCATGTTGTTTAAGAGTTAATTGTGAGCTGCATATGGATCCCAATTACTCCAAAAAGCTGTCCCAATGTGTGCCATGCTTCCATGTACCTACATGTGCAAAGAAAATAAGGTAAATCAAAGGCATTGAGCTTGTATGATCCAATTACCTTGCTGCCGTGCATGAATATGATCTTGTGAGCTATGAATGCATTTCATGACCTAAGTACACAATGATATAACATATGTAAGATAATATATAAGACTTATGAGATAAAATGAATGCACATGAGCTAACAAATGAATGGTTAAGCATGCTGCCACTTCATGAATGTAATGAATCATGCTTAAATGAATGCAAGACTAATCTAACATACTTAACATATTTATAACATTGTGCATCAATCATAAGATGTGGATATGCTAATTTACTTTACTCATTAAATCACATAACTAACAACCTTAGCATGATATGTATGATTATTTCATAAATGATCATAATGATAGAAAGTAAGTAAAGTATTAAGATGTTCAAGAATACTCCCTTTGCATGTGGTGAAAATGTGCTTGCCTCAACATACCTAAGAATTAAAAAATCAACTTATTATTAGTGGGCAACACTACATATAATAAACAAGAGCTATGAAAGCAATAATACATATTACTTAAACAAGTTTAAAGACAATAGTATACCACAAATAAAGATCTGAAAATGTCTCCCCCAAACTCTTTGTGGCCTCATCGAATCTCATTTTTGGAGAGACTGTTAGAAAGGGTTGTATCTTATAAGAGGATATATATTACCAATATATGGGAAATAAAGGAAAGGATAACTCTTTTGATATACCTTTTAAAAATAAAAGTCGATTATTTATGACAACTGATAAAGTTGAACAATGAAATATATCAAGAGATGCAACAAATTATCTAGTTGAAGATGGAATTAATTTGAATCCAAATTAAATCGGTCTTGACTTCTCACTGTCATTCCATAAGATAATTGACATTATATAAATCGAACATACAAATCAACACGTACTTAATCGTTTGCGAGCATCATTAAGCAAAGAAATTTTACCTTGCAATTTACAAGTCATTTTTTATATAAGTTAAAATAAAGTTATTAATACTTGATTTTGAATATGAATGAACAAAACTAAAAACATTAACATAAATAAAAATATTATTTACATTTGATAAATTAGTGATATATAACATTAGTGAGAAATGCAATCTGTTGATAAATATATTAATGATATTAATTTATCAAAATTAGAGATAACATTTTACCAAATATATTAATGCATTATGTAAATTATGATGAGGAATGATTAGTAGTTGTGGAGGATTCCTATGAAATGTTTGATTCTTATAAACATGATGCAAGTACACATAGTCCATAACACTAAAAGATTGTAAAGAAAACACCATATTTCAAGAGGTCGATAAATAATCCGAAGATTAGCGATATTCATACAAAGATAAACATTCTGGCAAACATAGGTTGATAGAGGAGTAAAGTTAAGGACATGATACTAACTTCAAACTTTTCAACAACATGCCGTAACTTTTCTGAAGATTAGAAACATCCCTATAAAGATAAATATTCTTACAAACATATACCTACAACTTTTAGTGCTTAGTACCATGAGTCATGGAAATTTAATAACAAGTAAATAAATAAACATGTTCTTGTTTCATAAAGATTCTGAATTCTCCTGAAGCTGACGACAAACGACGAACGAAGACTTCTTGGTACCGCTATGATTGGGACAAGGTGAGGAGCAAAAAGAAACTTAAAGTTTAAAAGACATCCTCACAAAAGATGATTTAGGGTTTGACAAATCTCGTGAAAAATAGAGAAAATGAAGCTTTTAGAGATGAACGACGGGCTAGAAGGGAAAAGAAATGAGGAAAAGAGTTTTAGTGTTATAATTAGGAGTAAATAGTAAAACTACATAATTAGTGCTTTAACTTTTTAGGGTTCATAGTTTAAACACTAAATTTGATCATATATTCATTTAGTATGTACATTCACTAATATTTAAAATGTAAGAAAATTAAACGAGCTTATAAACAAGCTTGTTTGTGAACATATACGAACTGTTGAACCATGTTTTGTAATATTTTGATATAACAATTTAAGGGCAAAATGTTTTTGGACTTGATTGAATTTGTTCAAAGTTTTAAAAAATAATTTAAAGTCCATAACTAAAATTTGAACACAAAATAGTTTTCTAAGTAAATAGTACCAATATTGTTCTTACAGTATTGATACTACATGAACAATATCGATATTGTTCATGTTGTACCGATAGCGAAAGTAAGAGAAGTATCGATACTCTTTTGGTAGTATCGATACTACCCGTTCTTTTCCAAAATGTTCAAATTCTAGAATAAAAAATTGGTACTGATACTACTTTACATAGTGATATTGATACCATGAAACTCTACTATCAATACTAATTAATCCCAACGATCACTAACAACTAGTTTATTTAAATATTATAAAGGAAGTATCAATACTCTCTATTCTTGGTAGTTTTACTTTTGCAGAAATTTTATCCCCAATGACTTTAAACTTCCTCCAACGGATAGAAACAACCACAAACACATTCCAACATATAAAAACAAATCAATAGCACTTGTAAAATGTTACAACACCCATCTAATCAATCTATATCAAGAGAAAAGTCCGTCCAATCTTTTATTTCCTTTTTTTTCTTGTACGTATGTGCTTGAGCTCATTGTAAATCTTTCAATTGTTTGTCTTGTGAGCTTAATTATTGTAAACACCTACCTTGTGAGGTTTTCTTGTTTACAACTTTTATCCTTTTTGTAAAAAGGGAGTTGTTCTAGTTTAGCCTTTGAAAAACTAGGGAGATTGTAAAGGTTACTCTTGAGTTTAGAAAAAGAAAGAACAAATTAGTGAATTTGTTAGAGAATGCTTAGTGTGGAGCTAAGGTAATGGATGTAGACTTGGTTTAGAATTCGAACAACTATAAATCGTTATGCAAATTTTCTTATTCTTAATCCTCCAAACCCAAATTTTTCAAAAGGTCAATTCACCCATTCTTGACATTTTTCGGTTGATTATTTAAGCTTCATAAATCCTAACATGAATCGAACACACCCCTGTTCGTGCTAATTCGTTTATTAAACGAACATAAAATTTTTGTTCATTCTCATTTATTTATTTTAGCAAATGAACATAAACGAACATTTTACAAACAATTCACCGAACGATCTGTTCATTTACACCCATAATCCTCCCAACTACCCTCAAAATCGATGATGCAACACCCAAGCATGTCCTCAAGAATCTAAAATGCTATTTCTAACTAATCATTAATTTATGAGTGCAAAATGATATTGGAGTGCAACCGGGTACACAAAGCCTCATAAACTGCATTCCAAAACCTCAAAGTGAAACACAAATCTCTATTAAAGATAATCAAAGTTGGCACTCCATGCAACCTCGCTATTTAGTGAATGTATAATTGTATCAATCTCTCGATTTAAAGTCCATTTGTTTACAAAGAAAATGGTTTTTTCTTGGTTAATCTATTCACGATGACCCAAATGGCATCGTGTTTTGATGATTCATCGAGAAACCCATCATGAAATCTATAGTCACACTATCCTATTTTCATCGAGGAATCTAATTTCGTACTCATAATCATTTTGTTTTTGGGACAATACGATCCCTTTAAGTTATTAACTTTGGGCATTGTGAGGTGCTTCAACCTTCCTCATGTTTAGCTTATTTCCGAATTCGATCATGATCTCATTGTAGACGGGGACCAAACTCATGTGTATCCAGTTCTACCTAGCTAAATATGATCAATGATGACTCCAACTGTATGATGAATTCTTCAAAAACTCAACATAATCGATTCATCATAAGATGACTTAGAAAATATCTTTTTATTTTATTAATAAAATAATACTACGATGTTGATTGTTTGTGCCACATAAGGAGACATGACCTCTGTTTTGAAAACCGGACCGGACCGGTCGGTTCAACCGGAAACCATTGCCTAGTCCGGTTCAATCTAAACCGGTTGAACCGCTACTAGTGAACCGGCCAGAATCGCTGAACCGTTTGAACCGGACCGGCTGAAAACCGGAAAAAACCGGAAATTTTGTTTTTTAAAAAAAATAATTAAACCAAACGTCGTTCGTTAAACGAGTCAAGTCAAATTCGAGTATTGCTGAGCTCGACTCGAACTTGAAAACTTTAAAAGTAAGCTCAACTCCACTCAAACTCACAAGTTAAAAATTATCAAGTTCAACTCGAACTCGAAATATAATATTGAAACTTGAACTCAAAAAGGCTTGAACTAAAAAAAAATTTAGAAGCTCAATTGAAGCCTAAAATTCGAGCTTGATTGAAGTGAAAGAATAATTCACTCAATGCTCACCAAAAGGCTCCATGATTTTGAATGCCAAATTACCTCTATTATTTATAGAAGTTAGTTGTGATGCTCTTCTATGTTTCTTAGCAATATGAGATTGTTTTGTTCTCATATTTTTACTCTTTAGACTTTTGGGATGCTCTTCTATGTTTCTTAGCCATGTGAGATTATTTTTAAAAAAAAAATTAAACCAACAATATCATTTTGTTATGATTTTTTTAGCCCCAAATTTATTTTTTAATTATAGTTTATAATTATTTATTATTTAATATGTTTTACCTTAAATATTATGTTGTAGTTAATTTGAATCATTTTGTTTCACTTGATTTTATGGTTTTTAATTTATATATGTTATGACTTGCTTTGAATAAGACTTGTGATATAAAAAAATTATTTTTTATTAAATACTTTTGGTATTTTTATTTAATTTTTTAAATAATTATGACGTCGTCCGGTTCTTCCGACATGTCGAACCGGTTCGACCGGTTGAACCAGTGAACCGGTAGTATGACCGGTTCGCTAACTGGTCCGGTTCTGAAAATCATGGACATGACTGACTATACATACCTTTTTCCTACGTACATGACACAGAAGTTTCATTTTAGAAATTAGGGTAAACTACATGTTTAATACCTAGATTATTAGTTTTGTTTCATTTTAATACATAAACTTTCATTTGTTTCAAAATCATACCTAACATTTACTTTTTGTTTCGTTTTAGTACGTCGCTGTTAAAACGTAGCATAATTGTTACAACATGACACTTTTTTATGGGTAAATTACATCATTCATTACTCAACTAACTTTTTACTCCTATTTTTGTCACTGAAGTTTATTTTTTTAGATTTAATTACTTAACTTTCAAATTACTCCTAATTTAATCACTCTAACTTTCAAATTTAATTTTTTATTTTAATTATATATTAATAAAATAATAATAAAAAATTTATGTCACACAAATTATTTATAAAATAAATTATAGTGATTAAACCATGAGTAGTTTAGAAGTTAATAGTTAATTGAAAATTTTTAAACTTAAGTGACCAAAATAGGAGTGAAAAGATAGTTAAGTGATGAATGATGTAATTTACCCAAAAAATTCCACATGCAACAATTCTATTAAGTTTTTAATGGAAGGTACTAAAATGAAACAAAAGTTAAATGTTATGTATGATTTTGAAATAAATGAAAGTTTAGGTACTAAAACGAAAAAAAAACTGATAGTTTAAGTACTAACGTGTAGTTTATCCTATAAATTAATAAGAAACTAGTGTTAGGTTAAAAAAAATTTTTAAAATATTTTTTAGCAAAAAACTACACCCAATACCAAGTTGATAAATTAAAAAAATATTATTTTTAAAATCAAATTGTTAAGAGCTTTGAAGCCTTTTCTGGTATTTCTAGCCAATTTGATTAATATATATAGATAAATAGATAGAAGTATATTAGTTAAGATTCACCTACATAATGTAAAATTCTTTCAGTTTTACATAGATTTAGAACCGTTGGATGAGTGGAAATAGATGACTGAGAATAATTCATTTTTTTCTAGTGAATATTTTCTTATTTCCTTCTGTTATTTACAACCATCTATTTTCACTTATATAAAATTCCTAAATCTATGTAAAACTAAAAGAATTTTACATTGTGTAAGTGAATCCAATTACACCTAGTGTAAAACTAAGAGTTTTACATCTTTTTAAGACTGTTGGAAATGAGAATATATTCATTAGGAAAAACAAAGAGTTAATCTAGCCTTTGATTTCCATCATCCAGCGGTCCTAAAAATGTTTAAAACTCTCTCTCTCTCTCTCTCACACACACACACGCACGCACCCATGCAGACACACACACGCGCACACACACATGCACACGCACACGCACACTCATGTGCACGCGCACACATGTACCCATACGCCCACACACGCACGCATACACACGCGCGTGTGCACACACACATACGTATATGTGGGTTATAATCCACTTATACCAAGTGTAAAACTAAGAGTTTTACATCTTTTTAGGACTGTTAGATGATGGAAATCAAATGCTAAGATTAACTTATTGTTTTTTTTCAATGAATTTCTTCTCATTTCCTATTGTTAATCTCAACCTTTGATTTGTAATATTTCAAGTGTCTTATCCACTTCCAAATCCAGTCGAACTGATCAGATCCCAATAATGTTGTACTTACCAAGTTTGCGGGTAGAGTAGTCTCTCGAATATTCACTTCTTAGTTCTAATTGCGCCATAGAGTTTAGTTGGTCTGAGCTGAGCACTTTCATAATTTTCATCGATCGAACCTCGAGGAGACAAACAAGTATTTATTCATTCCATGACTTGGAGTTACTGATCACTTGTAAATGTGTGTGTTGTGGCATGCAAATTTGTGCAAGTATACACAATCGATGCAAGTAATATTGTAGTGAGTGAATATCATCTTTATAGGGATTGTAGGGCTTTTAAAATATTACTACAGCTAGAAATAGGTGCCACTAACTAATCCTAAGTATTTAAGTCAAATGATATAAATAAGGAAAATATACAGTGGCAAATGGTATGAACATATGGAAAAAGTTTAGTTGAGGCAAGGAAATTGTAAAGTGAAGTGAGCAAAAAAGTTTTGTCGGGGAAAGAAAATATGCAAGGCAAATAAATAAAAAGTTGTCAAGGCTAAAGTTGTCAAAACTCTATAAATAGGCTGGCAACCTCACAAAATTAGACTTCTAAATGAGCAATTGGGTTGTATTTGCTACGGCGAGAAATTGTTCTATGGCTAGGATGATATAGTATGCTATGCCTATACTGCCCCGATAGGATTAACTAAAGTATTCTAGGACTTTTGCTACAGAAATACTACTCGACATGAACTACAACCCTTGGCTTGTCAAACTATTGCTGCGACAATACCCCTCTACGTAAACTGTAGTTTTTCGTCTATCTTACTTAAGTATTTACCCTTTTTAGTCGAATGAAACCCTCTCCTTATCTCTAAAGCATATTAGAACCTCTTTACCCCCGATTAGTTCCTTTGTTCACGTAGATCTAACTTAACTCTCTTGATATTAAGTATCAAGTCCTAGAAAAATGACAATCTCTCAAAAGCTCTTACAATCAAATAAAGTATCATCCAACACCAAATAAAATAGTTTATGGTGTGGTAAATATCTTCCCAAAAATTAATATTGAAGTACAAGCCCTTAAAAGATAAGAAAATGAAGAACAAAAGGAAGAAAAACTCTCAGAACAGAACTTTGCCATGACATCATACCACCACCATGACTGCTCAAGCGACTAGCCTCTGTCGAGGGACTAGCCACTACTCCAGCGAAGCCTAGCTATGGAAAGCACGAAGGACAGACGAGTGGGGAAAGGTGGAAAAGAGTACGCCGCAGTCACCTTTTTCCAAGCCTAGGGTATTTTCTCTATATGATTCTAAACAATTTATGAATAGTTATAATGGAGTATTTATAGTTGGAATTTCTAGGGTTTAGTGCCCTTGTAAATTCCCTAAATACCCTTGAAGTCAAACCCTTTTTGTGAATAACATAGTAGCTGGTGGTGGTCAAATTCCTTGATGAAGGCATGATTGCACGTGAGGTGAATAGGGCATCTGGCTAAGTGACGTCAGCAGTACCATCAGACTAGCAAGATAAAATTTGCCTTGGCAAGAAAATTTGTTTCTTACTATCATCGTCTTCTGTTCCACTGGCCCTAGCAAATTATTTTTTCTTGAAAAAATGAATTCATCCTTATTAATTTCTTGCATCATCACAACCAACGAACAACCTTTCTCCTCAACATCATCAGTTTAACCAAATAAACTTTGCCTAAGCAAAACTTATCCACCACATGCAAATATGTCCTAAATACAACTAAATGCAACTAAAATTATAATTAAATGGCTTTTAGACACTTAATAACTTAAGTAAAAAAACCTAAAATATAGTCTTTTTACGGAGTTATTAGTTACCTTAGGTCATTTACACTCTAGGGGTATTTTGGTCATTTTATAGTTCAAGGGTATTCAGTCATTTTCTTTGATTCAAACGTATGAATCATTCTAATAATTTTATTTATTAGGTGGTTTTATCCAAAAACCAAAAATTCTAAATCTTTTACCATCTTAGAGGTTAAAATCGGTTATCTAGGATTTTTTAAGTAAAACTAGCATTTTCCATGTACCTCAATAGTATCACTAGATCAATATGTCTTTTCGAAGTTATTTTTCCACTTCTAGAGATAATTCTTGTATTTTTACAACATAAGGGTATTTTCATAATTTTACCCCATAAGGTTATTTTCGTAATTTTACCACATAAGGGTATTTTCATAATTTTACCTAATAGAAGTATTTTCATAATTTCTCATCCAAGTACCTTTGGAATTTAATCTTTAAAGAGATAAATCAGAATTTACAAATCCTGAGGTTGATTGCTTTACCAATTAATCACAGAACTTGTAATTTAATTCCTATCGATCTTCCAATTTCTTATACGACTCATATGAGTCATATTCAATTTACTAACTTTACACCATATTCGATTCTAGTCCAATAATAATTAACTATATGTAAATGATCAATAATATTTTTATTCATGCAACTCATACCAACATGTTCCTAAAAGCATGCAAGATGGTAGTAATGTATTACCTTAATTTTCGTGCTCCACTGATCAAACATTAAAACTCTATTCGATCACTCTCGAACTTGAATCCAATATCTAATAATATCTCGTATACATATCAATAGAAATTACGTCAGAAACGGAGCTTAATTATGAAAAACGGATCGAATGGGGAGGTTAATCAGTGAAAAATAACTTATAGGGTTTGAATTTGGCGAGACAGACCCAAAAACGGACTCAGGACGTCAAAAAACATCAGGATAGGTGTTCCTGGAAAAAGTCAACGATGGTTAACGATCAACATTTGGTCAACGCCTGGTCAGCAGTCAAGGTTCGGTCAATAGCTCGGCTCGACTTGATGGTTCGGCTAACAGTTCAACTTGATCGGGTCAGTCTGGTCTAACCGGTTTAGACCGGATGTACTGGTTCAGCAGACCCCCTAGATGCAGACGACGTCCACGCGTAGGGAGCGGCATGTGTGGTAGCTCCGGTCGTTGGACGGTGATGAAAATTTCTAGTTTATTAGATTTTCGGCACGGAAGTCTCGTGCAAGTGTTATTTTTTAATGAAACACGACAGAGTGTGTAAATTTTAAAACGTTCAAACTTTTCCAAAGGTGATCGGCGAGTGACAAACGCGCGGAGCAATGATGGCGTGACAATTTCGGTCGAATTTTGAGCACACAACGAATGATGAGTCCAATGGTGTAGGTGGTGAGGCGAACTGCCGACCGGATCGATGTGAATCAATGAAAATCCGAGCACTGGAGGTGGATTTTTCCAGCGATGCTTCGAACGTTGATTCGCATCGATTAACGATGAATCATGCTTTGATAGTGCTTGAGTCTTGGTCACCGATCGATGGCGAGTTGAATAGGAGTGGTGGCGAGCTGAGTGGTGGTCGGACGGTGGAGAAATTGACATTGAAAGGGTCGATGATTAGGGATTTATGGGGGTTAGGGATTGGGGATTTTTGGGTATATATAACCCAGCCAAAACTATTAAAAATATATAACACGTGCGTGCGCACACATACACACGTATATATGGGTTATAATCCACTTATACTGAGTGTAAAACTAAGAGTATTACATCTTTTCAGGATTGTTAGATGATGAAAATCAAATGCTAAGATTAACTTATTGTTTTTCTTTTCAGTGAATATCTCAGCCTTTGATTTTTTTTATCCAACGATCCTAAAAAGGTGTAAAACTAAAAGGATTCAAAATTATGTATGATGTTTAAAAAGTAGAATAATACGAGAAATGACCAAACGTCCATAATGTGAAATTTAGAAAAACTAAATCTTTGGGTTTAAGACATCAAATTCAATCTATAGCCACTCAAAGGCATCCACGCAACACTAGGGGTGTAAACGAGCCGAGTCGAGCTCGAGTATCGCCGAGCTCGACTCGAACTCGAAAACTTTAAATGTAAACTCGACTCGACTCGAAAACTCGCGAGCCTAAAATTTTCAAGCTCGACTCGAACTCAAAAAAAAATTCAGGAGCTCGATTGAAACTTGAGACTCGAGCTCGATTGAAGCTCGATTTTGAGCTCGATTCAAGCTCGAACTCGATTCAAGCTCGAACTAAAACTCGAATTTGAACCTACAAAAATCTTATATTGCATTTAAAATATATAAATAATTTTCCCTTTAATCAACCATCACCAATACATTATAATATGATTGTATGAACTATAAAAAATCTAAAAAATAAAAATATAATTACAAGAAATTTAAGATAATTAATATAAACTTTGAAGTTTTTTTTTATAATAATTATCAGTATTATTATTACTCATGTTTATTATATTAACATATGGTGCAAATCCACCAGGAGGAAGCCCGAGATAGTGCGCCACCCACGTGAACCATGCTGGTCAGCCATCCACCGAAACCAATGCTACTGTCGCCCATGCTGGCCATGCTCGAATCCATGCCCTGCAGACACACAAAACAAGGGACAGTGCACCAAGCACAACAAGGGACAGTGCGCCACCCACGTGAACCATGCTAGTCAGCCATCCACTGAAATCAATGCTATTGTCGCCCATGCTGGCCATGCTCGAATTCATGCCCTGCAGACACACAAAACAAGAGACAGAGCACCAAGCACAACAAGGGACAGTGCGCCACCTACGTGACTTTTGTTTGTCTGGACTCTGGAACAAGTGGGTCGTCGGGGTTTGGATCAGTCAGCAAGGAGCAGATTGAGAGCAGAACCTATTTTGCAACAGTGTTAGTTTTGTTGACAATGTTTATAGTACAAAACATCGTAGCAATGGAAGAGACATAAAGTTGTGACTGTCTAAACAAGAGATCTAGCTTAAACAACATTTACCTTGTGAAGAATGAGTTACAGACGTTTAATTTCCTTCTTTGGATAATCAGCATCTTTCTTCTCCAAACAGTTTTTAGCAACTTTCAAATATATATTTCCATACCTGGCAATCGACAACATAGAATAGTAAGCATATAACATAAAGGAACTTTAAACAAAGTAGGAATTTGTAAGAAGTTTTCCTTAGGAGCTGAATATTAAGAAACCGATTAAATACCTCGAATCAAAACCCTTGAATTTCTCAACTTCCTTTTTGATCTTTGAAAATGCTGATTTCTTCTCATCGCCGGTAGCAGCCACGAACTCCTTAACCAATGGATCCAATCCAAACTTGACAAAATACCAGCCTACACAAAGACAAGGGGAGAATAAGTGAACAACCAATCTCAAACAGAAGAAATGGTGATGACGAACATGATGTAAACAATGTATACTGTGAGCTACTACTAACCTTTGAAGTTAGCTGCCCTTTTGCATTACGATTGGTGCCACATTTTTTATTGATGACAACAACAAAAGCATTCAAATCTCTTTCACCATTGTAATCTTCACCAGTTTTGTTGCCCTTGAGAAAGAATTTCAATGTCGGAAATCCGGTTACTTCGTACCTGCACTCATAATGCATAGGCCTTAATATGCATCAACAGAATCCCTCCCTTTTATAAAGGAAACCCTAACTTATTGGCCACATTTACACTTATTTTTCCTCTAAATCTTTGTATTTATCGACATCTAGATTAGCTATTATTACATCATCTTCCATTTTAAATGTTGTCGCTACCTCTTCATAGGTCTATATAGACAAAAAAGAAACAAAAGGTTAGAATAGTTTGCTACTTCAGCCAACTCTATTAAGCGAAGATATAGATGCTTACAGGCGCAAGGATTTTGCAATGGCCACACCTAGCAGGAAAAAGTTAAAACACATTCAGTAGGAAAAAAAAATTAAAGCAGAAGAATTCCACCAGCAAAAATTGTTACATGTATGAGGAAAATAAACCAAACGCTTACCAAGGAGCATAAAACTCAACCAACACGTCTTTGGTCTCATCAAGAACAACCTCATCAAAATTATCAGCATTTAGCACTACAACACTGGATGGACAGCAAATCCTTGAGTTCCTTCAAAATCCGCTTTGAAGCCATGACGCTCGAACAGCAAAGAACGCAACAGAACAGAGGACAAGACAAAAATTCTTTCTAGATGGACAGGAGCCAGGAGAGAAAAAAAAGAAACGAAAAGAAAGCTAAAAAGATAGAAGGGAAGAACAAGTTAGAAAAGTATAAAGCTTTGAATTCAAGGATCAAACTTTGAAGGCAGAGAGATCCCTATCCTCTTCTCCACCCATAAATCCCTTGACTTTGCAATTGAAGCTTCAAACCAAGACACACAGAGAGAGCAATTTTGCTATTAGGGCTGTGCGCCTGTACGGCTGTGTTTGGTATTTTGTGTGCGTGAGTTTAGTTTAGGTTTAGATAAATTTAGGTTTCATATTAATATTTTGGTAAATTAAGTTATAGTCCCCCAAACTTGAGCACCATTTTATAAATCCTTAATTTAATTCTTGATTTGTATGTTGAATTTTACGTTTATTTAAATATAGTCATTAGTTTAATATGTATATGCATGTTTAATAAATTTATAGTTTGGTATGTTATATTTTAATTTTTGTATTTCAATCACATTTGTTTAAATTTTCTTATTTGTTTTAAATGTTCAGGTGTCATTTATGTTATTTTCCATTATATTTTAGCTTAAACCAAATAGTATCAATTGCATATAAGACCTTCTAGTTTATGCACATTTTGTATTTAAGTCATTGGTTTAATTCCAATTTTGTAAGTTTAATTTTACATTTACTTGAATTTAATCATCATTCTAAAGTTAGTATATTTAGCTTAAATTAGTCCTCACATTTAGGTTTCTCTTAATTTAGTCCCTGTTTAGGATTGTTTTCTTTAATTAGTTGTGTATATTTATTTTGCATGTTGATATGTTTATGTATAAGTATGCGAATGATTTATTTAGGAGTCACATAACATTATTTTGCATAATTTGTATGTGGCCTTCATGTGCATAACTTAACCCCTATCACATAATTGGGTTTAGGGATTAGGGTTTGGTGTTTAAGGTTTAAAGTTTAGGGTTTAAAGTTTATAGAATAAGGTTTAGGGTTCATTACAAAGATATCATTTAATCGACTTGGTATTGGATTATGAGGTAAGTATAATTTAGGGTTTATGGTTTAGACTTTATGATTTATGTTTTAGGGTTTATGGTTTATAGTTAGGATTTAGGATTTAGGGTTCATTATAAAAGACATTAATTAAAATTTGATGGTAGTTGTATTATAGAATTTTTAATATATTTTAAAATGTTATAATTATCAATAGTGTATTTTAATATATTTTTAATAATGTAATTTTAAAAAATATAAAATTATAATATAACATTTTTTCGAGCTGCTCACGAGCTTTTCGAGTCGAGTATCGAGTAGCTCGTTTCGGCTCGTTAAGAACTCGAGTCAAGCTCGAGCTCGAGTCGAGTCCATTCGATCCGAGTATTTATCGAGCCTTGATCGAGTCGATCTCGAGTAGCTCGCGATCTGTCTCGTCTCATTTACAGCCCTATGCTACACTCTCAACATTGAAGGGCTAATGTGAGAGATGTGCTCCCTTACACTCACTTACCTACATGCACATTTTTTTTCAATTAAACAATCTAATATCCAATAGTGCCCAACCACTTGGCACAATCTACAATACAGAAATTCAAAAAACCATAAAAAAGCTTAAAAAAAGTGGGAAATGGTAAATGAAGTATGGGTGTAAAAAATTGACCCGACTTGTAAAATTGACTAAAATCGACTCGAGTTAAAATTATTTTTGGTCTGCACTGTAGCGATCTGAAATCGACTTGAGTCGGAACTGGTGTTGACATGAACCCGAATTGAACCAAAAATATGATACCCGAACCCAAACTGTATCAGATTGATATGAACTCGAACCCGAGATTGACCTGGTAAATAACTGGTATTACCCGACCTGTTATAAACCTGACATGTTTTTAACTTGACCTGTAAATGATCCGACTTGTTAATGGCCTGATATGATATTTACCTGATTTATATATTATCTGGACAAAATTACAAGATTTTAATAAAATTATGAGTGTTTTATCTTATGATGTAATTAAAATAGTAATATGATTACTTTTTAAATGTTATATTAAAATATTTATTATGATAATTATATTAATAAATAGATATATTATATAAAATTATTTAATAAAATTCATAAAAAACTCGGATGACACACACTTAACCCCGCATGACAATGGTTATTATGTCGATGGTTATAAATACTCGGATGCATCATACATACATGCATGCATGTGTGTTGACTAAAATAAAAAAAAAAACTAGAAAAAGGAAAGGGCATGGGGTCGGCTAGAGGCCAAGTTGGGCATGCAAAAAAAAGATGAGTGACAAAAGAGAGGTAGCTTTGTTTTCGCGCCAAATAAGATGACGTAGAGCCCACCGCCTATCCATTACCGGATTTAATGTTTGTTTGAGTAATATGGAACTAAATGTCTTACGTGTTTGTTTGAGCATGAAGAAGATTCATGCACATCGCCATGAGTCGCCTACTCCTACCCTATCCACCTGTATTTCCACGCCTTTTTGAATCTCTCAAAGCACAGGCAGGCAGACTAATTTATTTAAATTTTAATTATTTTAATTTTTCCTTGAAAAACTAAACTGTTTAGTTAATTAATTATTATACTAGAAGAAGAAGAAATGTGTTGAGGGCGAGGAGGGTTAGATTTCCCATAAATATATGTGTTATTTTTATTGATTATTGTGTTATTGGTAGCACATGCATGCATAACACGTATATATATGGCAGGTATTATCCAAGGGAGGTCATGGTTTTGACTTTGAGAGATGATTAAGGGAAAGGCGTAAGTCTCATCAAAACCGTCCAATGTTTTATTATTTTAATTGTTTATAAACTATAGGTTACATATATTGTTTATATAACATATAAAGAGATTGTATATATATATACTATAGGTTATATATATATATAGTTTATATATACTATATATAATTTATACATACATGTACTATAAGTTACATATATAGTTTATATGTATACATATACTATAGGTTATATATATTAACTATTGTTTATATACTATAGGTTATATATATTAACTATTGTTTATAGACTATAGGTTAATGTTACATTTTTAATTTATATAAACTATTGTTTATATAAATTATGTATGAATTATCAACTGTGTCTATCGTATATAGTTTAAAGTTTAGGGTTTAGTAGTCATGATTTAAAATTTAAAGTTTAGGGTTTAAGGTTTCTATAAACTATATACTTTATTACTTTATATAGTTTATGCATAGTGTTTCTATAAACTATATAAGTAATTTACTTTATATAGTTTATATATATAGGTTATATATATATTATACATAGTTTATACATACATGTACTATAAGTTACATATATAGTTCAGGGATTAGGATTAAGAGTTAAGGGTTTAGGGTTCATAGTTTAAGGTTTAAGGTTTCTATAAACTATATACTTTCTTATTTTATAGTTTATGCATAGTGTTCTATAATATATACTGTAGATTACTTATATTAGTATACATACATATATATATTATATTAATATAAATTATAATTTATAAACTATATATTTTATATAGTTTATATGTATAGTTTATATACATATATAGAAAATTAAAAGTAATTAGAATGTATACATGATTAAATTACATCAATTGAAAATTCAAGAAGATATTTACAATTAAACCATGACTAAAATGAAATAAAAAATAAAATACAAGTGGAAAAAGATGATTGTTGGAGCATGAGCCTAATTAACTCAAAATCTTGTTGGACACTATTATTGGCCCCAACTTCCCAAATTTTTCTATTCCATCTAAATTTCCCAATTTCCCTCTAAATTCCCAAATAAAATCAAAAATTTTCACAAAAGAAAAATCTTTCTTTTAAAAAGTGTTCTCCCACCATTCACTAATATATATATATATATATATATATATATATATATATATATAATATATATATATATATATATATATATATATATTAATATAAATATAAATTATAGTTTATAAACTATATACTTTTTATAGTTTACATATAATTTATATATAATTTATATATAGTTCATATACACATAATTTGTATATAGCTTATAATAATTATATAGTTTATATAAACTTATATATATAATATATATATTGTATTTTTTTCAATTTTTTAAATGAATGCAATTTACTATATTTTCATTATTTCTT
Source organism: Hibiscus syriacus (assembly GCF_006381635.1). Lineage (NCBI taxonomy): Eukaryota > Viridiplantae > Streptophyta > Magnoliopsida > Malvales > Malvaceae > Hibiscus > Hibiscus syriacus. Next base: position 1,165,209 of record NW_024063145.1, on the reverse strand, counting down.
CACATCTTGCATTTATTTCAATTTTATCCTTTTGTATTTCTTAATTTATTTCAATTTTAAGTCTTTCACTTTATATGTATTCAATTTAGTCCTTAAATTTATATTAGCATCTTCATTTGGCCAATTGTTAGTTGTTATTTATATTTTTGTAACTGACCCATAACTTTTAAATAGGTATAATTTAGTCTCTTTTATATTAATTTAAAACTCACATTTAAATTTATTTCGATTTGGTCCCTTACCTATGGTGTTGTTTAATTTATTTTTAAAATTTTATTTGTAATTTTACATTTCTTCAATTTTGTCCTTAAATTTATATTTTTTTACAAAATTGATCCATTATTTTTTTGTAATTTACTCGAATCACATACAATTGCAACTTGCAATTCAACAATCACGAAAAATGACAAATAATTAATCCAAAATAAAAACAACCCGACCTGAACTCAATCTGTATCCGGTAAACATCCGACCTGAATTTTTCTGTCAATGATGTGACCCGATCTGAACGATATCCGACTGAAGTCCACCGAACCTGAATTAACATGGCTTTATCTGCTTTGGACCTGAACTGTTTTAACCTGAACTGACATCAATCCGAACTGAAATGACTCGACCTGAACCCAATCTATATCGATGTCAAATCAACCTGAGTTGACATGTACCGATTTACCCGACCTACCAAGATCCAACTAAAATGTCCGATTACCTGATTTACAACCCTAAAAGAAAGGAGCCCCCAAGCTCCTACCACCCAAGCTCCACCACAAACCAAACATGGCATAGCCACGTGAAACCCAGCCTAACTACTGTACTGCATGACTCAATTGGATGACATGTACAACTTCCATTGGCTCCTCTTGTACGAATGAAGCTGACATGCAACTTGTAGGGCTATTAAAATTTAAAAAATGATTTTTTAATGGAGTCCGGCGAGTGTCTGGTTCTTGCATGCACCCGACAGAAATGTTCCGTGTCGTGCATTTTTCGCTTCACACGCTGGCTTTGCGGAACCTGGCATGGAGGTTGTCGGTGAAACTGGACAGGTGTCTCAAACTCAGGCAGTGTGCAACGTTTTTGGTGCATCCACTTTCTTTGTGGGATCACAATATTTTGGCATTTATTGTCTGGTTTTCTGTTTCTGGGATGTGCCCAAAAGAAGAAATAGATTAGGTTCTCCACGTACATTATTATTTATTTACTTTGTTTGCTCTTTTTTTTATTCTAGGGTTTTCTTGAGAGAGCTTTCAAGCAGTGATATAGGTGACTATTTGGTTCTCCTCATCCGCAAAATCTAGGGTTCTGTGATCTTTCATTCAAAAAGTAATCCAAGAAAGATTTTCTTTTTGGTTTTTTGTTTCTTGTTTCTGTTTCTCAGGTTCCATAACTTGAGTAGAATTCTCAGTTACTAGAATTTGTTTGGTTGAATAATTGTTGTTCTAGAGGTGTTAGGTTCGAGCATAGCAACTATAAATTGATTGAACTTTCATTCTCAAATGATTGAGAGAATACTTAGAATAGATATTATTTTATAATCAATTTTATCTTAATAAAAAAAATTGAGGCTACACTATAAGTTACCCAGATCACCAGGTAGACAACATCTATTAATCTTGGGGAACTTACTTGATTTGTGTTTATTTATCTTCAAAATTATTACAATAGGGTTTAGAGATTTCAACTACATAGGAAGACTTGTTCCATTTTGTAATTTTATAACTACAGGATTTGCACTTTGAATGTAAGGTGCCAATAATGGAGTTTTAACCACTGCTCCAAAAGGATGTTGGCTAATTTTTTATCTTCTTGTTTGATTGAATAGATGTTTATTAATGATTCAGAGTTAATATCATCCTAACCAACAAATTATGGATATGCATTTGTATGAATATACTTGAGGAATTTTCTAGTTTGGATATCATAAGTGTTTTTCTAGTCCAAAGCAGCAAGTAAATTGATCAGTTGGTTAAGTTGTTTATCTTTGTTCACTCATATTTCCCTAAGTCATGGATTCTAGACCTACTAGAACTCCTCTTGCTTCTTCTAAAATCCCAGCTTCTCCTTCCCTCTAAGTAAGATTAGGACATTTGGTTTAGTAATGTCAAAACATATGCATGATTTTATGTAAAAGTGTGAATTTCTAAAATTTAAGAGAATGCAAACTTATAAAATTCTAGGGACTAAAATAGTTTATCAATAATAAATATAAGAAAATATCTAAAATATAATATTCTGGAATTTTAGGAATGTCGACTGTCTCCATCCATCCGTTTCCTCTTCGAACTATTACTAGGTGATGGTGCCCAACATCCCCCTCCCTAAGAAAGAAAATCCACGAGAGGACGTCAACAGAGTTTAGTAATTCCTGAAAAGAATCCAGGAAAATGGTGAGAATATTTGAATAAAAGGAGAACATCCAGCTGGAAAGACCATTTCTAAATGCAGTGCTTTAATCTAGGCGTGTATTCACTTAGGGACGCAAGATTTCATATTAGAAGAGATGAACTTATAAATTTTAGGGAAGTGAACACATAGTTACAATAGAAAATACAAAGGGGCGATCTCTCCACCCACCCACTGAGTCCATCCTTATATTCACCCTATTTTTTCTTCTCCGTTTTTTCAATTTATTCCTTTTTGGACATGATTCTAGTATGATATGTGCATGATTTTCCATGTATTGAGTTGTTTCAGCATGAACAAAACCATAGAGCTGTATCAGAAGAGAGAGAAGGAAATTCGAATCAGCACAAGTTAGTAGTAGACCAAACCTGCGGTACCTATCTCTGCAATCATTCTTGTAATTAAATGCTTAATCTTGCTGGTCAAGCACGAATGAAGCCACCTCAGTATTAAGTAGTAAGGGATGATTGTCTCTATAAGTCCAGATTTGAACACAATGTCTACACGAGTGTTTGAACGTTCATTGTCGACATATACTACCTTAATAACAACTAACGATTATTGAGCTTGTGCATGAAGAATGCAATGAAGACGCTCAAAGCTTGGTAAGAAGATTGAATTACTCCAAGATTCTAAACAGTTAATCCTTAGTTTCAAACAAGAACTTGTACGTTAGTAGCTGCTCTCATTTCATCAATATCTGCATTAATATTTTTATTTTTAACAGAAAACTATTGGGAGAAGGATTGGAACCATGTTCTGTTAATGAGCTACAACAGTTAGAAAACCAGTTGGAACGAAGCTTAAGCAGAATAAGGGAAAGATAGGTACATGTACATAATAATCAAATTCCCATGCATGCATTAACGTTTCGAATTAGGTCTAATTCTAGTTTTAGTCCCTTTAATATGTTGAAATTTAGGTGTTAAACCGACTATTTTAATTTGGCATAAATTATTCCTACTATTTAAAAAAATCTAAATATAATCCTAATCCTACTAGAGAGAGGAAGGAGGGACTTAGGGAAAGGAAGAGCAGCGCTCTTAGTGAATCTAGAACATACGACTTAAAGAATATAAGGCAACAAAGATAAACAACTTGATCAATCGATCAAATATGCTTCCTCAGTCTTACTGCTTTTATAATAGGCAAATGCTAAAATTAATTCCATATTTATCAAAATAGTCATTTTACTCCCTATTCTATTTTTTGGAGCATTTTGGCTTCCAACGTTCATTTTACGGCAAACAGGTCTTAACATTTGATAATAATAATTTTGTCCCTTATTCTCTTTTTGGGACATTTAAACCTCAACGTTTCATTTTTGCTAAAAGGCTCGTATTTTGGAGTGTTAATCGTGTTACTAATGGTTTTCATCTACTGGAGGCTTTTTACCTCAAAATGAAACGTTGAAGGGCTAAATGCTCAAAAAATAATAGGAGTCAAATAACCATTTGGTAAACGTTGTGGCTATTTTGGCATTATGCATTTATAATAGTATTAGTTGGTTTAAGTTGATAACACCATTATTATGTTGAAACTTAGGAGTTAACTCATCTATTTTAATTTAACATAAATTAGTTTCTACTTTAGGTTTAATTAATACTGCATTCATTTCAATAAATTTATTATTTATTTTTTATATTATCTCATTCAAAATATTACATTAAAAAAATCCACAAATTAATATACCTATTTCTTTTTTTACCCATTTTTACCCATTTTGTAAATTTTGTGCTAAACACAAAGCTTTTGTTTTTTTAGTAATTGATTGTTATTTAATTGAGGTATATTACTGTTTAGTATATAAATTATTACTTTTATTTTGTTTGATACTCAAAATTTATTTTTTAAATTATTCCTAACGTTTAATTTAGATTTCATTTTGGTATCGTCATAAAACAATTAACGGTGATGGTGATGTTGATGTGTCACCATAACGTAATGTCATATCATCATTAAAAAAATCACATTAGCATTTTAGTAATTGTTGTATTTTAATTGAGGTATATTACATGTTTAGTATATAAATTATTACTTTTATTTTGTTTTGATACTCAAAATTTATTTTTTAAATATTAACTGTTTAATTTAGATTTTTTGGTATTTCGTCATAAAAAAATTAACGGTGATGGTGATGTTGATGTGTCCCAACGTAATGTCATATCATCATTAAAAAATTACATTACATTATGTTAACTTTAAATGGCGGGTACTAAATTGAAACCTTATTTAAATATTAGTATGATTTTAAAAGTAAAAATTGAATATCAAAATAGAAGAAAATAACAATTTTGGTATTAACTTATAATTTACGCTTTTAAATGATTATATCACATGTTTGGAAACTTTTTACTTCCTAAAATTTGGTCAAAAGTGAACACGTGACAAGAAATAGTGATAAAGGAATATAAATTAATTTGTGAACCGAATGTTTAAGGATTTTTTCATTACATAGAACCAAAAGAATTAGTAATTAAAGATTATTGTATTTTTAAAGTTTTGGATTCGAACATCGTGTATATAGAATGTAGCGTTTATTGTCAAAATAATTAATTTTTTTTAACAAATATTTTTATATTCACGTCAAATTTATAAAAAGAATTTTATATTAATATAAAAAACGATAATTATTATACATATTAATAATGAAACTTTAGAAAATCAAGAACAAGGAAAAATATAACACATTAAAAGCATAGTAATATCATAAACACCATTATACATTACAGAATAAATCAAAATTTTAAAATATTAACAAGTTTACCACCTTATTATTAATTTTTATTTTTTTTAATTTCAATTGGCTTAATAAAGGTATTAGACCAAATAAAAAATGAGTATAGTACATAATGATTCCTCGATCATAGAATACTATTATGCTGAGTCCCTTAACTATTAGAAGTTATAAAATGGTCTTCCGACTATAGGACGTTTTTTTTTAGTCTCTTGACTATTAAAGTTACAAATAGTCACCGACTATTAATTATGTTCCAACTCTTCTTTTGTTAAAAATTAACGTCTTTGAGTTGGACTTAACATGCTGATAAGATACAATAGCCGGTTGAGATTATGAAATCAAATTTTATCATATCCGTCGAAACAATTTTTTTCTTAAAAAACATACAAATTTGATTTTTGAAAAGTGATTTTTAAAAGATATTGTCTCAATAATTTAGTGATGTTATTAAAACATGATTCGAGGAGTCCCACCAACCTTGATTAAGGTGTGATTGGGCACCCAAAAACGTATTTGTCATTTTAATAAAAATATTAATTTAAATAAAACAATAAATTTGCGGTATGCGTTACTAAAAAGTTGAGTTCGAGAGTCGGTTACGCGTGGGGAGGATTAGCACCCCCACATCGCCCTAAATCGGTGCCTAGTCACTAATTTAGTTGTCTTTGCAATATAATTTAAGAATTCGAGTCTAATTTAATTTAAGATCCCATACAAGTAATATTCTTTGAACTTTAGGATGAAACACAATAATATTAATTATTTTCTATGAGAAGAATCAACCTCTCATGCCTTAAAGTAGCCGATTCTTACCCCAATCGAAATAAAGAATATTGCAATTCCATTCCCAAACTCACTATTAATTCCAAGTTTAAATGCACAAATAAAAATAAATTTAAGATATCAATAAGTTTTTTAAATTTTAAGAGGGAAAAATGAAATATTAATTATCTTCTATCGAGAAGAAACAAACTCTTATGCCTCAAAGCAGTCATTTTTATTCCAATCAAATAAATAATATTACAATTTCCTTTTACAATTTGATATTAATTCGAGAGAAAACGATGATATCTAATTATTTCCAATCGAGAATAAATGACCTCTCATGCCTTAAAGTAGTCATTATTACTGCAATCAAAATGAAGTGATATTACTATTCCATCCTAAAATTAAATATTAATTCGAGTATTCTTATTTTGAAATCCCATTGAAAATACATACAAAAATAAACAAATTAAAAGCACACATCAAGCAAGTACAATTAATTAATTATTTTTCCAGTCTTTACTGAGAATAAGGATTTCAATTATTTAAACATCAAGACGAGACCTCAGATTCGATCTAACAATATTCTCGATGAACTAATTAAAAGAACATGCTCTTTTTCTCAATACCCAAATTTTAAAATGGAATGAATTTAATTCGTATCACTTAATGGATAGACTTTCATTTTAAAATTATCGAAAATAACTTTCTTATATGTAATACAATCACTTTACGATAATATTAAAATGAAGGAGTATTACCCTTAGTCAAATCATTTTGATTCAAGAAATGCTTATGAGAGTATCATGCAAATTAATTTAAAATAGAGAACATAACTAATTAGCGACTAAATAAAATAACATAAAGCAACATGCAAAAATTAAAAGAGAGATTTTTGAAAATAGAGTTGAAAAGAGATATGCTCCACTGCGTCTTCAGGGTAGGTCAGATCTGGAAATGTTGATTCCTTCCACTGTTCTTCAGGGAATATTGAATTGAGGCAGACTTGTCCCACTGCTTCTTCAGGGAAGATCAAATCTGGAAAATTGGGATCTTTCCTCTGATTCTTCAAGGAAAATCAGATCTAGAGATGTTGATTCACTTCACTGTTCTTCAGGGAAGATTGAATTGAGACAGACTTGTTCTACTGTTCCTCAGGGAAGATCAAATCTGGAAAAACAAGGGATTTGTTCAGCTGTTTCTTCAAGGAAATTAGATTTGGAAATGTTGATTCATTCTACTATTCTTTAGGGACATTGAAATGAGTTCGATTTGCTTCTCTTGTTTTCAAGAATATCAAATCTGAAATCTAAGCATTATCACTTGTTAATATATGTTTGAGAATTGAAAACACCATACATGAACGTTTGGGAATTCAAGATAATCTTTGGAAATTGATTTTTCTTGTGGAAGCTTGTCTCGCAGCCACCGAATATGGAATCTGCCTCAACTTGAGTGTGAGTTGAACCTTCCTCTTTCTAGGACTCTGAATTGGTTATTTTTATATTGGGTCTCGACATTTCAACCTTTCCTTTTGGAAAAACATGTAAGTACTCAATTGCATTTATCAGCATTATGCATTTTTTGAATGTCATGATCCTATTTATGCCTAAAATGTGTGCATGATGCAATTTCAGAACATTTTCTTTTTCAAACGAGAACTCTCTTTTGTCGACCGTATTTGTAATTCAGTCAAATCTTGGGCACAAAAATCACTAGTAGTCCACCCCGACTGACAATTCTGATCAAACACTCTTTGGTTAGACATTACTTTGATGCTCTTCATTGTTGAACCCATATAGTATTCATGATAGCTATTTGATCAGCAAAAACATCTTGGAATATCCCAACTTTCTGAGCTTTTATATGTAGCCCAAGGTTTTGATTTTTGTAGCCCATCATCATGTAAGCCTCATGCTAAAACCATTTTCAGCTTCAGAACACCTGCACTTTTCCAAACTTTTTACGCAATAATCATCTAATCTCATGTCTCCCAAGTTAATCATAATTTTATTTTCAAATTAGGATGCTTGCAACATGGTTTTAATAAGAAAATACCTTTTTATTTATAAAATTGTAAAGAGTTTTTTGGGTAAATACATGAAAAATTTTAACTGGAAAAGTTAAAAGAAAATAAAGTAGACGTCCTCATATATCAATAATACGAATGTTTTTGAACTGGCACACCACAAAATGACTCGAGTATAGCTTCATCTAAAGGGATCTTGAGAATTGTGACAATGTGCAAGGGTGTGAAGTTCCCTTTGTATTACCAAATTCCCTGAATGTTGGATGCCATAAACCAATATTTTAATCTCAAGTGCTCTTCATTTATTTTCTGGTTATTCAATCCTATTTCAATATTTAGTTTTAACCCTGATCACCATTTAATGTCATTGCTCAAATCTTCAAAATTAATTTAGAACCTCCACAATTCACAAATCCTAACTTTAAATGATTCTCAAGCCATCCTTTTCGAGTTTTCAACTTGAGACCTCATTTGTTTCAAGACGCCCTTTACAGATTTTTATCTTGAACCCCTTTTTATTTATTTCTTTTTTTTTTCTCTTTTCTTTCTTTTCCTCATTTTTTTTTTTTTATTTTTATTTTCTTTTTATTCTTTTGATTTTTTTCATTTCAATTTTTCTTTCTTCTGGTGAATATTTCTTGACTGCGCCAGAATTCACAAGGTTAGGTAAGTCTAGTCCATCCATCTTGGTGAGGATCAAAGCTCCTCCAAAAATGTCTTGTTCACAACATAAGGTCCTTCGATTTGACATCTATTACCTTTATAGTTTTTTAAATTGGCATAATCATTTTAAGTATCAAATCTCCTTCCTGAAACTCTCGTGGGCGAACCTTCTATTATGTGCCCTCATCATACGTTTATGGTACATTTTTCCATGACATATAACTTTTAATATTTTTCCTCAATCAGATTCAGCTGATCATACCTAGCTTAGACCAATTCTACTTCGTCTAGCTTAACTTCTGATACTCGAAGTGACAGAATTTTTACCATAATGGGTAACATAGCGTCTATCCCACAAGCTAAAGAAAATGGAGTTGCCCTAATTGATGTCCTTATCAAATTTTGATTCTTGAACTGCTTACATATTGAATCAATCATCTTATTGTTTAAGTTCAAGGCATTTTCAGTGACGATTCTTTTCTGGTAACACATACGACAAATAATCTCTTTCTTTAAAGAACTTGCAGACTGTGACTGAGTAAAAATTGCATAGGAAGCCACTTCTACCCATTTGGTAAAGTAGTCTATTGCCCCAAGATGAAACGATGAACATTTGATGCTTTGGGCGAAATTGTCCAATGACATCCATGCCCCACATAGAATACCATGAGAAGCAACACGTGCATGGATGAGGAGGGGTATGGAGCTTGTCTCCATAAATCTGGCAGTTGTGATATTTTCTGGCATAATTTGATACAATCTTTCCATGGTTGACCAAATACCCAAATCTCATTACTTGTCTAACAATTGCATGTATATTGGCATTGGTACCACATACTCCCTTATGCACTTCTTCAATGATTGTTTTAGCTTCTTTTGCATCTACACACCTCAACAAAACCTGATCATGACTTTTCTTATACAAGACCTTACCATCAAGCACGTACCCCACATTCATCCTTCAAATAGTTTTTTGTTATTCTCAGTTGCCTGCTCAGGATAACTTTGAAATTTGATGTATTGCAAGATATCATAATACCAGAGATTTCCATCATATTGCTCTTCTATGCTATAACAGTGGGCTGGATACTCATAAGCTTGTATCTCAATGAGCATCATACTTGAATGTTCATTTACTTTAAAGGCTACTGCCAAAGTGGCTAGAGCATCCACTATTTGATTCTCTTCTCTGGGGAGGTAATGGAATGTCACTTCTTCAAACTCTTTAATAAGCTCCAGGACCAATTTATGATATTCCACCAACTTGGGATCTTTCGTTTCCCACTCACCTCTAAGTTGATAAATTACTAGAGCTGAATCCCCATACACTTTGAGTATTTTTACTTTATGCTCAATGACAACTCTGAGATCCAAAATACATGTTTCATACTCAGCCATGTTGTTTGTGCAATCAAAATTCAATCGATTGGTGAAAGGATAGTGTTCTCCACCAGGTGAGACCGAAATTGCCCCAATCCCATGCCTAAAGGCATTCGAAGCACCATCAAAATTCAACTTCTAATGTTCCTCAGTAGAAGTAACCACCTCTTCAGCTGAAATAGCCATCAAGTATTCATCTGGGAAATCGAAGTTCAACGGTTCATATTCTTCAAAAGCACTACTTGCAATGAAATCTGCTATAACACTCCCTTTAACTACTTTTTAGCTCACATACTGGATGTCAAACTCAGACAATAAAATCTGCCAATGAGCCAATCTTCTAGATAAAGCAGGTACACCCATTAGATAATTCAGAGGATCAAGTATAGAGATCAACCAAGTAGTATAATACAACATATACTGCCTGAGCCTTCGAGTAGTCCAAATTAAAGCACAACATAACTTTTCGATCAGTGAGTATCTTGCCTCGCAATCAATGAACTTTTTACTGAGGTAGTAAATTGCTCTATTTTTTCTCGGTTTGGTCATGTTGCCCTAATACACACCCCATCGAATTCTCAAAGATTGAAAAGTAAAGAATTAATGACTTACATGAGATAGTAGCATTAAGATTAGAGTATTTGAAAAATATCGCTTCATTACTTCAAAAGCTTATTGGAAATCATCACTTTATACCCCTAATTTATTTTTGCAGATAATGCAAAAAATGGGATCACACTTCTAGATTAATTGTGAACTAAACCGAGTCATGTAGTTTAATCTCCCTAGAAATCCTCACACTTCCTTTGTGTTGTGGGGGTGGTAAATCCTGAATAGCTTTGACTTTGCTTGGATCTACTTTAATCCCTTTTTTCTTACCATAAACCCCAAAATCTTCCCAAACATCACCCGAAGATACACTTGCTTGGATTGAGTTTTAGCTGGAATCTTTTCAATTTTTGGAACAGTTTCCTCAAATTCTTTACGTGTTCTTCCTCTGTCATGGCCTTAACAATCATATCATTGACATAAACTTCTCTTTTTTAATGCATCATGTCATGAAATAGTGTTACCATGGCTCTCTGGTATGTTTCCCCTGCATTCTTTAGCCCAAATGACATCACCTTGTAGTAAAATGTACCCCACATAGTGACAAACGTAGTTTTTTCCATATTTTCAGGAAGTATCTTTATTGATTGTAACCAGAAAACCCATCCATGAATGAAATATGGAGTTTCCAGTATACTGTCCACCAGGGTGTCTATGTGTGGCAAAGGAAAATTATTTTTAGGATCGCCCTATTAGATCTCTATAGTCAACACGCATACGAACCTTCCCATCCTTCTTTGGTACATGGATGATATTTTCCTCCCATTATAGATACTTGGATTTTTAAGGAATCCAAAATCAAATTAATTATTTACTTGTTCTTTAATTTTTAGTAGCAGTTCGGGTCTTATCCTTCTAAGCATTTTTTGTAAAGGTTTACATTCTGGCTTTATCGGTAATTTGTGTACTACCAATTCAGAATCTAAATATGGCATGTCTTCATATGACCAAGAAAACACATTTGTACTCTCAATAGATACTTGGATTTTTAAGGAATCCAAAATCAAATGATATTTACTTGTTCTTTAATTTTAGCAGCAGTTCGGGTCTTATCCTTCTGAGCATTTTTTGTAAAGGTTTACATTCTGGCTTTATCGGTAATTTGTGTACTACCAATCATAATCTAAATATGGCATGTCTTCTATGACCAAGAAAACACATCTTTTTACTCTCAAATTAGTTCAATCAAACTCTGTCGTCCTTGGCAGATAGAGTGGTGCCAATATTACTTCTTCTTATTTTCATCTGATCCCAGATTCAAATTTTCAATGGGCTTTTCATGAGGCAGAAGCTGTTTATCTTCCATTTCTACCATTTTTTAGTAGTTAATAAGGTAAGTCATATCCTCATGATTATCATAACCCTCAATTTTCCCTTAAAATATGGGAAGCTTGAAATCAATCTCCGGGTCAATTTCATCAACATTCATACTACTGATACCAGAGGTCCTGAAAGAATAACAAACAATAAGGTATATACATATACACATATATGAGAATCTATCCCATATCAAATAGAATGAAAGTATATACATAAATAATAAAGAATAAAAATGCAGAAGAGTTTGTCAATTTGTGAATTAATATGAATGCATTTTTCATTGAAGATTTAAAAAAAGTAGATTAGCCTTTATAAAAGATCAACCTATTCCCTGGGTTTAGACAACAGCGAAAATTTTTGTGCATTACTATGAAAAGTTTTGTAAACTACAAGTAATTCCTCTACAGTCCAATTGTTTAGCACAAAGCCTGGCGTGAGGGATAAATGCCTACAACTCTTTCTTTTCAGCCTCATCATTCAATATCACATTTATGCCCAAATCTCCCAAGGCATTCTCAACAATTGGTTCCTTAACTAACAGACTTCCTTGAAACATATGGCCTCCAGATACAAAGATATCACATAGCAGTGGAAAGTAAGGCTCTGACCGCTTTGGCTCCCCTTCATAGAGTCAACTTTAATTCCATTTGGTGCAATTGGACAATATAGGCTTTGATATCCTCTTTCCTTAGCCACAAATATGGCATTAACAAACTACAAGGATCTAAAAGAACATTCATCAGCTTCTTCCTCCACTTCAACATAAAGGGTAGTAGTAGACACATAAGCAATAATGTATTCCTCCAGCATTGATGCATACCAATTTCCCTTCAATTATGAATTTGAGTTTCTGATGTAGTGTAGATGGTATGGCCCCATTGGGGGATCCAAGGCCTTCCCAATTGGCAATTGTAGATAGGTATGATGTCCATAACAAGGAACTCGATCTTGTAAGTAGATGGGCCTATGGTCAAAGAAATATCAATCTTTCTAATCACTTCTCTTTTTGTTCGTCAAATGCTCGAAACGCTCTCGGAATTCCTCATGTGTACTGCCTACTGGAAGCTTCTTCAGGGTTACCAATGGTGTTACATTAGTGCAGAACCATTGTCAATTAGTACTTAGGATAACACATACCCTTGCACCTACTAGTAATGTGCAGGGCTTTTGATTGCCAATAATCCCAAACGGGATCATTATCAGAAAAAGAGATAAATTACCGTATTGAATATTCACAACCAGTCTATCTATCTTATCTGTAGGTACATCATTCGGTACAAATGTCTAATTCAAGACTTTTAACAAAGCATTTCGGTGTGCCTCAGAGCTTAGTAAAAGAGTAAGGATCAAGATGCGATATAGCTTGTGCAATTGCTCAAAGATGCTATATTCAATATGTTTCAAAAATTTCAGAAACTCCACATCCTCATTTTATGTCACAAGCTCGTTAATGACCAGCTCATCATCTTTAGCAGTAATTTAACTTTCTTTCCTTTATCAGCGACGATTCTTTTCTCGAGTTCTTGGTCTGATTGGGAGAAACATCCCACTTCTGGTGAAATTCCTACTTCATCCACTTCTTTAGCGATCTCTAAAGTACCCATATTATCCATCTTACACTTGTATCTCCAAGGGACTTGTTATTGTCTTATAAGGGAATGAAGACGGGGTGTGATTACAAGTTTAGGAGTTACTTTCTCTGCCACATGAGTTTTTGGTGTGATAACTAGAGGGCAGTTAACATTGTAAACTCCATTGGAGAACCTCAGACGCACAAATCTATGTTCTCTTTCTTCTACGCTTCTTTGTAAAATTCTATCTCTCTGTCATCCATCATTCTTTGTAGTAGAACTCGAAACTCAGAACAATCTTATGTGATGTGACCCCTTACAGTTGTGATATTGGCATGCATGCTTATTCTTATCATCACGTCAGAGACCAACAAGCTTGTCTTGATCATCTGCCCCATACCCAATGCATGAGTGACTTTACCTCACTCACTTTTGTTATAATCTTCTTTTCTTTTTCCTTAACAATTGCATTGACCCCGTACTTGCATGGTTTGGCAGTGGGTTCTAAGCCATATTTGGTTGCTCATTGTCACTAAAGTTGATGATGTTCTTCTAGCTTAATCTTTGGACAATCTTGAAGGCAATGTAATTCTATATTGAATGTCCCAGAACCCTTGCTGATATTCTCATTGGGCATTAACATCATACCATTTAGGGTAGGGAGGTTGCATCGATGAGTATGGTAAGGTGACACCATATGTTTATCATATAAAATCTAAAACAATTCATTGTAGGACATGGTAATCGGGTCAAATTGAAGCCTTTCGATCTCTTGTCTTGGTTCTTTGTTCCTTGCCTGGTAGAGTTCTGTGTGGATGACCCTGTGGCTGTGTTCGAGACACAACAATGTTATTGGAGTCATACTTCCTCACATCATTAACTTCATTATCATCATTTTTACTTGTGATTTCTTACTGGACTTCCTCCGTCAAGCCTCCCACTCTTGATTTCCATTTCGATCATTTCTCTTGTTGTGACCAAATCAGTAAAACCCTTGGATGAATTTCCTATGAGGTGGCCAATGAAAGGATCTCTCAGAGTGTTTACTAAGAGCATGTTGGTTGATCTTCTTCAAGTGGAGGATGAATTTGTACATCCACATATCTCCACCTTTGAGCATACTGTCTGAAGCTTTCATTAGATTTCTTTTCATGCTCTGTAGCATGATTCGATTAGGCCTTATATCTTTCACGTGTTTATATTGCTCTAGAAAAGCTTTAGCCAAATCCTTTCAGGATTTAATGTGAGCCTTACTCAACTGATTGTACCAACGGATGGTTGAAACCTGTCAGGCTCTACTGAAAGCAATGGATCAACAATTGATCATATCCACATAGTCAGTCATTTTTCTGCAGAACATAGTGATTTGTGCAAATGGACATCTCGTGCCATAAAATTTTCAAAATCCAAAATTTTAAACTAGGTGGCATCACTAAATTAGGAACCAAACTTAGCTCATTGGCATCGATCCCATACATGCTAGTGTCCTATTTCATAGCTCTGATTTTATCTTCAAGTTGTTTCCATTTATCCTTTAACTATTGTGTCTGCTTTTTGCCCTCTTCAAAATCTGGGACATCTTTAATTAGGTGTGGATTTGTAAAGGTACTGGTTTTATGTGATATTCTTCTGGATGAGCAGTCGTTGCTTGTTGTGCTCGAACATGCGATGGTGTAAAGCCAGGGGGATATATGGGTTCTTTAGTAGAACCAACAATTAGAGACTTAATGATAACCGTGGTTTAAAGCCTGGGGTACATGGATTCTTCAGTAGTAGCACGACAATTAGAGTCTCTTCACGACTTGTATTCTCTCCTATAACATGCTTGCAAGTTTTTCCATCATATCATTATGTGCTTTCAATATTTGTTCAGCATTTTCTATTGAGATTTCCTGAAACTCTCCTGCATTTTGAGTCGAGTCTTCTCAATTTAGGCAATTATCTCGTCCATTACCTTTTTTGGGTATGGTACGAATTAGAAGTTTCTAGTATTCTTCCATACAATTCTTTTATTAATATTGATATTTTATTAATGAATATGAAAATGACTATTAATGAATAAAATGCAATGCGAAAAGTAAATTCATGTAGATGCAAAAATGCAAGGTGTTGATTCTAAAACGATTCTTTAGAATAACTTTTTATATTTGAAACGAAATTTGTTATAAGGCTTAAATATCACATATAGATCTGAGCTATCTCCCCTAGTGTTGCATGCGCCCAAGTAAATCCAAAATCCTATGAGCTTCTTCAGTCTTAGGTTCTAATCATTCGCTTAGCATCGACTTCATGTGATAAATCAACCAAGTACTGAGCCACTCCTTGAGCATGTTCCAAGTAGCTTGCGATGAGGTCATCCCTTTGCTTAACTCTCAACTGAGCCTCTTCTCAACAATGGCGCCATTGTATAACTCCTTTATAGGGGACTACAGTAGTTCACTTTCCCTTCTCTGAAAATCTTGAACTATAGCTTCAAGTTCATTCACACGCTTTCCTCAAGTTTTCAACATTCGCACGGTTTGAACTATATTTTCGTCTTCGGCATCGTCACAAAGTTGTCTCTAAACTCAAGACCCTACCCTTCAATTTCTCATTTGGACTCAACTCTCTTGCAGTTGTTGCTCTAATACACTATTTCTCTTGAAAGTAGCTTCACCTGATGTCTACTTACTTGAGCTCTTCACTGATTTCCCCAACTCTCTTTAAACTCACCACTTCCTGTCTCTATTCAGTAGGCGATTTACTTGAGCTAGTGGCCATTGAGCTTTTACCATTCGTTGGTATGAAAACTGGAGGTCATCAAAATCCAACCTGAGTTATTTTTATACTTTTTCAATTCGGTCAGCTCGACCTCTTTGGATATCGATTTCTAAACTTTTTTGGTACATCTCATCCTCAATTTTATGTAATGTTTCCTTCCACTATTTCCTTTCAGTCTCAAAATCATGTCTGACTAATTCTAACGGAGATAGTACCACTTTGAGATGTTTTCCATAGGCTAAGTATTTTCAGGATTGACCATTGGATATCATTAACTCTATTGCTTATCCATTCCTCGTATTCTTGTGATAACTTCAAGTCAAGGTGAAGAGATTCCTTTGAAACTTCTGTAGTACTCTCCTCTGAATGCGAAATCTGACCCAGAAAAATCCAAGTTATCGGAATGAATTGTCTCGACCTATATTACCTGGAAACCAGTAAAAAGAACATATCCTACAGAACCTCATATGTCTGATAACAAAACCCAATCTCGTTCTTTATACCTAAAAAGAATGCCTGAAGAAATATTCCATGAAGTGCACCATAATATATCAGTGTCTCAGATATCTTTGAAAATGACCATCAATTTCTCTTCAGTGAAAACCCAGTTCATTCTTTAGAAAGAAAATCCTTCAAAGGTGAAAATACTTCTAGAAACACTATACCAGGTTCCCTCTCGACGTGTTTGAAGTGATTGAGGATCCAAAACTAGTAACAATGGTGCGCACTCTATGAAGCATCATTCTCCTTCTCGTCTGCAAGAATTTAAGGAACATAATGTCTCTGCCAAAATAGTTGGAACGGGATCCACATGTATGTCCAATCTTTTGAACAAATCAACCACTGATACATCAACATGCCTCAGAACCTTCGAGAATATAACTAGCCTATAAATACCCATAGTAAAGAGGTCCATGTTCTTTCTCTTTTCGGGATGACGATAAATTACTTCTCTCGGAGTGATCCACGTAATGCACTCACTATCTCCCTTCTTCTTGATGCCTTTTACGACCCATTCTTCACTCATGTCGGTCATCAAAAGCATTTTATTGATGAAAGGAGTATTTGGCAGCTTAGTGTACACTTTGTCTACTTGAAATCTCGGACAACAAATCAAGGGATGGTACTACTCTATGGTAGGTGTCATATCCACTCGACCAAAAGTAAAGCAACTGTAAATGGGATTATAGAACTGTGCAAGAACCCTAAACAAATTTTGGTCAATCAGAACATCTAAGAGATAAGAGATGTCACCATAGAGTTGATAAAGCAACTGCTTATCGGATGCTTCCCATTTTCCCTAGATTTCTTTCAACTCGCTCACGTCTTTTTAATGTACATTGATGTGTGTGTACCCAATCAGATTTGACATGTATCTATATTGTAAGTAATCTCAATTTGTTAGATGAGACTGCTCGGACCATCTCAGAACATCTACATTATCTTCTACCTCTTTTTGAATTCTTCGTTCCGTATTACTAGCGTTCTATATGGACATCAGTCACGGATCAACGTCATGGAATGAATAGTGCAATACAAAAAATGGAAACAAAAGGCCAAAAAAATTAGTCAATAATCATAATGAAATTAATCGAACATAATGCAATTTGTTAATAAAACCTACCCCACATTATGGCTACCAAATCATGCTTTAGTATATCCTACCCAAACATGATTTCTACCTAGATGCTTATTCGGGAAAAAAAAACTAAACCTAACCATATTATCTCTAGTTTGCATACATTTATTTAGAAATTAAAATTACACTACAAAATTAAAAGCCTCAAAAAGGTTTTCCTTGTGTACTCTCCTCAAGGGATTTTTAGGGTTTGGGTAAGGCTTTATCTGGGTTCTAAGTTCACTATATGATGGGTTTGACTCTAAAGTAAAAGGTTCTCAAATTGTCCTTGTCGGTTCCCCTTGGGCTGCCAGGCCTTCAATTCTGACCCATATAGGCTTTGGATCGAGTTCAATTCGAGGATACACACCTCTTTATCTCCAAGGATGTGAAAACTATCATAGAGACCATAAGGCGTGAGCCCTAGGAGTGATCCACTATCGTACAGAGGTGAAAACACACGAGGGAGTAGTGAAAACCACACGAGGGAGTAGTTTCTCACTCCTACTTAAATAGAACGAAGTGGGGTTTTAGCTCATGTTATGCAAATGCAGTTGTACAGTGTGTGATGAAAAGCGAAAACAAAACAAACAATGCAAAACATAATTCTCAAAATCTTGAACATTTATTTAATCTGAAAAAATCAACAAACAAAGCAGTATAAACTATTTAGTGATCAATCAAATTAAACATATTTTTTAAACTAAATACTGGATATAAAAAATTAAAACAAATTCAGAATTCTCATTGCGAAGACAATTAATTAATCGACTAATGCCCGACTGTCTAAAATAAGTTCACAGTGGAGTCACCAAGCTGTCGAAACTATTTTTTAAAAAAACATACAAATTTGTTTTTGAAAAGTAATTTTTAAAAATCTCGTCTTGAATAATTTAGTGACCCGTTATTAATAAACATGATTTTAGAAGTCGTCACCAATCTTTGATTAAGGTGTGATTGGGCACCCAAAAATGTATTTTTCATTTTAAAAAAATATGATTTTAATTAAAACAAAAAAATTGTGGTATGTGTTACCAAAAAGTTGAATTCATGAGTCAGTTACGCGTGGGAAGGATTAGCACCCCCACAGCGCTGTAAGTTGACAGATAATCGATTAATTAGTTATATTTGCAATGGAAATTAAGAATTCGAGTCTAGTTTAATTTAAGATCCCATTCAAGTAATATTCTTTGAATTTTAGGACGAAATAAAATAATATTTAATTATTTTCTATCTAGAAGAATCGACCTCTCATGCCTTAAAGCAGTTGATTCTTACCCCAATCGAAGTAAAGGAATATTACAATTCTATTCCCGAACTCATTATTAATTCCAAGTTAAAATGCACAAATAAAAATAAATTTAAGATAACAATATGACACTCTTGAATTTTAGGAGGAAAAAGGAAATATTTAATTATCTTCTATCGAAGAGAAACAACCTCTCATGCCTCAAAGCAGTCATTTTTACACCAATCAAAATAAAGAAATATTTTTATTTCCTTCTAAAATTTGATATTAATTTGAGAGAAAATGTTGATATCTAATTATTTCCAATCGAGAATAACCTCTCATGCCTTAAAACAATCATTTATTACTCCAATCGAAATGAAGAGATTACTATTGCGTCCTAAAATTAAATATTAATTCGAGTATTACTTATTTTTGAAATCCTATTGAAAATACATACAAAAATAAAACAGATTAAAAGCACATCAAGCAAGTACAATTAATTATTTATTTTACCAACCTTTAACGAGAATAAGGATGTTTAATTTAAATACATCGAGACGAGACCTTAGATTCGATCTAACAATCTTTTCTCAATGAACTTAATTAAAAGAACATGATCTTTTTCTCAATCCCCAAATTTTAAAAAAGAATCAATTTAATTCGTGTCACTTAATGGGATAAACTTTCGTTTTAAAATTATCAAAATTTACCTTTCTTATACGTTAAGATAGTCACTTTACGACAATCTTAAAATGAAGCAATATTACCCTTAGTCAAATTATTTTGATTCGAGTCAAGAAATGCTTATGAGGGTATCATGCAAATTAATTTAAAATAAGAACATAACTAATTATTTACTAAAAAAATAACATAAAAGAACATGCAAAAATTAAAATAAAAAAAATGCAAATAGGACTAGAATGTAAACAAATAAATCATCATGTCAAAAATTAAAATAAAATAAAATGCAAAAGTGACCAAAATGAGTATTTTTAACATTAAGTGCCAAAATTGTTATGAATAAAAATAAATAATACATGGGGTCCAAATTAAAATAAAATAAATTGCATGGTTGAATTAAATTAAAAAAGAACGGAGACCAAAATATAAAACATGTTAAAACTACAGGGTCTATTTAATGATTATTTCTTTTTTCAAGCATAAAACATGGTTTTAAAGAAAAATTCTTAAATAACTAAATCAGTCTATAAATATTAAAATAAATTAAATAATCACTACAAATTACCAAAATGTAAAAACATGCCTAAATAAGGGGGACTAAACAGAAAATATTCCAAAAAAGCATTACAGGCATAAAAACGGGTAAATAAAAATTTCGGTCCCTAAATGTGACCAACATGTAAAAACACACTAAACTATGAGGGACTAAACAACAAATATCCCAAAAATATATATCATTCATAAAAATGGGTAAATAGCAACTTCGGTCCTTACAGGTGACCAACATACAAAAACATGGCTAACTTAGGGGATCTAATCGTGATTTTACCCTAAAGTTTTCCTATAAAACATATTTTCTCTTTGTTTTCATTTCAACCGAAACTTAAATTTTTTTCTTCTAAAACTCTCTCCCTTCTTTTTTCTTCATTCAGCCGACCATTGCCGGCCACCTCACCACTACTCCAACCACCATTTCAGCTGTCGTTTCAATCACCACACACGACAATCAAAACTCCTAAACCAACCCAAAGTATCCTATAACCTTTGTTTCACTCTCTAAAACTTAGATATGGGGTTAAAACCTAAAAATGAGCCTCTAAAGACCCAATAAATTCCCTTCAACATTTCAGTTTCTAGCTCTGATGACCCCCCAAACGACGCTCACATCCCTTTAATCTCTCAAACCTCTAAGATGGAGAGATCCCTAACGGACATGGAGAACACCGAAGAGATATCCCCTTAGGCTCCCTCCTCTTAGGTAAACGATTAATCTTTCATCTCTCTTTGTTTCAAAACCCAGATGCACATACGCACAAAATAGAAACAAAAATGAAAAAAAAAAGATACCTTCGAAATGTTAAAAAACCTCTATTTTTTATTCCTTGCTAACCTCTTTTCGGGGAAACATGAACCCCTCTACATTCTTTCTTGGGGGTTTTATCACACTCGTTACATGTGTGAAAAAAATAAATGATTTGGTGGTAGCGTGCTGAAGCAACAACAGTGATCGACAGAATTAGTGGAAATGACGATGGAAGGGGACTGGTGTAGTAGGGTTACCGTGGTTGGTGGAAATGGAGGTGGTAGGGGACTGGTGCAGCAGGGCTACCGTGATAGGGCTAGGGTTAGGTTGGGTTTCAATTTGGGCCCGATTTGTAAATTGGTTTGTAAATAAAATAACAACAACAACAACAACAACAACAACAACAACAACAAACAACAACAACAACAACAACAACAATAATGGTCTCTGGATGAAAATGGGCGTCGACAATATCTTAGTTAGGAGGTTAAATTCTAGCTTAAATCGCCGTCAACTTTTTATCGAAAAGGACGAGTTTGGAACATAATGAATTGTCAGATGACCATTTGTAACTTTATTAGTCGAGGGATTCAACAAAATAACATCTTATAGTTAAGAGACTATTTTGTAACCTTTAATAATTGAGAGACTCAATAAATAATATCATATAGTCAGAATACTATTTGTGTGTGTTTAGGATCTATTATTTCGCCAACAGATTGAGAAGCTAAAGGAAGAGGTATTCAATCAATTTTGTGAATTACCTTTATTAATATTTCAGATAAACTACACGTTTATTATCTAAACTATTATTTTGTTCCATTTTAATACTTCAACTTTATTTTATTTTAAAAGCATACCTAACATTTAGTTTATGTTTCATTTTGATACTCCGCCATTAAAAATTTAACGATGTTGTTAACATATCACCGTATGGTAATGTCATGTCATCATTGAAAAAAGAAAAAAATATCACATCAATAATTTTATTAATTTTTTAACTGTGGATACAAAAATGAAACTTAAACTAAACGGTAGATATGATCTTAAAATAAAATAAAATTTAGGTAAAATAGAACAAAAGTAATAACTTAAATACTAAATGTATATTTTACCCTAATATTTTTCCACCTCGGAGTACAGTTAACTTTTAATTCCATTGATGGTTATAATATTCAGGAGAGTTGTCTAAGGGAGGAAAAGGAATGTCTCAGAAATGCGGGTTAATATACGGCTAATATACGGCGTTACCGGATACATTAAAAGATATTTAACAAATTCGGTTTAGCGCTACCGGAAATATTGAGGAATAATAATGTAGTAGGTCTAAGTCATGAAGAAATATTAAAAAATTAGCAACCGACAAACTTAACTTGTCGGTTTGTGTCGATCTAAATTAAAAATGTATCGATCCATATCAATATAATAGGTAAAAATATCGATAAAACCGGTCACAAAAAGACAATACCGGTAAATCCTTATCGGATATATTGAATGTGTCGATACTTTAATATAAGGATCGACACTTTGTGAATTTAAAAGAGAAGCAATTTTAACGCCTATAAAGTGTCGATACTTTATAAAAATGTATCGATCCACAACGATATAACAGGTAAAAATATGATAAAACCGGTATGAAATGATAAAACCGGTAAAGAGCTACCGGATATATTTAAAGTGTCGGTACTTTAATATAAGTACCGACACTTTGTGAATTTAAAAGAGAAGCAGTTTTAGCGCTTATAAAGTGTCGATACTTTATAAAAATGCATCGATCCACAACGATATAACATGTAAAAATATGATAAAACCGGTATCAAAATGATAAAACCGGTAAAGCGCTACCAAATATATTTAAAGTGTTGATACTTTCATAAGTACGTGTAATAAATTATCGATACTTTCAAAGAAATAGGTAATTATCCTATCGAAAGTATCGACACCTGACATAAAAGTATCGACACTTTGGTAGTTGCTAGTAGATTGAGAAGCTAATGGAAGAGGTATTCAATCAATTTTGTGAATTACCTTTATTAATAATTCAGATAAACTACACGTTTAGTATCTAAACTATTATTTTTGTTCCATTTTGATACTTCAACTTTATTTATTTTAAAAGCATACCTAACATTTAGTTATGTTTCATTTTGACACTCCGCCATTAAAAATTTAACGATGATGTTAATGTATCACCGTATGGTAATGTCATGTCATCATTGAAAAAAGAAAAAATATCACATCAATAATTTTATTAATTTTTTAACTGCGGATACCAAATTAAAACTTAAACTAAACGGTAGATATGATCTTAAAATAAAATAAAGTTTAGCTATAAAATAATAACTTAAATACTAAATGTATATTTTACTCTAATATTTTTCCACCTCGGAGTATGGTTAACTTTTGATTCCATTTGATGGTTATAATATTCAGGAGAGTTGTCTCGGGGAAGAAAAGGGAATGTCTCAAGAAAGGCGGGTTAATATACGACTAATATACGACGTTACCGGATACATTAAAAGATATTTAATAAATTTGGTTTAGCGCTACCGGAAATGTTGAGTAATAATAATGTAGTAGGTCTAAGTCATGAAGAAATATTAAAAAATTTGAAAACCGAAAAACTTAACTTGTCGGTTTGTGTCGATCCAAATTAAAAATGTATCGATCCATATCAATATAACATGTAAAAATATCGATAAAACCGGTCACGAAAAGACAATACCGGTAAATCCTTACCGGATATATTGAACGTGTCGATACTTTAATCTAAGGATCGACACTTTGTGAATTTAAAAGAGAAACAGTTTTAACGCCTATAAAGTGTCGATACTTTATAAAAATGTATCGATCCACAATAATATAACAAGTAAAAATATGACAAAACCGGTATCGAAATGATAAAACCGGTAAAGAGCTACCGAATATATTTAAAGTGTCGGTACTTTAATATAAGTATCGACACTTTGTGAATTTAAAAGAAAAGCAGTTTTAGCGCTTATAAAGTGTCGATACTTTATAAAAATGTATCGATCCAAAATGATATAACAAGTAAAAATATTATAAAACCGGTATCAAAATGATAAAACCGGTAAAGCGCTACCGGATATGTTGAAAGTGTCTATACTTTCATGAGTACGTGTAATAAATTATCGACACTTTCAAAGAAATAGGTAATTATCCTATCGAAAGTATCAACACCTGACATAAAAGTATCAACACTTTGGTAGTTGCCAGGAGATTGAGAAGCTAAAGGAAGAGGTATTCAATCAATTTTTTGAATTACCTTTATTAATATTTCAGATAAACTACATGTTTAGTATCTAAACTATTATTTTTGTTCTATTTTGATACTTCAACTTTATTTTATTTTAAAAGCATACCTAACATTTAGTTTATGTTTCATTTTGATACTCCGCCATTAAAAATTTAATGATGATGTTAATGTATCACCGTATGATAATGTCATATCATCATTGAAAAAAGAAAAAATATCACATCAATAATTTTATTAATTTTTTAACTGCGGATACCAAAATGAAACTTAAACTAAACGGTAGATATGATCTTAAAATAAATTAAAGTTTAGGTATAAAATAGAACAAAAGTAATAACTTAAATACTAAATGTATATTTTACCCTAATATTTTTTCCACCTCGGAGTACGGTTAACTTTTGATTCCATTTGATGGTTATAATATTCAGGAGAGTTGTCTCGGGGAAGAAAAGGGAATGTCTCAGGAAAGGCGGGTTAATATAAGACTAATATACGGCGTTACCAGATACATTAAAAGATATTTAACAAATTTGGTTTAGCGCTACCGGAAATGTTGAGTAATAATAATGTAGTAGGTCTAAGTCATGAAGAAATATTAAAAAATTTGGCAACCGGCAAACTTAACTTGTCGGTTTGTGTCGATCCAAATTAAAAATGTATCGATTCATATCAATATAACAGGTAAAAATATCGATAAAACCGGTCACGAAAAGGCAATATCTGTAAATCCTTACCGGATATATTGAACGTGTCGATACTTTAATATAAGGATTGACACTTTGTGAATTTAAAAGAGAAACAATTTTAATGCCTATAAAGTGTCGATACTTTATAAAAATGTATCGATCCACAATGATATAACAGGTAAAAATATGACAAAACCGGTATCGAAATGATAAAATCGATAAAGAGCTACCGGATATATTTAAAGTGTCGGTACTTTAATATAAGTATCGACACTTTGTGAATTTAAAAGAGAAGCAGTTTTAGCGCTTATAAAGTGTCGATACTTTATAAAAATATATCGATCCACAACGATATAACATGTAAAAATATTATAAAACCGGTATCAAAATGATAAAACCGGTAAAGCGCTACCGGATATGTTGAAAGTGTCGATACTTTCATAAGTACTTGTAATAAATTATCAATATTTTCAAAGAAATAGGTAATTATCCTATCGAAAGTATCGACAGCTGATATAAAAGTATTGACACTTTGGTAGTTGTATCGATTAAATATAAATAACATATTCGATGAAAATATAAAGGCCATAGCTAAATATCCTCTGAATATAGATAGAACGAACGAGTTTTTGAAATCGAAGCGTAATTGTTGCTGCATTTCAGAAGGCGTTTCTAAAGCGAAGTTTGTTTGTTTGTTTATTGATGCAGTTGAATCAAAAAGTATGTTGTCGAAACCCTAGTTTTTTATTATTATAGTAATCACAAATATGGTTTTTATATGTTGTTTGGGGTTTTGGAGTAAAGAAGCATTTAGGACCGATTACAGGTAGAAAGTGATAATAAAGGTAAAATATAAATGTCGATACTTTTATTAAATATTATAGGTTGTATAAATGTGCCGACACATTTTGTAGTGGCCATTCAAATTCTTTTGAAGAAAATCGTTTTACCACAAGAGTAGTTATCTATATTTGTATATTGAATAAAGTGTATGTAACTAGTATTTGATTTGATTTGCGTAAACTGATATATGAAGGAAAAATGGAGTCAATGGGTGGAAAAATTGTTGGTGGCGCAGATGCCTTTGAAATTGAGGCTGAGACTCGAAAGCAACCAAAGGGTGGATATATGTACTTCTAGTAAGTATCAATGTATTTTTGTTATTATTGTTGAAATGGTAATTGGATTAAAGTATTTAAGAACTTTAAATTGATTACAAATTTTAAATGTTGACAGTATGGCCGAATGCAAAAGGATGAAGGAAGATGGCACACAGAGCGATTCGGTATATAAAATCAAATTGACATTGAGTATTATTTAGTGTTAATGTATTGATTAAGAAACATTTATGCTTAATATTAGGTGACAAAAGATGTGAGGTCCAAATGGAATTCGATGAGTGATGCTGAAAAAGGAACCTTACATTACACAGTCAAGGAATGATAGTAAAGAATACAAAGAACGGAGGAAAGCACATGAAAATAAGGTATTCATTAAACTTATAAATACGTTGATACAAAATATATAAGAACTATAACATTATATATTGTTAAAAAATGTAGGAAGTGTCGACAAGGTGCATCATTAAAAGGGTGAATTCATTAATTAATCACCTTAAGAAGAAGGGTCAGTTGAATGTACTGGCAGAAATAGGTTTTGGATCGTTGGTAGGAGTAAGGGATCGACCTATTCAGAGGGAATTGTGTCGATCCTTGATGGCGCAATTTGATATCAAACAATGTATTGCTAAGTATGGTGATTTTTCATTTCCTCTCAGGATCCCATGTGCTGTAGCCGTATTGGGGGTAGAAAATGAAGGCAAAAGTGTTGTAGAAGTTTGTAAGAGTAAGGACTGGAAAGCACTTGCCTCTAAATATGGTTTGAAGAAGAAGGTGACATATGCTGAAATTAAAGAGGAAATCAAAAGTGGATCTTACGGGGGGATGAGCTGAAGGCCAGAGTTCTATTATACCTTGTCGATATCTTTCTTTGTCCAACGGGTGATACGTCAATGAAAAAGGACTATATGAAGCTCATTTCCGATAAAAGCTTGAAGGGTGAATTCAATTGGGCTGAATATGTCCATTCAAGATTGATTGAATCAATAATCACCTTTAAAAAGGGCAGCTAGAGATACCTCAAAGGGTGCATAGCAATCTTAGAGGTAAATGAGTTGAAGAATTTTTGTGTTTTTATATAAAATGATAGTATAGTTATTATATAAAATTATAAATTTTATTATAAATGCAGGTTGCACTGTTTGATTTTTGGTCGGGCTGTGAGGCAGTGCCGGCTTATGAAAGAACCGGAGTGGCACGCATCCGTGCATGGGGGAAGGAAGAGGTGGTTAGAGTGATGGCGAAGTTGAAGTTAGATAGTCCGAGGAAGCAAGAAAGGGTAATAAATGTAATTAAATAATATTAAGAATATAATCAATGTCTTAATATTGTAATTTAATTTTGAAGGTTATTGGCAAGAAAGTAGAGGAGGCAGATGAGAAGAAAGAACAGATGGTTGTATTGGGGGATGACAGTGAGGGGGATGACGGTGAGGGAAAACAGAGTAACTTCGACATTTTGATGTCTGAATTGGCAGATATCAAAAAAATCCAATTTGATATCATGCAAAGACAATCAAGAGTCGAAGAGAAACTTGAGAGAGTTGAAGATACACTTGAGAGGCATAAGGGGGAAATGAAAGCAAAAATAGATGGAGTGGTGAAAGAAGTAGAGGTGTTGAGGGGTGAAGTGGTGAAAGAAGTTAAGGTGTTAAGGGGTGATCTTAATATGGTGACGGGTGAAAAATTTGATGGAGTGGTGAAGGAGGTTGTGGTGGAAAGGAGATCAATACTTGGTGAAGGAGAATTGAAGGGTGAAATAAAAGAGATGAAGACTTGGATGAAGGAGATCAATTGGGTGAAATAAAAGAGGAGGCTATGGAAGAAGAAATATGAAAGAAATGAGGAGGAAGGAAGTCGGTGTCCTTTATACACCGGAGAGTGTTATAGCAGCATATTTGGATTCATAATGTCCTATACCCCAGAAGAAGAAGCATAAGGTAAGTTGAATAAAAGAAAACTTAATTTGATCTTTATCATGTTGTTATGACAAAAATTTGTATGCAAAATTGTAGGTTGAAAAAGCGGATATTCCAAGCGGAATTGATGACATCGAAGCTGCAATTTGTGATTATTTATGGAATAGTGAGTTAAAATCGGGGTAAGTGAAATATATTGCTTTATGAGTGATATTTAAATATTTCATGACAACATATTAATCCTAATGATTCATACATATATTCTGTAATCTCAATGGGAAATCAATTCGCTAGTTTATACGACATTGAACCGTTGAAGCCTACAGAATGGGTTGGCGGTGTGGTAAGTAGAAAGTAGAAAAATGTTAAAACTTATTATGTTCTGATTGTGTAATTAATTTTGTTAGGTTATTGATTTGCTCACCTGGACAGTATGCAATGATTCTCAAAAGTCACTCCGGAGGATTGGCTACCTTCCATACCTCTTAGCAGTGAGTTAAATTAATAAATGTTGAAAAGTAGTGTTATAGACGGTAAATTGATAATGTTTGTTGCGTAATTGCAGCAACAGACGTTGGATGCCAACAACAAAGAAAGTGTTGAGAGTATTGCTACCTTTTGGGGTCCTATATTGGATAACTATGTGAAATTCACCGACTGTGAGAAGGTAAGACACCATACCAATTGCAAATGATGTTTTCGGATATAGAATGTTGAATTTTGTCAAATTGGGTGTGAAATTTGTTGCAGATCATGATCACAATAAAGTACCATAATTCACATTAGTATATGTTGGTGTTGGATATGGTAGATCGTGTTGCAACAATATATGATAGTATGTTTACATCTGAAGCAGCTAAACAGAGAGTGAAGGATGCTAAGAGATTGGTATGTATGTATGTATGAAAGGACATTATGTAAATTATAATGCATAATTTTTTTGGATCGTAACTTCTTTTTTTAATGCAGATTAAAATATTAGATTTTTATAATAAGAAACGCATTTGGGTTGAATACTGTGGATCTTCAGGAAAGTTCCCCTTGAAAAATTTCAAATTTGTGGAGCATAAGAAGAATAAGCAATTGAATGGGTATGAGATGTTATCATAAATAGAAAGCTTAATTTATGCAGGATTCATAATTGACATGCGTGGTTTTCAAATTTTGTAACAGATATGATTGCGGCATGTATGTGATGATGTGGATGGAATCGATCGATTCTACAGGGGCAACTGGTGATTATGTAAGTGGAATTAAAAATTTGTTTGTGGTAAAATTGTTAAAAGTTGTAGATTGAATGTTGTGGTTTACAATACTTAACATTCTGACAATTTGAATATAGGTTGTTGGAGAGTGGGATCGATTGCAAATATTAAACGATCTCTTAAGCCACAATCAAAATCAACGAAGACAGGAGATAACAAAAGCTGCCATGAGACACAAGAATAACAAAAGGATGCAATGATGTAAATGTAGGGTTAATTTTTTTATAAGATTTATAATTTTGTATAAGATTTATAATTTTGTATGTGAATGTAATTATGTATGAGATGAGAAAAGTTAGCAGTAGGTTGTTGTACATTTTCTTATACACATTAAGAGTCATGTTGATACGTACAATATATGGAGATTGTTGCAAAAGTTAAATTTACAATGTAGTTGGTAAAAATAGACTTTTTACTGAAAAATTAATAAACACTGATTTGTTTCCTACATTTTGTCCAGTATGATTCCCAAACGTTAAGTTTCCAAAAAATAAGTCAGCATATGTGTAATATAATAGGTAAAATTTATCGATCCCAGAAACATATGCATCCATAAGTATAATGCAAGAGGTAAATTTTCAATGTAACCGGTATAAATATATTGATTTTATGAGAGAATAGGTCTACAACATGTATTGACACTTTTTAAATTTTGTGTCGATACTTTTGGTCAAGAATGAATGCCAAAAAGGGTGCAACAATAAAGTGTCGATACATTTATAAAAAGTATCGATCCTAGAAACATATGCATCCATAAGTATAATGTAATAGATAAATTTTCAATGTAACCGATATAAATATACCGATTTTATGAGAGAATATCAACATGTATCGACACTTTTTTAATTTTGTGTCGATACGTTTGGTCCAGAATGAATGCTAAAAGGGGGAACCATAAAGTGTCGATACATTTATAAAATGTATCGATCCCAGAAACATATGCATCCATAAGTATAATGTAATAGGTAAATTTTCAATGTAACAGGTATAAATATACCGGTTTTATGATAGAATATGTGTACAACATGTATCGACACTTTTTTAATTTTGTGTCGATACTAATTTAAATATCGCCTGTTTTCCCCCTTCATTATTTATTTGATACAAACTCTAAATTTACAAATCCTAAACCTAAAGGCTTCTGAACTCTTCCTCTACGACGAATACTAGCATTATCATAACAGTGATCAGATATTCAGGTAAATTTATCGATATTTTATGGGTTTGATTGATTTCTATATTGGAGTTTTTTTTCCTGAATGTGTTTGTGTTCCATTGTAATAGCATCCACACCCAAAATGGCTCCAAAACATTAGCGTCGGAAGCGCGGTCTTTCTCAAAGCTCTTCTCAACCACAACCTCCTTCTCAAATAAACGATTCTTCTGAGGAAATCAGGTCCTTCGAAACTCTGAACTTTAGATCCGATATGGAGAAACAAAGATGGCAGACGAGTTTTAAAGTAAGGAAGATTCGTTCCTGAACGTGTCATTGACCTGGGTTTCTTGTTTGATGATAAATATGCATTTAGTTTTAAATCCATATTTACATCTTGGGGTTGGCTTGAATTCCTTGGTGTAGAACCAAAATATTACCCCAACCTAGTTAGAGTTTTCTACAACAATGCTTCCTTACAGCACGAGCCTAATAAGACTAATATAATAGGAATTAATACCCATGTCATGGGGAAGGAAATATATATATCTCCAGAAACTATTACGGAGGGTCTAGGTGTCGAGAATAAAGGGGATTCAGATGAAAATAATTTAGATACTATAATACAACGAGTTGCTAGAAATAACCCAATTCACCTAGATAGAGTCGAGGGTGTTTCACAAAATGCTTACATGGTATATCCGGCCTAGTGTGGGAAAACATTCAACGCTTCGAGATAGCGATTATTGGTGGATAACAAAGTATAAATTCAAATCCAAAACAGCTCCAAACATTGCTAAATTGATATTTAATACAATTATATATATGGTCACAAAGGGAGCAACAATTTCAACTTCACTATCATATGAATGTGTCATCACCCATCTGTTGAAGAAGAAAGAAGTTGATTTTTCGCATGACGCCCCTGTTCGATTAACCCGCAAGATTGACATGTTATTTATTAAAAAAACGGGATATGATTTTTTTGAAAAACTCAGTTGGAAGCGTGTCAAGGAGGTCGGATTAATCAAGAGAGGGAGGAAATGGACCCCATTAGCCATGAAGATGAGCAACCAATTGGAGACGCAATGATGGAAGAAGCTCCAATTGGAGAGGATGTCACAATTAAGACCGTGATGGAATACATGGTCAATTTTCGGGAGCATATTGATTCCCTTGTGAGTGGAATGCGAGCCGATATTTCATCTTTACGCGATGAAGTCTCTATGTTGCGTGACGAATTACGTCAACGACATCAAACGAGTTAGGTAATTCATTATTTATATTTCTAAACATTTACACGTTCTTAAATATATTTTATTTTCTTTTAACAGATGTGGACAACCAAGCGGCCAATGAAGATGAAGATGACGATGATGATGATGACGATGATGATCCAAACAAGTATATCGTGACTGCAATGCCGCCTTCAAGGAAACTTTTAATTTTTTATCTCAATGGTGTCCTTGCCTACATCTCAAGACGGCCTGCAGGTTTTAATTATGTTCTTTTGTATCAATTATTTTAACATATAAGCGTAGAACTTTAATCTCATTTTCTTCATGTTGTAGATGTTGTCCTCATAACAGGATTATTTTAATTTATGCAATTTTGTGTAGACAATTTTGTTGTTGCCATTTGGTCTTCCAAGATGAGGTTAGAACTGTTGAGCAATTGAATTACTGTAGCCAAAATTGTTAATATACAATTGAATGTTAACATTTAAACTTGATTACAATCTCAGGCATAACGACGACCGTGTACTTGAGAAACTACCTTTATTTTCTGAGCATTTTCTATTCGTTGGGTAAGATGAATGTCATTACAGTTTGCTGACTTTTCTTTGTCTATGATTCCTACATATTTATGTTCGGCTGTTTGTGAACAGGATCAAGCAGAATGCAAAACATACGATAATGTTACCTACTGTAAAGATCTCAATGATGTTTGGAACACGTGTCCTGATTTTAACGAGCTAAATACACTTTTGGTCAATGATTCAGCGGAAAAAATGATTTATAATCCGGTAAGTTGCATTTATGCAATATGTTTTTCCAGTTAAACAGGTGTTCATACATTGATTATTTTAACAATTTGTGTGTTTATATAGAAATACAATTACATATGTCCACATACATTTGACGTTGCTTCCCATTCGAACTACAGTGCTCTAGGTATGACACAAATTTATTCATGCTTATGCGAATTTAGTTTTTTGTTAGTAAAATTGTACCTCGTTAGTTTGATAATTGAAATTATTTATGTATGTCCTTAGAAAAAGGCGGAAACATACGAGAGTATTTGGAAAATTTGTTGAAGGCGCCTAATGTTCCGGACTTCGTTAGAAATAACCCTTTTTCATCGGATTAATTTCGTTGTCGGTACATTATTTGAACATTGTTGTGTATGTATCTTTTGGTTTGATTATATTATGTGTATATTTCCATTAATTATTCCATATTTGCTTCTCTATATACATATACATTTGAGGATTTTGAAATATCAATACTAGTTATTAATGTATTTTACATCTGCGTGCAAATGTATCGAAACAAATTATTAAAGAAATGTTTTCTATGATCTCCACAACAAAGTTTTCATACTTAGAAATATCGGTATATTTATAATGTATCCAAACTTAAAGTTTCCCATAAAGTGTCGATCCATATATAAAAAGTAACGACCCAAAAAACATCGAAACCCATAATTATAATGTAATGGGTAATTTTTCAATGTAATCGATATAAATATACCGGTTTTATGAAAAATATGTCTACAACATTTATCGACACTTATTAGTATTGTGTGATACTTTTTGTCCAGAATGGATGACAAAAAGGGTGAACCTACAAAGTGTCGATACATTTTCATAGAGTGTCAATCCAAAAGGGTTGCACGCATAAAGTTTCGATACATTTATTATAAGTGTCGATCTCAAAAACATTGAAACCCATAATTATAATGTAATAGGTAATTTTTAATATAACCGGTATATATACCGGTTTTATGAGAGAATAGGTCTATAATATGTATCGACACTTATTAATATTGTGTCGACAATTTTTGTCTAGAATGGATTCCAAAAAAGGTGAACGCATAAAGTGTCGATATATTTTCAAAAAGTGTCGATCCCAAAAACATCAAAACCCATAATTATAATGTAATAGGTAAATTTACAATGTAACCGGTATAAAAATACCGGTTTTATGAGAGAATAGGTCTATAACATGTAGCTACAGTTGTTAAATTTGTGTCGATATTTTTTTCCAGAATGGATGCCAAAAAGGATGAACGCACAAAGTGTTGATACATTTATTAAAAGTGTCGATACCGAAAACATCGAAACCCATAATTATAATATAATAGGTAATTTTGTAATATAACCGATATAAATATACCGATTTTATGAGAGAATAGGTCTACAACATGTATCGACACTTTGTAAATAAACCCCAGGTTTTATTGGCTATGCTGTCAACATGATTAACCTGGATAATCCCAGTTACAGAACTGATTCCGACCATGATTGCGGGAGACTATACTCTACAGATTGTTTGGTATTTATGTGATGATGTGGATGAAATATTAAACGGTCTCGTAATCCACAATAAAAATAGACTAAGAGAGTAAATTTTGTAAATATAGGGTTAATTTTGTATAATTTACATTATACTCAAACTGAGCTTGACTTGAGGACATGTTAGTTTGTTATGTCCCTCACCGTTGCAGTACCCACATCGCCTAATTATCTTCTCGACCTTGTTCTTCGGTACTTCTTTTCGCTTGCGTTGTTTTCGTTGAGGGTCACGAACGTTGTTTACTACAATGCTCTGGTAAATGAGTTTTCTAATTTTTCTATTAGTCTTTTCATCTCATCTCCTGCGGTTTTGAAAGACTCATCTATCTTTGATGCAATGTAGCATAACCTACTTGACGTTGAACGTAGAGCAGCGAACCGTGCCATTTGCATCACTTCTGAAGACACATTCAAGTCAACATAACTGGGTGCAGAAGCCTTCGCATCATTAGTCCATTTACTTTGAATCAAAGTCCCGGGAAAATATGTGTAATACAAGTGCTTCAAAATGTGAAGTTGATAGCGACACGGAAGTCCAACGGTCTCGAATTTTTTGCAGGAGCAAATTAGGGTTTTCGTACGAGAATCAAAACTAATTTCAAATTTCCTATTTTTTTCTTTGTACTTTGACAAAATATAATGTTGACATTCATCTAACAAGGACTGAATCTCTGCCTCAATCCGGTACAATGTCTCCTGTAGAAGTTCATCTTGGAACGCACGAAAAGATTCGCGGGTAAAAATCGTAGCAACATGGCTTTCAAGGTCGAACAATTTTGTAATCTAGAAGGGCTCGTATGGAACTTAAATAATCCGATTTTAACTCGTTCATATGCATTCTACTAATTCCATCTTCAATTGCACGAACAACATCTAAATATGTCTTCTTGTGTTTCAGTGCAATCGCTAGTGAAGCATTCATAGACTCGCACCTTTGTGTTGAGCGAATATTGGCAAAGAAATGACCGGTTAGATATGCTTCTGCCCATAAGTGTCGTGTATTTCCCTTCGTAATCACCCATGGATGCTTTTCGACGTTGAATTCTGAAACAACCGAATGCCATTGAATATCAAATTCCTCGGTTGTCCACCAGGAAGCCATGCATTTTGAGAATGCTGCTGTAAATTTTGGGTCACCAATGTTAGCTTGTGCATTGCGAGAAAGATGCCAAGAACATAATCTATGCTTAGCATAAGGGATAACAGATTTGATAGCCCTCTGCATTGCCCTATCCCCATCGGTGACAACTGAAATAGTTGATTTATTCATCATGGCTTCTAAAAAATTCTGTAGCACCCACTCAAAAGATTGAGACGTCTCGTCAGCGATTATGGAAGTGGCAAACACAATTGTGTTATGGTGATGATTGACACCGACAATAGGCATAATTGGTCAACCATACAAATTATCTTTGTACGTTGTGTCGAACGCAATTACATCACCGAAGCATGTGTAATCCGATCTCGATGTAGAATCCGACCAAATAAGATTATACAATGCCCCTGATTCGTCTACCGAGTATGTCATAAAAAACCTGGGATCATCATGTTTCTTATAATCAAAGTAGGCAATAAGCGCATTCACATCCCCATCGACGATTTCCTTTGCTTTACCTCTTTGAAGTGCATTGTAGAGGTCTTTATGTATAAATCCAACATTATGATAGCCCCCTGCCTGCTGCGTTAAATAGTTCATGACGTGCCAACACTGACCTCTTTCAATGTTGTTGCCTCATCGATATCATCCTTACTTATAGCTCTATTAGAACGCATAAATGGTGTCATAGCAGGTGTGTAGAATGCATGATTATGTTCCTGATAAGACTTACTTATAACCCACTGATCGTTTGTATTTGTTGCTGTAACTACGACTCTTGCCTTACATCCTGTTCTTGTGACTGGCGTATGAGCACGTTGATGATTAACAGTATTGACTTTTGATGCTCGAAACCCTTCTTTGGAACAACAAAATTCTTGTGTCTTCACATTCCGTTATACGTCAAGCCGTGTTGTTCCCTTATGTGCACTAAACCCATGTTCCCTTGTGAATCCCTTATAAAAGTACCAAGCTTGGTCACGTGAACAGAAGAGATGACCAACCAATCTATCAGATTCATCAATATTATGTACTTCATGGCATTCCTCGGTTGGCTTAACATTGTCTGCATCAGTATGATCCATGGCAAAAAATTTGTTGTGCAAGTTCAGTGGTCCTGGAGTTGATGGAGATGTAAGCAAAGGTTCATTGAACATGTTTCAGTCGAGATGCTTTCAATAGGTTGTGGTATTGGTAGTGGTAGTTAAAGGGTGGGTACAACATTAAATTCGCAGTACATATTTAGGTATGTACAATAACTACCTAAATATGTGTCTATACATTTTATACAAGTATCGACCCAAAAAACATCAAAACAAATAATTATAATGTAATAGGTAAATTAACAATGTAACCGATATAAATATATCGGTTAATTAGAAAATATGTCAACATAATGTATCGATACTTGTGTAATTTGTGTCGATACTTATTGTCCAGGATGAATGCACAAACGAGGTGCACGCATAAAATGTCGATACATTTATTAAAAGTATCGATCCCAAAAACATCGAAACTGATAATTATAACGTATTAGGTAAATTTACAATGTAACCGATATAAATATACCGGTTTTATGATAAAATATGTCAGCATAAAGTATCGACACTTGCTAAATTTGTGTCGATACGTTTGGTCAGAATGAATACAAAAAAGGGTGCAACCATAAAGTGTCGATACATTTATAAAAGTATCGATCCCGGAAAAACATCGAAACCCATAAGTATAATGTAATATGTAAATTTTCAAAATTTTAACCGGTCACGCCGTTTTTTAACCGCCGCACAGCAGAACTACCCGGAAGAAAATGCAAAACTACGACAAGAGGTTTGTATATTTACATATTTATTAGGCTAAATTAGTGTTATAGTCCTTGTACTATACTTAAATTTAGGATTTACCTACCAACTTTGGTTTTGCATTATTTTGATCCATCTACTTTTATAATATAATTACCAAGTTCAACTAGTTAATTCAATAAGCTAATTTAATTAAAATAATGACAGACTCTTCATAAAACACTCCTAACACACATACAAATCATGTCAAGTCAGATGAGTTCAAAGGAGAGTTTTAATAAAAAGCATAAACTACGTGTTTAGTACCTAAACTTTTAATATTTTTAAAACCATACATAACATTTAGTTTTTGTTTCATTTTAGTATCCCACCATTAAACATTTAACGCTTTTAGTACCTAAACTATCAGTTTTGGTATGTTTTAGTATCTAAACTTTCAAAAATTTTCCTTCAAAACTTGAGGTTAAGTTTTTAACGGGGGTACTAAAATGAAACAACAACTAAACATTAGGCATGATTTTGAAAAAAAAAATCAAAAGTTTATGTACTAAAATGGACTAAAATTGATAGTTTAAGTACTAAACACGTAGTTTACCCTAAAAAACTATCTTAGCATTTCATCCGGAATGATTAATGGTATTAATTAATGATATTATGAGAGTAAAAGGCCGAAACATACCAAATTAATATGTAAGGAGTAAATCCTAAATTTGATCAAACATAGGGCCCAAAATTATAATATGACCTATTTGTTAATAAGATTATTAATCAATGTGGTAATTAAATTCGGCATTGGTTCTTTTGTTACGTGAGCATGGGATGAAACCATTAGAATCGTCGACAAGCATGGAGGAGGAGGAGGAGACAACGGAAGTGGTGACGGAATTGTTTATCGGACCACCGAGAGAAGAGGTATAAAAAAAACCCTAGTTTGTTAAATAGTTGTTCATTATCTTAATACATTATGAACGAAGCTTCAAAACATTCAAAACAAATTGAGAATATGATTTATATATTGGAGCTATAGCTAAATAAGGATAGAATTGTAATAAAAATTGTGATTTAATGTGTGGAACGTCGGTTATTTGTAATATAGCCGAAGAATATTATTGTTATTAGTACTATTAACTAACTGTAAATTTGATGATATATTATTAATAACTCATCACTAGCAAAAGAACTTGAATGCTTTCATATATATATATATATATATATATATATATATATATATATATATACGGGTTAGAATCAACTTACATAATATAAAACTCTTTAGTTTTATACATATATAGAATCATTAGATGAGTAAAAATATCGGCTAAGATTGATTCCTTATTTTTTTCAGTGAATATCTTCTCATTTCCTACTGTTAATCTTAGTCATCTATTTTCACTCATCCAATGGTCCTAAATCTGTGTGAAACTAAACGAGTTTTACATTGCATAACATGATCTTACCCATATATATATATATATAAGGGTTTAGGATCCACTTAGCCTTTGATTTCTCCTATCCTAACAATCATAAAAAGATGTAAAACTTTATTTTTACACTAGGTGTATTTGGATCATGTTTCATATGTGTGTGTGGGGTGGGATATGATATTCTTTCGCAATGTAAAATTATTTTAGTTTTAAACAGATTTAAGATCGTTTGATGAATGAAAATAGATAGCTGAGAATAAAAGTAGGAAATGAAAAGATATTCACTAAAAAACAATGATTTAATCTTAGTTGTCTGTTTTCACTTATCCAAAAATCTTAAATATGTGTAAAACTAAAATCGTTTTGTATTGTGTAAGTGGATCATAACCCTATATATATGATTACTATTTGTTACGTTGTCCATAGGAAAAACATTCTAATTGTTTAGATGATATAAAATATTTTATTATTTATTTTTTA
Source organism: Hibiscus syriacus (assembly GCF_006381635.1). Lineage (NCBI taxonomy): Eukaryota > Viridiplantae > Streptophyta > Magnoliopsida > Malvales > Malvaceae > Hibiscus > Hibiscus syriacus. Next base: position 1,126,343 of record NW_024063145.1, on the reverse strand, counting down.
AAGTGCATTTAAAAATATATTTGACGTCGTTTGAATATTATCTGTAAAATTATTATTTTTATTAAACGTGTATCAAATAATAATTCTATCTATATATCAGGTTAGTATTTTTTATTTAATTTGAGTGTTAATATTATTTCTATTTAATTTATGTTTAGGTTGAAATTTTCAACTTTTAAAAAGAATTTTAAAATGTCTAAACTCTAACTTAAATGATTAAAATTGGCACGAAGGAATTTACAAGAAATCGTTATTGTTCTAGAGGTCATGATTCGAGCATTAATGACTACAAAAATGATTGAACGTTTATTATAAAATAGTTAAGAATATTTAAAACATATATTATTTTATAATCTCCTTAACTAAAAAAAAATAAAAAAAAAAAAAGGCTAAAACTGAATATACAAACAAGCCATGGCTGCTGATATTTTTCAAAACACAGCTATTCTTGTATATATATATTTTTATGAATATCAATTTTTTCCTTTTAAAAACATGCTATTCGTTTATAAAGTTGAGTCTTAATTAAATTAGCACTAACGTTACCGTAACAAATACGAAATTATGTTATGTAAAATGAATGCTCAAGATTTATTAGGTTAAAAAATAAAAGCAATTTCTTAAGGATTACTATTTTTTAATATAGTTGATTATTGAATTAGTTTTTAAATATTTATAATTTGTCTCTTATAAAATTATAAATATAACTTATAGTATTTACACTTTATTTATATAAAATTTTAATACCTTTGATGCCTGTAATATAATTTATCACTTAATTTTATATCATACCTTATAATAAGATTAACATTATACATATGTGCTTACAATTGCATATTTTAATCTAACAATCTCTAAGTTAAGCTACATGTGTTTATGATAATTGTACAACCCTATTATAATCACCATTTTTTTACCATTATTTTCAAACCCAAACAAAACCAGCCGCTCACACCATAGCTGCTGCCAAAATCATCTCAACACTCCACGCCACCGTCATGTCCTGTCACCACCAATCAGTCCCAAGCCATCTCCAACACTCCACGCCAACTCCTTCGGCAGCCCCTTCACAACTCCATTAGCAGCAAGCAAACAACATCAGCAATATTTTTCTTTATTTTTATGTAAATGTAGATCAGTGTATTCTCCCCCATGTTTTCTTTTTTTTTTTTTGAAAAAAATTGTAAAGCTTTCCCTTCATCTTTTTCTTTCATTCGAACAAAGGAGAAAATACAAAAAGAACACTTGTTTTTCAAAGGTCTTAAATTTTCCTTTCTTTATTTTTAATGCAATCTTTCTTTATTTTCGAAACAGAACTGTGAGGGAGGGAGCCAGGCTTTACCTTTCGTTGGTCGTCTGCCGCTGGGGGTTAGAGGGTCACTTCCTTTTCCGCGGTCGCATGTGGCTTTCGGAGTGAGAGCGGTGGCCGGGGTTTGTTTGGGTGTTGTTAGAGCCTTGTGAAGCCATCGGTCAAAGATAAAGGGACGAGTGTGACAGGTGTTTCAGTTTCCAGGTTGTTGGGTCTTCTACGGCTGGTTCGGCGTTGGTTGGAATAGGATAGATTCACCGATTTATGGTGGTCGATGCGCTTGGTCTAGCTTTTGGGGAGTGCGGCGTCGCATGGGTGATCGCACATGAATCCCTGAACATTTGTCGTATTTTCACAAAATGGTCAACATTCTTAGGGGTAAATCACGCGCAAGTTCTTCTTGTTTGGCGTGCTGTGTATTTAGGTCACTATTTCGTAGGTTAATCACCCATAGGTCCTCATAACTTTTCCTTATTTTTATGTTTTAGTCATTAAGTGCATGTTTTGTTTATTTATTTCGATTTTGACATCCTATTGCATTTTATTTCAATTTGGTCATCGTTTTGGATTTTGTTTATTTTGAAATTGGTCACTGATTTCTTTATTTTGTTTCAAATTAACCACTGATTCTTTATTTTATTGTATTTTAGCTAATGTTTATTTAATTGATTTTTTGTTAATGTTTGATTCGATCTTGCGGTGACCAGGTCTGGGGTATGACCCACATTATTACAATCCAAACTTTACTAATTTCTAACTCTAATTTTTTATTAATTTGTTTGAATTGTTATATGAACTTGCGGTGACCTTATATAGGGTATGACCCGTATTATTACGGTCCAGACTCTATTAACAACTAACGTTTCTAACTTCTAACCACTAACCGCTAATTACTAACTGCTAACTTTTTATTGATTTATGTATTTTATTTTATGTTCGAATCATGTACGACCTTGTGACGACCCGCTCGGGGTACGACTTGCATTACTTACGGTCCGAGTTAAAAATTAAAATTAACGATAACATTATATTTTTATTGCACTTTTATTTTTGTTATTTAATTTTATGCACATTTAATTTTTTGCCCTTTATTTTTATTTATTTAATTTCACTCCTTTAATTTCATTACTTTAATTGACTATTTTCTTTATTTTATTTTATCTTTCATTTTTTTTACCTTTAATTTTAGTCCTTTTATATAGTTTAATTGCCTTTAACATTTGTATCCTTTTATTGCCTTTAACATTTGTATCCTTTTAATTTAGCCCTTGATGGATCACCTTTTTTAGATTTAGCCCATAATATTTTAATTATTCGATTCTTATTTAGTCATTAAATTAAGAGAATTCTTAATTTGATCCTCGCTTTTGCTCAAGATTCTAATTTAATTATTCAAATCATAAAATTAATTTAAATTAATATTAGAGCGTCTATTTTAGATTAGATTTCAAACTATTCTTTTTAATTTAGGTAATAATTCGAGTTGTCCCTCACATAAATGCTTAAGGGACCATATCAATTATTCGATCCAATAACTGGTTAAAATCAAGTAGGATTAATATTAGAGTTTACATTTTTATGTTTATGCCTTTTAGTTCTTTAATTATTATAATTTGACACTGTAAGCAAGAGAAAACCTTAATATATCTTTAGTTTAATTATAATTTATTAAAAAATTGTTTGATTGCATTTTATATATTCACTTATTAGGGATTCAATAGTATATCTCGCAAATATGCTCAGGGGGTGATTACTAGTGATTGTCGGAATAGGTCAACATCCTTTTCAAGACCGCATCATGATTTCTAAAATTAAGGAAATTTCTGGTTATTAGGAACAATAGCTGATCTCCCGCATTTATGCTGGGGGTGAATGCTATTGGCATTAATAAACAAATACCCTTTTCAACTTTGCATCCGTAATGGTTTTTAAATTAGATAAAGTTTAAACTCAAAATTCGATTCTAAATATATAGTAATCAACTAGGTATAAATTTTTGGGGGCTTGTGGGGGTACTAATCTTTCCCCACGCGTAACTGACTCCCGAACATGTTTTTTGGATTTTTGCTGAACCTAAAACTTGGTATTTTGAGAAAAATAAAATGTTTTATTAAAATCAACTGGTTTTTATGGTGTCCCAATCGCACCTTGAATGATTGGTGGCGACTTCTCATATTTCATAACCTTTTCAAAGAAAAACTCTAAGTTGATACTTGTTTTTCCCCGCCCGAGCGAAAAACGATGTCGACATATTTGCGACTCCGTTGAGAATATTTTGTTTTTCAAAACAACTTGAGAGCTAAGCCACGAGTTGGTTACCCTATATTTAGGATTTTGGAAAATTATGGGTTTGATCTTATTTATTTTATAGTTCATTATGTTATTTCACAAAAAAAAAAAGATTTTCTATCTAGTTAATGCTTACACTTTTGTGAATTTATTTAGGACTGTTGCATATCATAGCTCTAAAACCGAGCTCAATCCTAATTTACCTAAGTAGGGGGAAATATCACACCTTATGAGGAGCATTGAGCTTCTTATGTGGGTCTGACAAGTACCTCTGGAAAGCCTCCTAAGTTGCCTGTCCGAATATTAATTCTGAGACACACTTTTAGTGGTATGATCCCCTAAGCGGAATTCAATTCATAAGTCTGTAATGAGCCATAATCGGAGTCAACCTTAGCATGTTGTAAAGATGGCTTGAGAGCCCTTTGCTATGTAGAGAATTTAGTAAACCTATTGTGCTAGAGCCATGTCGATAACCTAGGAGAATTAGAACGCATGCGGGTAGGACTCTTAATTTCCTTTGTATGCTTTATTTTTCAGTCTCAACTTTGAGTTATATTTAATTATTTTTGATAAGTTTACATTTACTTGAATAATTATTTTAACTAGCTTGAGTCTTTTTGTTTTGTTTTTACTAACTTGATTTCCTTTTGTCTTATCTTGTGCTTTGTTGTATTTTCACATGAACATGACATATCCTTCAAAGGTATTGATCCTGAAATAATTAATCATTCAGAAGCTTGATAACTCCCTAAAAAGGCTATTTTTAAGGCCTTTTTCACTTAAGTTATTGTTTGTTTAAAAGCTCATTTTAGGATCATGTAGTTGCATATAGTTGCATTAGTGGTGGTGGTGCTATTTTATCTTGTAAACGTGTTGTATGAGGGAAAGGTGTGGTTGTTTATGTTTTGCAGGAAATAACAAGCAAAATGTTACACTGGGAAGGAATGTTGTGACATTGCAATTTACTGAAGTAGATTGAAATGCCTTGGTATTTCTGGCACAGAAAAGGGCAAAAAGATATTTTTACAAATGGGCAACTGGCAAGGCACATGTCTGATGGTTTAACCACCTGCTGGGGACCACTGCCACCTGGGAGGATAAAACTCACGCCCAAGGAGTGACTATAGGGGTATGATGGATATTTGGAGTGTTAAAGCCCATTAATACCCTTGGATATTTTTTATTATTTAATACACCTCATATGCGAGAGAAGATAAATGACACATTGACCATCTTTAGCTAGATTTTCTTCACCGTATCTTTTCTTCCATTCTCTTAGTGATGTTCCTCCATTAACGAGCTCCAAGGAATGGCGAGCTAGGCGTCCGAGAAGAGCTAGCAAGCTAAAGCGAGTCATGGTGGTTAAGGAGAGCTCTGGCTGCGCGTGTCAAAGACTTCTTCTCCCTTCCCCTTTGCTTTCATTTTTCATTTGATATTAGGTTGTTGGAACGAATGAATTTCTTGTTTTGTTTCATGGATGATTCGAACCCCATCATGAACTAACCTTATTTGGTGGGGTTGATTTTATGGATGTTTGATATTATTTTAATGGTAGATTTAAATTTATCTTTTGTATTTACTTGTTTTGCTTATGCATGATTTATCTTCTAAGTTTTTAGGAGGCATGAGAGTGTCCATTACTTTGATGAAGGCTCGGTGTTCGAGAGAAACTTAGCCATTAATACTTGTAGTATTCGAGAGAAACACAAGTAAGATCCACATAAGAAATGGGGTGTAGTATTTTCTTAAGCTTATAACCGACATAATAATACTATATCCTAATACCTTAGTTCTTGAGAGAGACTAAGATAGGATTTCAACGACTAAGAGGGGTAGTTTTTATCACTAGCATAGGCTACCATAGTTGAGACTGAGAGGAGATGCCGTGACATTCTATTATATTATGTTCCTTTGACTATATATAGCGGGAGCACTTTCAGCAAACCCTATCGAGAAAGTGACGTTGAGATAAATCAAATCTGGTTGAGAGATAAGTTTTAGCATCCTTAATTCAATCCCTACCATTCATTCCCGTGGAAGCTTGTTGTGTGAGGATTATCAAACTATCATTCATTTACTGTTTTTACCATTTTTCATTGTCTTGACATTTCTATCATTTTCAACATTATAATCTGATCTTCCCACTACATTTCCATTTGCTACCCCATCAAACTATAAATCGACATCTATCCACACACATTTTTCATTGCCGTGACATTCTCCATTGTTACATATCATTACTAACTATACTTAGATAGAGTAGTGCTTTGCTTTGGTTAAACTTTGTAATTTCCACCAATCCCTGTTGAGACGATACTCACTCATCACTTTATTACTTGAGCGATTGTGTATACTTGCATATTATTTGCGTAAAATTTTTATAGTACCTACAACACGTAATAAGTTTTTGGTGCCGTTGCCGGGGATTGGCAACATGAAGTTAATTAGTTTTTCCAGAGCATTTTATTTTTGCTTTATTCTTGTATAGTTTACTTTATATTTAATTTTTTCTCAGGATTATTTGGTGTATGCCTAGAAGACATTCTGACGAGCCATTGGAACCCATAGAACCTGAGATTGAAAGACTCTTTAAACAAAGAAGATTTTCTCAACGTGTTCGAGAAAATATATATCAAATTAGAAATCAAGGTATTGGTCAAGATGACAGAAACCATAATGCCGAGGCATTACAAAATGTTGTGCCTGCTAATAGGCCTCGGGTTATTCGTGATCATTTAAATCCGATGCTAGATGATTTAAATCCTGGAATTGTGGCACCTGAAATTCAAGCTGCACATTTTAAGCTTAAACCAGTCATGTTTAATATGTTGAATTCCATAGGGCAGTTTGAGGGAATGCCAACTGAAGATGCCAGATATATATTCATAATTTTTTGGAGGTTTGTGATTCTTTCCACTAAGAAGGAGTGCACGAGGATGTCTTGAAATTGAAGTTGTTTCCATATTCTTTGTGTGACCGAGCATGGTCTTGGTTGAGTGGTGTTCATCCGGTTCTATGGAATCATAGGCCGATCTTTACAAGAGCTTCTTATTGCGATATAACCCACCAGATATGAACACTTAGCTAAGGAATGACATATCATCCTTTCGCTAGGGCGACGATGAATCTATGTATAAGTGTTGGGATTGTTACAAGAGTTTGCTTCTAAAGTGTTCAAATCATGGTTTTCACGATTGGAGTCAAGTAGTTATGTTTTATAATGGAGTCAATGCACCCACGAGGATAATGTTGGATGCCTCGGCAAATAGGACATTGCTGGATAAATCAACTACTGAGGCGTTTTCTATTTTGGATAGAAATACCAATAATGACTATCAATTTCCTTTCTCAAGGCTTTAGAGTGGGAGGACAACACCTAGAACATTCGAGTTAGATACCAAGGACTCGGTGACCAGTCAACTCTCAGCTATCACTAATATGCTAAAAAATTTACAATGCTCCACTGAGGTAAAGGAAGTGAAAACAACTAGCTTGAATGTCTGTTATGCCAAGGGAATCATCACGAGAGCGAATGCCCAACCAACTATGAGTCCATAAACTTTGTAGGTAATTTCAATCGAAGCAATAATAATCCTTATTCTAACACTTATAATGCAGGATGGCGTCAGCATCCCAATTTCTAATGGGAAATCAAGGAGCCCACAATGCTAGTCAATCCACTTGATAACAGAATCACAATGAATCTCAAGGCTACCAAAATGCTATGCCATGGCACAATACCAACAAAAAAGCTTCATCTTCAGCAAGCATTAGTTTATTGGAAGCTACAATTCAAGATTTCATATCTACCATGAAGATAATGTTGCAAGACAATTCTACTTCAATTAAGAATCAAGGAGCTTTACTTCATAGGCAATGCGCCTTACTTTAAAGCCATATCTCATCTTTGAGAGCTTTGGAAGGTCAAGTTGGTCAAATTGCTACTACATAGCAAGATCGTCATCAAGAACATTTGCCAAGTGATACTGAAGTCAATAAAACACATAGAAAAAAGCATTGTAACTTGTTAACTCTTTGGAGCGGAAATCAAATTAATCAACAAGTCAAGGTTGAGGGACACAACATGATGATTTTACCCCCATAATTGAAGAGGTTGAAGCTGAGTTATATGATGATATCATTACTGAGAAAGACAACGAGGAGGGTTCTACCAGTGAGCCTGTCGAGGTACAAAATTCTAATACCAATATGAAAATAATTCATACTCCTGTAGTTAAAGAAGCATAATGATGAAGTTCAGTTCAAGAAGTTCGTGGACATTCTTAATCAACTCCATATTAACGTACCTCTCTTGGAAGATATTGAACAAATGCCAACGTATGCCAAATTTCTTAAGAAATTTGTACCAAGAAGAGGAAAATAGAGAAGTATGAGATAGTTGGCACAATAATAGAAATTTTTCTTTATTGAGTTGCCACCAAAGCAAAATGATCTGGGCAACTTCATTATTCCCTATTCTATAGGAGCTAATTTCGTTGGAAAAGCACTATGTGATCTCGGTTCAAGTGTGAACTTAATGCCGAAATATATATTCTTGAAGCTTGGCATAGGAGATACGAGACCCACCTCAGTTATTTTACAACTTGCTGATTGATCCAATGTTAAACCTGAAGGGGAGTCGAGGATGTCATAGTAAGGGTGGATAAATTTTGTTTCCAGTCAACTTCTTTATTCTTGACTGTGAAGTTGACAACTTCAAAATTTTGGAGGAGCAATCTAGCTTACTACTAGCTAGATCAGTATGAATTTTGAACCTTTGAATTTTGATGAATTTATTCCTCCTAAACCATTGTTATTGCATGCAACTACCCTAGAGCTTAAACCCTTGCCAGGGTAATTTAAATATGTTTACTTGGGCAGTGAAAACACTTTACCAATGATTATTTCCTCTAACCTTACTACTAACCAAGAGCAATGTTTATTCAGCTTTTTGATGCAGTATAAGAAAGCACTTGGTTGGACTATGGCTGATTTGAAAGGAATTAGTCCCACGATTTGTATGCATAAGATTATGCTAGAGGAATGCCATGCAACTCGATAGAACCACAAAGAAGACTCAACCCTATTATGAAAAAAGTGGTAAAAAAAGAAATTCTGAAATGGCTTGATACTGGAGTGATTTACCCTATATCGAATAGCTCATGAGTGAACCCTGTCCAATATATGCCAAAGAAAGGAGGCACGACTGTGGTTACAAATGAGAATAATGAGCTATTACCCACTCGCATTATTACTGGATGGATGATATGTATGGATTACTGTAAGCTCAACAAAGCTACAAAGAAGGACCATTTTCCTTTACCTTTCATCGACCAAATGTTTGATCAATTTCCAGGCAAAACATTCTATTATTTTTTAGATGGGTAGAGTACAATAAAATTGCCATCGCACCAGAGGAACAAAGAATACTACATTTACTTGTAGTTATGACAATTTTTCCTTTAGGAGGATGCCTTTTGGACTCTGTAATGCCTGGAAAACTTTTCAGTGATGCATGTAAGCTATATTTTCTGACACGGTTGAGGATTTCCTTGAGATGTTTATGGATAACTTCTCCGTTTTTGAAGACGACTTCGAGCGGTGCCTTAACAATTTGGCAAAAGTTCTCAAAAGATGCGATGAAGTTGATTTGGTTTTAAATTGGGAGAAATGTCACTTCATGGTGGTTGAAGGCATTGTGTTAGGCCACAAAATATCTCATTAGGTGGTTGAGGTGGATAAAGCAAAAATTAAAGTAATTGAAAAATTGCCACCACCAACTTCAATCAAGGGTATAAAGAGTTTCCTTGGACACGCTGGATTTTATAGAAGATTTATCAAGGACTTCTCCAAGATTTCTAAGCCCTTTTGTACATTTATTCAACAAAACCAACCCTTTATGTTTGATGAGTTATGCCTCGGCGCATTCACTAAGCTGAAACAACGATTGATCTCAGCACCTATTGTAGTCTCTCCTGATTGGAAATCACCATTTGAGCTGATGTTATATATTATTCTAGCCGTAACTTGAATGAAGCACAACTGAACTACACCACCACTGAGAAAGAATTACTTATTGTGGTATTTACTTTTGAAAATTTAGACCATACCTAATAGGCATTAAAGTTATTGTTTACACTGATCACTCGACTATAAAATACTTAGTGAACAAAATAGATGCAAAGCCTAGACTAAGTAGGTGGATCTTACTTTTGCAAGAATTCCTCTTAGAGGTTGTAGATAGAAAAGGTACTGAGAATTAAGTTACTGATCATTTATCTAGGCTAGAGAACAATTCGGAATGTCATTACACTGTAGACATTCAAGAGGAATTTCCTGATGAGAAAATTTTATATGCCATGACAATCCTGTGGTACGCTGACCTTGTTAATTTTCTTGTTAGTGGAATATTGCCTTTTGATTTAAACAGCCAGGGCAAAAAGAAGTTCAAGCACGATGCAAGGTATTATTTTTGGGATGAGCCATATTTGTTCAAGCATTGTGCTGATCAGCTCATCAGACGATGTGTACCTGAAGATGATTATCGTGACATTCTATACCATTGTCACTCGGCCACGAGCAGAGGCCATTTTAGAGGAGCATGGACTTCTGCCAAGGTCTTGCAATCAAGCTTTTATTGGCCAACTCTGTTTAGAGATGCTCAGACATTTTACAAATCTTATGATCGATGCCAACACACTGGAAACATATCCTGGCGACATGAAATGCCACAACAAGTATTTTGGAAATAGAGCTATTTGATGTTTGGGGCATCAATTTCATGGGACCATTCCCATATTCTGAAGGTGAACTATACATCTTTCTTGTGGTGGATTATGTATCCAAGTGGGTAGAAACAATAACAATATCAAGGAATGACTCTAAAACCGTACTCAAGTTTTTGCACAAGAATATTTTCACTTGGTTTAGAGTACCTCAAGCCATCATTAGTGATGACGGTTTAGAGTACCTCACTCCATATTTTCACTTTGATAACAAGTTGTTTTCTAAGGCACTAAGGAGATATGGAGTTCATCATAAGATTTCCACATCATATCATCCACAGACAAATGGTTAAGCTGAGATATCCAATCGTGAGATCAAGCATATTTTAGAAAATGTGGTGAACCCAAGGTGGAAGAATTGGTCACCAAAATTAGATGAAACACTCTGGGCGTATAGAACAACGTTCAAAGCTCCTCTGGGCATGTCACTATTCAAGATGGTGTATGGGAAGGCCCGTCATCTCCCGATCAAGTTCGAACATAAGGTGTATTGGGCCATTAAGTGATTGGATTTTGATGCTCAATTAGATGGGGAACAGAGTTTACTGGAACTTAATGAAATGAAAGAGTTTATAATACAAGCATATGAAAGTTCACATATATACAAGGAAAAAACCAAGAAGTGGCACGACCAAAAATTGATGCCACAACATTTTCATGTTGGCTAACAAGTATTGCTTTACAATTCCAGACTTGAACATTTTCTTGGGAAACTTAAATCTCGATGGTCATGACCATTTGAGGTGCATTATGTTTATCCCATAAAGCCGTTGACATTAAGAACATAGATGATGGAACGATTTTCAAAGTCACCGATTAGTGTCTGAAAGCTTACAATGGAGTTCCACCTCTGCATGACAAGACATTGCTATACCTGCACGATGCTGCAGTGTACCCAATGAAAACCAAATTTTAATGCCACGACATTGAATTATGTTGTTTGTGCATAAATAATAAATTAATTCTTTTTTTATTTTTATTTTTATTTTGTTTTGTGTATAATTCTGGTTTGTTTTCTGGAAAACCCACAGTATTGCAGCCGTGCATGGAGCGGTTATCCGGGAGGAAAAGACAAAGCAATTAAAAAGGGAAAATATTCTTTTTGATTTATTCATTTCTTTTATTTTTGAATCTAGCAGTTAGTTTGAAAATTCACCAGAAATTCTATAAAACTTATTTGGAGGTGATTTTTATATACTTGTCTTCCTATATCAATCTAGTTTTGTTTAAAACAAACGGGGATCAATTCAAGGTATATACAAAAAGATATGAATTTTTAACCGAGGAAAGGTCAGAAAAAAACGGGGCAACAGATTCTGTTGGTCAACTTTAAAAATTTACCATAAATTGTACAAAATCAACTAGAAGGATTTATTTATATGGATATATTTTTATTCGAGTCTAGTTTTCAACAGAAGAAACAAAATTAAGTTCCAGTGTGTGTATCAATACATAATATTGATTCTTTAAAGGTAGTGCGAGTTGTCTGAATATGGAAATTTTAGAATTTAAGTAGAAATGGATTTGAAGCTGAAGAGTAATGTTTAATTATTTGAGTATATTTTTGGATGCTTGGAATTGAATTTAAATGGAAAGAGACCATTTTGAATAAATTGGAAATGTTGAGAAGAATTCTAAAAGAATTCATTTTAATGGTTAGATGGTTGAATTCGAAAGGTCCCAAAACTTTAGAGAATTGTTTGTAAGTCTTAAATGAAGAAGTATTATTTGAGTAAATTATTGAATGCAAGAAAATTTGTTAGTATGTTAAATTTGAATTGAATATTTAGTTGATGTTGAATTAAAAATATATTAAGTTTGGTTGTTGAAAATCGAAAGTTAGGAAAGTTAGAGTTGAAATTATAAATGTTTGAAATATTGAGGTATGGATTTGGGTATTTTATTAAAGTAATGGAATTTTAGTAATTAATGTGCAATGATCATAATGTTGAAGGACCATTATGAATTAAATGGAAAGGTTGAGGTGAATTCTAAAAAGAATTCAGAATTTGTGGGTTATTTGTGTAATTTAGAAAAGATGAGTGTTAAAGATGAAAATAAATATTCATGGATTTGGAAGAGTATTTTAAGAAGTTGGAAATTATAATGGAAATATGATTTAGTTGATATCAATTTTTATTTTGTAGATTTTTGAATATTAAAATCAGCTTATATTAGTACTATACTAATATGTAGTTCGAACAATTTTGTGTTATAATTTGGTATTGTGAGACTACGATAAATCTAGCAATCCGAACGATTCGAAAGGAAAGGACAATGCTCGTGACTACGATTATTATATGCAAGTTATTAGTTAGGCAAAGGTGGGTGCATTTTATGTATTTAATTATTCTGATTGAGGAAGACTTGCGATAAGTCAACTTCATATTATCTTTTAAAAATATGGTTTTATTTTAATCATTGAATATTTCCATAATGACATATAAAGTATTTATGATTATTTTGGGTATGAAATTACCTAATACGTTTTTATATGATATTTTCTGAAAAAATATTCGAATGAATTCTTTTTATAATGATTTTAAAGAATGATATTTATTGTTAATGATGGAATATTTTCTCGATGATTTTAGAAATGTTATTTAAATTATTTTGGGTATGAACTGCCTATGGCATGTTTTAAGAATGTGAATTAAATATATTTCTGATTCTGATATGATTTTTATCAAATGATTACGAAATGAACTGAAAGCCCACTGTATGTTATATTGAGAGTCAAAGGTACAATTGGCATGCCATGAGGTGGAGTGGTTATCTGTTCTGATTCTGATATACTGTGGTGTACCAGAGTGTAAACTAATATATATATTCTGATCTAAATGCACTTTGTGTGCATATTGTTATTTTCAATGTGTTATCATTGTGTGTGCTTATCTGTTCTGACTCTGATGATCTGAGATCTGTATTACACACACTCATCTAACTCACGTACCTTATATTCTCTTAAAATATAAAGGAACATTCTGAAATATGAAATACGATTATAAAGGAACGTTCTGAAATATGAAATATGATTACAAATGAACTAAAAGCCCACTGTAAAATGAAATATGAAAGTTCTGAAAAGCATCTGACTATAAAGGAACGTTGACTGATCATCATGTCTGATCCGATTTATTATGATTTTGTGAAAAGCACCAGATGATTATTTTCAGGTTTCTGATAAAGTTCAACATGAGATATCCAGTTTGAAATTCTAAAAGTTTTTTTTTTATTTTAAATAAATTTATGTATTTTGATACCTTATTTATTTGTTCTCACATTTAGTATTACTGCCTCACTAAGTTATACTTAGCTTTGAAAAGCCAAAATCTAAGACCCCTAATAATGAAAAGTTTACGGATGATATACCATCTAATGATGAGGTAAGACTGATTGCCCTCGAAGAAGTTGTCATGTAAACCCAGACCCAGTTACATGCTTTGCACAGTGACATCATAAATTTCTTTGATTATGCAAAACACAGAGATGATGTGGTGGAAAATATGTTTCAGGAAATACTTCCCCACGTACAACAGAATTTCCCAAGTTTTCCCGATGAAATTATATCGGCATTCAATGTCGATGCATCTCTAGAACCAGATGAAGATGATCCCCCTATTGATGAACCGATTATAGACCCTCCCCGATCCCTGACCCTAGTCTCACCTGTGGTTCCAGTTGATAGAACCCTAGTCTCATTCCTGCACCTGAACCTTCTCTTGCTCGATGCAACAACTATCATACAAAGACATCGGATGGACGCATTAACATCTCTCATTAATATTATACTTCTTCGATTATATCCCTGCACCACTTCGCAAGCGTACAAGACGAGAAGCTGCCAGCACCTCCACTACAACACCACCACCAAAAACATGAGGTACCTCCATTTGCTTTCATTTTGCATTCCATTTCATGGAATACAGTTTTATTTCTTAGTTAGTTCTCTTTAAGCATTGAAGACAATGGTTCTCTTAAGTTTGGGGGAGATAGTGTTCTTTGTAGAACATGTGCATGATACTATTAGCAAAACGTTATGCCATGGCTTCAGTAATTAGTAAGATAGTTAGAAAAAATGTTTTGGTGATACCCAATGATGATGAAATTTTAGGCTAGAAATTAAATTTAAATGATTGTTGAGAATGATAGAACCGACTCTAGGGCTTGATGCTTTGTGAATTATTCTTACACGATTTGTATGTTCTATATACTTAGGAAATTTAGAAAATTTTTATGAAGGAACTTTGGTTAGTCTTGGCATCAAAATTTAGTATTGTTCTTAAATGATAAATCAATGATAACTCCCTTATATATGAGATTATGAATAAATGCTCTGGCATAGCTTTAGAGGGACACTCCTATTTTCTATGGCATTGCCTGGAACTTTCTTGAATAAATGGCAGCTAAATGCATATGAGTGAATGAAAGTAGTCACTCTACCTAACTAGCTTGGGGGTGGAAGGTATGTTCCTTTTCACCTAGAGTGTGGAAAGGTAGGTATGATGGGCTGACTCTTTTCGTAGCAACAATAAAAAAGAGTAAAAAGGGGAGTATAAATGTGCTCAATGAACAAGTAAATGTTGGGGAAAAACTAGGGGACTTGATTAGAAATTGTTTAAATATGTTCATTATAGATTGGATACAATCACACACACACTACCAAAAAGATCTTAACCTAGGTAAAAGTACTCGAGTTCTTGATATGTCTAGCATGCTGAAGCCTAATTTTTATGAGGGTTGAAATTCTTTTTTTTTTGTCTTGACTATTTTGCTACTGAACATTACCATGACATTCTATTTATGTTAAGTGTTATCCATTGCTTGAGGATAAATAATAGCTTAAGTTTGGGGGTATGAGAACTCCCTAAAAAGGCTATTTTTAAGGCCTTTTTCACTTAATTTATTGTTTGTTTAAAATCTCATTTTGGTCATTTTAGGATCATGTAGTTGCATATAAGTGCATTAGTGGTGGTGGTGCTAGTATGCCCCAACAGTTAAAGGTCATGAAATAACAACTTGAAGATGGACCAAATTTTCATTTCCCCAGTGTACTGACACATTGTCGGTTTCTCAAGAATTGTTCAAGGAAAAATTATTTTTGGGATTAATTCCTTGTTGCATTTGCATCTCGCATTTTTCACTCTCAGTTTTGCATCTTTTCATTAGCACGTGCATCTTTGTATCTTTACATTAATATCTATACATTGTACATTACATGATATACATTGAATCTCAATGTGCATTAATCATGGATCTTGGGAGTAACTCGCAGAGAATCTTGTGATAGAAGTTTTTGAGGTAAACTGCAGTTACCCCATTCGTACCCAGAAAAGAATGGAGAGTTATGGACATGATGTTAGCATTGTCTGAAGTTTGAGGCACATCATTGAGATCTGTGGGGCACCGAGGAGCAAGGTCCATAATTTAAGTAACCCAGGAGCATAAACATTTAATAATGAAACATCCTAGTGCAAATCAGGAAAAATTCTTGCATCTACCATGAAGCCTTATTGCAATGGCTTTGTCCTGTTTGAACATATTTTTGTTATTTCTTTGTATACTCAATAAATGTTTTATTGCTTTAACTTATGTCATTTCCCAAGGTTATGAGCAATAAATCAAGTATCAATCTTGCAATTATTCGAATATCGAATGAATTAAATGTTCTTTTACTTTTTTTATTAATTATAGATCTCTGACAAGTGTCAAGATTAGATCTTCCATCCCCCTCGAAAGCTGAAAGAACCATTGCTTGGTTCCTTATCTGAAATAACACATGTTTACTACCAAAATACCGAACCTTGACATCACTTCCCTCGGAAACCATAAAGTCATGCCCTTATCCTCCCCTAGGCACCAAAATCTCTACTTTTACCTTCCCATACAAAAATAACCTTTCCATAACATTACCTTTCTAGAATTATGACATTAAAGTCACACATTTCCCTTTCTAGACACGGAACTAGCATTCATTTCCCAACCTCAATAAAATCGGGAGGCTTAAAGTACAAGATGGTTTTGTACGAGAACTATTCCTGTAAGAAATTTGAATAATTGGGGCATACTAGGAGCAAGGTGAAGTATAAATAAAGAAAACCATTGAAATGATTCTATCTTGCATTAATTACATTGTTTTGATGTAAATAAGGTTAATCCTAAATACTTGTCCCCTAGGGATTCTTCTATTACAAGGACTTATATGTATGAGATGATGAACGACTTTGTTTCATTTATACTTTTTTAAAAAAAGATATCCCTTGTTCTCCCCATTTGAGACTATAATATTTCTTATGATTCAAGCTAACCAAGGATCACCCTTCACATGGGGGCAAGTTGAAGAAAATCTGGTTGCAAAAATGAAAGCCATCAATCCATATTTTGTTACAGAGACAAGTCATGGTGAGAAATAACCAGATACCACTAGGTGAACAAAATACAAAGCGCTCAAAGATCAGATCAAGTTGAAAACACAAAAAAAATATAACAAAAAGAAGAAAAACATAAAAAGAGATAAAAAAGAGAAAAGAGAGAGAAAAGAAAGAAAAAGAGGGAAAAAGAGGAAAAATAAAAAGAAGAAAAAAGAAAGAAAGAAAGAAAGAAAAAGAAAGAAAATTGATCAAGTACTTCAGACGAGCGACTCATCGAGCTTCAAATCATAAGGTTGATCAAGTACAACTGGTTCAAAGATCAATAATCAATTCACCATAAGATCATGGAACATCAAAAGAAAAAAAAACACAAGCATATTCAAATCGAGCAAAACAAGATTGAAGATAGTAAAACGAATTAATCATTGGTTTGATAACCCTTAAACGCTTGTTTCATCCTATTGATCAATTGCTTTCATAACCGTAAGCCCTAGCCTACGTTACGTGTCTAAAAAGTCCCTTCTAGTCATACATGGATTTCTAAGTCGAGAGATTATCTTCAGATTTCATTCTACCCCTCAAGATTAGTTTTATTTGCAAAAAATAGTTTTTAAAAATATTTAATGCATGATAGGGAAAAATAATAAAAAGAGGGTTCAAGATGTAAAACTTTAGAAGACGTCTTGAAACCAACAGAGAATTCAAGTTGAAAGCCTAAAAAGGCGGATTGAATATGAAGATTATTAACTACTGCACAGAAGACGATCTTATACATCTCTTGATAAAGCACTGCACAACCCAAAGGCGCTCACGAGGGCTGGGAACCAATGAACATTTCTAGAAGAGAAGCATAACAACTACTTCATGATATCAATGAACACCAGAATCAAGGACGCAAGAAGCCAACCTGAAACACATTACCTTCCCAAGTCAGCCTAAGTTTTATATTAACATTAATCTTTACACTTGTCAAATGTATATGATTTTTAAAGGATTAAAAGTGAAGTTGATTTATTTGATATTCGATAACTATTTTTTTACAATATGTTTTGATTGTGAGCCTGAAGAAAATGACAACATTTTTGAAATTTATTCAACAATTGTTTTCACATTTCTAAAATTGAAAGAGGAAGAAAAATATTTTCAAATAGGACAAACTCAAGTGAAAAAGGTCCTTGAAGCTGGCGAGGCTCATTCTGTCTCAATTAGATAAGAAGAACAAATGATGCTAGAGTAACAGAGACATTTCACTATCTTGAAAGAAAATGGTCCGAGAGGTCAGAAGCACTGGAGGATAGAACTTCTAACACTTCTTTGTGACATTGTCGATACCCCATCAAGAAGTAGATGATTTCCTTAGTCGAAAGCACATATCTCAGCTCATAGCAAAAATTACAAACATTTCTATTAGAAGAATTGATAACTTCTGAAGTGTCCATCTGATTATGGCATCATGAAGAGAAGCCCTTAAATTATTTGATAACAATTCCATTGATGACCTATATTTTTTGATTAGTGATACCAGAGTGAAACCATTTGAGATCAAGATTTTGGCACAAAGGAGCCTTGAGTACCCACATTGGGCATTACCAAAACCAGATCTCATTAAGATAATAAGATTCAAATCAAACAGATATGGTGAACTAGCCTCACCGTTTGAGTGCCAAGGGCAAAATATGAAAACAAAAAGAGCTTATATTGAGAAACATATCATTCATACTTCAATAGGAAGACCTATTCTAAGAAAAAAATTTGATTGAGCGGTCGAGTTAGAGATAGAAGTGGCGTCAAGGCCATATACCTGATCATAACAAAATTTGAGAGAAAGAGCATTTTCTCCAAAGTGAAGACAAAAAACAAAGACCATAGATGATCCTAAAAAAATTGCAAACATTATATGGTAAGTTGCTACATCGATATTGAGGCAAGATCCATTCAACGATGATCAAGTGAAGGAAGATTGAGGTCTTCACTTTAAACCGAGAAGAAGAATTGATGATCAAAATTTCTTCATATAAGAAAGGCATGCATTATATTTTGTTACACTTAAATGCATTCATATTATTATACATGTATCCATAATTCTTACAGATTTTTCAATGAAATAAGAGAAAGAAAAGAAAAATCAAAAATTCAAGCTTCAAGCTTCAAATGGAGGGAATTACATTAAGAGTGGTAGAACCTCAAGAATTTAGGAAGTCAATGCCCAAAAATCATCATTTTTGAAGTGGGACATGTCACCCAACTAACGTAATTTATAAAAATAAAAAAAATTAAGTCTAATTTTTAGAGGTTTCTTGAAGATTAACATTGTGTTTCAAAAGAATTTTTGTAAGAAACTAACTCTGATTTTCAGAGGTTTCTTGACAAGATGTTCCAATGAATGTTTTTTAAAGAAGCAAAGTCTGATTTTTAGAAGTTTCTTGATGATTTTGAGGTAAGTTTCAATGAATCTAAGCTTGATTTTTAGGGTATTTCTTGATATTTTCAAATGAATTTATTTACGGAAGCTAAGCCAGATTTTCAGGGGCTTCTTAGTGATTACTCCAAATAAATTTTAAAAAGCTAAGCCTAAGTTTTTAGGAGGTTTCTGGATAACTGTAAATGAATCTTTTTGGAATAAGCCAAATTTATCAAGGGAAAAAATTTACTGGGAAAGATGCGCCCACTCAGAAGTCAAGATTCACAAGAATGCAATCAGGTGCAATAGATAAAGAAGACATTCAAACCAAGAAAATAATAAAAATTGCTCTAGCAATGAAGACTGCTCTTGCAACCATTCCCTACAGATCAAAAAACATGTATTCATACATGAATTTACAACTTTGCATCATACATTTCATCATTTCATACACATGATAAATTTTGATTTCTCTCAGGAGGATGCCTGTAAAGTCTATTTTGAAAAACTATTTTGTCCTTATTGGGATCATTTTTCTAGAAAATTGTTTGAGTCATTCTTAAGAACATTTTTCTAGGATGTCACATGAGTCTTTTCTTAAGATTTTTCCCTAGAGGCCTTTTCAATAATGCCTTTATTTAAATTTGAATTTTCTAGATCACTTCAATGAGAATAAGCAGTGTTGTTTCCAATATGGAACCAACAAACAAAAAAACTCAGCAAAGATAAATGAGCAAAGATTCACTAGATGATAGAATCTGCAATATTAAGGAATTCAAAGAGTCAACAAAGATTTCATTTCATGACTTTATTTCAACAAAGACTCAGTCCATATTTCTCACTGTTGAAAAAATGGATCTGAAAAAAATTGTGGACCATCGGGTCATTACCTTCGGGTGCTTTAAATACAAATCATTAACATATGATAATCTTTTGTAGGTTTAAAACTTGTCAAAGAAAGGATAAACCAATCAATATTTCCATTGGAAAGGTTCGTAATAAGAAGCACTCATTTGATGAGGGAGAAGAAGTTCATAATGAGAAGAACTTGTTCAACCTTATCGATTCATCACATATGGAGTTGAACCAACAATGCCTCACTCGAGGGATAAACATTTGTAGTGGAGAGTTCATAATGAGAATAACTCACCCGATGAGGGAGAAGAAGTTCATAATGAAAAGAACTTGTTCAACCTTAACTCGATTCATCATATAAGGAGTTGAATCAGCAAATCCTCACTCGAGGGATCAACATTTCCAGTAGAGAGTTCATAATGAGAAGAACTCATCCGATGAGGGAGAAGAAGTTCATACTGAGAATAACTTGTTCAACCTTTAGCTCAATTTATCATATATGGAGTTGAATCAGCAACACCTCACTCAAGGGATCAACATTTCCAGTGGAGAGTTCATAACGAGAAGAACTCATTTGATGAGTGAGAAGAAGTTCATAATGAGAAGAACTTGTTCAACCTTAGCTCGTTTCAATCACAAAAGGAGTTTGAACAACACCAATATGTGGCTCGTCCATCGCATATGGAGTTGGATGAACATAATCACTTTGTTTGATTTCATTACAGAATGAGGTGGATCGTCATTTCCAATAAAAGTTCATAATGAGAAGAACTCATCCGATGAGGGAGAAGAAGTTCATAATGAGAAGAACTTGTTCAACCTTGGCTTTTCCATTACATAAGGAGTGGGATTAACATCACCTTGGGTCAACCATCACAAAGGAGTTGGGTTAATGTTTCCTAGAGAATAAGTTCATAATCAGAAGAACTTGTTCAATCAAGTCCTAACCATCGCAGAAAGAAGTAGATTGGCATCCCCAGCGAAGAGTTCATAACGAGAAGAACTCGTCCGATAAGAAAAACTTAGAGCTCAATATTATAGCAGTACAAGCTAGATAAAAAATGGTGCTTACTATCTTTGCTTCATTCTTGTTCCACAACAATGAGCAAAAAGGGCATCTGTAATCACCATTTTTTTACCATTATTTTCAAACCCAAACAAAAACCAGCCACGTACACCACAGCAGCTTCCAAAATCATCTCCAACATTCCACACCACCACCATGTCTTGCCTCAAGCAATTAACCCCAAGCCATCTCCAATACTCTACGCCAACTCCTTCGGCAGCCCCTTCACAACTCCATCAACAACAAGCAAACAACATCAATGATTTTTTCTTTATTTTTATGTAAATGGGTTATAAAAATAACAGTAGATTAGTGTAAAGGTGGCTTATTCTCCCCCTGTTTTCTTTTTTTTTTTGAAAAAAAATTGTAAAGTTTTCCCTGCATCTTTTTCTTTCATTCGAACAAAGAAGAAGGAAAAAAAACTTGTTTTTCAAAGGTGTTACATTTCCTTTCTTTGTTTTCCATGCATTATTTCTTTATTTTTGAAATAGAACTATGAGGGAGGGAGCCAAGCTTTACCTTTCTTTAGTCGTCCGTCATTGGGGGTTAGAGGGTCGCTTCATTTTCAGCGGTCGCACGTGGCTTTCGGAGTGAGAGCGGTGGCCAGAGTTCATTTGGGTGTTGTTAGAGCCTTGTGAAGGCCTCAGACAAAGATAAAGGGATGATAGAGAAATGGTTTAAGTTTTGGGGTCGTTGGGTCTTCTATGGTTGGTTCTGAGTTGGTTGGAATAGGGGAGAGCCACCTATTTACGGTGGTCGGTGCACTTGGTCTAACTTTTGGGGAGAGTGGCGTCGCATGGGTGATTGGAGAGGAAGAGAAATAGAAGAGATGGGGGATGTGGGATAAGTTAATTTAGGTTAGGTTTTCTTTTTTTCTTTTAGATTAATAAATCAGGTTAGATATTTAGAAATTTAGGTTTAATCGCACATGAATCCCTGAGCATTTTCTGTATTTTCACAAAATGGTCACCATTCTTAGGGGTAAATCACATGCATGTCCTTCATGTTGGTGTGTTGTGTATTTAGGTCACTATTTCGTAGGTTAATCACCCATAGGTCCTTATAACTTTGCCTTGTTTTTACGTTTTAGTCATTAAGTGCTTGTTTTGTTTATTTATTTCGATTTTGACACCTATTGCATTTTATTTCAATTTGGTCATCGTTTCATATTCTGTTTATTTTGAAATTGGTCATTGGTTTCTTTATTTTGCTTCAAATAACCACTAATTATTTATTTTATTGTATTTTAGCCACTGTTAAATTAATTGATTTGTTGTTAATGTTTGATTCGATCTTGCGGTGACCCAAACAGGGGTATGACCCGTATTATTATGATCCAGACATCATTAATTTCTAACTCTAACTTTTTTTATTAATTTGTTTGAATTATTATACGATTTTGCGGTGACCCGATCTAAGGTATGACCCACATTATTACGGTCTGGACTCTATTAATAACTAACTTTTCTAACTTCTAACCACTAACTACTAATTACTAACAACTAACTTTTTATTGATTTATGTATTTTATTTTATGTTCGAATCATGTACGACCTTGTGACGACACGCCCCGGGGTACGACTCGCATTATTTACGGTCTGAGTTAAAAATTAAAATTAACAATAACTCTTTATTTTTTATAGCACTTTTATTTTTGTTATTTAATTTTATGCACATTTAAATTTCTTCTTCCCTTTATTTTTTATTTATTTAATTTCATTGCTTGAATTTACTATTTTATTTATTTTATTTTATCTTTCATTTTTTGTACTTTAATTTTAATCCTTTTATATATTTTAATTACCTTTAATTTTTGTATCCTTTTAATTTAGTCCTTGATGGATCACCTTTTTTAGATTTAGCCCATAATATTTTAATTATTTGATTCGTATTAAGTCATTAAATTAAGAGAATTTTTAATTTGGTCATCGCTTTTGCTTGAGGTTCCAACTTAATTATTCAAGTAGTAAAAGTAATTTAAATTAGCCTTCAGATTATATTTCAAATTTTTTTAAATTTAGGGAATAATTCGAGTTGGCTCTTACCTATATGCACAAGGGACCATATCAATTATTCGATCCAATATCTGGTTAAAATCAAGTAGGATTAATATTAGAGTCTACATTTTTAGGTTTATGCCTCTATGTTCTTTAATTATCATAATTTGACACTGTAAGCTAAAGAAAGCCTTAATATATCCTTAGTTTAATTAGGATTAATTAAAATTTGTTTGATTGCATTTTATTTCAAAATTTAAGGCAATGTTCACTTATTAGGGTTTTGATAGTATATCTCCTGCAAGTATGCTCAAGTATGCTCAGGAGGTGAATACTCGTGATTCCCGAAATAGGTCGACATCCTTTTCAAGACCACATCATGATTTCTAAAATTAAGGTAATGTCCAGTTATTATGAACAATAGTTGATCTCTCGTATTTATGATAGGGACGTGTAACACCCATAACCCGTATAATTATACATATACAGATTATAGATGTCATTCGAATTCCCGAAAAACCATTTCCATTTCAAAAGCGATTTAATATTTATTCTCTTAAAATGGTAACTGATATTATAAAAATATCATATCATATAATATATATTTCCTTATAAACAAATTTAATCCAAAAGATTTTTTTATGAACAGTGGCATGAATAGTGAACAGTGAACAGTACCCCCGTGAATAGTGGGGAATCGGTACCCATATGTGGGAATAGGTACCCCATAAGCAATCTGGAATTTTTCATATATTGTGGTTACTGTTTATTGCTACAGTAACTTTCGAAAATACATATAAATTCATAAAAATTCCATTTTGTTTCCAATTTTGTTCAACAAAACAAATTGAATATTAATGAATACATGCCACTAATAACATTAACATTACACCATAGGATGTATTACTGATATTGAAATATACTCCTCGATGCTCGATGTCATTATGAACTCTTTATTCTAATACCGGTTTTTTACCTACGCGTGAAAATCATCACACGCTAAGTATAAACTTAGTGAGGCAATTTAAACAATAAACAGCGCAATACAATTCATGCATGAATTTCAATGTCAAGATCAGAATGCCATAAAATCATTTCACTTGAATTTTCAATATTTTACCATTTCTCCCATAAGCTCGTAAGCTTATTTTATCAACATACTTACCATTTGTTTTATAAGCTCGTAAGCTTATTTTACCAATATACTTACCATTTAATTCCATAAGCTCGTAAGCTTATTTTACCAATATACTTGCCATTATTCCATAAGCTCGTAAGCTTATTTGCATGGTTACAATTTATTAACCAATAAACCATAAACCATAGTCCATAGCCCAATATTAAACCCTGAGGACCCTGGGTATTCGAGTAAAATCCCTGCACCGTAGTGCTAAACCTGCACTAAGCTTACGCCATAGTGCTAATCCGGACAATACACATAAGGTCGTGCCCACCACCTACACTAAGCTTACGCTATAGTGCTAATCCGGACATGATACATAAGGTCGTATCCACCTTCCCACACTTAGTGCCCTTTCACACTATAGTGCTATTATAAGCCTGCAGCTGCTATACTCTATGGCATGCCAACTATACCCTGTCCCTCAATGACTTACTTGGGCATATAGTCTATTTTATTTGATTCATCCATGGCAAAATATAATATCAATATTTAACATTGGGCAGTTCATACCCGAAAACATTCATGGTAAAATATCATATTTTTCATAATCAATGCATTTTAATTTCATACCGTGACATTTCAATGTCATGTCACAGTTATAAAAATAACATATATCACGCTGATATAAATAAGGTCGACATATCGCAAGTCTTCCTAATGATGTATAAAACATCCATGTATAATGTCATGCATGTATTGCACTCACCTTGACACTTTAAAATTTCCAAAATACGAGCCTCTCTATGTTCCACAATATACGCTTTTTATACTTGACTTGCTTCAATCGCAAATCAATCATGATCTGTATAAATCACAAATTTATAACGATACACATGTTAGTATTATACTAACATAAACATATCCCAAAATAACTCCATAATATACTTGAACTCATTTTCTATCAAAATACTCAATACTTAACAATTCCTATTAACATTGGAACCAACTTTTCCAATTTATTCAAAATGGTCCTTCACCAATTTATCACTTATATTCTTAATACCAATAATTCCAGCATTGAATTTATTTCCATTCAAATACTTTTACAAAAGCATAATTACATTTAAGTACCTCAACTATGCAAATGTTGTACTTAAATCATAAACCTTTTCAAACTTCCAAAATAGTCATTTTTCACATCTAACACTCATTTCAATTCCAAAACAACATTTTCCAGCATAGTACATCAATTATACAACACTTACACAACAACCCATCAATTTTCCATATTCAGACAACTCGTACTACCTTTAAAGAATCAATATTCTGTATTGATATACACACTGGAATTTAATTTCGTTTCTTCCGTTAACAACTAGACTCGAATTCGAATCTATAAATATAAATAACTCCTTCTAATTAATTTTGTACAAGTTATGGTGAATTTTCAAAGTTGACCAACAGAATCTGTTTTGCAGAATCTGATGTCCGATTTTTCTGACCTTTCATTGGTTAAAAATTCATATCTTTTTTTATACACCTTGAAATTGATCCCCGTTTATTTTAAACAAAACTATATCAATATATGAATATAAATATATAAAAATAACCTCAAAATTATTTTTATATAATATATGGTGAATTTTTGAACCTACTGCGAGATTAAAATTCCAAACTGTTTTCTTTAACTTCATTCTTAGGTTCTTCATCAATTCTTACAACCAATTCTTTAAAATCTCTTAACTCTTCAAAACCCATAAAACACAAGAACCCCTTCATCAACTCAAGATGAACTTGAACACTAACAATATTATCATGCAATATTGGTACCAAATGATAGTGTTTTTCGCATATAACAATTTTCTATTTTCAACATACTCAAAATCCTAAGAAAATTACTTGAAAAATGAATTGAAGCTTTCTCTTACCTTAGGAGAAACCCACGCAGCTTTGGAGAAGAAGATGAGTATGTGAAATGAAATGTTAGATACATTTCATCTTAATTTACATTTAATCTAACTTTAAATGAATAAAATATTCATTTAGTTGGGATAAGACCAAATCACTCTTAATGAATCTTCTTATTTACCATAAAACCATGACAACTCATCCTTATTATATTTCAAAGTCAAAGCTGAATTATTTTGACTTTTATTTCTAAAATTTCCCCTAAATTTTCAAATCTTGCATTTTAGTCACTAAATTCCACTGTTTCGGTTGAATCTGAAAAATTGCACATTTCCAAACCAAATTTCTCTGATCCAAACTATTAAAATAATATTTCCAACCAATTTATAACATCCTTTAAATTTTTGTGAGACTCCAATTCGATCCGAATTGCCAATTCCTTATCGGCTTTAACCCTTTCTAACTTTTTCTATACTAAAATTCCAAATCCAAAAATATGATTTCTATAAAACTCCACTCTCAAGAATAAACTATCTTTTAATGGAATAAAATTTCTTTTTAAGAAATGATCACTTAATTCCATAAACGTTTCCTAATTTTCCACTTTGAGCATCAAACTTTCAAAATTTGCATTTTGGTCATTATCTAAATTTTGGGGGTATTACAGGACGAATGCTATTGGCATTAATAAAGGAATACCCTTTACAACTTTTCATTCGTAATGATTTTTAAATTAGATAAAGTTCCACAAAACTTTACGATTCTAATTATAGGGTAATCAACTAGGTACCAATTTTTGGGCGCTTGTGGGGTGCTAATCATTCCCCACGCGTAACGACTCTTGAATATGATTTCTAGTTTTTACAGACCCTAAAACTTGGTATTTTGATAAAAAATAAATTTTTTTATTCAATCACCTGGTTTTTATAGTGTCCCAATTGCACCTTAAATGATTGGTGGCAACTTCTCATATTTCAAAACCTTTTCAAAAAAAACCCTAAGTTGGTACTTATTTTTCCTTGTCTGGGCAAAAAGCAGTGTTGACACTTATGAGTTCAATTTTTTATTATAGAATAGGTCTTCTATATCTATATATGATCAAATGAGCCTTTGACATATTAATCACGATTAGACCAATCAATGGTCTCATATAGAAATACAACCAAATGGTTGTGTAACATGAAAATTACATGCAATGTAAACAAAAATATATATTTTCAGCTAGTGCTCTTGAAATCTTGGTGAAATCAAATTTTACTAAAACCAGGATGTGGACAAACCAAATGAAACTTTATTTCTATAAAAAAAAATAACCTTAAAATTTCCTTAAATCGAAGTAACTAAAATTATGTCTTAAAATTACAAACTATCACTAAAATTGAATATATTTAAATGATATTACATCCATACAAGTAGTATGCTGATGAAAGACCTAGAATAATAGTCCTTTCGTAGTGCAAAATCATAGATTTTGTATCGATATGCTCTATAAACACATAATTACTATGAATTTTATTTAACAATCTTAAAATTTATATCTGTGTGCTTATACTTTAGATGTTTTTTGTTGATTATGGAATAAAGGACTGTAAATTTATTTTCACAAAATAACATAAGTGATTATTTAATTCAATCCATAATTAGCTATCTATTTGATACAAGTTTGAAGTATATATGCTCGATCATCTCTAAATCAGAGCTCCAATATGTGAGAATATAATATTTTTTTTCTAAGAAAATAGCATGAATCATTTAGCATCTATATAACAATTCATACCTGAATTGTTTAATTATCTACTCAATATACCAAAATCATACGCTATATCTGAATACATACAAACATGAACATACATTAAACTCTCCACTATTGAATCGTAATGTACCTTTTATATTTTCTTAATTTCAAAATCATTCTTAGGGCATTGATAAAGATTTGTCTCTTTTGGTAACAAGGATATCGACAGGTTTACTCTTATTAAACTTACGATATATACAATCATCAACCAAATTTATTTTAAAATCGAACAAGATAAACATTTGGTAAAAGTTATAATATCAAGCTTATAAATAGACTTTTCTTAATTTACATGTCATTGATTATCATAAGACACAATTTTTTAATTGTAACGTACATCGTTTATTCAAATTTTCAATTGAGAAACATAATCTTAACATCTATCTAATGTAATTTTAGATTCAAATGAGCAACAAGCATCATGGTTGACCTAAATGAGTCATTTGATGAAACTAGAGAGAAAGTCTTTGTAAAATGAATGTCTTCTTTTTTAGTATACCCTTTAGATACAACACATCTTATACCTTCTCACGTTATCATTTTCATCCTTAGTTTTTAAATATCCATTTATAACCAAATAGTTTTGCAACTTCAAGTGATGAAATAAATTCTCAAACTTTATTGTCATACATAAATTTATGCTCTTCTTGTAAGATATCAATTCACTTGTTATAGTTAGAACATTCTATGAGTTGATGAAAGTTAATTTGATCTTCTTTCATCATTCTATTGTCATCGTTATTTTCTTAGAGAAATACAATCTAATATTTCTCCTCTCTTGTGGACCTTTTTAATAATATTTGTTGCTAAGGTTGTTGAGTTTATTATTTTGGAATAATTATCTTATCTTGAATAGAAAGTTGTTTAACATTTTCTTATTGCGGTTATGGGTTCATTTCTTGATCAATGATAGGTATGGAAACTCAAATAGCATCAAAAGTGAGTAAAAATGAGTTATAATCAAATTCCTCATCAAAAACAATTTTTATAATCTTATTTTTATTCTAAACTTAAAATCCTAAAAAATATTATAGATATCATATTAAAAATATTCTAATTGCGAGATCATAAAACTTATAGTCCCCACATCGCTAAAAATAACTAAAATAGTTGTTCATTATTTTAGAGTCTAATTTCTCCTAATATATCCAGACTGGTTACAAAAGAAGCAACCTTTGGTAAAATATTGTTTCTTTATAGTTGGACCCTTAACAACTTCATTCGTATATTTTCTTTTCTTGCCCCTACAGTCATTTACCAAATTAGCACTTTTAGATTTATCATGCTTTAATTTTTATTTCTCTTACACATAATGAGAAATAACTTCATTTATCTTTTTTCTTATAGTTGTAACTAATTATAAATTGGTTAAACTGTGTAAGAAAAATACTAAAACTATAAGAATAAGCAATTCCTCAAAAAGTTCTATCTTAAACTCTTTATATCTTGAAACAATATAAGACATCTCCATAATGTAAACCCTCACATTTCTTAAACCTTTATAATTCATAAATGTTAAAGAAGTTAGAAGTGATGTCATCTTAATCTTATCTTTTTTGGGAAAAAAATTCTCAATTTTTGGTAAAACCTCTGAAAATATCATACTTCATGATTACTATACTCGTGATTTTTAAGATGTCAAATTCCAAAATCCATTTTCTCATTAGGGGTGCTTTTTGTAGTGAGAGCTGCAGGTTCTGCTTCTTTTAATGCGAAGGTGTCCGTAAAATCAAACATTATGAGTTTCTTTTCCTATTACTTAAAATTGATCTCATTAGGTATGAGTATAAAATTGATATTAGCATATATTATGGTAGCAAAAGATTAACTAACTAGATATAGAATAAAATAAATAAATAAATAAATAGAAAATAATTTCATATCAATATTCATAAGTAAATAATAAATTCAAAATAATGATTAATTTTATTCTCAAGATACCAAGAAAAAATTAGATCAAACCTCTGGACAAAAATATTAAGGTACTCTTATTAACCTCGATTCCAAAGCTAAAAGTTTTGAATAAAATTTTGCAATTGTTTAAGTGGGATTCAAATATAGTGGATCAAGTTTGAAGAAACACAAGTTTAAAAGGGTTTAATTAAGTTTGAAATTTAGAAGGCTAATTTAAAAGACATTATAATTAAAAAGGGCTTGATTATCATAATTTGAAAGTTTAAAGACTCAATTGAATGGATAATAAAAAATAAGGATTAAATTGAATAATTGAAAGTTAAGGGACCTAATTGAAATGAAATTGGAATTTTTAGGGATCAAATCAAATAGATTCAAAAGCCAATAAATGAATTTTAGAATAACAAAATACAAAGTAAATAGGGCCAAAATTGTGAGCCCTAAAAAGTCTAGGGTCAAGCCTTGCGATTTACACCAACCAAATGATATAAATATCACTTCTAAAACCCTAAAGATAACTAGTGTGTCATTTTTCAAAATGATTCATTGTTGCTCATTGGGGATTGTCTCAGGTATGGCAGACTAATATACGGCTAAGAAATGGCGTGACCAAAAATTTAATAAGATACTTAACAAAGTCGGTTTAGAGCTACCGGAAATGTTGAGTAATAATACTGTTGTAAGTGGAAAACATGAAGAAATATTAAAAATCGATTGGAAATTGACAAAACCAATTAAAATTTGAGAAAACTAGTAAAGAGTTACCAGAATTGTTGAAATTTGTATCGATACGTGTATAAGTATATGTACCAAAGTATCGATACTGTAGGAATTTAAAAAAATGAAAAAAGAAAATGTCTCGAAATTATTGATACCTTATACACATGTATTGATACATGACAATATAACAGGTTAAAGTTTGACAAAACCGATTTCAGTTTGACAAAACCGGTAAAGAGATATCGGAATGGTTGAAATTTGTATCGATACTTTTATAAGTATATGCACCAAAGTATCGGTACTTTAGGAATTTAAAAGAAATGTAATAATAGCGCCTATGAAGTATCGAACCTTAGACACATGTATCAATACATGACAATATAATAGGTTAAAATTTAATAAATCCGGTTTCAATATGAAAAACTGGTAAAGTGCTATTGGATATGTTAAAGGTATTGATACTTTTATAAGTATATGTGTCATAGAATCAATACTTTAGGAATTAAAAACAAATGAAAAAATAAAAATGTATCGAAAGTATCGATACCTTACACAAACGTATCGACACTTGCGTAATGGTATCAATTATATATAAATAACATATACGGTTAAAATATCAAAGGAATAGCTATATTTATCTGAAATAGATAGTAGACGACTGTAGTTTATGAAATCAAAGCGTATTAGTTGCTGCGAAATATAAGATGTTTTTGAAAGCGTAGTTGTTTGTTTGTTGCTGCAATTGAATCAAAATGTACGTTGTCAAAACCTTAGTGTTTTAGTATTACAATAATTGAAAATATAGGTTAAGTTTATGGGTTTGGGGTTTTTGAAGCAAAAAGCATTTGAGAACGATTATAGTAGAAAGTGATATTCTAGGTAGAAAATTAATATTGATACTTTTATATAATATTATAGGTAGAAAATGTTATTTTTGGTTATATATAAGGTATCGATACTTGTAGTAGAGAGTATGCCCATCCTTTGAAGGAAACCCTAGTTTTTTAGTATTACAATATTCAGAAATAGGACTAGGTTTATGGGTTTGGGTTTTTGAAGTAAAGAAGGATTTGGAACTTATTACAGTTTGAAAGTGATATTTTAGGTAGAAAATAAATATCAATACTTTTATATAATATTATAGGTATAAAATGATATTGTAGGTTATATAATGACACTGATACTTGTAGTAGAGAGTATTCCCATTCCTTTGAAGGAAATCAATTTACTATAGGATTAGTTATCGATACTTGTATATTGAATAAATTGTATGTAACTTATATTTGATTTGATTTGAGTTAATTTAATGCTTGAATGTTCATAAACTGATATATGAAGGAAAAATGAAGTCAATGGATCTTGCAATTTTTTTTACATTGAAATGAAGTCTTGGAGTATCAACAATGAAGTAAATCGAAAGCAACCACTGGGTGGATATATGTACTTCTAGTAAGTATTAATGTATTTTGTAATTGTTATTGAAATGGTAATTGGATTAAAGTATTTAGGTACTTTAAATTGATTACAAATTTTAAATGTTGGCAGTATGACTAAATGCCAAAGGATGAAGGAAGCTGGTAATTATAACATCGGTTCGGTATGTAAACTGAAATTGACAATGAGTATTGTTGAAAACATTTTTGTATTTCGATATAACAAATTAGTTTAAATGAATTTTAAGATTTTACAAATGATTTTCTAAGTATATTCAATTCAATTAATTGAATATCAAATTATTACTCCAAGTCTTTTAAGATCAATTTCAAACCTTACTAAATGTGTAAAATTGTGTTTTATACTTAATATATTTTGAAACAATTTTCACAAAGTATTTTGAACCCAAATCAAGCCTAAAATCAATTTTCAGAGTGATGCACCGATGCACCAATCCATGCATCGATGCACCATGAATTAAATTGAACATCGAATGCATTTCATGCATCGATGCACATACCATGCACCGATGCACTAAGGATTTTATGAAAACATTGAATGCATTTGATGCATCGATGCACCAGTCATGCATCGATGCACTCTGGCTATTTTGAAACATCGAATGCACTTGATGCATCGATGCACTCTTAGTGCACCGATGCACTGAGAGTCCAACGGTCAAAATATTTGAATTTTACACTGATGCACCGATGCACCTAGGGTATGCATCGATACACTAACGCTCCCAACTGCTTTAATTAATTGTTTTCACTCTTAAACGGCTCTATTGACTCCACTAATCATCCCCAACGTTCAAAATCATTTGAAGGTGTATTTAAACAAGCTTAGAAGCCATTGATCAACAACAAGAAATAACAAGCAACTAGAATCAAGAGAGAATCAAAGAGAAAGCATCAAACCTCAAGTTTGAGCATTTCAAGCCTATTTTTCATTCAATATTCATTTTGCTTTCAAGAACACTACTTGTACTCAATTGTATTCATTTTTTAGTGTTCTTTTCTTTGTTCTAGAATTGTGCAAACAATTTACCTTGTGAGGATTTACTTGTAAGTTTGCAAATTTGTAATCTTCTCTTTGAGAAAGAGTGTTATCAAGAATTGGGGTATATTCTTGAGAGTGTTGTAAGGTTATCTCTTTGGCCTCAAAAGAAAGAACAAATTAGTGAATTTGTTGGAAAATCCTTAGTGTGGATAGCTAAGGTAGTGGACGTAGACTTTGGTTGAGAAAGTTGAACCACTCTAAATCGCTGTGCAAATCTTTTCAAATTTCTGCAAAAGCTTCCACTGAAATTTTTAATTGCCAATTCACCCCCCTCTTGGCTGATTCCGTCGATCGATTAACTCAACAATTGGTATCAGAGCCTCACTCATTTGAAGGTTTAATCGTCTCTTGAGTCGATTCAGGAAGAGTTAAATCGATAAAGATGGCGTCCACTTCCGGTTCATTCTCCATGGAAGAATCCAGACCAATTGACGTGCCTCCACACTTCAACGGAACAAATTATCGTCGTTGGAAGAGGTTTATGATGATTTTTATTCAAGCATTTGATATGGAAGCCTGGATGCTAATCGAGAAAGGATATTCCTCTCCTACGAAGAAGGCAAAGAAGTGGAGTGATGAAGAACGGAAGAAAGCTCAACAAAACACAAAGGCTATGCACATGTTATATTGTGCAATTGATCCTAATGTATATAAAGGAGTTTCTTCTTGTTCAAGTGCTAAGGAGATGTGGGATAAACTTAAGGAGATCTATGGAGACAAGGAAGAACAAGAACCAATAAAGGTGATGTCTCTATTAGCTCTCACAGAGCCAAAGGTATCTTCTAACTCAAATAAATTAAATTCAAAATCTTTTAATGAGTTACAAGATGCTTATGATGAATTATTTTTGGAGTTTGAGACCATGAACTTCAAATATAGGAATTTGATTTCTAAATTTATAGCTAAAAATGATCTTCTTTTGAAAGATAAAACAAACTTGGAAAAACAAAATGAAATGTTAAAAAAGGAGTTAGAGCTTTCAAAACTAAAATCTGAAAACTTTGAAAAAGAAATTTTCAAATTAAACAAACTTCTTCTAGAAACGAAAATGGATTTTGAAAAACAAAATGAACTCTTGAAGAAGGATTTAGAGCTTTCAAAAGTGAAATTTGAAAGTATTGAAAAAGAAAATTTTGATTTAAAAGTTAAGCTTGAATGCTTAACAAAAGAAAAAGAGATCATTTTAAATAATTCATCTAGCTCAATAATGACAATATGTTCATATTTTCATTATCATGTTCATAAGGAACATACTTGTCCTTTAAAGAAAGGAAAAAGATTTAAAATTAGACAAGTATGGGTTCCAAAAGGAACAAGGGGCATTGAAACTAATATTCACGATCCAAAGCAATTTGGATACCAAAATCTACTTAAATGTCTCTTGTAGGTGTGTGGGAGCAATGGTGATGAAGATGATGATATTCAAGATGCTCTAGCCACACATGAAAAAGGAATGGGTAACCTCTAAACTTAATGTAATTATTTTATTTGGTTGCTCATTTAGTTTATGCATGCATGAGGCTTTAAATGTTCTAAATGATTATGTTTTATCTCATGTATGTTGAAAGATATTGTATAATGAACATAGTAATTTTTGGTAATGTTTTATAAACTCTAGTTCATCATATTGAGTTTTTGGTCAAAATTATTTTTTAAATGTAATTGATATCTATTTAACAATTGATATCGATTTTTCAAGAACTTTGGTTTTACAAATTTTTTACCTTAAACTTTTTAATGTTTATGCACAGATTTCAAATTTTCAATGATATCAAGTTTTAATGTATAACATTTTCAAAAACTTTATGCATGTGCTTTTAATCTCGATAATCAACATTGCATAATGTTTTGTATGTGAATGGATTAAAGCATAATCCGATTAGATGAATTTGAAAAAGATACAATGTCTTATTTTTTAAATTAAGTGTTTGCAAAATTGATTGACATTGCATCTACTTTGATTATGCTTGTTGGTCATAAAATATGTAACATTTACATGGTGCATTTAGATTTCATAGATATGACTAATTTATGCCTAGTTGCTAAGGATGAGCATGATAGTTGGTTATGGCATAGGAGACTAGTACATGCTAGTATGAGTGTTTTGCAACGGCTAATTCAAGGTGATTTAGTTCGAGGGTTGCCTAAACTAAAGTTTGATAATGATAAAATTGTGATGCTTGTGCTAAAGAAAACAAAAGCGAGTTTCTTTTAAATCAATTAATGATGTATCAACTAGTAGAGTATTACAATTGATCCATATAGATCTTTTTGGGCCAACTAGGACTACTAGCTTGGGTGAAAAACAATATGCATTTGTCTTGGTAGATGACTATTCTAGATACACTTGGGTTCTATTTTTAAGTACTAAAGATGAAGCATTAGAAAGATTCATCACGTTTTCAAAAGTAATCCAAAATGAAAAAGGTTACTCTATAACTAGTGTTAGGAGTAATCATGGAACAGAATTTGAAAATCTTGGATTTACTGAGTTTTGTGATTCTAACGGTATTAGACATAATTTTTCAGCACCTAGAACCCCTCAACAAAATGGATTTGTTGAGATGAAAAATCAAACTTTAGAAGAAATGGCTAGAACCATGCTTTCTGAGAACAATTTGCCAAAATATTTTTGGGCGGAAGCCACAAATACTGCTTGTTATGTTATTAATCGAGTAATGATTAGGCCTATTTTAAAGAAAACTTCATATGAACTTTTCAAAAATAAAAATCCTAACATTAGATATTTTCATCCTTTTGGATGTAAATGTTTTGTTTTAAACAACAGTAAAGACAATCTTGGCAAATTTAATGCTAAAGTGATGAAGGAATTTTTCTGGGTTATTCCTTAAATTCTAAAGCTTATCGAGTATTTAATAAAGAACTTTAGTTGTAGAAGAGTCTATACATGTTGTTTTCGATGATAACCTCCTTCCGAGGAAGGATTCTTGTGTGAATGATGATGTAAGTGTTATAAATATAAATGACGTTAGACATGACATTGGAGAACCATCATGAAAGGAAGAAACGAATAATGAGGAAATTCATGATCCTCTCAAGAATCCAACCATTGAAGAAAGAGAAGTATCTTATCCAAGAGAGTGTAGCTATGTCAAGGATGGTGAAATCATAGGTGATCCATCCAAAGGGGTAACAACTCGATCTTCTCTTAGAAATATATGTAATTATGTTGCATTTATCTCATGCATTGAGCCTAAGAATATTAAAGAAGCATTAAATGATGAACATTGGATTATGGATATGCAACAAGAGTTAAATCAATTTGAGAGAAGTAAAGTATGGACATTAGTTGAAAGGCCTAGTAATAAATATATTGTAGGTACTAGATGGGTGTTTAGGAATAAGCTTGATGAAAGTGGTAATATAGTGAGAAACAAGGCTATACTTGTTGCTCAAGGCTATACTCAAGAAGAAGGCATAGATTATGATGAAACATACACTCTCGTAGCTAGGATGGAAGCAATTAGAATTTTATTAGCATTTGCATGTTTTCATGAATTTAAATTATATCAAATGGATGTTAAAAGTGCATTTTTAAATGGTTTTATAAAATAAGAAGTGTATGTGGAACAACCTCCAGGTTTTGAAGATTCAAAATTTCCAGATCATGTTCTTAAATTGACAAAAGCGCTTTATGGTTTAAAACAAGCTCCTAGAGCTTGGCATGAAAGACTGTCAAATTTTTTATTTGAAAAAGGTTTTTCAAAAGGGAAGGTTGACACTACATTGTTTTTAAAGCATAAAGGTAAAGATTTATTAGTAGTTCAAATTTATGTTGATGATATAATATTTGGTTCTACTAATGATGTTCTTTGCCAAGAATTTTCTAAGCTAATGAAAGTGAATTTGAGATGAGCATGATGGGGGAGCTCTCATTTTACTTGGGACTCCAAATCAAGCAAAGAAAAGATGGCATCTTCATCAATCAAGCTACGTACGTCAAAGATATGCTCAAGAAGTTTGGACTGGAAAATGGGAAGCCACATAACACTCCAATGAGCTCATCGACAAAGCTTGACATAGATGAAGGAGGTAAATGTGTGGATGTTAAATTATATAGGTCAATGATTGGATCTTTACTTTATATAACTGCAAGTAACCGGACATTATGTTTAGTGTTTGCTTATGCGGTAGATTTCAATCATGCCCTAAGGAATCATATTTTCTAGTTGTT
Organism: Hibiscus syriacus; assembly: GCF_006381635.1. Lineage (NCBI taxonomy): Eukaryota > Viridiplantae > Streptophyta > Magnoliopsida > Malvales > Malvaceae > Hibiscus > Hibiscus syriacus. The sequence continues at coordinate 1,089,119 of NW_024063145.1, read as the reverse complement.
AAGAGAATCTTTAGATACCTTAAGGACATTCATAGTTTAGGACTTTGGTATCCTAGAGACTCTAGCTTTAGCTTGCATGCCTTTTCTGATGCGGATTATGGAGGATGTAAATTAGATAGGAAAAGCACATCCGGTACTTGCCAATTCCTTGGAAATATGATGATTTCTTGGTTTTCAAAGAAATAAAATTGTGTTGCATTATCTACCACTGAAGCGGAATACATTTCAGCCGGTAGTTGTTGTGCACAAGTTTTATGGATGAAACAACAACTTTTTGATTATGGAATTGAAGTAGGTACTATTACTATCAAGTGTGACAATACTAGTGTTATTTGTCTCATTAAAAATCTCATCCAACACTCTAGAACTAAGCATATTGAAATAAGACATCACTTCATTAGAGACCATTTCGCTAAGGAAGATGTAGTTCTAGAATTTGTTGATACTTTGCACCAATTAGCGGATATTTTTACAAAGCCTTTAGACAAGGAAAGATTTTGGACACTTAGGAGAGAATTAGGTTTAACCAACCTATCTTCATTTAGTGTTTAAAATAATTTTAGAACTTTTAAGAATAAATGAACAATGCTTATAATAATAATTTTTGATTGCATTATATGCTATTAGTTAGGGGGAGTTTATGTTATTTAAAATTAATTTTATGCTCAAATGTAGTTTAAGGAATAATTTGATTGATTGAACATGATTAATTTTCAATATATGAGTTACCAAAACCACTAGAGCTAATTAATTTAGCATTTGAGTGTTTAAAACGGATTTTTGACATTTTTGTGCTTAATGCATCGATTCACTTAACAGTGCATCGATGCATCCCTTTGACTGTGCATCGATTCACCTTACTGATGCACCGATGCACGCCTTGAATGTGGTGTCTTCATTAAATTTTAAATTTTCGAAATTAAAAAAAAAATCGAAAATCTGATTTTAGTTTTTTTTTAAATTTGATGTTTTTGATTTAATTATGTTGTCTCATGAAAAACTATACATATTATAATTGTCAAACGTTGTTTTCTAAATAGTTTTTCAAAAACTATGCCCATTAGAATTTGGTTTAGAGAACCTTGAATTATTACGGACTCAGTTGAGTTTTGGGATTGATTAAATTGCATACATATGTTTAAATTGCCTATTAGGATCTTGCTTAACATGTCTGACCATCGTAGAGACGAATTGTACTCTAGGTACATAAATTCTTTCCAAACTTATAGAATCCGTGAAGAACGTATTCCTTCGCTTCAAGCCATGGTTGATATTGACTTCGAATACCTTCCGATTCTTAAAGCTTGGAAGTTTGATAAATTGTTTCAGCTTAAACCTATCATCTATCAACAATTGGTCCGCATTTTCTATTCCAATGTGGTGTGTATTCAAAATGAAACTCAATGTGGAACTATAGCCATTAGATCCTATCTTTTAGGCCAATATATTAATATTGACCCCGAGACTATAGCTTTCCGATTTGGGTTAGATGATAGTGGTATATATAATGAGAGTGAAAATATGGAATATCCCTACGTTCCAAACTCCAGTGTTAGTACTCTACGATCTCATCACGATCGTTTTCTCTATTTGATGATCTCTTGGTGGTTTAGACCATCCAGAGATAGGTACCCCACACTTCGTGCTAGGAATTTATGGTGGATGTATTGTATTAAAAATAAAATCAAAATAAATCTTCCCCATATTGTATTCAGTCAACTAGTGGACATCATAAACATTGTTCCTTCAAAACATGTTGAAACATTGATTTATGGATGTCTTCTTAGTAACCTCTTTATCAAACTTGGTCTAGACGTCTCTCACGAAAATCCTATCCCACTCCAAAATCAAATCAATCTTACTTCCTTGAAGAAAGCGGATTGGAAGCAAGACGAGGAAACCGGTCTTTGGGTATTTCGACCCTGTAAGCAAACCCCAGGAGCTAGCTCTTCACGAGCTGCTCCTAGCTCTTCTCGTGCTCCTCCTCCTCCTACGGCACCGTCTGCTGACGATGATCCTGAGTTTCATCAACTTATGCAAGATATCGACGATCACGTTCCAGACGATGAGCCTACACCAGAACCGGCACGACAAGAAGATCAAATGCCACCATATTTTCGATCCTTCTTGGAGTCGTTTGATCTGAGGTTTGCCTCCATGGAGTCTCAGATTACTGAGTTTCAGTGGGAGATGTGTGAACGTATGGACGCGATCATTCTTGAAGTTCGAGCTCATTATTCTCCTTCTTTCGACCCTCCTATGGATTAGAACTTTTTCATGGAGATATTTGTTTTGGATTGTTTAATGTTTGAATTTGTTATGGTTTGGATGATTGGATTTTGAACTTAATTTATATATATTTGGTTTGGTTGAATTTACTTATTTTTTGCATCATTATATATATATGACTAATTATACCATTTCACATTTACTTATGAATATTGTTTATGGAACTAATGGCTAATCTCTCTTTTGATTGTGATCTTAGCAGCTTAAGCTATACATAAATATTTAATCAATTGGCTATGTTTTTCAAAACCTTGTTTAAATCGATTTTTAAGTCTTTTTGATTTAACAAAAAGGGGGAGAAATGTTAAGTGTTAAAATGTTTTAAAAGGGAGAATTGTTATAGTAAGGGGGAGTAATTTTACAAAATTGATTTCAAATTTTTAGAAAATCTTAAAATAACACAAATGTTTTGTTATATCAAAAAAGGGGAGATTGTTGAAAACATTTTTGTGTTTCGATATAACAAATTAGTTTAAATGAATTTTATGATTTTACAAATGATTTTCTAAGTATATTCGATTAAATTAATCGAATATCAAATTATTACTCCAAGTCTTTTAAGATCAATTTCAAACCTTACTAAATGTGTAAAATTGTGTTTTATATTTAATATATTTTTGAAACAATTTTCACAAAGTATTTTGAACCAAAATCAAGCCTAAAATCAATTTTTCAGAGTGATGCATTGATGCACCAATCCATGCATCGATGCACCATGAATTAAATTAAACATCGAATGCATTTCATGCATCGATGCACGTATCATGCACCGATGCACTAAGGATTTTATGAAAACATCGAATGCATTTGATGCATCGATGCACCAGCCATGCATCGATACACTCTGGCTATTTTTAAAACATCGAATGCACTCTTAGTGCACCAATGCACTGAGAGTCCAACGGTCAAAATGTTTGAATTTTACACTGATGCACCTAGGGTATGCATCGATGCACTGACTCTCCCAACTATTTTACTTAATTATTTTCACACTTAAACTGCTCTATTGACTCCACTATCATCCCCAACGTTCATAATCATTTGAAGGTGTATTTAAATAAGCTTAGAAGCCATTGATCAACAACAAGAAACAACAAGCGACTAGAATCTAGAGAGAATCAAAGAGAAAGCATCAAACCTCAAGTTTGAGCATTTCAAGCCTATTTTTCATTCAATATTCATTTTCTTTCAAGAACACTACTTGTACTCAATTGTAATCATTTTTTAGTGTTCTTTTCTTTGTTCTAGAATTGTGCAAACAATTTACCTTGTGAGGATTTCCTTGTAAATTTGCAAATTTGTAATCTTCTCTTTGAGAAAGAGTGTTCTCAAGAATTGGGGTATATTCTTGAGGGTGTTTTAAGGTTATCTCTTTGTCCTAAAAAGAAAGAACAAATTAGTGAATTTGTTGGAACATCCTTAGTGTGGATAGCTAAGGTAGTGGACGTAGACTTTGGTTGAGAAAGTCGAACCACACTAAATCGCTGTGCAAATCTTTTCAATTTTCTGCAAAAGATTCACCGAAATTTTTAATTGCCAATTCACCCCCTCTTGGTCGATTCCGTCGATCGATTAACTCAACAAGTATTATTTAGCTTTAATTTATTGATTAAGAAACTTTTATGCTTAATTTCAGGTGAAATATGAGGTGTTGGAGAAATGGAAGTCGACGAGTGATGTTGAGAAGGAACCGTATGTGACACGGTCAAAAAAGAATAGAAAACAATATAAATCTTAGAGGAAAGCACATGAAAAGAAGGTATTCATTAAACTTGTAAATATTATTATAAACGATATATAAAAACACTAACATTATATATTTTTAGAAAATGTAGGAAGTGTCGACAAGGTGTAGCATCAAAAGACTGAACTCCATAAATGAATACCTGAAGGATAAGAATTAAAGTTCATGTGTTGGAAGAAATGGGGTTTGGATATTTGATCGGAGTGAGGGATCGACAATTCAGAGGTAATTGTGTCTATCGTTAATAGAGGAATTTGATTTACAAAAATGTATAGTTCAATATGGTGATTATTCATTTCCTCTAGGAGTCATATATGCTGTATCCGTATTGGGACTAGAAGATAAAGGCAATAATGTTGAAGAAGTCATTAAGATGAAGAACTGGAAAGCATTTGCGATGACAATATGAAGTTGTACCTTGTCGAAATCTTTCTTTGTCCAACGGGTGATTCATCCCCGAGCAAGGACAATATGAAGTTGATTTGTGATGAAGGCTTGAAATGATAATTAGATTGGGTTGAATATGTCCATGCTAGATTGATTGAATCAATAATTAGCTTTCAGAAGGGCCGACGACAGACATACCTTAAAGGGCGCATAACAATCTTAGAGGCAAATGAGTTGAAGGATGTGTTAGGTTAGAAAACTTCTATGTATATTTATTATAGAAAATGATAAATTTCATTATAAGTGGAGGTTGTATTGTTTGATTTTTGGTCTGAATGTGGAAGTGTACCGACATTCCAAAGAACTGGAGTGGCAAGTATTCGTGCATGTGGGAAGGAAGAAGTAGTTAGAGTGATGGCAAAATTGAAGTTGGAAATACCAAGCAAGCAAGAAAACTTAATAAAAGTAATTATATGATGTTAAGAACATAAAAATGTATTAATATTTTAATTTAATTTTGAAGGTTATTGGCAAGGAGGTAGAGGAGGAAGAAGAGAATGTAGTAGGGGGACTATAATCAGGGCAGTTCAAGTAAATTTAACATTTTGATGTATGAGTTTGCAGAGCTAAAAAAAAGTCATTTCTAATTATTTACAAAGACAATCTAGAATCGAAGAGGCAATTGAGATCCTTAAAGGAGAAGTGGGTGGAAAAATTTATGAAGTGGTGAAATTGAGGGGTGAATTTAAGGGGGTGATGAGAGTGTTTGAAAAAAATTGATGAAGTGGAAAAATGAGGGCTGAAATAAAATATATGAAGAGTTATGTGGTGAAAAAATATGATGAATTTAAAAAAGATGAAGAAAAACGTTGGGTGTAGTGAGAGGAAGGATGATAATGTTATGCGGACATCGGAGATTATAATCGACAGTAAACTGGATTTAGAATGTCTGCACCTAAGAAGAAGAAGCAGAAGGTAAGATGAATAAAAGAAAATTGAATTTCATTTTTATTAGTGTGTTGTGACTAATAATTGTGCCTCAAAATTGTATGTTGAAAAAGTGAAAATACCAAAAGAAATTGGTACATTTGAAAGTGGAATGTGTGAATATATATGGAATAGTTGGCTACCATTGAGGGTTGTAATATATATTGCTTTGTGAGTGATTTTTAAATATTTAATGAAAAAACATTAATCCAAATTTATTATACAACGATATTGTAATCGAATTGGAAATTAATACACCACAATATCCGACGTTACATTGTTAAAACCTATGGCATGGTTAGCGGTGTTGTAAGTAGAAAGTATAAATTGTTAAAACCTAGTGAATATGTTGTAATTGTGTAATTAATTTTGTTAGGTTATTAATTTGGTCGGTTGGGTGTTGGTTAACAATTTGAAGAAGATATCGGGGAAGTGGAAGATTGGCTACCTTCCATACAACTTAGCAGTGAGTTAAATTAATAAATGTTGAAAAAGTAGTGTTATGGATGGTCAATTAATAATGTTTGTTGACGAAATGCAGAATATGGCGTTAGAACACAAGGAAAGTGTTGACCATGTTGTGAAATTTTAGTGTATATTGAGATACTATTCGAAATTAACCAATTGTAACACAATAAGATACCATACGATCTGGAAATGGTGTTTTGTATTTAATTATTTATAAAGAAATGTTGTATTTGTTAAATTGGGAATGACATTTATTACAGATCCTTATTACAATAAACGACACTAAGACTCATTGGTATATGTTGGTGTTGGATATGGTTTCTTGTGTTGTAGCGGTTTATGATAGTCTATTTACAACGCCAAGGGCCAAAAAGAGAGTGCAAGATGTGAGGAAATTGGTATTTATGAAAGGAAAAAATAAATTATAATGCATAATTTTTTTGTAATATAACTTGATATTTTTCACACAGATTTGAACATAAAATTAATTTTCACCAAAGAACATAAACTCCCCCTAACTAATAGCAATGAATGCAATTAAAAATTACTATTATAAGCATTTTTCATTTATTCTTAAAAATGTTAAAATTATTTTAAACACTAAGTGAAGATGGGTCAGTTAAACCTAATTCTCTCCTAAGTGTCCAAAATTTTTTTTGTCTAAAGGTTTTGTAAAGATATCCGTTAATTGATGCAAAGTATCAACAAATTCTAGAACTACATCTTCCTTAGCGACATGGTCTCTAATGAAGTGATGTCTTATTTCAATATGCTTAGTTCTAGAGTGTTGGATGGGATTTTTAGTGAGACAAATAGCACTAGTATTGTCACACTTGATATGAATGGTAGCTACTTCAATTCCATAATCAAAAAGTTGTTGTTTCATCCATAAAACTTGTGCACAACAACTACCGGCTGAAATATATTCCGCTTCAGTGGTAGATAATGCAACACAATTTTGTTTCTTTGAAAACCAAGAAATCAGCATATTTCCAAGAAATTGGCAAGTACCGGAGGTGCTTTTCCTATCTAATTAGCATCCTCCATAATTCGCATCAGAGAAGGCATGCAAGCTAAAACTAGAGTCTCTAGGATACCAAAGTCCTAAATTAGGAGTGTCCTTAAGGTATCTAAAGATTCTCTTAACAACTAGTAAATGTGATTTCTTAGGGCATAATTGAAATCTAGCACATAAGCAAACACTAAACATAATGTCCGGTCTACTTGCAGTTAGATAAAGCAAAGAACCAAGCATTAACCTATATAATTTATCATCCACATACTTACCTCCTTCATCTATTTCAAGCTTTGTTGATGAGCTCATTGGAGTGTCATGCGGTTTCCCATTTTCCAGTCCAAACTTCTTGAGCATGTCTTTGACGTACTTAGCTTGATTGATGAAGATTCCATCTTTTCTTTGTTTGATTTTGAATCCCAAGAAAAATGAGAGCTCCCCCATCATGCTCATCTCGAATTCACTTTGCATTAGCATAGAAAATTCTTGGCAAAGAACATCATTAGTATAACCAAATATTATATCATCAACATAAATTTGAACTACTAATAAATCTTTACCTTTATGCTTTAAAAACAATGTAGTGTCAACCTTCCCTTTTGAAAAAACCTTTTTCAATTAAAAAGTTTGACAATCTTTCATACCAAGCTCTAGGAGCTTGTTTTAAACCGTAAAGCGCTTTTGTCAATTTAAGAACATGATCTGGAAATTTTGAATCTTCAAAACCTGGAGGTTGTTCCACATACACTTCTTCTTTTATAAAACCATTTAAAAATGCACTTTTAACAACCATTTGATATAATTTAAATTCATGAAAGCATGCAAATGCTAATAACATTCTAATTGCTTCCATCCTAGCTACGGGAGCGTATGTTTCATCATAGTCTATGCCCCCTTCTTGAGTATACCCTCAAGCAACAAGTCTAGCCTTGTTTCTCACTATATTACCACTTTCATCAAGCTTATTCCTAAATACCCATCTAGTACCTACAGTAGATTTATTACTAGGCCTTTCAACTAATGTTCATACTTTACTTCTCTCAAATTGATTTAACTCTTCTTGCATAGCCATAATCCAATGTTCATCATTTAATGCTTCTTTAATATTCTTAGGCTCTATGCATGAGATAAATGCAACATAATTAAAAATATTTCTAAGAGAACATCGAGTTGTTACCCCTTTGGATGGATCACCTATAATCTCACCATCCTTGACATAGTTGTATTCCCTTGGGAAAGATACTTCCCTTTCTTCAATGGTTGGATTCTCGAGAGGATCTTGAGTTTCCTATTCTTTTGTTTCTTCCTTTGATGATGGTTCTCCAACGTCATGTCCAACGTCATTTATATTTATAATGCCTACATCATCATTCACACAAGAGTCCTTCCTCGGAAGGGGATTATCATCGAAAACAACATGTATAGACTCTTCTACAACTAAAGTTATTTTATTAAATACTCGATAAGCTTTAGAATTTAAGGAATAACCCAGAAAAATTCCTTCATCACTTTTAGCATCAAATTTGCCAAGGTTTTCTTTACCGTTGTTTAAAACAAAACATTTACATTCAAAATAATGAAAATAGCTAATGTTAGGCTTTTTATTTTTGAAAATTTCATATGGAGTTTTCTTTAAAATCGGCCTAATCATTACTCGATTTACAACATAACAAGCGGTATTTGTGGCTTCCACCCAAAAATATTTTGGCAAATTATTTTCACAAAGCATGGTTCTAGCCATTTCTTCTAAAGTTTGATTTTTCCTCTCAACATCTCCATTTTGTTGAGGGGTTCTAGGTGCTGAAAAATTATGGCAATACCATTAGAATTACAAAACTCAATAAATCAAAGATTTTCAAATTCAGTTCCATGATCACTCCTAACACTAGTTATAGAGTAACCTTTTGGATTACTTTTGAAAACGTGATGAATTTTTCTAATGCTTCATCTTTAGTACTTAAGAATAGAACCCAAGTATATCTAGAATAGTCATCTACCAAGACAAATGCATATTGTTTTCCACCCAAGCTAGTAGTTCTAGATGGCCCAAAAAGATATAAATGGATCAATTGTAATACTCTACTAGTTGATATATCGTTAATGGATTTAAAAGAAACTCGCTTCTGTTTTCCTTTAGCACAAGCATCACAGATTTTATCATTATCAAATTTTAGTTTAGGCAACCCTCGAACTAAATCACCTTGAATTAGCCATTGCAAAACGCTCATACTAGCATGTCCTAGTCTCCTATGCCATAACCAACTATCATGCTCATCCTTAGCAACTAGGCATAAATTAGTCATATCAATAGAATCTAAATGCACCATGTAAATGTTTCCTATTCTATGACCAACAAGCATAATCCGATTAGATACAATGTCAATAACTTTACAACCATTAGTTTCAAACATGAAATTGAATCCCTTATCACATAATTGACTAATACTCAAGAGATTATGCTTTAATCCATTCACATATAAAACATTCTTAATTTGTATGGAAGAGGTATTGCCTATTGTACCTATACCTTCAATGTGACTTTTTAAATTATCACCAAAGGTCACTTCTCCACCATTTTTAGTGTTAAGCTCTATGAACTGGCTTTTTTCCCCAGTCATGTGTCTTGAGCATCCACTATCAAGGTACCATGAGTTTGAATTTGTTTCTCTTGCCTTGTAGAAATGCTCCTTTTCCTACAAACATAGATTAATTTCTAAGTTTTGGTACCCAAATTCTTTTGGGTCCATATTCATTAGTTTCCAAAATCCTAGTCCCCTTAGGTATCCATTTGTGTAGGATATCCTTATCTTTAGTAGTAATGAGTCCTTTAGGAACCCATATACTTCTAACGATTTTTCCATTAGAGGTTCTTCGGGTACCTCTATGATTGTAGTTTTTAAAACTTTTTCTAACAAAGTTGGATTTTGAATTTTCTCCATTTTCAAAACGTTTTGTTCCAACGTTATCAAAAGAAGCTTTAAGATCATCAATTTTCTTTTGATGATCATCATTGACCTTTGAAAGTAAATTTTCAAATCCGAATTTTTCTTTTCAAACTCTTCTAATTTGATTTGCAAATCTTTAATTTTACTTTTAAAATCATTGTTGGTCTTGGATATGAGCTTATTTTTATTTTTCAATTTTGAGACATCATTTTTATATTTTAAAAACAATTTCTCATATCCGAAGACAACCCATTATATTCCTCTAATAACTCATCATAAGATAAATCATCTAATTCAAATGAGTTAGAGGTTACCATAGAATCTTCCCCGAATGCCATCAAGAACAAGTTTGCTACTTCTTGTTCCTCTTCATCGGAACCTTCTTCATCGCTCCATGTAGCCACATGACCCTTGTGCTTATTCTTTGATTGACCCTTTCTCTTCAATTGTGGGCAATCATATTTGACATGCCCCGGCTTTTTGCATTCATAGCAAATGATAGGGTCCTTCTCTTTTGGTTCATTTTTTAGGCCTTCATTTCGTTTGAATTTTCTTCCTCGGTAAGGTCTCGTCATTTTTCTGAACCGTTTGGCAAACAATGCCATTTCCTTTTCATCGTCATCTTCATCCAAATCACTCTCATTTTTTGTGTATTTGAGAGCTACTCTAATGTTTTTCTTCTTCTCCTTCTCCTTTGGTGTCTCGTCAATCTTATTGAGGTCCACCTCATCTTCAAGCATCATTTCATGAGTGAGGAGGGAACCGATTAGCTCTTCAAGAGTTAAGGACTTTAGGTTCTTAGCCTCAATGATTGTCGTCTTCTTGGATTGCCACGATTTTAGAAGTGAGTAAACTAACTTCCTCACAAGCTTTTCGTTTGGAATGATCTCTTCATATGATTTGTGACCGTTGACAATCGTTGAGAATCCATTCGTCATAGCTTTGATATCTTCATTTGGTTTCATCCTGAAATTTTCATAGCTATGTGTTAGAAGACTAATTTTAGATTCTTTTACCTCTTCGGTGCCTTCATGAGTGACTTGTAGTTTATCCCATATTTCTTTGGCGGTTGTACAAGATGAAACTCTTCCATATTCATCTGGTCCAAGAGCATAAAATATGATATGGATGGCTTTGGAGTTGAGCTGGAACATTCTTGTCTCTCATTCACTCCACAATATTGGATGAGTGAGAGGCTTGATATATCCATATTCTACAACATTCCATGCTCCCATGTCACTTGCTTGAATGAAATACATCATTTTATTCTTCCAATAGGCATAGTTAGCTTCATTGAAGAAAGAAGGCTTGTTGACGGGCATCGAATCGAGACTGGAGTCGACATTTGAAGTAGAGGCCATTGATGACTTGATAATAGATATAACTCTTCCCGAATTGACTCATGAGGCGATTAAACCTTTAAATGAGTGAGGCTCTGGTACCAATTGTTGAGTTAATCGATCGATGGAATTGGCCAAGAGGGGGGTGAATTGGCAATAAAAATTTTGGTGGAAACTTTTGCAGAAAATTGAAAAGATTTGCACAGCGATTTAGAGTGGTTCAACTTTCTCAACCAAAGTCTACGTCCACTATCTTAGCTATCCACACTAAGGATTTTTCAACAAATTCACTAATTTTTTCTTTCTTTTAAGGCCAAAGAGATAACCTTACAACTCCCTCAAGAATATACCCCAATTCATGAGAACACTCTTTCTCAAAGAGAAGATTACAATTTGTAAACTTACAAGGAAATCCTCACAAGGTAGATTGTTTGCACAATTCTAGAACAAAGAAAAGAACACTCAGAAATGAATACAATTAAGTACAAGTAGTGTTCTTGAAAGCAAAATGAATATTGAATGAAAAATAGGCTTGAAATGCTCAAACTTGAGGTTTGATGTTTTCTCTTTAATTCTCTCTTGATTCTTGTTTCTTGTGTTTTCTTGTTGTTGATCAACGGCTTCTAATCTTATTTAAATACTCCTTCAAATGATTCTGAACGTTGGGGATGATTATTGGAGTAAATAGAGTTGTTTAAGTGTGAAAACAATTAATCAAATCAGTTGGGAGCGTCAGTGCATCGATGTATACACTAGGTGCATCGGTGCATCAAGTATAAAATTCAAATATTTTGACTGTTGGACCCTTAGTGTATCGGTGCACTAAGAGTGCATCGATGCATGAAATGCATTCGATGTTTCAAAATAGCCAGAGTGCATCGATGCATGGCTAGTGCATCGATGCATCAAATGCACTCGATGTTTTCATAAAACTCTGAGTGCATCGATGCATAGTATGTGCATCGATGCATGAAATGCATTCGATGTTCAATTTATTCCATGGTGCATCGATGCATGGATTGGTGCATCGGTGCATCACTTTGAAAAATTAATTTTAGGCTTGATTTTGGTTCAAAATACTTTGTGAAAATTGTTTCAAAAATATATTAAGTATAGAACACAATTTTACACATTTAGTAAGGTTTGAAATTGATCTTGAAGACTTGGAGTAATAATTTGATATTTGAATAATTAAGTTGAATATACTTATAAAATCATTTGTAAAATCTTAAAATTCATTTAACTTAATTTGTTATATCGAAACATCAAAATGTTTTCAACAATAATGTGATAACAATACTTGATGTTGGTAATACGTAACAAATATATTTGAGTGCACGACATGTAATTTTTCCCTGACCAAGTGAAAATGATACCAGAGAAATCCCTCCATCAGTAGTAGCTACGATTGCTGAAGGAAAGTTAGACCCCGCTACAATGGAGGCTTTTCACTGTAATCAACTAGAGCCTGATAATGTTCAAACTTCTGTTGAAACTGCTAACAATTTCAGACAAGCAAGTTACTTATGGCCATGTACTGGCTTCTTCATTTTCTTTGATTTCATGCATGAAATACTTTGGTATTGATTAATACCTTTTTTCAATTTCTAGGTCCGAATAAAATGGTTTCAGTAGACTGGCAGCGGAAATACTTATACTATTTGTGGTCCAGTAAATGCCTTGTTTGAATAAAATTTATCAAGCGATCAGTAGGGCTAACTCCTCATGTGTTTCAGCGTTTATATGATCGTATAAATGAGGTGAAAGTTTTGAATTTATGCTCATCAATGAATTTGTTAATTTTTTGAATTTTAAGAATGGACCATTTTAAATAGTTTGTGTTCTGACCTTCTTTATTCTATAGGAGCAAATTAAGCATGCTGATAAACATCTCAAGTATCAAATCCACTGTTATTTTCTTGAGGTAGGGTTAATTGAATTAGTTTGATTCTTAGTTTTGACATAATTGGACTGCTTAGCGTTATACTATTCTTATTCCTTATCACTTCATTTTCAATTTTCTTTTGCAGATATACAATGAGCAAATAACAGATTTATTGGATCCAAATCAAAGAAACCTGCAGGTAGAATGGATTATTATTTAAGTTTTCAGTTTCCATTTTTTACTGGACGAAAAAATTGGGTTTTCTTATACTGTTCTATCATTTTCATCCAAATAACAGAAGATGTAAAATATGGCGTCTATGTTGAGAATTTGACAAAAGAGTATGTGCATTCAATGAAGGGATTGACTAAGCTACTGCTAAAGGTTTTTTTTTTCTTTTCCTTTTGGCTGATGCTTTGATTGCTAATTTCTTAATAATCTTTCATGAAGAAGATACTCAATTTTTATGTTTAGAATGCTAATACTTTTCTTTTTCTTGAGAGAAATGGATTGGACCATTTATTCCAGTAATAAGCTGCTGAACTAATGATATAGGGATTATCAAGTAGAAGGATAGGTGCAACTAGTATCAATGCTGAAAGTTCTCATTCCCATAGTGTTTTAACTTGTGTTGTTGAATCTCGATGCAAGGTAATAATGCTTCGAATGCCAAGTATTCTATTTTGTGTTTATAGTATTTAGGTTTGAGCCGGTATACTTTCTCCAATTACAAATTGGTGGAATCAAATCACTAATTTCTTAGCTATGCAAAGAGGAATTTTCTTATATACCATGTCATTATTTATTTGCTAATTTCTTAGATACCCTCTCAATCATACTTGAGGGATTCAGAAGTACTCTTTATTGTTACAGAGTATAGCCCATGGTGTAAGTTGTTTTAAAACAAGCCGAATAAATTTCATTGATCTAGCTGGCTCAGAGTGACAAAAGTTAACTGGATCTAACAAAAGGGTTAGCCTCAATTGGATCAATGTTTTGGTGAGGACTTCGATCGATCATTCCTTATTTAAATTGCAGCTTTCATTTTCACTAATCGTTTACTGTAAACTGTTTGTAGTGTCCCCGTCAGTCGGGAGGTACCGAGTGTGGATATTATATTTATAAGTTCATGAAAGAGATAGTCGAGAATGGACTTGAAGTGTTGGTCAATAAGAATGTAAGCAAACTTTTCTGATACACATCTGTCATATCATACATACACATTAGTCATACAATTATCATATGGACTTGAAGTATGATGCTATTCTAAACAAATTAATGCAAGTACTTGTTAGCAAGAATGAAAACTGTGAATTCATGCCGTGATAATGTATATAATTTATATGGGAATTTTTACTAATTAAATGTGTAAAATTTATTTTTACATATGCTTCAAAGAATGCATATGTAAAATTGGTCATTTTAGTACTCTTTGATAGTTATATACTTCACTTTAAATAAGTATAAATTATATACTTATTTCATATTTTTTACTTAGGTTGGCGATGGGAATGAAGAATACACGGATGATGACATTGATGATATTCGCAAAGAATGGGTATCTTATGTGGCAAACTTTATTATGTCGTGATATTTTGTATCGATATATATATGATTACAATATTTTTTATAACTTAATGTTAATATATTATATGCAAATGGATTGCTTATATATAATATGATATATATATTTAGTATTATGAGGCATTAAATGATATTTAGTTTGATTATTTGTCAATCTACAATATATATATATATATATAATTTATGACATACAATCACGACACACGAATGTGAGTCATCTTTTTTAATGATGTGTGTTTCAATGATACGCAATATAAGTCATAAATGCGTGTCTTAAATTTATGACACACAAATGTGTGTCATCTTCATTTATGACGGGGGCTTCAATGACGTGCAATGAGCGTCATAAATGCGCGTCATAAATGCGTGTCATAAATGCGCGTCATAGATTTATGGCACACAATTACGTGTCATCTGAGATTTATGATGGTGACTTCAATGACGCGCATCTGTGTGTCATTTGCACCCATAGATGACATGCAATGTGCGTCATTAAAGGGTTTTTTCTAGTAGTGATCATGAATGCAAATAATCTGCCTGTAAAATGCAATTCATTTCAACTAACCCTCATTATATTCAACCAATTAGCTTAAATGCAAGTCTCTCCTGCATAGATTGACCCCACCTGCCAATCAGCAGGCTAATTAATTAGGTCCAAAACATGCCACACACCTATGCACACAAAACTATTAATTTACAAACTCCATCAGGTACCTCAAGAGTGATATGGCTTTGTTTCTATCGAATTGTTTAAATTACAATACAAATTAATTTAGAGGGACCTAGAGTAACAAAATAGTGAAAAGAAAAAGAATCAGAAGGGGAAATAACGATATCATATTGTGTCATCTTGGAGACTGCTCCGAGCAGATGGTTGAAAGCCCCAATTTAGGGCAAGTTTCTCATTAAAATCATGAAAGTGAAAAAACCCAGAGCTTCATCAAGCTCAAAGGATCTCGATTTACACTTATCTATGACCAATGTCTCCAGATGGGTGGGTTTAGACATACCCATATTCACATTTTCAACAGAAGCAGTGGAAAAGCTTGAAAGGAAACACGTAAAGGGAAGTTTAGAAAAGGAAAATGGAAGATAATTACCAGGGAAAGGTAGAATCAAAACAGGAATCGCGGAGGTTATTCCCTTCATTGTATGTAAAACGTCAAATTATTGCCACGACCTGGATACAACCAGTCAAACCCTAAAGCTCAAATCCATAAATGATACTGATGGTTTACTGACTGATATTTTGAAATTCAGCCCTATGATAAAGACGCTGGAAATTTAAGTCGCATAAAAGGGGAAAACATGTTCATCAATGTAGTTATAAAGAGATCCAATAGAAAAGGAAAATAAAAATTACTGGTAAGACGATGACGAGGATTTTGAAGAGCCTCGACCAGGAATGGATCAACGGCTGACTCTTTGTCATTGATAGCTGCATCGAAGGCATATGGGTTTGATTTAACGACGGGATTTACTGGTAACTCGAACAACTTTGTCCATCAAAATGCCCAAACGAGAAGTTGCTGCAACTAAAGGTTAATGGGGGAAAATGAAAAAGCTTAAAAGGGAGTGGGACTTAGAAACTATAAAATTACGGCGTTTGTAAACAAAAATGCCACTAAAGTACGAGTCCATAGCGGCGTTTGTATAAAAACGCCACTAAAATACAAGTCTACATGGCGTTTGTCAAAAAACGCCGCTACAATACTACTCTTTAGCGTCGTTTGTCAAAATACGCCACTATACTTAACCCTATTGCATCATTTTTATAAAAATGCCGCTACAATACTACTCTTTAGCGGAGTTTGTAAAAAAAAAGCCACCATATATGACCCTATTGCGGCATTTTTATAAAAACACCACTAAAGTACAACTATGTTACGGCGTTTTTAAAAAAAACACCACTATTGATGAACCTATTGCGGCGTTTGTATAAAAATGACGCTAAAGTACTACTCTCTCGCGACATTTTTATAAAAACGCCACTAAATTTATTATTTTATGGCGTTTGGGGTTTAAACGCCACTATATATTTAAATATGGTGGCATTTACTCCCAAAACGCCACTAAAAATACCGTTGTAGAACTGTTTTGCTGTAGTGTTTTATAACTTAGGTCACTTTAACAATTTATTGCTTTAATTAAGTTGTCTCAAAATAAATATCAATATTCAAATTTAATATTTCTATATCAATCAAGTCAAAATTAAAATTTCTAATTGCACTACAATATCTGAAATAACTCAATATAAGGTTACATAAATGATGTTATCAAAAACAGAAACTCAAGTCTTTGATTGTTTCCGAATAATTCCTTAAACATGCAATTGATTCATAGATTCATAAATTACCAAAGAGAAACCAAACTAAAAATATTTAACCAAAAGTCAAAATTAAAATACATACTAAAGTATTGAATTAAATCTTTAATCAAACTAAATTGAATATATCAATGTCAAATATATATTCTATAATTGAACAGTCAAAAACTAAACTGAATTTTCTAATAACATAATGATTTTCAAAGTAACCCATAACGATCTTATTAGAAACTGAAAACCTAAATCTTTGACTATTTCTCAATAATTTCTTAATCATAGGTTCACCCAAATAAACTAAAAACATGATAATAAAACCTAAAGTCAAATAGTCGCAAACTGCGACAATAACATGCACAAATTAAAACCAAAGTTTAAATCGAAATACCTAATAATGAATAATAATCCTATGAAACCTTAATATTATTATATGCTTGTTTAAAACCAAAACCAAATGCATAATCCATGATCTATGTCATTAAACATATATTCAAAACTTTATAACGTACATATAACTTATGTACGCTTCATAATTTATGGTTCTTAATTAACACAATTTAGAAGATTTAGCACCAGGAACTTATGGCATGTTATGAAGCATACAACGATAATCATTAAAGGTGAAACCAATCAAATAACACATAAAGACTCCTCCATATTATATATATATATATAATCAAAATGGGGAAAAACAAAACAAAACTTGTTATCAAAGCATGACATCAGCAAAAGTTATGCACCCATATTTCTTTGTACAACAGAATCCCGTATTAATAATATAAAATACTACAAAACGTTCACCTCTGCAAACGAAAAATATAAGAATCGATAATAAACTAAACATGGATGGAATCTATGAAATTAATGCATTCGAACATATTAATTTATAACCCTAAATTAATAGAACTTAAAAAATATCATACCTGAATTTCAATATCATGCGAGATGTCAAATCATTAAAAGAACAAAGTTTTAAGAATGAATCAATGAAAGAATAAATCAATCAATCAATAAGTTCTCAATGAATCAACATAACAAGGCGATGATACCACTCGTTAGAATCAAACCACAATAAATATAAAATCGAACCAGTATCTAATAATGTCAAATCATTAAGAACAAAATACTAGATCTGGAAGCATACATAGATTAATTGATAGGTTGAAATCCTTAATTATTTCTTCGGTTGTGATCTTTCAAGAAGATAGAGTTCTCTTAAGTATAAACTCTCTTATGGGAATAAGAGAAAATACAAGATGGTCTATTTTTTGGCGACCATAACTCTTTTATATAACTTATTTCAGAATCAATTATTGTTTGTACTTATAATTATATCCCTCATCAAATTATAAATACAACTTTAATAGTATCTACACTTTTATTTCCATGATACTTTTAATACCTTATGACTTTATAACATAATTAGTCACTTAATTTAAGTCATATTTATGATAACAATATACATTAAAAATATATTCTCATAATTGTGAATTTTAATCCAACATGGAGGAGTCTTAGTGGAAGTACCAAATTATAATAATGAAGACTTGAGTGGACATATAGAGGTTGTGATTTTATTCGAGTATGTTATAAATTATTTATTTATGTATTTTGGTTTTAAAATAAAGGTGCCCTGCTTTTGTAAATTGTTATGTTTCTAAATGTCGAATAAACAGTTTAAAAAATGATTAATTGCTTGGTTGACTTCGTGTGATATTTGAATCCTTGAGATTAGGGAGTTACAAATAAAATTTTAGAATTTTAAATTACTTAAAAGCATAATTAGAAAATGAAAAATGTTGGAATTCTTTTTATCATTATGCCAAGATTATAGTAATGTAATATTCTTTTAGTTTTACAAAAGATGTAATATTTTAGGGGCGTTTAGTTCAAGGAATGTAAGATTATTTTTGGGAATAAGATTACTGGAATGTAACATTTGTCTGGGAATATTATATTAATTTTTTTAGTTTGTTTAGCAGGAATGTAACATTACAATGTTTGGTTAAAGGAACATAAAATTACTTAAATGAAAATTCATATAAATATTTTAATTGTTACACTATCTAACTTTTGAGGGAAAAAACATTTAGCATATAATTAATATAATTAGTATATAAAACTTATATTTTTAAATAAGTTTGATAAGTATCACATTTATTTATAATATAATATGAAAAAATATTAAGATTTCAAGTGGACAAAGATATTATTTTCAATGTATAAGATCTATTTTTTTAATAACTCAAACTTATATATTATTTGAAATAATTACATATTTACAATAATATTGTTTTTGTCTCATAAAATTATAAATAATTAATTTATTAAATATTAGAAATATAAAATAATTTTAATTATAATTTATTAATATTTTATTAAGCCTAATTTTTTATATAGTATTATTATTATATTTATAATTTTTAAGTAAACCAAAAAGAATAGAATTGAAAAAAAATCATATGGTATGAATTTGTTATTCTAAGGGTATTCCTATCCAAAGTGATAAGAATTGTATAATATGCAAGAATTTGAAGGTAATGATATTTTTATCATTTTAAACAAAAATATTACTATTAATAATAAATTATTATCTTATACTAATTCTCTTCGTGAATTAAACGTAAAAATATAATTTCAAAAAACTATTTCCCTTAATAATGATTTTTTGCAAATCCAATGCAGTTAAAAATAATGGAAAAATGACGTTTATACCAAGAATTTAAGGCGTGGAGGGTTGTGAAATGCGGTCCCAAGATTGCTTTTGATGAATAAAGTTTTGGAACCACAACCACCTACGACAATGAGATTCTCTCCTATTTCCTTTCATACCCAAAGATTCAACAAGTAAAACGTCATGCACATGCACATACACATACACTTACTCTCTAACAATAGAAGAGACAATTTTTTTTTTTAAAAAATGAAAATGAAAATTTATATGTATTATTGAAATTTATTATTATCTCTCTAAAATTCTATAAATTTTTTTTTTAAATTTTATAATTCATATTTTATATAAAAAAATTTGTTTATCCATATTCGTACATCACGCAACGGCCGAATCATTGTGAAACATGTCTCTTATATCACGTGATGTCTTTATACTTTCATAGACTACTGATTTCTTTAGGAAAAAAATGTTAAACAGTATTAAAACACATCCACCCAATCAATTCTGTGTACGATGAGATCTAACAAAAACCCATCAATCTTTAGTTTTATCAATAAAAAACGACTATAATATTAAATTAGCGATTTTACCAAATATCATCCTGACAGAAAATAATCACCTGTCAGACATATTTTTTCTTAATCTTATCGATCTAACATCATTTCTGACAAGATATAGATCGTCATCTGCGTTTTTGTAGAGTTTCGTCTAAGTTGGCGCCACATCATGAAAGGCGCATATGGTAATCCACACCTTATCCGAGCTGGCACCACGTAAGGACAAACGTGGATCGCCATCCACACCTTTATGGAGTTTCTAATATGCGTCAGTAAGGAGCAAATAACCATATTCGCCTTCAATTATCTGTTACTCTCCCCTCCACTATAAATAACACCCCTTCTATGCAAATATCACCACATCTATTCTTTCTATTTTTTCTTCACCAACTCTTTCTATTTTTGTTGTAAGGTAAAATTATTTTTATTATATTAGATTTATTTTATATATGATTATTTGAAAAACAAAAATTATTATACTAATTATTTTGTATTATTTTTTGCGGTTGTAAATTTGAAAGTTTGATCATACCTCGAGACATTTTGCCAATACGGTAACAATATAAATTATATTATTTAAAGTACTATGAAATTTTTTAATTTTTTTTATTAATTTATATTTTAATTCATATACTATTTATTTAATTAGGCGTATTTCATCTATAGTTTTTGCATATATAAGACTCTTAATCTTTCAAAATATCAGAATGAAGCGTATTTCAACTATTGTTTACTATGATGGAGAAATTCGAGAAGATGAAATCGGCGTCGTCTTCGCATCAAATCATTCTGTCAAAATATCCTTCAAGAGAAACATAACTCTTGAGGAGTTGATAAAGGAAATTTCAAGGAAGGTTCATGTTAGAAGTACTAAAAGATTGTCCTCACTTCAGTACATATTACCAACAGCAGTATTTTCGTTAACTTATACAACGTTCGAACTATCCAACGATTATGATGTTGTTATGATGGTTGATTCTCAAAATCATTATTCAGACGTCGATACAGAGATGTATGTGAAATTTGCTGAAGTGTGTGTTATTCGTGGTATGTCATTATGCTCTCACTATGGGTTGGCTCAACAAGCTGAACAAGTTGACAGCCCAACTCAAGTAATATGTAATGATTTTAACTCGTTAATAGGAAATCCACATCATGGTGTCATCCCATTAAGTTCAATGGGACATTCATCAGCAACTTCTTACGATCAGTACCGAGGTGGCTCCACAAACAATCTGTATGGCAACATCGCATCCAGTTCAAGGGGAAGACATTCACCTGCCAATTTCTTTGACTTGATTATGGAGATGCCCTCAACGCAATAATCTGTGCAGTACCCATTTGCACGATACCTTCAAGCTCTAGTAGAGGCATTCAACTGCGAGCTTCTTAAATTTCAATGTGGATATGTCTTCAAGTTCAAGGGGAAGGCATGCAACTACTAGCTTTTTCGACCTAAATTTCGACATCGTGGAGGAACCCTTATCTCCACCAGAAGAACCTCTTCGTGAGCCAGGTGCGGATGGTGCAGAGACTGGACTATTCGTTCAACCAGAATCACCACAGTTCAACATGGACTTCTATGATGATGATGTAGATGAAGTTACCAGAAATACGGTACACACCAAACCTCAAACATACATGTATGAAGCTGACTATGGTGCAATGTACGGGCCAGAATTTACGGATATGCCTAATGTCAGTGACTACAGATTTAACACATAAGTCAATTATGGTGAGTTATATAAAGGAATGGAGTTTCCATTCAAAGAAGAAGAGATGATGGAAAATAAGAATTACAACATTCGTAATTCTGTTCAGTCTTAAGTCGACCGTTCTACCACTGAAAAGTATGCATGCCACTGTGTTAAAGTGATAACGGATGCAATTGGATGGTTCGCTTATCGAATAAGAAGAGGAAAAACAATATATGAGAACTAACGATACACAACAATCCTCACACATGTTGTGCTGGAGGGATCAACCAGGATCATCCCAACTTGGACTCGAACATAATATGCCAATCCATCATGACCATGGTAAAAGCAAGCTCCCGTATAACTATTATTGTGTTGATTTCATCTATACAATCGCAGTATGGGTATACCATCTCATATAGGAAAACATGGAAGGCAAAATAGAATGCCATTAAAAACTTCACGGCGAATGGGATGCATTTATAATGAACTACCAAGTTGGTTTAGGATAGTGAGCATATTGAATCCTGAAACAATTATCGACTTCGAAACTTGCCATATATACCAAAATGATCGAGTGCTTCGTGATCGATACCAATTCTACCAGCTTTTTGGACTTACCCATAATGCATTGATGTTGTAAAATACTGCAAGCCCCTGTCCAAATCTACGAGACATTCTTGTATAGAAAATACAAGCAAGTTTTACTATTGGCAGTTATCCAAGATGGTAATTATAACATACTTCCAGTTTCGTTTGCCCTTGTTGAAGGAGAATATACAAATTCTTGGGCTTTTAGAAACTTAATCTTACATGTTATCACAAGGGAAAAATCTGTGTCATTTCATATCACGGAGATGGGATCAAAGCATCAATGGATTCTTTGAGTCCAATGTTACAACCACTATATGTCTAACATCGGTACGGTATTCAACACATTGCTAAAACTATCATGAATGTTTAAGAAGAATTATAAGCGCCAATTACTTGTGTGCATGGTATGTCAAAATGTTATTTTTTATTTCTTAATCATTTTCATTTTTTATGGAAACAAAGTTAGCAAGTTCTACATTTGATGCTCAGGTTACGAATTACTACCTGAAACATTTGAGTCCATGCTTCAAGAGTTACAAGGAAAGAACGAGAAATGATACAATTACATCAGCCTCGTCAACAAAGAAATGTGGACAAATGCATGATGGTAGATATCAATATGGACACATAACGACCAACTTGGTTGATGCTATCAATTCGACTTAAAGGGGGCATGCCATTTACCAGTAACGGCTTTGGTAAAAATAACATATTTTTGTTTGGGAGCACTTTTTACCAAGCTCGGGGGGACAAGCTCAAACTTGGATGCAAAACGGTCATGTTTATCACCCAAGATTAGTTACATATCTAAAAAAAAGAATTGTTGCATCAAATAGAATGTTTTTAACAAGCTTCTCTATAACCCATAAATTATTTCATGTCATAGAGATCCTGCGACCTCTTTAAGGGATTCAATCTAACTTGTTTAGAGTTAATCTACGAGACAGATTGTGTGAATATGGGTTTTTAAAGCTCTGAAGCATCAATACTCTCATGTCATAGCAGCTTGCTCGCATACCCGTCAAGACTATAATTGTTTTGTGGATCCCGTATACTGACTTTCAGAAGTGTTTAAGGTATATGATTTTGAGTTCCCCCATAGGTAATGAGAAAGACCCTAACGAGGTTCAAAATTGGCTTCTGATTATACCAAATCCGTCCGTATTGAGGGAGTCTAGTCGTCCAAAATTCACTCGAATTCATTATGATATGGATATTCGGGAGACGTCCAGAGAAAACAAAATATGTGGGCATTGTAGAAACCTAGGACACAATAGGAAAAAATGTCCATTTGTTTTGTCATCAAGTAACCGTTGATGTTGTGCTTGATGTAGTTGTTGTTTGTGAAATCTAAGTTTTGTAATTTAATTTTCATTTACTTTTAGTTAATGTCATTTGAGCATCACCGATTAATTAAACAAGAAAATGATATAACAAAAAAATTAAAAAGCACTAAATAATAAAAACATTCAAACAATTAAGTAATAAAAAAATAAAGAAACAAAATAAATAATTAAATAAAAAAATTACAATTGTTGGTAAATAAAAAATTAAATTAAAAAATAATGAAGTGTATGACTCTATTATGCCTGTGTCTTGAATATCTTTCGCAAGACAATGGTTGTCTGTGTCGAGGAGGATTTCTTCGTATATCTTGCTCTGTTCCCCACTCTCATCATCATCATCATCATCAAGAGTAGATACATTTTGTTGATGAGGGACGAATAACAATGTAGCACCTCCATAGAATAAGGACCCTGGATGTATGCCTGACTATCCCACCGCTCATAAAAAACTGTAAAAACTATAAAAGATAGACATTGATGAGTGCGAAAACTGCACAGGAGGTGTCTGTGCATGTGGTGAAGCTTCACCCGCTAAATAACTAGCATATGAACCCCAAGTTGGATTAAAACATGGAACTATAATATCCGCTAGGAGGGGTCATATAACTCTGCGGCGGTGGTGGCATTTGGTATAGAAGCAGTGGTGGCTGACCTGGCTGCAGTGGCATATGAAACGGCTGCGATGCTATCTGATATGGCTGTGGTGCAATCTAAAACAGTGTAGATATACAGTGGTGTAGATGTTGGCTACTGTGAAGGTTCTAGTGGTGCATTTGAGGATGATCCGAAAGCGCATGCTCTTCATCCAAGAGTCGGGGGATGATGATGTTGTGACGGTGGATGTCTTTATCGACGTCGATGAATGCTCTCGCCTCGTGCTTCCTCGAAAAGTAGGAACGGTTTCTCGTTCAAATTGAACCACTCATAATAATCATCCGAACCGAGTAATGATCAACATAAATGGGTTATGTACAGGGAAAGTTCCCACATCGATCCTCCCATATCATTACCCACTCATAGTGCTTCAGTAGCCAGTCGACTTTTTTTTACCCCATCTATCGATGATATGCAAATCATCAAGATTCTTAGGTGCTTCTAGAATAGATTGTACAAAACAAAATTTGAGGAGCATGTGACCAATGGGATGCCACTAGACAATAACATAACATATCAGAGGAACCACCACCATCCAGACGTCTAATGGGTTTCTTAAGTGATGTGGGTTACAAATCCTCATCTCTTCAGTACAATAAGGAGCACATTGAAACTAAAACAAATATATATAATTCTTATCAAAAATAATAATCTGATTATATAATATTAATTAAAAGTACATTTTGTTATTTAAATGCATAACTCTGTGTCAGCCTTTTGATCAATTAGTAGCCTAATTTCTTCCAATTCATCAGGTAAATCCTGATGATCTTTTCTTGCACTTGACCACCTATTCAATGAAATAATTTTTATTATATACTAAATAAAATTATTAATATACGAAATCAATATTGTAATTACCTCAATAATAGCGGGAAGACCAACGGGTTTTCACCCACCGGACATAAAAAGGGCATGTGATACCACGTCTAAGATTGGAGCAGAATGAGACATTCGCCGATAGTGTTTTTTCTAAGTCAGTAGCTCGACACATTTCCCTATACAGAAATGCCAAAACTGCGGAGCCCTAAATCAATGTGCCAGCATGATGAAAATCTACGAGGTGACGCAACCATATACAATGAACTTGGTTACGCGATTTGTCTAGCATCAGGAGCCCTCCTATAAGCTGTAGTATGCAAGTGCATACATTTTAACATGCTCCTCAGAGGCGTTGCCACTCAAATGATTGAAAGTTGTATCTAACCAATTTAACATAATTCAACCACCGTTGAAATTAGGCAGGACATCTCCATGATACTCCTCGCACAATGAATGCCAGTCACCATGCGCCACTCCAGAAATCACATCCCCATTTATCGAAGCCTCAAATGCATGGAAACATCCTCCAACGTAATTTTGCATTCTCCATACGAAGATGGAATGTGCGTGTCTCTGGTTTCCACCGCTCAACTAATGTAGAAATAAGGTTGGATTCAAGGCTAGAATGCCCTTCATATTTTTCTACATAACCAAATCCAGCCTCGACTAAATATGGCCATACACGGGTACGTATCTCTAACTTAAGATTACGAAAAAAAGGGATCTAATATACAGTCTCTCTCGTAATTTAATAAATATTATAGAAATTAAAATATAAACTAATACTAAAAAATTTAAATAAATAAAATATTAACAATAATTAAAATTTAAATAGAATTTAAAATTGTTACCGTATCGAAAAATGCCTCGATATATGATGTCCATCTAAACGTAGCAAATTGCCTTCCATTTTATAACTGCAAAAATTAATAAAAAGTTAGTTAATAATAAAATTTAATAAAATAATAAATTATTAATTTATTATAATACAATAAAATATTTTACCTTCTTAATAGAATTTGAGCTTTGAGTGCGTTTGGATGTTTGTATTTGGTTTGTATTTGAATGAAGAGGGGAGGGGTATTTATAGGAAAAGAGGAGGGGGTTAGCCGGATTTCTCATAAATGTGGGAGGTGTGAATGGTTGGGGAATTAATGGAAGGCGCAGATGGTGATTCGCGCCTTACTGAAGCATGTCAGAAACCCAGAAAGGCGTGGATGGCGATCTGCGCCTATAATTACGTGGTGTCAGCTCAGATGAAACCCAACAAAGATGCGGATGACGATCCGCGCCTTATCAGAAATATACTAGATCGGTAAAATTAGAAGAAATGATACATGACATGAATTTATTTCTTGTCAGGATGATATTTCGATACAATTGCCTACTAAATTACTATAGTCAAATAATTATAATATTTAATCAATTAAATATATCAATAAATGGTGACATTTACGTCCTCCCTTACCTCATATATTTAGGAGCAGCATATAACAATAATCACCGAATTATAGTTATTTTTAAAAAAAATTATTATTTTTTCTCCTAAGCATCACATGTTTTTTTAATATTTTTATTAATAATGAAATATGAAAATTCATACGAACTAAGTTCGGTAATAAAAGATTATTGTTGATCTTTGAGGTTTTCGAGTTCAAACACCATGAATGTTAGAGTGTGAACTTTTAATATCAAATAATTGAGAGTTATCTTTAAATATATATGGTCATTTGTACTTACCACAAATTAATAAAAATAATGAAAATCCAATATTAATAATTTTATCAGAAATGACATGAAAATCTAATATTTAGTCATTAAATTAGGTTAAAAAATTTGTTATAATTTTATTAAAATTTATATCTAAATTAATCGAATAAATCAATAAAAATAATTTTTTTTGTCCTACAAAAGAGTTTCAAACCCAAGACCCTTCACGGAAAGATCTAAACATTTAATCGTTAGGTTAAGCTAAAATTTTGCTAGTATTACAATACTAATATTAATTTATTTTTTTCTTTTTACAAAACCTAAATCTAATCTGAATCTTTTCTAGAGGAGGGGAAGAAGGATTCTAGAAAAAAGAAATTGAATGTTTCTGGGAAGTCTAGACAATAACGGATTAGAAATATTTTTAAAATAAACATATGTATCTATAATAGAAAATTTTCATATATGGTAGGCACAAATAATAAAATGAACAACTAATATAAATAAATTCGGATTCATGGACGACACGTGACCACCTTAAAATATACATACGTTCGCCACTAGGACTAGAATCCATGAGTTAAGAGAATATGAGAAAAAGAATGCACATTTTAAGCAATCGATTAAATATTCTTATCTACTAATATTCAAATCAACCGTCTTAAAATCATATCAATATATTACTAGAGAAGAGGGATTATAGGAAAAGGAAATTGAGTATTCGTTTAGACAGTAATAAATCTATAAATATTTTTCAGGATAAATATATATGTATTAATAATAAAAAATTTGATGTGGTAGACACAAATAAAATTTAAGGTGGACACCAATAGTAAAATGAACAATTAACATAAAATAATTCGAATTCCAGGTGGACATATGCCCACCTTGAAATATACATACATTCGCCACTAATCCTATAATCCATAACCTAAAAGAAGAAAAAAATGAATAATTTAATTAGCCTAAATATACTTACACAACTGATATTCAAATCAAATTGTATTACCGTCTTAAAATCATATCAAAATATTACTAATATTGTAAAGGGGTTCAATGTTTATCTAGTAAATAAATTATATAATTATTTTATTTTTAATACGTGGAATGTAATGAGGAGAGAGAAAATGATATGTAAATTTAAAGAATAAAATAAAAAAAATTATGTTAACATATAAAAAATTATATTAGCAATATTTTTTTATAAAAAATAAGGTTTAATATAAAAAGTGTTCGAACTATATATATTTTTTTCATTTAGTATATAAATTATTTTTCAATTAATCATGAGTCTAACGTTACAAATATTATTATTTAAATAACGAAACAAAGTGTGAGATAATTTAAGTCTTTATAAATTTAAATGTTAGATAAATTAATTTAGGTGAACTACAAAAATGATAAGTAATGTTTGAGTATATTATTTTTTCCTATTGATGTTTCAAAACTAACAAATTGGTCACTAATGTCGTCGATTTATAACAAATTGGTCATTAATATTATCGATTTATAATAAATCGGTCACTCGACATTAACCACCATTAATGTGGGTAACCGAAAGCTTACCTGACCATCAACCGCCGCGCTGGAAACCCAATCCCTGTTGATCGGGCACCTCTCCAACTTAAAAAAAAAACATGATCCCTAAAACCTAATTCAACATTTCCATCCTCATTTGTCTTCTTCAACAGATGCAGTAAAACTATAGATTCAGATTTTCCTTATGTTGGAACAGATGCGTAGACGGGATAGGGTTGGCCACACATTCAACACAAGCCAGCACTGACATGCTTACCATCTTCAATGCAAAATTTGGATCTCTCACTATGACAAAGATGTCTTCAAAAGTCGTTATACAAACTTGTGGAAGCAATTCAATGATGTTAAGAATCTTCTTGGTCAGAATGGATTTATTGGCAATTGATGATTATGTCTTGAATGCCTACATCAAGGTGCAACCCCATAGCTATTCATTTGTACCTGATAATTGTATGAAATTGTTATAGTAAAATATTGCAAGATGCATGCAGGCTTACCAGGATGCACAATCCTACAAGGCGAAAGCAGTGCTGAATTTCAATGATCTGTGCTTGATATATGGGTATGCAACTGCTGATGGAAGATACAGTGGATGTAGTCATGATAATTTGGACTTCGTCGAAGGGTTAAATATGGGTGTGTATCAGTTTTATATAATAAACCTCTATCATGATTGTTGATAAGATTTCAACTGAAAAGCATGTGATTCATATTATAGGTTTTAGGGATTATGTTTTCTTTATTTAAAGTTGTAGAGGTGATCGGCCAATGAGGATTGAGTTTTCAACGTGACGGTCAACGTTACTAAGTAAGCGATTAAGAGCCGGGTAAGCTTTCCGTCATCCATATTAACGCTTGTTAACGTCAAGTAACTGATTTATTATAAATCAATAATATTAGTGATCAATAATTTGTTATAAATCGATAACGTCAGTGAACAATTTATTAGTTTTAAAACTTCAGTAGAGAAACGAAAATTTACTCAAATATTAGTGACCAGTTTACCCATTAATTTATAATTTTTTATTTTTTAAATTTAAATATTTAATAAGTCCTTTTTTTAATTTATGCAATTTGGCATATCCAAATATTTTATACTAGTTCCTTCCCTTATTTGTATTATCAAGTTAGACCTATCACTACAGCAAAATAGAGTTTTAGCGGCGTTTTTTAGTATTATAGCGGTTTTTAAGCGCCGCTAAAAGTATTTGGCAATAGGAAAAATGCCGCAAGAAGCGCCGGCAATACCAGCGCCGCTAAAGTTAGCGGCGTTTGAGAACAAAAAACGCTGCAATAGGTCAATATCTATTACGGCGTTTTTTGAACAAACGCCGCAAAAGGTCGATATCTATAGCAAAAACGCCGCAAAAAGTTATGATATATAGCGGCGTTTCTAGAAAAAACGCCGCAAAAGGTCAGATCTATAGCGGCGTTTTTGGATACAAACGCCGCAAAAGAGAAGACCTATACTGGCGTTTTTAGAACAAACGCCGCAAAAGGTTAAACCTATAGCAGCGTTTTTGGACACAAACGCTGCAAAAGGTTAGACCTATAACGGCGTTTTTGAACACAAACGCCGCAAAAAGTCAGACCAATAGCGGCGTTTTTGGATACAAACACCGCTAATTACCTTTCTTTAGCTAATATTAATTGGTTTTGCATATTTCATTTATGCTATACATCACCTAAATTTATATCTAGCTTTATCTAATTAACAACAACCATAATTTTAATTAAGACAAAAAACATAAAGAAAAATACTTAACAACAAAATAAATTAAAGTTTTTTTATGGAGAAAGAACCTTAAAAGACATTAAAGTACAAATGAGTTACAACTGAACCTCAAAGTGTAGATATACATGGATTTGTTGTTCGATACATCCTCAATTTCACTAGCGTCATCATCATAACCTCCAGTATGCCTTCTAAAGCTACTTTGTTTCACACTTCATTGGAATTTGTCATATTCATCGTCTTGACATCTTATTTGAAAGTATCATTTGACAGTGAATGATCTCTCCGCAATAGATTAAAAACAAATGGGAAATGTTGTGCCAGTCTATTGAAGAAGCCGCTTTTTGTTGAAGTTTGTTCTTCAAGATTACTGCAATTAAAATAATTTAGATGAGACTAAGAAGAGAAGGAAACAACCAGCAGAACTTGCATTCATAACATACATGTGAGTGATTGAGAACTGAAAAAAGATGTTGCAATAAACAACAAAAACAGGAAGTCAGGAACCATGAAAACTAAAATATATTCTACATAAGAATGTAAAAAATGTCATCATAAAGAAAAAATTTAATAATGTATTGGTTGCCATCTTACTTTTAGAAGTTAGAATTCTTACCCCAAGAATCTGAGCAAGTTTGTATTCTTAGAAAAGTTAAGGAAATACAAAAGAGGGATAAGCAATGAAATCTTATAATTTTGGATCAAGAAAGCATGCATGTCTATGTCCCTCAAAGTTCATAGGGAAAACCCTAGTAGGTTCAATCATTTCAAGATTGCTTCATGTGCCTTTTGATCCTATTCATGATCAGTAAAATAAACAAATGAATCAAGGAACATATATTTCCAGTTATAACTTTGTACTATAAGAATTTTAGACGATAAAAAGAACTCAAAAAGTGAACTACTTACTCTTAGTAGTAAAGGAATGTGCCAAATATTTGGAACGTCATAGAGAGTGACAATATTTTCGGCCTAAAAAGAAGTCAACTTTATTTTCAACACTGCTACTTATTTTCTTTCCTACACCTATCTCTTTTGCTTTTGCAGGAGCTTCACAGACTTTCAGAGCTTCAGTGGTAAACATGACTTTTCACACTAACATCAGCAGCATTCAACTCTTCTACGACAATGTTTTCATTTCTTTTTCTTGAATCTTCTACACTTATTGCAGATTCATCTTGCTCCTTACCATTTATGATTGCACTGACTGAATCCTTAGTATCATTGCTCACTAAGTCCACAGAATCCCCTCCCTTGCATTTCTTAGTGACAGACCTTCTATATACATTCATTTTATCCACCCTGATATCATTCTTTGTGCTTTCTTCTTTATCAGAACTTTTCAGCGTCCTAGGACAACCATCGGTAAGATTTTCAGCAGTTACTATATCTGAACCAATATCACAAACAAAATTCTCCTCTGAAAGTCTGATTGGATTTACTGCAATTACAAAATCATCAGAAAGCATATCTTCTGAAAGTGCTGCAGATGCATGATGCAAAACACTAGCATTATCACCTTGAACCCGACATCCTAGAACCCGATCAACCTATGAAGTAGAAAAGTGTGAAATTTGGGGAAAAAGGCCAGTGATCAACCACAAAAGTAAAAAGTCTATAACCAATACAGATAAGTGAACTAACCAGCAGAAGTTCAATAGGAACACTGTCTTTAGATATCTGCGGAGCATTGAGAGTACCTTTATCCAACTCAACAGACAGGTGTGCTGTAGCCTCAGGAAGCCTCTGCTCAAGAAATTAGCAAGATTCGATTAATCAGCAGAAAGAATTCCAAGAGTAGTCACAATGATGTGATCACATCAACAATGAGAAACACTCACTTATGAAGACAACAACTGTATTTTGTAAGAAATCATATACTGGTGCATTAATGTGTGTATCATATATTCAAGGCATTAACTTTAGGAAGTTGACTAAAACGTCCAAAATAAACAGGGTGTACTAAATTTATGCAAGCACCAATAAGATAAAAGGCCATCCTAAGCTGTAGCTTTATATTTATTTTACAATGGGGAAATAAATATATCAGACAGCAGGATTTAAGGACATTTATCAAACTGACGTAAACCAAAAGCTTGAATACCAACTTAAAATCAACAGACAACTTCAACTATACATTCTAGTTAAAATATGCAGAACATGTGAAGTTTAGAAGATGAAACTGTCCAGCTATTATCTCTCCCCAAAGAATACTGCTGCAAACTCTACTCTAGACAAACATTTTCCCCCAATCACATATGCAAGAGTACATTTCAGAAAGAAGAATCCATTTAAGTACAAATACTTCTAGACAACAAAAAAATTCTAAATGACTCGTTAAAAAAACACAAACACTATCATCTTCTACATCATTCACTATTTCACTCCAAAACTCACCTGAGCAAATGAAAGAAAATAAAAGACATACAACCACCATGTGGGGCAGGGGAACCTAGAAGATTAGAATATACCTCATCTTTTTTTTTGAGAATCAAAATTCTTACTCCCATCATCATCCTTTGACAAAGATGCAGAAACCCCATGGCTAACAGGTTTCCGCTTCTTATGACTTTTACTAGTTCCAGGATCAATATTATTTGCTTTGGAACTCTTCTTTTTGGAAGTACTAATAGCACTGTTACCCTTATCTCTCTTATGCTTCTTTTGACTTGCCTCACTATAGACTTTCTGCTTTCTTTTTCTATTTTTCCTTTTGGCTAAACCAATTGCAAGAACAATTTTGTTTCTGGGTGCCTCATTATCACAAGACAATTCATTCTTCGGTTCAGGTGCTTTCTTATGGGGTTGGGGTTTGGTAGTGAAGAAGATGGGTTTGGGTAAACGGCAGGATTGAAAAATGCTTGAAAGGGAAAAAAATGAAAAAAAAGGTTAAAGGGCGCGACACTTAAAATTTGTAAACTTGCGGCGTTTGTAAACACAAACGCCACTATAATACAACGCCACTAGTATAGCGGCGTTTGAACTAAGTACGAGTCTTTAGCGGCGTTTGAATAAAAATGCCACTAAAGTACGAGTCTTTAGCGGCGTTTGTATAAAATGTCAATAAAGTATGAGTCTTTACCGGCGTTTGTATAAAAATGCCACTAAATTATGAGTCTTTAGCGACGTTTTTAAACACAAACGCCACTATAGTACAAGTGTATAACGGCGTTTGAATAAAAATGTCACTAAAGTACGCGTCTTTAGCGGAGTTTGTATAAAAACGCCACTAAAGTATGAGTCTTTAGCGACATTTGTATAAAAATGCCACTAAATTATGAGTCTTTAGCGGCGTTTGTAAACACAAACGCCACTATAGTACATGTGTATAACGGCGTTTACAATTCTATAGCGGTGTTTGTATAAAAATGCCACTAAATTACGAGTCTTTAGCGGCGTTTGTATAAAAACGCCACTAAAGTACTACTCTTTGCGGCGTTTGTTGAAAAAACGCCACTATCGATGAACCTATTGCGGCGTTTTTATAAAAACGCTGCTAAAGTTACCATTTTGTGGCGTTTTCTATGTAAACACTATATGTTTAAAATTAGTGGCGTTTACTCCTAAAACGCCGCTGTAGAACAATTTTGCTGTATGTATTCATGGTATTACGAAAATAGAGAGATTTATACTCAAATTTTAATAGAGTTGAGAGACTAAAAAATAGGGTAAAGTACACAAATGGTCTCCCAATTATAGGATACTATTTTATTAAGTCTTCCGACTATTAAAATATACAAAATAATTCCCCGATTATAAGGAGTTGCTTTGTTGAGTCCCTCGATTATTAAAAGTTACAAAATGGTCACCTGATTATTCATTATGTTCTAAACTCGTCATTTTCTGTTAAAAAATTAACAATCATCTAAGTTGGATGTTAACCTGATGACCGAGTTATGATAGTTATTTGAGATTATGATATCATATTTTATCATATTTCAGTCAGTAGGTTAACGTCCAACTTAGACCGTCCTTAATTTTTTAACGAAAAAGAACAAGTTTAAAACATAATGAATAGTCGGGTTACATTTTGTAACATTTAATAGTAGAGGGACTCAACGAAGCAACTCTTATAGTTAGTGGATCATTTTATAACTTTAATTAGTTAGGAGACTCAACGAAATAATATCCTATAGTTAAGGGACCATTTGGTTTACTTTACCCAAATAATAATGGCCTCGTTATTTCTCTCTATATATGAAGTGCTCACTCCATCAAATTCAAATCCTGCATTTCTCTTTTAGAAACCTACACACAATACTATTAAATAAGTGATGGGGTTTCCGGCTAATGGCTCTTCGGAGAAACCATTGAAGTTTCTGATCTACGGTCGAACCGGTTGGATCGGTGGCATATTAGGTAAACTCTGCGAATCCAAGGGAATCGACTACGTGTACGGCTCAGGCCGTTTGGAGAACCGGATTTCTCTTGAGTCGGACATAGCCTCCGTGAATCCGACCCACGTTTTCAATGCCGCCGGTGTCACCGGCCGTCCGAACGTCGACTGGTGCGAATCCCATAAGGCCGAGACCATCAGAACCAATGTGGTCGGAACTCTTACCCTTGCTGATGTTTGCAG
The DNA here is from genome assembly GCF_006381635.1 of Hibiscus syriacus. NCBI lineage: Eukaryota > Viridiplantae > Streptophyta > Magnoliopsida > Malvales > Malvaceae > Hibiscus > Hibiscus syriacus. Next base: position 1,054,245 of record NW_024063145.1, on the reverse strand, counting down.
AGAAAAAGGCCTTATCTTGATTAATTATGCCACGGGCTGCATCTTTGAGTACGATGAGGCTCATCGATCGGATCGGGTATCGGGTTTAAGGAAGAGGATACTCCAAATTTCACCGGTTCCTTTTATTCTAAGACCAAAGCCATGGTAAGCAAGCTTCAAAACTTCCCTATAAAATTTGCGAAAAAGATGTTATTAGATCTAATTGTTTGTTAGTTTGATCTGTTTTTCCCATATAGATTTCACCGTATTTGTCAATGCCAAGGTTGTTCAGATCTTGTGATTTCAAGGAAATGTTGTTGGGTTGTTTATATTAGATGGATTTATGAATTTTCATTGTTTGTTTTAAGGTTTACATGGGATGAATTTCTAGTCTTTATTGAAAATGTTATATTGTTGTTCATGTTTTTGAATCCATTGCTTATTTGCATCTGTTGGTATTTGATCACACTGGATTTGCCTGTAAATTCTAGGATTTTATCAAAGATTCTTGAATCTGGCTTTGCCTTCCTTTTGTTGTAGTTTAGTACATCTAGATCTGAATTGTGCTTTTGTTCTTATAATGGATCTTTGTTGATGATTGAATAAGGTGGAGGAATTGCTCATGAATTATGATAATGTGTGTACATTGCGAGTTAGGATGCCTATTTCATCGGATTTAACTAATCCCCGAAACTTCATCACGAAAATCACCCAATACGATAAGGTGGTTAACATCCCTAACTCGATGACTATCCTTGACGAACTTCTTCCCATCTCCATCGAGATGGGCACGAGGAACCTGACTGGAATTTGGAACTTTACAAACCCTGGAGTGGTCAGTCACAATGAGATCTTAGAAATGTACAGGGACTACATTGACCCAAGCTTCACCTGGAAGAACTTCAATCTCGAGGAGCAGGCTAAGGTTATCATAGCCCCAAGGAGCAACAACAAACTCGATGCCAACAAGTTGAAGACAGCATTCCCCGAGCTCCTTTCGATTAAGGAGTCTCTTATTAAGTATGTTTTCGAGCCAAATAAGAAGACCGCCGGAGCTTGAAAGGTTAATCAAGAGACTAGAGACTTGTCTCGTGAAGTTTGCCTTCGAAGGTGAACCGAGAGACTAGTGGAGCTTCAAGTTTTAGGTTATTTATTCTTCGATTTTCCTTTTATCTATTTATGAATTTGGTTCATGTGGGTCGGATTTAGATGGTTATAATCTCTGTGATAGGCACACACCTCGACCCGGATGACATGAAGGATTGTTGGCATTTTGAATTTGAATGTTGTATTCTTATGAACGTTTGAATAATTTGAGTTGGAAATGGTATCTAATTATATAATATATTAATATGCATTCTGAGAGCTCGTATCCCTTGTATTGTTGGTGTTAGAACTCGATATCTCAAAGAATAACAACAATTCTTTGCCGAAGTCACTGGGGTTGGTGCCATTCGTGCCATGAAGATTTACTTTGAATTAGCTGGATGTAATGTAAAACCAACGGACATTGGTTTGCCAAGTGGGAGTGTCCTGCAATTTCAAAGACAAAGGAAGATTGAGGTGTCGGTTGACATTAGACTTGTCGATTTTGAGTTGAGTCCCTCAACAATTTGAGTCTATCCAATTTAAACCCAAATTTAAATAAGCTCAAAGTTAAATGGATCCAAATGACCTGAATCACAAGTTATTCAAACAGGTAATCTGAATTGAATATAACTTTTCAAAAACATAATTTAATGAAAGCAATATTTAAAGTATAATTTTTCACTCAATTACAAAGAAGAAGAGTTTTTCTTTTAAAGACCTCTTGTACAAGAATTCTAAGTGAAGTGAAACTCTATCTTAAGCTAACTTAGAGATAAATTAGTGACCTACCCTTTAGGTACATAAGTCTCCTACCGAGACTGAAACTAATTAGTTATAATAACTAATATACATGACCTATTTACAATCTAGACTCGAGCTGCTGAGTATATATTATAGAGTCTCGGTTTGGATGTAAACTCATCAAAGGTGGTTTTTGGAAGTGCTTTGGTAAGTACATATAGGGGTGAGAAAAACTTGACTTAACTCGAAAAATTGATTTATTTTACTCGACTCAACTTGAAAAAACTGGACTCGAAATGACTTCTAGTTGAATTTCATAAAATCGACTCGGCTTGAAAAACAATTTCAAGTTCAAATCGAGTTGTAAAATATAACTCGAATAAATCAAATAGTAACTCGAATAACTAATTTTTTTAATAATTAGTAGATTGATTTTCAAGTTTGAGTCGAGTCCCTAGACTCTGTATGATATATGTATATCACATATGTAAAAAATATGAAGAAATATATATGTATTGTATATAGTTATTGAAAACCATTTAATTGGAATCAAATAATAGTATAATATTATAAATATTTATAATTAACTTCAAACAGAAACTCCAAAATTCGACTTGACTCAAATTTTATAAACTCGAATTAACTTGAAAAATTCAAGTAAACTTTCAGTTATAAAATATGACTCGTCAACTCGAATAACTCAATTTTTGACTCAACTCCCCTAAGTACATCTACTAGTTGTTTATGAGTAAAAGCAAAATGAGTTTAATTGTCCTATTTGTATTTTTATCAATGATAAAGTGACAATCTAGCTTAAATGTTTTGTTCTGTCACGGTGCATTGGATTCTTTGTAATGCTAATTGCTGACTGATTGTCATAGTTGAGTTCAAAGTTTGCATTGTGATTCATTTAAAATTATGCTAAAATTATTTGTACCCATATTCCTCCATAAATCCCTGGCGCTAAAGCTCGAAACTCAGCCTCTGCATTGCTCATTGACACCACATTTCGTTTTTTGCTCCTCCATCTCATTAAATTACCTCAAACTTGAGTACAATACCCACTGGTGGACCTTATGCGTGTGAACTCTCATACACAACTTGTATTTTGAAAACTTCTACTTTTTTTATCTCATTTTTGGTAAAAATTAGTTTACGACCTCATGTCATCTTCAGGTATCTTAAGATTCAAGTCACTACCTCTAGATGCCCCTCTTTAGGATCATTCATAAATTAACTTACAATACTAACTTAAAAAGCAATATATAGTCTTATAAGTATTAAGTAAATGTGCTTACCTACCAGTCTTTGATAGTGTCCCTTGTCAACAGGAACTCCTTTTTCACCAGTTATAAATTTTAGATTATGCTCCATAAGAGTCTCAACATGCCTACAACCCATCATACTAGTTTTTGAAAGTAAATCTAAAATATACTTCTTTTGATTAATCACAATTCCAATGCTTAATTTAGTTACCTCCATACCTATGAAGTCCTTAGTTTCAAATTTTGTTGCCAAGAACTCAATAACCCCCATTCATGGGCTAGCAATTTTGGGTTGACCCGAGTAGGGTTCTGGGTAAGCCAAGAATCCATTATGAAGTTTGGGTCAAGCTTGAGTTGTTTGGGCTTGGGCTAAGCCCAAATGAGTTTAAAAAAGGTATCCTTGAATTGGGTTTCAAAGGAAGAGGGACCAAGGGGTTAATTATCCCTTTTTTATGTAAAAGTTGAATTCTCATTAAGGAGGATTATGTAGCACGTTGGGAAGGCTCCCTCCATTATTGTTTCTTCCTCCTTTCAAAAGTTCATCTTCTCCTTTTTTACCATAAGCAAAGATGATAACTTGGTTACTTAAATGTCCGTTGTTGAATCAAAGAAGGTAGGTGTTGTAATCCCCTTACTTGGAGCTTCATTTTGAGCTCTCATCTTCTTTGTTTGGTCATGGGGCCATGGATGGGGATTTAAAAAAGATTTAAGTTTTGTAAGAGAACTAGTTCATTTTGGGTTATATTTAATTCTTAGGAAGCCTCCTTAACTACTTCATAAGTTTCTAGATGATATTTTCAACAAAAAAAATTTCTAGATAAGTGAGTAACTTATTCTTTTCTTTTTCTTAGTGAGAGAAGTTCAAGAAAGCTCTAAGGTCAAGTGTAAAGAGAAGTTGGTGCTTGGATGATCTTGGGGTCGTTTCTCAACAACTAGTAGTAAAGTAGCACACCTATAACTCTCTTGTAATGCTTGTAGATCATTAATGAATTGTGTGAATACATGTGAATTTTGGGGTACATTATATTCATGGAAGGGATGGGGTGATTTTGATGTTGTTCGTGTATAAAAATGAACTATTATAATCCTCTTGAACTTATATAAACTTTAAATAACGTTTGGGGGGACCTTGAGGAGGCATTGAGTATGAGTTAAAGTGATTTCTCACGTGAAAAACAAAGTTTTCTAGGTAGGGGTATCGATACTAGATGAATAATATAGGCAAAAAAATGAGGGTTTTGGACATAAAGTATTGATACCCTGTTCATAATGTATATATATTGTTCTTGGGTATCTATACCAGGAATGTTTGTGAATTCCAAAATGAAAAATTGGCACTGATACTCGGGCAGTATCGATACCACCAAAGAGAAATATCGATACCCTTACACTAGGTAAGGGTATCGATATTGAATTATTTTCTCAAACATCAAACCTAAATTCGATGCCGGTACTCAAATGAGGATCAATACGCTAAGAGAGAAGTATTGATACTTCAAATAAGGGTATCGATACTAAATTACCACCATAAAAACATCGAGAGCAAAAATGGTATCGGTACCCGAGTAGGTATTGATAGTCAAAGGTCAGTACCGACACTATAGGCTTGAGTATCTGTACCATTGTACAAAAAGGGCTTAGGGCCTTGTTTCGCACAGGGACTCGAGTGAGGGGTTTAAGGGCGGGCAACTATATTATTTAAAGCTTGCAAGTGGAACATTGAATAAATTATGTGTTTTGCATAAGAACCTTGTGTGGTAAGATTCCAAAAGACTTATTCCTTTGTTTGATGCCCGGGAAATGACAAGGATAGCCGATTTACTTGTACACGACGATCATATAGTTGTTAAGGAATATTTAGATAATTCTAAACTAGTGTTGAGGCACTATAAATGCTAGTTGGTTATTGCTCTGATGCTCGTGACCTAGACACGTCATAAGTACTCTAGAGAAGTAGGCTAGCCGGGTGAGATGCTGATGGTATGTGACCCAGATCTTGCCCAAGGTACTACGCATCTAGTGCACTTTGATAGTAAGTCATTAATGCTAGGTGGCCCATGTCTTACCTAAGTTACCTTTCGTAAGCAAATAGAGATGTGAGTTATGTGATGCTGATATGACCCTAAACTACACCATGATATATTCTTGTGTTATATGCTTGATGTATCTTTGTGCTCATTACTATACTGTTAGCATGCTCATTTGGTGAATGCATGAGTATAATAGAGTGGTTTATGTGGCATTGAGCTTGTAAGCTCTGTAACACCCATTTCCCGTATATGTTTCCGTACACAAGTCATAAGTGTCACATGACTTTTCAAAACATTTAATCATTTGTAAAACCCATAAAATTTTGTTTCGAAATTAAAAAAACATTTTATTACAAAAATAAAACATTCGTTGAAACATATTACTAAAAATTACCACTTTAAATACATTTCATAGCATTTTTCTTAAAGTTGATTACATGCCAATTAATTTTCAAAATAAACATGATTATCCTACTGTTACTGATAAGAGTCATCCTTATATTGATGATAGCTGCTACTGCACCCCTTACACAGCTATTCCTTGTTTTTACCTACGCGTGATATCAACACCCGTTAAGTATTTACTTACTGAGACATAATATTGTAAAGAAACTGCAATTTATACAAAAGTATATCATGGCTATTTAATTACTAACTAAATCGCATACTCATAAGGATCAGATAAATCCTTCTCAGTTAAACCAAATTTCTTTCATACAATCATCGAAATTATTCTTCGTATGCCCAACATACCTATTTTTCTCTATATTTTCCCAATTATTCTTTATTTTCCCTATGTATGTTAAATGAGAAAGTAATGTACATGCATTGCACCAAAGTGCCAAATGGACATTTATCTTTTATGAATACCATGAGTGGCACCTTTTATGCCGTTAATACACTGTTATGCATTTTCATTTGTGACATTCTTTCATGCCGATTATGCACCGTTATGCATTTTCATTTATGGCATCATTTCATGCCGATAATTCACCGTTATGCATTTTCATTTATGGCATCCTTTCATGCCGATAATGCACCATTATGTATTTTGATTTATGTCATCCTTCTATGCCAATAATGCACCGTTATGCATTTTCATTTATGACATCCTTTCATGTCGATAATGCAACGTTATGCATTTTCATTTATGGCATCCTTTCATGCCGATAATGCAACGTTATGCATTTTCATTTATGGCATCCTTTCATGCCGATAATGCACCGTTATGCATTTTCATTTATGGCATAATTTCATGTCGATAATGTACCGTTATGCATTTTCATTTATGATATCCTTTCATGCCGATAATGCACCGTTATGCATTTTCATTTATGGCATCCTTTCATGTCGATAATGCACCATTATACATTTTCATTTATGGCATCCTTTCATTTCAATAATGCACTGTTTGTATCTAACATGCATTAGTGGCACATTTCTACATAAAATGCACCGTTAGGCATTTAGCTTGCATTAGTGGCACCTTTCTGCAAAAAATGCACCATTTGTTATCTAACTTGCATTAGTGGCACATTTCTACCAAAAATGCACTGTTAGGCATTTAACTTGTATTAATGGCACCTTTCTGCAAAAAATGCACCATTTGTCATCTAACTTGCATTAGTGGCACCTTTCTGCCAAAAATGCATGTTAGGCATTTAACTTTCATTTTAGAGCATTTCATACTCTAAAATTATTCATAATATCATTTTCATACACATTATAAATATATATTAAATACTATAAAACATACATTAAATCAAAACCTTTGACATTGACTAATTGCGAGTCTTCCTCATCTCATATAAATACAATAAATACACTCACCTGATATACCTTCCTAGTATATTGTAATGACGTCCAACTACTCGACAATTCTCCCCTTAAGAAAAATCGTCCTTGAATTTAAAGAATTAAGCACTTCAACTTCGTTTTGCTACTTGATTCTTGATTTCCAAATTCGTACAAGTCAAATCTGCTCGAATCTCAATTTTCTCCAATGTAAGAACATATGATAGATCTGATCGATATTTCCTAAGTAATGACACATGAAAAAGATTATAGGTCTTGTCCATTTCAGAATGCAAAGCTAACTGATAAAATCTAATAAGGTCCAATAAATCTCGACTTAGTCCAAATCGCAATACTTCCTTCCAAGGCGCTACTTTCAGAAAAACTTTATCACCTTCTTGATATACAATCTCTTATCTATTTAGATTCGCATAAGACTTTTGTCGATCGGAAGCTATCCTAAGATTATCTTGGATAAATTTCATTTAATCTTCCATTTCTTTCATTAAAGCAGGGCCAACTAGATCTCAATCTTTTAACTCAAACCAATTTAATGGTGTTCAACCTTTCACTTGCTGACATATCAAGCATCTCGCAACAAACTCTGATACAACTCTTTTCATACCAAGCCACCACTAATGACTCTTTAAATCATAATACATATTCTTCCCACCTGGATACATCATCAAAGGACTATAGTGTGCTTCGCACATAATATTTTTTTTCAGTTCATCATTATCGAGAATGCAAAGCCTTCCACGATAATATAAACATCCATCAACCCTCATTTCAAAATCCTTGACCTCTTCTTTTTCTACTTATACAATTCTTATCAAGAACTTTTTGTCTTTCCTTTTTAGTTCTCTTATCCGATCTAATAAAAACAACGACTTCATCTTTAATTCATCCCACAGTGCCATTTTAGTTCAACACTAATTGCACATCCATAACTCACAAAACTGCCAAAAAGGTTTATGACCAAGTACCTCTGCAACAACATTGGCCTTTCCTAGAAAATAACCAATGATCACATCATAATCCTTTAAAAGTTATGTCCATCTTTTCTATCTCAGGTTCAACTCTTTTTAAGTCCATAAGTACTTTAGGCTTTTGCAATTAGCACAACTATAACACCGCTCACCATACAGATAATGGCGTCAAATCTTTTTAGGCAAACTCGACTGGTGCCAACTCTAAATCATACGTAGAGTAATTTCTCTTGTGAGTCTTTAACTTTATCGAGGCATACACCACAACTTTATTTTTTTTGCATAAGCACCCTTCCTAAGCAGTTAGGAGATGCATCACTTAAAATCACATAATCTCAAGTTGTATCACCACTGGTGCCTCTATTAACATCCTCTTTAGCATTTCAAAACTCTCTTGGATTGGATACACAAAATATCATCTATAAATACCACCACAAATTGATCTAAGTAAGATTGGAATACTCGGTTAATCAAGTCCATAAATATTGCAGGAGCATTTGTCAATCCGAATGGCATCACCACAAATTCATAATGTCCATACCGAGTCTAAAAAGTTGTGTTTGATATATCCTCATCTTTAATCTTTAATTGGTGGTATCTTGACCTAAGGTCTATATTAAAGAACATTAATGTGCCTTTCCATTGATCAAACATATCATCAATCCTCGAAAGATGATACTTATTCTTTATGGTTACCTTAATTAAATGTCAACAATCTATGCATAACAACATAGATTCATCTTTCTTTTCGCTAATAAATAAATACTCCCCAAGATGATACACTCAGTCTGATGAAACCTTGATCAATCAACTCTTTTAATTGAGCCTCTAATTCTCTTAACTCGCTTAAGACATTCAATAGGAAATCATAGAAACATGCTCAATACCTTGATAACCATCAACCTTGAATTCCACCTCCCGATCTAGAGGTACCAGTTAATTCACCTGAAAAGCCATATAAATTCCCTAGTTGTGGAAATATCATATAACTCTACTTAATTATTTGAGCATCTATCGCATTAGCCAGAAAAGATATACATCTTTCTGACATCATTTTCTTCACAATCATTGTCGATATCACCATGAACAAAGATTTTGCTTTCTCTCCAAAACTATAATTTCCATATCCTCTGCATATTTCTGAAATAATCATTTATAGAGATAAACAACCTATACCCAATATGATCTTAACTCGTCGATTGATAATTCCATCAGATTCACCGAGAACATAGTCCCTGAAATCTTTATCGAATATTTACTACTATCATCTCACTCAAGATTAAGTTGAATAGAATAATTTTATTTTAAAATTTCTTATTTCCTTTTTGAGGTAATCTGTGTAACTTTTCCGGATCCATTGAAAATATTCTCGAGCAATTGAAACATTTTCTATCTCAACTATGAAAGTCTAAATATCCACATTATTTAATAAGAAAACTTGACAACTTTGTAGCAATAACTTCATAGAAGTTAATGCTAAAATTACACTAGTAACTAAATTTACTCTTTTTCCTATCGTTACAAACTTGAAAGTTTTAGAAGTTCTGGAGAATTAATCTTAATTCTAAATAATAGTTCAGTGTAGCATGAAATGGGTAGAAAATTCATTTTCACAAATTACCTTCTAAAAATAACACTATCAAGTCCATAAAACTTAACATTTATTCTCAAATAAACTTATAATCATTTGATTCACTAATAACTCAACTTTCTATAAACTATTAGCAGTCAACGTATTTACCGCTTACTCATTTCCTCTTACTCAAATTAACAATGTTTTAAACAATTTAATGCTTCACTTAATATTTCTCAATTATTTAAGCTTACTTGAAGAACCTCAGAATCATCACTAGATTCAAAAATCTCCTCTGTATCCTTATTCGATTCAACTTCTATTGTAAGCCATTCAAACATTTTAATGGATTCCTCAAATACAGAAACGTCGTTAAATGCCGGGGCATTCCTTCTACAGAATTGAGGAAAATCCTTAGCAGCTTCTACCCTTCTAATCCATGATATTGAAGTCATGTTGGATTCTCCTAGGTCGATTTTGATCCCTACCTTATTTTCAATATTATCAACTTTCTTACATTTATCTTTAGTTTCCAACATCTATTAAAACGTACATAATAATAACACTCAAGTTAGTAAGGAGTGAAAATAATCACACTCTAATTGACACTATATTAGTAACTTTGACAATATCAATGGCATGTAATCCTTTTTCTCAATTCAATTAAACCGATTTCGACTGAGAATCGGCTAAACTTATGGCTCTGATACCAATAAATGTAACACTCATTTCCTATATACGTTTTCGTACACAAGTCATAGCTGTCACATGACTTTTCAAAACATTCACTCATTTTTAAAAGCCATAAATTTTGTTTCGAATTTAAAACAAGACATTTTATTACAAAAATAAAACATTCGTTGAACCATATTACTAAAAATTATCATTTAAATAAATTCCATAGAATTTTTCTTAAAGTCAATTACATACCAGTTAATTTTCAAAATAAACATGACTGACCTACTGTTACTGATGAGAGTCGACCTTAGATTGATGATAGCTGCTACTGCACCCCTTACCTGGCTACTCTTTGCTTTTACCTACACTTGAAATCAACACAAGTTAAGTATTTACTTAGTGAGATATAATATGGTAAAGAAACTGCAATTTATACATAAGTATATCATGGCTATTTAATTACGAACTAAATTGCATACTCAATAAGGATCAGATAAATCGTTCTAAGTTAAACCAAATTTCTTTCATACAATTATCAAAATTATTCTTAGTATGCCCATCATACCTATTTTTCTATATATTTTTCCCAATTATTCTTTATTTGCCCTATGTATGTTAATTAGAAAGTAATGTACTTGTATTGCACCAAAGTGTCAAATGGTAATTTATCTTTTATAAATACCATGAGTGGTACCTTTTATGTCGTTAATACACTTATTTATTTTCATTTATGGTAACATTTCATTTCGATTGTGCGACACTATGCATTTTCATTTATGGAATCTTTTCATGCCGATAATACACCTTTATGCATTTTCATTTATGATATCCTTTCATGTCAATAATGCACCATTATGCATTTTCATTTTTGACATCCTTTCATGCCAATAATGCACTGTTATGCATTTTAATTTATGACATCATTTTGTGCAGATAATGCGCCATTATGCATTTTTATTTATGGCATCTTTTCATGCCAATAATGCACCGTTATGCATTTTCATTTATGGCATCCTTTCATGCCGATAATGCACCATTATGCATTTTCATTTATAGACTCCTTTCATGCCGATAATGCACCATTATGCATTCTCATTTCTGGCATCCAATAATGCCAATAATGCACCATAATGCACCGTTTGTCATCTAACTTGCGTTAGTGGCACCTTTCTACAAAAATGCATCATTCGAATTTAACTTGCATTAGTGGCAATTTTATGCTAGATATGCACCATTTGTCATCTAACTTGCTTTAGTGGAATCGTATTACCAAAAATACACCATTAGACATTTAACTTGCATCAGTGGCACCTTTCTACCAAAAATGCACCGTTAGGCATTTAACTTTCATTTTAGAGTAGTTCATACTCTAAAACTTATTCATAATATCATTTTCATACACATTATAAACATATATTAAATACTGTAAAACATACATTAAATCAAAACCTTTGAGATTGACTAATTGTGAGTCTTCCTCATCTCATATAAATACAGTAAATGCACTCACTTGATATACCTCCCTAGTATGTTGTAATGACGTCCAACTACTCGACAACTTTATCCTTGCCCTTTTTTTTGCTTAACTTGGGAGCTTGATTATGATCTACACAAGCATCCAATAAGTACACATACTATACCAATGTTAGTATACTCTCTAGCATTTATACTATAATAATCCCAAAAGTACTATTATTTTCAATTTCAATTACAATTTCAGCCTATCTTAAAATTTCAAGCTCAATAGTATCGGTACCCCTACCATGGTATCGGTACTTCTATACTATGGTATTGATACTCCCTTTCAATATCGATATCATTTCTATATTATGGAATCCATGGTATCGACACCTTTCTCTTAGTATCGATACCCACATCAGTATCGATACTAATTGCATCATTATCGATATTGTTCATCGTAATTCTTCAAATTTAAACCTATATTATCAGTACTATTCTTCCAGTATCGATACCCCTACCTAGATTTTCCATTTTTAGCTCGATTTTCACCAAATTTCCTTTTTATTTTCTTACCTTTACCTCTAACAATACCCTTAAACTTAACATCACATAATCCAACTAACTTTCATCTGTTTAGCTTCTTATATCATCCAAATTCTTTAAAGAACATCTCAAACCAAGAATCATACTACTTTTTCTAACATGATTTTAATCACATCCAATGTTTCTAACCTCTTATTTACTTCTTTGACAAGTTAAATATACTAGTAAATCTCAATAAAAACTCATATTTCAACATATCATTCAAAAACCCACTTTCTTCAATCTCAAATAAAACATCCATCTCTTAGTTTTAATTTATTTAACCCTTCTTTAAGCCTCATAACACTCAAGGTTTCAAGAGAAACCCAAAAACAAAAGGAAAAACTAGCTAGATGAAGTCTTACCTTCGGCTATGGTGAACAACACTTTCACGGGAAGAATAAGAGAAATAGCTTAGAGTATTTTTCACTTTCCTCTTTTCTTAAATACTTTAATTAAAATGGATTTTAAATCCATTTCCCTCTAAAGGACTAAAATATCCTTTCATTCTTCCATTCTTACTAATTGGTCTTAATCAGAATTTCTAAATCATTTTCTTATACTTTACCATTTATTCAATTTAATCCTCTAAATTTTTATATCCTTTCAATATAGTCACTAACCTGATATTTGGGGTATTACAATTCTCCCCTTAAGAAAATTCGTCCTTGAATTTAAAGACTTTATGCTTTTACGAAAGTACTTCAACTAGAGGAATCGTTTTGCTATGCTGTTTCTTTATTTCTCGAGTCCAGATTTGTATTGGTTCTTCTTCATAAGTCAAATCTGCTCGAATCTCTATTTCATCCATTGTAAGAACATACGATGGATATGATCGATATTTCTTAAGTAACGACACAAGAAAAAAAGTATAGGTCTTGCCCATTTCGGAATGCAAAACTAATTGATAAAATCTCATAAGGTCCAATAAATCTCGAACTTAGTCCAAATCGCAATACTTCCTTCCAAGGCGCTACTTTCAGAAAAACTTTATCACCTTCTTGATATACAATCTCTTTTCTGTTTAGATTAGCATAAGACTTTTTTCGATCAAAAGCTATCTTAAGATTATCTTGGATAACTTTCATTTAATCTTTCATTTCTTTCATTAAAGCAGGGCCAACTAGATCTCGATCTTTTAACTCAAACCAATTTAATGGTGTTCAGCCTTTAACTTGTTGACATATCAAGCATTTCGAAACAAACTCTGATACAACTTTTCCATACCAAGCCACCACTAACGACTCTTTAAATCCTAATACATATTCTTCCTGCCTGGATGCATCGTCAAAGGACTATAGTGTGCCTCGCAAAGAATATCTTTCTTCAGTTCATCATTATTGGGAATGCAAAGTCTTCCACGATAATATAAACATCCATCAGCCCTCATTTCGAAATCTTTAACCTCTTTTTTTTCTACTTATACAATTCTTATCAAGAAATTTTTGTTTTTCCTTTGTAGTTCTCTTATCCGATCTAATAAAAACATCAGTTTCATCTTTAATTCAACCCACAGTGACATTTTCATTCAACACTAATCGCACATCCATAACTCGCAAAACTACCAAAAAGGTTTATGACCAAGTACCTCTGCAACAACATTTGCCTTTCCTGGAAGATAACCAATGATCGCATCATAATCCTTTAAAAGTTCTGTCCATCTTTTCTGTCTCAGGTTCAACTCTTTTTAAGTCCACAAGTACTTTAGGCTTTTGTAATTAGCACAACTATAACACCGCTCACCATAGAGATAATGTCGTCAAATATTTAAAGGCAAACTCGACTGCTGCCAATTATAAATCATACGTAGGGTAATTCCTCTTGTCAGTCTTTAACTTTATCGAGGCATACACCACAACTTTATTTTTTTGCATAAGCACCCTTCCTATGTAGTTAGGAGATGCATCACTAACAACCACAAAATCTCAAGTTATATAACCACTTGTGCCTCTATTAACATCCTCTTTAGCATTTCAAAACTCTCTTGGCTTGGAACACAAAATATCATCTATAAATACCACCAAAAATTGATCCAAGTAAGATTGGAATACTCTGTTTATCAAGTCCATAAATGTTGTAGGAGCATTTGTCAATTTGAATGGCATCACCACAAATTCATAATGTCCATACCGATTCTGAAAAGTTATCTTTGATATATCCTCCTCTTTAATCTTTAATTGGTGGTATCCTAACCTAAGGTCTATCTTAAAGAGCATTGTTGTGCCTTTCCATTGATCAAACAGATCATCAATCCTCGAAAGAGGATACTTATTCTTTATGGTTACCTTACTTAACTGTCAATAATTTATGTATAACCACATAGATTCATCTTTCTTTTCGCTAATAACACAAATATTCCCCAAGATGATACACTCAGTCTAATGAAACCTTGATCAATCAACTCTTTTAATTGAGACTCTAATTCTTTTAACTCGCTTAAGTCATTCAATACGAAATCATAAAACATACTCAATACCTCGATAACCATCAACCTTGAATTCCACCTCTCGATCTGGAGGTAACCCAGTTAATTCATCTGAAAAGACATCTATAAATTCCCTAGTTGTAGAAATATCATACAGTTCTACTTAATTATTTGAGTATCTATTGCATTAGCTAGAAAAGATATACATATTTCTGACATCATTTTCTTCACAATCATTGTCGATATCACCTAGAACAATGATTTTACTTTCTCTCCAAAACTATGATTTTCATATCCTCTGCATCTTTATGGAATAATCATTTTTGGAGATAAACAACCTATACCCAATATGATCTTAATTCATCAATTGATAATTCCATCAGATTCACCGGGAACATAGTCCCTGAAATCTTTATCGAATATTTACTATTATCATCTCACTCGAGATTAAGTTGAATATAATACTTTTATTTTAAAATTTCTTATTTTCTTTTTGAGGTAACTGTGTAACTATTTCGGGTCCATTAAAAATATTCTCTCTACCTCAACTATGAAAGTCTAAATATCCACATTTAATAAGAAGACTTGACAACTTTGTAGCAATAACTTCATAGCAGTTAATGCTAAAATTAAACTAGTAACCAAATTTACTCTTTTTCCTATCGTTACGAACTTGACATTTTTACAAGTTCACGAGAATTAATCTCAATTCTAAATAATAGTTCATTGTAGCATGAAATGGGTAGAAAATCCATTTTCACAAATTACCTTCTAAAAATAACACTATCAAGTCCATAAAACTTAACATTTATTCTCAAATAAACTTATAATCATTTGATTCACTAATAACTCAACTTTGTATAAACTTTTAGCAGTCAACGTATTTACCGCTTACTCATTTCCTCTTACTCAAATTAACAAAGTTTTAAACAATTTAATGCTTCACTTAAATATTTGTCAATTATTTAAGCTTACCCGAAGAAACCTCAGAATCATCACTAGATTCAGAAATCTCCTCTGCATCCTCATCCGATTCAACTTCTCTTATAAGTTGTTCAAACTTTTTAATGGATTCCTCAAATGCAGAAACATCGTTAAACGCTGAGGCATTCCTTCCACAGAATGGAGAAAAATCCCTAGCAGCTTCTACCCTTCTAAGCCGTGATATTGAAGTCGTGTCGGATTCTCCTAGGTCAATTTTGATCTCTACCTTCTTTTCAATATTATCAACTTTCTTACATTTATCTTTAGTTTCTGACATCTATTAGAACATACATAATTATAGCACTCAAGTTAGTAAGGAGTGACATCAATCCCACTCTGATTGACACTATATTAGTAACTTTGACAATCTTAATGTCATGTAATCCTTTTTCTCAATTCAATTAAACCCGATTTTGGTCGAGAATCGGCTAAACCTATAGCTCTGATACCAATAAATGTAACACTCATTTCCTATATACGTTTTCGTACACAAGTCATAGGTGTTACATGACTTTTCAAAACATTCACTCATTTTTAAAACCCATAAAATTTTGTTTCGAAATTAAACCAAAACATTTTATTACAAAAATAAAACATTCGTTGAAACATATTACTAAAAATTATAACTTGAAATAAATTCCATAGCATTTTTCTTAAAGTCAATTACATGCAAGTTAATTTTCAAAATAAATATGATTGTCCTACTGTTACTGATGAGAGTCAACCTTATATTGATCATAGTTGCTACTGCACCCCTTACATTCACTCATTTTACCTATTCTTAGTGAGACATAATATTGTAAAGAAACTGCAATTTATACATAAGTATATAATGGCTATTTAATTACGAACTAAATCACATACTCCATAAGGATCAGATAAATCCTTATTAGTTAAACCAAATTTCTTTCATACAATCATCGAAATTATTTTTAGTATGCCCGTCATACCTATTTTTTTTATATTGTTCCCAATTATTCTTTATTAGCCCTATGTATTTTAAATGAGAAAGTAATGTACTTGTATTGCACCAAAATGCCAAATGGTCATTTATCTTTTATAAATACCATGAGTGGCACCTTTTATGTCGTTAATACACTGTTATGTATTTTCATTTGTGGCATCTTGTCATGTCGATTATGCATCGTTATGCATTTTCATTTATGGTATCTTTTCCTGCCGATAACGTAGCGTTATGCATTATCATTTATGGTATCCTTTCATGTCGATAATGCACCAATATGCATTTTCATTTATGACATCCTTTCATGCTGATAATGCACCGTTATGTACTTTTATTTATGGCATCCTTTTATGTCGATAATGCACCATTATGCATTTTCATTTATGGCATCTTTTCATGCCGATAATGCATCGTTATGCATTTTCATTTATGGCATCATTTCATGCGGATAATGCACCATTATGCATTTTCATTTATGGCATCCTTTCATGCTGATAATGCATCATTATGAATTTTCATTTATGGCATCCTTTCATGCCGATAATACACTGTTATGCATTTTCATTTATGGCATCCTTTCATGCCAATAATGCACCGTTATACATTTTCATTTATGGCATCCAATAATGCCAATAATGCACCGTTTGTCATCTAACTTGCATTAGTGGCACCTTTCTACCAAAAATGCATCGTTCGTCATTTAACTTGCATTAGTGGCACCTTTTGCAAAAAAAATGCATCATTTTTCATCTAACTTGCATTAGTGGCATCTTTTTACCAAAAATGCATCGTTAGGCATTTAACTTGCATTAGTGGCACCTTTCTGCCAAAAATGCACCATTTGTCATCTAACTTGCATTAGTGGCACCTTTCTACCAAAAATGCACCGTTAGGCATTTAACTTTCATTTTAGAACAGTTCATACTCTAAAACTTATTCATAATATCATTTCATAAACATTATAAACATGTATTATATACTGTAAAACATACATTAAATCAAAACCTTTGATATTGACTAATTGCGTGTGCGAGTTTTCCTCTTCTCATATAAATATAGTAAATGCATTCACTTGATATATCTCCCTAGTATGTTGTAATGACGTCCAACTACTCAGCAACTTTATCCTTGCCCTTTTGTTTGCTTAACTCGGGAGCTTGGTTATGATCTACACAAGCATTCAATAAGTACACATATCATACCAATGTTAGTATACTCTCTAAAATTTATACTTTAATAATACTCAAAAGTACTATTATTTTCAATTTCTATTACAATTTCAGTCTATCTTACAATTTCAGGCTCAATAGTATCGGTACCCCTACCATGGTATCGATACTTCTATACTATGGTATTGATACTCCCTTTCACTATCAATACCATTTTTACATTATGGAATCCATGGTATCGATATCTTTCTCTTAGTATCGATACTCACATCAATATCGATACTAATTGCATCGGTATCGATATTGTTCATCGTAATTCTTCAAATTTAAACCTATAGTATCGGTACTATTCTTCCAGTACCTATACTCTACCTAGATTTTCCATTTTTCAGCTCGATTTTCACCAAATTGTCATTTAATTCTCTTACTTTTACCTCTAACGATACCCTTAAACTTAACATCACTTAATCCAACTAACTTTCTTCCATTTAGCTTCTTATAACATCCAAATTCTCTAAAGAACATCTCAAACCAAGAATCTTACTGCTTTTTCTAACATGATTTTAATCACATCCAATGCTTCTAATCTCTTATTTACTTCTTTGACAAGTCAAATATACTAGTAAATCTCAATAAAAACTCATATTTCAACATATCATTCAAAAACCCACTTTCTTCAATCTCAAATAAATCATCCATCTCTTAGTTTTAATTCTATTTAACCCTTCCTTAAGCCTCTATAACACTCAAGGTTTCAAGAGCAAACCAAAAACGAAAGGAAAAGCTAGCTAGATGAAGCCTTATATTTGGCTATGGAGGAGAGCACTTTCACGTGGAAAAAGAAGAGAAATAACTTAGTGTATTTTTCACTTCCCCTTTTCCCCTTTTCTTAAATATCCTAATTAAAATGTATTTTAAATTCATTTTCCTCTAAAGGACCAAAATACCCTTTCATTCTTCCTTTCTTACTAATTTGTCTTAATCACAATTTCTAAATCATTATCTTATACTTTACCATTGATTCAATTTAATCCTCCAAAATTTTAAATCCTTTCAATATAGTCTTTGACATGATATTTGGGGTATTACAAGCTCAGTGTTCGAAATTTGTTCATGTGTGTAGGTTCGGTTTGAGGATCTCTTCGCCAAACTGTTGATTACAAACTTGATCAAGTATCAAAGAACGTCTCGAGTATTTAGTGGGTATATATTTTCATAGACCTTATGTATATTTGAGTTGTAAACTCTATTTGGTAAACTCTTATATTTTGAAATATACTATTGGAAACTCCTCACTTTTGTAAACTTAAGTATTTATGCTTTTATGTATGATTTTAAATGATGACGTCTTTTTGAATATCACGATGTTGTTTTTAAAAAGAAATTTTGAGTTAGCCACTTTTGTGGTTTTGTGTAATACTTTAATCATTTGATGTATTACAAACTCATTCAACTTCCTAATTTCCAGAGAATCATCTCCTATGATGATTATATCGACAACATATAGACTATCAAGATAACCTTCTTGTTTTCTGTAGATGTTTTGATAAACATAATATGGTCAGTTTGGCGTTGTAAATAGCCAAATTTCAAAACAACCTTTGATGATTGTTCGAAGCCATATAGATATTTTAGTAGCTCATATACATTACCAGAATTAGAATTCTCACTTAGACCAGGTGGTTTTTACATATATACCTCCTCCTCTAGATTATCATTATGAAAAACATTCATAATGTCAAGTTAATGAAGCGGTCAATCTAGATTTACAATAAGGGATAATAGAATTCTCACTGTGTTGAGCTTTTTCAGTGAAGACTGAGTTCACCAGCGTAGCCTTGAACCTTTCTATTCTCTCGCCTATATTCTATTTAACTATAAATATCAATTTACAACTTACTACCCTTTTTCCCAGAGGTAGATTCGTAGTGCCTTTTATGGCCTTCTTTAACTTATGATCGTTCAAGGCTTTATTCATAGGATAATGGATGTACACGTTAATTGTGGTACTGAAAGCCTTAAATGATGACATTAACTTCCCATAGGCCATATACTTATGTATTGGATTATTTGTAGATTTTGGAAACATTTTTTTAGCAATAGATAAGTCAAATGTATTAATTAACGGAGCAATATTATCATCATTCAAAGATTTCATACCTTATGTATCATCTAAGGACAATGGAATTGGGTGTAGATCTTGAGCGGTCCCAGATTGTGTAGTGTCATGTGGAATAGGCTTTCTTTTCTTCCTTGTATAGGCACTAAGTTCCTTTGTTTTAAGCTGAGTTGTTGAAGGAAGGATTTATGGGATAGAAGGAAGTGGTTCAATTTGAAGTAAGTGAGGAGCTGAATCTGATATAGAAGTAGGATCATCTAGAGGTAACTGAATCCTTTGAGGCTGAAATTCATCTCAACTTTCCCCTGAATTTCAAAATTTGAAAAAAAATGTTAAAATTCATGAAAGGTAACATCTACAGAAAAATAGAATTTGTGTGATGGAAAATATCATCCATAACCATTTTTACGAGAAGAATATCCTAGGAAAACACACTTGACAACCATGAGATATAATTGGCTCCGAAATCTGAGAAAAATGTTAAAATTCATGAAAGGTAACATCCACAGAAATATAGAATTTTTTTGTGATGGATGATATTATAAGCATTCTTATGAGAAGAATATTCTAAGAAAACACACTTGACAACCATAAGATATAATTGACTCCGAAATTGCTTATGAATATGAACAAAGTTAGAAAACCCATATAATCTCACGTGTAGTGTACATATCATAGGTTTGAATGAGGGAAACTTTTGAATAAAAACTTCATTAGAAAATCTATATGTCAAAACTCTACTCGATAATTTCTTTATAAGGTAAGTGGCAATAAGTAAAGTCTCTCCTCAAAATAGTTTAGGAATATTGAAAGAAAGTAATATCGATCTAGCAAACTACAAAAGGTGTTTGTTTTTCCTTTTAGCCACTCAATTTTACTGAGGCGTGTCTACACAAGAGCAAATGAGGATAATGCCTTTTTCCCTATGAAATTCACCCAAGGTATTTGTAAAGAACTCGCTCCCGTTATCACTCTTTAGGATTTTAATCTTGCTGCAAAACTGAGTGTCAATCATCATATAAAAAGTTTTAAAGATAGCATCTCTTTCATATTTCTCCTTCATTAAGTATGTCTAAGTAGTTCTAATATGATCATCATGAAAGAAAGAAACCACCAAGCCCCGGTAACGTTCTTAACTTTAGAATGGCCTCAAATGTGACTATGGATGAGGGAAAAAAGGTTGAGAAGAACTATATCAAGAAGGAGGATAAGGATTTCATTTATGCTAGGCAAGTTGATTTATCACAATAAAAATATGTTGAATTTTTATTAAAAATAATTTAGGAAACAACTTCTTAAGATAAATGAAAATCGGATGGTTTAGTATAAAATGCCATAACATAATCTCATTAGAGCTTAAATAGGCATATGAGAAGATAAAAAAACAAAATTAAAGGTGCAACTTGATAGGACTTGTCCTTCAGAAAGAGAGTGACCTTCAATGGTATAGACTCCACTACATAGCTCAAAAATGCCAAATACCTTATTTGAATCCATTTCCTAAAAACACAACCATGAAAATTGAATTTAATATAACACAAAAGTTCAAAACACAATATACTAAAGGAAAAGAGATTGCAATGGAGACTAGGGACATGTATAAGAGAGTGAAGCACGTGATCCTTATTAATAAAAATGATCCAATTCCCTCTATTGCAGTTAAGGAGCCATCAACAATCTTCACGTATCTTTGTTTGGTTGGTTGTGTAAAGGCTAAAAATAAAATTTTTCCCTGTTATATGATCAGTGGCACCAGAATCAACTATCTAAGAAAGCTAAGTAGTATTGGAGAGAAATGAAAAACTACCAGTGTGACTTATAGATGTAAGAGCGTGATAAATAAGACATTGTTTATCGAACCAGTTTCTATAAACCCTGAATCTGTTGTTGATTGAAACTAGTTAAATTCTCTATTATTATTGAAACTTGTTAAAATCTCTACTGTTGCGATGTTGGAAGAAGACTCGATTTGTGGCCTCAATCTTTGGAGTTTCCAGTTAATAGGCTTGCCATGGAGTTTCTAGCAATTCTCCCTTATATGACCAAATCTTCGATAGTGATCACATCATGGCTTATCAGGTTTAGTTTTGCTAGCATATGTAGTGTGTGCGGGAAGAGTTGAGCCATCAAGGGATTTGGATTTAATTAACATAATTGCTTGTTGACTTTCTTCTTCAAACTTCTAAAAACACCTTTCCAATAGAAGGAATAGGCATGGTATTGAGAATTCTACCTCTAACAACATCTAAACCTTTATTTAAGCCATTCATGAATTAAAAAATTCTCTTCTCATTGGTTAATTTCTTGTAAAGGGCTTCATCAATCACACATTTTCAAACATTAGTGTCATATAAATTAATTTATTGTCAATGTTTGGTCATTGTGTTGTAGTAATGTGTAACACTCATGTCCTCTTGCTTTAGGTCAGAAGAGTTGCTCTCGATCCCAAATAGTTTAGACATATTATCTGTACAGGAATAAGTTTGTTGGACAGCACACCAGACTTCTTACGTTGTTTTATAAAGTAAAAAATTCTCCCCAATCACAGGAGACATCATATCGAATAATCAGGAGATCGATATGCTATTTTCTTGGAGCCACTTTTCATATTCTAGATATGTGTCTGCAGGTATAAACAATCCCCTAGACGTAGCCAAGCTTCCCTCTTCGATAGTTATGACCAATCAATTTGTGAACTATGACTAACGAAGTGGAAGACTCAGCCAGGCCCTGAGAACCAGAATTGTTTGCAATGCCAGAATTTATTTCTGAAAAAAAAGAATTGGTCATCGCGCTAGGTTTAGGAATTTGAAACCTAAGTGAAACTCTATCTTAAACTAACTTAGACATAAATTAGTGACTTATCCTTTAGGTAGATAAGTCTCCTACTAAGACTGAAACTAAGTAGTTATAATAACTAATATACACGGCCTATCTAAAATCTACACTTAATAGTATGCGGGCACTCAAACTTTTCACAAAAAAAAAAAAAAATATTGTGGCCCTTTAAAAAAAATTAGTTTTTTTAGTTGAGTTCGAGGGCTAAATTGATTTTTTAAAAGTTCAAGAGCTTATTTAGTTTTTTTTTAAATTAAAATATATTTTAAATATAAAAAATAAAAAAATACCAACAATATATATTAAATTACTAAATTTTAAAAAAAATATATATTAAAAATACTAAAAATAATATTCTTATCAACTAAACATATATGAAACATAGTCATGCCCACACATACCTTCAACAGAAAGAGATACTATAAAGTAGTTTCCTACAATGTATGTTCATTAAAAAAATCAGAATATCTTCAATTGAGTTCTCTCATGATCAACAAATTCAATCTAAGCATAAAAAATATGGGGTTAAAAGAAAAGTATCAAATGTGACAACCCAATGTTGAAATATCAAACATAACAGAAAAATATGATATGCACGTGTTCACAGAGATCTAAAGCAAGTTTTTAATATTTTTAATTTTAACAATTTATAATTTTATAGTTTATGATGTATTTTTAATTTTAAAATTTTAATATTGTTTTTAGTATTTTTAAAATATATATTTATCTAGGTCATCAAAACGGTTGACTTTTGGGCCATGGAGGCTAAGGGGAATATTAGTTGGAGCCTTAGGAAGCTGTTTTTGATGGGGGGGGGGGGGGAGGTCAAACCTCTGCGTGACATTCTGACTTGATGTTCTTTGAAAACTAAGGAGATATGGCTTGAATTTAGAGACAATGAAGCTAAAGTTTCTTGGCATAAACTCGTTTGGTTTTCTTTGATGAGTATTTTTTTTCTTCCCGATACTCTAGTATTCTTGTAGCAGCTTACTGTTTTTCATTGGATATATATAAATTCATTTTATAAAAAAATTAAAATTTTTGTAATTTAATTTTTATTTTGAATATTTTTATTTTTAAAACTTAAAATGCTTTTATTTAAAAAATCAAATAAGCCCTTGAATTTTCAAAAATTAATTAATGACAAAAATAGTTGGTCGAAGGTGCAAGTTGAGTTTAGTTTGAGGGCCACATTGAGTGTAAAAATAATTCTAGAGCTATATTAATTTTTTTTTGAAAAAAGTTTAAGACTCTCACGTACCATTAAGCCTTTATTAATTGATTTCATTAATAATTTGTACATTATAATTATCATTTAGAATTCACATAAAATATTTAATATTTAGTTTACACTTAATGAGAAAAATTATTTATTCCTAATTCACGTGAACAACACGAACTAACTTACCTTAGTGGTTAAAGGAATCGTTGTTGTTCCTAGAGGTCATGGGTTTGAGCACTATTTAGAATAGATACTAATTTATAATCACTTTAGCTTTATAAAATTCACTTGAACATAAATTATCAAAATACCTAAAAGTTTAAAAGAGAATATAAAACTAAAATAAATTAATATATACTGAAAACATATAAACAAATTATTTATTAAAATTAAGAAATTCAACCTTAAAAATATAGTTGTTAAATATAAAATATATGAATAAGAAATATAAATAACTTAAATTTAAAAAGTTTTTTTTAATAACTTGAGATGATTATAATGTTGTATCTATTTAAAAAAAAAAACTATTGACGACAAACACAAAACATGTTGCATAGGCATAAGCTCAAACACTTACTATAGTCTCTAGCAATGCCACCATTGGTGGGTTATAAACATTAATTTTTTTCATATTATATTATATTTTATATAAATAAATAATATGATACTTGTGAAATTTATTTAAAATATAAGTTCGATATGATAATTATATCAATTATACATAGAGTTTGATTTAGTAAAATATTAATAAATTTGACTAATTAAAATTATTTTATATTTTTAATATTTAATAAATTAATCATTTATAATTTTATGGCGTAAAAATGATATTGTAAAAAAAATAATTATTTTAAAATAATATCTAACTTTGAGTTATTAACAAATTAATTGTATACATTGAAAAATAATATATTTGTACACTCGAGACCATAACATCATTTTCATATTATATTAGATTTTATATAAATAAATATGATACTTATTAAATTTATTTAAAAAATAAGTTTGATATGATAATTATATGTTAAAGGTATTTTCCCTCAAAAGTTAGATATTATAATGATTAAAATATTTTTATAAATTTTTATTCAAATATTTATTTATAATTTAATATTAAAATTTAACTTGTTGAAAAGACCATATATTACAATGATAATTTAATAAATTGTATAATAAAGTAATCTTATAATACCACCAACCAAACATTGTAATATACATTCTTGCTAAACAAATCAAAAAAAATAATACAATATTCCTAAAGTAATGTTACTGTCATAACCATTTTTTTATAAAACTCTTTTTTTTTATTTAAAAAAACAATTATGACTTTTATTTTGGAAAAAGGGTGATTTTGAATTGATTTGAATAAAATTTGAAAAGAGTCGCCATCGACCTTTGGGTTAGGTAGGTCGAATACCTAAAAACGTCTTTTAAAACAATTTTAAGGAAAATCATTTTTTAAAGACAAGATTCGGTATGTGTTACCAAAGATTCATTTAAACGGATTCGGGAGTCGGTTACGTACGGGGAAGGGTAAACACCCCTCACAACGCCCAAAATCGGTACTTAGTCGCTTATATATCGTTGTAAATGATAGAACTTAAAGTTTGAATCAGAAGTAAAAATATGATCTATTTATTGAATATTGGTTAAAATAATAGAAATACTTCACTTGGTAAGAAATCTCAAGATTTGCAATCCTCCAACGGGAAAGCTATCTCATCTATTTCTCATCTATAAAGTATATTCTATCTTTGAATTACCACCAAATAATATCGACATGAGTAGAAAATAAAATATGCTTAATTTATCTAAAACATGTATCGTTAATATTAAATAAAAACCATTAATACAATAAAATTATAAAAATAGAATAATAATTAAATTATGATCTATTTATTGAATATTAGTTAAAATAAAAGAAAAAACCCTTTTCTCGACAAGAAATCCCGAGATTTGCAATCCTCCGCCGGGAAAACTATCTCGTCTATTTCTTACTCGTAAAGAATATTCTCTCTTTAAATTTAAAAATATTATCGAAAATTGACATAAAATGCATCATATGTTATTTTCCCAAAACATACATCATTCATATTAAAAATCAAGAAATAAATAAATAATAATAATAATAAAGATTAAAATTTAAAACATTAAACAATATGAACATAAAATAAAATAAAATAACAAGAATAGAATAACAGGAAAAAAAATTCATAAGCTCGTACAAAGGAAAAATTTGCGCTTTCAAATCCATATTTTATTTGAACGTCGTATCGGATTGCACCACTTCGGTCAAGTGATACTTTCCACGCCCGTTCCACAAATAATACCCTTGAAAATATTCGATTGACACTAACAAATAAAAGAATACCATATATATATATATATATTAATTAAAATGTATTTAATGAATAACGTGTACATACACGTAGTAACAAATTAAACAAGAACATGTATTTAATATCAATATGACCAACATTTACCTTGTTTATATATATACTTATTCATAAAAGAAACATAATAATACTTAATAAATATACCATATTAAAATATAAAGAAAATATCTACCATACAAAGAATACATGAAACAATAATACACATATAGGGTGCAATCATATACATTCAAATAAACATATATACCTACGGAAAACTCGAATGAACTCATTTTATTAATATGTTTAATACCCATATATTAGGAATTTCGTTGATAAATAATAATATGTAACTATGTATGACTATATAAAGTGAGAATAAAATAAAATATCACAATTCATAGTAATATATTCAAGGACCAAAAACTAAGAAAGAAACAACCAGAATCAATAGGAATAAACCCTTAACATTAAATAATAATTCAGAAACAATGACTAAAATAAATACCAGGCTAAACATAACAACCAAAACATAAAATACATAAATTTACAAACTGGTACATGAAGGACAATTAAATAAAATAACAGATCAAGGGCTAACAGCATGAATATACGACATTTAAAATCAGTGACTAAAATAATAAACTTACAAATTCCATGGCCAAATTTGAACACCAAGGAAAATATTCACGATATTAAATTAGTAACTAAAATGAAACATTCATAATCATGGGGACCAAAGTCAAATAATTGAAATAAAGACATAATGCATAACATGGTGACTTAAATAACAATGGAAAGAAACAAGTGCCCAAATCAGAATATTAAAAGTTTCATTCGATGACTAAGCAAAATGATTACAAAGAGTGGGGGACTAAACCTGCTATTTGCCCCTGAACCCGATGACATATAAGGGTAGGATTACAACATGCAGGGACTAAAACAACTATTAAACCTTAAAGTAAAAACACGGAAATGGGGGAGGGGCCGAAACGGTGCGTTTCACTCGGTGGTTATAAACCACTTTAAGGGTTTAGAAACCTAACCATTCTCATTTTTCCTTTCTCAGCAGCAGAATCCAACCCGTGGGAGAGAACTCTCCCTTGGCTCACCGCCGTGGGAGGCGACCAAGACTCATGCAATCGCTAATCGGTGGCCACGAAACCTAAACCGATCAACCCTCCCTCACGAACAACCTTTCCTTTGAAACCCGATCTCTAGAACCCAAACCCACAACTTATACTACCCGAAACCAACCCCCAAAACCAGAAAAACAAAGGCTTTACCTTCAGATATGGGGCTAGCTGGGATCGGAGAAGGTCACAGCGAGATTCACGGTGGTGGTTCGAGAAGGTAAAACTTTTCTTTCTTCTCCTTTTTTTTGTTTTCTGTTTCGAATGAATCCCCCCCCTCTGTCTGGTTGCATGCTTGATTTATTAGGGGTTTTTGAATGAAATCATGAAGCCTACGGGGTATGGGAATTGTTTCTCTGATTTGGTACGATTGAATCCCGAAAAAATCGGGATTTAGAATGATATTTTAATGGGTTCACTGTTGATGACATTTTCGGATTGATTTGGGTATTTTAAATTCAGGGTTTTGATTTGGAACTGATGGGGTTACTGTGGTTTACTGTAGATGACGGTGGGGCGACGGCGGGATGTCCGGCGGTAGCTTACGCGTGTCGAAGGAAGCTGGAAAGCCAGAGGTGGAGGCTGGATCTAGTGACATTTAGGGTTTTAAACCCTATTTGCTTTGGGCCAGATCTTGTAAACGGGTTGGGCTAGCTTGTACTAGGCTTGGGGATTGTATCTGATGGGCTTCGGGTTTGAGCCTGCAAAAATTTGTAATATATTAATAACAATAAATAAGCATAATATAATAATAATAATAATAGTTAATAATAATTAATAATAATATAAAAAAAACCCGGACAAAAATAGGTGTCTACAGCTGCCCCTCTTTGCACATTCTTGTGTTAACAAGAATAGGGCAAAGACGATAAGACAACACGTTTTTGTCTGGTTCTCCCCTTTTCCATAGAAATTGGATAATGCTGGTTGTTGGGGACGACACTGCTCATACATGATGAAGAGGTCTGGTCGTCTAAGGGAAACACGATTCCTTCGTGATGAGGAAATCTGGTCAAGGGATGACACGGCTCATACGCGATGAAGAGTTCTGGTCATCTTTAAGAAGGGTGATAACTAGGTTCCTACGTAATGAGGACGGCTGATTATCTAAGGTTGACACGGCTCCTACGTGATGAGGAAGTCTGGTCGTCTAAGGGTAGATGACATGGTTCATACATGATGAAGAACTCTGGCCATCTTTAGGAAGGGTGATAACTCGGTTCCTACGTGATGAGGACGGCTGGTTATCCTAATGTTGACACTCTCCTACGTGTCGAGGAGATCTGGTCAGTTGATGTTGACTGATTCATTGCTTCAATAATGAAATAAGTCTTGAAGATCCTGTAAAAATGGTCATATGCCATGATTTCATGTTATCAATATGCTCTAAGAATGATCTAAATGCATGTTTAAAGGGTTATGCTCAGTTCGATCCTGGCATTGAGAATCTCTCATACTCTTTGATCGGAACATGCGATATTTATGCGTTTATCCATGCCTGGTTACTTTCTTGACCTCTCATTAAATATTCTTTGACTTGGTCCCTCCGATCTACCCCGAGAGAGTTTATCTTGCCTCTTTGATTCTTTGGTCATTGATTGATTTTTCAGAGAAAATTCATTCAGAATGGCCTCTCCTTGTTGCATGCCTTTAAATTGGGACTTCTTTGCTTGGGAAAAATATGATTATGTTGAAACTGATTTCTTTGATTTAAACCCTCTTTTTCTCAATGATTTATTTAATGATTGATGGGAGCGTGCCTTTGTATGTGCTCTCTGGCGAACACCTGTTTCAAAATCCCCATACTCTGACACTTTTCAGAGTAAGGCATAATAATCAATAATTTGGTGAATATATACAAGGACAATGAATCAAATTTGACAAGTTTCATGGAAAAGAGGCAATGAGAAATTATAATCTTTTGGGGACAAGAAACAAGTAAGTACAAAGGAAGATCAAAGGACAAATATAGTGAATATCAAATGCTGAATCCTTTTACTTCTTCACCCCAAATCTTTCTTGAAAGTTGACATGTGTTTCGAAGATTTAGATCGTACAAAAGATGTGTGAGCATGAGAGTCTTTCCCTGAACTGTCAGGCTTCCGAGGGAATCCGCCATTTCAACTCCTGGCTATTCGAGCCGTCCATTACGGATTTTCAACTCGAATCCTCCTTTGGTTTCAAGACGCCCATTTTGGGTTTTCATCTTGAACCCTCCTTTATTTAATTTTTTTTTTGATTCTTTTTTTTTTAAGTGTAATATCGTTTGACCGAATCGGAATTCACGGGATTAGGCAAATCTTCTCCATCCATTTCTGTTAACACCAAAGCTCCTCCTGAGAATGCCTTTTTTACAACATAGGGACCTTCCCAGTTCGGCATCCACTTCCCTCGAAAGTCTTTTTGCATAGGTAGGATCTTTTTTAGCACCATATCGCCTTCACGAAATTCTTGAGGTCTGACTTTCTTGTCATATGCTCGTATCATCCTTTTCTGGTACATTTGGCCATGGCAAATAGCTCTCAGCCTTTTCTCCTCAATCAAATTTAATTGATCAAACCTACTTTGTACCCAATCAGCCTCGTCCAGTTTCAACTCCATCAATACTCTCAAAGAAGGTATTTCCACCTCAACAGGTAAAACTGCTTCCATCCCATATACCAAAGAGAATGGTGTTGCCCCAGTAGATGTACGAACAGACGTGCGATAAGCAAGCAACGCAAAAGGTAATTTCTCATGCCAGTCTCTATATGTTTCAGTTGCTTTTGTGATGATCTTCTTGATGTTTTTATTCGCTGCCTCTACTGCCCCATTCATTTTTGGGTGATAAGGAGCCGAATTGTGATGTTTGATCTTTAACTTTGTGCAAACTTCCTTCATTAAATCGTTGTTCAAATTCAATGCATTATCTGTGATGATCCTTTCAGGTGTTCCATATCTACAAATGATTTCTCTTTTTAGAAATCTGCACACTACTCTTTTTGTGACATTAGCATAAGAGGCAGCTTCAACCCATTTGGTGAAGTAGTCAATAGCCACTAAGATAAAACGATGTCCATTTGAGGCCTTCGGTGAAATTACCCCAATGACATCGATGCCCCACATTGAAAATGGCCAAGGTGCATTCATTACATGGAGTGGTGAAGGAGGAACATGTATTTGGTTATCATGAATCTGGAATTTATGACATATAAAAGCAAATCTGATACAATCTCCTTCCATAGTGGACCAATAGTACCCAAACCTCATGATTTTTCTAACCATTGTGAATCCATTAGCATGTGTTCCACAAACTCCTTCATGGACTTCCTCAAGTATTTTCTTGGCCTCAAATCTATCCACACATCTCAAAAGCACCTGATCCTTGCCCTTTTTATATAATATATCTCCATCAAGGACATACCCCATTGCTAATCTTCTTAAGGTCCGTTTATCATTCTCAGTTGCCTCCGCTGGGTAAGCCCGATACTTCACATACTGGAGAATATCATAATACCATGGGAGACTATCATCCTCTTCTTCCTCTATGTTGCAACAATGAGCTGGCATTTCTCTTATACTCATCCGAATAGGCATCATTCGAGATTGATCATCAGCCTTAAACATAGCTGCCAACGTAGCCAAGGCATCTGCCATTTGATTTTCTTCACGAGGAAGATAAGTAAAAGAAATTTCTTCAAACTCTTTGATCAAATCCATCACCAAGTTCTTGTATTCTATCAACTTGGAGTCTCGAGTCATCCATTCCCCGCGAAGCTGATAAATAACCAGAGCAGAATCGCCGAATACTTCTAGGCTTTTAACTTTGCGCTCAATTGCAGCTTGAATACCCAAGATACATGCTTCATACTCTGCCATATTGTTAGTGCATTCAAAGGCGAGCCTACTAGTAAAAGGATAATGATCTCCCTCAGGTGAAACTAGTATTACCCCAATTCCATGTCCCACAGCATTAGAAGCGCCATCGAAGTTCATTTTCCATGCTTCATTTTTCGGAGTATCTTCTTCAGTAACAAATATACTCATCAAGTCCTCATTTGGAAAATCAAATTTTACTGGCTCATAGTCTTCTAATGCTCTGCTTGCCAGGAAATCTGCAATAGCACTTCCTTTAACTGATTTCTGGTTCATGTAGACTCTATCAAATTCGGACAACAACATTTGCCATCTCGCCATCCTTCCAGTTAGAGCCGCTGATTCCATCAGGTACTTTAACGGATCCAGTCTTGATATCAACCAGGTAGTATGATACAACAAATACTGTCTCAGCCTCTTAGTAGTCCATACTAAAGCACAACACAACTTTTCGATAGAGGAGTATCGAGTCTCACAGTCAGTGAATTTCTTACTGAGATAGTAAATAGCCCGTTCTCTTCTTCCAGTTTCGTCATGTTGGGCCAACACACATCCCATTGACTTCTCAAAGACAGTCAAATATAAAATCAATGGTTTGTTTGGGATCGGTGGCATCAAGACAGGAGCATTAATTAAGTAACCCTTAATTCTATCGAAGCATTCTTGGCAACTATCATCCCATTCTCCTGAGTTTTGCTTTCTCAGTAATCGGAATATTGGATCACATTTCTCAGTCAACTGAGAGATGAATCTGGCAATATAATTTAACCTCCCCAGAAAACCTCGTACTTCTTTTTGCGTTCTAGGGGGAGGTAATTCCAAAATTGCTTTGACTTTATCAGGATCTATTTCTATCCCATTCTCACTGACTACAAATCCCAATAACATCCCTGAAGTAGCTCCAAATGTGCACTTGGTTGGGTTAAGCTTGAGCTGGTATTTTCTTAATCTTAAAAACAGCTTCCTTAAGACTTTTACATGTTCTTCTTCAGTTTGTGATTTAGCAATCATATCATCCACGTACACTTCTATCTCTTTGTGCATCATATCGTGGAACAACGTAACCATTGCTCTTTGATATGTTGCCCCGGCGTTCTTAAGTCCGAAGGGCATCACCTTGTAACAAAATGTACCCCACATTGTCACAAAAGTTGTCTTTTCCATGTCTTCTGGGTCCATCTTAATTTGATTGTAACCTGAGAAACCATCCATGAAAGAGAAAAGAGCATGACCAGCCGTATTGTCAACTAAAGTATCGATATGTGGGAGTGGAAAATTATCTTTGGGGCTCGCTCGATTGAGATCCCGGTAATCAACACACATCTGAACTTTGCCATCTTTCTTTGGAACTGGCACTATGTTTGCTACCCATTCAGGGTACTTGGCCACTTGTAAAAATCCAGCATCGAATTGTTTCTTCACTTCTTCCTTGATTTTTAATAGCATATCTGGTCTCATTCTTCGAAGTTTTTGTTGAACAGGCTTGCATTCCGGCTTTATTGGTAGCTTGTGCATCACAATGTCAGTCTCCAACCCCGGCATATCTTGATAAGACCAAGCAAACACATCCCTATATTCCCGAAGAAGGCTTATAAGACCATCTCTTATTTTTGGTGAGAGTGAAGTGCCAATTTTAACTTCCTTTATATCCTCTTCTATTCCCAAATTTATTGTTTCAGTTATCTCTTTGTGGGGCAATATTTGTCTATTTTCTTGCTCCATCATTCTAACAAGCTCAGAGTTTAACTCACATTCCTCTTCATCTTTATAACCCTCAAATTCTTCGAGACACATGTCATTTTAAAAATCAATTTGTGGTTCAAAAGTATCATTACTCGAACAGTTGATATCTGAAGACCTGCGAATCAAAAAGGAGTATATTTGGCTGTGGACAAAAATTTTATCTAATATTTATCAAGAAAATAATTATCAATAAAGAATAAAGAATACTCAAGAAATGAATAAAATACTTGCTAAGATTAGAATGAAAGAATAACACTGTTTCATTAAAGCAATGACAAATAACAATTTGTCTTTTACAAAAGCCCTATTATATTTGGGTCAAAAGGAGACAGATTTGTTATTATGCATTACTTTGAAGAGTGCTTATAGAACACAGGGAGTTCTTCAACAGTGTAATTGTTCAAAACATAGCCAGGAGGACACGGACGGATTGATGCCAATGAGCATTCTCCAGTAGAATCATCTGTGATAACGTTGATGCTCAGGCTTCCCAATAAATCTTCAACAAATTCTGCATCTTCAATATCCCATGACTGTTTCAGCGTGTCAATCACAAATCCTCCAGACACAAAAGATTTGGAGAGAGGCGGAATGACCATGGGTCCCCAAACAAGGTCTTCTCCCTTTACTCTTGCCTTCCTCCTTTCCTTAAGCTTTTGTGCATCTTTGACTTTATCATGGTACGTTGGTTTGTATCCGAGACCAAAATAATTCTTTAGGAACTGGAGCCGGCCCTTCAGTGATGCCTTGCAGTTTCTTTCCCAAGCCTTTCCCTACCTTTGCTCCTCTAGCTAATGTCTCCTTTAATTGCATCTTTGTATTTTTTGAAAGATGAGGAATGGGAATTCTTTTGCCTTCAGAGATAAAAGTAGCATTAACAAATTCCAAGGACTGGAAAGAGGACTCTAGTGCATTTTCATCTACCCCTACATATGGTGCATCTGTAGTGATAGAGGCAATGATGTCTTCTTCCGCTTTGATGGTCACCAGAGTCCCATCAACAATGAATCGGAGCTTTTGGTGAAGGGAGGAAGGAACTGCCCCAGCCATGTGAATCCAGGGTCTCCCTAGCAAGCAACTATAACTCGGATGAATATCCATGACAACAAAATCTACTTCAAATGTTGTAGGGCCAATTCTGAGAGGGATAATCATCTTCCCCATTATCTTGTGTTCTGTCCCATCAAATGCCCTTACAGCATTGCCACAAACCCTCATTTGTGATACATCCACAGGAAGTCTATTTAGAGTGGCGAATGGCATAACATTCAAGGCCGATCCGTTGTCAATTAACACCCCTGAGATGATGACTCCTTTGCAATGAGCCGTAATGTGTAAAGCCTTGCCCCTGCCTTTTCCTTCTTCAGGTATTTCATCATCATAAAATAAATGAAATTATCTGCATTAATATGGTTTACCATCCTGTCCACACGTTCCACTGGTATATCCTTCCCTACAAAAGTTTCATTCAGCACTTTGATCAGCGTATTTCGATGTACTTCCGAATGCAACAGTAGAGATAACATTGAAATCCGTGCTGGGGTCTTATGAAGCTGTTCCACAATGTTATACTCGCTGTGTTTCAGAAACTTTAAAAATTCCTGAGCCTCCTCAATCTTAACAGGCTCATTCAATTTATCATCAGGATCTTTAATAACCACATCTCTTGCTTTATCAGCCTTTCCAGGAGCATAGCATCTTCCACTCCTGGTGAAAAATCCAACTTCAGCAACCTCTTCCTCCTTACTCTTAGGAGTATTAATTTGGCATGTATAGTCCCAGGGAACACTCTTGTTACTCTTGTAGGCAAAAGGCGCAGGGGTTTTGATCACCACCCTAGATGTTATACTTCCACTGCTGGCCTCGTAATTTGGTTTCGATATGACCAGGACAGGCTTTTTTAAATTCTTTTCAGCTTCCCTTGAATTTTCTTCAGAAGCGCAGATATATCTTTCATTCTCACTCATCCTTTCTTCATAGAACTGCAACTCCTGCTTGTTCATTAATTCTTGGACTATTTGCCTGAATTCTTGACAGTCCTGAATTTGATGACCATTTTCACCATGGTATTCACAAAAGTTCTCTATCTTTTCCATTGAGCATTTATTTCTAGGGCTCAACAACCCTCTCTCCTTTATTTGAGCATATACCCATTTCAGTGGTGTTCTTATTTCTTCAATTCTCCTTTTAATTTTCTGATTTTTCTCAATAGCGTTCACTCCCTGATTTTGATGATTTGGAAGCGGGTTTGCAGCAACACAGGGTGCTTCAGAATCATTAAAGGACACCACCTTTCTCTTGATCTGATCTTCAACCACTCTTTTGAAAGCGAGACACTTTTCAATGTTATGCCCTCTGAGATTTGCATGATATTCGCATGTCTCATTTTCGTTGAACCATTTTGGATAAGGTGGTTTAATTGGATCAATGAATTTTGGTGACACTACGTGAGCTTGGACTAATCCATGGAAGATCTCACTGTAAGTCATTGGTATGGGAGTGAACGTCATCCTTTCATTGTTATGCTCGCGCTTAGTCTCTCCTTGGGATGAAGAAGAATTTCCCATCTTCGGCTTACTCACAGAGAAATTTACATTATTCACCTCTCCTTCTTTTCTTTTCACATAGGGTTTCTTTGCAGGAGTTTGGCTACCGACAATCTGCCCCTTCTTTAATGCTCTCTCGATCATCTCTCCGCACATCACGATATCAGAGAAGCTCTTAGTTGCCACTCCTAACATATGATCAATATAAGGAGATTTTAACGTATCTATAAACATGGTTATAAACTCCCTCTCAATAAGTGGTGGGTGTACTTGAGCAGCAATATCCCTCCAGCGCTGAGCGTATTGTCGGAAGGTCTCATTATGCTTCATCTCTATATTTTGGAGAGTAACACGATCAGGCATCATGTCGGTAACGTGTTGATATTGTTCTTTAAATGCATTGGCCAAATCCTTCCAAGACCCTATTTTAGCTCGGGTTAATTGGTTATACCATCTGACAGCTGACCCCGTCAAGCTGGCCTGGAAACAGTGAATTAATAGCCCATCATCCTTCACAAATCCTGTCATTCTTCGACAAAACATGGTCAAGTGAGCAACAGGACAAGTTTTTCCATCATACTTTTCAAATTCTGGCATTTTGAACTTTGGTGGTAATACTAGGTCTGGCACAAGACTCAATTCCTCTGCATTCATTCCGTCATGAGAGCCCTACTTTCCCATTTCTTTAAAAAACCCTTTGCACCAGTCCTTTAAATGCTCTGGTACTTCCGTTTTAGGTTTCTCCATTTCCTCAGGATCTACATCAATATACTCATAAGGACTGTTTTGAGGGTTAGTCGTGGCCATTTGAACCTTTACCGCTGAAGACCCTGCAGGATGCTCAACTAGCTTTTCAGGTGAGATAACTAGTCTCGGGGTAGACTCCTGCCTAGAAACTTCAACAGGGGCAGTGCTTGGTTCTTTAACTATTTCAGTACGTAACCCAGACATCTTGGTCATCATCTCATTCATCATATTAGCCTGGCTTTGCAGGATTTGATCTATAATTGACTTTTGTGACTGATCCATCTTTGCCTGCCATTCTTGTTGTATTCTTAGTAAATCTTCTTGCATTTCTTTCTTTAATTGATCAAGCTTGGCATCCATGGCTCTACTTCGCGTGTGATAAGGATTGGAGTTTTTACTTGCCAGAATCGTCTGTCACATAACCCTTCGGAAATTAATTTTATTGTTCTTTTAAATTCGAATGCATATTATTGGTAATGTGCTATAAATGATACATTTTATTGGTGATGCATTATAAATGATGAATTTACTTATGCATAATGAATGATGCAAGTGTGAAATGCAAATAAAAGGCGTTGACCCAAGCAGTAACCATTCGGAAATACTTTCATTGGATAAAAAGTTTCACTCATTACAAAGGAGTTCTATTACATATAAGGCCTAGCCCTCAGACTCAGCTCTACAATTTCATTCATAATGGCGATGATCTCCCTTGTATATTCAGAAACCGGATTTGTGCGCAGTTGGATGATCTCCGCTCTATTGGCTAATTCGTTCATGTACCGAGCCAATTCACCCATTTGAGCAATAGCCCCCATCATGCGCGTTCTTCTACCAATGATCGATAATGCTCATATGTATTTTCCCATCCCTTATTGATGCATTTAATTTCTTTTTCTAGATTGGTAATATGAATTCGACATTTCTGGAGTTCACCCTTCAATTCTCTGATTTCCTTCTGGAAAGATTTGTTTTCTTCGAGAGCAACTCTTAGGTCCATTGAAACGGGAGGAACTTGCACTTGCAGAAGGGATTGCTCAAGGTTCGATACATGACTTTTGAGCTCATCATTCATAGCTCGAGATTGGTTCATCTCTTGTTCGAATCTCATCTGTAATTCTCCCATTTCCCCCGTGAGCTCATCAACTTGCTGACTTTTTGTAGAGAATCTCTGCATCCACGATCCAATCTCTGCCTGCTTTCTATCGAGGATTCTATTCCATCCCTGTCTCTCAGACCACATCTCTTTCTTTCTTTCTTCTTCGAGCTCTAAAATTCTTTGATCTTTGTCCTCAAAGTCCTCAATTATACTGTTCATCTCAGTTTTTAACCCCTGGACTTGATTCTTTTCTTCTTCTAATTCTTTCAAGCTGACTTCTTTTTCTTCCTGGAGTTTTTGAGCTCTACGAGCCTCAGCTTTATACTGCTTGATCAATTCCTTTTTATCAGCCTCTAGCTCGCATACTTTTACTTTTCCAGCTTCTATCTTCTTGATCTGACACTTGTTCTCAATTTTCAGACTTTTGATTCGCCGTCTTGCAGCCGCTAATTCTCTGGATCCAAGTCTCTTTCTCGCTTGCTGCACCCTTTGATAATCTTTTTTTAAGTCTTCTAAATCGGCTTCCACCTCCTCTTTCCGTTCTCTCATCATTATAAACTGTCTGGCATGGAATTCAGCCTCGATAGTCAATATGAAGTTTTCTCTCTCCATCTCTTCTATTTTCTTGG
This sequence comes from Hibiscus syriacus, assembly GCF_006381635.1. Taxonomy (NCBI): domain Eukaryota; kingdom Viridiplantae; phylum Streptophyta; class Magnoliopsida; order Malvales; family Malvaceae; genus Hibiscus; species Hibiscus syriacus. The sequence continues at coordinate 1,016,219 of NW_024063145.1, read as the reverse complement.
AATCTTTAGCCTTTTCCATTTCAAACTCAATTCTTTGGATTTCCAAATTCGAAGGGATATTTCTGATTTGTTCTTCTATCGACCTTGATCCCTCTCCAGATGTTAAAGGTATTTTATCATTTACCCTCCTGATTCTCCAGGCTTCATAATCAGGCGTCAAGATAACATCCGCTCCAATTACTTTAGTCCTAAAAGTCATCCTCCAAGAATCAGCCACATCTTTGATTTTCTTTCTATAATTGCCTTCTTTATAATCAAATTCAGCACCAGTCAACCCATGAGTCACGGGAACAAGCTGTCGGGCACCGTACTGTCTCAATACCAATAAAGGAGCGCATCCCACTCCTCCCCACAGTCCCAGTAATATAATCCAGTCCAAATCTCCACACTTGAACAAGATTTGCGTATGCATCAGCCACGGTGTTCGCCATGCTATGTTTTGACTCTGTAGATTCCGGAAGAAATCAATCCATTGATCTTTCTGAGATATTTCAGGCCACTCCTTCGTAAGGTACTCAGCAACAGGAGAATAATCTTTCAAAAAACGATTATAGTTGACTTTTTCCTCCTTCCAGAAATGGCTTCTGATCCACACAGTAAGCAATTGAGCACAACCCATAAAACGACCTCCCCCTAACCTTCTACATATATTCAAAGATCGGAAAGTTTCAGCAAGAATCGCATGGACTGGATTCACCTCTCTTCCTAACTTCTCAACCAAATCGACTACTGCTAGCTCGATCAGCCCCAAACATTTTGGAAAGATTACCAAACCATATATACCTAAAGCAAATACATCTCTACGCACGTTTTCATCTACGTGTGCTTCAGCTATCTTTTGTAAGTGAGACCACGGCACTCCCTCACTTTCTCCCTTGCGTTGCAAGCGATCATTTACCCATTTGTCGCTTGTGCCCGAGATCTTTGCAAGCTTTGACTTAAAAGAAGGCCCTTTTATCGACCGGGAGTAAACTTTGTCCACTTTAACGCTTGGCAAATTCAACAGAAATTGGTATTCCTCGAGGGTTGGAGTCATGTCCTCTCGGTTGAATGTGAAACAACTATAGGCCGGATTCCAAAACTGTATTATGCTTCGTATGAGAACCGGGTCTACCTTCACGTATATCAGATGAAATATATCCCCATAAGTCTGCTGAAAAGCTTGCCTCTCAATAAGATTCCAACTTTCCCAAATTGTTTTCAATCCCTGAAGCTCATTCTGTTTTAAAGAAGCTGGTGTATAATCAGACAGATCCGACACGTAGTTCCCTGATAGACTATCTCCCTACTCTTTCTGCTTGGCTTCGGACCAGTTCCTTACATCTGCTGGATTCACTTCTTTGTTTAGGAAACTCCTTTCCATCGTGAAAGTCTTTCCACTTTATCGATACTCACAGATCAATCGCCTTTTCTAATGATATGTCTATGCAGTATGAAAGGAACAAACAAAACAAACAAAACAGTTAGTCAAAACAATTGTATAAATTTAACATAAAAAGATATGTAAAACGGGCAATAAATCTATTCCATTTATGTATTATCTACCCGAATAATATTCCTCAAAAAGGGTCCTACCCAAACATGCTCTCTACCCTCCTAAATTTATTTAATTAAATTCTAACTGCACCTAAATTCTATTTCACATGCTTTAAAAGAATAAATCTATTCTACACACTCAAAAATAAATAAATAAAATAAAATAACAAGGTTAGAGGAGGTTTCTCCATTGTGTACGCATATTTTAGGTACCTATTGACGGACAGAGGTTCAGTATGACTCTACCTAGTGTGACCGTTCTATGGTTCATTATATGCATGGTTTCGGCTCTTATCAGGAAAAAGGAACTCGAATTGTCCTTGATGTCAGTGCCCCCTTGGGCTACCAAACCCTCAATCCTCACCCATTACAGGTTTCAAACGGACCGAGTTCAATTCGAGGGGATTCACTGCCTTATACCCATACGAGGAATAAATTCCTACGAAGGTATAAGGTATGTATCCCATGGGTTATTTGCTAAAACTCATACGAAGAATAAATTCTTACGAGAGTAAAGCAATCACCCTAACTAATTTGGATCGAAGCTCATGTCTAGAGCTCATGTTATGCTAATGGAAGTGATGTGTGTGAGGAGAAACAAACAAACCTTTGACTCAAAAACAGGGAACATAAAAAAATAACACTCAACGAGAACTAAGAAATATCTGAAAAAAATGAAAACAATTAAAATGTTAGTATATAAAAATAAAGAGATAAAATAATAAATAAAAATTCAATACATAGATCATAGTTTTACTAAAGATTCGCACTTATAATTTCCACCATAACGACCATATATAAGCGACCGACAGCCTGACTCTCTAGTGAGTCCCCAGCAGAGTCGCCAAGCTGTCATAACCATTTTTTTATAAAACTCTTTTTTTTTTATTTAAAAAAACAATTATGACTTTTATTTTGGAAAATGGGTGATTTTGAATTGATTTGAATAAAATTTGAAAAGAGTCGCCATCGACCTTTGGGTTAGGTAGGTCGAATACCTAAAAACGTCTTTTAAAACAATTTTAAGGAAAATCATTTTTTAAAGACAAGATTCGGTCTGTGTTACCAAAGATTCATTTAAACGGATTCGGGAGTCGGTTACGTACGGGGAAGGGTAAACACCCCTCACAACGCCCAAAATCGGTACTTAGTCGCTTATATATCGTTGTAAATGATAGAACTTAAAGTTTGAATCAGAAGTAAAAATATGATCTATTTATTGAATATTGGTTAAAATAATAGAAATACTTCACTTGGTAAGAAATCTCAAGATTTGCAATCCTCCAACGGGAAAGCTATCTCATCTATTTCTCATCTATAAAGTATATTCTATCTTTGAATTACCACCAAATAATATCGACATGAGTAGAAAATAAAATATGCTTAATTGATCTAAAACATGTATCGTTAATATTAACATAAAAACCATTAATACAATAAAAATTATAAAAATAGAATAATAAATAAATTATGATCTATTTATTGAATATTAGTTAAAGGAAAAGAAAAAACCCTTTTCTCGACAAGAAATCCCGAGATTTGCAATCCTCCGCCGGGAAAACTATCTCGTCTATTTCTTACTCGTAAAGAATATTCTCTCTTTAAATTTAAAAATATTATCGAAAATTGACATAAAATGCATCATATGTTATTTTCCCAAAACATACATCATTCATATTAAAAATCAAGAAATAAATAAATAATAATAATAATAAAGATTAAAATTTAAAACATTAAACAATATGAACATAAAATAAAATAAAATAACAAGAATAGAATAACAGAAAAAAAAATTCATAAGCTCGTACAAAGGAAAAATTGCGCTTTCAAATCCATATTTTATTGAACGTCGTATCGGATTGCACCACTTCGGTCAAGTGATACTTTCCACGCCCGTTCCACAAATAATGCCCTTGAAAATATTCGATTGACACTAACAAATAAAAGAATACCATATATATATATATATATATTAATTAAAATGTATTTAATGAATAACGTGTACATACACGTAGTAACAAATTAAACAAGAACATGTATTTAATATCAATATGACCAACATTTACCTTGTTTATATATATACTTATTCATAAAAGAAACATAATAATACTTAATAATATACCATATTAAAATATAAAGAAATATCTACCATACAAGAATACATGAAACAATAATACATATAGGGTGCAATCATATACATTCAAATAAACATATATACCTACGGAAAACTCGAATGAACTCATTTATTATTTATTTTAATACCCATATATTAGGAATTTCGTTGATAAATAATAATATGTAACTATGTATGACTATATAAGTGAGAATAAATAAAATATCACAATTCATAGTAATATATTCAAGGACCAAAAACTAAGAGAAAGAAACAACCAGAATCAAATAGGAATAAACCCTTAACATTAAATAATAATTCAGAAACAATGACTAAAATAAATACCAGGCTAAACATAACAACCAAAACATAAAATACATAAATTTACAAACTGGTACATGAAGGACAACAATTAAATAAAATAACAGATCAAGGGCTAACAGCATGAATATACGACATTTAAAATCAGTGACTAAAATAATAAACTTACAAATTCCATGGCCAAATTTGAACACCAAGGAAAATATTCACGATATTAAATTAGTAACTAAAATGAAACATTCATAATCATGGGGACCAAAGTCAAATAATTGAAATAAAGACATAATGCATAACATGGTGACTTAAATAACAATGGAAAGAAACAAGTGCCCAAATCAGAATATTAAAAGTTTCATTCGATGACTAAGCAAAATGATTACAAAGAGTGGGGGACTAAACCTGCTATTTGCCCCTGAACCCGATGACATATAAGGGTAGGATTACAACATGCAGGGACTAAAACAACTATTAAACCTTAAAGTAAAAACACGGAAATGGGGGAGGGGCCGAAACGGTGCGTTTCACTCGGTGGTTATAAACCACTTTAAGGGTTTAGAAACCTAACCATTCTCATTTTTCCTTTCTCAGCAGCAGAATCCAACCCGTGGGAGAGAACTCTCCCTTGGCTCACCGCCGTGGGAGGCGACCAAGACTCATGTAACCGCTAATCGGTGGCCACGAAACCTAAACCGATCAACCCTCCCTCACGAACAACCTTTCCTTTGAAACCCGATCTCTAGAACCCAAACCCACAACTTATACTACCCGAAACCAACCCCCAAAACCAGAAAAACAAAGGCTTTACCTTCAGATATGGGGCTAGCTGGGATCGGAGAAGGTCACAGTGAGATTCACGGTGGTGGTTCGAGAAGGTAAAACTTTTCTTTCTTCTCCTTTTTTTTTGTTTTCTGTTTCGAATGAATCCCCCCCCTCTGTCTGGTTGCATGCTTGATTTATTAGGGGTTTTTGAATGAAATCATGAAGCCTACGGGGTATGGGAATTGTTTCTCTGATTTGGTACGATTGAATCCCGAAAAAATCGGGATTTAGAATGATATTTTAATGGGTTCACTGTTGATGACATTTTCGGATTGATTTGGGTATTTTAAATTTAGGGTTTTGATTTGGAACTGATGGGGTTACTGTGGTTTACTGTAGATGACGGTGGGGCGACGGCGGGATGTCCGGCGGTAGCTTACGCGTGTCGAAGGAAGCTGGAAAGCCAGAGGTGGAGGCTGGAGCTAGTGACATTTAGGGTTTCAAACCCTATTTGCTTTGGGCCAGATCTTGTAAACGGGTTGGGCTAGCTTGTACTAGGCTTGGGGATTGTATCTGATGGGCTTCGGGTTTGAGCCTGCAAAAATTTGTAATATATTATTAACAATAAATAAGCATAATATAATAATAATAATAATAGTTAATAATAATTAATAATAATATAAAAAAAAACCCGGACAAAAATGGGTGTCTACAGTTACATTTCAGTATTCTTATTTTCAAGGCTTAATATAAAAAAGTGTCCAAACTATATTTCACCCCAATTTTTTTGTCTAAATTTTATTCAATCAATCTAGATGGCTTAGAAACATTACCATTTTAAGTGTCTCGACCGTAATGACCACTAAAAAAGTTCGTTAAGTTACACATGTTAAATTTTGGTGATTTTGAAAATTTATTTCTAAAAAATATTTAAAATAATATTATATTTAAAATATTTCTCTAAAATTACAACAACAAAAATCTCATACCCCTCAAATCTCGAACCTTAACCTTACCATTTCCTTTTCCAGCCATGACCACCGCCGACTTTTAGGTTATTATCAACCTTGTTGTGGGTTTCACCGGGTTACGTGAATTTGTCGATTTTTTTAACATTTTTTCAAAATTTTCAAAGTTTTGGAGGAGATTCATCGGGTTCATCGAGTTTTGGGTCGTCGGGTTCGTCTTATCGTAGGTGATTAGCATGGGTATAGGGATTGGAATAAAGGTTTTCAAATTTTTGAATTTTTTTTAGATTTTCAAAAAATTTGGATTTTTTTTAAAAACTATATTTTTATTTTGTTTTAAATAAAAATTTTCAAAATTTTCTAAAAGTAACATGTGCCACTTAAATTTTTTTTAACGATCATTATTGTCTATACACTAAAAATGTTAACGTTTGTAATATTAAGCTCCTGAATTGACCGAAAAAATTAGACACCTAAATAGGAAAAATAATATAAATTGAACATTGTTTTATATTAAACATATTTTCAAATATAATCTCACATTTCATGAACCAAACATCTTATTTCAATGAATTACATAATCAACACCAAATTCAAATAATTTGGCAAAAATCTTTAGGTTCAGTAAGCATGATATGATATTCACAAATTTATATAGATCTTGAGATTTGTATAAATTTGATGAATTTTTTATTAAGCTAAAGTTGATTATAAAATAATATTTATTTTAGATACTTTTAATAATTTGATAACGAACACTCAATCAATCTTATAGTTGGTGACGTTTAACTCGTGGTTTTAAGAATAACAATATTTTTTTTCAATAATTGAGTTAAGTTGCTAAATTTGATGAATTTGGTTTTGGCATAAATGGGGTTGAGTTGCACGTGCAGGGTCCCTCCCCGTGCTGTCAGAAGTGTTGTCCTTTTTGTCGATTTAATAATGATTTCATTGGATCTAAATTCTAAGGTGGGCCATAGAAATATAGAATAATAATCTTTTTACTTTTTAAGTTTTAAATGAAAACGACAAGATTGGTGTGCACCAATAAAAGTATTTTGGGTAAACTATAATTTAGTATCTAAATTATTACTTTTATCTTATTTTGATACTTCAAATTTTGTTTTTTAAAAAATTATGCCTAACGTTTATTTTTTATTTCGCTGTTAAAAAATTAATGGAATTGTTTTAGGTAATATTTTTATGGATAAATGGCATCATTCATCACTCTATTATCTTTTCACTCCTATTTTGATCATTGAACTTTAGATTTTTTTAGTTTAATTACTTAATTTTCAAATTACTCCTAATTTAATCATTCTAAGTTTCGAATTTAATTCTTTTTCTTTTAATTATATATTAATAAAATAAGAATAAAAATATCATGTCGCAAAAATTATTAATAAAATAAATTAGAACGAATAAAACATAAACAATTTGAAAGGTGAGTAATTAAATTAAAAATTATTAAACTTAGTAACGAAAATAAGAGTGAAAATATAGTTGATGATATAATTTATATATAAAAAATGCCACATACTACAGTTATGGTAAGCTTTTAACAACATATTACTAAAATAAAACTTAAACTAAACGTTTTAAGTATGATTAAAAAATAAAATTTAAGTACTAAAATAGAATAAAAATAATAGTTTAAATATTAAACGTATATTATACCCAATTATCATAATATATCATATAGAGATTGAAATTGCCAACTACTTGGTTTAATAACTTGAGAGACAAGAAAAACAAGTTTGAAAATAAAGAAAAGAAAGCTGAATCAAACTATTTTTTGTCTTTAACATCACACGTTGAACTCGGTTCTTGTGTTTCTCATCTAACACAAAGCTTCCTTCATGGCATCTGGGATGATGGATCTCTTCTTCAGTGACCGTTGGCAATGGCACCGTTCTCACAAGCAGAACAATCCTCATCCTTCTTTGCATAAAATCTCCGGTACATGGAATCGACTTCTGTCAGGTAGTATGTTCCCGGAGGCAAAAGGCTACAATCTTTGCTTGTCACATAATCCTTGGCTCCATATCTGTGCTCCATCAGCTTCATAGTCTCAACGAACTTCTCAGGTGAAAACTGCAGAAAACACCCTCTATTACAATCTTAAAATTCAAAACTCACGCGTAGAATGACCAATGAGTTTTGCACTGCTGTATGTCTCTGGTTTTTCAGATATATGGCAAAGAGTGGTTTTATCCGGGCTAAAACGAGAAAGTGCAAGAATTACCTCATGCCTCGACTTCAATTTCCCAGCGACATTCATCACTGTTGCGATATTAGATAGGCTAAATGGATGTTGACCTTCTTGAAGTCGCGATGAAAACATTGTGGAAGTCAAACCACTTCCGTAGGAGAATAATATCACCCGCTTTCCCGCCTGTGTGTTGTTAAATATATCATATGTAAATGGATATAGAACAGAGATGGCAGATTTTCATTTTTCTGTCAAAAAGGATGAAACGATTACCAGTTCACTGTTTTTGTTGTGAATAAGGGATGCAAAGGCAGCATAAAGAGATGCAGTATACATGTTTCCGACTTGCTTCGGTATCAAGGTTGTTGGTTGCACCTTGGCATCGTAAAGGGCCTTAGAAACTTGTTGGGATACCTGCAAATGCATGATAATGAATGGTGTCGGCATGAAATTCTACGACATCAAATCTTAAAACGGTTTTCAGTAATGCAATTTTCTGATGAAGCAATCGTATTACGGATATAAAGTTCCACTATACCGGTTGCCGAACCCAAAAATACACTAACAGATCAAGCATGCCAAATGAAATAAAACAGGTATCAACCAAAGCTAACATAAACTAGTTTTTCTCATATTGATGCCTCCAAAATCTGGTAAAAACTAGGAATTATTAAGAAAGTTCGAAATAGACCTTTTCAAGATCCCGGCTTTGGTAGCTTTCATCACCGGTCAAAGTTGAAAAAGGACCCAGCTTTTCTTTAGTAAAGTCATCAACAGAGCTACAAAATTATGTAATCCAAGTAAATAACACAAAACAGAGAAGACACAGTAAATAGAATCTTTGAAGGCAATCAAAGAAAAGGAAAAACCTGACATTCCTCGTGAAGTCGTTGAACACTAAACGAGCAAAGCTTTTCTGCACAAGCTGCAGAAGTTCAAATGGAAAATTATCAGGGGCATTCGAAATATACCGTAGTTAATAGAAAAGTATTTTATCGGTTTATCAATAACCACAAAACTTAGCTACCTTGTTATACGGAGAATGGAATACAATGTAGTCGGCATCAGAAAGGGAAAATTGTTTGCCCTCTAGTTTCTCATACCTGCAGCCACATGCATTGGCATTATAGAGCATAATTAATACAAAAGCCATGATTATAAAGAAAACAGAACATATTGGCCTAAACAAATAAACGGAAAATACTTCCCAGTACTTTTGCAATGACTTACTTGTGACAGAAATATTTGTAGCAAGTATCAAGGGCCATGAGATAGTATGTTTGAGAAAGTTTCCCGTCAACAACCTACAAGTGCATGTCGATAGATAGAGTCATTATAATTGTTTACTAAAACACTCATTCTGAAATTTTTCCTTGAAACTTCATCATACATGACTCTAATGATGTAATCAATTACTTCCTATAAAAGTAGGGAAAGAAAACTTTAGAGGCGATTAGGTCGCATTACCGGATATTCACTAGCAAGGTCGGGCTTGTAAAAGTCGTAGACATGGGACATATGGCTACCCCTAAATTTGCTTTCAAAAGCAATAGGAGCATCAGGTCCTATTAGCATGGCAATTGCAGCTGCTCCTCCGGTAGGCCGAGCAGGTCCTTCTGCATAGATCTGAAAAGCAAAAGTCGGGTAAGAAAAACAAAAGGAAAGGGAGGAAAAAGAAGTAAAAACAAAAAATTGACCTTATAAACAGGAGTGGGAAAAGAATAGGGAAATTTGCAACTGGATATCACTATTATGAAGTAACAGTACAGGAATTGTGCATACCGCACTGTCGGTACAAACAACAAGACCATATCGTCCATCCCATGAACTACTTTCCACCCAATTGACACAATTGAAGAGAGCTGCAGTCCCTCCATAGCATGCATTACTTGAGTCGACCCCTTCAATGTCAGTGTTTCCAGATTTCTGCTTGTTTAACATAAGAGCAAAGTGTGAGGAACAGGGCATTTGATTCTAAATCAGAATTTTCAAGTTATTCAATCTGATATATGGATTGTCACCGATACAGCCTCTAGCTCTGTTCACTAATGTGTCTACGAGTAATACAGCTGCAATAAAAGCGGATCAGCCAAGGGATTTTCCCAAGAAAAAGTTCAGGTCAGAATCAGCTGATAGATTAAAGCCATTAAAAATGCTCCCAAATAATGCCAGCAGCTATCATTTTCAACTGCCATTTTTCAGCAAGGGGCTACTATCCTTGATATTTTACCTATCTAAGATGAAGAAAGGGACAACTATCCTAGATAAGAAATCATGCTGATTGGGAAGAGTACCTCAAAGATTTGCATCAAGAACGTCTTAATGGACTTGCTTTTGTCTATCACGGTCTCACTACCAACTTCAAGACGGCCGATTTGTTTGGGGTCAATCTTATACTTTTCAAGGAGTGAAGTAACAGCTGTCAAACTGCAAATCGAAGGTAATGAATTAGTAAAATAGAAGTGTTCATCTCCGCCAAACAATTCAATCGTTTGTTATCACATATACAAACGGTAAAACAGTATTAAGTGATACTATCATACATACTAATAGCATATAAGAAGAGCAGATATAAAATGCAGAACTGCTAACCTCATTGAGATAACATCTTCCACTTCAGTGCAGAAGGCCATGCAATCTTGTCCCAGTCCAATGGTGTATTTTCCTTTGCTAGCCCCATCATGAGCCTCCAATGCCTCCTGTTTTGTTGGTCAAAGAAAAGGAATACAATTTGAAAAGTGATGATAATGTAATCAGCTGGATTCATGAAATCAATCTCATATTATATGATCAATTTAGTACAGTCCAACCGTGAATAGTGATTCTCCTTTGAAAGAAACAGCAACAAAGATTTTTTATGATGATTCCAAAAATGAAAACTTTGAATAAATAACATATTAAACAAAAATCCATCATTCTACAACCAAAAAAGTATCCATAACCACATGATCTCGCAAACTAGAATTTTCCCAGAAAGAGAAAATTCCATCAATTCATAGAGGTTAAAAAACACAGGTTAAAAACACACACAAATACCCACACAAACTCTGGGATGAACTTTTCAGATAAACAAATAAAAACTTTGAAACAAAAAACCCAAAAAATATCTGCAGACAATTAGAATTCCTCTCAACCAGTCAATTTTGCGCCGGCTTAAGAAAAACAAATATATATTCTACCCATTTTCTCACTTGTCTCAGCTATGCAACCAGAACCTAGATCCCATAATTTTTTTAAAAAGAAGATGAAGATCAGAAAGAAGAGAAAGGGAAGAGATGATGTTTCCTGTTGAACACAGGTAGGAGGGAAGTAGATTTCCATAGCAAGAATTCCCACATTCTTGGCCATTTCTCAGTCTAACTAGCAAGCAAAAAGATCAGCTACAACAACAAGAAGAAGTTGCTTCCTTTCTGTTAAAAAAAATATGTTTTACGTTCTGTGTTTGTGAAAAAGAGTATTTTTTATCACCGAAACTCGCAGAGAACCGTTGATGGGGAAATCACATGCCGTGTTTTCCAGTATTTATAGGCAAAGTGCAGATTTAATGAATTTGGAGATCTCGCAAGGCGCTCTCAATCTGATGTTTACTTTCTTACCACTCCTTACCATACATACATATGAAAAAAAAAAGGACAGTCATTTGTGTTTCTTCTACCCCTTCTTTTCATTTATTTATGGTTCTTGCCATCATGTCAGGTCGGATATTGGTATTTTTCACTTTTTTTTATTATTTTAAAAAATATTTTTTTAATTTAAAGCTGTAAATGAGATAAGATAAATTAATCTGGATCGAATATTGAATGGCGATCCTTTCAATTCAGTTTACTTCATTCATAAACATTATAATTCAAACGTCTGACCTTGAGGATTTAGTGTTTCATCATATTAAAAGAACTAATTCAAGGATAGACCGAAAGAGGTAATGAGGTGCGATCGCACTCTTAAAAATTCTGTAATATTTTAGTTTTTTTATTAAAATTTTATAACTTTACAATTATAATATTTTAAGTTCACACCTTATAACATAAATTTCTACGTTCATTCTTGAATTAATTTTTCGCTATTGGTCACATTTTTAAAAAAAAGAAAAAAAGTTCATTTTTCGGTTAATTGATTTTGCCAGCATTTCATGTCCCCTTTCCTCCCCTTTTGTTCATCTTCTATTTGAAAGAAAAGCGAATCTAAAATCTAACACTGCATTTACAGGAAGAAAGAATAAATGTTATTGATTTTGAATATTATTATTTTTATATGAAATTATATTAATCTTTTAGTTTAAAATGTTAGTTTATATTATTATTTTTAATAATATGCGGTGATTATAAGATATTACATGTTTAGAACTTTTTTAAAGTATTGATAATGCATATATTATGTAGATTTAGTTGTTCGAACTCAAAACATTTAAAGATAACAATGTTATTTTTTATCATTGAAGTGACTTTATATTAATATTTTTTATGTTAGGACAATTAAACATTGCATAAAATTTTAATTTATCCATGATTCTTGTTTTCTCTTCGCTTCGCTTCTAATCAACTGGATTAAAGTTAATTTTTAATATATGAATTTAAGTATGAATTGAAATTATATATATAATTTATATTTAAATTATTTATATTTTTTATCCTTAAATTAAAATATATTAAGAGTTTTTTTGAATAAATATTAAGAGGTTACATATATTTAATTTCACTTCTTTTTATATGTTATATAAAAATGATACTAGTTAAATTAAATATAATTGATATAAATTGAGACCTTTCAATTTTAATAAAAAATAAAAAGTATAAATTAAATGTCGATAAGATTTATGTTAATATTAAACTTTAAAATACTCAAATTTAAGTAATTCGATGGAGTTAAACCAACTTAATTCGGTAATGAAATGGAATTCGGTAATGATATTTTCTATCATTAAATAGGGCAAAATAATGTTCTGGTAATATGCATTAATAACGTTTGTTGACCTAAAATCTTGGGTATATGATTTTGATAATTATAATGTTTTATCTATTATATATATATATATATATTTAAACCAAACTTTAATTCATTTTAGTATCGAGATTAGTTTAAGTGGTAAGCAGTTTGATATTGCTTAAGATCTCGAGTTCGAGTTTTTATATATGAAGAAAATTCTCATTGAGAGACTTACCTGCCAAACCCAAGTGTATGACCCGGATTAATCAAAGCAAAATCTTAGAAGCCAGAAGATTAGAAAAAACCCAATTCAATTTTTATTTATTTATGGATAGATAGTAAATAAATAAATAAGAAATAACAAAATTGTTTGAATTTGCAAATCAAATGAATCTCATAAGAAAAACGTTATTTCGGCATTCAAAATTGACAGCACTATGCTAATTATTTTATAAATAAATAAATAACCAAATATATAGTGTTGAACGGCCCACCCTATACAATGTCAACAAACTTGAGTTGTTGAGAGTTGAAATTTAGAGTTAACTTTCTTTGAGCTTGAAATTTAAAACTTTGACTAATTTTATATTTTGTGATCTTGCTATCAAGTTTTCTTGAAATTATTTTTTAAAGTTTATTATATATAATATCTTTTCGGGTAAAGTACACAAATGATCCCCGGCTATATTGTGTTATTTTATTGAGTCTCTCAACTATCAAAAGCTACAAAATGATCCCCTAACTATAAATCATAATTTTTTTGAGTCCATCGACTGTTAAAAGTTACAAAATGATCACTGAATATTCATATTTTCCAAACTCATATTTTTTCGTTAAAATTCATGGTCGTTTGAGTCGGACGTTAATATATTTATATTTTAATTTTGACCTAAGAAATTAGAACAAATTTTAATATATTTACCAAATAATCATTATATATATATAGTATTTAGACAAAAAAATTGACACGTCTCGATTCATTATTATTTTTAATAAATACAATACTTTTTATGGATTTTTTACTTTTTTTATAATATGAGCTAAGTATAAGATAATATACGTTCAAAGACAACTCTCAATCATTTGACATTAAACACTTATACTCCTGATATTCTTACCAAATAATCCCCTAACTATAAATCATTGTTTTGTTGAGTCCATCGACTGTTAAAAGTTACAAAATGATCACTGAATATTCATATTTTCCAAACTCATACTTTTTCGTTAAAATTCACGGTCGTTTGAGTCGGACGTTAATATATTTAAATTTTAATTTTGACCTAAGAAATTAGAACAAATTTTAATATATTTACCAAATAATCATTATATATATAGTATTTAGACAAAAAAAAATTGACACGTCTCGATTCATTATTATTTTTAATAAATACAATACTATTTATGGTTTTTTTACTTTTTTTTTATAATATGAGCTAAGTATAAGATAATATATGTTCAAAGACAACTCTCAATCATTTGACATTAAACACTTGTACTCCTGATATTCTTGTTGCTTAAACTCAAGACATCAAAAACAATAACAATTCTTTTTAAGATTCGTGTTTTTTTCACTTTCATGTATGAGATGATAATCCTTTTTGTTAAATATTGTTATTCCTCTAAGTTATATATTAATAATAAAAATGTATAATTTAAAGAATGATTCATTATAATAGTTTTTCGTATAAGAAAGTAGGGCCCAGGGGTAGTTGGGAAATTTGGGTCAAGCATGTCAGAACGTGACTATGCTTCAGACTGCACGTGGACACGTTGCCGTATTTTACTTCCTTTTATTTTTTCATGATAAAACAATAATACCGTGGATAATAATAACAAATGTGTTTCTTTTCTTTTAAATAGGTTGTTTGTTTCTTTTAAAATTGTTTTCAGTGTTAGCAATTAAAATGTACATTAAATAAAGGCTTAATTTAGGTGTCAATTATATTTAAAGTTAATTTAGGTGCCAAAGATTTTTTTGTGTTAAAAATAGGTGTTTAACGTTTCAACGTTACACTTTTAGGCGTCTGAATTATTACTATCGTTAAATTCGGCTGTTAACTGACACGTGTTAGATATATAAAATTTTATTTTTTCTAAATTTTTATAAGCTTGACATGTTTCACTTAACAGCCGCATTTAACGGCAGACACTAAAAGTGTAACGTCAAAAACTTATTTTTAACAAAAATATTCTTTAAGTACCTAAAGTTAACTTTAAATATAATTTGGACACTTATTTTGCGTTAAGTCCTAAATAAATGACGACGTTTTCAATATGGTACTTTTTAATCTAATTTAATTTTGAATTTTTTCATGTGATGGCATCATTATATTTAAGGATAGATATGAAAAATACTTTTTAAGATATATATATATATATATATATATATTAGTAATAATTCTTTTTAATATAGACACAAATCAAATTTTAAGATAGTCACTATCAATAAAATAAATAGCTAATATAAAAAAATTCAAATTTCAATATAAGTAACAACTCACCCTGAAGCTCATTTACATCCGTTGGTGATTATATTGCTCATTGTCTTATCTTATTTTAATGGGTTTAATTTTAAACAATTTTTATTTAGGAGAAGAGATTTTACTCCTAATGAATATTTAACTCACAATATATAAGAGAAAGAGGTGTCAATTGAGAACATTTAAACACATATTCTAAAAATTGTTGATAATTTTAAACATTTAAAAGGGAGATAAAATATTTATGACGTACTATTAGATCTACTCATAGATTAATTTATAAACTCTAAGTTAAAAATTTATGGTATATTTGTAAATAAATTTGTTTGAGATTAAGTAAATTCGGTTGGTTAGTTATACTGCTTATTTTTATACCCTTATATTCACTTAAGATTATATTTAGAATTTATGAAAAATATTCGGCGTAAGATTGTTTAAACCTTATTTAATAAACCATTTTAATTTATATATTGTCCCATTGTTATAAAATATTTATTATATTATTATTTTTTATGTAAAATATTTAATTTCTCTTTAATTGTGTCACACCCTTAGAACCTTCAAGCCCAAACTGTCGCAAAATCAGAACTAAGGTTTGACATGACGTGCGGCCTTAGACCCTCCTTGACACTTTTGGTTCGTTTCTGCGACTAATTAAGCCTTACCCAAGCCTCGTGAGCATGCAGACTCACTAAAGGCTGGAACCAAACCCCCAAGGCTTCGACAGATGCAGAAGTTTTAACACCAACGTGGCCACTCAAGCCACCAATGTTGGACTATGGTGTGGAAGTGCAAACACAAGTGTGGCTATTCCTAGCCACCAAGAGAGGCAACAACACAAAGATACGTAAGAACAAAGAACACAAAGAGATAATGCCTCATAGCTTTATTACTATCCTAAGAGAATGAATAAATAATATCATTTACTCTATCTCTTTGTGTTCTTTGTTCTTAAGTCTCTTTATATTGTTGCCTCTCTTGGTGGTTACGAATAGCCACACTTGTGTTTGTACTTCCACACTATAGTCCAACATTGGTGGTCTGAGTGGCCACGTTGGTGTTAAAGCTTCCACATTCGTCGAAGCCTTGAGGGCTTGGTTCCAACCTTTTGTGAGTTTGCATGCTCACGAGGCTTGAGTAAGACTTACTTAGTCGCAAAAACGACCCAGAAATGTCAAATAACATCGAAGTCACACGTCCAGTCAGATCTTAGCTCTGATATTGCGATAGTTTGAGTTTGAAAATTATGAGGGCGTGACAAGAGGTATCAGAGCGAGCCAATATAGGGAGATAATGATTGTTTTGTATATGTTAGTGGAATATAGTAAATTAGGTAAGTTGAATTTACTTACAGTTTAGCCAAGCTTAATATTCTATTAAGTGTGGCAAGGATTTGTGCTCGAGCTAGTCAAGGGTGATTGGACTAGTTTGTGGCAAAGTAGTGTTCGAGATGACAAACAAAAAAAGAGGTGTTTCTACACGAAAAGGCGATGAGAGTCGTAGTGGAAAGAAAAAGTGGATATAACCCATTGAGGATTTATACGATCAGGTAATGATTGTAAATATTATATAGATGATCTAAGGGATATTAGTTCTTCCACAGAGAAGAGGGTCAGTAGTCTAGAAAAGTCCGTTTACTCGATCAATGATGATGTTCAAGAGATCCTTGATGAGCTCGGAGAAAAGGTGACCTAAGTGTGTGATTCTGTTAGGGTCGAGATGTTATCTCTAAGGAAGAAGAAGGAGGAGATCTCAACTTTGATGGAAATGAGGGTCATAAGACTTGAAAAAACCGAGGAAGAGGCAAATGAGACACTGGTGTTGTAGAGTCCCGTCTTTGACAAAATGGAGTCCATGGAAGACATGTTCAAGGATGAGAAGCAACAGGTTCTCAACAAGTTGGAGATGGTTCGAGGGAGTAATGCCCATGAAGATGAGGTAATAGCTTTGAGGAACGATGTGGATGAGCTCAAGAAGGAGCTACTCGTATAAGGGAGCAATTAGTGAATGAGGTGCGCTCAAGACCTTTTTGGAAGGACTTTGACCAGGGACGATGCTTGGAGAGATCAAGGTGATGCCCATAGTGTAACACCCCCGACCCGTACCCGACCTGACCCGGATACCAATATGAGGTGTCACATTGACTTTTTAACGCTTTGCCTCTTTGAAAACATGACTAAAATTTGATAATGAAAACAAATAATGAGTACTTTTATATAACTTTAATAAAATAGTTACAAGACATATTAGAGCATATGCTATTTACATATTTATAATACATGCCAACAAAATTTGAAATAACAAAAATCACATACTATTCAAATCATTCTGATATGATATTCTTCAAAGATATGTTGTCATGCCCTTGCTTATTCTGCTGACTCCTCTGAACCTACGTGTGAAAACACTCACATGCTAAGTCTTTGACTTAGTGAGGCATAAATGAGTATAATAAAATAATAAAACATTGGATTAAACATTTCGGAAAAAGAAACATTGAATACGAAAAACAATATACATTTCATATAAATTACGTACTCTATTATGCATAATTCAATCCATATGAATTTGTTTAAATAGCCCAACGAATATCACTGAGAACTCAAGGTATGTGAGTACTTTGAGGTTGTTCACTATAATTGCAGTCGAAACTGCCGCGTAGAATTTGCACCGAAGTGCCATATAAATTTGTCCCGAAGGACCGCGTAGAATTATCTCGAATGACCACATAGAATTGTCTCGAAGGACCGCGTAGAACCTTCGACTCTTGACATGTCAAATATACCTCTAATTCTCATAACACATACTTGGGCTTTTAACCATATAAATATTTAACATAGCATTATTGAAGTTATCAATTATTCACATAGAACATATACTCATACAATGGGCGTAATTCAAAATCATTTATTGTTCTCCACTAATCATTTATATAATCACATACAATTAAAAATCTCATAAAAACCAATAATGGGCAGTTCATACCCCAAAATTTTCACATGCTATAAAAATAAATTATCATATAAAATAGTTTGGGTAACTCGTACCCAAAATCATATAAAAAATCATTTAATAAGTCAATATAAAAATATATTTCATAACATAATACAAATCATTTTATTCAAAAACATTCGAGATTTGCTCATCGTAAGGCATCATCTAATCGTGTATAAAATAAGTAAGTTGCACTCACCTTTGCCTCATTTAAGCCCTAAGAAAAACATTATTTTCACTTTCGCTCACTATCTTTATACATCAATTCGCTTAACACTTTCTTTCGATCGAATCTACACGTTAACATGACCAAAATGAATATCAGAGCTCAATTAATTATTAACTAATCATCATTTACCTAACTAAATAAAACACCTATTTCACAAATTTTAAGTTGAAAAGCATCGATACTCTTTACCTAGTATCGATATTGACCTCAGTATCGATACCCAAATTGCATTATGGATTTTCCTTTTTCATTATAGTATCGATACCCCAATATCGATACTACCCCTTCAGTACCGATGTTGTTCATCCGATTCATATGATATCGATATTGTTATTCCAATATCGATTCTTGCCCATAATTCACTTATTTTACTTGGAATTTAACAAAATTCACCTAAATCTCATACTTCTAACTCCATTCATGTCCTTAAACTCATTAACACTTATCTACCAACTTACATCAATTAAAACCCCTTTAACATCTAAAATTCTCCATAAAACACTTAAAACTAAAAATCAACCCCATTCTTGAAACTTGTTTCCAATCATTTCTAATACTTCAAACATCTTATTCAGACCTTTGATAAGTCAAATATACCAACAAAATCCAAATACTAACCAAATTTCATTAACTCTCTTAAAACCCCATTTTTCCATATTATCATTAACTCATCAATCTCATAGTTTTTAGTTATTTTTTAAGCTTTCTTAAGCTTCTATATCACCCAAAGACTCAAAACGAATTCAAAAATTCAAGAAATAATCAACTTTAATAATACTCACATTAGCAAATGAGCTTACGGTAGAAGAGAGGAAAAGAAGATGAAAAGAGAGCTTTTAGTCTTTTCCTTTCTGTTTTCCTTATTTTCTCACATGTTAATATAGCCTCAAAATGAATTTTAAATTCATTTCATGTCAAAAGACCACTTTTCCCTTCAATCCTTTAATCTTTGATAATAAGTCCTAAACAAAAATTTTGAAATCAATCCTTAAACATTTCAATTTATCAAAATTAAATCGCTAAATTTAAATCCTTACACTTTAGTCACTGACCCGATGTTTAGGATATTACACAGAGACTTTCAGAGGCTATAGCTTTAGCCAGAAAGTTAACCGAGCTTACGGGAGACAAGCCCATGCCCAAGGATAGTGGCAACAGTGGGGGAAACCGAGAAGAGGCATAGCAAGGAGATGGTGAAAGAACCTCTTCAAATAGCCAAGGTGAACCATCGACTGTTCGTATCCTAGGGAAACCATCGGGAAAAAATAGCAAGGCTAAGTCCGGTGTGAAGAAGAACGAAGCAAAAAAAAACTGAAGTGCTACTTCTGTGATGGTCCTCATTTGATTAGAGGATGTCCCATGAAGAGCCGCCTTACTGCCATCGTTAGGGGAATAGACGAGCCAGAATGAGGAGTAGCAAAACTTGACGCGATTGGGTGTGTTAATGTCATCAATCAAGGAAATAGTGCATCTGCAAGTGAGAAAGCATCCAAGCCAAGAAAGGGTCTTGGACCGATTGCAAGTGTCAATGCGACTAAGCCAAGAGGAAGATGAGGTGATACTGTGGCTGAAGAAGAGTAAAGGATAAAATTGTCAAGCCAAGGGTGAACAGTGAGCATGTTAGCTCACAATATGTTTGGATGGAGGCGTGGTCCAAGTTGAGGTAACTCATTCATAAAGGGACACTAAAAGAGTATATGAGCCAATTTAGAAAGCTCATGGTCAAAGTCCTGAGTTTGACTGAAGAAGATGGGTTCTTCACCTTAATGTTTGGATTGAAGCCATGGGCGAAGAAAGTGTTGGAGAGAAGGGCAGTCAAGGAGTTGTCCAAAGCTTTTGACAACCGCCGAGTCCATAAAGAATTTGGAGTTAAAAAGACAAAGACTTCCAAGGAAAAGGTCAAAGCCGAGGGTAATGGCGAGGGAATCCGTGATGAAGGTAAGTCAAAGGATGAGTAGTGTAGTTCCTCGAGTGAAGATGAAAGCCCATTCAATGATGAACAAAATGACGAGTCTAGGAAAGATGAGTGCAGACTTGACATAAGCACAAGTGTCAAAGATGCTAAGCCGAGGGTGAGAATTGAGCAAACAAAGGGTCATCAAATTAAGAGGCCATAGGTGTTCCAAGATTACCTTAAGGAAGCTGAGTCATCCAATATGATAGACGAGCCCATGATCGAGTTATCTAGAAAGGAGGGTGAACCCATGATCGAAGAGGCATCGAGACTTGGTTTTACAAGGTTTGTTTCTACCAAGGCGAGTAGAAGCCAAGTGCAGTGATCGAGGAGTTTACCGAGCATGTTTGTGTAGAGAACATGGCTTTAGAGATCATTATAATGAAATGGTCGAAGGAGGCGCTTGCCAAGTATGTTTAAGTTTAGAACAGTCCTTTAGAGACTATTAGACAAAAGTCGAAAAGGGTCAAGATATTGAGGGACAAGGCAACCATGGAGAAACCACCCAATTGTAAGGTGGAAAATGAACTCCAACATTCGAGTTAGAAGGGATGAGACGAGAAGGATCATGTAATGTTTTTGTGAGAAAAGGTTTATGCATGGTGACGTAAAGAACTTTAGAGAAGAAAGTTCGATGCGATGATTTTTAGACTTCATAGAGTAAGAAGGGCTAACACATTTTATAGTAAATCCCATGACATCAGAGAGGAAGATACATCTCAACACGATTTTAGTGTTCTTTTGAGTTTGATTTGTCGTCTTTAATGGGTATAGACCATAAGACCTAACTTTTAGTGCAGGGGAAACAAAGTTTAGAAGGGATCCAAGACTTTGATGCAGGGCCACAAGGGTTCAAGCTGAGGCAAATCAAGACTTGTATGAAAGAGTTTATATGGCGAAGATGCACTTGTAGACGTGTTAGCCTATGTCATCACTTGGATGCAAAAGCCAAAGAAAATAAAACCTTTACGGGGAGGTCGAGTTTTTATGGGGGCGTGAGCAAGTGGAGGGGTCGGAAGGCATCCAAATTGATGTGAAGTATGGCATGAGTGATCATAGAGTTACATGTAACAGAATACAAGGCAAGTAGTTTGTATGGGAAGACTGTAACAAGTTAAAACTTAAGAAGCATCCAAGGTGATGTTGCCCAAGATCGTCGAGTAGAGTGACGAGGACGTCGCTAGGTTTGGATTGGGAGAATGTCAAGGGTCATGCATTTGGGTCTGGGACATTGGCGTAAATGTATACTAAAGAGGTTCTTACGTAATGTGGGCTTGCCAAGATCACCATACTTGGCCCATCACTTGGAGAATGCTGTGGAGCACATTTACATTGGTTGTGCAGATAAAGGAGTGGCATCATATTCGAAGATGATCACAAGATCTCGGTAAATATGGCAAGAGACAGCAAATCATGAAGAGATTATGGAGGAATCTTACCATATCCAGTGTGAACATCTATATAAAGAAAGAATCATACTGATGAAAGTAATTAGATATGATTGGATTGAGTTTCCTTGATTTAGGGGATCTTATATTGATTGGGTAGATCTTAGTCATTGATGTAAATAGATCTAGGCCATTGGTTGTGGGGAACTCAACTATAAATAGATAATATCTCATCCTCAATTTATTCATTCATTCGTTCATTCTCTTGGGAGAGTAATAAAGCTCTAAGGCATTTACTGTAGTTGTTGAGTTATTTGTTCTTTATTCTCTTTGTGATTGTTGTCTCTCTTGGTGGCTGAGGGTAGCCATGCTGGTTTTTGCACTTCCACACTATAGTCCAACCTTGGTGGCTTGAGTGGCCACGTTGGTGTTTAAAGCTTCCGCATCCATAGAAGCCTTGAGGGCTTGGTTCCAACCTTGGTGAGTTTGCATGCTCACTAGGCTTGGGTAAGACTTACTTAGTCGTAGAAATAACCCAGAAGCGTCTAAGGCCACACGTCCTGTCATACTTTAACTATGATATTGCGATAGTTTGGGCTTGAAGGTTCTAAGGGCGTGACAATTGTAACTAACATTTTATTTTGATATTTTTTAATATTTCTAAACAATAATTATTAATAAATAAATAAAATTTTAAAACATATCAAAATCATAATTTATTTTCAAAATAATAAAAATATTTTTTAAAATTATAATTTTGAGAAAAAATGCAAATCATACAATTTTAATAAACTCTCAAGTCTTACATTCTCTTTAACCTATAAAAAATTTAATGATCAATATATTTTTAAAAATTTAATATTTCAATTTAAATTATTTTAACACAAATACATTTTTTATTTTGACATTCGATTTTTAAAATTTTATCATGATCCTAAAGTATATTGTATTCACCTTAAGTGAATTTTAATTCAATACTTACTAAAGAAGTACAACTCATAATTTGTGATATCATTTTTTTACTGAAACAAGATAAAGAATTACTAGATCAAAGGGACCTTAGAAAGGTGGACCATAAACGCCCCTATTAGGGTTGGAACAAATCCATCTAACAGTGTGCTAAAGAGAACTAATGAACCATCCCTCCTAGAAACCAATCAACTCTTGATTTATGAATCTAAAGTTTCTCTTCTTGATCAAGGATATTTTCGTGTTCGGTTAAAAGAGTGGATTCTAATTTGATGAGGAAATTTGATTGATGATGATCAAGACGTTTTTAAATACCTCTAAGGCTAGCCATCAAAGTACGCTTATTGCGCCCAACAGAGCCAAAAGTATGATGATTCCATGCTTCTGCCACTATCGTGAATTTTGAAATGGTCTCAGGCAAAGGAAGAAGGGTGTCCCAATGTTCTTGAAGCAAACACTCAAAGTCTTGATGAAAAGACCAACTAGAATGGTAGAGGAAATGTTTATGCTGCTTCCTGTTGAAATATTAAGTATGAAGTAATTTAGTAAAAATATTATTCGCGCCTTTGTCAAGTACAGTGACAGTGTTTATATACAGGCAGCTAACACTAACTGCATGGCTAACTACAACCCTAACAACACGTAACAGTACTAACAACCTAACAACTCACACATACGTCAACACATTACATACTCCAATATTTTCCCTACTTCTTTGTCTTCTTCTTCTACATTAACAAGGTAAACACACACAACCTTTCTTTGAACAATTCAAAAGCTCCTTTTATCAATGGCTTAGTGAGACCATCGGCCACTTGATGGCTGGCCGAAACATAATTCACCTGAATCTGTTAGCTGCCACTTTTCACGAACGAAATGAACATCTATATCCACATGTTTTGACTGTGCATGATAAATCAAATTTGTGCTTAAAGCAACAACACTGGTGTTATCACACCAAATAACAGACTTACTTTGATGTTCAACCCCTATATCACGTAGCAATGAGCTTATCCACATGACTTATGCAGCAAAAACAACTACACTCATGTATTCAGCCTCCATCGTAGACTTGGAGACAATTTTATGCTTCCTCGAGCACCAAATCACAGGGCATGTACCAAGAAACACCGCATGACCAGAAACAAACTACCTATAATACAAACTACCTCCCCAATAAGCATCAGCAAAGGCTACAACTCCAAGCGACACACTAGTACAAAAGAACGTCAAGCCATAGTTTAGTGTACCAGCCAAATACCGAAGTATCCTCTTCACAATAACCAAATGCAACTCTCATAGGGCATGCATATATTGAGATGCCTTATTTACCCTAAAGGAAACATCAGACCTTGTATGACACACATACATGAGGGCGCCAACAATGTTATGGTATTCTCGGGCATTGCTTAACAACTCACCAACTTCCTCAGATAACTTTGGAGCACAGATCATCGGGGTGACAGAGGACATAACTTTTAACAAATTTGTCCTCACCAAAAGCTCAAGTATGTATTTAGCTCAAGTATGTATTTACGTTGAGAAAGCACCAATGAAACCTCATTGTGTTTGACTTCAATACCCAAAAAATAAGACAACTCTCCTAGATCTTTCAAAGAGAAATCCTAACACAAAGCTTGAACAACACTATCAATTCATGAGTAAAACCACCTGTAATAATGATGTCATCCACATACACGAGTATATACGTATAGTAACCTTCTTTATTCTTCACAAAAAGAGAGACATCAGCTCGAGATTCAGTAAAACCTAACTGAACTAGACTTAGTTTGAACTTGTCATGCCAATTTCTTGGTGCCTATCGAAGACCATACATCGCCTTGTTGAGATTGCACACAAGAGGAACCCCATCAGCAACATATTCCTCAAACCCAGGTGGTTGTTGTATAAACACATCCTCAACCAGGTCATCATTTAAAAATGTGTTATTCACATCAATATGCCTCAAGGGCAAGTTCCTCGCAACAACAAGAAAAAGAACCACATTCAACGTAACAAATTTGACAACGGACTATATGTGTCTTTAAAATCTTAACTAGGAACTTGTGAATAGCCTTTGGTAACAATGTGGGATTTTTGTTGTTGGACAGAACTATCAGGATTCTTTTTGATCCGAAAGAGCCATTTATAACTAACAACGTCATATCCTGCAGGAAACTTGACAAGAGACCATGTATTATTCAACTGTAATGAATCAAACTCTGCCTGAACAACTAATCTCCAGCTAGGTGATTCAAGTTCTCTATAGAAATCAACTGACACCTCATCAACAAGAGAAATAGTATAAGCCTTTGGCTTAAAAATTCCACATTTACTCCTAGTCATCATTGAGTGCATGTTCATCGTTGCAACATATATATCACCTGCACTTGACACACGATCATCACAGGGTTGTGGCACCGTAGTAGTTTCATAGGGCCTAGAAGCATCGCCTTGTTTAGCACATGGAGCGGCAACTGTGACTTTCTGTTCTACACCCTGAGCACCATCTAATACTTCTAGAAGAATAGGACCAGAACCATCATTAGGTAGAACTACATGAATACCACTACTACACGCCACTGTACTACGTCCAGAGTCTACTGCATGACTAACAGTTCAAAACTTACGTACATCAGTCACAATTTGTAGTGACCTAGGTGGACTGCACATAGCATGACCAATAGTCGACTCACCATGCTTTTTTGCAAAAGGAAATTGCATTTCATTAGAAATTACATGCCTAGTTATCTAAACCGACCATCAGTAACAAGGCATTGAAATACTTTGTGCTAAAGACTGTACCCTAAAAAAGTACAGGGTTAGGATAAAAAATCCAATTTATGCTTCAGATAAGGTCTCAAATGGGGAAAACATAGACAACCAAATACCCTCAGTTGTCCATAATCAGGTTTCTTATGAAACAACTTTTCAAAGGGGGAAGCTCCTTGCAAAACCCGCTTAGGAAGCCTATTGATCAGATGCACAGCAGTAACCACAATATATGCCTAGAACTTGATCGGCATAGAAGCTTGAGCAAGCAAAACAAGAGTAAGCTCAATCACACGGTGATGCTTGCGTTCAACCAGTCCATTTTGCTTGGAGGTGTGCGGGCATATAAGATAATGAGTGATGCATACATTTCGTAAATATCTCGACAAGCTGTGATACTCACCTCCCTAGTCACTTTGAACTACTTTTATAGGGAAATCAAACTGAATATTGACCATTTTTCGAACATATCAAAAGCATTGATAGCTTGAGACTTATCGCTTAACATATATAACCATGAATGTCTGGTGCAGGCATCAACAAACGTAAGATAGTACCTATAACCATTGGATACAACATGTGAGAGACCCTAAAGGTATATAAACACTACTTAAAAAGGAGTATCATAAACAGAGGTAGCATCATGGAAAGTTAACTTATGACCCTTTCCCATAGGCAGGCCAACACACGTTTTATTAACACTTGGAGAAAGAGTTACATTCAATTCTTTACAAACTGTAACTAAGCTATCATGCAAGGGATGACCCAATCGCTGATGCCACATATCATATGCATTCTTAGACAACCGTGTTGTATTAGCTTCTACCCTAGAACAAACACTAATTAAAGAATCCACAACAAAGGAATAGAAACCACCATCTTATCTTCCTCGAAGAAAAACTGCACCAGACTTTTCATTACGGACACAACACTCATGTGCATGAAACTAAAGGAAAACGTTATTATCCATAGTAAGCTTCGACACCGAGAGCAGATTCTTGGTAATTCTTGGCACATGCAATAAATCAGTTAATAAAAAAACGCGAGAAGACTAATACAAAGATGAATGACCAACATATTCTACATCTAAAGCAACGCCATCACCAACAATAAGTTTACTTGAGTTATTAAAGTCAACCGTCTGAGCAATATATCATACCATCAGATGTAACATGGTGTGTGGAACCCAAATCCGTGAACCATTGTTCACGAGCAGAATGTGGCTTAGAATGAGCCATATATTTAGATTCATTTTTCTTAGCAGGACAACATTCACACCCAGTATCCTTGCTGTCACTCACAGAATAATAAACATCACCGGATTCATCTTTCGAATAAGAGCTACTATTAGTTGTAACTCCAGGAAATTCTTTATCAAATCGGTGCCAACACCGATTAACCAAATGCTCATTTTTCCCACAAAGCTGACACTGTAACCGATCACAACCTCATCCTTGACCAACAGATCGTCGACGAGAATAAAATTAACAAGAGGAAGATTTATGCTCAGACTGGTCCATAGATTTACTAGACACCTTTCCTTGAGCAACATGAGCACTCATCGGAAGAGATTTGAGCGGATCACCAAACCCATCCAATTGTGTTTCAGAATTCGTCAATGTAGTATAGATCGCATCAAGAGTCTTCGAATCCCGCATAGTTGTTATCACAGCCACAAACAACTGATACTCACGAGGTAACCCCTTCAGAATGATAGCAACATGCACAACTTGAGACACCACACTTCTGGAAGATGCCAAGGCATCACAGACCTCCTTTACTCGAGTAATATGTACTCTCATTGAATCATCACCTTTCTTAAGAGATTAAAGCTTATAATACATAATAATAACAGCAGTTGTAGACCGATTTCTGAAAAACTGCAGTACCGTATTCCAAACTGCTGATGCCATCTCTGCACTCACAAACTGAGGTAAAAGCTGTGGACTAATCGTTGAAAGTAACCAGAATGCTAGCAGACTGTCCTGAGCCACAAACTCCTCATATAAATCATTCGATACAATCTCTCTTGAATCATCAAGCACCATTGGCGATGGAGCAGGCATCGATCCCGTCAGCAACCGTTCCAAACGATGACTACGAACTGTGAGCATCACTTGTTGCTTCCACAACAAAAAATATGTTTCATCAAGAACTATGTTTACCTTTTTATTTGAAAATGCTTTAGCATTCCTCGAACCAAAATCCATTCGAAGAAGACAAACTATCACTAGTCAACATGATGAGAGAAGAAAAAAATGTCAAGCAGCGAAAGAACAACAAAACCTCCCAGAACCTTCGACAAAATATACCATGTTGAAATATTAAGTATGAAGTAAATGAGTAAAAATATTAATCGTGCCTTTGTCAAGTACAGTGACAGTGTTTATATACAGGCAGTTAACCCTAACTGCATGGCTAACTGCAACCCTAACAGTACGCAACAGTACTAACAACCTAACAGCTCACACATACGTCATCACACTACATACTCCACTACTTCCTAGTCTTTTCATAATCGATCAAAAAGGAAGATTGGTCTGTGATCGGATTTCATACGAAGAAGATACTGAATCGAAGAAGACGGAAAATTTTCAAACCAAACATTATCCAGAGCACGATCAAGATGAACATAACAATAGCCTCAAGACCAAGTATAATTAGGACATGCAAACCCAAATCTTGTAAATCGCAGTCAGAAACCACATTTTGAAGGTCTTGAGACGGAGAAGAAAAACACATCCTTTACGATCTT
Source organism: Hibiscus syriacus (assembly GCF_006381635.1). Classification (NCBI taxonomy): domain Eukaryota; kingdom Viridiplantae; phylum Streptophyta; class Magnoliopsida; order Malvales; family Malvaceae; genus Hibiscus; species Hibiscus syriacus. Next base: position 987,846 of record NW_024063145.1, on the reverse strand, counting down.
CGAGAAGTAAGGTGGCACTGAAATCTCCCAGAATAATCCAAGGGTTTGAAATGAAATTGTTGAGATCTCGTAAATAAGACCAGTAGAGCTTTGCGCTTCTGATGGTTGGGACTAGCGTAGACAAAAGTACAATAAATAGAGGACTTGTAATTATGAAGAGAGATCTTGTAATGAAAAAACTGAAAATGACAGAAGAGAACATCAGTAATAACATGATCATACCAGCATATAACCAAATACCACCCAAAAAGCCGATGACCTCAACTCTATGAGAATTAGGGAATCCAAGAGCGTTGATCGCTTTATCAGCTTGCATTCTACTAATACAAGTTTCAACAAAAACACAAAAATCTGGACGATTGTCTCGAAAATATTGGCGAGTAACTTTGACAAAATTACAAAGCCCGTAACCTTGGGCATTCCAAACGAAGGCTTTTAAAATCATAAAAAAAGAAGATTAAAAGATCAATTTGTGGTGACCATATGGTCATCTTCTTCAAGAATCACGATTGTGCATTGGGTTTCCATTTCCATGTAAGTAGCCAAGGGATTCTCAGATGTATGAAATGGGGGGATCAATCCGAATGGGATAAGAACTTGGTAAAGGCAGAGGTATTGTGGTGATCGGTGGATGTTTAGGTGGCTTACCAGCTATTATAGATTGCGACAGTATAGGGTTGGCATCAGTATATAGTTCAATGGATGTATGATTGGAAGAATCTAACATAGAACCATGTGGAACCTTGGATGGCACCGAATTCGAACTTGATGGTCGAGAGCTAGGATTACCCGGAGCAACTATATTTAGATTCCTCTGATCTAAAATATTAACTTGGGGTTTACAAATAGTGATTGAAGCTTTCCCATTATATTTAAGTATGATATTAGAAGGGCCAATATTTTCTTTTCCCTTGCTTCAAGAGTTGATTAGTGTAACTGCAGGACTATTGCTTGCTGGTTTAGGAGTGACATTAGCGTTTGAATCGACTGTGGCATCATCAAGATTAGCAAGAGGGCCAAAGCGAGATGACGATTTAATTCCATGGGTTTCTCGAGGCTGAACAATAGTTTTACAGGATTGTCGTCTTTTTCTTTTCTCAACTAACATCCAAGGACCATACGAGTCAACTTGGATTTACGGGATCACGTGGGATTGATCATCACCTGCATGGGTGGTCTCGTCTTCATTAGCAAGAGCATTCTTTGGGCAGAGATTGCTAACGTGGCCGTAAATTCCATTGGTAAATCATATCGTGGGAAGAGACTCATATTCAACCAATTGAACTCGACCATTAACAGTGAGTTTGGAGGTCAAGGGTTTGTTATGATCTATATTGACGGCTATTTGAACGAATCGACCTCGATAACCATTATCCGTTTGAAAGTCAATTTTAATAACTGAACCAATGCAAGAACCAATGGCTTCGATTATTCTTCTCTTGTAGCAGGCAATCGGAAGTCTCGGGAGTCTTACCAAAGCCAAAATACAACTATGGTGATTTTGTTGCGGAGAGAAATCAATGGTGGTTCAACAGTCAAATAATGGCAAAAAATAATCCAGAGCCCATATGAAAGGGATTTGAGATAGTCACTATGAGCATCAAACTTGACGAGAAAATAATCGTTCTCGATATCGATAATTTTCATAGGGTTCAGGGGTTTCCATAGATTGCTGGTGCGATTGAATAGAGTGTTGTATCTGATCTTGTGGCCAAGGATATTCACAACCATTGTTAATTCCATACTTTTTATTGCGAGAGATTGGACTCTATTTTAGAAGTTTATGAAGGCGATTCCATTAGATTCACCGATCTCAATATCATCCTCCATAAGATCGATATCATTATCGTCTGAAGGAAGAAGATCTTCATCAAGTGTCTTGGAACAAGCATTAACCACAGCTTCTCTATAAGAGATTTGAGGCGGCGGGTGAGGAGCAGCAATAAAGAATCATGATCCATGGAAGTCGGAATGGGGTTCGGAGTGTCTGAAGCAGGGTCAGGCGGCGCTTCATTGAGCCGTTGTTGCTTTCTGGGGATTTTGGGATCGTTCGGGGATTCTGGAAAAGAAGACATGCTAGGGTTACTTTTGTGATTTTAATTTTAATTTTTTTAATATTTTTTTATAATGTTTTCTTAACTACACCCTCATTATTCCTCTAATAAAATTCGAAGTTATTTACGATGATAATAATTTTTTCCCCTTGAATTTACCTTTACATGAACCCAATTAAATGCGAATTTAACAGTAATTAATTTAGTGTTTCATCTCATCCTCCAAACATCTTCTGACGACGTAGTGTCTATTTTATAACAAAATCAAAAGTTTATTACGTATTATCTAATTCTTAGAATTTCGGTGTCCAAAAAATATTTTAAGATATTTTAGTTACATTTTTAAACTTTACTCTATTGAATTGTCTGTAAATGGTAAAATTACAAAGAGATTGAGGCTGCTAATATGTCCACAAATAGACAGATTAAGAAGGAGATGCTATTAGCAAACAGCCAAGTCATAGCACCCGAAGCCCTTGTTGTTTTCGATTTTATTTTTTAATAATCCAAAACATATATTTTTTCCGACTATATAAAAGCATACCAAACTTGATCATTTGACTTCCATTGAAAAAATGTCATTTTTTAATCCCTATTCCAAATTGGTAGGAGAAATTAATACTTTAAATTCTAAAAATCTATAAAAAAAAGTCTTTAAAATTTTAAAAAATGAAATCTAATAAAGTAGTACACGAAAGTATATGAAATTATTTTTAATTATAAATTATTGAATAAAAAATTTATAATTATATAAATTCTAAAATAAAAATAAAAATATGTAATTATTTTTTAGTTTATATGTTGATACATAATCTATTGATCGACTAATTTATATCAGATACTATAAAAGTCCATTATAGAGAGACCTTTAGGATTCAAACCTTTAATAACGTTGTTTAAGGGATCTAAATTCTAGTCCTACTAGAATTCGAAGAAATTAAAAAAGTTATTAGTCTAGCAATATGAGGGGGTAAATTGCTCTAATATTACAATTAGATTTTTTTTTCAAATATAGTGTATCTTATTTTATTTTTCAATCTATTGTATTTTGAACAGTAAATTGAAATATGATTTTAATTCAACCCGTCTTCACTGTTTATATTATTTTTTTGAATAAAAAATTAGATATGATTTGTATACAAAACATCTTCACTATTCACTAAAAAAGCTACAATGAATACGATGGGAATACAACTCCTCATCACTATTCACAAAAGAAAACTTTCAATCGTGTATATTGTTAACCAAAAAAATTACATGAGTTAGCGTCAGCGGGAGCAGGCAACAGTAAGAGGGCAGGTAGTAGTCTTCACTATTCAAAGAAAATAAAAAAAAACTTTCAATTACACTGTTCATAAAAAAAGCTATCAGTTGGAGTAGGCAGCAGCAAGGGCTGCAGTATTGGAAATTTTTTGTTCATAGGAGAGATTGATTGAATTTAATTTAGAAAAAATTGTAGAAAAAGAAGAAGGAGAAAAAATAGTTAGTAGAAATTAAGTAATATTATATCGTTAATTTGTTTATAATTTTTAAATTATATAAAGAAAAAATTATAGAAGAAGAAGAAGAAGAAGAGATATGATTGGTATACAAAACGTCTTCACTATTCACTAAAAAAGCTACAGTGAATACGATGGGAATACAACTCCTCGTCACGATGAAGAAGAAGAAGAAGAAGAAGAAGAAGAAGAAGAAGAAGAAGAAGAAGAAAGAAGAAAGAAGAAGAAGAAGAAGAGATATGATTGGTATACAAAACATCTTCACTATTCACTAAAAAAGCTACAGTGAATACGATGGGAATACAACTCCTCGTCACTATTCACAAAAGAAAACTTTCAATCGTGTATATTGTTAACCAAAAAAATTACAAGAAGAAGAAGAAGAAGAGATATGATTGGTATACAAAACGTCTTCACTATTCACTAAAAAATCTACAGTGAATACGATGGGAATACAACTCCTCATCACTATTCACAAAAGAAAACTTTCAATCGTGTATATTGTTAATCAAAAAAAGATTGGTATACAAAACGTCTTCACTATTCACTAAAAAAGCTACAGTGAATACGATGGGAATACAACTCCTCGTCACTATTCACAAAAGAAAACTTTCAATCGTGTATATTGTTAACCAAAAAAATTACAAGAAGAAGAAGAAGAAGAAGAAGAAGAAGAAGAAGAAGAAGAAGAAGAAGAGATATGATTGGTATACAAAACGTCTTCACTATTCACTAAAAAAGCTACAGTGAATACGATGGGAATACAACTCCTCGTCACTATTCACAAAAGAAAACTTTCAATCGTGTATATTGTTAACCAAAAAAATTACATGAGTTAGCGGGAGCAGGCAGCAGTAAGAGGGCAGGTAGTAGTCTTCACTATTCAAAGAAATTAAAAAAAACTTTCAATTACACTGTTCATAAAAAAAGCTGTCAGTTGGTGTAGGCAGCAGCAGGGGCTGCAGTAGTCATTGGAAATTTTTTTTTCATAGGAGAGATTGATTGAATTTAATTTAGAAAAAATTGTAGAAAAAGAAGAAGGAGAAAAAATAGTTAGTAGAAATTAAGTAATATTATATCGTTAATTTGTTTATAATTTTTAAATTATATAAAGAAAAATTATAGAAGAAGAAGAAGAAGAAGAAGAGGTAGAAGGAGGAGAAGAAGAAGAGGAGGAGAAGAAGGAGGAGGAGGAGGAGGAGGAGGAGGAGAAAATTCTATTAAAAAGTAGATGTATATTTTTTTAATTAAGTAATATTATATCGTTAACTTTTTTTTAATTTTTAAATGATATATTATATTTAATTTGATTGTTGAGAAATGTTAATATAATTTTAATATCATGCATGTAATTTAAGAAAAATGAAAAATTGTAAAAGAAGAAAGAAAAATGAGAAGATATTAGTCTATATGTATATTTTAGTTTTTAGTTTAGTGATATTATATCATTAATTTTTTTTTATTTTTAATTATCTATTATAGTTCATTTGATTGTTGATTGAGGCCAGCCCGTTGACACTCTACGAATTTGTTGATTTGGTAGCCATTCGTCATGTTCCGTTGGCGGCCAATATTGTGAATACTCGATTGGTGGAAAATCACAACTGTAAATAGTTAATATCGTCTGCAAATTAAAGCATTCATCCGCAAAGGTGTACGGGTCAACCCCTACGAACATACACGCAACAACTACATGGCCACATGGATATCGCCATGCCTGGAACCGACCACAATCACACCATCGAGTTTGAAAATCAACTCAAAATGTTTCTCGGTGTCATTCTTCGTTGTTGCGTATGGATTCAACAATATCAAAAGTCTGATTTAGTCGGTCGAACTCATGAACAGTAATCGAGGTTGCCTTATTTACATTGTCTTGAATTTTTCTCACAAGGTCGGGAGACCAATGTTGTCCTCTATTTATCATGGACTCAATTTCCTTCCCTTTATCGCTCCAAACCTTAGCTAACCTGTAATACGTCTCTCTCACCAAGCTTGCAATTGGGTGATGGCGTGTCCCTTTTAGTACTCCATTTATGGCCTCCACAAGGTTGGTTGTCATTTATCTATATCTTCGGCCTTCATCGTATGATTGAGCTCATCTTTCACTCCCAATATTGTTTACCCATGTCCAAACATGTTTGTCATACACCTTCAAATGCTCCAACTTCCTCTCAAATTTCGGCTGTAATAATTAATATAATGTTTTATCATTTATGATGTTAGCATCGAGAAAAACCAGAACACATAAATGTATACACGTATATAATCTAGATTGACATAATGAAATTTACCCATGCTTAAAACTTCACGGTAAATGTGTTGGTTTTTCCACATTTCCAAACTATTCTTACCAATATGGCGTACACAGTATGTGGGATTTGCATGTGGATGTGTTCAACAACTTCCTGGTCGTTCAATTGTAGCTAAAATACCTTTTCCTATATTGAATATCAAGCAAACACCATCTTCTCGAATAACGTACTCACATTACTCAAAAAGAAGTTTAAAGACTCTTCTGACTCCTTATCAACAATTGCAAATGCAATCAGGAAGATATTTCGGTCAGCATCTTGTGTAACTGCTATCAACAACACACGTTTGTATCTTCTGTATAAAAATGTACCATCAACTTGGACCATACATTTGCAAAATAGAAACCCTTCGATACATGGCTAGAATACAAAAAATAATCAATGAAATATTTTCTTCCCGTCAATAACTCGACCTTCTTGGTTGTATGCATCCAAGGTTTGATAGTTTACTATATAGTCCCCGGGATGAAATATTGCACTGCTTGAAATAAAGGCGGTAGTTCGTTATACAACTTATCGTAATCATCAAACACTAACTTCATTGCATGATCCTTTGCATGCCAACCCTTAGCGTATTTTATTTGATATCCAAACTGGTTCTTAATAGATGCTTGTAACACTGAAACTGGGAACCCTTCGATTTTCTTCAACAACCATCTTCACGTGTTGACATATTACATTCGAGTCCAATTGTCACCTATTTTTGTTGATGGGATTTCGCAAACAAGTGTGATTGCCTTTGTACTTTGTGACCACCAAGCATTTTTCCTCTGAAGTTTAGACACTCGGATCTTCCAATTACACTCTTCTCCATATTTAACACATTTTGCAAACAAAGTTCTTGGACTGGATTCTAAAACGACGAAGTCCACGTGGTTTTTTATGCAATACTCTTTAATTGTCAATGCAAATTCCTCTTTTTCATTAAATTAAATCCCAATTGATAAGTCATGAGAGTAACTCAAAGTTAATTGTGGCATGTCCGAAAATTCAGGCGCCTTCATTGTATTGTAATCTATTAAGTTAATGAGAGCGGGAGGTTGATAGAATCTAATGGAATTGCCAGCTAAAATAAATTCACCGTCACCAAAAATAGGGACATCACCAGTCAAATCGGGATCCTCTTCTGCACCATCGATAGAATCAACAAGTGTTTCCCCCAGCAACCTCGGAGATTTTCAACATGAACATCAATATTCAGATCAACAGCTGCATATGTCGAATGCCAACCATATGGAAGAAATGCTCTTGATGTCATACTTTCTAGCATCATGAAAAAACTGTTTCTAGACTGATATGTCTAGTCCTTAATCCCACTAACGAAACCCAATTGAGATGAATTTACAAATACGTTTCTGGATGAGCCAGGAACATCATATATGCCATGCACCTTAACATATAACTCAATAATTCGAGTATTTGTTGATTCATGTACTACAATCATGCTTCCAACATCACTATCATATCGAAGAAATATTGCAGAATATCTAATTGGGTTGTGACATGTTTTCCACCCTGTACCGCAAACCACCAATCTCAGTTCAAATTTTTATTTTTATCATTTCCCTCATTTCTTAAAGCGTGATATCCCTTCTAAACATCATGTTCAAAGGGCTTTCAGATTCAAATGCAACCCCAACGTTAGTTTTCACAATTTATCCATTGTAATGGACAATTGTCATAAATTTCACTACATCAAAACTATTCTACAGTGGCATTTTTAGCGGCGTTTTGAGAGTAAACGCCACTAACTTTAAACATATAGCGGTATTTACATTCCAAACGCCATAAAATGGTAACTTTAGCGATGTTTTTATACAAAATACTGTGATAGAGTAGTACTTTAGCGGTGTTTTTATACAAACGCTGCAATAGGTTCATCCATAGTGACATTTTTCAACAAACGTCGTGACAGAGTAGTACTTTAGTGGTATTTTTATGCAAATACCGTAATAGGGTTCATCCATAGTGGCATTTTTCAACAAACGCTGCAACATAGTAGTACTTTAGCAATGTTTTTATACAAATGCAACAATAGGGTTCACCATAGTGGCTTTCTCAACAAACACCATGATAGAGTAGTACTTTTGATGTTTTGTATACAAACACCGCAATAGGGTTCATTCATAGTGGCATTTTTCAAGAACGCCACGATTGAGAGTATTTTATCAATTTTTTTACAAACGCCGCAATAGTTTGGTACGTTTGTGGTGTTTTTTTTATATCAAGCGCAACAATAGTTCAATGCTTTAACGGTGTTTGGGATTAAAAATGCCACAAATTTTAAGAGTTTTATCTCCCTAACCCTTCAGACCGATCTCAGTTTTTATTTTCCCTAACATTTGCTGCTCCCCGCTGTTTGCAAAGACCCAACAAATTTGTTATTGATTGCAGCCATTCGATGCCGTCGTAATCTTCACCGTCACACCTATCACGATCCCATCGTTGTTCTGAGTATCACTTCCACCGTTCGATGCCGTATGGCCTCTCTATCACTGTCGAAGCAATTTTTAAATTCTGAAATTTGAATGGTGTTTGTGTTTTCAAGAATTATTTGGATCATTAATTTTAAAAAATATATGTTTTTGTTAAGTTATCCTCTACGTCTTGATTTTTCGTTGAATGTCTTTTGTGACCATTTCTTGTTCGGCACTTCCCTTAATGGCAGTGCTTTCATTCGTCCATTACTAAGAAACCCGAGAAAGTTTTTAGGTTTAGGTTACCAATTTATGTGTGTGTGGTCATTGTTGATTTAAAGGTTTTGATATGCCCTGTGAAATCTTTAACTCTTTAGCACAGTATTCTAATGTATTCTGCACTGTGTAATTGGAAGTTCAATGATATACAGGTATGTGGCTTTTTTTCTCATTGTATATTCTTGAAAATTTGTTGTACCTCAAGTATTGGCCCAAATATCTGTGTTTGATTACAGTTGTTAAAGATGAAATAACTTGGGTAGGTGGTTATTAGGACACTTATGTCATGTCAATCTTATTTTATTGTTGGATTGCCAACCAGCATATTTTTTTTGCTATGACATAAATATTGTACTCGTAATTTACATCCAATATTTGCCTAGTTACTAAAAGTATTCTGTAATTGATATCATAGTGCCTAAAATGCTAAAAGTAAATAAATATTAATTTTTTGGATTTTATGTACAGATGAGCTGCCTTTTTTTCAGTATAAAGGGAAATGATGAAAACAGAGAAAATATATATCAATTGTGTAAATTATATGCATTCTATTAGAACTTATCGGCAAAGTTGTGCATAGGTTTGCTTCAAAGTTGTGCGAGTAGAAAATATGTATTAATGCATCACATGATGTTAGCTAGTTCTTTTTTTGCATGGACCACCGTTTATTATCTTTTACACCATAAGGTCCATAACTTTTGACAATGATCGCTAGCAAACCATGCCATATGATTGCAGCAAGTGCTGATGTAAAGACAAAAGAACAACATCTCCCTCTTCATTTTTTCCCCTTTTCCCTTCTAAAGGGTGGATGCATGTGTCTAAAATTCAATCCTTCCTGTATGGCAACAACCAATGAATCCTCTATTAGACAGAAGATTTATTTATGTAATGTTTGATATCTTTGGTACTAAAATGTGTACATATATGATAATATCTAAAGAAGATATAATTAAAAATCAAATCAACCTAATTGTCCAATCATGCCCAAACCATTCCTTATATCACTACAGTAAAATATGTTTTTAGCGGCGTTTTTCAGTCATATAGCGTCGTTGTTAAGCGCCGCCAATAACCCTAGTGGCGAAACAAAAAACACCGCTAAAACTAATGCCGCAAAAGGTTGCGGCATTTGTGGATGATAAACGCGCTAAAGGTTATGATGTTTAGTGGCGTTTTTCCACAAACGTCGTTAAAGGTTATGATATTTAGTGGCATTGTTGAAAAACGCCGCTATATATCTTTTTCTTTTGTGGTGTTTGTAAACAACGCCGCTAAATATTCTAACATATGGTGGCGTTTGTTCCCAAAAACGCCGGGGAAAGGTTATGACATATAGCGGCGCTTGTGAATGTAAAACGCCGCTATTGACTATGGCTATAGTAGCATTTTATGTATAAACGCCGCAAAAGATCTAGAGCTTTAGTGGTGTTTTTCCCCTAAAACGCCGATATTGAGTATGTATTTAGTGGTGTTTGTTATACAAACGACTCTAATTAACACTGATTTTCCAGATGCTATTTTCTGAACTTTTGCTACCCAAATTTAAATTTTTATCCTATATCATTATCCAATAAACTTAACATCCATAACTAGGGTTGTAAATGAGATGAGACAGAGCGCGTGCTACTCGAGACCGACTCGGTCAAAGCTCGATCAACACTTGAATCGAATGAACTCGGCTCGAGATCTAACTCAACTTGAATTTTTTTAAAATTAACCAGCCCAAGTCCAATTGTTGCATTGTATATTACTAATAGAAAAATAAAAGCCCATTTAATTAAGAACATGTTAGATTTCACGTGTTTGGTTGATTTTTTTTCTTTCTTTTTCAACTTTTTACTAGAGCTTTATGATTTAAAGTTTCAAACAACATCAATATTCAGTAGTTAGAACATCACGCTTCACGCAACCTCTGAACTCACTCTGAACTTTTTGTTTTCAAGCTTTCATCGGAAGAGGTAGTGACCACTAATAGTTGGTCGCCATTACAGTCATTTGCCAACCGTTGTTAATCACCACCTTTATTTATAAGTAAGTTTTATTTTTCTTTTAATTTTTAGGGTTTAAACTCTATCTCTCTAAGTCTTCTTTTCTAAATTCTTCATTGATGGGTCAGAGTATTGGCAATAACTTATCATCGTATTCACTCGTAGGTCTCAACGATCAATCGTCGTTTGTGGTTGTCTTCATGCACGAGTAAGTTTTCTTTCTTTTTTTATTGTTTTAATTTTTGTTAGATATTTTTTTATTATAACAAGTAATAAATATAAACATAGACATTTTTCCTTTTTTTGGAAACCCCAATTTTCATTTCAACAAAATATAACTTATATTTTTAGGATCCATTGTTTACTGTGGTCAAATATTATTATATAAATAGAGGTATATAAAAATATTATTAGATTGAGGCTTGGGACAACTAAATAGGAATAAAATAAATGTTATTAGTAGAGTTTAGGTTGAGGTTTAAATACAAATAAAGTAAATGTTATTTGTAAAGCTAAGCCTATTCACTGCAACCCTTTAAATACTAAATTCAAAACCAATGAACCATCAAAATAATAATAATTAGCATAAATTACTCAGCCTGTAAAGATTAAAACTAAATTGCATGTTTATGTTACAAATACCTAGAAATGATTAAGCGAAGTTATGATTAAGTTGGTTAGTATAATCAGGTTCGATTAAAAAATTATTTATGATGAGTTTGTTTATCTTTAAATAAATATTCCTTTAAATTTTTATTTATATTGTGTTAGACACCATTTTTCGCCCGGGCTGGGAAAGATCGATACCAACTTGAGGGTTTTTCTTTTAAAAATAATTTTGAAATTATTTAAGGTGGTGCGATTGAGACACACAAAAACCGAGTGATTTTAATAAAACATTTTATTTTTATCAAAATACCGAGTTTAAGGCATGTGAAAATCCAGAAGTCAGGTTCGGAAGTCAGTTACGCGTGGGGAATGATTAGCACCCCCAAAGGCGCTAAAAAATTGGTACCTAGTTGAATACCCTATATTTAAAATCAAAAATTTTGAGTTCGATCTTTATTTAATTTGAAAATCATTACGAATGCAAAGTTAAAAAGGGTATTCGTTTATTAAAGCCGATAGCATTCGCCCATAGCATAAACACAAGAGATCAACTATGGTACTCAATAAACGAATATTGCCTTGATTTCAGAAAACATGATGTGGTTTTGAAGAAGATGTCGACCTATTTCGAGAATCACCAGCAGTCACCCCCTGAGCATACTTGCGGGAGATATACCATTAATTCCCTAATAAGTGAACATTGCCTTAGGTTTGAAAAACTTTCAATAAAACATATTTTATTTATCTTAATTAACTAAGGGTAATTTAAGGCTCTCTCTATCCTACAGTGTCGAATTATGAAAGTTAAAGAACATAAAGGTACAAACCTAGAAGTTAGGTTCTAATATTAACCCTATTTGATTATTAAATCAATTATTGAATCGAATAACCAAGATGGTCCCTTGAGCATTTAAGCGAGGGCCACCTCGAGTTATTCCCTAAATTAAAGAGAATAGTTTGAAATCTAATCTAAAATAGAGGCCATAATATTGACCTAAATTAATTTTAAGATTCGAATAATTAAATTGGAATCTTGAGCAAAAGCGATGACCAAATTAAGAATTCTCCTAATTTAAGGACTAAATATGGATCAAATAATTAAAAGACTATGGACTAAATCTAAAAAAGGTGATCTATCAAGGACTAAAAGGATACCAATATTAAAGGCGAATAAAATGTATAAAAGTACTAAAAAATGAAGGGTAAAAATAAAATAAAATAAAAATAAATCAAAGGACTAAATTGCATAAACATTAAATTACCAAGCTAAAAAATAATTAGACATGCAATAGGACTAAATTAAACAAATTTAAACTTAATGGCTAAATCTAAACAAATAAAAAAATAGATTAGGGACTAAAATTTAAAAACACGCAGAAACTATAGGGACTAAAAATGAATTTACCAAAATATAACATGTATAAAATGGGTAAATCACAAAACTAGTCCCTACATGTGACAAAAATGAAAAAAACATGGCTAAACTAGGGGGACTAAACAGAAAATATACCAAAAATTACAAAGCATAAACATAAATTCAATATTTTTTTATATTTTTCATTTTTTTTCGTTTTAAAAAAAAGGTAGAGAGGGAGGCTCTCCCCTCTATTTAGAAAATCAACCCGTTGCCACCGGTAGTTTCAAGAGGCCGTTGGCCACAAAATTTACCGGGTGACTCGTCTCGGGTTTTTCGTCACAGATATGCGCTCGGTTTCGCACGAAACGACCTCCATCACGGTATAAATGGCCGGGGCCGTTTAGCTTTCCTAGCTCCGATGACTCCTCCAACGACTCATGTAAGTTAGATCTAGTTACCCTTTTATTTTTCTCGTATTTTTACTGTAAAAATGGCTTCGATGGGTTGTTATTCAATTTAGAAAAAAAACTCTATCTTTATTTTTTATTCGAAATGTAATTTTTTTCTACATGTTATTATTTTTTAAACTAAACCTAAACGTTGGTACATTTTCGAAAAACTAAAAAATATAATTGTTTTTATTTATTTATTGAGGTTCGAAACTGAAGATCAGAGAACAAAGAATAATTTTCGAAAGATAAAAAGAAAAATAAAGTAACCTTAAAATACTGCTGTTATTGCTTCAAAAAAAATTTACAGTGTTCAAACCAGAGAAAAACCGAGAGATTTTTACATTGTTCTTGCTTGGGTTTTATACCCATTTTACAGAAAATAGAAATGATTGTTCTTTTTTTTCTTCCTTGTTGTTTTCTGATGCAAGTGGCGTGGAGTTAGGGCTTGTCGGTGTGTTGGGGAAGCTTTGCTAGTATTGGGGGTAGAGGATGGCAACTACTGAGTGGGGGGAAAATGGTGGCCATTGGTTGGGGGGAGTGGGCGCCTACCTAGGGCTAGCCTAGACCCGAGTCGGGTTTGGGTGTCTTAGGCATTTGGGTTAAGTTTTGGGTTCTGGTTAGGGTTTGGTGTTTAAGCATTTGGGTTGGGTTTAGTTTGGATCGGTTCTTGACTTGGGCCCCAGTTAAATGAAAAAAATGATTATCACAACTGTCCTCTTTGCTCATTACTGTTAAACAAGAATGAAGCAAAGATAGTATAGCGCCATTTTTGGCTCAGTCTCTGTTATTCAAGTTATGGGTTCTTGTCGTCATGATCTTTCCACTGGAAATGTTGATCCCACAAGTGAGGTGTTGCTGATTAAAAATGTCGTGAATTGAGCAAAGGTTGAACAAGTTCTTCATTATGAATTCTCTACAGGAAATGTTGGTCTCTTGAGTGAGGCGTCACTGATTCGAAATGTCGTTAATCTAGCGAAGGTTGAATAAGTTCGTCATATGAATTCTCTACTGGAAATTTTGGTCCCTCGTGTTAGGCGTCGTTGATTCGAAGTGTTGTTAATTGAGCAAAGGAAATATTGATCCCTGAAGTAAGGCGTTGCTGATTCAAAGTGTTGTAAATTGAGCAAAGGAAATCTTGAGCCTCAAGTGAGGTATTACTGATTCAAAGTGTTGTGAATCTAGAAAAGGACATGCTAATCCCTCAAGTGAAGCATAGTTTTTTTTAGAAAAAATATTTCAAGTGAGATAAATCTTCTGTTTCAAGTGAAACTATCTCAAGCGAGATGAATCTTGTTTTAAGAAAAAAATCTCAAGTGAGATAAATCTTTATTTCGAGTGAAACTATCTCAAGTGAGATAATATTTTTTAAAGAAAAATGATCTCAAGTGAGATCAATATTGTTTTGAATGAAACTATCTCAAGTGAGATAAATCTTGTTTTAAAACAATCTCAAGTGAGATCAATATTGTTTTGAGTGAAACTATCTCAAGTGAGATAAATTTTTTACTTCGCGTAAAATTATCTCAAGCAAGATGAATCTTGTTTTAAAAAAACAATCTCAAGTGAAATGAATCTTCTGTTTCGAGTGAAACTATCTCAAGCGAGATGAATCTTGTTTTAAGAAAAACAATTTTGAGTGAAATGAAATGTCTTGTTTCAAGTGAAACTATCTCAAGTGTGGTAAAATATTGTTTTAAGAAAAAAATCTCAAGTGAGACTAATATTCTGTTTCGAGTGAAACTATCTCAAGAGAGATGAATCCTATTTTAAAACAATCTCAAGAGAGATGAATCTTGTTTTAAAACAATCTCAAGTGAGATAAATCTTCGTATTAAATGAAACTGTCTAAAGTGAGATAATTTTTGTTTTGAAAATGTTGAATATGAAGATGACTGCTACCTCTTGCTGAGGACGTCTTGTCGTCTTTTAATCTAATTTTTCCTGAAATATCTGTAAAAGATGCAACTATCCTGAATGTCTTCACGAGAAGATAAAATGTGCTTGAGAAAGACAGGATTTCAAGAGAAATTTTAATGGTGCCCTCGTGAGAGGAAAAAATTAAAGTTTTTATTGTAAATGATGTGGATGTTTGATGCAAAGATGCAAATTCATGTATGTGTATGCCGATGCATGTTCTCTCAACTAAGGGCAGTGAAAAGGTTTTAAATCAATTTTGGTTCTCTTCCCGATCTGTTCTCCTTCATTATCCTCCCACACCAAGGTGTACCATTGCATTTCTTTGCAAAAATCTTCTTTTCTTGCTCCCTAACATTCAAATTCTTTGCCCCAATATATGATTCTGAATTTTTAAATCTGACGGACCTCTGTCAATTTCCAAGTTAAACTATCTAGAGAAATTCTCCTGTTTGAAAATATTTTCTTTCTTTTTATTTTCAAAATATGTAAAGTTTGTTTAAAAATTTCCTTATTTTAGGATCACAACTGAAGCAAATCACAGAACATGAGCTCAATAAATATAAAAAGAATCAACAACTCTTTTAATATTTTAAAAGTTATAGCTCTTTGATAAGTGTCAAAATTGATGGGTTGGTTTCAAGTTAGCTCCTTTAAGTTTCTAAGGTTTCAGTCATCAAGATTTCATTTTTTTCTTGGTCCTTGTGAACCTTACGACATGCCCCTCTTCTTACCTTGGCATTTTAATCAGATGTAGACAAAATGACGAAACTGGCATAATCAATTACTAGACTTATAGTACACTTCTGTTTTGATTCTCTGAAATCTTTTATTTGTTCAAGCTTCATAGACTTCCCTTAGAAGAGGTAGCGCAGGGACATCAGTCTAAATATAAAATTCTTGAGTGCTTGTGTGAAGTTGACTATAACAGGTGTTCCTCAACTCCCTTAGTCCATTTTCATCGAAACTCATTATTAGATCAACTTGATTTAATTTGCCATTGTTTGGCTTGATGAATTCAACTTTATTGTATATATATTATAATCACCTTCATTGGGCTAGTTAAGGGTTCGTCTCATCACAAGATCTTTGACTTGACAATTCTAGAAGCAAACACCGAACTTCTTAGTATCCGAGTAATGTCATGGTTTAAACACAATCCATTCATAAAGCCATGTCCTTTGAGTTGCCTCTATAAGTAATTGCTTTAGTGGAATAACTTAACTTTATTGTATAATCTATAGTAATATATTATTAACCTCTTCAATATTCAAATTTATAATTTCATAAGCTCATCGAGAAGAACATGTTATAGTCTAGGTGTCTTTGATGGTCAGGAAATCACACATTTAGAGTTTAGTTCCCAAACAACTAACCTAAACTAAATTCGTCTACTCCACTATTCCATTTACGAAGATTAAGATCATCATTGAACATGTTCAACAGAAGTGTAGTCTAGACAATTTTGTAATGTCATACACAAGAGATGTCTTATGTTGTCCACTCATTTTTATACCTGAATGCCAAACCTCTTGATCATTTCCTCATGAGAGGAGAAGGCTATATTGGTCTCTGCAAGAAAAGGGTATGGTGTTCGAATGTATCATCTGTGGTTAGGTCAAGGTCCTTGTTTTATAAATTTTCAATCTTGTCATTTTATCAGTTTTCAATCTTGTCATTACTCATAACCTCAGAAGGTAGCATTTTATTTAAAATGTTTGATTGTAAAGTGACTTACAAACCTTTTAGCGAAAAGACAAGAAAAGAAAATTCAAGCAAGACAATATGCAAGTGCATCAAAAGCTCCTAGTGGCTGCAACGATTTTTCTTGGTTTACATCAGAATGCCTCATCACTCATCGAAATCCATGCCCCAAATCAATTAAATTTTGAACCTTGCACTTCAATGCCCCACATTTCTCACTAGTATACCTCGAGCCTCCCATGTGGTAGCTACATACTGCATTAGCATCATACCTTTCAGGAAATGGGTTTCCTTAGGTTTAGACTGAACTGGAGTCACAAGATTATTCTCAACTAGTAATGGGAGCAGTTATTCATATGTCACTAAAATTTTACCGATAGGAGTCTTCTCTCAGGTCACTTTATAAGGTTTGGTCCTTTGATTAGCTGAATAAGACCTTATGTATTGACCTCAGCTCCTTTCTTGACGTTAGTACCATAAAAACCTCTTAACTTGCCATTCTTGACAGCTGCTTCGATCATTTCTCCACACATGACAATGTCAGAGAAATTCTTGGTGGTAGCCACTATATTGTGATTAAAATAGGGAGATCTTAGTGTATGGATGAACATAGTAACAAATTCCTTTTCGGTCACTCGTGGTTGCACTTGAGAAGCAACGTCCCTCCATCATTGTAAATATTATCGGAAGCTTTCATATGCTTTATCTCCATGCTTTGCAATGTCCATCTATTAGGCACTATGTCAGTGACGTGGCAGTATTGCTCTAAAAATGCCCTTGCCAAATCTCTCCATGACTTGACGTGGGATTTGATCAACTGGTTGTACCATCTTGCAGCCGATCCAGTCAAACTATCCTAGAAGCAATATATCAGTAACTTTTCATTCTCAGTATTACTCGACATTATTCTTCAGTACATAGTGAGGTGAGAAAATGAACAAGTGATCCCATTGTACTTCTCAAAATATGGAATCTTGAACTTTGGTAGGAGAACCAGATTGGGAACCAAACTTAGCACTTTGGCTAATATTTTCATTTTCAACTAATTCACTTAGGTTAGGGGCCTCATTATTGGTACAACGTTCACTTGGCATTAGCCCAGAGGTAGCAGGACAGTAAGGGGGAATGAAGCTCCAGCCTAATATTGTGGGTTCTTGACAATAAAGCATACTGGTGATCGAATTTCTTGATGCGCAAAGGTGTGCTCAAGAATGAAAATAGATGTAAAATCTGGAGGATTTGTGGGGTCTTCCACAAGAGTCTTTCTAACGGTCGAATGTCTCTTAAATGTTTCTTCCACCTTGCTCAGCAGATCGAGCTAAGAGTTTATGATACTAGCTTCAATTTGTGCCAACTCGCTCCTCATTTCTTCTTGCATCTCTTTTACCTCTCTCTCAATTATGGATAGCTTATCCTCTATTTCCTAAGACATTTTTCTTGTGTCGTGCATATGCTAAGTGTTCTTGATACTAGTATGAACCAGGATCACTATAATCAAAAACCTTATCTTATTATTATTATTTTAATGAATGAATGTTTTAATGCATGATTTGGAAATGTATTAAGGAATACAAGTGTCATGCAAATTGAATGTATGCAAAAGACATTGATACCAAAATAAATGTTCATTGAACAATTCATGAAAAACCACAATAATTCGGTACACCGAGGAAGTGAAAATATAGCCATCTATAAGTCGTTCAACTCCTGTGAGCATATGGGTATCGCATCATCTTCAAAGCTTCTACTTCATCTTCTATTTTCAGAAATCTTTCGAGCTGGTTTGTGATCTTCAACTGTTGGCTTTAGCGTTAATATTATTGAGTCCACCTTGTTATCTCAGTAGGTATATGTCTATTTTGTATCCTTAGTAGATAGACTCTCTCCTGACACTACTCGATCTACATAAAGCATCTTCAAAATTCTACTGATCCCAACGAAAGGCATTGTTGTGGAATTTTTTTTCAAGAACCTTTTAAATGATTAGTTATTTAAGGAATCAATACCTTTGAATGATATGTCATGTTCATGCAAAAATGCAACAATACCAGACAAAAGGAAATCAATGTTAGTAGAAACAAGACAAAAATAATCAAGTTAGTTGAAGTGATTAGTCAAAGAAGTGTAATGTTAGCAACAATAATTAAATTTGATCCAAAGTTGAGAATGAAAAATAAGCTTACAATGGCAATCAAGAGTCCTAACCGTATGCGTTCTAATTATCTTAGGCTATCCACATGGCTCTAGCGGGGTAGGTTTACTAAATTCTCTACATGAGGCTTGGTCTAGCAAAGGGTTACCAAGCTATCTTCATAACCTACTAATGTTGACTCCAATGATGGCCCATTACAGACTTACGAATCAATTTTTCTTAGGGGATCACACCACTAAAAGTGTACCTCAATCTGATTTGAATAGGCAACTTAGGATGCTTTCCAGAGATACTTTATCAGACCCACACAAGGAAGCACAATGTTCTTAATGAGGTGTGACGTTTCTCCCTACTTAGGTAAACCGGGTTGGAGCTCGGGTTTAGAGCTATGATATGCAACAATACTAAATAATTTCATAGTTGTGTAAGCTTAACCAGAGAGAAAATCCTTTTTTCTTTTGAAATAACGTAATGAACCGTAAATTAAAATAATATCAAAATCATAATTTATAGTTTCCTAAATATAGGGTAACCAACTCCTGGCTCGAATCTCAAGTTGTTTTAAAAACAACACATCCCCAGTGGAGTCGCCAAGCTGTCGATACCGTTTTTCGCCCAGGCAGGGAAAGACCGATTAACATCCCTAACCCGTACCCATACCCATACCCGACCCAGATACGAATCCAATGTGCCATATTTAATTTTCAAAAACATTTACTCTAAAAAATGTGGAAAATTTAAACTTTTATTTGTATTATCATGGTGGAACCCTCACATTCACATTTAAATAAAATACTTAATAATTCACATAAATACAAAAACTGTTTGATTACAAAACTGATCGGAGTATTACAATTTAAACTATGATACATGCCAACAATTTACAAAATAACTAGAACATACGATTTAAATTGGTCTGACTGATCTTTTGAGGGAGTATGCTGTCCTCGTCTAGCTTTAGCTCTCTTCTTTCTTCAAACCTGCGTGTGAAACAATCACACGCTAAGTCGTTAACTTAGTGAGGCAATTACGAGTCACATAAAACTTTGTAACTAATGTTTATTCATTTTATAAAAACATTTCATAAGGATTCAAATTGCATTTCATAATAAAAATGTATACCTTTATACACTGTTCAATTTATACAACTTTATTTTCAATAACCCAATGTATATTACTAAGAACGCTAGGTAATTGAGTACATTGAGGTTGTGCACTAATGATGTCACCAAAACTCACATAATTTGCACTGAAGTGCCACATATTTGTCCTGAAGGACCACATAGTTTTGTTCCGAAAGACCACATAGAAACCTCAACTCTTAGCATGCCAACTATACCTCTATTTCTCATACACATACCATGGGCTTTTAACCACATAATTATTTATCATTTCATTATTCAGAGTGTGTTTTGTTCACATAAGTACTTTCACATCAAGCACTTTCATATATATATATATATATATTCACATATCACAATTTCATAATCATGTACATATAATCATCAAAACAAAGCTTAAGGAATATAACTTGAATAAAACATTGTAAAAATATAACATAAAAGAAATAGAAAGGCTTACGATCGAAAACTTTGAGGTTGGATTATCGCAAGCCACCCTAAAATCTAATAAAAACAAATGAGTTGCACTCACCGTTGCTTCACTAAAGTCCAAAACAAAGTAGTTATTACTCTTGATCGATAACTTACAACGTCGAATCGTCCGAAATTTGTCTTTGTTCAATGTCTACACAATAATACAATCGATATGAATATTGAAGTTCATACTGCTATTATCCAATCATTAATAACTTAAGCTGAAAGAAACACCTAATTAATTATTTCAGGCGTACCAGTATTGGTACCCCATCTATAGTATCGATGCTTCCTTTCTATGGTATCGATACCCACTTCGGTAATGATACCATTTTGGCATTCTGGAATTTCATACATGATAATAATATCGATACCTTACTCTTGGTATCGATACCACTATTTCAGTATCAATACCTTCTCCAATCAGTATCGATATTGTTCCTCGAATTCAACTATTTTGCCTTAAAGTATCAGTATTGTTCTTATAGTACTGATACCCTTGCCCAGAATTTATCTATTTCATTTTGAAAACTAACCATAACTTACCCAAATCTCCCACTTTAATCTCCTTTCATGCATTTTCACTCAACTACACTTATCAAAACTAACTTATCTCACGTTAACACTCCTAAACATCAAACTTCCCACTAAAACACTTGAGATTAAAAATTATACCATATTTTCAAACATGTTCTTAATCATTTTTAATACTTCAAACACTTTAATTTGACCCTTGACAAGTCGAATATGAAATTAGTATCCACTTACTAACCATATTTCATAACTTCACAAAAAAACCCACTTTTCTAATCCATTGATAAATCACTAATTTCTTAGTTTTAATCAACCTTAAACTTTCCTTAAACTTAAATATTACCCAAATACCACAACCAAAACAAAAATTTCAAGAAATCATCAACTAAATCTTACTCACATTTGAAATGGTTTCCACGAACAAGGAGGAAGAAGATAACTAAGGTTTACAGACTTTTCCTTTTTCCCTTCAATCCACGTGTTTATATCCCTTAAAAAGGGAAGATAAAAATCTTTCCTTTAAAAAGACCATCATGCCATTCCAATGTTCCAACTTTGATATCAAGTCCTAAGCAAAATTTCTAAAAATAAATCCTTGAACCTTTCATTTTATTTTAATTAAACCACTAAATTTTAAGTTCTTACATTTTGGTCACTGACCCGATATTTGGGGTGTTACACTAATACCGACTCGGGGGGTTTTTCTTTTGAAAATAATTTTGAAATATGAGGAGTCGACACCAATCATTTAAGGTGTGATTGGGACACCATAAAAATTGGGTAATTTTAATAAAACATTTTATTTTATTTTTATCAAAATACCGAGTTTTAAGGTTTGCGAAAATCCAAAAATCAGGTTCGATAGTCAGTTACGTGTGGGGGAAGAATTAGCACCCCCATAAGCACCCAAAAATTGGTACCTATTTGATTACCCTATAATTAGAATCAAAATTTTGAGTTCTATCTTTATATAAATTGAAAGTCATTACTGATGCAAAGTTAAAAAGGGTATTCGTTTATTAAAGACGATAACATTCGCCCCTAGCATAAACGCTGAAGATCAACTTTGTACTCGATAACCGAATATTGCCTCTATTTCAGAAAACATGATGAGGTTTTGAAGAGGATGTCAACATGTTTTGAGAATCACCAGTAGTCACCCCCTAGCATACTTGTAGGAGATATACCATTAATTCCCTAATAAGTGAACACTGCCTTAGGTTTAAAAAAATCAACCAAACAAATTTTATTCGTCCTAATTAACTGAGGGTAATTTAATGCTCTCTCTATCCTAAAGTGTCGAATCATGAAAGTTAAAGAACATAAAGGTACAAACCTAGAAGTATAGGTTCTAATATTAACTTTATTTTATTATTAAATCAATTGTTGAATCGTAACCGAGATGGTCCCTCGAGGATTTAAGTGAGGCCAACCTCGAATTATTCCCTAAATAAAAGAGACTAGTTTGAAATCTAATATAAAATAGAGGCTATAATATTGACCTAAATTAATTTTAATATTCGAATAATTAAATTGGAACCTTGAGCAAAAGCGAGGACCAAATTAAGAATTACTTAATTTAAGGACTAAATATGGATCAAATGATTAAAAGACTATGGACTAAATCTAAAATTTGTGATCTATCAAGGACTAAAAGGATACTGATATTAAAGACGAACAAAATATATAAAAGTACTAAAATTAAGTACTAAAAAAGTAAGGGTAAAAATAAAATAAAAATAAATTAAAGGACTAAATTGCATAAACATTAAATTACCAAGATAAAAAATAATTAGACATGCAATAGGATTAAATTAAACAAATTGAAACTTAATAGTTAAATCAAAATAAAATAAAAAAACATATTAGGGATTGAAATATAAAAACACACGTAAACTACATGGACTAAAAATGAATTTATAAAAAAATATAACATGCATAAAAAGGTAAATTACAAAAACAATTCCTACAGGTGACTAAAATGCAAAAACATAGCTAAAATAGGGGGACTAAACATAAAATATCCTAAAAATTACATACCATAAATATAAATGGTTAAATTATGGAAACAATCCCTGTTAGTGACTATTTTGTAAAACACGTGTAAGTTAGGGGGACCTAAGTGCAATTTCCCTTAACTTACCTCTATAAATTCAACTTTTTTTTTATATTTTTCATTTTTTCCATTTTAAAAAAGGTAGAGAGGGAGGCTCTCCCCTCTCTCTAGAAAATTGGCCCGTCGCTGGCCGCCATCGGCCACCAAATTTACTAGGAAACTCGTCTCGGGCTCCTCGTCATATATCTGGGCTCGATTTTGCACGAAACGATCTCAATCATTATGAAAATGGCTAAGACTGTTCGACTTTCCCGGGTCCGGTGACTCATCTGAAGACCCAGGTAAGTTTGATCTAGTTACCCTTTAATTTTTCTCGTATTTTTTACTATAAATATTTCTTGGATGGGTTGTTATTCATTTTAGAAAAAAACTCTATCTTTATTTGTTATTCGAAATGGAAAAAAAAATTCTACAGTTATTATTATTATTTTTAAACTGAAGCTAAACGTTGGTATATTTTTGAAAAACTTAAAAATAGAATTGTTTTATTTATTTATTGAGGTTCAAAACTGAAGATCAGAGAACAAAGAATAATATTTGAAATATAAAAAGAAAAGAAAGTAACCTTAAAATACTGCTTTTATTGATTATTTTTTACAATGTTTCGACCATAGAAAAACCTAGAGATTTTTACATTGTTCTTGCTCGAGTTTTATACCCAATTTATAGAAAATAAAAATAATGTTCTTTGTTTTCTTCCTTGTTGTTTTCTGATACAGGTGGTGTGGAGTTGGGGCTTGGTGGTGTGCTGAGGCAGCTTTGCTGTTATTGGGGCAGAGGATGGAAGTGCTGAGTGGGGTGAAAATGGTGGCCATTGGTTGGGGGAGTGGCCGACTACCTAGGGCTAGCCTAGTCTCGGGTTGGGTTTTCATGTTCAGGGTCGGGTTTGGATGTCTTAGGCATTTGGGTTAGGTTTTGGGTTATGGTTGGGGTTTGGTGTTTAAGCATTTGGGTTGGGTTTATTTTGGATCGAGTTTTGACTTGGGCCCTAGTTAATGAAAAATGGTGATCACATATTGTCATTTTATTTTCAGATATGTCTAGTGAACCATAAAGTTATTAAACACCCATTGGTGTTTCAAGAGTTGAAGAGTTTTTTTGTGAATGTTGACGATGAACATAAGATATATAATGTTCTTAATGAAGAAGAAGAGTGCAATATAGAAGCTTCTGAACCTATTGTTTACACCACAACAAAAGAGGTTGAGTTTGAAAATCCTTTCCAAACCTTTGAAAGACCAAGAAAAACAATGTAAAGTACGGTGTGAGTATTGCAAACATCCTCTTTTTGTCTTGAAATCTAAGAGAACTTCTCATTTGAAACGACATTTGTATACTTGCATGAAGAAATCAATATTCTTTAAGCAACAACAATTAATTAATTTATTACCGTCTAATTAAATCATCGATACAAATCAATCTGGATTTGTTAGTGCTTTACATGATGGTAAAATTGACATGTTGAATATGAGAGAGGCTATGGCTCATTAGATCACAATGCATGAGCATCCTTTTAGTATTGTGGAGGAGGAAGGATTTAATTTGATGATGAAAAGAGGAAGGCCACAATGGACTAGTTTTTCTCGAGTTACTATAAGAAGTGACTCATTCAAAGTTTATGGGTTTGAGAAGAAAAACTTAAAAGTTTTGTTGAAAAAATGGATCGAATTAGCTTGACTACGGATTTATGGAAATCTAAGCCATAAAAAATTGATTACATTGTTCTTACGCTCATTTTGTGGATCTTGATTGTAAGCTTCAAAACCGGGTACTCAACTTTGTTCATTTGCCCCTCCAAGAAAAGGTGCTAATATTGCTGATTACATTTTAACATATTTAAAGGAATGGGAAATTGAAGAGAAAGTAAGTGTTCCTATATTATTTTTATTTTAACATACTTATTAATTAGTAGTATATGTCTTTTTGTTATGATTATAGAATACTAAAAGATTTTTATTTGTTTCTTTTTATATGTTTTCACAATTTCAGTGGATAATGCATCAACAAATGATTCTTGTATTAGATATTAAAGGACAATTTTGCAACAAATGGAAGACTTCTTTGCAGTGGAAAAATATTTCATGGTCATTGTTGTGCGCATATTTTTAACTTTATTGTACAACATGGTCTCCAACAAGTGCAAAGCATCATTGAAAAAGTTCATGACATAGTTGACTTCTTAAATACAAGTGATACGCGACTCAAATGATTTGGTGAACTTGTTAGTCAATACAATGTGCAAGATCGAAAATTTATTCTTGAATGCAAGACACGTTTGAAATCTACATATGACATGTTGGATTGTGCTATCAAGTTTAGAAAGGTATTCCCTAGATATGCTTTGCATGATCATTCTTATAAGTATTGTCTTGATGATGATGAGTGGGAAAAAATTGAAAACCTGCTTGAAATTTTGAAAGTGTTTAAAGCCACTACTAACATTATAGCAGACTCTGAATATCTAACTTCTAACATGTTTCTTGAAGAGGTGCAAAGAATTAAAGTGTTGTTGGATTCAAAATTTGAGTCTGCTGATGATTTTGTTAAGAATATGGTTGATAACATGAAACAGAGGTTTCGCAAGTATTGGGGTGAATGCAATTTGTTAATGGTAATATGTTCAGTATTGGATCCTACATTGAAAATGAGGGCGATAGAAATTGCATTTCCCAAAATGTTTCCATCACATTTTGCTAGGAAGAACATTAGTAAGGTCAAAGGCATCATGTATCAACTTTTTGATGAATATTTGAAGATGTATTCTTCATCTTGTAATGTGGAATAAAGTGAAGAACATGCATTTTCTACGGATGTTCATGGAGGTGATGTTACATCTAGTGTGTGTATGAGCTTTTACAAGACGTTTTTAGTGGGGAAACATCTTTACCGCATATGAAGTCTGAACTTGATTCATATTTTGATGAGGGGTGCATATTTAGTCAAGATGTGAAATTGATATCAGTGTTTAGTGGAAATAGAAGTCAAACAAATTTCACATTTTAGCTAGGATATAAGTAAACGTATTGGTAGTTCCTACTACTAATGTGGCTTCTGAGGCACATTTAGTGCTGGAAGTCGTGTAACAGATCCTTATAGGTATTCTCTTGCTCCATAAATAATTCAAATGTTGATGTGTGCATGTGATTGGTGTAGATCCCTTAATGGAGTAAAAAGAAAGAATAAGGTAAATGTATTTTATTATAAAAAAGTTTGTTTACTTTTTTAAATATATGTAGACTTATTTGAGTTTTTAAATTATTACAGAATGATGAAATAACCGAATGAAACTATTATATCAGTACCTTCGAATGAATCAATAATGTACCTAATTAAAAGGCTTAATATTTGAATTTGTTAATCTTATATTTTTTACTTCATATTTATAATGATTTCATGCTTTTTTATAGAATAATTTATTATTATTTATTGTCTTTTATTCTTTTTGATAGTTGCTATGTATGGAAGCTTGGGCATGTTGCTATCATTTTTTTTTGGTGAATTTGGACATGCAACTACCATCTTTTGTAAACTTGGACATGTTGCAATCTTTTGTAAGTAAACTTGACATATTGCTACCATCTTTTGTAAGTAAGCTTAACTTGTTTCTATCATTTTTTGTATCATATTTTTAAGTAAACTTAACATGCAACTGTAATTTTTTTATTGTAAACTTGATCATGATATTGTTATCTTTTGTAAAGAAAATATTGTCATCTTGTATAAATTTGGATATATTGTCATATTTGTCATCTTTTTATAAATTTAGATGTGTTTTCATATTTTGTAAACTCTCAATACATTTGAAGTTTCAAAATATGCAAAGCTTATATTAATTATCCTAAATTTCTTGTAATTGTATTTTTATTTTTTAGATTTTTTATAGTTCATACATTTGTATTATAATGTATTGGTGATGGTTGATTAAAGGAAAATTATTTATATATTTTTAAATGTAATATAAGATTTTTATAGGTTGAAATTCAAGTTTGAGTTCGAGCTTGAATCAAGCTTGAGTCTCGAGCTTCAATCGAGATTTTGAAATTTTTTGAGTTCAAGCCTTTTCGAGTTCGAGTCAAGTTTCAATATTATATTTCGAGTTGAGCTGAGCTTGATAATTTTTAGCTCGCAAGTTTTCGATTTGAGTCGAGCCTATTTTAAACTTTCTGAGTTCAAGTCGAGCTCAACAATATCGAGCTCGACTTGGCTCGTTTACAACCCTACCTAACAACAAACTTGAAATCCATAATAATATATCAAAGTTTACATTAATGTAAAATACAATGTAGTTCAACATTGTTAACTAGAATAAACAAAGTATATATCTAAAATAACACCTAAGATAGACTCTGGGGTTGATTTTTTCGTATCACATGCATCATAACTTGAACTTAATTTTCAAAGTCTTAACATTTTTATTGATATGCTGCTTCTCTCGCTTCATTTTTTACTTTCATTTGATCAACTTTTTGATCCATTTGAGCCAACTGTTGTTTTAATCGACTAACATCTAATTGGGAATACTGACTCTGTGATGACATGTACTAAGATGAACTGGATCCAAAATATTTGGTTGGAGTAAAGAATGATCTTGACAGTGAACCCGACCATGTATTTTAGGACCCAAAACTTCATTAATAACTTGATTTTCATTGTCATCCGCATTAAAAATACCATGACTTGAAGTTGTAGCTTCATACTCGCCTTTTTATCCCTCAAATGTTCCTAATAATCAATTCAATAATTATTTTAAATGATAATGTTATACATCTTGAAAACAATGTTATATGTGCCTTTAATATTCTCTTAGAAGAGAAGAAATGTTGACAATCCATGTTCTTAAACTGGTAGAAAGCATGCATTTAAAAATAAAATTGATGGTAGCATACATATTATTGCAAGCTTATGGAACTATTGACCCTAACAAAACAACACCGGAGACTCCATAGACGATCACAAACATTATCATTGAGTTCCACTTAATCATCGAAATAGTTGAATTTCGCCGAGTGCAAATTGAAATTGATCTGACCACCCCTTTATGATCCATGTTTCTTCTTGGTCTTCTCTGCTAGAAATCCCTAAGTTTGACAATCAGAAGCATGCTTTTTAAGACACCATCATAAAACCACC
This sequence comes from Hibiscus syriacus, assembly GCF_006381635.1. NCBI lineage: Eukaryota > Viridiplantae > Streptophyta > Magnoliopsida > Malvales > Malvaceae > Hibiscus > Hibiscus syriacus. Next base: position 959,728 of record NW_024063145.1, on the reverse strand, counting down.
CAAAGAACAGTAAAACGAACATATTTTGGTAAAATATTAACACTGACTGAGAATAACAACAATATTGTGACACCGAATTGAAATTGATCTGACCACCCCTTTACGATCCATGTTTCTTCTTGGTCTTCTCTGCTAGAAATCCCTAAGTTTGACAATCAAAGCATGCTTTTTAAGACACCATCATAAAACCACCCAAAACACAGTAAAACAAACATATTTTGGTAAAATATTAACACTGACAGAGAATAAACAAAAATATTGTGACACCAAGTGATTTTGCACCATAGTTACATTAATTCTCTTGATCTATTGGTGTTATAAGACACCAAAAACAAGTACATTGAAGATCCATAATAAAATCTACCAAATATAAGAAAATGAAATATATAACATCACTATAAACAACACTAAGTTACTCAAATATGAATATTATATTTAAGTCATGAATGTTAAAGGAACTAATTTACTTTGACAAAATTCAGTACAAAGTTGTAGCATAATACTAACAGGGCGATTAGTATATTTAAACATGTATGATGCAAGGGGAACTAAAGAAAAACATAAATGATTTTCAAGCGGAGTTGTTCTCCCTCTGAGATAGATTCCTAAAAAATTGTACAACATCATCTAAATGTCACATTTTTTCTATATTTAGATATTCACATAGGAACGCAATTACGCTATCACACCATTTTTAATAGTCCAACGACCAACAAGAATCCATGATTTATTATATATTTACATGTCAAATTATTATAATTCCAAAAAAGACAAATAAACAGAGGTTATTAAAATATAATTTTAATGAACTGAATATACAAAGTTAATAACAATAAAAGAGATTTGGAGTTGGACATCAATATTCCCATAAATCAGATCAAGCTATAGAAATTCAATTTAATTCCAATCCTCACATTACTTAATATGGCACATATGCTTCGAGGTTTAGAAAATACTTGATGAATACAAAGTGTACAAATATTTTATTTCAATGTCTTGATATAAGAAAAAAAAGAAGAGAAAAATCATCCAAGCACTTACAAGTTTCAATCATAATTAGTAAAAAAAGGAAAGAAAAGGCTAATTGGTATTAACAAATTACTTAATAGCACCTCTTGCTGGTACATGAAACAACAAAACAACAACAAACAGATATGAAAAGCTAAACGGAGATGAAAACCTAAAATAATCATATTCAAAATAGCAAAACAACAATCAATGGATGTTCAATCAGAAACAAACAACAATAACAACAAACAGATATGAAAATGGCACCCAAACGGAGATGACATTGATGTATTTCAAGAACAAGTATTGCTGCGGAAATGGAACCAAAATGGATGGTTTTGGATCACGAAAATGGCAGATTGCAAAGGAGAAGAGAGACATACATGTTGGTAACCGGAAACAGGCAACGACAGCGTGATGCTGCATTTGTGATGAAGGTTGCCTGGGGGTGACTTCACTGTGATGGTTGGGCGTTGGTTAGGAAAATTAATAAAATGTGAATGAAATAATTAGGGATTTGGAACCCCATAGATTAAAGGATTGCATTATTATGACGTTCATTATAAAAACGCCACTAAGGTACATGATTATTGCGTCATTTGTTACAAAAAAGCCACTAAAGTACATGACTATTACAACATTTATTACAAAAACACAAATAAAGTACATGCCTATTGTGGTGTTTGTATAAAAACACCACTAAAGTATGAGTCTATAGCGGTATTTGTATAAAAATGCCACTAAAGTACGAGTCTATAACGGTATTTGTATAAAACGCCACTAAAGATATGTCTATAGTGGCATTTGTATAAAAATTCCACTAAAGTACGAGTCTATAGCAACGATTTTATAAAAATTCCACTAAAGTACGAGTTTATAACGGTGTTTGTATATAAACGCCACGAAAATCTGAGTCTTTAGTGGCGTTTGTATGCAAGCACCACTAAAGTAAGAGTCTTTAGGGGCATTTGTATATAAATGCCACTAAATTAACAGTCTTTTATGGTGTTTGATAAAAAATGCCGCTAAAATGCCGTTATAAACCCACTTTGCTGTATATAAATGATCAATGCATATAACCCAATGTTGTGGCTTATAAAGTTAACTTGTTATGTTACTATTTAATATTAATTGCCATGTTTTGAAATTATGAAATAAAAATATGTCAACTTAAGTATGCCTAACTCATAAATATGATCTTATCGAGTTTGGAACTTCAGGCAACATTGCTGGTTTCATTTATGAAGCTATACAAATAAACACCAATATTCAAAGTCTCATTTAATCTTCATTTTCTTCTATCAAAATTTCATATGATTTCTAGTGAAGAGTACATCACCTAACATTCCATGTTTTCATCAACAGAGAATTGGTGGAATCATAGAATTAGCCTTGGGTTACTTGCCTACTGTTTATAGCACCATAAATAAAGCTATAGATCTGTGCATTGCTGATAAGGTTCACGCTGGGTTTTCTCGCACAAGGAGACATTTATGGGGATTTGATAAGCATGGGGTTGTTCTTGACATATTGAAAATAGAAAAGGTTATAAACTCTTTTAGTATCTTAGTGTTATTAAAAGATCCAGTTGCCTTCCTTTTATAGATATGAATTATAACAATGATCTTACTCTGATGGTAGATTTTTCCCCTTTAAATTTAAACAAAGTACAGCGCCAAATCTATTTTTGTGTAGCTATCCATTCACTTGCAGCTAACATTTGTGCATCGACATGTTCTTTTATCACATGGAAAGGGAATTGGAAATAATCCCTCTGGGTGATGTGGTAACTACCCCTGAAATTGCGGCGGTCTTGACTCGTAGGAATCACTTCAATACCTTCAGTGGGAACCCAATATTTACTGATTGAGGTTTACCCATGAGTTTGTTAGCTTTGAACTTAAAATTATTGAAAGATATCATGTACGATGAATGATGATAAATTGTTTTATTTAATAAATTACTTTGCTTAATATTCTCTAGCTTCGAAAAGAATGTTGCTTGAGAGAACTAGGCTTCTGGTTACTGCAAAATAACAACTGCCATTACCAACTCTTTAAATAATGCCATCAGACCCAAGGTTTAAACTCATAAGTAAAATAATATTATATTAAATTTAATGGAAGTTTATGCATTAAGACAATGATGATCAACAATTTACGGGTTCAACGAAGAGCAACCAAATCAAACCTGCTTATGCCAACGTTTTACAAATAGTGACATTTGTGGTAAAAATGCCACTACAAATCATAATATATAACGACGCTTAGTATTACCAACGCCACTAAATACAAGAGAATTAGTGGCATATATGGCAAAAAATGCCACTAAAGATAGGATAATTAGCGATGTTTGTGGATAAAAACGCCACTATAAATCACAACATATAGCAGCTTTGAAGAACAAATGTTGCTATATAACTAGACCTTTTGTGGCATTTTAGGTTCACAAACATCACTATAGACTAAAAAATACCACTAAAACCTGTTTTGCTGTTGTAAACACTCGTTTTGTCCAATTTTTTATTTTATTATTATTATTATTATTATTCTAATTATTATTTTCATTTTATTTTTGCAGCCCAATTACAACTCAAGGGGCCAACCATGCCCAAATTACAACCCCCAAACCAGGCCTAAATTACAATACCCAAACATAAGGCCTAAGCCCATTAAGATTAGGGTTTATTGAAACCCTAGGTTCCATAGTCTTCTTATGTTGGAGCCGCAACAGAGCTCTTCCCACCATCACCGTCAGAATGTTCATCATCGATGACACTGTTATCGAAGTTATCCAACTGCTCTATATCATCATCAATAGTAAAAAAAGGGGAAAATTAGCAAACCAAATCTAATATTAAAAAATGCCTAAATCTACCTAGTACCAAAAAATCCGGGGCATTAAATGTCTCGATTTTTCTCACATGCCGAAGATTAGTTTCACCAAATCTTACCAAACAAGAAAAAGGAGAGATATAAGCATGCAATAAAAAAGAAGATAGGGAGATGAAGGAGGTTCAAAGAAAAAAAAGAAAAACAGGGAGAAGATGACCACTAAAAAGGGGGAAGGGGAAGAAGAAAAAAAGAAGAAGGGTACCCGGGTTTCAATTTTGAAAAAAAAGAGTTTTCGAAAATAAAAAAAGAGAAAAGAGAAGATTTACCTTGCTTTGTTGATCGTGGGGAAGCCCATAGGTTTCCAAAAATCCCAAACGTTATCGGAAGCCAAGTTTTTGAGAAGGTAAAAGCCTAGATATAGTCATTTGCGGTTGGTTTGAGTTAAAAATAACCTAATATTAGGGTTTAGAAGGAAAAAAGGGTACATTTTGGGTTTGTTTTGAATTTTTGACCACCGTCAGTGGTGATCGACGGTGATGGCCAGCGACGGTCATTTCCTCTAGTGAGAGGAGCTTAAGAGAGTCTGAACTCTCATTCTCTCTCTCTATTAAGAAACCAAAGAAAAAAGAAATAAAAGGCTTAGTTGATTTAAGCCTTGATTATATCAAACCCAAAACTACGTCGTTTCACGCCCTCTTTCATCGTGTTTTTGTGTTTTAGGGGGAAATTTCAGTTTTGGTCACTCATTCTTTGTAACTCTCTATTTTGATCCTGAAATGAAATGGATTATTATGTTTGGATCCCCTGTATTTTCTTTATATTCGCGTTATAGTCCTAAATGTTTGAGATGTTTTTATTTGTTGAATCTAGTATTTTGGTTTATTCGTGTGAGAAGTCCTTAAATTTGTATGTCCTTTTGTTTTGACCATTGCATGAAATACGGGTTATTTATGTTTCAGACCTCTTAGTTTATTAATATTTATAATTTGATCCTTCCTTATGCTGAGTATGGTTTCAATGTGATCACATATTATGATTGGATAATTTTTGGGGTTAGTCCCTATCATCTCTGTTGGTTGCGATTTGATGCTTGTTTCATGCGTTAAACGTACAAAGTGGTCCCTAAAGTTTTATTTTTATTTTTAGCTTTTATTTTTAGCCCTCAATTTAATATAATATTTTACATTTTAGTTCACATACTTTCTATTATTTTACTATAGTCCTTGTACTTTTTATTATCTTATTTCAAATCCACGTTATTCCCTTTAATACTTTATTACTTTTGCCCTTTTATTTTCGGTTCATTTTAATTTTTTTAAATGCATGTCTTTTTTACTTGCGTTCCTTTTCGGTCTATTTACATTTTTGGTAGGTTAGTTTATTCGATAATATTTATGAACATTTTAATTTATTCCTTAATTCTAGTGATAGATAATTATTTACCACTTTTCGATCAAGGCCTTTCCTTTTTTAGCCTTCATTACCTGTTTGGTCAATTGGTTTTAATCATTTGGTGAGAATATTTTTATTGCGTTCATGTTAATTGGTTTTTAATTTGATTATGTTAATACCATAAATGTTTAGGATTTTCATGCCATAAATTTTATATGTTATATATTATACATATATATTGTAGTATCATTCACCTTATTTTGATACGTTATTTATTATATTATAAATATTTTGTAATATATATATATATTAAAACTGTCTTCTTTAGTATTCTAAAATTTTCCCGAGGCTTTTTGTAAAATGAAAGCTATGTTTCATTCTAGGGTTTTACGTAATACATAGCCATATATTATGTTGTTGTAGGGGCAAATCTCATTCATGAGCCCACATGATTTAAATGAATTCATTTTTGTCCCTTGGCCAACTTAAAAAAAACATAATATTTGTTGTTTCCAAAACACTGCCATTTAAAGGGGGAATTTGCTTGTTTTGGGTAAGTGGATTAATAGCAAATTCATACCTTGTTATTTCGTAAGCTTTGCTGCTTCGTCATTAAATGGAATTGGTGTTTTCTTAAAAAAATGAATGTTGTGTAAATATGTTTATTCACACATAGGTCTAAACATTTTTGCATGTAAAATGTATGATACCTTCATGTGCATAACTTCGTTTGACAGAATAATTGGATTAAGAGTAATGCCCTTTTAATTTAAGGTTATTGTGAGGTGAATGTCTTAAAATATAGAAGGTCATTTCTGATAATTTTAAAATGAAAGTGTGTCCCGTCAAGTGAAACGCTAAAAAGATTGTCACACCTAAAATTTGCGAACGAGAGAAAGAAATGTTTTTCTATTTAAATTCATCGAGAAAATATCGTTAGAACTTATAAAAGATCCGATCTCGACATCTTTAAATAATCGAGCATCCTTCTTCTTTCTAAAAGGATGTGTAATTTTTAATTTTTTTATTTAATTTTTTTATTATTCATGCATTTTAAATTTGGAATTGATAATGAACTTTAGAATGAAATTGTAATATTTCTTTATTTCAATTGGAGTAGGAATCGACTATTTTAAGGCATTATAGGTCATTTCTTCTCGATAGGGAATAATTAAATAATTTTTCTTTCGTCATAAAATTCAAAGAATATTATTTGAGGAGTTCTTAAATTAAATTAAATTTGAACTTGTAAGATTCATTGCAAAGACAACTAATTGATCGATTAGGTACCGATTTAGAGTTTCTTTAAGACAACTATTTATTCTTTAAGACAATCATTTCCCCTAATCTCAAAATAACTAATATTCTCTTAGTCAAATTATTTTGATTTAAGTGAAGTCACTTACAAGGGTTTCACACAATTTAATTTAAAATAAAACCTAAGCCAATATGCACCAAATTATTCATTTATATACATATATGTAAATAAATATCGAAATAAAAATATGTTATAAACAAAACATATATCAATACACACATATGTAAAAAAACATGAATACATATTTTATAGTATGTATAAAAAACACATGCATGCAATATAATAAATAAAAAATATATTTGAATACAACTAACTAAAAGCATATCATATTCTTAACATAACACACATATAAATATAGATATATAAATTATGATGACATAAATACAATTATCATAAATAGGAACATTAGAATCATAAAAAGATTCAAAACACATGCAGGACTAGAGTGAAATAGAGCATAAAATAAACATTCATAGCATAAAAAGGGCAAGTTTCATTTAGTGACCGTGACAAAAATATTTAAAATTACTTGCTAAACTTAAAATAATCAGCAACATATAAACTGAGGTGACTAAAATAAATGCGTGAAAAAAAGGCCTGAATCATGATAAACAGAAACTCGCATTTCGTGACTAAAACGAAACCTTCCAAAGCCCCAAACCCTTTTCGCGTAAATATCGCATAATATTAACATAATAAATGGTGACTAAAATATAATATTTGTAAAGGTCCTTCCCAGAATCAAATATCAATAAAATATTACAATAAGAAGTATAATGACTAACTTATAAACGCAAGAAGAATAAATGCTCAAAGTAAAATGATGCAAAATATTATTCAAATGGCCAAACCACGAGGTTACAAAACCAAAGGGACGTAACAGGTTATTAACCCCTAAAGACTCAGAAAACACGGGTTGCCCTTGGCTAAAACGGTATCGTTTTGGGAGGGTTTAAATACCCATTTTATGTGATTTTTGGCTAAAGCCCTTCTCCATTTCTTTCTAAGCCGTCCGACCACCCCTCCCAATTTTCTCATATTATTCTCTTTTTTATTTTCTTTATTTTCTTCTTCCTTTTCCACGCCGACCACCATGGCCGAGGACTCTGACGAGGAGCCTAAATTCTCTTACAACCCACTCTCTACAAAACCCAACAAAAAAAGACCCTAAAACCCCATTCTAAACATCAAATCATCGAAAATAAAGGGGACTTAGAGGCTACCTTAGGCATTTTTGTGATTCCGACGAGGTGGTGATCTCCGAACCCAAAAGGTAAACCACTATTCTCTCATTTTCTTCCTATTTTCCCAAAGAAAACCCCCCGATTTGTTTTTTACTCTCCCTTTTAGTTTAGTTTTTTATGTTTTCCTTTTCCTCTATATTTTTTTCTCTTTTCTTTATGTTTTTTTATTTCTTTCTCTCTTATTTTTTTGTTCTCTCTATTTTTTTTTTCAAAAACCCAAAATGAAAAATCCCTCTCTTTTCAGAATTGAATCCCTTATAGCTCTCCCCCTTTTGCTTGTGTGATGAGAATTCAGTGATAGCTATGGCATTAGGAAAGATGATTTCCCTAATCCTCATTAAAAACCCAGATATTATTTTGATTTAGTATAATGTTTTAATGGGTTTGGTATGGATATTTTCTGATTTTCTTTGCTTGTCGCTGTTTATGTGAGATGATGATGACGGGGTGGGTGAACGGCTGTCGGGATTGTCAAGAATGGGTGGCCGAAACAGTGGTGGTGGCACGGTGAAGACGAGAATGATTCTGGTGTGAGCAACGATGGTTGGAAACCCTAGGGGTTTCAAACCCTAGGTTTAGCTCTGTTGGACTAAGGTTTGGGCTTGGGATTGCGCCGATGGGCCCTTGAATTATATTTTAGCCTAGTTGGGCTTGTTGTAATGGCCTGCAATAATAAAATTAAAAATTAAAACTATTATTATGATTATGATTATAATTAAATAATAATAATGATAATTAAATATTTAGCAAATCATCTGGCGAAAATGAGTGTCTACAGTTGGCTTTTTTTGCCCATTCTTGTGTTAACAATAATAGGGTAAAGATAAAGAGACAATGATTTTTAGTTCGATCAAATCTGTTCTTTTCAAATATGATAGTCTCGAGTGAGATTGGAAATGAACAATATCTCAAGAGAGATTTTTGAAGATGAAATCTGAAAAGGAACCTGCTCTACTTCTCCTCAGGGTGTATCAAATTTGGAAAAATTGATTCATTTTACTTCTCTTCAGGGAAGATTGAATCGAGATAGATTTGTTCCACTGCTCCTCAGGGAAGATCAAATTGAAAAATGATTTGTTCCGCTACTCTTCAGGGTAGATCAGTTATGAAAATATTGATTCATTTCACTGCACTTCAGGGAAGATTGAATCGAGGTAGATTTGTTCCACTGTTCCTCAGGAAGATTAATTCTTGAAAAATGGGATCTTTCTTGCTTCTTTAGGGTTTATCAGATCTAAAAATGTTTATTCATTCAATGTTCTTCGGGAAGATTGAATCGAGGTAGCTTTGTTCCTCTTGTCTTCAAGAAGATTGAATCTGAAAATTAAACATTACCACTTGTTAGTATATGTTTGATGCTTTTGAAAACATCATACATGAAGGTTTGGAATTCAAGAGAATCTTTGAATATCAATTTCTCTTGTCGAAACTTGTCTAGTAGTCACCAACTATGGGAATCTGCCTTGAGTTGAACCTTTCACATTTTGGGACTTTGAATTGGTTACTTTTATATTGGATTTTAGCATCTTCAACTTTCAGCTTTCTTTCGAAAGACATGTAAGTACCCAATTACATTTATCATCATTTATTTTATGAATGTCATGATCTTGTTATTCCTAAAATGTGTGCAATAATGCAATTTTAGTGTATTTTATTTTTCAAATGAAAACTTTCTTTTGTCGATCGCCATGTGATTCAGTCAAATCTTGAGCATGAAAATCACCAGAAGTTCACCCCAACCAGCAATCTTGATCGAATACTCTTTGGTTGGACATGACCTTGATTTTTTTTTATTGTTGAACGCAGACAATATTCATGATCAGATACTTGATCAGCAACAAACATATTGGATTATCCTAACTTGCTGAACTTTTTTATGTAGCCTAAGGTTTTAATTTTTTAGCCCATCATTGTGTAAGCATCATGCTAAAACCATTTTCAGCTTCAGAACACTTGCACTTTTCCAAAACATTGTTACAATAATACACAATGATCTCGAGTTCCCCAAGATAATCTACATGTTTTTATTTTCAAATTAGGATGCTTGCAACATGGTTTTAACAAGAAATACCTCTTTTTATCATATGAATGTAAAGAGTTTTTGAGTAAATGCATGGCAAACTTTTAACTGGAAAAAGTAAAAGAAAATGAAGTAGGCGTCAGATATCAATAGTACGAATGCTTTTGAACTGGCACGCTGCAGAATGACTCAAGTCTAGCTTCTGTTTAAGGGATCTCGAGAATTGTGACAATGCACAACGGTGTGAAGTTCACCCTGTATTACCAAATTCCCCAAATGTTGGATGTTGTAAACCAATATTGAACCTCATGTGCTCTCCATTTCTTTTATGGTTATTCAAGCTTTTTTCAATCTCTAGTCGTAACCCTGATTACCATTTGATTTTACTACTCAAATAATAAGTCTTTTCAACTTCAAAATCAATTCAGAACCTCCACCATGCACAAATCTTGAATTTGAATGATACTCAAGCCGCCCTTTGCGGGTTTTCAACTTGAGACCTCTTTTGGTTTCAAGACGTCCTTTACGGATTTTCATCTTGAACTACCTTTTATTTATTCATTTACTTTTCTTTTTCTTTTATTTTTTCATTTTATTTTTCCCTTTTTCCCTTTTTCATTTTACTTTATTTCTCTCTTTTTTTATTCATTTTTTCTTTCTTCAGGCGAAGTATTTCTTGACAAGATCGGAGTTTATAGGGTTAGGTAACAACATAGGATATTTCCTAATTCGGTATCCATTTACCTCTAAAGTCTTTTTGGATTGGAAGAATCTTTTCAAGTACCAGACCTTCTTCATGAAACTCTTGTGGGTAAACTTCTTATCGTGTGCACTCATCATATGTTTCTGGAACATTTGACCATTACAAATACCTTTTAATATTTTTCCTCAATCAAATTCAACTGGACATACCTGGCTTGTACCCATTTTACTTCATCTAGCTTAACCTTTGTTAATACTCGAAGTGACAAAATTTCTACTTTAATGGGTAACACAACTTCCATCCCATAGAATGAATAAAATGGGTTACCCCAGTTGATGTCCTTACCGAAGTTTGATAGGTAAACAGAGCAAATGGTAACTTCTCATGCCAGTCTTTATAAGTCTCAGTCATTTTCTCTATAATCCTATTGATGTCCTTATTAGTTGCATGTACTACCCCATTCATCTTCGGGTGATAAGTGGTGGAATTATGACGTTTTATCTTAAACTGTTTACATAATGATTCCATCATCTTATTGTTTAAATTCAAGGAATTGTCAGTGACGATTCTTTATGGTAAACTATATCAACAAATGATATTTTTTAAGAACTTAAAGACTATTGACCGAGTGACATTTTCATATGAAATCGCTTCTACCCATTTGGTGAAATAGTGTATTGGCACCAAGATAAAACGATGACCATTTGAAGCCTTGGGTAAAATTTGTCCAATGACGTCCATGCCCAACACAGAGAATGGCCACGGAGCAGTCATTATGTTTAATGGACAAGGAGGGGTATGAATCTTGTCTACATAAATCTGGAACTTGTGATATTTTCTGGCATAATTGATATAATCGATTTCCATAGTTGACCAATAATATCCGAATATCATTATTTTTCTATCCATTTCATGTCTATGGCATGGGTACCATACACTCCCTAATGCACTTCTTCAATGATTGTTTTAGCTTCTTTGGAATCCACAAACCTCAATAAAACTTAATCATGACTTTTCTTGTACAAGATCTCGCCATCAATCTTATACCTTGTAACCATCCTTCTAATAGTTCTTTTGTCATTCTCGGTTATTAGCTTAGGATAACTTTGGTATCTAATGTATTGGAAGATATCATAATACCAAGGATTTACATCATCTTCCTCTTCTATGTTATAGCAGTGGCTGGATACTCATAAGCTTGCATCTCAATGGGTATCACATTTGAACATTCATTTACTTTAAAGGCTACTACCAATGTGGCTAAGGCATTTGCCATTTGATTCTCTTCTCTGGGGAGGTAATTTAATGCTAGTTCCTCAAATTCTTTGATAAGCTCAAGGACCAATTTACGGTATTCACCAACTTGGGATCCTTTGTTTCCCATTCATCTATGAGTTGATAAATTACCAGAGCTAAAACACCATATACTTTGAGTATTTTTACTTGACGCTCATTGGCAGCTTTGAGAATCAAAATACATGGTTCATACTCAACCATGTTATTTATGAAATCAAAATTCAATCGACTGATAATGTTCTCCACTAGGTGAGACCAAAATTGCCCCAATTCCATGCCCCAAGGCATTCGAAGCACCATCAAATTTCAACTTTCAATGTTCATCGGTAGAAGTAAATGTATCTTCAACTGAAATAGCCATCAAATCTTCATCTAGGAAATAAAAACTCAACGATTCATATTCTTCAAAAACCCTACTTGCGATAAAATCTGCTATAGCACTCCCTTTAACTACTTTTAGCTCACATATTGGATGTCAAACTCAGACAATAAAATCTACCAACGAGCCAATCTTCCAGATAAAATAGGTACACCCATAAGATATTTCATAGGGTCAAGTATAGAGATCAACCAACTGGTATGGTACAATATATACGGCCTGAGCCTTTGAGTAGTCCAAACCAAAGCACATCACAACTTTTCGATCGGTGAGTATCTTGCCTCACAATCAGTAAACTTTTTTTGCTGAGGTAGTAAATTGCTCTTTTTTTTTTCTCGGTTTGGTCATGCTGCCCTAATACACACCCTATTGAATTCTCAAAGATTGACAAGTAGAGAATTAATGGTTTACCCGACATAGGTGGCACTAAGATTGGGGTATTTGACAAGTATCACTTAATTGCTTCAAAAACTTCTTGAAAACCATCATTCCACACTCCTGGATTATTTTTGCAGAGAAGGCAAAAAATGGGATCACATTTCTCAATCAATTGTGAAAAAAATCGAGCAATGTAGTTTAATCTCCCTAGGAATCCTCGAACTTCTTTTTTTATTTGTGGGGTGGTAAATTTTGAATTGATTTGACTTTTTCTAGATCTACTTCAATCCATTTTTTGTTCACTAAAAACCCCAAGAGTTTCCCAAATTTCACCCCAAACGTACACTTGTTTGGATTGAGTTTTAGCTGGCTTTTTCTCAATCTTTGGAAGAGTTTCCTCAAATCCTCTACGTGCTCTTCCTCTGTCTTGGCTTAACGATCATATCATCGATATAAACTTCTATTTCTTTATGCATCATGTCATGAAATAGTGTTACCATAGCTCTTTAGTATGTTACCTCTGCATTCTTTAGCCCAAACGACATCACCTTGTAGCAAAATATGCCTCGTATGGTGACAAACGTAGTTTTTTCCCATATCTTGAGGGTACATCTTTATTTGATTGTAATAGCGAACCCATCCCTGAATGAAAACATATAATTTCTAGCGGTATTTTCCACCAGTGTGTCTATGTGTGGAAAAGGAAAATTATCATTCTTGCTCACCCTATTATGATCACTGTTGTCAACGCACATACAAACATTTTCATCATTCTTTGGCAATAGAACAATGTTTTCCACCCATTTTGGATACTTGGATACTTTAAAGAATCCATCATCGAATTGTTTCTTTACTTTTTCTTAATTTTTAGCAACATCTCAAGTCTCATCCTTCTAAACTTTTTTTGTACAGGTTTACACTCTAGCTTTATCGGCAATTTGTGTACCACCTACTCAGTATTTAAACTCGATATGTCCTAATATGACCAAGCAAACATGTTATTCTACTCTTGAAACAATTCAACCAAATTCTGTCGTCCCTCAGTAGATAGAGTACTGCCAATATTTATTTATTTCTTATTTTCATATGATCCCAGATTCAAAATTTCAGTGGGCTCTTCATGAGGCAGAATTTGTATTCTTCATTTTCCACCATTTTTAATAGTTCAGAAGGTAAGTCACATTCCTCATCATTATCACAACCCTTAATTTCCCCTTGACATATGGGCAGTAAATCTCCAAGTCAGTTTCATTAGCTTTATACTATTGATACATGAGGTCCTGAAATAATAACGAACGAGATGATATATACATATACAAATATAGGAGAATATATCCCATATCAAAATAGAATAAAATAATATATAAATAATAAAGAACAAAAAAAGCATGGGAGAATGTTGGCCACTTTGTGAATTAATAAGAATGCATCTTTTTTTGAAGATTTAAAAACAAGTACATTAACCCTTTACAAAAGATCACCTATTACCCCAAGTTTAGACAACAGGGAAAGTTTTCATGTATTACTCTGAAAAAGTTTTGTAAACTACAACCAACTCCTCTGCAGTTTAATTGTTTAGCACGAAGACTGGAGGTGCGAGATAGATGCCTATAGCTCTTTCTTCTTCAGCCTCATCATCCAATATAACATTAATGCCTAAATCTCCCAAGGCATCCTCAATAATTGGTTCCTAAGTTGGCTGGCATCCTTGGAACATATGGTCTTCCGATACAAAGGTATCGTGCAGTGGTGGAAAATCATTGGCTCTCACTTAGTAAGTTCCCCAGCTAACCATGCTCTTCTCTTTCCTGACTCTCTGGATTCCCTTTAATTTCTCTTTCAAGGTCGTCCGATATCCCAGGACAAAATGGTCTCTTTTGATAGTGGAAAAAACTGGATCAACATATCCCTGTAGGCAACTCCCTAGCCCATTTCCAGCCTTGGCTCTCCTCCCCAGGGTAAACTTTAGCTCTATCCTGGTATAGTTAGACAATATAGGTTTTGATATCTTTCTTCCCTTAGCCACGAATGTTGAATTATCAAACTCCAGGAGAGCAGTTGTGGACACATACGCAAAAATATCTTCCTCAGGATTGATGTATACTAGTTTACCCTCAATCACGAATTTGAGTTTCTGATGCAGCGTGAATGGCACAACCCCCACCTGGTGGATCCATGGACTTCCCAATAGGTTATTGTAAGTAGGCATGATATCCATATCAAGGAACTCGACCTCGTAAGTAGATAGGGCTATAGTCAAAGGAATATCAATTTTCCCCAGCACTTATATTTTCATTCCATCAAATTCTAGAATAACACTCTGGCAATTCTCATATACGTACTATATACTGGTAACTTCTTCAGGGTTACCAATGGTATTATATTCAGCACAGAGCCATTGCCAACTAACACTCGAGATAACACATGCCCCTTGCATCTAATAGTAACATGTAGAGATTTGTGAGTGGCAATTATCCCAGGTGGGATCTCATCATCAGAAAAAGAGATAAAATTATTGTATTGAATATTCACAACCATCATTTGGCATGAAAGTCTAATTCAAGACTTTCAACAGATTATTTCTGCATGCCTCGGAGCTTAGTAAAAGAGCAAGGATCGAGATGCGAGTAGGTAGCTAGTTGTTCAACGATGCTATACTCGCTATGTTTTAAAAATTTTAGAAACTCTATAGCCTCATTTTCTATCACAAGCTCATTAATAAATAGTTCGTCATCTTTCAACAACAATTCAACCTTCTTCCCTTTATCAGTGGTAGTTATTTTCTTAGGTTCTTTGGTCTGATTAGGAGAATAACATCTTCCACTCCTAGTGAAATGGCCTACTTCATCTACTTCTTCTTTGGCGATCTCTGAAGTACCCACGTTATCTGTCTTGCACTCATATATCAAAGGGACTTGTTTATTGTCCTTGTAAGGAAATAGAGATGGGGTGTGTGATTACCACTTTAATAGTTACTTTCTCTGTCACACAAATTTTTGGTGTGATGACTAAAGGACAGATGGCATTGTAAACTCCCCTGGAAGAACCCTCTGACATATAAACCTATGCTTCTTCTTTTTCAGCTACTTATTTGTAGAATTCCATTTCCTTGTCATCCATCATTCTTTGCACAAAAACTCAAAGATCAGAACAGTCTTGTATGGTTTGACTCTCACAGTTGTGATATTGGCATGCATGCTTACTATCAACTTGTTTAA
Source organism: Hibiscus syriacus (assembly GCF_006381635.1). Lineage (NCBI taxonomy): Eukaryota > Viridiplantae > Streptophyta > Magnoliopsida > Malvales > Malvaceae > Hibiscus > Hibiscus syriacus. The sequence goes on along the minus strand of NW_024063145.1, from coordinate 943,938 downwards.
CGACTACGTTTGAGACCAATAGGTACACCTTGATCATCTAACCCTATATCTAATGCATGGGTGAGTTTACCTCACTTACCTTTGTTAAAATCTTTTTTCTTTTTTCCTCAGCAATTGCATCGACCCCTGCGCCTGCATGGTTTGTCAGTGGGTTCTGAGCCACACTTGGTTGTTCATTGTCACCAAAGTTGATGAATTTCTTCTTCCTTAATCTTTGAATAATCTTCTTAAAGGTAATGCACTTCTGTATTGAATATCCTGGAATCCCTACGTGATATTCAATTGGGCATTAGCGTCATACCATATAGGGTACAGAGGTTGCATTGGTGATGTATGGTAAGGTGACACCACGTGTTTATCATATAAAATATAAAATAATTCTTTGTAGGACATGTGGATCGGGTCAAACTGAAGCTTCTTTCTCTCTTGTCTTGGCTATCTTGTCATTTTCCTAGTAGAATTTTGTGTATATGATCATGTGGCTTGAGGTCGAGACACAGTGATGTTATTGGAGTCATATTTCCTCACATTATTAACTTAGTTATCTTTCTTTTGTGTTGGCGGTTTCTTACTAGACTCTTCTCCATCAAGCCTCCCACTCTTGATCACCATTTTGATAATCTCTTTTGCTTTAACCAAATCAGCAAAACTCTTAGATGAGTTTCCTATGAGGTGGCAAATGAAATAAACTCTCAAAATGTTTACGAAAAGGATGATGGTTTTCTCTTCTTCAAGTGGTAGATGAACTTGTACAACCACATCCCTCCACCTCTGAGCATACTATCTAATGATTTCATTAGATTTCTTCTCCATGCTTTGCAGCATGATTCGATTAGGCCTCTCATCTTTCACATGCTTATATTGTTCTATAAAAGTTTTAGCCAAATACTTCCATGACTTAAAGTTAACCCTGCTAAACTGATTGTACCAATGGATGACTGAACCTGTTAAGCTCTCTTGGATGCAATTGATCAACAATTGATCATCCCCTATGTAGCCAGTCTTTTTTCTACAGAACATAGTGATGTGAGAGAAACATCTTGTGCCATCAAATTTTCAAAATCCAGAATTTTGAACTTGGGTGGTAGCACTAAATCAGGAACCGGACTTAGCTCATTGACCTTAATCCCATACATTTTAGTGTCTTCATTTATAGCCACAATTTCATCTTCCAATTGTTTCCATTTCTCTTTTAATTACTTGTTCTTCTCTTTTATGCCCTCTTCATCAAAATCTGGGACATATTTAATTGGATGTGGGTTTACAGAGGTGTTGGGTAAGCTTATGTGCACTCTTCGTGGCTGAGCAATTGTTTGCTATGTTCTAACATGCGATGGTGTAAAGCCATGAGGATATAGGGGTTCTTCAGTGGAACCAACAGTTAGAGCCTTTCCACGATAAGCCCGTGGTTCAAAGCTCGGGGGATACACAGGTTCTTCAGTAGTAGCACGGCAATTGGAGTATCTTCTCGATTTATATTCTTTCCTTATAATAGGCTTACAAGTTTTTCCATCATATTATTATGATCTTTCAACATTTTTTCGTGTATCTCCTCTTGACCTTTCCTAAAAATCTCATGCATTTCAAGATGAGTCTTCTCAATTTGGGCAATTCTCTCGTCCATTGCCTTTTTCAGGTATGGTATGGATGCTTAGAAGTTTCCAGTATTCTACCATAAAAACCTTTTATTAATATTGATATTTTATTAATGAATATGAAAAATATGACTATTAATGAATAAAATGCAATGCGACAAGTAATGCAATGTAGATGCAAAAAAATGCAAGATGTTGATTCTGGAATGATTCCTTAGAACAACATATTATATTGGGAATGAAGTTTTGCTACAAGGCTTAAACATATCACAGATAGATCTAAGCTATCTCCCCTAATTACTACATATGCCCAATTAAATCCAAAATCCTTTGAGCTTCTTCAGTCTCGGGTTCCAATACTTCGCTTACAGTAGCAGCTTCATGTGATAAGTCAACCAAGCACTAAGCCACTCTTTGAGCATGTTCCAGGTAGCTTACGATGAGGTCATCCCTTTGCTTAACTCTCCTTTAAGTTTGTTCCCAACGATGGCGCCATTGTATAACTCTTTCATAGGGACTATCGGCAGTTCATTTGCTCTTATCTAAAAATCTTGAACCATAGCTTCAAGTTCAGTCACATGCTTCCTCGAGTTTTCAACTTTTTTTGGTTTGAATTGCCTTCTTGACTTAGGTATTGTTATAAATATGACTCTAAACTCAAAATCCTACCCTTCAATTTCTCATTTTGGGCCCAACTCTCTTGTAGTTGTTGCTTAATGTGTTATTCTCTTTTGAAAGTAGCTTCACCTGATGTCTACTCTGCTTGATTTCTTAGTTGTTTTCCCAACTTATTTTTTTAAACTCACCACTTCCTATCTCCATTCAGTAAGCAATTTACTTGAGCTAGTGGCCAAATGAGCTTTTACTATTCGTTTATATGATAAGGGAGATCATTAAAATTCAATCTGAGTTATTTTTCTATTTTTCAACTCGGTCAGCTCGACCTTTTTGGATTTTGATTTCTAAACCTTTTTGGTATACCTCATTACTATCTTTTATAACGTTTCCTTTTACTGTTTTCTTTCGGCCTCAAAATAATGCTTGGCTAATTCTAATGGAGATGATATCACTCTAAGATGTTCTTCCATGTGCTCAATATTTTCAGGATTGACCATCGGGATATTATCATTAACTTTGTTGCTTCTCCATTACTCGTATTCTAGTGACAACTTTAAGTCGAAGGTGAATAGATTTACTATATGAGTATGCTTCCATGCATCAATAACCCCATTGACTTTACTTTTATAATGCTTTCATTTGAATGTGAACTCTGACCCAAATAAATCCCAAGTTACAGGAACAAACTTTCTTGATCCATATTGCCTGAAAACTAGTAAATGAGCATATCCTACAGACCCTCATATGCCTGATAACAGAACCCAATCTCGTTCTTCACATCTATAAAGTATGTTTAAAGAGTTGTTCCACTAAGTGTGGCATAGTATATCACTATCTCGAATATCTTTGAAGATGACCATCAATTTCTCTTCAGTGAAGCGACTAGGCCATTCTCAAGAAAGGAAACCTTTCAAAGGTGAAAATTCTTCTAGAAACACTCGACCATGTGCCCTGTCTACATTTCTGAAGTGATTGAGGATCCAAACTAGCAACAGTGGTGCGCACCCTATGAAGTTTTCTTATCATTCTCGTATGAAGGAATTTAAGGAACGGAATGTCTCAGTCAAAATAATTGGAACAGGATCCACATGTTTGTCTAACCTCTCAAACAAATCAACCATTGATACATCAACGTGCCCCAAGACCTTTGGGAATATGACTAGCCCATAAATACCCAGAGCAAACATACCAATCTTCTTTATCTTGTCGGGATGACGATCAATTACTTATCTCAAAGCAATCCAGGTAATACACTCACTATCTCCTTTCATCTTAAAGGTACTAATGACCCATTCTTCACCCATTTCAGTCATCAAAAGTAGTTTCTTCTTGAAATAATGAGTGTTTTCCAGTTTGGTGTACACCTCGTCTACTTGGAATCTCGGACAATGAATCAAGGCATGGTACTTCTCTATGGTATGTGTCATATCCACTCGGCCAAAAGTAAAACAATTGTAGGTGAAATTCCAGAACTGCACAATGGACTAAACAAATTTTGATCAATCAGAACATTCAAGAGATAAGAGATGTCACTATAGAGCTGATAAAAAACTACTTATTGGATTCTTCCCTTTCCCCCAAATTTCTTTCAGCACGCTCAGTTCATTTTGGCAGAAATTCATGTGTGTTTACCCAATCAAATTTAACACGTATCCAGGCTGTAAGCTATCTCCATTGGTTAGTTTGGATTGCTCGGACCATCTCAAAACATCTGGATTGTCCTCTACCTCTTTTTGAATCCATTGTTCCATATTACTAGCCTTCTATATGTACATTGGCCATAGATCAACACCATTGAATGAATAGTGCAATGCAAAAATGAAAACAAATAAAAAAGGCAAAAGAAAATTAATTAATAAACATAAAGAAATTAATCGAGCATAATATAATTTATCAATGAAACCTACCCACGCATGATGGCTACCCAATCATGCTTTAGTATATCCTACCCAAACATCATTTCTACTCACATGTTTTGTTTATAGAAAATCCTAACCTCCTGCCATCTAGTTTATATGCTTATTTAAAAAATAAATCTAATCGCATGATCTCTAGTTCGCATACATTTATTCAAAAAGTAAAATTACACTACAAAAATTAAAAGACTCAAAAAGTCTTTTCCTTGTGTACTCTCCTCACATGATTCTTAAGGTTTGGGTTGGGCTTTACCTAGGTTCGGATTCTAGGTTCACTATATGCTGGGTTCAGCTCTAAAGTACAAGGTTCTCGAATTATCCTTGTCGGTGCCCCCTTGGGCTGTCATACCCTCAATCCTGGCCCATCACAAGCTTTCAGATCGAGTTCAATTCAAGGGGACACACCTCCTTATGTCCATACGGAGGTGAAAACCATCACGAGGACTGTAAGGCATGAGCCCCAAGAACAATCTACTATCCCATACGGAGGTGAAAACCACAACATAAAACATGATTTTCAAAATCTTGAACATTTATTTAATCTAAAAATATCAACAAAAAAATCAGTACAACTATTTAGTGGTTAAACCAATTATAAACATAAAATTTATTTAAACCAGATAAGAAATCAAAATCAAAATTAATTAACTAATGGCTCGACTCTCTAAAAAAGTTCCAGTGGAGTCGCCAAACTGTCAAAACAATTTTTCTTAAAAAAATTTAATTTTTAAATTTAATTTTTAAAATATATCATTTCGAATAATTTGGTGACCTTTTAATAATAAAAGGTGATTCAAGGGGTCACCACCAATCTTTGATTAAGGTGTGATTAGGCACCCAAGAACGTGTTTTTCATTTTAATAAAAATATTAATTTTAATTAAAACAAAAAATTTGTGCTATGTGTTACCAAAAATTTGAGTTTGAGAGTCAGTTATGCGTACAGAAGGATTAGTCCCCACTACTCCCTAAATCAGTACCTAGTCGATTAATTAGTTGTCTTTGCAATGAAATTTACGAGTTGGAATTAATTTAATTTAAGATCCCATATAAATAGTAGTATTTTCATTTTAGGACGAAATACAATTATATTTAATTATTTCATATCGAGAAGAGCCAACCTCTCATGCCTTAAAGTAGTAGATTCTTACTATAATCGAAATAAAGGAAATATTACAATTCCAACCTAGAGTTCATTATTAATTTCAAATTTAAATGCATAAATAACAATAAAACAAAACAAAATAAATTTAATACTTTCATTTTAAAACAAATTCTTTGAAATTTAAGAGGGAAAACAATAATATTTAATTATTTTCAATAGAGAAAAAGTAACTTCTCATGCCTTAAAGTAGTCATTTATCACTCGAATCGAAATAAAGAAATATTACAATTTCATCCTAAAATTCAATATTAATTCGAGTATTATTTATTTTTGAAATCATATTAAAACAAATATAAAAATAAAACGAAAGTTAAATACGTGCATCAAAAAATATGATTAACTAATTATTTTACCAACCTTAATAAGAATAAGGATGTTCAATTATTTAAATACATCAAGACGAGACCTTAGATTCGATCTAACATTCTTTTCTGGATGAATTTAATTAAAAGAACATGATCTTTTTCTTAATCTAAAATTTTAAATGTAATCAAATTTTTTAGAATTTCAATTGATGGAATACCCTTTTACTTTAAGACTATTGAAAGCGCGATATATTATTCTTTAAGATAATCACTTCTCCTAATCTTAAAACAAATGGATATTCCCTTGGTCAAATTATTTTGACTCGAGTCAAGTCACTTACAAGGGTTTCATACAATTTAATTTAAAATAAAATCTAAGCCAATATGCACCAAATTACTCATTTATATACATATATGTAAATTAAATATCGAAATTAAAATATGTTATAAACGAAATATATATCAATACACACATATGTAAAACAAAAAAGACATGAAGATATATTTTATAGTATGTATAAAAAATACATGGATGTAATATAATAAATAAAAATATATTTGATATATATTCAACTAACTAAAAGCATATTTTATTCTTAACATAGCACACATATAAATGTAGATATATAAATTATGAGGACATAAATACAATTATCATAAAATAAGAGCATTAGAATCATAATAAGATTTAAAACACATGTAGAACTAAAGTGAAATAGAGCATAAAATAAACATTCAAAGCATAAAAGGGCAAGCTTCATTTAGTGGTCGAAACAAAAAATATTTAAAATTAGTTGCTAAAATTAAAATAATCAACAACATATAAACTGAGGTGACTAAAATAAATGCGGGAAAAAATAATGGCCCAAATCATGATAAACAAAAACTCGCATTTCGTGACTAAAACGAAACCTTACAAAGCCCCAAACCCTTATCGCATAAATATCCCGTAATATTAACATAATAAATGGTGACTAGAATATAATAATTGTGAAGGTCATTGCCATAATCAAATATCAATAAAATATTACAATAAGCAGTACGATGACTAACATATAAACCCTTTTATGTGATTTTTGGCTGAAACCCTCCTCTATTTCGTTTACAGCTGTTCAGCCACACCTCCCCCTTTTTTATTATATTTCTTTCCTTCTTCCTTTCTCTACGCCGGCCACCATGGCCAAGGACTCCGACGAGGAGCCAAATGCTGTTATAACCCACTATCCACAAAACTCAACTAAAGAAACCCCATTCTAATATTTAAATCATCGAAAATAAAGGGGACTTAGAGGCTACCTTAGGCGTTTTTGTGATTCCGACGAGGTGGTGTTCTCTGAATCCAAAAGGTAAACCACTTTTCTCTCATTTTCTTCCTATTTTCCCAAAGAAAACCCCTATTTGTTTTTACTCTATTTTTTCGAACCCTCCTCCCTTTTAGTTTTTTTTTTATGTTTTTCCCTTTTCTTCTCTGATTTTTTCTTTTTTCATTATATTTTTTGTTCTCTCTATTTTTTTCAAAAATTTGAATTGATAAATCCCCTCTCTCTTCAGAACTGAATCCCCTCGTATCTCTCATAGTTTTTTCTTATTTCATGAGAATTTGTTGACAGCTATGGCACTATAGAAGATGATTTCCCTAATCTTCATTAAAATGCCATATCTTATTTTGATTTAGTATATATTTTTAATGGTTTTGGTATGGATATTTTTTGATTTTCTTTGCTTGTCATTGTTGATGCAAGATGATGATGACGGGGGTGGTTGAACTGTTGTCTAGATTGTCAGGAACGAGTGGCTGGAGCAGTGGCAGTGGTGCGGTAATGGCGAGAATGATTCTGGTGTGAGTGGTGGCGGATGGAAACCCTAGGGGTTTCAAACCCTAAGTTTAGCTCTATTGGGCTAGGTTTGGGCTTGTTAAGTTGGGCTTGGGTTTGGGTTGATTGGCCCTTGAATTGTATTTGGGCCCAGTTGGACTTGTTGTAATTGCCTACAATAATAAAAATAAAAAATTATAATTATAATTATAATTATAATTAAAATTCAATAATAATAATGATAATTAATATTTAGAAAATCATCCGGTGAAAAAAATGTCTACAATATTATTTTCACTTTTCCTCACACACTGCACAACTACATTTGCATAACATGAGCTAAAACCTCGCTCTGTCCAATTTAAGTAGGAGTGAGAAAACTACTCCCTCTTGTGGTTTTCACCTCCGTATGGGATAATGGATCACTTCTGGGGCTCACGCTTTATGGTCATCGTCATGGTTTTCACCTCCGTATGGACAGAAGAAGGTTTGTCCCCTCAAATTAAACTTGATCCGAAAGTCTTTGATGGGCTAGGATTGAGGTCTGGCAGCCCAAGGGGGCACTGACAATGAAAATTCAAGAACCTTTTACTTTAGAGCCGAACCAACATATAGTGAACCTAAAACCCAAACCTAGATAGAGCCTAACCCAAACCTTAAGAATCCCATGAGGAGAGTACACAAGGAAAATCTCTTTTGAGTCTTTTAAATTTTGTAGTTTAATTTTGTTTTTGAATAAATGTTTGAGAACTATAGATCATGCAGTTAGATTCTTTTTTTTTTCAAACGAGCATGTGAACTCGATGACATGAGGTTAGGATTTATATGTTGAACAAAGCATGTAGGTAGAAAACATGTCTAGGTAGAACTGTTATAAAAGCATGTTCGTGTAGATACCATGTTAGGTAGGATCTTTTCTTTTCATAAATATTTTTCTATTTTTTTGGTTAAGTGGTATTAAAAATTTCTTTTGTTTTATCTTATTTTTTTGTCTTTTGTTTGCATTTTCATTTTCACATCATAATCAAACAAGGTGTTATTTCACAAGTGATTGACCAAATTAGAAGGTTTTCATACTGACATAAGAGTTCCATAGCTAGGTAGTCAAATTCGTAAGGGAAATGACTTACAAACAAAGTTGATCGACAAGAGAAGAGCTCAAAGTTGATCGAAGACTCCTATTAAATGAACATAGATCGAGATGGTACCAAATAGTCAAATGCTAGTTAAGTCAAGAATGAGAAGATCCTTCACGAGATATCAAGGTTGCTTTTCTATTAGAGAATTCTATATAAATAGAGGTCTAGAGGTCCAACAATCATAGTAGATCAATTAAAATTAAGATAGGCGGATCATAATTTTGAGAAGTCCAACAATGGCTATAAAAACAACATAAAATCATGAGAAAGACCTAGATCAAGTAAATGAAGAAAATTAAGCTCGTTTGTCTAGTGTAAGGAGAACCTATGCTCTGATGAAGGTTGTTCTATGGTGGTCGCTTTTGGAATTAACACCTTGTGCATTTGTATTTGCATTCTTGTTTTGCATTAGCTTATTAATTTATTTATTTTGTTATTATTTCTTTTATAATAATTCTTGTCATTTTCTTACCTTATTTGTACTAACTTGTTTTTATGTTACTTTTCTTTTTGCTTTCATCACATGATCATGACATAATCAAAAGGTATTGATTTGTGAGTGGTCATCAGAGTAAAAGGATTTCATGATGGACAAAGGGTTTTATGATCAAGTAGACTATAACATAGTTAGGGAATGACATCTTGAGGAAGCTCCGAGAATAGTGGAGAGCGATGCATCCAAATATTGTATATCCGGGGAAAAGTAAATGGAGATAAGAGAGATGGGAGAACAAATGCCCAAGATGATGGATAGAATAGTTGATTTGGCCAAAGGAAAATAGACTTCTGTAAAAGAAAGGAAGAGGTCGATGAAAATAATCACGCGATGTCAAATGCACAAGGGATTACTTTAGATCAAGTTGATCCTAGCAATTTTGAGAAATCATGCATAATCACCATTCATATGAACAAGTTGTCTAGAGACACCAAGGAAATGGTGATAACTGTAGAAGTTCATAAAGATAAAAAGAAGTCATGCAATCAGAACTCGTGGGTATTTTAGCGTCTACTCCCAACGTCAGGGGAAATAAACTTGACGACTCCAGTTCAATCCAAGTTGAGAGGTGGCTTTCATTTTGATTCTATCCTTATATCATATAAGGAGTTGTATGCTAATCTTTTAGAAGCCCAAGAAGTGGCCTCACATTATGTGGAACCTTGGCAACCTCCATATCCAAATTTGTCAATACCATTTTTTACTTGGGCGGGGAAAAACTAGGTACGACTTCGGGAAATTCTTTAAAAAGATTTTGAAATGTGAGGAGTCACCACCTATCATTTTAAGGTACGATCGGGACACCATAAAAGCCAGGTGATTTTAATAAAATATTTTATTTTTATCAAAATACCAAGTTTAAGGTCTACGAAACTAGAAAATAGGTTCGGGAGTCGGTTACATATGGGGAAGGATTAGCACCCCCATAGCACCCAAAAATTGGTACCTAGTTGATCACCCTATATTTAAAATTTAAAATTTTGAGTTCGAACTTTATCTAATTTAAAATCATTAAGAAAGTAAAGTTGAAAAGTGTATTTGTTTATTAAAACCCATATCATTCGCCCTCTATCATGAATGCGGGAGATCAACTATTGCACCCAATAACTTGATATAGCCTTGATTTTAGAAATCATGAAGGAGTATTGAAAAGGATGTCGACCTATTTCAGGAATCACCAGTAGTCACCCCCTGAGCATACTTGCGAGAGATATACTATTGACTCTCTAATAAGTGAAAATTGCCTTAGGTTTTAAAATAATATGAAATCAAACAATTTATTATTAACCCTAATTAACTAAAAGTAGATTAAGGTTTTTTCTGTCTTAAAATGTCAAATTATGAAAATTAAAGAACCTAAACCCATAAACCTAAAAATATAGGTTCTAATATTAACCCTGTTTGCTTTTAATCAATTATTGAATAGAATAATTGAGATGGTCCCTTGAGCATTTAGGCGAGGGCCAACTCGGATTATTCCCTAAATTAAAAGGACTATATTGAAATCTAGCTAAAATTAGAGGCTCTATTTAACCTATTTAATTATATTAATTTAAAATCAAATTGAAGATTTAAGGACTAAAATGCAAAAGATCTAAACTCTAGAATTCTAAAAATCTAAAGTTCAAAGACCTAACTCAATAATCTAAAATTAAAAGATTAATCAACAATTCAAAATTCTAATAATTATCTAAATTAACCTATTAGAAATTAAGGGATTAAATTAAAATAGTTTTTAAAAATAGTCGATGATTAGCAAATTAAGAGTTTGAACAATCAACTCGAGTAATTGGCATCACATGTGAAAACTCAAATCGAATTGCGACCTAATTGAAACTAAGGTGACATCCTAATCATTAGATCCAATTTGGTTTACCAATCTAATCTATGGACAAGTTAAAAAATAGTTAAATAAAATTAAAATAACAAATCCATTTAAAATAAATAATAAACAAGCAAAAATAAAAAAATAAGTAAAGTATGTAAGGATAAAATTGCATTAATAGTAAATTACAGGGATTAAAAAGAATAAATTAAACATGTAAGAGAGACCAAATTAAAATGAATTAAAAATTAAGTGATTAAATCAAAATAGAATGCAAAACAGGTTAATGACTAAAATACAAAAACATACCGAAAATTTAGGGGTTTAAACACTAATTATCAATTTTTTAAAACCTAAAATGAACTATTAAATAATGAATGTGAAATTACGAAATTAGTCCAGCCAAATTAAAATAAAATTAAAGAGACACTATATACGACCAAAATACAAAAAGCCGCTAAACTTAGAGGGACTAAACAACAAATATTCCAATAAATATTTAACATATAATAAAAAAGGGTAAATAAAAATTCAGTCCTCATAGATGACTAGAATGCAAAAAGGTGCTAAACTTAGAGGACTAGACAATAAATAACCCAATAAATGTATAACACACATGAAAAATGGTAAATATAAATTTTATTCCTTACAGGTGACCAAAATGCAAAAACGAGCTAAACATAAAGGGACCTAAACATGATTTTACACAAAAATTCTATAAAACCTACTTTTTTAATTTTTTTACTTTACCCGAAAATCCCAAAAAAATGAAACTCTCTCCCCTCTCTACTCTCTCTCAGTCGGCCCATTGCCGAGCACCTCACACCACTGCTCCAGCCACCGTTTCGGCCGCCACACACGGTGGTCAGAATTCCTAAACCTATCCCAAAATAAGAAAAAGCCCCGATCTACTACCCTATATGCCTTTTTGGGGTAAAACGTCTGAAAACTACCCCTAGACATAAAAGAAAATGCTACGACGCTCGACCTTCCCTCACTCCGACCACCGTGGAGATGAAACGACCTTTTGGTTCATCTCCCCTCTTAGGTAACCGCTCAAACTCTCCTCTTTTTTTTATTACTTGCATAGTCTTTTTGTTTTTTTAAACTGAAAAAGTAGAAAAAATACTTGAATTTTTTTGCATTGCTTCTTAAAATGGGAAGAAAAGGTCCCCTTCTCTTAAAACCGGTGCGTGTTTTATACCCAACTTTGCAAATTTTTCCATAAAAAAAAATCCTGACATTACCTTGTAACTTGTAATTGATGCTGAGTTTGTGTGGCGTGAAGTGTTGGAGCAACAATCTTTTTTCTTGGGGCAGAGCACGGTAGGGCATGGTGGCAGTAGCTGAGGAGGCTATGCTAGGGCTAGGGATAAGTTTAGGTTAGGTTTTAATTTGGGCTCGGGTTTGGGTTTGGTTTAGGCCCGAGATTGGGTTTGGTTTGGGCCCGGTTTTGGGTTTTGTTTGGTCCCAGTTCTGTAAATGGGTTTCATAATATATTTGAAGTAATAAAAAATAAAAATAATAAAAAGAATGTTGGTTACAACTGCCACTTTTTGCTTATTTTTGTGGAACGGGAATGAAACAAAGATATAAAGCGCCATTTTTTTGCTCAATCTCTGTTCTTCGAGCTGCGAGTTCTTCTCATTATGAATAATTCCATTGGAAATATTGATCCACCTATTTCTCTGATGGATTCAAATAAAGTGTTTATTCTAATCAAACACCATATGCGATGGATGAGCAAAGGTCGGTGTTGTTTCAACTCCTTATATGATGGAAACGAGCTACGGTTGAACAAGTTCTTCTCATTATGAACTTCTTCTCCCTCATCGATGAGTTATTCTCATTATGAACTCTCTACTGAAAATGTTTATCCATCTCCTTCTATGATAGAATCAAACAAAGCGATGAGGTTGGTCCTAGTCCATATGTGATGGATGAGCTAATTATTGGTAATGTTTCAACTACTTATATGATGGAAACGAGCTAAGGTTGAACAAGTTCTTCTTCTTATTATGAACTTATTGTCCCTCATCAAATGAGATCTTATCATTATGAACCCTTCCATTGGAAATGTTGATTGGTTTATCCTCTCTTTGAAGAGTTTTAAACCTGCAAAAGCTTATCATATGTTAGTGATTGTATTTGAAATACCCAAAGGTGGTGACCCAATGTTCCTCAATTTTTCTAGGACCCATTTCTTTCAATGATAAAAAATATGGATTGATTCTTTGCCGAAATCATCTTCTTCCCTTTTGAAGTTTTGAGATGAAATCTCTGTTGAATTTTTAAATTCCTGTATGATGTCCAAAACTTGATGAAACATAAATGTGTTCCTATTTTTACAAATGTCTAAGTATGTATGATGTGATTTTATGTTTTGAATTCTAAGGTCTTGTAAATCTTTGTTTTACTTTTTTATATTCGTCGAGTTCTTTTCTTTGTTGAGTCTTTTTCTGATCCCTAATCATATCCTTCTTTATATAAAATCAAGATTGTTATCTTAATAATCTAAGTATGCCTCTGCCCGGGAGCGGCTAGAGATATGCCTTGGAACGAATTGTGTCATTATCTTTTCATTACTTATTTTGTCATTTGGGCTATTAACATCTCTTGCGTCGCCTTTTGTCAACCAATTGCTTCAATGAGTGTAAATATTGACTTGGTGGATTGCCTTGGATTCCCAATATTTTATAGGGTAATTCAAAAGTAATACCAAAAAAATATTTGTTTGGAATTGTATTATGTTAGGTTGTTGTAACATGAAAAAATGAATGATTTGAAGATTGAAATAATAATCATGAAGTTTATTGACAAAATATAGGTTTTTACACAAAGTCATGGAAATCGAAAGAATTTAATAGAGACTTTGGAAGCAAATAGAATATGTCATAATGAATTCTAGCACCAGTGTTCATGAATCAATTAATTTAACATCTCGAGGTGATCATCTGTCTAGGAGATCTCAATGTAGTGGAGCTCTTTGAAGATGTGAAGTCTTTCATGAACTACTAGGCCTTTGAGAGGGTTTATTTGCTGGATGCCCTAACATCAAAATGCATTTGAGTCATCTTTTCAGGTTTTCAACTCAAATCCTTCCCTTTATTTCAAGACGCCATTTACAGGTTTTCATCTTGAACCCTCCTTTTTATTTTCATTATTCTTTTTCTTTTTTTCTTTCTTTTTCATTTATTTCTTTTCCTTTTTTTTTCTTTTTCTTTTTCTTTATTCTTTATTCTTTATTCTTTATCTTTTTCTTTATTCCTTTTCCTTTTCCTTTTCCTTTTTCTTTTTCTTTATTCCTTTTCCTTTTCTTTTTCTTTTTTATGCATAACATTTCTTGACAGAGTGTGAATTTATTAGGTTCCTCATCACTCTTTCATCAATCTCTGCCAAAATCAATGCTCATCCGGAAAAGGCATTTTTGACAACGTATGTACCTTCCTAATTATGGATCCATTTTCCATGAAAATCTTTCTGGATTGTTAAGATATTTTTAAGCACTAGATCACTCTCTCAAAACTCTCTGGGGTGAATTTTCTTATCATGGGCTCTCATCATCCTTTTTTGGAACATTTGTCCATGACATATAGCTTTCAGTCTCTTCTCTTAAATATGATTCAATTGATCAACCCAGGACTGAACTCATTCAGTTCATCTAACTATACTTTTTCTGAGACTTGAAGTGATGGAATTTCAACCTCAATGGGTACAATTGCCTCTGTTCCATATACCAAAGAGAAAGGCGATGCACCTATCGATGTGTGCATAGTCGTCCTATATCCATATAAGGGTAATCTCTCATTCCAATCTCTATAAGTTTTGTAGTATTTATAATGATTCTTTTGATTTTTTTCCACTGCTTCAACTACCCTATTCATTTTTTGGCGGTAGGTCACGTCATTGGCATGTTTTATCTTGTACTGCGTAAGAGTTAATCTATCATTTTGTTATTCAAATTAGTAGCATTATATGTGATGATTCTTTCTAGTAGCCCATATCGATAGATTATTTATCTCTTTATGAACTTGCAAACTGTAGATTTTATGATACTGGAATAAAAAGAAGCCTCTACCCACTTAGTGAAATAATAAATTGCTACTAAGATGAATCGATTCCCATTTGAAGCTTTTGGTGTGATTACCCCAATGACATCCATAACCCACATGGAAAACGACCAAGGTGAGCTCATAACATGTAAAGAAAAAGGTGGTGCTTAAAATTTATCAGCATATATCTGGCATTTATGGCATTTTCTTACATAATTGACGCAATTTGTATGCATCGTGACCTAATAGTATCCATACCTCATGTTCATCCTGTCTATAGATAAACCATTTACATGTGTTCCACATGTTCTGCCATGCACCTCTTTCATTACACTCTTTGCTTCTTTGGCAATCACATATCTTAATAAAACTTGATCACTGCCCCTTCTGTATAAGATCTCTTCATCAAGGAATTATCCAACTGTCATTTTTTTGATTGTTTTCTTATCAGTTTCAGATACACCAGAAGGATATGTTTGGTATCTTATATACTGTAAGATATCGTGGTACTATGGATGGCCATCCACTTCTTCTAGAAAATAGCAATGTGTCAGAGTCTTATACACTTGTATAATTATTGGCATTATTTTTGTCTTCTTATTAGCCTTAAACATTACAACCAATGTAGACAAAGCATCGGTCATTTGATTGTCTTCTCGGGGAAGACATCTAAATGTATCATCCTCAAATTTTTTTCAATAGTTCGATGACCAAATTTTGATATTCAATTAGTTTCGGGTCCTTTGACTCTCATTCTCCCCTTTATTGATACACTACTAATGAGGAATCTCCATATACTTTAAGTTTTTTGACCTTTCTTTCAATGGTTGCCTTTAACCCCATAATGCATGCTTCATATTATTCCATGTTGTTGGTGCAAAAGGATTTCAATCTACTTGTGAAAGGATAGTAGATTTCTTCTGGGGAAATCAACACTGCCCAATTCCTCTCTCCAAAGCGTTAGAGGCTCCATCAAAGTACAATTTCTAGGATTTTAAAGTTTAAAGGCTCGTGATCTTCTGAGGAACAACTCGAAAGAAAGTTAACTATGACACACCTTTTTATTGCCTTTTGGCTCACATGGACAATATCGAACTTAGACAACAACATCTTTCACCTAGTCAGTCTTCCTGTCAGAGTAAGAGATTTAATCAAATATTTTAATGGATCCATCCTCGATATCAACCATGTGGTATAATATAACATGTATTGCCTAAGTCTCCAGGTTGCCCAAACTAAAGCACAACACAGTTTTTTGAATCAGTGGGGGAATTGGACATGTATTTCAAGATAATTTTTTCCTGAGCAATTTTAACACCATATCGCTCTTATCGGTCAACTGAGAAATGAATCGAGATATATAATTTAGTCTTCCAAAGAACCCTTGAACTTTTCTGCGTGTGAGGTGCTAGAAGATGTTGAATTACCTTAACTTTATCTGGATCGATCTCGATTCCTTTCTAACTTACCACGAAGCCAAGTAGTTTCCCTGATTTTACCCTAAATGTGCATTTGGCTAGATTGAGCTTTAATTGGTACTTTCTCATTCTTTGGAACAATTTTCTCAGATTCCGTATATGCTCTTCTTCTGTTCGGGATTTGGCAATCATGTCATCCATGTATACTTCAACTTCCTTATGCATCATGTCATAGAAAAGAGTTACCACGGTTCTTTGATAGGTTGCCCCAGCATTTTTCAACCCAAATGGCATCACTTTATAGCATAACACCCCATATGGTTATAAAAATCATTTTTTCCATGTCCTCAGGATTCATTTTGATCTAATTATATCCCGAGAAGCCATCCATGAAGGAAAACCATTAATGCCCTAACAGTGTTGTCCACTAGAGTATCTATATGAGGCAAAGAAAAAATGTCTTTCGGGCTAGCCCTATTAAGGTCTCGATAATCCACGCACATGAGAACCTTCCCATCTTTATTAGGTACATGAAATATATTGGCTACCCATTCAGGATACTTTGCCTCTTGAAGGAAACCTGCATCGATATGTTTTGCCACTTCCTCTTTGATATTTAATAACATTTCTGGCTTCATTCTTCTAAGTTTCTGTTGAACTGGCTTGTATTCTGGTCTAATTAGAAGCTTATGGACCACTATATCAGTGCTTAACCTAAGCATATCTTGGCACAACCATGCAAAGATGCCTTTAAACTCTTGGAGCAAACTTATCAATTCTAGCCTTATTCAAGCGGTAGAGTAGTGCCAATTTTTATATCTCTCTTCATATAAGTTGTTCTCAAATTCACAAGCTTTGTTTCTTCCTTGTGGTGTAGAATTTGTTTCTCTTCTTTTTCCACCAATCTTAATAGCTCATTAGGAACTTCACAATCTTCTTTATCTTTGCACTCATTGACTTCTTCCAAACACAAATGTCGCTCAAAATCTATCTTGTAACTGGCCTCAGGAACACGCATGCTAGTATTATTGTGACATTTGCATAAACTTTGGCTTGGATGTATTGGAATATGAATGTAAAGAATGAACAATATAAAATAAAGAATATGGTGCAAAGAACGCGATGCAAAAAAGTGAAGAATGAAAATGATTGACATTTGAGAAAACAAAAAAAACCTTTCATTAATCAACTTTGATAACATTGATTTTTACAAAAATGTTCTTTTATATACTTTAAAATTCTAACACATGTTATCTTTGGATATTACTTTGAATTAACCCTAAAAACTACAGGGAGGTCCTCAGCTATCCAGTTGTCG
Source organism: Hibiscus syriacus (assembly GCF_006381635.1). Classification (NCBI taxonomy): domain Eukaryota; kingdom Viridiplantae; phylum Streptophyta; class Magnoliopsida; order Malvales; family Malvaceae; genus Hibiscus; species Hibiscus syriacus. The sequence continues at coordinate 926,278 of NW_024063145.1, read as the reverse complement.
AGTTCTTCACTAAGGAAGCAAGGATTAATTCCAGCTAAAACTTTCGAAGTTGGTTGCCCCTGCTAATCATGTTGACAGAAAGTCCTTTCAAAGCTTCTCCCTTCAATTCCTATTCTTTCGTCAGCTCCTCAGTCTTGATAGTATTGGTCAGTTGCTGCTCCATGTCGTACGCTCATCTGAATTTGAAAGAGTTCTTTTGGGGATAAAAGAAAATGTGTTCCATAGGGTTATCATATCTTTTCATTATGGTTTTTTTTTTCTTCAAATTTCTTTCTCAGCTCATGGCCCTGTTGTTGGAAGGCGGGCTTGAATCCGAGTCCAAAATGGTCCCTCTTCCATTCGATGGGTATGGGTCATACCATTCCCTATAGATTCCTACCTAGTCCCTTTCAAGTCTTTGCTCCTCTTCCTAGAGTTTTCCTTACTACCATCTTGGTACAATCAAATAGCATGGGACATGGAATTTTTACTTCTTTCGGCTATATATGTTACATTAATGAACTCTAAGGCCCCGAAGGAGAATTCCAAGACATCATCATTGACATCGATATATGGCGCATCGAATGTTATAGAAGCAATGATTTCTTCTTTAGTCCTGATGTTGACCAGCTTCCCATCAATCATGAATTTTAATTTTTGATATGGAGACGAAGGAACTGCCCATACAACGTGGATCTAGGGTCTTCCCAATAAGTAGTTATAGGTCGGGTGGATGTCCATCACCACAAAGTCAATTTTGTAGATGGCAGGTCTAATCAACAAGTGTATATCTATTTTCCCATCACGTCTTTTTGGATTCCATCAAACACCCTGACAACATTGTGATAAGCTCTCATGTGTGAGCTATCTTTGGGCATCCTTGGGCAGGACATGGTCATGGCAGTAAGTAGGGATATTTAAAGGTTTTATTGATCACATCCCTTCTTTCGAGATCTCGTCATCAGTGAATGTGATATAGTATCTGTAGCTATATTTCCCATGATTCAGTCTAATTTATATGTTGATATATCCTCAAGGACAAATGTTTGGTTTAGCACTTTCAACAAGGCGTTCCGATCTACCTATTAGTTTATTAACTTATCCAATATTGAGACTTTGGCCTGCTTCTTGTGAAGCTGCTCTACTTCGTTGTATTCACTATGCTTTAAGAACCACAGGAATTCACGAGCTTGAGCTTTAGTCACTGACTCATTAATGATTGGTGGAGGTTCTTCGCTAAATATTTTTGGCACTATTATTGCCTTGGATTTGGCTTTCTCCTTGTTTTCCTCTATTGATCAAGCCCCATGATATGCAAAGCGTCATCCAGCCATTACAAAGGATCAGGAGCAATGCTGAGTAAAACCCTAGCAGGAAGATCAGCCAACCGAAGAACCTCCTGAGCATGAGGGTAAGAGCGAACAACATGGATAATTGTTTCTTCACAAGTTCGGCACAAAGAGCAAACTCAATTCAAAAGCCCAGCAGTTTTCATGCTAGAACCAACAGGCATAGCATCTCACGTCATTCTCTAAGCAAATATCTTTATCTTAGGAACAACCTTAAGCTTAGATATAATGTTTAAAAGTTTGGAAGACTAATCTTGAACGTGTAGAATCCAGGGATTTAGATAGTGTTAGCAGTCACGTTTTCGGTCGCGTCGCGTTTATCGCGGTTGCGGATTACGGATGCCATCGCGGTCACTACGGGTGTCACGGTCGTGAATTTTTTTAAATTTCACACAACTTATTTTAAAATATAATAACAATAATTAAAATTATAAGGAATCGTTTTTAATGATTTTTAGAATGTTTTCTAATCGAAAGTGACATATTTAAAGAACATAAAATTGTTAAATCAAATAGAATTAAACTAAAAATGTAAAATTTAAATATTAGAAATTTTGATTACTCAAAATATGACTAAATTAATTGAAAATTAAACTTTACAATCTAAATTAAGAATTAAATTATAGAATTTGAAAAGGTGAGAGATGTTAAAATTATAATTCTGATATTATAAAATTTATTTTAAAAAATATAAGGTGGGAGTGGGCCAGCACTGGCCTTCAAAAATACCCAAATCCCAACCTTCACCTTCATATCCTCATCAAAAAATTTTTACAGTTTCACAAACCATACGTTTTCACTGTTTCACATTCACTCACAAACCCAGAACTAATATTTCTAGCTCCCCTGCTTTCAACTCCTGCAAGTTCCAGTCAGATGACCACGAAGATTCCTCCTGGTACTGCTTCGTTTCCTTGGGTATAACCCCTTTCTTCCTTTTACTTTCTTCTTCCTCTTTCAACCGTAGAAATTTCAGGTCATCGTGGGAAAAGATGAAGACACAAATTTTTTTCTTCTAATTTCTAAACCTAGATCTAGTTTCTTTCAACCGTAGAAATTTCTGGTCTTTTTTATTGATTTTATTTATTTTGCAATAACGGTGGAATAACTCTTATAGCGTCCCGTTATTAACGCTTCCCACCGTAACCCGTTAAATTACGGGCGTGATAGACCGTTATTTATGTGAATCCGTTACCCACCGCTAAAATCATAAATACCAGTTTCGAACGACGACGCTACCACGAAATTATGGCCGCTATAGCGTTTTCAGTCCGTTATTTGAAACCCTGTAGATTACTATAGCCAGAAATAACCAAATCTAACATTATAGATCCTCGAATCATGAAAATCCCCCCACAATAGAATCCGTTTTACAAGGAGCAATAGGAACTTGGAGAACTAAATCAGCATCCTCCCTAATAAAAACACTACAAACCAGGCACTCGTTCTAGTACTTTGTCCCTGACAACATAAATTCTTAGCAGCAAATTGGGTTCTAAGAATTTTCCATATAATAACTACTCATACGAATAACATTAGGTCCTCCCCAGCTATCACCAAGTAACCTCGTATTACTATCAATCCCACTCTCCAAAATAGACTCCCAGAAAGTGCCAAAAGAGTGCGATGCAAACCTTTCCAAGTGAAGGAGTTGTTGTCTCCAATAGTGGCATGGAGATATACCCAGAACGGAAACATTTGATAGGAAAGACCCAGCTAAATTAACTATGTGGCTATTTAATAAGGCGCCAAATTTTCTTACTAAGAAAAGCCATGTTAAAGCTACGCATGTCCCAAAAACCTTTGTCGTCAGCACATTTAAGTCGACACATAGTTTTCGAAGTGACAAGTGGCCAACCATGTTCATAAATATTCCCCAACCACCAATAGTGACGCATCATAGCAACCATGTCATTGATGGAATCTCAATGAGAAGGAAACAAGTCATGAAATATTGTGGATGGCTTGAGCAACGTGTCACGGATGATAGGGGAGCGGTGGTGAGTTAATGAACATTGCTCTTGTTGAAGAATCAAACCTAGAAAGCTCTAGACTCGATGAAGAACAATGGGGACTGAATAGGAGAAGGTGGCGGCAACAAGTAGGGTTCTTTAGGGGTTCTTTTAGATGCTAGAAATAAGGTAAAAATAATATTATAATAATATAAACAAAAGATAAAGAACTTAAAAATAAAGTATGATAATCAAGAAATCAAAAGATCTCCCTTATGAAGGTGGATGTAAAAGGTGATGATGGGGAGGATGAATTTGTGGAAAATAGATGGATAATGTCCTATCGAACCCTCGTAGTCGCAATGAAAAGGCAAACACAATAATATGACTCTAACCAATCCTACTAGTCGCGATGAAAAGGAAAATTGGAGTGTGAAGATTAATCTCCCTCACAAGAACTTAAAAGAACTCAGGAGAAGAAGCTTCGAAGGCACAAGGCAATCAACACTTGCAAAAACAACTCTGGTTGTATTATTAATCAAATAAATATGTCTTACATAGTTGAATGAAGTCTCCTTTATATAGGGGCTAAGTTCTAAAGGTCCTAAATAACTAATGAATAAAATAATAACAAACTAAACATGTCTTAACTTTATTTCCTAATAAAATAATAATAACTAAAAATAATGTTTTAACTCAAACTTAATTCCTAATAAAATAATAAATCTAATCCTAAAAGATAATTCATCATCCTATATTAAAGTATATTACTAATAATCAATATAAATATTGAAAATTTGTAATATTTACAAAATCACATATTAATCTCGTATAGGAATTTCTGCATGTGTTGTCTTCACTAAAATGAATGTATCTTGAGTTCTTGAATCGGATTGATACGATTCAAGAACCGTTGGAAAGATAAGAGATAGAAGGTTGTATCTCCAGAAGACATATTGACCAATTAAAATCATGATCTCATTCAAAAAGTCATCGTAAGGTTTTTGCTATTCTGGTCTTCTTTTCCAATGCTTGGACGAGTAGATCATTTGGAAGATTTATTACTTTTCCTTTGATGTGAGCCTTGTGATGCATGTATCATCCTCCCTTAATTTAAAAATATTCAACCTCGAATCTCAAAAATTAAAGGGAGCAACATTAGAATCGTTTAATGATTCATTCACATTATGCTTACCGAATAAATATGCTTTGAATCTTCGAGACTTTGTTCTTCTAATAGTTCAAGTAGAAAAATTAGTCCAAAGAAGCATGTATTATGGAATCTGGTGCATGTATCATTCCCTCACTCCTCAAAAGGATTCATCCTCGAATCTGAAAATCCAAGAGAAAGAGAATTAGATGTGTTGAAAGGAAATTTTGTGAAACATTTACCAAGATCAATGTGACATGTCTTTATGCATTTTATTCGAGGTTTTTTCTTTGTAGGAATTGATTTCTTGTATTCTTGAAATCCTCTTTTGCATACAAGTCTTGTAATATGATGTTTAGGTTGAAATTGAGCATGGTGGTGGCTACTGTTGGCTTTCATTATGATTACTTCATATATTCTCTCCATGGTTTGCCTAGTGTGTGGCGAGAATGAGTGTTGAAAAAACATGTCAACTGGTTTGTGAAAGTAATCCCTTAAGTCTCCTAAGTGTGGTTTATGAATTATAAATTCTCGGGAGGAGATTTTTGGACTACAAAACCTTTGTGGTAATGCATAGTCTATTGTGTTTTGCTTAACTCGATCTTTTATGCACTTAAAGGAGTTGTGTTTAGTATGGATGACAACTTCCAGAGTCTTACCTTGTAAAAAGGAGAAGTATGTTACAATATCATTAAAATGAGTAGTAAAATGCTTACCTTTAGACTCTCGTAAATCGTGACTCTTTATTGATATGACATAGTGATTAGGGCTTTCAGGTGGTAACCCATCTTGAGGGTCACCTAGCACCATTCAATAACTTTTGTTGATGGAAGATGGTATGGGCCAGTCTCATTTTGCTTTCACTTTTTCATCATTTACATGGATTCCCTGTAAACTAACTATAAAGCCTGTGGAGTTGCTCAAATCATGTTCTGTCATTAAGATTGCGTCACGACTAAGGCTTTCTTGGATGCAACCTTTTTGTAAGAAATATAACTTTATGGTTTCTTCGAGATTGTATGTTTGACGAGGTATGATGGAACCTTGAATTAGATTGGTTTGTTTTCCACTTTTCGGTGGTAATCCGTCAGGTGGATCACCTATCACTTCTTGAAAATCCTGTAAAATAGATGAAAACACACTAGGAAAATCCTTATTAATGTTGAAAATCGAAACAATTGATTCCCTAAAGCGAACAAGGATGCAAGGTTGTTTGTAAAAAAGGTTCTCTCTCAATTATTTTGTGCTCGCACATAGATTTTGGGTCACTTTTTTCTTCTCACAATTAGTTTCACTCACCTCCCATGGGTCCTTATTCTTTTGGCTTTTGTAACTAGTGACCTCTTTTGTTTTTGTCTCTTTCTCAACTTTTTCTTTTTTTTCCCTACCTCCTCACAAATTCTCATTTGATCTTTAGGGGCTGGAGGTGTGTCATTCTTTGCTGGTCATTGTTTCTCCTTGTTAGGTTTGTCATCTCTCGGCTTTTTTGAGAAGGTGGAGTAGAAGATGGTGAAGGATTTGAAGGATTTGTGCTTCGATTGTTATTGACTTCTTTGGTGTATCTTCAAGGTTTTTGTACCCATTAAGGTCAATAAGATCAGTGATGTTTGAGTTCAAGTAGATGATGAATCTTGACACGATGTTCTTTCTTCTTTGGTAATACCCTTTGAGTAAGGATTGCATCTCCTTGTAGTAGTCTTCAACTGAACTTCTACCTTGTCGAAGTCGTTGTAGTCGTAGTTTAACTTCTCGTGTATAATGTGTCGGTAGGAATCACTTCCTCATGGTTTGTTTGAGGTCAGTCCAAGAAGTGATTGCTTGAATTTGGAAGTTCTCAATATTTTTCCTTGTTTGCATCCACCACGTGTGAGCATATCATTCGAATCTCATGGTGATAAGGGGATCTTATTCAGCTTGGGGGCAGTCATGGTATGCGAACATGAGATCAACTTTTCCTTCCCAATCGATGTACTTGCCTGCATCATTCTCTCCTTTGAAAGACAGGATTGCGAACTTTGGTTTTGCAAAGAGTTGGGTGCTTGGAAATGTGGTTGTGCTCGTTTGGGTACCAAAAGTTTAGTATTGTTTTGTATTGGATTATGGTTGGGTAGATCCAGTTGTGGTTCTTGTCATCTCTCACGATATTGTTAAGTTCATCAAATCTTTCAAATTGAGTCATGAGTCGTGCAACAACAATAACACTCAAAAGAAAATTTTAAAGTAAATTAAAAATAAAAGAAAGATAGTTTAACAAAAAGAAATCTCACAAGTTACTCCAAGAAAGTAACACATCGAGAGGCAAGTAAGCACATCTTGTACTCTTTAAAACTCACTTTACCAAGTAGTCTTCCACAGTTTGTATCGAAGTTTGATTACTAGCAAAGGCGATAAGAAAACTTAAAAGCTCTAAGAGGCCAAACAAAAGTTAGACTCCAAGAGAACGAGAATGTAAAGAAGGAAGAAGTATGCAAACTTTAGTCCTACTAACACATGAAAGATAATGTAGTAGATAATCTAAAAGAACAATAAAAAGGAAAACAAAAGAACCTAAAGCACTAAGAGTCAAAGGAAAAAAAGAACCAAACCAGAAACCTAGAAAATGTTGGGTCAACTTGAGCAACGGTTTTTAGGGGTTTATCGGTGTCCAAAAATTCTGAAAAAATTCTTGAATGTCTTTCAACGTGTGCAGAAATCACCTGTATATTCAGAACCAAATACCTTTAGCAGTATCCAATAGACTCTATTGAAATGTGAGTTCTCAAACAGTCTGGTTTTCGTGATCCCTTTTCTCGAAGGTGTTCTTGATCTCCAAAAATTCTGATATTTTTTTTTGTGAATGATCTTCAATATATGCAGCTTCAATCTGGAAATTTTCACCACAAAATTCCTCATATAGAATTTTCAAGAAATTTGACAAGATTCTAGACCGACTCTGCCAATGAAACTTGAATGTTGTATTTGAAGGCTCTAATGAACTTCGATCAGAGTGAATTTTGGACTGGAGATTACTCTTAGGATGAATATGAGATCTGGAGAAAATCAACCATAAATTCCTTCGTTTGCAATTGTTTTTTGAATTTTTGGATTTTTTCGTTTTTTTGTTGAAAAAAAAGTAAACTAACAAGAAGGACTTGAATCTAAATTAAAATTAAATAAAAAGAACCTGAAATGATGAATATTTTGTGAACTAGCTCCGTTGGGGTTCCTTGACAGTTTTGTGTGCAAGAACAAGCAAGATTGCTTGCTTATTTCCACGGATTGTCCCAAATCTGATACCAATTGATAGGGGAGTGGTGGTGGGTTAATGAACGTTTCTCTTGTTGAAGAATAAAACCTAGAAAGCTCTAGACTCGATGAAGAACAGTAAGAAATGAATAGGAGAAGGTGGCGGCAATAAGTAGGGTTCTTTGGGGTTTTTTTAGGTGATGGAAACAAGGTAAAAATAATATTTTTATAATATAAACAAAAGCTAAAGAACTTAAAAATAAAGTATGATAATCAAGAAATCAAAAGATCTCCCTTGCGAAGGTGGATGGCAAAGGTGATGATGGTGAAGATGGATTTGCAAAAAATAGATGAATAATGTCTTATCAAGCCCTCCTAGTCGCAATGAAAAGGAAAACATGATAATATGACTCTAACCAAACCTCATAGTCACGATGAAAAGGTAAATTGGAGTGTAAAGATTAATCCCCCTCACAAGTACTTGAAAGAACTTTAGGACATGAAGCTTCAAATGTACAAGGCAATCAGAACTTGCAAAAACGAACTCTCGTTGTATTATTAATCAAAGAAATCTATCTTACAAAGTTGAATGAAGTCTCCTTTATATAGGGGCTAAGTTCTAAAGGTCCTAAATAACTAATGAATAAAATAATAACAAACTAAACATGTCTTAACTCTAATTCCTAAAAATAATAATAACTAAAAATAATGTTTTAACTCAGCCTTAATTCCTAATAAAATAATTAATGTAATCCTAAAAGATAATGCATCATCCTATATTAAATTATATTACAAATAATTAATATAAATATTGAAAATTCATAATATTTATAAAATCACATATTAATCTCGTTTAGGAATTTATACATGCACTATCTTTATTCAAATGAATGTAACTTGAATTCCCGATATCGGATTGATATGATTCAAGAACCGTTGGAAATATAAGAGAAATATGGTTGTATCTCCAAAAGACATGTTGACCAAATAAGATCATGATCCCATTCAAAAACTCATTGCAAGCCTATTGCTATCCTGGTCTTCTTTTCAAAGCATTGTGATGCAAGTATCACGAACCGCGAATTTGTGGGTGAGGTTGACCCAAACAAATTCCCGTGGGGCCTCAAACAACACAATAAAAGATGCTCCCACTATGGTGCCAAGACCAATACCTACCAGGGTGCGACAGACGTAACCCAAGCAACCCACAAGGGCTACGCCGAGAGCAAGGCACACATAGAGCCGAGTAGGGTCAAGACACACCCACCCCAAGCTACGCACAATCACGGCCATCAAACAACAAGGGTCTCCTAGGATCGTGACCACCGGACACCAAGGTGCACCTAGAGTCGAGGCCAACGCACAACAAGGCCAACTGAGGGCACTAGCTAGCAAGCAACGAGACGTACTCAGGGTCGGGGCCAACACATCCTAGAAATAAGATGAACACAAAAAGAAGGATACTTGGGGGCGAGGGCAGCACACATCAGGGCACACAAGGCCAAGGCCTACGCACACTGAGGGTACATCGAGGTCCTAGGCCGGTACTGACTTAGGGCCCTTCAACCTAGTAAAGTAGGCCATTCCTTGCATAGTCCTTGTTTGAATAGGACTCAAACATTAGAGTTTCAACTAAAGTAAAAGTTTTACTTGTAATTAGACTAGGAGTAGTCATGAGATGTAAGGAAACTTCATTATAAAAGGAGGCCTCCCACCTCCCTTGGACATAGAGAGTTTTGTGTGAATAAACTCATATATTCGTGCACAAAAATTTCCCCACACACGTTTACTTACATTTTTATGCTTTTCTATCGTGCTTATCGCTATAGCAACATTAACCGAAGAGTTTAGGATGACTTAGACGCCGAGAAACCGAACGAAGCATATAAGGGTCGTACGGACCAGCTAGCCGACAGTCTAATCCCGTGTTAAGTGGTACCAGAGCCAAGTTCGTGACTAGATGATATGGCTTCACAACGTGGCGAGGAAAAAACATCTGAGGGCGTCGAGATTCGCAATAAGCAAAGAACATCGAAGGACATGCTCATATCGCTCCAAGATAAGATCACCAAACTTGAGCACTCTGCGAGAGAGACCAAAGAGGTTTTGGATCTGTTACAATCCATCGATCTTGAGATGTTGGGATCACTAGATCTTGAGAAGCTTGAAGCCATGTAGAACATCCAGGAGGATGTGCAAACGAAATTCAACGGATTAGATGCGAAGAGTTTCCAACAAGATGATACTTTGAAAGCCCAAATTATGGCCTTAACACAAGAGGTCGAAGAACTAAAAAACCAGGGTTCTAGAACCGAGGTGGAAAACCTAAAGAATAAGATTGAGTAGCTCAAAACCGAGGTTGCCTTGTGCAAGGCTGTCGTGGCTAGCAGCATGCTAACCAGTGCTCCGAAAGGTCGGGCGAAGTCCCTAAACCAAAAAAGTTCAAAGAGACTAGGTCGACCAAAGATGTTGAAAATTTTATGTGGAACATGGATCAATACTTTCGAGTCATAGGCATCGAGAATTATATTGAGAAAGTAAACATTGCTTTTATTTACTTAACTGATTTAGCACTCTTATGGTGGTGACATAAATGCACTAAGATGAAACAAGATAGTACCACCATTGAACTTGGGCAGAATTCCAAGCTGAGTTCAAATAGTAATTTTACCCTTATCATGCCGAGAATGAGACACAATCAAAACTAAGGCATCTTGTACAAGAAAGCTCTTTAAGGGAGCACGTTCAACAATTTGTCTAGTTAAGCCTACAAGTCTCGAGTCTAACCGAAGAGGACGGGTTCTCCACCTTCATGGACGAATTAAAGCCATGGTCCAAAAATGAGTTGGAAATAAGGGTGTCAAATAATTGTCTAAAGCTTTGACAACCACTGAATCCCTCATCGAACATGGTGTTAAGAAACTCAAGCCTCCCAAATCAAAAGTCGAGGGTCCTAGTAAGAGAAACCAATATGAAGGCCAAGAATAAAGCTTATCTAGGGATGATGAGCAGCCTACAAAAGGGAGAACCCATCGACTCAACAAATCAAAAGAGAATAGGGACATCCAATCGATCCATTATTTCAATTGCCATTAGCAAGGACACTTTGCAAGAGATTACCCCCACACTGAAAAACCCGCAACAGTTGCTGAAGAAGATGAATATTCAGAGGAAGAAGTATGTAAACTTAGCTCAATTACAAGTGTTAAGCCAATGGTAAAACCCAAGCAATGAAAGGATCACCGAGAAAGGGGACCACAAAGGGTACAAAATTACCCACTCCAAGTCACACAACATCAAAGCCGAAAGCAAGGGTTAATGAATGTGAACATCAATCTTGTCGGACAATCCGGAGTTGCCCTCGTGGATACTGGGGCAACCATTTTATTCATATCAAAAAGGGTCACTGACGATCTTGGACTCAAAATTGAACCATCAAAGGGAGCAATCAAGATCGTCAACACCGAAGAAGTTTTAATCATTAGAATGGTATGGAAGGTAGAATTAAAGATTTGAGGATGGAAGGACAACGTAGACTTCATGATAATCCCCATGGATGACTTTGATTTTGTCATCGTGCTGAACTTCCTTGTCTAGATCAAAGCCTCTATCATTCCATATGCAAACGCCATGAGCATCATGGATTCTCGATGTCAAGGTAGTGTCCCGTTGATACAAAGTGATCAAGAAGAGACCAAGACCTTAACAGTTATTCAATATGTCAAGAATGCTCTGAAAAAGGTGAACACCACCTTGGGAATTATTTTTAAAGCCCCAAAGCAAACTTAGCGACGAGGGTGTCACTAGAACAAGTAGGGGAGAATGTCATGGACCACGAACTTATGGGCGAGGTCGGCCCACATTAGACTACTTGTGGGTTGTAACCAGCACAAGGCAAGTTGTTCCCGCTGTGGTGCCGAGACCAACACCAACCAGGGTGCGACAGACGTAGCCCAAGCGGCCCCAAGGGCCACGCCTAGACTAAGGCGCACACAGAGTTGAGTAGGGTCAAGACACTCCCGCCCCAAACAACCCACAAGAACGACCATCAAACAACAAGGGTCGCCTAGGATCGTGACCACCGCACGCCAAGGTACACCTAGAGCCGAGGCCAATGTACGACAAGGTCAACTGAGGGCACTAGTCAGCAAGCAATGGGACACACTCAGGGTCGGGGCCAACGCACACCGAGAGTGTGCCTAGATCTGAGATGAATGCATGAAGGAAGCCACTTGGGGATGAGGGAAGAACATATCGGGGGCACATAGGGTTGAGGCATGCGTATACCGAGGGGGCATCGAGGACCGAGGCCAACACCGACTTAGGGCTCGTCCACCTAGTAAAGCCAACCATTCCTTGGAAAATAAAACCAAGTAGCATAGTCCTTGTTTGAATAAGACTCAAACATTAGAGTTTCAACTAAATTAAAGAGTTTTACTTGTAGTTAGACTAGGAGTAGTCAAGAGATGTAAGGATACTTCATTATAAAAGGAGGCTTTCCCACCTCCCTTGGACATAGAGAGTTTGTGTGAATAAACTCGGGCATTCGTACAAAAAAATTTCCCCACACACGCTTACTTACATTTTTTTATGCTTTTCCATCTTGCTTATCGCTATAGCAACATTAACCGAAAGGGTTTAGGCTGACTTAGACGCCGAGCAACCGAGCGAGGCATCTAAGGGCCACATAGACCAGCTAGCCGACAGTCTAGCCCCGTGTCAAACAGCTTTAAGATAGACTTCTCTACCACCAATGGATAATAAGTTTTTAGTCTATTCCATGATATGATTGGTAACCTTGTCGTGCAAATAACCAAAGACATTCCTTTTATTTTTGTGAAAAGGCATACCAAGGTAATGCCCAAGCTTGTCAACCTTATTAATACCAATAATGTGAGTGAGTTGTTGTCGATGCGAAGTCACAGTTTGGGGACTAGAACAAAGCAATTTTTTTGTGGTAAACCTTTTGACTCGAGGATTGCTCATAAATCAAAAGAGCATCTTTAATTTGTTTCACTTCCCTAACAGAATTCTTAAAGAAAATGAGACTGCCATCGATAAAAGAATGTGAGTTACCCTCGTACCATTTTGTCTTGCATGAATACCCTTTATGTAGCCACAACGTTGCTTCTTATTCAACAAAGCAGATAAACCTGGAGTACAAAAGAGAAGCAGGAAAGGTGACAGCGGGTCACCCTGACGTAAACCACGGCTCAGACAAAATTCCTGAGTCAAGGCACCATTGACCCACATCGAGAAAATAGATTCCACACACCTCATAATAAAGTCAACCAAGAAGTGTAGAATCCCAATTTTAATATCACCGCTCGAAGGAAAGGCCATTCAACCCTTATCATAAGCTTTTTTCACATCAAATTTTAGAGCGACACCCTTATTTGTATCATTTTTGGAAGAGTTCATATAATGAAGAAGTTCGTGAGCACAAGGATATTATCCGAAAAACAACTTGATTTTCACTGATGTAACTAGCCATGAATCCTTTCATTCTTTGAACCAAGACCTTGGAAACGATCTTATAAATCACAATGCATAACCTAATGGGTCGAAGTTGCTTCATTCGTTGAGGATCCATAACCTTAAGTATAAGAACAATCACAATTTTATTAACCAATCCCTTGTCAATAACTTCGAATTAATATCCTTAAAGGAATCAATTACTTCATCTGAAGCAAAGTCCGTACATAAGGAATCATTCATATCATCAGAAACCACGGGAACAATAGCATCCATCAATTGAGCATTAATCCTAGGATTTGAATCTGTATATAACTTACAGAAATAATCAATAATAATGCGCATTATGTCTTCTTTACCTTCCATCCAATTGCCCAGACTTATCAAAGAGACCACGAAGATGATTCTTCTTTCGTCTATCATTGGCACGAGCATGGAAATACGAAGTATTACAATCACTATGAGATAACCAAGCAACTCTAGACCGTTGGAAGAAAAAAATCTCCTCTTTGTTAAGTAAATTCTTTAGTTCAATTTTCTTTTGGATAAAGGTCGCAATTTCGTCTTCATTAAGATGATGCTGAAGGCAATCCTCCACAAATTCATGTAACTCTTTAATTCGCTTTTTATCAGTGGAATATCGATGACGCTATCAGTCGTCTAAGGACACTCCAACAACCTTCAGTTGTAAATTGTATTACTAGGAGTCAAACGTCACGCATCCTAAATCTTTGACTTAAATGCACGTTCAATAGCCCAACACATATCAAATCTATAGTAGTTAGCGCGATTTTGGTCGGCCATACACGGTTTCAGCAAGTATCCATGATTAACTAATAATGATCTGTAAATTTCGTAGACACCTTACTGTTAGGCTAGTGTTTGCTATCAACATACCTATCAATCCTCCACCGAATGGTAAGAGTGGAATCATTACAATAATGCCAAGTGAACAAACCCCGGGTATGTTTACAATCAAAGAAGCCAGTACTATCCAACGCAGAACGAAACTCCTCAATATTAACCCTAGGTTTCCAGCGGCCACCCTATTTCTCGGAATCAGTTAAAATCTCATTGTAGTCTCCTCCAACTAACCAAGGAAGCATAAAGACCGACTGAGAGTGGAAAGAGTTTCCCAAAAAATAGGTTTAGATGGACATGATGGCTACTATAAACTCCAGTAAAATGGAACCGATCACGGTCATGGTGAACGATAGCATCAATATGGAACCTTGAAACGATAAAAAAATCAACTTTGACTTCAATACTCCTAAATAATAATCGAGTCGTTAGCCTTTGTTTACTGTTATCAATAGGGATAACATATGATTTTATGTTAGGGGTAAACCTCTGAAATTTTAAGAGGTGATAAATTTATAAAATTCGAGGAATAGAGAAAACATATTTAAATAGAAAAAATCTAAATATATAGTAATTTTAAATATTCAGAGGCGATACCCCTTCGGTCCATCCCTAATTATCAAGGATGATGATTTGATATATTAAATTAATAAGTAATATCTAATTTGTTCCTCAATTGTACCTAAAATTTCATTTTTAATAGTTTTCTAATATTCCTAAACAAAACTTTAAAAAATAAAATAAAAATAAAAAAGATTTGCAAAAATATATAAAAATCGAACTTTTATTTTAAAAATTTAATTTTAGAATTTTTAACATCATAAATCATTTAATATAAATACAAATTTACTAACACAACTAGTAAATAATACACAAATTAAGTTTTTATAATTATAAAATGATGTATTTTGTGGACTAAAATGATATATTTTACTTGCTATTAATATTTAATAGAACAAAAGTAGTACCAGAAAGAAAAGGAATTTATTGAACATAAACTTGCAATTGGACAAGTTTGGTATTGGTTGGCATAATGGAAGTTTTCAATTAATGAACACTTTAATTGAAGTTGACATAGGTTGGTTTAAGATTATTTACAGCATTAATATTATATACATTTATTCTAATTTAGTTCAACATAAAATATATTATAAATCTTCAGGTCATTCTTATTATTTTTCATTATTTCATGTTTGGTTCATAAAATAATACTCCCTCTATCTCATAAAATATGTTTATTATTGACTTTTTTGAGCCAATATTTTTTAATTTTGACTAATTATTATTTAAAATTTATTATTGATAAAAATATGTAAAAATAATTTTTAAAAATCTTCATATTTAAAATATATATTTTTATAAAATTTAATTATTTAAAATATTTAAATAATTATACTCAAAGTTTTAAAGTTTTAACTTTTAAAAAGTAAAAAGGAGACAATTTTTTATGGGATAGAAGGAGTAATATTCTATTGATTGGACGTTACAGTCCATCTCTGATTATCTCCATCAATGTATCTTTATACTCATCATTTAATGATACATGTACATGAGAGGTAATATTCTTTATCCCATATAAAAGAAGAAGGAAAATTGAGCCATCTGATTTTATAATAAAATATCAAATATTTTTAATATTATATAAAAATTTAAAATTTTTAATAGAAGTTAGTTGATCTAGTGAGAATTTTGATAATTTCTTATAATTTCTTTAGATTATTTTATTTTTAATATTTTTTAAAAGAAAAATAAGTTTTAGACAATCTGTTACTACTATATCAACGTGTTAACGATTTCAATTTACCAGCGTAACGTCCGTTGACTATATAAGGGCTCATTTGAGTTTTTTTTTTAATGAGGGGATTAGTTGAGAGGTATTTAGGGGTTTACTTGATTATGGTTAAGGCACGGTGGGACAATTTGTATATTAGTCTAATAAATTTAAGGTTTAATGATATTTGAGACCCTTGAATTTCTAAAGAAAAAAAAAATCAATACGATTCTTAAATTTATTTTACAACAAATGTCTTAAATTAACGAAAAAAATTAACCTAACTCCTTGTCCAACGGAGTAAAAGGTTTTTTGCTCAAATATATTTTATCAATTTTAGTAATATTTAATCGTTTGTATTCTAATGGCACAATTCTATAAAATACTCATAACATTTGATTGAATAGTATTTTGTCACCTTTTTTTTTTTTGAAGCACTTTAACTCTCAAGGTTTTATTTTGGGTCAAAATGGTCACCCATGAATGAAAACCGTTAATCAATTAACTATTAATACTGGAGATAACGTGATAGATCTACATGACACTCAGACGCTGATTTGGTAGTACTATATATATATATATATAAGTGCTGACGTGGTAAAATAATACACTTGCAAGATGATTGAAAAGTTATTTAGCTTGACATGATCCAAAATCTAAATTTGCATCCTTGTAACACCAGACAAGGGTGGTTTCCTGATCCTCAATATTGGCCTGTTCATGTATTGTTACATCAGAAGTTGTACAATATGCTTCCTAGTCATCTGCTTCAAGTTGCATCGCCACTCTCTTTTCCAATTCACAGGTGAATTCTTTACTAAAAAAGGTTACGTAAGGGGAAAGGCCAATCCGTACAACACATCTACCACCATTGGATCACTGTGAGAAAGTTAACCAAGAGGAAATACTTTGGAGCCATCATGGAAGTGATTGTGAGGCTAACACAATTTGATTCGCTACCTACTTGTGCGAATGATTGATCACTTTGGTTATAGATTTAGGGTCATAGTTTGTTGACATGATGCAATTAAGTCTTTAAAAAGAGATGATTTGAGCTTTGAATTAATGGTTAAATTAAACAATATTCATATGAAAGAATAATAAGTTTGGCCTAAATCTCAATTGTTTTTTGATTAATAGCTTTGTATCTCCATTTCTCTTTCTCCAAGAAGTCAGCATCCAGGAACCTTGAAACAAATGCCCAAAGCCAATATATGTCTTCAAAATTAGTGAGTAACCCAACTGCAGCTGTCACAACCTGCAATTTCTCCTTGTCCTTCACTTCTTCATGCTTATCCGAGAAACAAATGTGTTGCAAATATGCAATGCTCAAAGAAATGTTGTTCCTATCAGCCAGCTTTTGTACTAATGCGGGATCGATCCTCTCGCCTTTCCAATCGAACACGTTGAAAGCGACCGCAGTGCCTCTGTCGAACATTATTTTGGGACCATAGATTCTAACCGCAGCTACTCCGTTTTCCGAATGTAGGTGTTGTAGGCTCATCAATGCGTTCACCAACCAGTTGATTAAGCTCCTTGTCCTGCTGCTGATTTGCACAAGGCCTAATGAATCTGCATGCTCCAAGGCTCTACATTCAATGACCTGAGGGGCATCGGTGATTTCCGAGCTCGAAGATTCGATGGTTTCTGCATCTGTTGCTTCTTCGATTTCAGGTATTGGAGTTGGCTTTGAAACTGGGACAAGATTCACTATTCCAACACTTGTGGATGTGGCTGAATCCTTGAAAACAGAACAAGCAGTGGATTTCTTGATAAACAAGAAACAAAACCCTGATGGGTTTTCTCCAAAAACCTTGAAGAAGGAGGAAATAAGGAAATCAGAATCAAAAAGTGAAAGCCCTAAGGTCTCCATTTCCTTGGCTCCCAAGGCAGATGCATCAAGCAGCACATGCCACCCATTCTCCTGAGCCAAACTCATCCAACTATATGAATATCTTGACCCTGTGACCCTTGACTGAAGTGGGACAACAAAAAGTCCTCTCCTCTTGCCTTTACTCACTATCTTCTTCCTCAATTTCTCCGATCGGATTCACAGATTAGGCATCGAGAAACAAGCCGACATAACATTAGCTCCCCTCTTCTTGGACCTCTCAATCATCACTTCAACAGCCTCACTT
Organism: Hibiscus syriacus; assembly: GCF_006381635.1. NCBI lineage: Eukaryota > Viridiplantae > Streptophyta > Magnoliopsida > Malvales > Malvaceae > Hibiscus > Hibiscus syriacus. The sequence goes on along the minus strand of NW_024063145.1, from coordinate 908,378 downwards.
TGATGGTCATAAACAGTGAGAAGATTTTCACCGGACCGAAACGGATAAGCCTCGGTCAAAAGCATGAAAGCCGAAGCTTGATTCGCTGTGAAAACCACGGCGTAATCAGCTTCCGAGATGTTCATAAACCCCATGATTCTTTTCCTAATACCAGACTGAAGCTCGGTCTCTTCACCACCATATAAAAGCAGGGAATTCAGGTTCACTGACTTGCAGGAAATATCGAAAAATGGAGAGGGCAGCAACTGATTTTGGGGCTGAGAATAAGAGAAAAGATCATGGCCAATGTAATCAAAACAAGCAATATGTTTCAGATGACGGTATTCTAGAGCTCGGATCTTGTCAGCTTGGTCCGTCTGGGAATATTGAGGGTACACTTTGTTGAAAGATGCAAATGATTCCTCAAATGAAGGGAGGGATTCATGGTTGGTAAAATGGAAATTAGGGTAAAGAGAAGCAGCCGTGCTAGCCTCGAACTCATGCACCGATGCGGCGGCACTTTTGCTCGGTGTCCCTGAAGTCGAAGCTCCGCATTCGGAGAGTCCGGCAAAAGGATTCGGGCAACAACCAGAAGAACAACAGGCCTCCGAAGCCTTCCTTAACCATGGTGATTGCATTCTGTTAGTTTATTTGAATATGAAGGTAAAAAGTCTTCAATTATTAGCCGTTTGTTGGGTTTCGTCCAATGTAAAACCCCATCACACTTGTCATCATGCTGGATTGAATTGACCTCGTCTTTCATGGATGACAATACTACTCGTTGACCGTAGAATTTATATTTAATGCAATATATATAAGGGTAAAGTATACAAAGGTCCAACGATTATAGCACTGCTTTGTGGGTCTCATAATTAGAAGTTATAAAATGGTCACGACTATAGAATGTACTTCGTTGAGTCGGCAATTAAAAGTTACAAAATGATCACCAAATATTCATATGTTACAAACTCATCATTTCCAATTAAAATACGATGGTTTCCTGACCTTGACGTTAACTTAGTGACTAAGGGTGTTCATAGTTCGGTTATAACCGAATTACCTGATTGAACCGAAATTTTTTTCGGTTAATTTTGAGTTTATTCGATTAACGGCTAATGGTTTTTTCAAACTTCAGTTATCGGTTAATTCGATTCGAAATTGGTTAATTAACCGAACTAACTGAAATATTAAATATTTATATTATATAATATTTAGTTTTAGGAGTGTTAAACTTTAGTTTTAACCGAATTAACCAACTGAATTAACAAAAAAATTAAATATATATATATATTTATAAATTTCGGTTGACCGATGAAATTAACCGAATTTAGTTCGGTTCGGTTAAAATATTTTAAAAAAAGTTCGGTTAATGGTTATTCGGTTTGATCGGTGATCGGATTAACCGAATAAACACCCCTTCTGGTGACTGAGATATGATAAAATCTAATCCCATAAATGTTTAAGTTGTCTTTTGTGGATCGACTCTCCGTTTTTATTATGTCGTCGAGCTAGTGCTTCAAACATTATGACATTAAGCCAATACTTGAAAGCAGCGATGATACTAGTCATTATTAAATATGATTTATCATCTTAGTCAACATGTCAATTCCAACTCAAATGGTCGTCAATTTTTTTAATAAAAACGAACGAGTTGGAACATATGAATAGTCAAGTGATTATTTTGTAACTTTTAATAGCTGGGGACTCAACAAAGTAATGCCATATAATCGAGGGACCATTTGTATACTTCACTCTAAATACAATAGTATATATATATATATCTTGATTAATTACTATATGCAAAGTCAAACTTCTTATCATGGTTTCCAAATCAATTAGAATGTAATTAGCCTTTTTTAATTATAGAAAAATTGCTTAAAATTCTCATGAAGATGCGAGACAAGCAGAAGCCAACAGCAGAAACAGGCAAGGGAAAATTTGGAAGATGCCGGCTTTTTGAAGCAGGCCAAGAGTCTTCATTTTCAAATTTTTCCTATTAACACTATGCACTACTTGTTTTACACGTTATTTTTCAGGTATAATCACTGGTATTTAATTTATTAATCGATTAATCCATATCAAGTACTACAGAAACAAGAACGACCCTCCAGTCCAGTTTACAAATGTCATAATTCGAATTCCTGACCTTGCTTTATTCAATTATTGCTTCATTCAATTATTGCTTCATTCAATTAAACCAAATATTGTTTTACACGTTATTCTTGTCTTGTTATATTTTCCTTTGTGGGTATTTTATTACTCCCAAAAGGCTAAACGGGACAAGGCATGTTGTATAAGTCAAGCTCACTTATGGCCCTTCCCATCTTGGATCATAGGTCATTTCAGTTTATATCAAAGACTCTTCACCCAATTCTTATTTTATACCTTTTACATTGCTAACTCCCTAATTTTTTTTATATAATAATATGAAGTGATTACAGTATAATATATGTTCAAAATCTTCTTTACCTATTGCAACACACATTCTGTATATGTAGTTGTTCAAACCCAGAATCTCAAGAGAGAAAAACACTCCCTTGAACTAATGAAACCACTAAATGTGTTCCTAATTTCTTAGTTTTTGTTATCAAATTATGAGAATTTTGTTTATCAAATTTAACTCCGGTGTATGTTATTATTTATTTTAGAGAATATAATAATTTAAATGACTTAATTGGTAATTTTAAATTCAGTTAAGGTAAAAATATCTTAACAACTAGAACTTGTTTTAAATTTATATCATATTTTTCAAAAAATATATTATTTTTTTCTTTGAAAAATTATCTACCCTAATTTTTTAATCATTTTTACTACTTTTGACCAGCATCCCTCCTATATTTTCATTTTTTGCTTTGTATCATTCTAAATACACCAAAATTGAGAACATTTTCACTGTCACTTGTTATCTTCACCCCTCTTGAGCTTGCTAAATATTCATGTCGATAATGTTTTTTTTTATTCTTGAGTCCCATTTTTATAAATAAATTTAAAAACTATCTATTCCCAACGAAATATGTTAGTTTCATTGAAATATTAGAGATACCACAATCAAATCAAATGCACTCGATTGCAATTGTGCACGAGAACTTCTCCTATGATCCTTAAAATTTAGGTGTGTGTGAATGCCTTCACTCTTTTTCAGAGAAGTCTTTCTCTACTTCATCGAAGTTTTGTGCAAGCCACGAGATAGAGATTCAGCCACCATTGAACTTATCTGATATCTTTCTAAGCGATAACTGGCACAAAGTAGACTAGTCTACTTCACTCATACGGGACACAACATGATCATCCATTTAAAAAACTATATGGAGTGAAATATCCTCCAAACTGATTGTACACAACATGTCCATCAGCAAGTGTAACATGTGATACATCACATGGCCCCAAAATCTTGAGGTTCCACACTCTAAAAAATATCTTGATTTTTCTTCTAAGAGTGTTCGAATGATGATATTTTTTAAATATAATATCATGATTATAGAGTTATTTTGTGACATTAATTTAGTTTCACATGTTTAAAATTTTAATTTTATTTTATAAGAAACAATAGTAATAAAGTAAAATTTGATATTTTATAATTTTATTTTATTATAAAAATTTTAGAGACCTCATTTTAAAATCTAACATCGGACCTTCAAATCTATTGGGACGGGCCTAAATGGAAGGTGTATTTCTTTGGTCACTACATCTTTGTGACTGCATAAATAAGTGATGATTGCAACTTACAATATCAGACACTCGAGACACATAAAGAAATTTGGCTTATCATAAGTACTTTATAATATTTGTAGTTAGACGCTAGTATGTATCAAACATTAAATAACAGGTTGCTTTACTTAACACATACACGGTCAGACATCACATATACGATTCAACATTTAAGTCAATTTATGCAAGCTTCAAAGAAGGTTCATTATGAAGGAGCTTTGCAAGTTGAACGTACATGTGCAGAGACGGAGGGCCCTTGGGGCCCAAGGGGTCCAGCCCTCTTTAATTTTATGTTTTTTTTACCTTAGTACTAATATAATTGTACGAGCTTACAAAAAGTTTATAAATAGAGTAAAATATTAAAATCTTTCATAGAAAAATCTTGAGTTAATCACCTTCATATCGACTAAAGCTCCTCCAATATTGCTTTAATCTGATTCTCCATTGTTTGACACTCAATTATCAAAGGTACGTAATTAAATAATATTATAATTATTATTTTCTTAATTAGAATTATTTGATCTTATATTTAATTTTAGTATTCCTTTAGTTAATCTAATAATTGTTAAGGGCTACCATTGTTCGACACTCAATTATCAAAGGTACGTAATTAAATAAAGTGATTGTTCGACACTAAATTTGATTTTTTTAATGTTTGTGAATTATTTTATAAAATGTAGCTTGCATGAGAAAAATCCAACTATTATTGAGCTTTTTAAGAGAAAAATGGGGAAACTTCGAAAATTACAAGTACAACTGAAACTTCAACAAGTATACCTATTGACATTTCACATTCGGAAGATAGCCTTTAAAGATAGCTAGAAACCATAAACAAAGTACTAACTCTAATTATTTGGTGCGAGATCTCGTAAGCGCAAGCAAATATGAGAATGTCATTCTGAACAGGAAAGAAATGAAATTTGAAGAGCTTATATTGGAGGGGTCCATATCAAACAATTTCTCTGAATTCAAAAAATTGGACATTCTCACCTCGTCGATTTCAAGCTTCCTGGTATAAAAACTTTAATTAATGGTTAGAATATTCTCCTAAAAATATGATGTCTTCTGTTTTATTTTCTTTCTTTTTAACAAACCAAATAGTCATTCATCACACAAGACTTTCACTATGAATGGGTTTTGAAATTGGAATAAAGTAAATTGAAAAAGTTGTTATTTTAATATGCATGTAGGTTTGAACCTAATTCACCTCATAAAATTGATGAGCAAGAATTGGAGGGTTTTCTTAACCAGTATAGACACATGCCACAAGTGTTGCATAAGCAAACAACATTAGAAATTGCTAATAATAGGCTTAGACTTGAAACCTCTATAGATGCATTGTGTTGGCTAGCTTTACAAGGGCTACCAATGAGAGGTCGTGATGAGAGTGAATCTTCATCTAACCGAGGAAATTTTCTTGAACTCGTGAAAAAACTAGCCTCTTATAATAAAGATGTTGAAAAAGTTGTATTAGCAAATGCTCCAAAAATGCTCCTTACACTCCGCATGAGATACAAAAAGAGATTTTACATATTCTGGCAAAGAAAATTAAGAGATCAATTCGTGAAGAAATTGGTGAAGAAAATTTTGTGTTTTTATTGATGAAACGGGGGATGTATAAAAACAACAACAAATGACTATTATTTTATGGTATGTTGATAATTTCGATATAGTAAAGGAACGTTTTCTTAACATTATTCATGTTCTTAATACTTCAACAGTGACTTTAAAAGATGAGATATTTTCTGTTCTTTCTCGTTATTGCTTTGACATAAAGAATATTTGAGGCCAAGGTTATGACGGTGCAAGCAACATGCAACTAGTTAGCAATGAGTGTCATTTTGCTTACTATGTGCAATTTTTTGGCCATAGTTTAATGTTGGCACTAGTAGTTGCAACGAAAGAGGTCATAATTTTTTATCATTTTTCCAAGTTATCCTTTATTATCAATGTTGTTCTTGCCTCATATAAGCATATCAATGAACTAAAAAAATGCTTATTCTGACGAAATAAATCATTTGATTGAAGAAGAACAACTTGAAATTGGAACTGGTTTGAATCAAATAAGTAATTTACAGAGGACAGGTGATACTCGATGGCTTCTTACTTGAGATCAATTTCAAGCTTGATAAAAATGTTTAGTGCCACTTGGGTTGTTCTATGATAGGGTAAGTGAAACCCTAATCTGGATAAATCTAGGCCATTAGATCAATATAGATCTAATGGCTGATGTGGTATGGCAGCTAGAACTTGATGGAGGCTAGGTTTTCTTCACATCCTAGCAGCTTGGGTTGTATTTAGGCCTCCAACTGGTTGAGCTTGGATGTAATTAGTGCTAGGGTGTTGGCTTGTAAAAAAACTTGTATTAAAAATGGGTTTAATACAGCTGCCCCTCTTTGCCCATGCTTTTGTTAACAAGAATAGGGTAAAGATAAAAAAAGCTACAAATTTTGTTCGGTTCCATCTCAACGCTGTCTCAAGTAAGACTGAAAGATAAGTCGAAGGATTTAATCATCATGCTTGAAAGACTTACTGATGGCCTGAAGGTCTTACCAATTTTAGAAATAGTTTACTAGGTCAGAAGCTTTGGAAATTACTTTCGTACTTTTTCTGAAAATATTAAATAAGAAACTTCAGAAATCGGTTTCTAATTTTTCAAAAATCATGTGAAAACATCATGCCCGAAAGTCTTATCATCTTGCTCGAAAGACTGACAGATGACCCAAAGGATTTAATCATCATGCTCGAAAGACTTATTGATGGCCCGAAGGACTTAATAAGTAAGAAACTTTGGAAATTGCTTTCTCATTTTTAAAAACAACTTAATGGTCGGGTAACATGGCCACTTTAAAGTAATATTTCTTCTGTGGATTGGGCCCCTTTGTTATTAGGTTATGCCTCTCTAACATGATTTCATGTATTTGAGGTGTGAATTCTATCTTTGACTTGTTGGGATTTCGACAACATGAATCTTCTCTATTCATTAGATGATCTGTAAAAACCATGCGTTTATGTGTGAAATACGAATGCAATTAAATGTATCAATATAATACATTTTCTTTTATGCAAAAGATGTTCTCATGAATGCATAAATGTTTATTCAATTTTCCTTTGACTCCTAAGTGGAGAACTCGGTCTTCTTCTACTTGATCACTCTTCTCTAGGGTTTACACATATATCAGTGTAGCAACTTATAATTTCAAGCTTGCATTTTTGAAGAGTCATTTGATCAAGTTATGTCTTTGTGTTATCTTTGCCTCTCATTTACATTAAAGTCTCAGGAGAAATGTTTAATTTCTCGGATTCTTACTACGGTCATGAATATGACCTTGATGCGCCTTTCTGTCATTGACTCAATTGCGCTATCATAGTGTTTTCCAGGACTCTACAGTTAATTGATACTCGAGTGGTTTTCTCTGCAAGGAAAGCTCTTCTCAAATTCATGTTTTCCCCTGAAACTCCATGTTTTGAGGCTCACTCTCAATGTCTTTTGGTTTGAACCTTGCTATCTCAGTATGATCTAGGTTTTTGGTAATGCACCAACGGGGGTACTTTTATGAGTCATCCCTATTTGGATGCCAAAATCTCATCCTTGACTGATATCACTCTTGCATCATTTATAAAAAATCACAAGCCCATCTTATTTAGGAGATTGTCTGCTTCATGATTTATCACTGATGTTAATGATGTCACAACAAAGTATATGAAGTTTTTGAGTCTTTTGATCTTTCAATTTCATGTTTCAAAAGAAACGAAGAATGTTCCTTTATCCTATGTCTTTTAATTCTTCTTGTTTTGGCTCTTATTATTTCCTCTCACTTCTTCATTTAAGGTAGAACAAGTCACATCATCATCAGGGTCCTCATTCATTCTCGATAGATTTTACTGTTTGAATTTTTTCCTTTATTTTATTTTAGAAATCAAAGAATGAAAGAATTTTATAAAGTATTGCCCCTTAATTCAGACTCACAATTGAAGTACATCATAAACATGAGTTTATAGAATATAAAAAAAATCAACTGCTCTTTAAATTTTCACAATTATACTCATTTGACAAATGTCAAGACTAGTGGGTTAACTTCAAGTTGTCTTCCTATTTTCTAAGGTTTCAGCCATCGAGATATCTTTATTTTTTTATATGCCCATGTGAACCTTGTAACATGCCCCTGTTTCTTGGCTTGGCATATTAAGTGGATGCAGACAAAATAAAGCAATTAGCACATTCAATTTCTAGACTTTTTGGAACACTTCCATTTCAGTTCTCTGAAATCTTTCATTTTTTCAAGTTTTGCAAACTCCTTTAGTAGAGGCAATATCGAAAATATCAATCTAAATATAAAATTCTTGAGCACTTGTGTGAGGTCGACTATAACAGGTGTTCCTTGAATCCCTTAGTCAATTTTACTAAAACCCCTTATTTAGTAAATTTAATTTAATTTTCCTTTGTTTGGCTAGGTGAATTCAACTTTATTGTATATATATTTTATAATTGCCTTTATTGGGTTAGCTGAATCTATTCATAAAGCTGGGGCATTTAACCAATTGCTTTAGAGAACAACTCAAGCTTTATTATACATATTATAATTACGTTCATGGGTCTATATATTCAATTTATTAAGCTCATCGGGGAGAACTTGTTATAGTCTAGGTGTCGTTGAAGGTCAGGAAATGCCATCTTCAGAGTTTAATCCCCAAGAAGCTGACCAAAACTAAATTTATTTACTCGACTATTCCATTATGAATATATTAGAATTATCATTCAACATCATCAATAGAATTAAAACCAATAAACTTTGTAACCACATATACAATATATCCCATTTCGTATACTCCTATACATTCCTACATACCAAGCTTTTCGATTGTCTATTCATGCGAGGAGAAGGCTATCTTGGTCCCTATAAAAGAGGGGTATGGTATTCTGGTGTATCATCTAGAGAAAGATCAAGGGATGTTGTTTTCTATGGGGTTCAGTCTTGTCACTCTGTCAAAGATTTACAACTCTAATTATTCAAAGAACCTTTAATTCAATCGATAATTAGAGAACTTCAATATTACAAATTTGATTCAATGCTCACAATCTTTAAAATAGCATAAGTTCATTTAAATATCCTTACAAGAAAGCTGAGAAATGACAAAAAACAAATTCAAACAAGATGTTTTCAACGTAAGGTGAAATTGTGGTGGATAACAACCTCAACTTGTTCATCTAGAATGCTAGAATATTGGGTATCTAATTGGATTAGGGTATTTATTCTCATTTTATCCCCATCTCTCAATCATTTCTCATGTCAGGACTCCCTTGTCAACGAGCTTTTCTATCTCTTCCATCAATGGTATGCACTTGTCAGTGCGATGGCCCAATGGCCCCATATGAAACTCACAAAGACTATTTGGGTCATAGCCATAAGCGGATGAGCTAGTCCTCATTCTCAAGGGCCTTGGGGTGAGGTATTGACTCTTGATTAAAGGGGATAACAAGTCAGAAATGACACTTGAAAAATCTTGAGGGTCATATTTTTCCAAGACATCTTTTGCTACAAGTCTCGGATTACTTCTCTTTTAATTTCCTTTTCGTCACTTCCCATTTTCAGCATCAAAGAAGTCTCAAGAGTTGGATCCTTTAACTCTGCCTCACATACCTTACTTACCTTGATTTTGATTTTTTCCTTCTTCACCCCTTTTTCTGTATGCACTTCGTTCCTTTTGACCCTATTAACTCCATCCTAGAGGCTGACTCCCAACTGTTTGACATAAAAAACTGATTGTTAACATCCACCTCTATAACTCTATGAGCCAAAAGTTATTGGACTTGTCATTTGAAGTTACCACAATTATCGATGGAATGTCCTCGGGCTCCAACATGATATTCACAGGAAACTTTCTCATTATACCAATTCAGATAGGGGGTAACAGAGGCTTAGCCAGACATGGAGTAATCAGTTGAGCTACGAGCAACTTGGGATATAATTTGTTGTATGAAAATAAAGGAAAGTTGAGCTACCCATACATGGTATGATGAATCCTACCCAAACATGCTTTCTACCCACATGCTTTTTTATTCACAAAAAAAATAAGTGCATTTTCTTAGTTCACAGGCTTCGTACATAAACATAAAACCTAACAGCATACTCTTATAGTTCGCATGTTTTTTCGCAAAATAAATAAATAAATCTGAGGAAAGGTTGAGTGAGTTTCCCCTTTCTGACTTTTGTAGAACATAGACATAATTTCGGTACAAAACAGGCAGAGTTTCAGTACTACTAAAAGGGTCCTCGAATTATCCTTTACTGATGCCCCCTTGGGCCTGCCAGAGCCTCAATCCTCACCTATTATAAGCTGAAACGTATCAAGTTCAATTCGAGAGGATGCATTTCCCTATGTCCATGTAATGAAACTCAATTTTCGCTTATAAACACAAGGTATATGTATCCCAGAGGTTACTTGCTAATGCCCATGCGGAGAAAAATAATTTTTCTCACGTAAGCGTAGCCCCTACCTAACAGGACAAAGCAAAATTAGAAGGCACTAAATATTAAAATGGTTATAGCATGTATGAGGGAAAACTAACAATCATTTGCCTTGATCAGAAAACAATCATACAAAAAAAGGTTAGAAATTTGAAACACAAAAATTACACATTTGTACAACTAATAAATAAATAAAAGATGTATGATGTGATGCGATGCAACCAAAAACATAAGGATCAAAATTTAAATATCATTTATATTTACCATTTTCAACTAAATAGATGAGGTATAATCGATTACAACCTGACTCTCTAACTTCCCAAATGGAGTTGCCAAGCTATTGAAATGGTCTTTATGTTTTTAGGGGCTATTGCGGGGAGCGATCCTACTTAATTTTGGAAAAGTTTGGTTTTTTAAATAAATAAATTTGGAGTCTCCATCGACCTTTAGGTTAGGTTGGTCGAATACCTAAAAATATCCTTTAAATTTTTTTAAGAAAAATGATTTTGAAAGATAAAAAGTTATATGCGTGTAACTAGAAACTCATTTTGAAAAGGGTTTGTTTCCTTCCCATACATCATCCAAAATCTATACTTAAGCAATTATACATAATCTAAATGTTGAAATTTGCAAATTTGAATATACATTAAATTATGATCCTAATTTTTTTTTCAAAAATGGCATTATTTCATACTGACAATCCTCAAAAACACGATCCTTGCTAGTTAAGGAGTGTTTTTATGGATTCTCCATTCAAAAGATAATTACCATGTTTTTCCAAATTATATATTTAATAAATAAATAATTAAATAAAACAAAATAAAGAAATCACTTGAGTATATAAAAAAAGGTTATTTTGCATAGGTAATTATTGAAAACACATTCCTTGTTAGTCAAGGCACCTTTACATAAATTTCCTATACAGGATAATATTCACTTCATTTTTATAGTGAGAATACCATATTTAATATAAATATCATTCAAATGTAAAAAAAATGTATTATGCTATACGAACAATTCTCGAAAACACACTTGTTGTCAGTTAAGGTGCACCTCCATAAATTTCTTATATAAAATAATATTACTTTAATAAATGGAAGAAAAATATACGAAAACATACACACATACACACACATATATATATATATATATAAATATATTATATTATATACTTATTAGTATATATGATGCTAATGTACTAGAGGAAACCCAACGAAGACTTAAAAAGAACAATATAACACAGAAAGCTCGAATGCAACTAAAAAGTTAAAAAACTATGTAAATGGATGATCGAACTAAAAATATGACAACTTTAAAGGTTAAACTATAAACAGAACAAGGACTAGGAAAACATTGTAAATATCATACAATTATGAACTGGAATCGTAATAAAACCATCATCAACATTCATGACTAAAATTAAAATTATTAAAATATGATACTCAATATAAATAAGCATAAAAATGAAATAACAATTGAAAGGGGCTTAAATAAAATGCGGATAAATTAACATTTTTGAAATAAAAGAAATGTAACTTCATTTAGTGACTAAATTGAAAATTTAAAAATCTAGGAGGACTGAAAAGGGGTTTACCCACGCACTAGGCGCTCACTCTTCCCTCCCTAAAATAGTGTCGTATAATATAGGGTAAATAACCCTAAAACAATTGAAAAAATGGCCTAAATCATCATTTGTAACCTCGTATTTTCCTTTCTAAAGAGAATAATCTCATTTCTCTACCCTCTCTCCTCCTCGCCTCCTCACCGAGAGAGGTTGAAGACTTCAGACATCGAAACTGAGCACCGGGGATAGTGTTCGAAAAACCTAAAACCCTTTAAAATGACCTCCCTTCCTCAAGCTAGATCTAAGTCTCTTTTCATCTAAAGACTCACGAAACACCATAGATCTACGGGGTTACCTTCGGGGAAAAACACTCTCCAACATCGGTTGGACTCTCTGGAAAGAAGAACGGTTAAGCCTCATCTTTCCTTCATTTTTCCCTTTTTTTCCTTTTGATTTTTTTCAAAAACATCTCATTTTTTTAGTATTCGAAAAGTCCCCATTTTCCTCTCATTCGTTCTCTTTTTATTCTCGTTCGAAGCCTTCTTTTTCCCATTTGGTTGCATGTTGATAATTTTAATCTTTTTTTTTTATTTTTTTTTCTTTGATGTTATGGTCGAGGAGTAAAATTTGGTGGGGATGTATGTATAGATGAGGTAAAATATTTTTTACCCCATAACTTCTAGTTTGGTTCGTGATGACCTACAATGAACTTACTGTGATGATAGTAGGCCTCAGGAATCGGCGAGACGAGCAGGTGCATCTCACGTGGGTAGAGGGAGACACACGTGAAAGCAACGATGTTGTGAGTGCTTAGGATGAAACCCTAATCATCAAAGAATCAACCATTAGATCTACGTAGATCTAATGGTTAGATAAGGTGGCGGTAGGTTGCTAATGATAAGGTAAGGGAAACCCTAATCTGGATAAATTTGGGACATTATATCAAGCATGGATCCAATGGCTGATGTGGTCTGGCGACTGGAACTTATTGGAGGCTAGGGTTTCTTCAAACCCTAGCAGCTTGGCTATATCTGGGCCTCTAACCGTTGGGGTTGGATGTAATTAGTGCTAGGTGTGGGCTTGTAAAAAACATGTATTAATAATAATAATATTATTATTATTATTATTATAATAACAACAACAACAATAACAATAATAAGCCGTACAAATGGGTGTCTACATTATGCATTGATGTTATCATTTATATTTTTTTGAAATAATCAATAATAGGTAAAATTATATATATAACTTAAAGTTGTTAAAAAGATTCGGCCTCTATTGAGATCTAGTTTTGGCTTTGTCCTTGTACATGTGTCAACCAAGGAGCAACAAGTTGTATATTAATCAAAAGTTTGGGTGTATCCCAACATGAATATCTGATGTGCAAATTGAGAATCAAATATATATATATAGGAACGCTATACTATTATATGTAAAACTATTTAGTTTTACACATATTTATGACTGTTGGATGAGTGAAAATAGATGGTTGAGATTAATAATAAGAAATAAGAAGTATTCACTGAAAAAAACAATGAGTCATTTCAACCATCTATTTTAATTCATCCAACGATCCTAAATCTGTGTAAACTAAATAGTTTTACATTGTGTTAGTAGACCCTAACCCTATATATATCCCCAACTTGAGGGGAGTGTTAAGAAGGGTAGTTATTTAGTTAGTTAGGAGAATAGTTAAACTGATTATTATATATAAGGGTAAATTACACATTTAGTACCTAAAATTAGTTTTTTTAGTTCTTAAACTTTCAATTTTAAAATCCATACCTAAAGTTTACTTTTGTTTCATTTTCATATCTCGACATTAAAATTTTACTTGTTTAGTACCTAAACTATAAGTTTTGATCCATTTTAGTACCCAAATTTTCATTTTTTTTCAAAACTTAAATATGATTTAGGTATTAAACATTTTTGGCACCAAGACTTTCATTTAAATCTTCAATTCTAAATCACTAAAAAAATGTTAGCCAGTCGCATCCTTAGTTTTAAAAAGTGCGCCTAAGTGCACTTAAGGTGTCGGGTGCAGGTGGACACCAAAAAAAAGTTTCCAGTGGCACAGACGAGGCGGTGAACAACAGGCGTGTACTTCTTAAGATTTAGTGCTTTTCCATAATAACCATGCGCAGATGTTTCTACGCCTTTCGAGGAGGGGAAAATTACTTTAAAAAAGTTTGTCTGCTACATCACCATTGATAAGATGCATTTGATATATATTCTATGATATTTTCCTCATATTTGAATAACTAAAATTGCTTAAATCATGGATTTTGATTATATTTCATATTTTATGGATTAGGTTGAAGATTTGGATAAAGTAAGTTCAAAATCTAATGATTAGCATATCTTCACAAAATCCCCAAATTAAGGAGGAAAAATCGGAATTCAAGAAGCAAGACTAGAAGAGGTTTTCGCATATGACGTGGGCACGGCTTATTCATCCTGAGCTATCGCAAAAGAAGTCTTCAGTTAAGGAATGGGTGCGCCTTACCCAGTCTGTACAACCCTAAATTAGGGTTATAAATTTACAAGTGAAAAAGAGTTTATTGACGGCTAGAAGACTCTTTTGAATTATTCTTATCTTTAGAAAGGTGAGGGCATTTAAAACCCCTATTTTGTGGTATTTTCTTTAAGAGAAATTTCCTTATCTAGAATAAGAATCCTTATAAAAGGGGAGCTAGGGCTTTCATAGGAGCATTAGTTTTCATAAAGTCTTTCATTAAGTTTTCTTTAAGTGTTTTTTTTGTGTTCTTTCAATTATGAGTAGCTAAATACTTTTGTTCCAACTGGAGGATAATTGAAGTTTTGGTTCTTAAAGGATTGTGAGATATAAATAATTTCATTGTTCTTTTACTTCTTTGCTATTTTATATATCTTCTTTTTTTTATTAAGAATTATGTCTTGATTGATTGTGCAAAGGGCCCGTTGTTCAATTATCAGGTTGATAAATTACCATTTAGAACTTTAAATCTGTAATTGTTTAAACGTTCTAATATTAGTGGTAAAGTAACATAGTTTGATTTTGATTATGTTATAAAGGTATGTAACATAGTCTAAATGAATCGAGCTTGTTATTCGTTGGCTAGAATTTGTGGTCCCTCTAGTGGTTAATGCTGTTTGTGGATTAAATCTAAGAGCATGTCTAGGGTTGTTCATTAACAAGGGAAATAATCAAAGAGCTTCTCTTGATTATCGAGAAACTAAGGAGAGATAGGTTGTTAGAGCTTCTCAATAACCATAAACAATTTAGTGAAGAGTATAAGATTTTATCATTGCATCTATGATCAATTCTCTGAACCAATTCTGAAATTATACCTTAGTTGGATATTGCTTAATATTGTTCTCTCTAAATTCTTAGTTTATTATAATTTCTTTTTTTTCTTTATTTTTTCAATTTCAAAACCCCTTTTCTTTGCTTTAATTTTCATTAAAAATAGTCTACCTAATCCCTGTGGATTCGACCTTGCTTACCGCTACTACAAATTTATATTTCTAAAAGTAAGTTATTATTTGTTGGATTCGCACCTACCAATTTTTTGCATCGTTGCGGGGATTGGTGTCATTTAAACTTATTTTGATGCCCTGTTCTTCTCGTACGGGTGAACTCCAATAGGATCCTGATATCGAAGATTTCTCGCATGTTAAGGAAAGAAACTAACTTGAGCAACAGACAAGCTTCTTATTCTTCATCCCCTGAATCGGAATCTACAATCACTTGGTTGATTCATACAGCGATTCTGAAAAAGGAAGGAACAATGGCCAATGAAGAAAGAACTCTAAGAAAATTGGTTTGCACCAAATGTGAATCAACAACCACTCTGTATTGACTACCCAACTTTAGAGGTAGCTTTGAACTAAAATCTAGTTTGATTCACTTGTTTCCTACTTTCCATGGATTTGAGAATGAAGACCCTCATAACATTTGAAGGAATTCCATGTGGTATGTTCAAGTATGAGACCACAAGGAGTGACTGAAGAGCATATCAAATTACGTGCGTTTTCGTTCTCGCTAACTGATAGAGCTAAAGATTGGCTCTTCTTTTACCCCCTGGTTCTGTAACTACTTGGGCCGAGATGGTGAAGATGTTCCTTGATAAATTTTTTCCTGCTTCAAGAGCCGCTGGCATTCTAATGGAGATATGTGGAATAAAACAAAAAAGATGCTGAGACCCTTCATGAGTATTGAGAAAGATTCAAAGGACTGTGTGCAAGCTTCCTCAACATGGGATTTCTGAGAAAATTCTCATCCAATATTTCTATGAAGGACTACTACCCATGGAGAGGAAGATGATTGCAGCCAGTAGAAGTGCCATAGTGAATAAAACTCCTCACGATGCTAGGGAATTGATCTCCATCATGGTCGCCAATTCACAACAATTTGGTTTTTAGGCAAGACACATCTCCAAGAAGGGTGAATGAGGTAGGTTCGTCTTCCATTGAACACCAATTCCCTACACTTCAAGATGATTCTTATGAGTACACCAATGCAGTTAGAAGGTTTACTGATCACCACAAAGAAAGTATGATCATTACTTAAATATATATCCAGGATGGAGGGATCATCCTAACCTTCTCTATGGACCAAGACCATCACAATTCTAGCGTTTTCCACCTAGCAGTATTCTTCAAAGCCATGTATGTCTCTAGAGAAATTGTCAAATCACTTGCAAATATACACAACAATTTCAGCAAGAGACAAGAACAAGTATACAAAATTTGGGAATCAAATGAGTCAATTGCATCCATAAGTCGATTAAATCCCAAAGTAAGCTACCTTCATAAACCATTGTTAATCTAATGCAAAATGTTAGTGCAATCATATGAGAAGTGGGAAGGAGTGAAGGAACCTAGTCAATTGGCACATGGGAGAGCCTTAGAGGAAGAAACTGAAAAGGAAGTTATTCTCCTCAGACTCAAAGACCAACCTAGAGGACTTAAAAGTGAAAACTGAAGGAATTTGTCATAGATCCTCCTTTTCCCTCTAGATTTGCTAAGTCCAAGAAGAAGAAGAAGAGAAAGAAATTCTTGAGACATTTCACAAGATCGAGGTATATTCCTTTACTTGAGCAATTAAACAAGTACCTCATATGCTAAAGTTCTTAAAGAATTGTGCACAACAAGAAAGCTCAAGGGTAATGAAAAGGTAAGTATGAGGAGAATATTTCAGTTTTCCTCCAAAAAAACTACCCCCAAGTGCAAAGATCCAGGTATGTTTATTATCCCTTGTAAACCGGTAATGTTAGGATCGAGAGAGCAATGTTAAATCTAGGAGCCTTAATAAATATCATGCCTCTTTCTATTTACTCATCTCTGAATGTTGGTCCATTGAAGAAACATGAGTGATTCTTCACTTGCTTATAGATCTAATGTATATCATGAGGGAGTTTTAGAGGATGTTTTGGTTCAAGTGAATTGGAATTTTTTCCCACAATTTTTATGTGCTTGATATACAAGAATGATTCTTCTAAATCAACATCAATTTTGTTAGGAATGTCATTTTTGAAAACAACTAGGACAAAAAATTGATGTGAATGATAGTACACTTACCATGGAATTTGATGGTGAATTATTAAATTTAATATCTTGATGCCATGAGATGTCCTAGTGATGTTTCCTCTGTTTTTGTCATGGATGTTATTGACCCTTTAGCATAGGAAACTTTTGATCAATTTGAAGATGACAAATTGAAAGATACACTCACATGAATTCACTTCTGAAGGATTATAGGGAATCATGAAAAAGTCTACGTTGGATCTTAATTTGCAAGGTAAAATCCAAGAACTATAATCACTCAACCCATGAGGTATGATGTATCTTATATTGATCACCTCTTTCTCACACCAAGCTTCTTCATTCTCTTATGCAGGCACCCAAATTGGAAACGAAGCCTTTGCCAAATCATCTAAAGTATGTATATTTAGGAGAAGAGGAAAATATATGGTGATCATTCCCAACAAACTCTCTCACTTAGAAGAAGAAAAGTTGATTCGAATGCTTAGAGAGTACAAGGAAGCTATTGGGTGGAAAAATTTCTCTATTGTTGAAACACAAAGTTTGGATACAGGTCAATATTTAAGGTAAATGATCATCGTTTGAAACCTTTTTATGAAGGTTGTCAGGTGCATACTGTTGGTCAAACCATTTGGAGTACTCAAATTAGGATGATTGAGAAGCTACAACGTCTAGCCAAGATGTTAAAGAAAGGCACTTTGGGAGGCAACCCAATTTTCTTTTTCTTTTTTTAATTTGTATTTTCGTTCTTTTTATTCTATTTTATTTTTTTCTTTATTATTCGGAGTACAATTATCTTGTTTTCCTCTTAGGTCAGAAGATACATTTTGTAACCCGTGGGTAGCCTTACAAAAGAATAATTATTCCTAAAGTCTCTCACTATCCAGAAGATGTTTTTGTATAAGACGTGCCCACGTCTAAACTCAACACCACTTCTGGTTCAGGAAACAAGATTCAAATAAACTTTTTTAATATAATGTGCCTTATATTTTCTTTATTTTCTGTGCTCCTTCATATAATGCGTGGCACCAGTCGTACCTCCCGCTCCATCCGATCCATGACTCTGCTCAGTCTGAGAACCAACCCAGCCAACAAATAACACCTTACATGATTTGGATTTTTGAATTATCAAATTAAGTTTAAGCATAATAGGGATTAGCTTGAGTAGTTGAATTCTCATTTGCTACACACTGGTTAATTACTCTTGATGACTGATTGAATGAAAAATGTGTGGGATTTGATACATGTTTCCTTTTTTTGTGAGTTTTTGGGCCAATGAGCACTCACTTTCAACATGCTCTATTTCTTGCTTGAGTGATTGTCATACATAGTTAATTTTTCTAGAACTTGCTTTGCTATACATGTCAAAGACCACATTTTAGAATTAGATGCATCAAGAACGATAAGGGCATTTAGGTAAAACCACTTTTAGCTTTCGTAAAGAGCCTACCCTAATTATCATCATTAGAAAGCCAATTTTTGTTTGAAATTAACCATGGTACAAGCAAAATTAAATCCTTTTTGTTAATTTCCCCTCTTTTGACCTTGAATTGGAGAATTGTATGAGTTCTTCACATGAGAATTCAAATTATCTTGATAAGATCGGAATATGTTGGAATATAGTGATTCAAGTTGCAATCTCTTTCAATGAAAAAAAAGAAATAAAAAAGCAAATTGTGCAAAGGAAATAAAGAAAGAGAGATTGTGCAATGAAAAAAAAGTTATGTGTCTTGAAGAGACATTTGATGATTGAGTTACATGTGGATAATTTTTATGACTCCTTCGATAAAACAACTCAAATTCATTTCCTACCAAACCTCACCTAAGTTCCATTACACCCTGTTTAAGACCTTGAGGTTTTTGTGCATTCAATTCATTGATTAGTGGGGGGATGTGATAGGTTAGCAAGCCTATGGAAAATCTTTCTATGTTTTGGCTTGAGAGTTTGACACCCTTAACACTTCGAGCATATTGAGTGAATCCAATGTGAGGGTATTAGATCCCACTGATTTTGATTTCGAAAAGATTGATGGAGTGATTATTCATGTGTGTTGGTTTATGAAAAATTTATTCTATGAATTGCTCATTCTTTACTTGTGTCTAAATTTGAGTCTTTAGGCTTGACTATTTGATTATGGAGGTATGAGCAAAAGAGAACAAGGATTGATGTTGAGAAGAGTTATGAATTTGAACTGTATGTTGAGGACAAACATTGGTTTAAGTGTGGGGGAATTTGATAAGTGCATGTTAGACATATATTCTATGATATTTTCCTCATATTTGAATAACTAAAATTGCTTAAATCATGAATTTGATTATTTCATATTTTGTGGATTAGGTTGAAGATTTGGATAAAACAAGTTCAAAATCTATAATTAGCATGATCTTCACAAAATCCCCAATTTAAGGAGGAAAAATCAGAATTCAAGAAGTTGGCAAGACCAGAAGAGGTTTTCGTATAAGGCGTGGGCACGACTTATTATCCTGAGTTATCGTAGAAGAAGTCTTCAGATAAGGCTTGGGCGCGCCTTACCAGTATGTATACCCTAAATTAGGGTTACAAATTTACAAGTGAAAAAGAGTTAATGACGGCTGGAAGACTCTTTTGAATTATTCTTGTCTTTAGAAAAGGGTGAGGGCATTTAAAACCCCTATTTTGTGGGATTTTCTTTCAGAGAAATTTCCTTATCTAGAATAGGAAAATCCTTATAAAAGAGGAGCTAAGGCTTTTATAGGAGGCATTAGTTTTCATCAAGTCTTTCACTAAGTTTTCTTTAAGTGTTTCTTTTAGTGTTCTTTCAATTATGAGTAGCTAAATACTTTTGTTCCAACTGGAGGAAAATTGAAGTTTTGGTTCTTCAAGGATTATGATATAAATAATTTCATTGTTATTTTACTTCTTTACTATTTATATTCTTCTGTTTTATTAAGAATTATTGTCTTGATTGATTGTGCAAAGGGCCCGTTGTTCAATTATCAGGTTGATAAATTGCCATTTAGAACTTTAAATCTGTAATTGTTTAAATGTTCTAATATTAGTGGTAAGTAACATAGTTGATTTGATTATGTTATGAAGGTATGTAACCTAGTCTAAACGAATCGAGCTTGTGTATTCGTTGGCTAGAATTGGTGGTCCCTCTAGTGGTTAATGTTGTTGGTGAATTAAATCTTAAGAGCTTGTCTAGGGTTTTTCATTAAAGGGAAATAATCAAAGAGCTTCTCTTGATTATCGAGAAACTAAGGAGAGACAGGTGTTAGAGCTTCTCAATAACCATAACCAATTTAGTGAAGAGTATAAGATTTTATCATTGCATCTATGATCAATTCTTGAACCAATTCTGAAATTATACCTTTAGTTGGATATTTGCTTAATATTGATCTCTCTAAATTCTTAGTTTATTATAACTGCTTTTCTCTTTATTTTTCTCAATTTTAAAACCCCTTTTCTTTGCTTTAATTTTCATTAAATAAGTCTACCCAATCCCTGTGGATTCGACCTTGCTTACCGCTACTACAAATTTATATTTTTAAAAGCAAGTATTTTATTGTTGGATTCGATACCCACCAAATTTTTCATCACAAAACGCAGCCACAACACCGTAGTTGCACGCTGCCAGTCGTCGACTGTCAACCACTAGGTCATTTTCTTCTTCGTCGTACACTCACACTCTGCTTTTTTTTCACTTCTTCCGACCTGTATAACTACCAATTTCTCTAAGAAATATAAAAAAAAAAGAAAACATATGAGATCTACATCAGCTGATTATATATTATAGCAAAATATAGTGAATTATCAATATTAATGCATCATATTTTCTCAAATTAGCAGGTACACAATAGATAATAGCATTAATGTTATATTCTTTTCCTAATCTGGTATTAATACATTGCCTTTTACCCAGATATAGCAATAGCCAATAGCATTAATGTCATCTTTTCCCAATATGTTTTTTATTATATTATATTTTCCCAAATTATGCAGTACAATAGTGAATTATTAATACTTATATTATCTTTATCTATATTTATTGAATTTATATTTTGAACATATAATTTGATTATATTAATATTGATTTAATATTTTTAAACAATTTAATTGGTTAATATCGAATATTATAATATTTATCATTATTTTGTTTTGAGTAGAAATATGTTATATAAATAATATAGATTTTTTTGGTATAGAAGTGCATCTCGCCTATGAGAGATCTTCGCCCTATACCTAGGCTCCAAGGACCCTTTGTGCCTCGGTGCGCCTTGCACCTTTTAAAACTAAGGTCGTGTCTTTCACATTAAATAGATCATTTATTGATTATACTTTCATATAAGATAATGAAATATTCTATTAGACACATTTTTTTGAAAAAGTATTTGACAGGACACATCTTTATTCTATATGATAAAAAAATTTTGAAATGATTTTTTCGAAAGGGGGAAAAAGACGGTCTCGTTTCAAAATAACTTTTGATGATCGGTTAATGATAAAACGTGGTTTGAGGAGTCACCAACAATCTTTGATTAGGGTGTGATTGGGCACCCAAAACGTATTTTCATTTTAATAAAATATTAATTTTAGTTAAAACAACAAACTTGCGTTATGCGTACCAAAATTCTAGTTCGAGAGTATGTTACGTGTGAGGAAGGATTAGCACCCCACAGCGCCCTAAATCGGTACTTAGTCAATTAATTAGTTGTCTTTCAATGAAATTTACGAGTTCGAGTCTAATTTAATTTAACATCCCCTAAAGATCATATTCTCTGAATATTTTGATGAAACATGATAATATTTAATTATTTCCTATCGAGAAGAATCGATCTGTCATACCTTAAAGCAATCGATTCTTACTCCAATCAAAATAAAGAAATATTAAAATTCCATTCTAATGTTCACTATTAATTCAAAATAACAACACTCAAAATAAATTTAAGAGTGAAAACGATAATATCTGATTATTTCTAATCGAGAATAAATTACATCTCATACCTTAAAGTAGTTATTTATTACTCCAATAAAAATGAAGAGATATCACTATTCCGTCTTAAAATTCAATTTCAATTCGATTGAAAACAATAATATATAATGATTTCCAATCGAGAATAAATGACCTCCCATACCTTAAAACAATTATTATTGCTCTAATCGAAATGAAGATATCACTATTTCATCTTAAAAATCAATATTAATTCGAGAGTGAATGATAATATCTAATTATTTCCAATCGAAATGAGATATATCACTATTTTATCGTCTCCTCAAGGATTGGTGGAAATTTTTTATGTTTCGCTACAATTAGAACTAGATGTCATGAGCTAGTCTTGAAATTCTTGTGGAGAGAGAAAACAAATAGTATTAAAAGATATAAACATATGGAAAATTATTATCGAGGTAAGAAATATTATGAAGTAGAGTGTGTAGAAAATATTGGTAGAGGCAATGAAATTTTGCAAGAAAGAACAAATAAAAATTGTCAAGGCAAATAGAAATGTCGAGTTTAAAAAATTCAAGAAAAACCTCACACAATTAGACTTCTTAGGGAGCATTTAAGTTGGTATTGTTATGGCGAGAAGTTATTTCACGATAAGGATAATTTAGTGCACTATGCTTAGGTTTCCCTACAATATTTCTAGAGTATTCAAGGACGGTTGCTACAGCAATACTACTAGGCGTGAACTACAACCCTTGATTTGTCAAACTGTTGTTGTGGCAATACCCCTCAACGTAAATTGCAGTCTTTGCGTATCCTACTCAAGTAACTACCCCTTTTAGTAAATATAATCTTTTCCCTTATCTCTAAGGTGGATTAGAACCTCACTATCTCGGATTAGTTTCATTGTTCATGTAGATCTACCCTAACTCTCTCGATATTAAGCATATATTCCTAGAAAATGACATTCTCTAGAAATCTCTTACAAATTCTAGGAATGTTTTGTCAAGGCACTAGGCAATCTCTCAAAAGCTCTTACAGTGTCAAGGAAAAATATTAAAATAATGACAAAACAATATTAAGCATAAGCAAACTTCATCATTCATTAACATTCAAATAATGTTCATCAAAAACATAACCAACACCAAGTAAAACAGTTCATGGTGCGGCACATATCATTCAAAGCTAAACATTTAGTACAAACCCTTTATGCGAAATGAAAAATAAGAACAAAGGAAAAAACACTCCCAAATAGAGCTCTGTCGTGACATTATAACCACTACCATGCCTGCTCCAGTGGCCATCCTCTCTTGAGGGCCAGACCGCTGCTTCGATGAAGCCCTCATCATACGTTTTTGGTACATTTTCCCATGAAAATAGCTTTTAATCTTTTATCCTCTATCAGATTTAGTTAATCATACCTAGCTTGTACCCATTTTGCTTCATCTAGCTTAACCTCTGACAATACCAAAGGAGAATGAATTTCAACTTCGATAGGAAACACAACCTCCATCCCTTAGGCTAAAGAAAATTAAGTTGCCCCAGTTGGAGTTATTGCTGAAGTTAGATAGGCAAACAAAGCAAATGGTAACCTATCATGCCAGTCTTTATAAGTCTAATTCATTTTCTCTATGAGCCTCTCGATGTTCTTTTTGGTTGTCTCTACTGTCTCATTCATCTTTGGGCGATAAATGGTGAAATTATGATTCTTTATATGGAACGGTTTACATACTGATTCTATCATCTTATTATTTAAATTCAATGAATTTTCGGTGAAGATTCTTTTGGGTAACCCATACCAACATATAATATCTTTCTTTAGGAACTTGCAGATTGTTGACTGAGTGACATTTGCATAGGAAGCCTCCTGTACCCACTTATTGAAGTAGTCTATTGCCACCAATATGAAATGATGACCATTTAAAGCTTTGGGCAAAATTTTTCTAATGACATTGATCGCTTGTGAATGTATGTGCTAAGGCAAGCAAATCTGTGCAAGTGTATACAATCGATGCAAGTAATACAGTAGTGAGCTGAGTTATCGTCTCCTCAAGGATTGGTGGGAATTTTTGATGTTTCGCTATAGTTAGAACTAGATGTCACGAGCTAGTCCTGAAATTCTTGTCGAGATAGAAAACAATTAGTATTAAAAGATATAAACATATGGAAAATTATTGTTGAGGTAAGAAATATTATAAAGTAGAGAGTGTGGAAAAGTTTGGTCGAGGCAAGGAAAATTTGCAAGAGTGAATAAATAAAAATTATCAAGGCAAATAGAAATGTCGAGTTTAATAAATTCAAGAAAAAAACTCACACAATCAGACTTATTAGGGAGCATTTAAGTTGGTATTGTTATGGTGAGAAGTTATTTCATGATAAGGATGATTTAGTGCGCTATGCTTAGGTTGCCCTACAAGATTACTAGAGTATTCAAGGACGGTTGCTACAGAAACACTACTAGGCGTGAACTACAACCCTTGATTTGTCAAACTGTTGTTGTGGCAACACCCCTCTGCGTAAATTACAATGTTTGCCTATTCTACTCAAGTAGCTACCCCTTTTAGTCAAATAAAACCTTTTCCTTATCTCTAAGATAGATTAAAACCTCACCATATCGGATTAGTTTCATTGTTAACGTAGATATACCCTAACTCTCTCGATATTAAGCATATATTCTTAGAAAAATGGCAATCTCTTGAAAGCTCTTACAAATTCTAAGAATGTTTTATCGAGGCACTAGGCAATCTCTCAAAAGCTCTTACAGTGTTAAGGTAAAATATTAAAATAATGAACAAAATAACATTAAGCATTAGCAAACTTCATCATTCATTAACATTCAAATAATGTTTCATCAAAACAATAACCAACACCAAGTAAAACAGTTCATGGTGTGGCAAATATCATCCAAAGTTAAACATTCAGTACAAACCCTTTATGTGAAATTAAAATTAAGAACAAATGAAGAAGCACTCCCAAACAGAGCTCAGCTGTGACATTCTAACCACCACCATGCATGCTCCAGTGGCCATCCTCTCTTAAGGGCCTAACCGTTACTCCGATGAAGCCCGGCTATGAAGTGCACCAAGGACTGTCGAGTAGGGGAACGATGGAAAATAAGGTGTTGTAGTCGCGTACTCCAAGCCTAAGTTATATCCTCTCCTTGATTGTCTCGCTTTTTGGATGACTTTAATGAGGTATTTATAGTGGGAATTTCTAGGGTTTTATTTCCTTGAAAATTCCATAAATACCCCCATTGACTTACCCATCTTATGAATGACATAACAGTTGGAAGTGGTCAATTTCCTTGATAAGGGTATGATTGCACGTGAGGATGAAATTGGGAAAATGACCTCAGCAGTTGTTGAGTCGCGTCAGATCTACAAAATAAATCTTTCCTCGAAAAGAAAATATGTTCCTCATTGTCATCTCCTTATGTTCCTCTAGCCCTGGTAAATTATTTTTTCTCGGTAAATAAATTCTTCCTTAGTCATTTCCTAAATCAACATAGTTAACAAAGAACTTTCCTCCTCAGCAGCATCAGTTAAGACAAATAAATCTTGCCTAGGCAAAACTTATCCACCACATACCAATATGACCTAAATGTAACTAGAATGCTATGACAACAACTTTTAGACACACAATAACTTAACTAAAAATACCTAAAATATAATCTTTTTAAGGAGTTATCACACCCCCAAGCTTAAGCTATTGCTTGTCCTCAAACAATAGATAATAAGAAGTAGAGAAATAAATTGCCATGGCAAACCAAAAAATTAGGACAAACATGTGGTTTAAAATTTCAACCCTCAACAAAAAGTTTAGCATCAGCATGGTAGACTGTATGAGAAGTCAAGTATCGTTCCTAGGTCAAGATTCTTTTTCGGTGTGTGTGCGTGATTGTATAGTTGTCTATGCTTTAACGTAGATAAAAAACTCATAAATAAGCACTTCTGTTTTGTCAATGCATCACATTATTCATCAAACATAGTTTCACTCCTATTTATTCAACGTATAACTTTAATTATTTTAAGCAAACTTCAAGGGAGTCAGCTCATCACAACTACCATCCCACACTCTAGGTGAAAAGGAGCATACCTTCCACCCCAAACTGTCAGGTAGAGTCATCATGTCACTACTTTCATTCACTCATTTGCTAAGGAAACCATTTATTTAAGAAGTTTTCCAGGTTATGCCAACACACAAAGAAGTGTCCCTCTACAGTTATGCCGAGGCATTTTTTTGTAAGTCAACACAATTCAAAACATTAAGGAGTTCAATTTAGCCTTTCAAACATTTAATGCCATGACGTGCAAAAAGTTATTTCCTAAAAATTTTCTAAGAACATTAAGCAGAAAAAACATACAATCATGTTTAAAGAGTCATAAAGAATCAAGTCCTACGGTTGGTTCTAGCCTTCAATAGTCATGTAAAATAATTTTGGCCAAGGTAATAAAATTTGCTTTCATTATCAGGCATCATCAACTTTTTTCAACAACTATCCTAATAAAACTCATGCCATGACAACAAATACTTCAATAGATTTTATCACAAATGCAAAAACTAAGTACATAGTATAACACCTACCCCAAACTTAAAGGATTCAATGTCCTCATTGTGGTGGAGAGGCTCGAATAGACGCACGGGTTCTACGTTGTTTGAGAGGAATGGGCTTTCGGATCCAGTATCTCCTGAAGGAAGCGAAGAAAAAGATGGCATGGCAAGATAATTGATTGTATGCTTGAGGCGATGCCATGTAATCGGGGGATTAGTTAGTGATGGCATCTCCTCGGTGTGCGAGGGATCAACAATGATATCTTGAGATAGGTCTACTTTAGGGTTAAGAGCTGGTTCAATATTGAGATTTGGGGGTTGTTTAGATACTTGTTCAGGAGTAGGTTGGTTACGGAATGGGATAAAATCATCATTGTCAAAGAATTCTAGTGGGATTTCTCGAGTTTTCTCGAAAAAAGATGAGGAGTAGCTGAAATATTCATATGTTTCGCTATAGTCTTCCACATGGATGGGGTAGGCATACATGATAAGAGAAGTGACGTCCAATGGGGACTCGGGTGGAACATTTTGTGTCGAGGCATGAAATGAACTACCGCCTATAATGATCGATTGGCACAAGATTTCATCGGGAAAATGTGGCAGGTCTTCTTTTGTAACTGGGAATAGCTTCTTAATGAAAACATTCATTTGTGCATCCCGAGCTTTGACATAGTTGAAGAAAGTCTGCATGTGACCTTCAAAATGCTCCATCCGCTCTAGCGTATCCCTAGTGGATGTGACCACAACTGCCATTCTTGCCACGAAAATCATTTTTTCTCCTTGCTCCAAGCCCTCATATGGAGCGTCATCATCAAAACTCACAAGTTCGGGCACCTTCTTTTTTGTGATACCTTCATTCGACTTGATAAAGTCCTCGAAAGGCTCCCTAGGGACTTTTTTCTTCCTGCTCAAAGCGGTTATCAAATTGGGGAAAAGAAAAATACCTCGGATTCTCTTTGTACACTTGTGGATCTGCTAAAAAATTATCTCACCCACATCGATCGCGTTCCCATAAATGATAGAGTGCAGTAACATCAATTGCCTCACCAACACTATAGTGTTGTGAGGTAGGCATCAACTTGCCTTTCAAAAAATGATTCTTGTAACACCCATAACCCGTATAATTATACCTATACAGATTATAGATGTTATCCGAATTTCTAAAAACCATTTCTCAATTTTAGCTCGATTTAAAATTTATTTTCTTAAAATGGTAAATGATATTATAAAAATATCATATCATATAAAATTACGTTTCATTATAACAATTTAATTCAAAATATTTTTAATTATGAATAGTGAATATTACCCGAACAGTGAATAGTAAACAGTGGGGGAATAGATTCCCTGTAGCAGGGGAATCGGTACCCCTTTAACAATCTGGAAAATTTTGCTTAAAACCGTGGTTATTGTTCATGCTACAGTAACTGCTACAGTAATTCCCGAAAATTACATATTAACTTATAAAAACTTAACATTTTCTCACTATAAAAATTCCATTTTTGTTTCCAACTATATTCAACAAATAAATTGAACATTTTCAAATTACACGTCACTATCTAAAATCAAATTTCACAATAGGATGTCTTACTGATATTGAAATATACCTCTCGATGCTTGATGTCGTTCTGAACTCTTTATTCTTATTCTTTGCTTTTTACCTACGTGTGAAAATCATCACACGCTAAGTATAAACTTAGTGAGGCAATTAAAACAATATATAGTGCAATACAATTCATGCATGAATTTAGATTTCAAATCCAATGCCATAAAACCATGCTATTAGCATATTCATAATTTTACCATGATCAAAATATCATAACTGAATATAAAAATATTCTTTCCAAAATACTTGACATTCATTCCAATAACTCGTAAGCTTATTTGCAAAACTTACCATTTATTAACCAATAAACCATAAACCATAGACAATAGCCTAATATACAACCCTGAGGACCCTGGGTACACGAGTCAAGTATAAGCACCGTAGTGCTATCCCGAGTATGACACATAAGGTCGCATCCACCATCTGTACTAGGTATCCTTAAGTACAGTCCCGAATATGACACATAAGGTCGTGCCCACCATATACACTAGGTATCCTTTAGTGTATTCCCGAATATGCAGCCTGCTGCTGGACTCTATGGCATGCCAACTATACCATGTCCCTCAATGACTTACTTGGGTGTACAGTCTATTTTATTTAATCCATCCATGGAAAAGTATATTATCAATATTTAATAATGGGGCAGTTCATACCCGAAATAACATTCATGGTCAATGCATTTTAATTTCATCCTCTGACATATCAATGTCAATTTATAAAAAATGATATAAAATCATACCGATATAAACAAGGTCGACTTATCGCAAGTCTTCCTTATGATGTATAAAATATCCATGTATAATTTCATGCATGTATTGCACTCACCTTGACACTTTATATCTTTCAAAATATTTGTGCCTCACTATTTTCCACAATATACCCTTTTTATACTTGACTTGCTTCAATTGCAAATCAACCATGATCTGTATAAATCACAAATTTATAATAATACATATGTTAGTATTGTACTAACATAACCATATCCCAAAATAATTCCATAGCATACTTCAAACTCATTTCCACCAAATAATTCAGTACTTATTAATTCCTTTAACATTGGAACCCACTTTTCCAATTTACTCAAAATGGTCCTTCACCATTTTATCACTTAGATTATTAATACCAAAAATTCCAGTATTGAAATTATTTCACATCTAACACTCATTTTCAATTCCCGAACAACAATTTCCAGCATAGTACATCAATTATACAACTCTTACACAACAACCCATTAATTTTCCAGAATTCAGACAACTCGCACTACCCTTAAAGAATCATTATTCTGTATTGATATAGACACTAGAATTCAATTCCATTTCTTCCATTAAAAACTAGACTCGAATAATAATCTATCCATATAAAGAACTCCTTCTAATTCATTCTGTACAATTTACGGTGAATTTTTAAAGTTCACCAACAAAATTTGTTTTGTGCAGAATTCTGCTGTCCGACTTTTCTGACCTTTCCTCAGTTAAAAATTCATATATATTTTTATACAACTTGAAATTGATCTCAGTTTCTTTTAAAAAAACTAGATCCATATATGAACACAATATATAAAAATAACCTCCAAATTAATTGTATGTATTTTCTGGTGAATTGTCGAACCTACTGCCAGAATCAAAATCCAAATTGTTTTCTTTAACTTCATTCTTAGGTTCTTCATCAATTCTTACAACCAATTCTTTAAAATCAATTAACTATTCAAAACCCATAAAACACAAGAATCAAAATCCTCTTCATCAACTCAAGATAAATTTGAACATGAAACCCTAGTAATATTCATGTCAAAATGTAGAGAATTGAAAATAGAATATTTTTCCTAACCACACTTAGTCAAATTCTCAAGAAATAGCTTCAAAATTGAAACTAAAAATGCTTAACTTTCTTCCTTGAATGTGCCGGCCCTTGGAGGAAGAAGATGAGCTGAAATTGCTCCTCCATGATTGACAATTTATGATATATTAATCCAACACATGCTAAATAATATATCATAATGGAATTATTTAATCCATTCAATAAGAATTTCCATTTTTTCCCTTAATGAATCTCCATAATCACCATAAAACCAAGCCATCTGATATTACAAAGTCAAATATAAACTAATTTGACTTTGACCTACGAAAATGCCATGAAATTTTCAAAACTTGCGTTTTAGTCACTAAATTCCACTTTTTCGGTTAAATCTGAAAAATTGCACATTTCCAAACCAACTTTCTCTGATCTAAAATATTACAATAATATTTCCAACCATTTTATAACATCCTTCAAATTTTTGTAACATTCCAATTCGATTCGAATTTCTGATTCCTTATCGGCTTTAACCCTTTCTAATTTTTCTTTACTAAAATTCCAAATCCATAAATGTGATTTCTATAAAACCCCACTCTCAAGATTAAACCATCTAGTTATGGAATAAAATTCTTTTTAGGAAATTATCACTTAATTCCCTAAACATTTTTTTCCAAATTTTTACTTTGACCATCAAACTTTCAAAATTTACATTTTGGTCATTGTCTAAATTTTTGGGGTATTACAATTCCATAGTTTGGTTATTGGCTTAAGGGCTCGGTAATCCACACGCTTACAGTTGGATGTATTCCCTTTAAACTTCGCTCAGTCAAAACATAAATCTTCCAGCACACCATCATATGTTTCTTGATCTACCTCAGCAAGAAATATTTTATGTTGATCCTCCATATTTCCGAGTTTAAAATGGAGGTTTAAGGCCGAGGGAATGAACTGGATGGATTTCCTTCTACGTACACAGTGTGATGGGGTAGGTCACCTTGGTGGGCGTAAAACTCTTGCACCATTTCGGCGCCACCGCCTTTGGGTGCCGGGCAAATTTCTTCGACTTATGCTACTAAACGATGTCTATTAATTTTGACCCAAATGGTTCTTTACCAGCCTCTAGGAAGACAAAGTCATCCTCTAATTAAACTTGTTGTTTCTGTGAGGCTTTGTACTTTGCCTCAGCCTCGGTGGTTTGGAAGCGCTTGAAGTGTGTAGCTGCGACAGAATATGTAGAAGCGCCTGGATGCTTCTTGGATTAGGCCATGGTGTTTGATGTGACAGATTTAGGGAAAGAACAGAGGATTTTCACAGCAGTAATGGAGGGTTTTGGTGAACGGTGAAACACTTAAGGAAATAAAAGTTGAAGAAAAAGAAGTTAAAAATGAGTAAAAGGTGAGAAGATAGAGGAAGTAGGCAGTTTTGGAGAAAAAGTTGGGTAATGGGTGGTTTCTTGGGGGTAAAATGATAAATTAATAAGGGAAAAGAGATATTGTATTAATGGGGAAGATATTTGATTTGACTAAAAGTAATAAAATAACAAAAAAGTATTTGTTTCCCTCTCAAAAGTACTGCCAAAACTAATATTCTAGGGTTTCTCCTCCTCCCATGCATGAGCGCAAACCCTACGCTACCAAGTGTGTCCCTGTTGTAAAAAGAAATAAAAATAGAGAATAAAATAAAATTATACAACTCGTGCAGAATAAAATAAAAATGGATTATTTATGTACATAGTGCAAATTTTTGTTGCCTATGTAACAAAATTTGTTCACGAAATAAGAGCAAACTCTTGGGCATCATGAAGTAACGATGTCGATTTATCATGAACGAGCATTGTACGCCTTCATTCATTGACCATTCACCTTAAAGGCTGACCCATCATCCAGGTTCTTGATTTCTACTACGCCGTGGCTATGGACTTGATGTACGATGAACGGCCCTAACCATCTATATTTCAGCTTGCCTGGGAATAACTTGAGTCGTGATTTATAGATAAATACTTGTTGTCCAGGAAAAATTACCTAGGGAAAAATTTTCTTTCATGTCATCTTTTTTTCTTTTCTTTATAGAGGCGACATCTTCATACGTCTGAGCTCTAAATTCATCCATTTCATTAAGCTCCAACAATCTTCTTTCTCCAGTAAGTCGTGTATCCATATTTAGTTTCTTGATGACCCAAAATGCTTTATGTTCCAATTCCACAGGCAAATGGCATGCCTTTCCATAGATTAGCTTGAATGGGGGCATTTCAAGTGGCGTTTAGAATATTTTGTGGTAGGCTCATAGTGCCTCATCGAGCTTCAGTGACCAATCTATATGCATTGGGTTGACCACATTCTTAAGAATCTACTTGATCCTGCGATTAGATACCTCAACCTGCCCATTAGTCTGGGATTGTATGTCATGGCAATTCTGTGGTGCAACTTATATCTTTTCAAAGCCTTGGCAATTAATTTGTTGTCAAAGTGAGTACCCTCATCGCTGATAATTGCTCGTGGTGATCCAAAATGTGTGAATATATTTTTGTGCAAGAATTTAAACACTGTATAGGATTTATTACGAGATGTGGCCACATATTCAACCCATTTGTAAACATAGTCTACTACCAAGAGTATGTACATATACCAAAGGACGATGGGAAAGGTCCTATAAAATCGATCCCCCATACATCGAAGAGCTAAACTTCCAAAATGCTTTGCCATGGCATCTCATTTCTCTGATATTCTCCCAATACGCTGACAACGATCACATAAATTATAGAAGTCATGTGCATCCTTAAATAAGGTGAGCTAGTAGAAGCCAGATTGGAGGACCTTTGAAGCAATTTTCATCCCACCAAAGTACCCTTCACACAGGGATGTATGGCAATGAAATAGGATTTCCTTATATTCCTCTTTAGGGACACACCTACATATTATTTAGTGGCCACATTGCTTGAATAAGAATGGTTCATCCCAGTAATAGTGATGTACATCATGTCTGAATGTTTTGCTGTCCTGGATAGATAAATATGGAGGCATAACACCACTGACAAGAAAGTTAACTATGTTAGCGTACCACGACACTGCCGTGGAAAATAAAATTTTCTTATCAGGGAAATCCTCCAGAATATCATTCATGTCATGGAAAATGTTTTTGTTTTATGTCCTAGACAAGTGATCTACTACTTGATTTTCAATGCCCTTCATTTCCTTCACCTCCAAATCAAATTCTTGCAGCAATAATATACATCTAATAAGCCTAGGCTTTGCATATTTTTTATTAACTAATTATTTAATGGAAGAGCGATTAGTATGCACAATGACCTTAGTTTATATAAGATATGGCCTAAACATATCAAAAGTGAATACCACTGTAAGTAGTTCTTTTTCAGTGGTGGTATAATTAAGTTGTGCATCATTAAAGGTGTGGCTAGCCTAATAGATGACATGGAATATTTTACCTCTTCTTTTCCCTAGCACTGCCCCTACAGCATAGTCACTTGCATCGTACATCAGCTCAAAAGGGGTATCCCAGTCAGGTGGTACAATAATTGATGTTGAGGCAAGCTTTTCTTTAAATCAGTGAATGCGTTGAGGCATTCATCATTGAACAAGAATGATTGATTTTGTTAAAGTACCAGACACAAAGGCTTTGAGATCTTTGAAAAGTCCTTGATGAACAACATGTAGAATCATACATTTCCTAGAAAACTTCGTATGCCCTTCACAGTGGTGGGTGGAGGTAAATTCTCAATTATTTCCACTTTGGCTTTATCAACTTCAATGCCCTGGCGATAAATTTTGTATCCCAACACAATTCCTTCGGTCACCATAAAGTTGTATTTCTCCTAGCTTAGAATAAGGTTGGACTCCTCGCATCGCTTTAACACTTTAGATGAATTACCAAGGCATCGATCAAAGTCATTTCCCGATATGGAAAAATCCATCATACACCTTTGAAAAGTTGTCGAAGCATTACATAGTCTAAATTGCATTCTTCTAAAGGCATAGGTGCCATATGGGTAGGTGAAGGTGGTATTCTCCTTATCTTTAGGTGCTATGGTGATCTGATTGTATCCAGAATACCCATCGAGGAAAAAGTAAAATGCCTTGCATGCTAACCGATCAAGCATTTGATTGATGAAAGGAAAGGGAAATGGTCTTTCTTCATTACCTTGTTGAGCTTTCTTTAATCCATGAAAATCTGCCAGCCTGTGATAGTTCTTGTAGTCAAAATCTCATCATTCTTAACCACGGTCACACCACCCTTCTTTGGCACGCATTGAACCATACTGACCCATGAACTATCGGATATGGGATAAATCACCCTAGTATCAAGCTATTTTATGATTTCCTTCATCATCACTTTTTTTATTATCGGGTTAAGTCTCCTTTGTGGTTTTATAGAATTGATATGGCTATCTTCTAACTGGATCTTATGCATGCATATTGTAGGGCTAATTCCCTTTAAGTCTGCTATAGTCCACCCGAGAGCTTTTCTGTGATGTGACAAAACATTCAACAAACTTATTTCTTTCTTGGGGGTTAAACTAGAAAAAATTATAACTGGTAAAGTTTCATCACTATCTAAATAAGCATATTTCAAATGTGATGGCTACGATTTAAGTTCTAAGGTAGGTGCATACTGTGGCGAATGCTTTGGAGGAATAAATTCATTGATCAAAGGGTTCAAATCTCATATCTGGTATGGCTTTAAGTAAACTATATTGTTCCACTTCCAATGAATCATCTTCAGATTCCATACTTGCTTTGTCTTCAGTATGTCTTTCATCTGCTTCAATCAAAAAACGTTTTCCTAGGAAAATATTTTCATATGTTATGTTCATAAAAATTTTGCTTGGGAAAAAAATTTTATGTTCCTTAAATTGTAAAACATCATCTTCGTAAAAAAAATTACACTCTTCCTTCTGGAGAATTTTTTCTTGGAACATATTGTCATACTCATCAATATGTAAAAATTCACCTTGGCCAAACCTTTTCGTTCCAGTTTCCTCAATTGAATCGATGTCTTCAATGTAATGGAATTCTTCAGAATAATCAATGTATTTAAGAGTGTTGAAGACATTGATCATGACTCTTGATTAGCCACCCTCATCGTGAACTATCCCTTATCACAATCTATTAAAATACGCCCTGTAGTTAAGAATGGATGTCCAAGAGTAATAGGTGCATTTTCATCAGTCTCACAATTGAGAATGAGGAAATCAGCTGGAAAGACAAACTTGTCCACTTTAACAATCATATCTTCAATTCTACCCTCGGGATGAACATGTGACCGATCAGCTAGTTGTAAAGTCACAGTGGTTGGTTGAGCATTACCTATTCAAAGCTCCAGAAATATGGATAGGGTATCAGATTTACTCTTGACCCAAGTCACAAAGAGCTCTTCCAACATATTTATCATAGATGAACATGGTATAACAAAGCTGCCAAGATTTTTTGCTTTGGTGAAACTCGTTGACAAATAATATTTTGTTCTCGTGGAAATAATTTCTATTATTTTCACCTTTCTCTTCTTTGTGACAATGTTTTTCAAGAATTTGGCATAGGAAGGCATCAGCTCAATGGCTTCAAGTAATGGAACATTAATATGTAGCTGGTCAAGGACATCAACAAAATTTTTGAATTGGATCTCGTCATTATGCTTCTTCAACCACTGAGGGAAGGGTGGTGGAGTTCTGACTTCATCCGCTGCATGTGGTGAAGAAAATTTTGCCTTGGCAAATAATTTTTCACTATTAGTGTGATGACTTGTTGAACCCTTGTTCTTTTCCTTCTCCTTAGGCAGTTCCTCTTGTTCAGCAATTTCAGCTTGATTTTTAGGTTCTTCATGTATGAGGCCTTGGCAAGAAATTTCTTCCTTCTCCTCCCCAAACTTATCATGAAGGTTAATTCGGGTACCACTCCTCAACATGAGCGAACCGTATTACTTCTTTCCATAAGGCTTAGTGACTTGAGTCTCACTATGGAGACTTTCTTTTGGGCGAGAATATAGTGCCGTGGCAATTTATCCTACTTGATTCTCCAATTCCCTCAATGATGAGATATGGATTTGTAATAGAGCTGGTTGGCTTTGCAACAGATTGCCTTGATTTTTTATTGTTGATGAGTATTCGAGTAGGAGTTGTTATACCTTCTGTTGAAGTTGGCCACGAAATTAATGGACTCCTGGTTTTCTGGGCATTCACTCTCATGATGGTTGTTGCGAAAAAAGATGCAAGTTGAGCTAGTTACCTTGACTTCTTTTACCTTATTGAAACGCTGTAGATTTTTCAACATGTTTGTTATAACAGAAAATTGGGCAGAAAATTAATCCTTACCATCAAGTTTGTATGCTCCAGCCACTCTTCTGTCAATTCCAAGCCTTGCAGACGGGAATTGATAGTCATTATTGGCTATCCGATCAAGGATATCAAAGGCTTCCTCAGGTGATTTGTCAAGTAAAGTGTCATTCACCGAGGCATCTAACATCATACGAGTAGGTGCATTGACTCCATTATAAAACATCTCGACTTGAGTCCAGTCGTGGAATCCGTGGTTAGTGCACTTGCGAAGCAAAATTTTATATTTTTCCAAGCACTCGTAAATAGATTTATTATCACTTTGGCGAAAACTTGCAATGTCATTGTGGAGTTGGGTGTTCATATTAGGCGGGTTACAGCAAAGCAGAAAACTTTTGCATAAGTCAACCCAAGATTCCATTGATCTAGAAGGGACTCCACTAAGCCAAGCTCTTGCCCGGTCACGTAGAGAGTAGGGGAACAATTTAAGTTTAAGCATGTCTTCGTGCACTCCTTGTTGCCTGAACGAATCAAAAACTTCAAGGAAAACACATATATGTTGTCTAGCATCCTCATTAAGCGAGCCACCAAATTGACCGATGGAGTTGAGCATGTTAAACATCACCGGCTTGAGTTCAAAATGAGCTCTTTGTATTTTAGGTGCCATGATTCTTTGGTTGATATCATCGATAATAAGATTTAAGTGATATCGTATGGCTCGTGGTCTTGCAGCATTTTAGGGAATATTATTTACTGTGACATCGGGATCTTCTTAGTCTTCCATATTATTACCAGCTTGATACTATAGTCGATTCATATAACCCCTGGCATGATTGTTACGTAGCCTTTGTTTGAATGACTATTCGATCTCATGGTCAAATGGTATTAATGGTTCATCAATAGATCTCTTGGTCATGCAATGACAAAAACCTATAAAAGAAAATAAGAAAATAAACTAGTTAAACCAAATAAACAAAATGTGACAAAAAAACCAAAACTTGTTACGATAAAAATGATAAAAATTCCTCCAGTTGCCAATCCCCAGCAACGATGCCAAAAACTTCATCACTTGTGAATGTATAAGCCAAGGCAAGCAAATCTGTGCAAGTGTACACAATCGATGTAAGTAATACATAGTGAGTTGAGTTATCGTCTCCTCAAGGATTAGTGGGAATTTTTT
Organism: Hibiscus syriacus; assembly: GCF_006381635.1. Lineage (NCBI taxonomy): Eukaryota > Viridiplantae > Streptophyta > Magnoliopsida > Malvales > Malvaceae > Hibiscus > Hibiscus syriacus. The sequence continues at coordinate 870,792 of NW_024063145.1, read as the reverse complement.
ATGTTTTGTTATAGCTAGAACTAGATGTCACGAGCTAGTCCTGAACTTCTTGTCGAAACAAAAAACAATTAGTCTAAAAGATATAACCAGATGGAAAAGTATTATCGAGGTAACAAATAATGTGAATTAGGGTATGCAGAAAAGTTTGGTTGAGGTGAGGAAAATTTGCAAGAGTGAACAAATAAAAATTGTGAAGGCAAATAGAAATGTCGAGTTTAATAAATTCAAGAAAAACCTCACATAATCAGACTTTTTACGAAGCACTTAAGTTGGTTTTACTATGCCGAGAAATTATTTCACGCTAAGTATGATTTAATAAGATATGCTTAGGTTGCTCGATAGGATTACTAGAGTATTCAAGGACAATTGCTTCAGCAATACTACTCATCGTGAACTACAACCCTTGGTTTGTCAAACTATTTTTGTGGTAATACCCCTCATCGTAAATTTCATTATTTGCCTATTGTACTCAAGTATCTACCCCTTTTAGTCGAATGAAACCCTCTCCTTATCTCTAATGCATATTAGAACCTCACCATCCCAGATTAGTTCCGTTGTTCACGTAGATCTACCATAACTCTCTCGATATTAGCCATATATTCCTAGAAAAATGGCAGTCTCTCGAAAGCTTTACAAAGTGTAGGAATATTTCGCTAAGGCACTAAGAAATATCTCAAAAGCTCTTACAGTGTTAAGGAAAAATATTAAAACAATGAATGAAACAATGTTAAGCATAAGCAAACTTCATCATTCATTAACATTCAAATAACTTTTAATTAAAACAATAACCAACACCAAGTAAAGCAGTTCATGGTGCGACAAATATCATCCAAAGTTAAACATTAAGTACAAGCCCTTTAAGCGAAATGGAAATAAAAAACAAAGAAAGAAATACTCCCAAATAGAGCTCTGTCGTGACATTCTAACCACCACCATGCCTGCTCCAGCGGCCAGCCTCTCTCGAGTGCCTGGCCGTTATTCATATGAAGCTCGGCTATGGAGGGCACCAAGGATGGTCGAGTGGGGGAATGATGTAAAATAAGATGTTATAGCTGCGTACTACAAGTGTAGGGTAGATCATCTCCTTGATTGTCTCTCTTTTTAGAGGCCCTAAATACCCCCGTTGACTTACCCATCTTGTGAATAACATAGAAGCTGGAAGTGGTCAATTTCCTCGATGAGGGCATGGTTACACGTGAGGATGAAGCTGGGCAAATGACGTCAGTAGTTGTTGACCCGAGTCAGATTTGCAAGATAAATCTTGCCTCGACAATAAAAATATGTTCCTCATTGTCGGTTCCTTATGTTTCTCTAGCCCTGGAAATAGTTTTTTCTTTGTAAATAAATTTTTCGTTAGTTATTTCTTACATCAACATATACAACAAAGAACCTTTCTCCTCAGCAACATCAGTTAAGCCAAAAAAATCTTGCCTAGGCAAAACTTATCCACCACATGCCAATATGACCTTAATGTAACTAAAATGCTATGACAACGACTTTCAGATACACAATAACTTAAGTAAAAAGACCTATTTTTACGGAGTTATTAGACATCCATGCCACATATAGAGAATGGCCACAAAGCAGTCATTACGCGTAATGGATGAGGAGGGGCACTGAGCTTGTCTCCACAAATCAGGAACTTCTGACATTTTCTGGCATAATCGATACAATCACTTTCCATGGTGACCAGTAATACCCAAATCTCATTATTTGTCTTGCCATTGCATCTCCACTAGTATAGGTACCTGATAATTTCCTAAAAAGGTCACTTTTAAGTCCTTTTTCACTTAAGTTATTTTTTGTTTAAAAGCTCATTTTAGTTATCTTAGGTTCATGTAGTTGCATTTAGTTGCATTAGTGGTGGTATTGCTATTTTATCTTGTAAAGGTGTTGTATGAGGGAAACGTGTGGTTGTTTATGTTGTGCATGAAATAGCAAGCAAAAGGTTGCATTGGGAAGGAATACCATGACATCACACGTTGCTGAAGCAGATGGAAATGCCTTAGCATTTCTGGCGCAGATAAGGACAAAAATATTTTTGTAAAAGGATAGTTGGTGAAGCACATGTCTGATGGTTATAACTGCCTGCTAGGGATCGCTGCCACCTAGGAGGATAAGATTCACGCCGAAGGAGTGATTCTAGGGGTATAATGGGTAATTGGAATATTAAATCCCATTATTACCCTTGAATATTATATTTTTATATACACTGCATATGAGAGCGAAAGGGGGAAGAGAATTAACCACCTTCAGTTAGATTTTCTCACCTTCTTCTCCATATCCTTCTTTTCATTCTCCAGTGATGTTTCTCTATTTACGAGCTCTAAGAAGTAGAGAGCTAGGCATCTGAGAGGAGCTAGCAAGCTAAGGAGAGTCGTGGTAGCTGAGGAGAGCTCCGTCTGCGCACATCGAAGGCTTCTTCTCCCTTCCCCTTTGCTATTATTTTCCATTTGATATTGGGTTGCTGGAACAGAAAAATTTCATGTTTTCTTTCATGGATGATTCGAACCCCACCATGAACTAACCTTATTTGGTGGGGTTGAATTTATGGGTGATTGATATTATTTTAAATGTAGATTTACATTTATCTTTTGCATTTTCTTGTTTTGCTTATGAATTCTTCATTGACTGAGTTTGTAACAGGGATGAGAGTATCCATTACTTAGATGAAGACTAGGTGTTCGAGAGAAACTTAGCTATTAATACTTGTAGTATTCGAGAGAAACACAAGTAAGATTCGCATAACCAATGGGGTGTAGTATTTTCTTAAGCTTTGAACTGGCATAGTAATATTGTATCTTAATCCCTTAGTGCTTTAAAGAGACTAAGATAGGATTTGAATGACTAAGAGGGGTAGTTTTTATCAATAGTATAGTTTGAGGCTAAGAGAAGATATTGTGACATTCTATTCTATTAGGTTCCTTTGACTATAGATTGCGGGAGCATATTCAGTAAACCCTGTCGAGCAAGTGAAGTTTAGAAAAATTAAATATGCTTGAGAGATAAGTTTTAGTGTCCTTAAATCAATCCCTACCATTCATTCCCATGAAAGCTTGTTGTGTGAGGATTATCAAACTATCATTTATTTGTTGTTTTTACTATTTTTCATTAAGTTGATATTTCTATCATTTTCAAATTATAATCTACTCTTGCAACTACATTTCCGTTTGCTACCCCATCAGACTATCAATCCATATCCACCAATATACACTTTCCATTGTCGTGACATTCTCAATTAGTACATATCATCACTAACTATACTTAGATAGAGTAGTGCTTTGTTTTTGTTAAACTTTGTAATTTCCAACAATCCCTGTGGAGACGATACTCACTCATCACTTTATTACTTGAGACATTGTGTATACTTGCACATTATTTGCGTATAATTTTATAGTACTCACAACACAATAAGTTTTTGGTACTGTTGTTAGGGATTGGCATCGTAAAGTTAATTAGTTTTGACAGAGCATTTTATTTTTGCGTCTTTATCTTTTGTGTATAGTTTACTTGATATTTTTGCTTTATTCTTTCTCAAGTTTATTTAGTGTATGCTTAGAAGGCATTTGAAGAGTCGTTGGATCCGATATAACCTGAGATTGAAAGACTCTTTAGACAAAAAAGACGTGCTCAACGTGCTCGAGGAAATATGTATCAAATTGGAAATCAGGGCATTGGTCAAGATGAAAAAATTCAGAATGTCGAGGTATTACAAAATGTTGGACCTACTGATAGGCCTCGTGTTATTTGTGATCATTTAAATTCTATGCTAGATGATTTTAATCCTAAAATTGTGGCACCCAAAATTCAAGCTACACATTTTGAGGTTAAACCAATTATCTTTAATATGTTGAATTCTATAGGGTAGTTTGGAAGAATGCCAACTGAAGATGCCAGGCAGTATATTCGCAATTTTTTGGAGGTTTGTGATTCTTTCTGCCAAGAAGGAGTGTATGAGGATGTTCTAAAATTAAAGTTGTTTCCATATTCTTTGCATGACCAAGCAAGGGCTTGGTTGAGTGGTGTTCCATCTGGCTCAATGGAATCATGGGACGATCTTTGCAAGAGTTTCTTATTGTGGTATAACCCACCGAACATGAATACTCCACCAAGGAATGACATAGCATCCTTTTGTCAAGGCAGCGAAGAATATATGTATGAGTGTTGGGATCGTTACGAGAGTTTACTTCGAAAGTGTTCAAATCATGGTTTTCACGATTGGGCTCAAGTAGTTATGTTTTATAATGGAGTCAATGCACCCACGAGGATGATGCGGGATACCTCAGAAAATGGGACATTGCTGGATAAATCTCCTACTGAGGTGTTTGTTGTTTTGGATAGAATTGCCAATAATGACTATCAATTTCCTTCCTCAAGGCTTGGAGTGGGAGGAAAGTACCTAGAACATTCGAATTAGATACCAAGGAATCAATGTCCGCTCAACTCTCAACTATCACTAAAATGTTGAAAAATTTTACAACATTCCACTGATATGAAGAAAGTGAATTGTCGAAACGATTTTTTTCTTAAAAGTGAGATTTTAAAAACCACATCATTTTTAATTATCTCTCTTTCGGTTAATTTTTAACTAAAAAGTAATGTGATTAAAAAAACCTCTCGTTTTGAAAATTTTGGAATTCCTTTTAAAAAATAAAAATGTATGGTTCGAGGAGTCACCACCAATATTTGATTAGGGTGTTATTGAGCATCCAAAAACATTTTGCCATTTTAAATAAAAATAATTTTAATTAAAATGACAAATTTATAGTTTGCGTACCAAAAATGAGTTCGAGAGTCGGTTACGTGTAGGGATTGATCAACACCCCCACAACGCCCTAAATCGGTACCTAGTCGATTAATTAATGTCTTTGCAATGAATTTTAAAAATTAGACTTTAATTTAGTTTATGATCCCATCAAACAACCAAGATATGAATTTTACAATGAAATATAACAATATTAAATTATTTCCTATCGAGAAGAAACAAATTCCTCATAACTTGAGGTAATCAATTTTTACTCCAATCGAAATAAAGAAATATTAGGGGTCGAGCTCGTGAGGATATCATGCAAAAATTAATTAAAAAGTATCTAAATAATATACGAAAAATTACCATGCAATATGACATCTTAATACAAAAATTATATGCATATATTTTGTAATTAAAAATTATAAACTATATATATTAACATATAATTCACAAATGTGGCTTAAATACAAAAAAAATAACATGCCAAACTATAAATATATATATATATATATATATATATATATATATGAAAATAATGACTAAATTTAAATAAACATAAAATTAAATATACAAATCAAAAATAAAACATGAACTTAAATAACAAAACACGCATAAATATAATGGATTTACGAATAAATGATCCAAAAAATTACAACTAGAAGTGAAATTGGGAGAATAATGAAATCGGGAAAATCAAAAGGCAAAATTCAAAAATATACTTCACAAGTGACTGAAATGCAAAAAAACACTAAACCTAGGAGGACTAAAACCTAATTTTACCCTTGTATTCGGTGGCTAAAAAGTGATTAACCTAAATTTTTTAATATAAAACCTAATTTTAAACTAAACCTAACCTAAAAATCAGCTGTCCTCTTTTCTTCTCTAAATCTCCCCTTCTCCTCTCAACGCCACCGAAAGCCCAATGCCTTCATGTTCACGACGTCGGCATCTTCCCCGGTGGCCGCTTTTCGACCCAGCCACCTACCACATCATCAAGGTAAGCTACACTAAACCTAAAAATCACTAAATCCTTCCCTTTCCTCATCTAACCCTCGGTCGAAACCTCTACCAAAGTTTCGAACGCTGTCAGCCAGCCACCATACCCTGGTGGCCTCCCTCACTCTGACCGCCGCAAGACTTGACCAGGTAAGTCCCTAATCCTAACTCAAACACAACTAAATACTTGGTGATATTCCAACCCTTTTTATTTAAGAAACCCATGATCCCATTTTATAACCTGCATAAAAGGTTTTTCGACCGTCTACCAACACTTGAACACCGACTCCGACGACATACCACTCAAGTAAATCTCTCTCTCTTTTATTTATTTTTTTTGGTTCGAACCTCCTGGGAAAGATATGCTAGAAACCTTTAAAAATGTCTCCAAAAAAACTTCTGATTCTTATTGTTTGTTTTTGGCTTCTAAGATTGCTCTAATGCCAACCCTTTTCAAAATGTTTGGAAAGCATTTTTATAAAACCCTTTGGATTACAAATGGAATTCTTAAAAACAAACATTTAATTCCTATCCATTAAAAACTTTACAGCTCAACTTCTCTGTATCTTTTACTTGTTTAGAAATAAGAACACACATAGAGAATACTAAAAATTGAAAGAAAGATAGAACATACCAAAAGAATTGTTCTTTTCTTGCTATTGCATTCTTGAAAAATTAGAATTGAGCTTCCTCTTGAAATTGTTATTCCCTCTTTCGAATATGGAAGGAGCAATTTCTTTTTTACACTATTATTTTTGTTTCATCCCCTTCTTCTCTTTCTGATAATTGATAATAAATGACTCCCCCTTTCTCATTGCCTTCCCCTTAATGAAAAAAATGAACTCCCCCACCTCTGATTATCTCATGCGGTTTTCTTTGATTAGATAATTGTTTTTTCTTGTAACCCCTAATAACTATTTTGTTTGTAGCTAATATGGGCCCCAGATAAATCGAGCATCTACAACTGCCACTCTTTGCTCATTTTCATGCAACGAGAATAGAGCAAAGATCAAATAGATGGTCAAGTTTTTTCGGCCATGAGAACTTCAAAAGATTAATCTGCTTTACTATAACTTCAGGATACGTGAGACTTGAAAAATCTTTGAAAGATAGGTCCGCTCCACTACTCTTTCAGGGAGTATAGGACTTGAAACATCTTTAGAAAATGGGTCTGCTCCACAATTCATTCAGGAGAGATCAGACTTGATCTTGATTTGCTTCACTACTCTTCCACGAAGGTTTAAGATTAATTTTCTTCACTACTCTTCCATGAAGGCTTAAGATTGATTTGCTTCACTACTCTTCCGTGAAGGCTTAAGATTGATTTGCTTCATTACTCTTCCGTGAAGGCTTAAGATTGATTTGCTTCACTAATCTTCCGTGGAGGCTTAAGATTGATTTGCTTCACTAATCTTCCATGAAGGCGTAAGATATCCCAGAGAACTTATCATCTTGTTCAGAATCTTTTCAAAACTTTAATCTTAAAAAAACATGAAATGAGAAACATTGAAAATATCTTTCTCATTTTTCAAATTCATGTGAAGACATTATGCCCGAAGGTCATATGGATGGCCCGAATGACTTATCATCTTGCTCGAAAGTCTTAAAGATGACCCGAACAATTTAATCATCATGCTCGAAAGACTTACTGATTGCCCGAAGGACTTACTAAGTAATAAACTTTGGAAACCGTTTTCTTACTTTTTAAAATTTCATCTTCAAAAAACATTAAATGAGAAACTTTGAAAATCGCTTTCTCATTTTTTCAAATTCATGCGAAGACATCCTGCCGGAAGGTCTTATGGATGGCCCAAAGGACTGATCATCTTGCTCGAAAGGCTTACAAATGACCCAAAAGATTTAATCATCATGCTCGAAAGACTTATTAATGTCCCGAAGGACTTACCAAGTAAGAAACTTTGGAAATCATTTTCTTATTTTTCAAAAGTTTCATTTTCAAAAAGGATTTAAATGAGAAACTTTGAAAATTGCTTTCTAATTTTCAAATTCATATGAAAATATCTTGCTTGAAGGTCATATAGATGGCCCAAATGACTTATCATCTTGCTCGAAAGACTTACAGATGACCCGAAGGATTTACCAAGTAAGAAACTTTGGAAATTGTTTTCTTACTTTTTGAAAAATTTCATTTTCAAAAAGGATTTAAATGAGAAACTTTGGAAATCATTTTCTCATTTTTCAAAAATCACTTAGTGGTTGGGTAATATGCCCCACTTTAAAGTAATGCTTCCTCTGTGGATTAGCTCCTTGTTCTTCAGGTTCTACCTTTTTATTAATGATTCATTGCGTTTGAGGTTTAAAATCTTCCTTTCAACTTTTCGGGCTTTTGACATCATGAATATTCTCTTTTTACTTGAATATCTGTCAAACACAGGTGTCTAAATGCAAATGCAACTAAATACAATGTATTTTCTTTTATGCAAATGATGTTCTTATGAATGCATAAATGTTGATTCAATTTTCATTTGACTCCAAAGTAGCAAACTCCGTATTCTTCCACTTGATTATTCCTTTCCAGGGTCTGCTTTAGATATCAATGAAGCAACTCATAATTTCCAACTTGCATTTTTAAAGAGCCATCTGATCTTCTTCTATCTTATTGTCGTCTTTGTTTTCTATCTTCATTTCAGAACAAGTGTTTTCTCTCTCGAATTCTTGTTATGGTCGAAAATATAACTTTGATGCCCATTTCTATCCTTAACTCAATTGCACTATCAGAGTTTATTTTTCGAGACTCTGATGTTAATTTATACTCGATTGGCTTCCTCTATAAGTTAAGCTCTACTAAATATTCAAGGTTTGCCCCTGACACTCCAAGTTGTAAGACTCATTCTCAATGTCTTCTTGGTATGAATCTTGACATCTCAACATGATCTGGTTTTCTGGTCATGCCCCAATGTGGGTACTCATGGCTCACTTCGTACCCAAAATATCTTAATCTTGAATGGTCTCAATCTGGTGCCACTAAACAACAGTATTATTAAATAGCTTGAGGGCTTCTCTTCATGTTTCCACAAACACTTAAGAAGTGATCAATTCTTCTAACAAAATGTCTTGCACATTTAATATGAGCTGGGATATAGGTGCCCCTCTTCAAATAAGGTAATCATCTTATTCATCACTGGTTGCACTCTTGCATTTTGATATGAGTTGGGATATGTGTGCCCCTCTTCCAATAAGGTAATCAATTTCTTATTAATGGGTTACTGACAACGTCACAAGGAAATTTTAAAAGCTCCATTCCTCAGTCCTTCTGACCTCTCGAACTATTTTCTTTCAATATTGTGGAATGCTTCATTATTCTGAAATCATTTATTCTTTCTACAATAGAGGCAGAAATGAGCCTCACCAACTTCAAAGACTTTTTACATTTGAAATTGTCCTGTTTGAAAATATTTTTCCCTTTATCTTATTTTAGGGATCAAAGAACGAAAGAATTTTATAAAACATTGCCCCTTAATTCAGGATCACAATCGAATCAAATCATAAACATGAGTTCACAGAATATCAAAAGAATCAATAGCTTCTTTAATGTTTTCAGAGTTATAGCTCTTTGACAAGTGTCAAAATTAATGGGTTGGCTTCATATTTTCTAAGGTTTCAGCCACCAAAATGTAATTTCTTTCTCGGTCCTTGTGAACATTGAAACATGCCCTTCTATCTTGGCTTGGTATTTAATCGGATGCAGACAAAATGACGCAACTAGCTTGATCAATTACTAAACTTTCTAAAACATTTTTATTTCGGTTCTCTGAAATCTTCCATTTGTTCAAGCTTCGTAGACTCATCTAACAAAGGCAGTGCAAAAATATTGATCTAAAAATGAAATTCCTGAGTATTCATGTGAAATTGACTATAACAAGTGTTCCTTAACTCCCTTAGTCCATATTTACTGAAACTCCTTATTTAGATAAATTTGATTTAATTTGCCATTATCAGGCTAGCTGAAGGGTTCATCTCATCACAAAGTCTTTGAACTAACAATTACAATGGAGCAAATATCGAACTGTCAAATATCCGAGCAATGTCATGGTTTAAATACAATCTATTCATAAAGCTAGGGCTTTTGAGTTTCCTCTACAACCAATTGCTTTAGTGGAATGGATCAGCTTTAATGTATACATATATAATTACATTATGGGTATACGGATTCAATTTCTTGAGCTTGTCAATAAGAACCTATCATAATCTAGGTGTTGTTGAAAGTCAAAAAAATCATCCTTAGAGTTCAATTTCCAAGCAACTCACCTAAACTAGATTCATCTACTTAACTATTCCATCTATAAAGATCATAATTATCATTGAATGTCTTCAACATAAGTGTGGCCTAATCAGTTTTGTAACATTATACACAAAAGATACCCCACGTTGTCCACTCCTATACATACTGAATACATAGCCTCTTCTTCATTCCCTTATGAGCGGAGAAGGCTATAATTGATCCCTGCAAGATAAGGGTATGGTGTTCGAGCGTATCTTCTGGGGTAAGGTCAAGGTCCTTGTTTTATCAATTTTCAATCATGCCACTTTGTAAAAAAATCTATAACTTTGATCATTTACAGGGTTTTTAATTCATTCAATATTCAAAGAATTTCAAGCCTGCAACTTCAATTCCATGCTCACCATCTTTAAAGTAGCATAAATTCATTTAAATGTCATTACAAAAAACTGAGAAATGATGAAATACAAATTCAAATAAGATACTACAAATGGATTAAATCTTTATGATGAAATGAAATGATCTCTTCTAATTAGGATGCCCCATTATTCATCTAAAGCAACGACAGTTGACTCAAATGAATGCTACATATTGTTCGTTGATGCCCCACTCAAGCTCATCATCCACTGTTCCACCAATTCCTCTGTCAACGTCCTATTTCCCACAAGCATCTCTATTTCCTTTAATAGCGGCCTATAATTCCCCGTAGAATATCCCAATATCCCCCAAGCATAAGGGTTGGATTTCACTTTCACTAACCTCGATGTGAGGTATTGACCTTTAATCAAATGGGGGTACAAATCCGAGATAAAATTTTGGAACACTTTCAAAGTATTTTTCGATCGTAGAACTTTCTTTGGTCTGCTCAAACGACTAGCCGCTTCTTTTATTTTATGGCTATAGGGGCTTTGGGCATAACATTCATTCATCTCATTAGCTTTTTCTTTTCCCAACATAGTCTCTGTCACATTTTCTAGAGTCGTACCCAATCCTTGGAATTGACTTGGATTACCAAACTCCCCAACAGGTTCTTGATCATATGTTGTCATAACATTGGCGGCACAATCAACATTCTGATTTTCACTCGAAGTCTTTATCTTTTCTTGGATAATAGGGTTCTTTAACGATTTCTCCCTTGTAACCATTATGCTCATAAACTTGGACATATGTTCTATGAATTCAACTTGGAACTTCCTTACTTCATTAATCATTTCTTGTTAGGTCTTTATAAGTTATTCTTGGATTCTCTCGATCTTGCTAACACATGATAATATCTCATTCATTACTTCTATCTTTCCAGAAACACACCCCGGGTAACTTCAATTTGTTTTTAGAGCTTCTGTCACAGAATCCTTCACGAGTTACTCTCACATTTTCATTATTGATGCATGTAAAAATGCTTAAATAAATGCATGCAATGCAAATGCATATGCATATGCTAAATACAAATGCAAAAGGTGTCATTCCAGAGTGACCATCTTAAAATAATTTTCATATAACATAAAAGGTTTCGGTACATCAAACAAACTTTACATATAATGGATAGTTGTCAATCTATTTCAATTCTCCTGCAAAGCCAGCTAAATCAACTAATTTTTGAGCCATATTCCTTGCTTGGGTCATAGCTTCTTTCATGACATTGCCCTTTTCCTCTATCTTGAGTGTCGATTCTCAGAGCTGTAGACATTGTTGTTGAATCTTTCTTGTAAGAAAGTCTTTATGGTTATGAAACTATTGTATAAGATCTCTATAATCATCCACAATCTTCATCAATTTCTTGTTCTTAGCTCTAGTGGCTTCTAGCTCAACGCCATTCTCCCACTTGTGGTGTTGATATGAAGCTTCCATATTGGCAATGGACCTATTCAACATCTGATTTTTAGCTTGATATCTTCCCAAATTATTAACAGTTGTATTGCGCCTTTTTTTGTAATCTGTAAATCATAAGAAAACTTCTCGGCTCAACCTTCGTGCACCTTGCAATTCCTTCTCCATTGTTCAACATCATTTTTTCAGTTTAGTGACCCTTGTTATCCATTCCTCTAAGACATTTCCTATACTAGCAAATTTAAACGCTTGATTGATCCTTTGAAAACCATCCCTCATGGCTTCCGTCTATCTACTCATTTTATCATTTCACTCTTTAAATGGCAAATCTGAGCTTCATACTTTAGCAAACAATCTTCTTCCTAGATGTCCCCACTGATACCCTTACCTTTGTTCACTTTTGATTCCAACTCAATAGGACAATCCGTTACCAAACTAGATCGACCTTTCAATTTGAACTCCAATACTCCATGATCCAAAAGATGTTGGACTCAATGTTTGAAGGTAGAGCAATTCTCAATGGAATGTCCTTGAATTCCAGCATGATATTCACAACAAACATTGACGTCATACCAACTTGGATATGGAGGTTACCAAGGTTTCATATAATACGGGGCCACTTCTCTGGATTCTAACAGCTCGTCATACAACTCCTTATATGATATTGGGATGGAATCAAAACGAGAGCCACCTCTCAACTTGGATTGAATTGTAGTTTTCAGGTTTACTTCCCCTGATATTGGGAGTAGACTATCAAATACCAACGAGTTCTGATTGCATGGCTTCTTTTCATATTTCTGAACTTCTACAGTTGTCACTATTTCCTTGGTGTTTCCAAAAAACTTGTTGATACGAACAATGATTGTGTGTGATTTTTCATATTGGATAGGATCAGCAGGTTCTAAAGTAGTCCCTTGCATATTTGGCACCTCGATCATTGAGCTCTTTCTTTTCTTTTGTAGAAGTCCCTCTTTCTTTGGCTAAAGCATATATTTTATCCATCATCTTGGACATCTACTCTTTTATATCTCTTATCTCCTTGTGCTCTTCGTCAGGCATATGATCTTTGTGCACACAACTCTCCACTATTCTCAAATTTTTCATAAGATGCCATTTCTCGATCGTGTTATAGTCTGTTTGATCACAAAACCCCTTGTCTGTCATGATAACCTTTTACTATGATAACCACTCACAAATCAACACCTTTTGATTATGTCATGATCATGCAATGTAGACAAAGAGAAAAACAACATAAAAAACAAGTTAGTACAAATACGATAACAAAATGACAAAAAGAAACAATAGTAAAATAAATAAATTAAAGCTAATACAAAATAAGAATGCAAATACAAATGCACAAGGTGTTAATTCCAAAAGTGACCACCATAGAACAACCTTTATTTAGACAACAAGAATTCAGTATATCATCTAGTCAAAATACAATTGTGGTTCTTTATTTCTTCATTTCCTTGAGTCGTACTCTTCATGGAATCTAACATTTCACCCCCAAAGTTATCGGCGTATTTTATCACCTTTGATGACGTCGGATGTCCTTAAATTGAATCTTGATATCTCCATTTTTACTTTCAATACGTAGTGGTCTTCATATCTTTATGAAGGGTCTTCTCGTCCTTGGTATGATTGTATATATCTTCTTAGGGAACGTCTTGGTCGTTGCTCCATTAAAGGAAATCTTTAACCAGCTTCAGATTTCTTCATTCATCGGATGTTCTTCTTCATGGATCGTTTGAACATCTTTCGATCTCCCAATTTTGACTACATGGTTAAGAATTTATTGTCTCATTATGATCAGCCTTCTAATTAGTCAATCACTTACGAATTAACACCTTTGGATGACATGAAGATGCGAATGCAATAAAATCAAAATAAAATAGACATAAAACAAAAATGGGTTAGTACACATAAGATAAACAACAATATAATAAGTACCATAATCATTAAATAAAACCTACCCTCATATATTGACTACCAATCATGCTTTAATAGATCTTACCCAACATGATATCTACCCACATGCTTCGTTATTCAAAAATCATAGCCGCACGATATCTAATTCGCATGTTGATTTGAAAAATAAACCAAAATGCACGATCTCTAGTTCTCATAATTCTTCCAAAAATAAATAACTTCGAGGAAAAGGTTAGAATGAGTTTCCCCTCTATGTCTTTTGAAAAACTGCGGACATAGATTCATTATAAGACGGGCAGTGTTTTGGTATCACTAACAGGGTCCTCGAATTGTCCTTTGCTGGTGCCCCCTTGGGCTTTCTATACCATCAATTCTCACCCATTATAGTCTTAAAACGAATCAAGTTCAATTCAAGAGGATGCATTTGTCCATTTCTATGCAAGGAAACTCAATGTTTCACTCGTAAACATGAGGCATATATACCCCAGAGGTTACTTGCTAAAGCTCATACGGAGAAAAATAATTTTTCTCACGTAAATGTAGTGTTCACCTCTACCTAACGGGACAGAGCACAATTAGAAGGCTCTAAGTATAGAAAGGTTATAACCATAGTGTGGGAAACTCATAATGCTTTTCCTCGATCCAAAAAAAACAACAAACTAAAGTAAATGTCAGAAAGTTGAAACATGCAAATCACACATTATTACAACTATTTATTAGTTAATCAAATTAAAAAGTAAAATGCAAACAAAACTTATTTCAAACCAAACAAGGGATCAAAAAACAAATTAGAACGAACTTATAACTTTCATCTGCAAAGACAATTAATTAATCTACTATCGGCCTGACTCTCTAAAAAAATGTCCCCAACAGAGTCGCCAAGCTGTCGAAACAATTTTTTTCTTAAAAGTGAGATTTTAAAAACCACATCATTTTTAATTATCTCTCTCTTTATGTTACTTTTTAACTAAAAAGTAATGTGATTAACAAACCACTCGTTTCGAAAAATTTGGGATTCCTTTTAAAAAATAAAAACATATGTTTTGAGGAGTCGCCACCAATCTTTTATTAGGGTGTGATTGGGCACCCAAAAAATTTTGCCATTTTAAATAAAATAATTTTAATTAAAACGACAAATTTATAGTCTGCGTACCAGAAAATGAGTTCAGAAGTCGATTACGTGTAGGGAAGGATTAGCACTCCCACAACGCCCTAAATCGGTAACTAGTCAATTAATTAATATCTTTGCAATGAATTTTACAAATTAGAATTTAATTTAGTTTACAATCCCATCAAACAACCAAGATGTGAATTTACAATGAAATATAATAATATTAAATTATTTCCTATCGAGAAAAAAAAATTCCTCATAACTTGAGGTAATCAATTCTTACTCCAATTGAAATAAAGAAATATTAAAATTTCAATATAATATTCAAATGCACCCAAAACAAATTAAATTAAAATTACCAAACCTTTTTGAAAGATGAAGAATATTCAATAATTAAAAATATCGAGACCAGATCTTAGATAAGTTTTAACAATCTTTTCTTAGAAAAATTTAAATAACCAAACATTTTTTTTTCTTTCGCTCCCAAATTTTAAGTGAAAAATCAATTTATTATGTGTCACTGATGTGATACGCTTTTAAATTAAAATTGTCAAAAGCGACTCTCTAATAAGTTAAGACAAGCCCCTCAAAACAATTTCAAATTAAAAGGGTATTATCCTTAATCCAACTATGTAATTAGGGGTCGAGTTATGCTCGTGAGGATATCATGCAAAAATTAATTAAAAAATATCTAAAAAATATACAAAAAATTACCATGTAGTATGACATCTTAATACAAAAATTATATGCATATATTTTGTAATTAAAAATTATAAAGTATATATATTAACATGTAATGCACAAATGTGGCTTAAATAGTATATTTATATATATATATATATTAAAATAATGACTAAAGTTAAATAATTTTAAAATTAAACATACAAATCAAAAATTAAATCATGGACTTAAATAAAAAAACACGCATAAATATAATGGATTTACGAATAAATAACCCAAAAATTACAAGTAGAACTGAAATTTGGAGTATAATGGAATCGGGATAAATACAAAAGGTAAAATTCAAAAACAGACTTCACAAGTGACTGAAATGCAAAAAAACTAAACCTAAGAGGACTAAAATCTAATTTTACCCTTGTATTCAGTGTCTAAACAAGTAATTAACCCAAATGTTTTAATATAAAACCTAATTTTAAACTAAACCTAACCTAAACATTCAGCCAACCGTCCCCTTTTCTTTTCCAAATCTCCCCTTCTCCTCTGAACGCTATCGAAAGCCCAATGCCTTCATGTTCACCACGCCGGCATCTTCCCCGGTGGTCGGTTTTCAACCCGGCCACCTACCACATCATCAAGGTAAGCTACATTAAACCTAAAACACATTGATCTTTCTTTTTCCTCATCTAACCCTCGGCTGAAACCCTTACCAAAGTTTCAAACGCCGCCAGCTGGCCACCATACCCTGGTGGCCTCCCTCACTCCGACTGTCGCAAGATTTGACCAGGTAAGTCCCTAATCCTAACTCAAACACAACTAAATACTTGGTGCTATTCTAACCCTTTTTATTTAAAAACCCATGATCCCCTTTTATAACCCGTATGCAAGGTTTCCCGACCGTCTACCAACACTTGAACACTGACTCCGATGACATACCACTCAGGTAAATCTCTCTTTTATTTAATCTTTTTTTTGTTCGAACCTTTTGGGAAAAATATGCTAGAAACCTTTAAAAATGCCTCCAAATAAACTTCTGATTCGTATTGTTTGTTTTTGGCTTCTAAGATTGCTCGAATGCCAACCCTTTTCAAAATGTTTGGAAAGCGTTTTTATAAAACTCTTTGGATTACAAATTGAATTCTTAAAAACAAACATTTGATTCCTATCCATTAAAAACTTTACAACTCAACTTATCTGTATCTTTTACTTGTTTAGAAATAAGAACACCCATAGTGAATACTAAAAATTGAAAGAAAGATAGAACATACCAAAAGAATTGTTCTTTTCTTGCTATTGCTTTCCCGAAAAATCAGAATCGGGCCTCCTCTTACAATTGTTATTCCCTCTTTCGAATATTGAAGGAGCAGTTTCTTTTTTACACTATTATTTTTGTTCCATCCCCTTCTTCTCTTCTGATAATTGATAATGAATGATTCCCCCCTTTCTCATTGCCTTCCCCTTAATAAAAAATGAACTCCCCACCTCCCATTATCTCATACAGTTTTCTTTGATTAGATAATCGTTTTTTCTTCTAATCCCTCATAACCATTTTGTTTGTAGTTGATATGGGCCCCGATCAAATCGAGCATCTACACAACTAGCTTGGCATGTCTATTATGCCAAGGCAATCATCACAAGAGTAAATGTCCGACCAACCATGAGTCCATCAATTTTGTAGGTAATTTCAATCGAGGCAATAATAATCTTTATTCTAACACTTATAACAATGCTAGTCAGTCCACTTATCAGCAGAATCACAATGAATCTCAAGGCTACCAAAATGCTATGTCATGGCATAATACTAGTAAAGGAGCTTCATCTTCAACGAGCATTAATTCATTGGAACCTACATTTCAAGATTTCATATCTACCACGAAGACAATGTTGCAAGACCATTCTAATTCAATATAGAATCAAGAAACTTTATGATAACTTCCTAAAAATGCTACTTTTAAGTCCTTTTTCACTTAAGTTATTGTTTGTTTAAAAGCTCATTTTAGTATTTTAGGATCATGTAGTTACATATAGTTTCATTTGTGGTGGTATTGCTATTTTATCTTTTAAGGATGTTGTATGAGAGAAAGGTGCAGTAGATTTTGGTGTGCAGGAAAGAGCAAGCAGAAGGTCGCACTGGGAAGGATTGCCATAACATCACACGTTGCTGAATCAGATCTAAATGCCTTGGTATTTCTAGCGCATAAACGGACAAAAAGATATTTTTATAAAAGAAAAACTGGTAGAGCATGTGAATGATGGTTTTAATCGCCTGTTGTCACCTGGAAGGATAAGACTCATGCCAAAGAAGTGACCCTAGGGGTATGATGGGTATTTTGAGTGCAAAAATCCCATTATTACCCTTAGATATTTTTATTATATATTACACCTCATATAAGAGAGAGAAAGAGGAGGATTATTCAGCAACATTTTCTTATCCTTTTCACTGTATCTTTTTATTGTTCCTTGAGTGGTGTTCCTCAATTGATAAGCTCCAAGGAATGGCGAGCTAGGCGTCCGAGAGGAACTAGTTAGCTAAGGCGAGTCTTAGTGGTTGAGGAGAGCTCCAGTGGCGCGCGTCAAAGGCTTCTTCACCCTTCCCTTTGCTGCTATTTTTTCTTTTATTATTGGGTTGTTTGAAACAAAAATTTCATGGCTTGTTCTATGGATGATTCGAACCCCACCATGAACTAACTTTATTTTGTGGGGTTGTTTTATGGATGTTTAACTTTATTTTAACGGTATATTAATATTTATCTTTTGTATTTGTTTGCTTTGCTTATGAATGCTTCATCGTCTAAGTTTGTCGGAGGTATGAGAGTGTCAATTTCTTAGATAAAGGCTAGGTGTTCGAGAAAAACTTAGCTAATAATACTTGTAGTATTCCAGAGAAACACAAGAAAGATACACATAAGTAATGGGCTATAGTATCTTCTTAAGCTTTGAACCGGCCTAGTAATACTATATCCTAATCCCTTAGTACTTGAGAGAGACTAAGATAGGATTTCAATGAATAAAAAGGGTAGTTTTTATCAATAGTATAGACTGTCATAACTGAGACTGAGAGGAGATGTCGTGGCATCTATTTGTTAGGTTCCTTTGACTAGCGATAGCGGGAGCATTTTCAACAAACCAAGTCGAGCAAGTGGATTTTAGATAGATTAAATATGCCTGAGAGATAAGTATTAGCATCCTTAAATTAATCCCTACCATTCATTATGGTGTAAGCTTGTTGTGTGAGGATTATCAAACTTATCTTTTATTTGTTGTTTTTACTGTTTTTCATTGCGTCGACATTTCAATCATTTTCAACGTTAAAATATGTTCTTGCAACTACATTTCCATTTGTTACCACATCATACTTTCAATCCATATTCATCAACATAAACTTTCCATTGCCATGACATTTTTCATTAATACATATCACACTAACTATACTTAGATATAGTAATTTCACCCAATCCCTATGGAGATGATACTCACTCATCACTTTATTACTTGAGCGATTGTGTATACTTGCATATTATTTACGTATAATTTTATAGCACTCACAACACGCAACAAGTTTTTGGCGCCGTTGTCGGGGATTGGCAGTCTGAAGTTAATTAGTTTTGCCAGAGCATTTTATTTTTGCATCTTTATTTGTGTATAATTTACTTGATATTTTTGTTTTATTATTTTTCAAGTTTATTTAGTGTATGCCTAGAAGACAATCTGAAGAGCCATTGGAACCGATAGAACATGAGATTGAAAGACTCTTTACACATCAACATGCTCAAGGAAATAGGTATCAAATTGGAAACCAAGGCATTGGTAAAGATGATAGAATTCTGAATACTGAGGAATTACAAAATGTTGAACCTACTAATAGCCTTGTGTTATTAGTGATCATTTAAATCCAATGTTGGATGATTTGAATCCTAGAATTGTGGCCCCCAAAATTTAAGCTGCACATTTCGAGCTTAAACTAGTTATGTGTAACATGTTGAATTATATTGGGCAGTTTGAGGGCATGCCAACTGAAGATGCCAGGCAGTACACTCAAAATGTTCTAAAAGTTTGTGATTCTTTCCGCCAAGAAGGAGTACATGAGGATGTTCTGAAATCAAAATTGTTTCCGTATTCATTGCGTAACCAAGCAAGGGCTTGGTTGAGTTGTTTTCTATCCGGTTTGATGGATTTTTGGGCTGATCTTTGCAAGAGTTTCTTATTGAGATATAACCCACCGAACATGAATACTCAACTAAGGAATGATATAGCATCCTTTCGCCAGGGCGACGATGAATATATGTATGAGTGTTGGGATCATTACAAGATTTTACTTTGAAAGTGTTCAAATAATGGTTTTCACAATTGGACTCAAGTAGTTATGTTTTATAATAGAGTCAATGCACCTACGAGGATGATGTTGGATGCCTCGGCAAATGGAACATTGATGGGTAAATCATCTACTGAGGCGTTTGCTATTTTGGAAACAATTACTAGTAAAGACTATCAATTTCCTTCCTCAAGACTTGGAAGTAAGAGGAAAGCACTGAGAACATTTATGTTCTATACGAAGGATTTGGTATCCGTTCAACTCTCAACTATCACTAGTATACTAAAAATTTTACAACATTCCACTAATGTGAAAAAAATGAAAGCAACTAGCTTGGCATGTCTGTTATGCCATGGCAATCATCACGAGAGTGAATGCCCGACTAATCATGAGTCCATCAACTTTGTAGGTAATTTCAATCGAGGCAATAATAATCCTTACTCTAACACTTATAATGTTAGATGGCGTCAGTATCCCAATTTCTCATGGGGAAATCAAAGAGCCCACTATACTAGTTAGCCCACTCAGCAACAGAATCACAATGAAACTCAAGGTTACCAAAATGTTGTGCCATGGCATAATACCAATAAAGGAGCTTCATCTTCAGCGAGCATGATTTCATTGGAAGCTACAATTCAAGAATTCATATCTCTAAGACTACTATACTTCAATTAAAAATCAAGGAACTTTAGTTCAAGTCAAGGTGCCTTACTTCAAAGCCATAGCACATCTTTGAGAGCTTTAGAATGTCAAGTTGGTCAGATTGCTATGACATTGCAAAGCGTCAGCAAGGACATTTGCCAAGTGATATTGAAGTCACTAAAACACATAGAAAAGAGCATTGTAACGTGTTAACTCTTAGGGGAGGAACACAAATTAACCAACAAGTCTAGGTTAATGGGACACAACATGATAAATATACTCCAACTATTGAAATGGGTGAAGCTGAATTACATGATGAAGTATAATGATGAAATCCTTTTCCTACAGTAAAGGAAATTAGTCCCCCACCACACTTCCCACAAAGATTGAAGAAGCATAATGATGAAGTTCGGTTCAAGAAGTTTATGGACATTCTTGATCAGCTCCATATTAACATACCTCTCTTGGAAACTATTGAACAGATGCCTACGTATTCCAAATTTCTCAAGGAAATTTTTAATAAGAAGAGAAAAGTAAAGACTTATGAGACAGTTGCCACGGTAAAAGAATTTTGTTCTTCATTGACCAAAGCAAAATGATCCAGGAAGCTTCATTATTCCCTATTCTATAGGAGCTCATTTCGTTGGAAAAGCACTATGTGATACTGTTTCAAGTAAAACTTAATGTTGAAATCTATATTCTTGAAGCTTGGCATAGGAGATGCATAACCCACATCGGTTATTTTACAACTTCCTGACAGATCCCATGTTAAACCTGAAGGGAGAGTTGAGGATTTCATAGTAAGGATGGATAAGTTTGTGTTCCCAGCCGGCTTCTTAATTCTGGATTTCAAAGTTGATGCAAAGTCACCCATTATTATGGGAAGTCCTTTCCTAGCCATTGGTTGTATTTTGATAGATTGTGAAAATGTGAACTCACCATGAGAGTGGTTGATCAGTATGTGATTGTCACATGTTTCGAACTCTCAAGTATGTTTATGACACTGAATAATGCCAAGGCATTTCTGAATTGAACGTAGTAATTGAAGAAGAAGCTAAACAGTTTTGCCATGACAATTTTATTCAACTGGCTGAAAATGAATATTGGATGGATGATGAAAGCTTAGTGGAGTACAACAACTTCCCAATTTCGGAGGACCAATCTAGCTTACTAAAAGTTAGATCAGGTATGAATTTTGAACCTTTGAATTTTGATGAATTTATTCCTCCTAAACCTTCATTATTGCATGCACCTACTCTAGAGCTTAAGACATTGCCAGGGCATCTTAAATATCTTTACTTGGGTAGTGATAGAACTTTACCAATGATTATTTCCGCTAACCTTACTTCTAAACAAGAGAAAAGTTTGTTAAATGTTTTAATACAGCATAAGAAAGCGATTGGTTTGACTATGGTTGAATTGATAGGAATTAGTCCCACGATTTGCATGCACAAGACTCTGCTCAAAGATTGCCACGGTAATTTGATAGAACCACAAAGAATACTCAACCCTATTATAAAGAAGGTGGTAATAAAAGAAATTCTAAAATGGCTTGATGCTGGAGTGATTTACCCTATATCAAATAGTTCATGATTAAGCCCTGTACAATGTGTACCGAAGAAAGGAGGCACTGCGATGGTTACCAATGAGGATAATGAGCTATTACTCACTCGCATGTTACTGGATGGAGGATATGCATGGATTATCGTAAACTCAACAAAGCTACAAAGAATGACCATATTTCTCTGTCTTTAATCAACCAAATGTTGGATCGATTGGCAGGCAAAGCATTCTATTGCATTTTGGATAAGTACTCGGGCTACAATCAAATTGCTATCGCACCAGAGGACCAGGAAAAGATAACCTTTACTTGTCCCTATGGCACTTTTACCTTTATAAGGATGCCTTTTGGACTCTGTAATGCCTCGGTAACATTTCAGCGATGTATGCAAACAATATTTTCAGACATAGTTGAGGATTTTCTGGAGATATTCATGGACGATTTTTCTGTTTCTGAAGATGATTTTGAATGATGTCTCAGCAATTTGGAAAAAGTTCTTAAAAGATGCGAGGAAGCTAATTTAGTCTTGAATTGGAAAAATGTCACTTCATGGTGACTGAAGGCATTGTGTAAATATCTTACAAGGGCATTGAGGTGGATAAATCAAAGATTGATGTAATTGCAAAATTGCCACCACCAACTTCGGACAAGGGTATAAGAAGTTTTCTTGGACATGCTGGATTTTATAGAAGATTTCTCCAAGATTTATAAGCCCTTGTGCACATTGCTTTAACAAAACCAGCCTTTTGTGTTTGTTGAGTTATGCCTCGACGCATTCACTGAGCTGAAATAACGATTGATCTCGATACCTATCATATTTCCTCCTGATTGGACATCACCATTTGAACTAATGTGTGATGGTGATGCAAGTGATTATGCCTTAGGAGCTGTTTTAGGGCAACGTTGAGGTAAACTTTTTCATGTTATATATTATTCTAGTCGCGCATTGAATGAATCACAATTGAACTACACTACCACTGAGAAAGAATTACCTGTTATGGTATTTGCTTATGTTAAATTTAGACCATAATAGGCACTAAAGTTATTGTTCATACTAATCATTCAGCTATAAAATACTTAGTGAACAAAAAGGATGCAAAGCCTAAACTTATTAGGTGGATCTTACTTTTGCAAGAATTTGACTTAGAGGTGGTAGATAGAAAAGGAATTGAAAATCAAGTTGGTGATCATTTATCTAGGCTAGAGAAAATTATGAATGTCATGACAGTGTAGATATTCAAGAGGAATTTCCTGATGAGAAAATTTTATATGCCACAGCAATCCCGTAGTACGCTGACCTTGTTAATTTTCTTGTTATTGGAATATTACCTTTTGATTTAGAAAGCCAGGGTAAAAAGAAGTTCAAGCACGATGTAAGGTACTATTTTGGGATGAGCCATATTTGTTTAAGCATTATGCTGATCAGATCATTAGAGGATATGTCCCTGAAGAAGAACAACGTGATATTCTATACCATTGTAATTCAACCCCAAGTAGAGGCCATTTAGGAGGAACAAGGACTGCTGCTAAGGTTCTGCAATCAGGCTTTTACTGGCCAACTCTGTTTAGAGATGCTCAGGCATTTTATAAATCCAGTGATTGATGCCAACGCACTAGAAATATATCCAGATGACATGAAATGTCACTGCAAAATATTTTGGAAATAGAGTTGTTTGATGTGTGAGGCATCGATTTCATGGGACCATTCTCATCTTTAGAGGAGATCTATATATCTTTTTTGCTATGGATTATGTATCAAAGTGGGTGGAAGCAATAGCAACATCGAGGAATGACTCTAAAATTATACTCAAGTTTTTGTACAACCATATTTTCACTCGGTTTGGAGTACCTCGAGCTATCATTAGTGATGAAGGAACTCACTTTGATAATAAGTTGATTGCCAAGGAATTAAGGAGATATGGAGATTCGACATAAGATTGCCATGTCATATCATCCGTAGAAAAATGGCCAAGCAAAGATATTCAATCTAGAGATCAAGCGATTTTTAGAAAAAGTGGTGAACCCAAGGCAAAATGATTGGTCACGAAAGTTAGATGAAGGACTTTGGGCGTATAGAACAGTGTTTAAAACTCCTTTAGGAATGTCACCATTCAAGCTGGTGTATGGGAAGGCTTGTCATCTTCCGGTTGAAATTGAACATAAGGCGTACTGAGCCATTAAGCAATTAAATTTTAATGCTCAGTTGGCTGGGGAGAGAGATTACTGGAACTTAATGAAATGGAAGAGTTTAGAGCACAAGCATATGAAAATGCACGAATGTATAAGGAAAAAACCAAGAAGTGGCACGACCAAAAACTGATGCCATGGCATTTTCATATTGGCCAGCAAGTATTGCTTTATAATTCCAAACTCAAACTTTTTCCTGGGAAGCTTAAATCTCGATGGTCAGGGCCATTTGAGGTGCATTATGTCTATTTCCTCGGAGTTGTTGACATCAAGAATATAGACGATGGGACAATTTTCAAAGTTAATGGCCAGCGTCTGAAAGCTTACAATGGAGTTCCACCACTGCACAACAAGGATGTGTTGTTTATGCACGATGCTTAAGTGTGTCTAACTGAGAACCAAATTTGATGTCACAGCATTAAATTCCATTGTGTAATACCCCCAACTCATACCCGACCCAGATACGAGTCCGAGATGTCACTTTACCTTTTTAAAACCATATACTTGTACAAAATAATAGAAAATTTAAACTTATATTATAAAATCCCATAAGTTACATTAGTTTAATACAAAAACTTACAAAAGTAATCAGAGCATATAATATACAAATCTCTTAGTACATGCCAACTACAATTAATATAATAAAATACATAAAATTCAAAGCTCTTTTCTGATTTAAATTTCATAAAGGAGAGGCTGACCTGTCTTGCTCCACTTAGCTTCTCTTCTTGCTTCCAGGAACCTACGTGTGAAACACTCACATGCTAAGTCGATGACTTAGTGAGGCATAAATAAATTTAAAGATAACCTCTCATTACTAACTTCTACTATGCACACTTCAAGTAATAATATTAAACTATAACATACATTATGCATCAAAACATAAATACATACATATAATCTCATTATCCTTATTATTATTTTTGTCATTATTAGCATTATTATCATCCATATCTTTTAATCATATGCTCTTGTACCCAAAATCTTAACCAAACAATACACACACCATCATATAATTTCTGTAATACATTTCACATCACAACACATATACACTACATATGATGTAGTTATTATTATTTCTTTATTAGCTCATGTACACATGTGAGAACTAAATATATGCAAGTACATAGAGGTTGTGCACATATGTTATCACCACAGCTCGTATAATTCTCACTAGGGACACTTCGAATTTGTCATGAAGGACCACTTATAACATATATGTCCCGAAGGACCACTCCTTAAGAACTATATACATATTCTAATGGACTAAATAAGTGTATCGAAGTACCACATATATGTTCCAAAGGATTACATATGTTTCCCGAATGACCACGTAGAACCCTCGACTCTTGGCATGCCAACTATACATCTAGCTCTCCTAACGCATAACATGGGCATTATCTTTATACTTATCACATAGTCACTTATTCATATCACATAGGCTCATAGCTTCTTATCATATCATTCACATCCTCTGACTTATCTCTTGTGATCAAGTAATCACTACACTTATTTTCATATAACGTATTGTCACATAAATCACATATCACATATAGACACCTAATTCACTTTCACATAGCTTATATCAACTTTCCAAGTCCTTTCATATTACTTGTCACATTGCTTAATAACATATATCATATATGTATATAATAACTTATATCATATCATATACTTTATGCTTCATTCCTTTGTATTCACTTAGATCACATAACCTATGTCATACTTATAAACATATATCACTTAATAGCATTTTATTTATATACTAATTTAATCTATTTACTAATTCCATTTAATATATTCCTTATAACCTTTTTATATAGCTCCATAGTTCTTTATCATATAACTTATCTTATATGTTCGTATCATCACTTTATATTCAAGTTTCCTAATTAATATATTATTCCCATTTCATCCTATAGTTCAATCTTATTTAGTTTTCCTCAATTCTCATTAAATCATATAATTTTATTATACTAATTCTCATAATTGATCATACCACTATGTACTTATCCAACTCATGTTTCTATTATTCATATAACTGTTACACATGTTTACCTAGTTCATATCACTTCTCTTGAATTCACTTTCATCATATTCTCCTATTATTACATATTTTATTTCATAACCATGTATTCACATAGACTTATATTTCATTATCATATGACTTATACTTTGTTCTCTTATGACTCTTCATAGACATATATATTCATTTCCATATATCACATAGATCTTATCACATGACTTATCATTTATACTCATATAATTTCATAACTTATTTTATATTCTCCAATTATCACTTAATAGTGTTTTACATAAATCACATAGCATATACAAAAACATATCAACTCATATAATCAAGGATACATACACTTCATGTCATTCACATACTTATAATCAAGACTTCATGCACTACAACTATAGGAAATTGACTTATCGCAAGTCAAATTTCCATATAATCCTATAAAATAAGATGTATTCACCTTAGCCTCACTAGTCTAAGTTGTGCACTTATCTCCTTCTTTCTCGATTTCATCTCGTTGACTCATCAGATACTTGCTTCCGATTAACATCTGCACAATTATACAACTTCTATAAATATCAAAGTTCGAATATTTATAACCTATCAATAAAACGTAAGCTGAAAGAAACACTTAACTTATCATTTTATACTCAATAGTATCGGTACTCCCCATATAGTACCGATATTACTCTTCTATGGTATCGATACCTCTCCTCGATATCGATACCCTATTTACATTCGATGTTTACAACTTGATAATGGTATCGATACTAAATACTTAGTATCGATACCCCCTTAAACCGGTATCGATGCCATCTTTTAGGTATTTATACTTCTTTAAAGATTTCATCCAATTATATCATATGGTATCGATATTGTTCCTTCAGTATCGATACCCCAACCTCATTTCCTATATATTTTGCTTTGAAGTATCGGTATTGGATGAACAATATCGATACCCCATGCTGAGAATTCATCTTTTTAACTCGAAAATTCACTCATACCTACCTATACCTTCCATTTTTAACTCCTTTCATACTACTAAACTCAACTATACTTCTAAAATCATCTTATATCCATATCAAACATCATTATCTTCAATATCCTATTCAAATTCTTGAAACCAATAATCTCACTACATTTTCTAATTTCATTTCTAACACATTAAACTTCTTGTTCTAACCAATGACAAGTCAAATTTAATCTTAAAACTCGTTTACTAACTTCTCACCACAATTTCACTTAACAACCCCTTTTATTAATTCTTACATAACTTCCTCATCTTTTAGTTTTACACTACTATAGTATTTCTTTAAGCTTTCCTAACACTCCAATAATCAAAACCAACTTAAAAATTCAAAGAACAAACAACTTAAAAGCAATTCACCTTAAAATGGGCTTAAGGGAAGAGGATGAAGAAGAAGTTCCAGACTTCTCTTTCTTTTCACCCAAACTCCACGTGTTAATTCCATATAAAGGGAAAATAAAAATCTTTTCTGTGAAAAGACCAGTTTACTCCCTACTCTATCAAATATTTACTAAACAATCTTTCACAAAATATTTAGAATTAAGTCCCTGAACTTTTAAATTTTGCAGAATCAGGCCTTAAAGTTTTAAAATTTTTATTTTAGTCGCTAGCCCTGATTTTGGGATATTACACATTGACTATGCATAAATAATAATTTTATTTTTTCCTATATTTTCATTTTATTTTTATTTTGTAGATAATTTGTATTTGTTTTGTAGGGGACCACAGTACTATAGCCTTGCAAAGAGAGGTTACCAAGGGAGGAAATTATAAATCAATCAATTGGGGAAAAGATTCTTTTTCATTTATTCATTTTTCTTTTATTTCATTTATTATTTTAACTTCTCTCTCCACTGTTTTGTCCCATCACCATTACTTTTACAGTTTACTTTTCTCTTTTCTCACCAACCCATTTACCCCTTATCCCCTCATTTCTTTCAACCGTCCAATCAGTTAATTTTTTTTACTTTTTCATTTTATCTTTCTTTTCTTCTTATTCTTCTTCCTTCATTTCCCCCCATAACTAAAATTTCTCAAGTTTTCCAAACAAACAAAGTGTTTTTCTTTTTCATTTTTCTTTCTTCACAACACTGAAAAAATGGTGCGTACAAGACCCACCGAAGCTGAAGCTCCCATTGCTCAGCAGTTCGAAAATGATGAAGCCAAAGCAAGGTTTCAAAACTTCAAAAATATTAAGCTTTTCTTTGAGTTGGTGTTCATTTTTACCGATAAAGTGGACAAAGGTTTTGGACCAGAAGTGATGGATATAGTTGTTCCACACAAATGGCCCAAGTTTGTAAGGCACCCTGGTTCAGTGAATGCATCATTGGTGAAAGTTTTATGCTAACATTTCCAAACTAAACCAGCATGCTATTTTTGTGTGAGGTAAGTATATTTGGTTTACACCAACTGCGATTAATAATACTTTCATTTGCAGGGTGTTGAAGACCAACATGCAAAGTTTGAAAATTAAGCTGACAACGCCACTTATGATACAGTTTTTGAGGATTTATGCTTTGCGAATACCTCCTGGAATAGTCACCAAACCAGCCGCTATTCAGTCAATCGTGAACATCTCCAACCGCATGCCAAATTATGGAACCATTTTCTAGAGCACAAATGGCTACATCCCACAATACGAAGGTATCTCTTTCCAATTTAATGCTCTTACATTCAATTATGGAAACCCATTCTATTGATGTGGGTAAGATCATTGTTCAACAAGTACATGAATGTTTAGGTAAAAAGGCGAGAGCTTTAGTTTTTCCAAATTTGATTACTGCTTTATGTTGAAAGAAAAAGGTAAGTGAAAATACTTTTGATGAAATTTTATCTAGAGTTTCGGGTATTACTATGGCTAGATTACCATTATTGTTGGGACTTGAAAACTCAAAATCTAAAGCCCATGTTCATGAGAAGTCTGCAGATAATACGCAATCTAATGTCGAGGAAAGGATACTTGCTCTCGAAGAAGCTGTTATGCAAACTAAGACTCATTTACACACTTTACACGGTCTTATCAAAAAATTCTTTGGTTATGTCAAACATAGAGATGTTGTGGTGGAAACGATGTTTCAAGAAATCTTTCCCCACATCCAACAGAATTTTTCAGGCTTTCTGGATGAAATTATACTGGCATTCTATACCAAGGCATCTCCTGATCCAGAGCAAAATGACGTTGATCCTTCAGTTGAAGAACTGACTCCAGACCCTTAACATTCCCAGACCCCTGACTCACCTATTATTCATCCTGAAAAAACACCCAGTCCAGTTCATGTGCTGACCCCTTTCTGTACGATGCAGTGGCCAACGTACCAAAACATTGTTGGATTCATCAATGTATCACAGTACTACTCTATCTCTTCAGAGTCCAACCCTGTACCACTGCGAAAGTGCATCAGACGAGGAGCTGCCAGCACCTCCAAGGCAACATCACCACAGAAACCACGAGGCACCTCCACTTGCATCCATTTGTATTCATTTTGCATTTTATTTCATGGCATATAGTTTTTATTTCTTTTAGTTCTCTTTAAGCATTGAGGACAATGTTTCCCTTATGTTTGGGGGAGGTAGTGTTCTAGGTAGAACATATGCATGATAACATTAACGTAACATTATTCCATGGCATCAGTAAGTGGTAAGACAGTTAGATAAAATGTCTTGATGATACCCGATGATAATGAACTTGTTAGGCTATAAATTGAATATAAATGACTATTGAGAATAATAGTACTAATTCTTGGGGTTGATGCTTTGTGAATTAATTTTACACGATTTTTATGTTCTCTATACTTAGGAAATTTAAAAAAAAATTATAAAAGAACTCTAGTTAGTTTTGGCATTGAAATTTAGTATTGTGCTTAAAAGATAAATCAAAAATAACTCCCTTATATCTGAGACAGTGAATAAATGCTTATGCATAGCTGTAGAGGGACACTCCGCTTTTCCATGGCATTGCTTGGAACTTTCTTTAATAAATGGCAGCCACACGCATATGAGTTTATGAAAGTAGTCACGGGATTACTCTACTAAACTAGCTTGGGGGTGGAAGGTATGCTCCCTTTCACCTAGTGTGTGGGAAGGTAGGTGTGATGAGCTGACTCCCTTCGTAGCAGCAATTAAAAATAGTGAGTAAAAATGTGCTTAATGAATGAGTAAATACCTTGGAAAACTAAGGGACTTGAATAGAAATTGTCTAAATTTGTTAAGTATAGATTGGATACAATCACGCACACACACTATAACAAAGAATCTTGACCTAGGGAAAAGTATTTGAATTCTTGATATTTCTAGCATGTTGAAGCCAATTTTTCTGAGGGTTGAAATTTAATTTTTGTCTTGCTGTCCTATTATTGAAAATTGTCATGACATTCAACTTATGTTAATTGCTATTCATTACTTGAGGACAAACAATATCTTAAGTTTAGGGTTGTGATAACTTCATAAAAAGGCTACTTTTAAGGCCTTTTTCACTTAAGTTATTGTTTGTTTAAAAGCACATTTTAGTCATTTTAGGATCATGTAGTTACATATAGTTGCATTTGTGGTGGTATTGCTATTTTATCTTTTAAGGATGTTGTATGAGAGAAAGGTGTAGTTGCTTTCGGTGTACATGAAATATCAAGCAGAAGGTCGTACTGGGAAGCAATATCGTGACATAACACGCTGTTGAAGCATATCGAAATGCCTTGCCATTTCTGGCGCATAAACGGAAAAAAAGATATTTTTGTAAAATGACAGCTGGCAGAGCACGTGAATGATGGCTGTAACCGCCTGCTGGGGACCAATGCCTCCTAGAAGGATAAGACTCACACCTAAGGATCTGCTCCATATTAACGTACCTCTCTTGGAAGCTATTGATCAGATACCAACGTATGCCAAATTTCTTAAGGAAATTTATACCAATAAGAGGAAAGTAGAGACGTATGAGACAGTTGCCACGGTAATAGAATTTTGTTCTTCAATGAGTAAGTTGCCACCAAAGCAAAATGATCTGGTCAGCCTCATCATTCCTTGTTCTATATGAGCTAATTTTGTTGGAAAGACACTATGTGATCTTGGTTCAAGCGTAAACTTAATGTTGAAATCTATATTCTTGAAGCTTGGCATAGGAGATGCAAAACCCACATCGGTTATTTTACAACTTGTCGATAGATCCCATGTTAAACCTGAAGGGATAGTCAAGGATGTCATAGTTAGGGTGGATAAATTTGTGTTTCCAGTCGACTTCCTAATTCTGGATTCTGAAGTTGATGCCATGGAACCCATTATTCTGGGTAGACCTTTCCTAGCCACTAGTCGTATTTTGTTAGATTGTGAAAAAGGTGAAATCTCCATGAGAGTGGCCAATCAGTATGTGACTGTCAATGTGTTTCGTACTCTCAAGTATGTTGATGACACTAAAGAATGCCAAGGCATTTCAGAATTGAACTCAGTAATTGAAGAAGAAACTAAACAACTTTACCAAACAATTTTACTTAGCTAGAAGACAAGGAATATTGAATGGATGATGAAAGCTTAGTGGAGTACGACAACTTCCCTGTTTTGGAGGAGCAATCTAGTTACTACTAGCTAGATCATGTATGAATTTCGAACCTTTGAATTTTGATGAATTTATTCCTCCTAAGCCATCATTATTGCATGCACCTACCATAGAGCTAAAGATTTTATTAGAGGAATACCATGACAACTCGATAGAACCACAAAGTAGACTCAACCCTATTATAAAAAAGTGATAATGAAAGAAATCCTGAAATGGCTTGATGCTATAGTGATTTACCCTATATCAAATAGCTCATGGGTGATCCTTGTACAACATGTACCAAAGAAAGGAGGCACGACTATAGTTACCATTGAGGATAATGAGCTATTACCCACTCGCACTGTTACTGGACAGAGGATATGTATGGATTACCGTAAACTCAACAAAGCTATAAAAAATTAACATTTTCCTCTACATTTCATCGATTTTACCTTTTATTGACCAAATATTGGATCGATTGGCAGACAAAGCATTCTATTGCTTTTTAGATGGGTACTCAAGGTACAATTAAATTGACATCGCACTAGAGGACTAGAAGAAGACTATATTTACTTGTCCCTATTGCACTTTTACCTTTATGA
Source organism: Hibiscus syriacus (assembly GCF_006381635.1). Classification (NCBI taxonomy): domain Eukaryota; kingdom Viridiplantae; phylum Streptophyta; class Magnoliopsida; order Malvales; family Malvaceae; genus Hibiscus; species Hibiscus syriacus. The sequence continues at coordinate 838,385 of NW_024063145.1, read as the reverse complement.
GGATGCCTTTTGGACTCTGTAATGCCTCAGCAACATTTCAGCGTTGCATGCAAGCTATTTTTTCATACATGGTTGAGGATTTCCTTGAGATATTCATGGATGACTTTTCTATTTCTGGACACAATTTTGAGCGATGCCTCGGTAATTTGGCAAAAGTTTTCAAAAGGTGCTAGAAAGATGATTTGGTTTTAAATTGGGAAAAATGTCACTTCATGGTGACTGAAGGCATTGTGTTAGGCCACAAAATATCTCACAAAGGCATAGAGGTAGATAATGCAAAAATTGAAGTAATTGAAAAATTACACACTTTGGTCAAGGGTATAAGTAGTTTTCTTGGACATGCTGGATTTTATAGAAGATTTATCAAGGACTTCTCCAAGATTTCTAAGACCTTGTGCACATTGGTTCAACAAAACCATCCATTTGTGTTCGATGAGTTATGCCTCAGCGCATTCACTGAGCTAAAACAACGATTGATCTCAGCACCTACTATTGTCCCTCTTTATTGGACATCACCATTTGAGTTGATGTCTGATGCAAACGATTATACAGTAGGAGCTGTTTTGGGGCAATGCCGAGGTAAATTCTTTCATGATATATATTACTCTAGTCATACATTAAATGAAGCACAATTGAACTACATTACCACAAAGAAAGAATTACTTGTCTTGGTATTTGCTTTTGAAAACTTTAGACCATACCTAATAAGCACTAAAGTTATTGTTCAGACTGATCACTTGGCTATAAAATACTTAGTGCATAAAAAAGATGCAAAGCCTATACTTATTAGGTGGATTTTACTTTTCGCAAGAATTCGACTTAGAGGTTGTAGATAGAAAAGGTATTGAAAACCAATTTGTTGATCATTTATCTAGGTTAGAGAACAATTCTAAATGCCATGACACTGTATACATTCAAGAGGATTTTCCTGCTGATAAAATTTTATATGCCATGAAAATCTCGTGGTACGCTGACCTTGTTAATTTTCTTGTTAGTGGAATATTGCCTTTTGATTTGAACAGCCAGGGTAAAAAGAAATTCAAGCATGACACAATGTATTATTTTTGGGATGAGCCATATTTGTTTAAACTTTATGCTGATCAGATCATTAGACGATATGTACGTGAAGAAGAACAATACGACATTCTATACCATTGTCATTCGGCCCCAAGAGAAGGCCATTTTGGAGGAGCAAGGATTGTTTCTAAGGTCCTGCAATCAGGCTTTTATTGTACAACTCTGTTTAGAGATGCTCATACATTTTATAAATCTTTTGATCGATGCCAATGCACTGTAAATATATCCAAGCATCACGAATTGCCACTGTAAGGTATTTTGGAAATGGAGTTTTTTATGTTTGGGGTATCGATTTCATGGGACCATTCTCATATTCTGGAGGAGATCTATACATCTTGCTTGATGTGGATTATGTATCCAAGTGGTAGAAGCAATAGCAACATCAATGAATGACTTTAAAATTGTACTCAGGTTTTTACACAAGCATATTTTCACTCGGTTTGGAGTACCTCGAACTATCATTAGTGATGAAGGAACTCATTTTGATAACAAGTTCGTCATAAGATTGCCACGGCATATCATCCGCAAACAAATGGTCAAGCTAAGATATCCAATTGTGAGATCAAGTAGATTTTAGAAAAAGTGGTGAACCCAAGGCGGAAGGATTGATCACCAAAATTAGATGAAGCACTTTGGGCGTATAGAACATGGTACAAAACTCCTCTGGGTATGTCACCATTCAACCTGGTGTATGGGAAGGCTTGTCATCTCCCGGTTAAACTCGAACATAAGGAGTATTGGACCATTAAGCAATTGAATTTTTATATTAAGTTAGTTGGGGTAGAGATTGTTGGAACTTAACGAAATGGAAGACTTTAGGACACAAGCATATGAAAATGCACGAATATACAAGGAAAAACCAAGAAGTGGCACGACCAAAAACTGATGCCCCATCATTTTCATGTTAGCCATAAAGTATTGCTTTACAATTCCAGACTTAAATGTTTTACTAGGAAGCTTAAATCTTGATGGTCATGACCATTTCAGGTAATTATGTTTATCCCCATGGAGCCGTTGACATCAAGAATATAAATGATGGGACGATTTTCAAAGTCAATGGCCAGCGTCTGAAAGCTTATAATGGAGTTCCACCTCTGCGTGCCAAGGCATTGTTGTACTTGCACGATGCTGAAGTGTGCCCAACTGAAAACTAAATTTCAATGTCATGGCATTGAATTTGTTGATTGTTCATAAATAATAAATTTATTATTTCCTTTTTTTATTTTTATTCTTATTTTTTTGTGTATAATTCTGGTTTGTTTTATAGGGGACTCACAGTACTACAGCCATACATGGAGTTGTTATCAAGGGAGGAAAGGAAAAAGAAATTTAAAGGGGAAATATTCTTTTTAATTTAATCCTTTATTTTATTTTTTTCCTTATTTTTACTTTTGTTTCTCCATTGTCTTGTTACATCACATTTAATTTTACAATTTACTTTTTCTTTTTCTCACTACCCATTTATCCCATCCACTCATTTCTTTTCAATTGTCCACTAACTCCATCTTTCTCACTATTTCTTTTAATTTTTATAGTTTACATCTCTAGAACCATATGACGTCGATCCCCCTATTAATGAACTGACCCCCGACCATCAACGATTCCCGACACTAGACCCACCTGATGTTCTAGCTGATAAAACCCAGAGTCAAGTTCCTACTCCTAAACCCTCTTCTATACAATACAGCAGTCGATATACAAAAAAATCGGTTGGATGTATCAACATCTCTCATTCATATTCAACATCTTCATATTCCAGTCCTGCACCACTTCGCAAGTGTACAAGACGAGGAGCTTCCAGTACCTCCACAGCAACACCACAACATATAACATGAGGTACTTTCATTTACATCCATTTGTATTCATTTTGCATTTCATCGCATGGAATATAGTTATATTTTGTTCTCTTTAAACATTGAGGACAATGTTTCCCTTAAGCTTGGGGGAGCTAGTGTTCTTTTTAGAACATGTGCATGATAGTATTAGTATAACATTATGCCATGGCAGCAGTAATTGGAAAGACAGTTAGATAAAATGTCTTGATGATACCTGCTTATGATGAACTTATTAGGCTAGAAATTGAATATAAATGACTATTGAAAAAGATATAACTGACTCTAGGGCTTGGTGCTTTGTGAATTATTCTTACACGATTTGTATGTTCTCTATACTTAAAAAATTTAGAAATTTTTATGAAAAACTCTAGTTATTCTTGGCATAGAAATTCAGTATTGTGCTTAGAGGATAAATCATTGATAACTCCCTTAAATATGATATTGTGAATAAATATTTCGGCATAGCTATAGAGGAACACTCCTCTGTATCGTGGCATTGCATGTAACTCTCTTCAATAAATAGCATCCATGCACATATGAGTGAATGAAAATAGTCACGAGATGACTCTACTTAACTAGATTGGGGATGGAATGTATACTCCATTTCACCTAGAGTGTGGGAAGGTATGTGTGATGAGTTGACTCCCTGCGTAGCAGTATAATAATAATAATAAAATGTGTAGTAAGTGAAAAGGGAGTATGAATGTGCTTAATGACATGGAAAAACTAGGGAACGTGATTAGAATTTGTTTAAATTTGTTAAGTATAGATTGGATACAATCACACACACACAACCATAAAGAATCTTGACCTAGGGAAAAGTACTTGAATTCTTGATATGCCTAGCATGTTGAAGCTAATTTTTCAAAGGGTTGAAATTCAATTTTTGTCCTATTGTTGAAAATTGCCATGACATTTTGATTGTGTTAATTACTATCCATTACTTGAGGACAAGCAATAGCTTAAGTTTGGGGATGTGATAACTTCCTAAAAATGCTACTTTTCATCCCTTTTTCACTTAATTTATTATTTGTTTAAAAGCTCATTTTAGTCATTTTAAGATCATGTAGTTATATATAGTTGCATTAGTGGTGGTATTGCTATTTTATCTTGTAAAGGTGTTGTATGAGAGACAGGTGTGGTTTTTTATGTTGTTAATGAAATAGCAAGAAAAATGTTGAATTGGGAAGGAATGTCGTGACATCACTCGTTACTGAAGCAGATGGAAATGCCTTGGCATTTCTGGCACAAATAAGGACAAAAAGATATTTTTGTAAAAGGAAAGCTGGCGAGGCACATATCTAATTGTTATAACTGCCTGCTGGGGACCACTTCCACCTGGGAGTATAAGATTCGCGTCAAGAAGTGATTCTAGGGGTATAATGGAATGTTAGAGCCCATTATTACCCTTGGATATTATATTTTTTATATACACCGCATATAAGAGAGAAATGGGGGAGAATTAACCACCTTCTTCTTCTCGGTATCCTTCTTTTAATTCTCTTATGGTGTTCCTCCATTTACAAGCTCCAAGGAGTGGCGAGATAGGCGTCCGAGAGGAGCTCGCAAGCTAAGGCGAGTCGTGGTGGTTGAGGAAAGCTTTGACTGCGCACGTCAAAGTCTTCTTCTCCTTTTCCCTTTGCTGTTATTTTCTATTTGATATTGTTTTGCTGGAACGGATAAATTTAATGTTTTATTTCATAGATGATTCGAACTCAACCATAAACTAACCTTATTTTGTGGGTTAATTTTATGGATGTTTGATATTATTTTAATGGTAGATTTACATTTATCTTTTGCATTTACTTGTTTTTCTTATGAATGCTTCATTGTCTAAGTTTGAAGGAGGCATGAGAGTGTCCATTACTTAGATGAAGGCTAGGTGTTTGAGAGAAACTTAGTTATTAATACTTGTAGTATTTGAGAGAAACACAAGTAAGATCGGCATAAGCAATGGGGTGTAGTATTTTCTTAAGCTTTGAACTGGCATAGTAATAGTGTATCATAATCCCTTAGTGCTTGAGAGAGACTAAGATAAGATTTCAACAACTAAGAGGGGCAATTTTTATCAATAGTGTAGGCTACCATAGTTGAGACTAAGAGTATATGTCGTGGAATACTATTCTATTAGGTTTCTTTGACTATAGATAGCATGAGCATTTTCAACAAATCCTGTCAAGCAAGTGAAGTTTAGATAAATTAAATCTACTTGAGAGATAAGTTTTAGTGTCCTTAAATCAATCCTTACCATTCATTCCCATGGAAGATTGTTATGTGAGGATTATCAAACAATCATTTATTTGTTGTTTTTACAATTTTTCATTACCTTGACATTTCTATCATTTTCAACATTATAATATACTATATCCATTACATTTCCATTTGCTACCCCATCAGACTATCAATCCATATCCACCAACATACACTTTCCATTACCGTAACATTCTCTATTAGTGCATATCATCACTAACTATACTTAGATAGAGTAGTGCTTTGCTTTGGTTAAACTTTGTAATTCCCACCAATCCCTGTGGAGATGATACTCACTCATCACTTTATTACTTGAGTGATTGTGTATACTTGCACATTATTTGCATATAATTTTATATTACTCACAACATGCAATAGTACCACATACTCCCTCATGCACTTCTTCAACGATCATTTTGGCTTTTTTTGGCATCCACCCACCTCATCAAAATCTGATCGTGACTTTTCTTATAAAAGATCTCACCATCAAGCACATACCCTACGGCCATTCTTCGAATCATTTTTTTTCATTCTCATTTACCTGCTAAGGTAGCTTTAATATCTGATGTATTGCAAGATAGCATAATACTAGGGATTCACATCCTCATATTCTTCTATGCTACAGCAGTGGGCTGGATACTTATAAGCTTGCATCTCAATAGGCATCATACTTGAACTTTTATTGACTTTAAAGGTTGTTGTCAAAGTTGCTACAGCATTCTCCATTTGATTCTCTTCTCTAGGAGGTAAGGGAATATCACTTCCTCAAACTCTTTGATAAGCTCCAGGACTAAATTATGGTATTCCACCAATTTAGGGTCTTTTGTTTCCCATTCACCCCTAAGTTGATAAATCATCAGGGCTGAATCCCCATATACTTTAAGTGTTTTTACTTTATGCTCAATGGAAGCTCTAAGACCAAGAATACATGCTTCATACTCAGCCATGTTGTTTGTGCAATCGAAATTCAATCGTCGGGTTAAATTATAGTGTTCTCCACTAGGTGAGACCAAATTACCCCAATCCCATGCCCCAAGGCATTTGAGGCGCCATCAAAATTCATCTTCCAATGTTCATCCATAGAAGTAACTACCTCTTCGATTGAAATAGCCATTAAGTCTTCATCTAGGAAATCAAAATTCAGCAATTCTTATTTTTTTCGAAGCCCTGCTTGCAATGAAATATGCTATAGCACTCCCTTTAACTATTTTTTGACTTACATACTGGATATCAAATTCAGTCAATGAAATCTATCAACGAGAAAATCTCCCAGATAAAGTAGGTACACCCATTATATATTTCAAAAGATCAAGTCTAGAGATCAGTCAAGTAGTTTGATACATCATATACTGTCAGAGCCTTTGAGTAGTCCAAACTAATGCACAACACAACTTTTCTATTGGTTAGTATTTTACCTTGCAATCAATGAACTTTTTGCTGAGGTAGTAGATTGCTCTCTCTTTTTTCTCAGTTTGGTCATGTTGCCTTAATGCACACCCCATTGAATTCTCGAAGATTGACAAGTAAAGAATTAATGCTTTGCCTGATATTGATGGCATTAAGACCGGAGCATTTGACAAATATCCCTTATTTGCTTCAAAATATCCTTGGCAATCATCTTTCCATATCCTTGGGTTATTTTTACGGAGAAGGCAAAAAATGTGATCACACTTCTCAATTAATTATGAAATAAACCGGGCGATGTAGTTTAATCCTCCTAGGAATCCTTGAACTGTTTTTGTGTTTGTGGGGGTGGTAAATCCTAAATAGCTTTGACTTTGTCTATGTCTACTTCAATCCTTTTTTTGCTTACTACAAACCCCAAGAGTTTCCCAGACGTTACTTTAAATGTACACTTTCTTGGATTGAGTTTTATCTGGCATTTTCTTAATCTTCGGAAGAGTTTCTTTAGGTTATCTACATGTTCTTCCTCCATTTTGGCCTTAACAATCATATCATCGACATAGACCTCTATTTCTTTATGCATCTTGTTATAGAACAGTGTTACCATGGCTCTTTGGTAGGTTGCCCCTTCATTCTTTAGCCCAAATGACATCACCTTATAGCAAAACGTGCCCCACATGGTGACAATTGTAGTTTTTTCATATCTTTCGGAAGCATGTTTATTTGATTATAACCTAAAAACATCTCCATGAATGAAAATAAGAAGTTTCTAGCAGTATTGTCCACTAGGGTGTCTTTGTGTGGCAAAGGGAAATTATATTTTGGGCTAGCCCTGTTAAGATCTCTATATTCAACACACATGCAAACTTTCTCGTACTTCTTCGGTACTGGAACAATATTTTCCACCCATTCCGGATAGTTGACTACTTTCACGAACCCAGCATCGAATTGCTTCTTTAATTCTTTAATTTTTAGCAGCATTTCGGGTCTCATCCTTTTGAACTTTTGTTGTACCGATTTACATTCTGGCTTTATCAGTAATTTGTGCACCACTAACTCAGTATCTAAACCTGGCATGTCCTTCTATGACCAAGCAAACACATATTTGTACTCTTGAATAAGCTTAATTAGACTTTGCCTTCCCTCAACAGATAGGGTGATGCCAAGTTTTATCTCTTTCTTGTTTTCATCTAATCCCAGATTCAAAATTTTAATGGGCTCTTCATGTGGCAGAATCTGTTTATTTTCTTTCTCCGCCATTTTTAGCAGTTCAGAAGGTAAGTCACATTCCTCATTATTATCATAACCCTTGAACCTATCTCCATGTCAGAATCATCAACATTCATACTATTGATATTGAAGGTCCTGAAAGAATAACGAACAAGAGAATATATATACATATACACATACAAGAGAATTTATCCCATATCAAAATAGAATAAAATAATAATATATATAATAGATAAAGAAATAAAAAATATGCACAGGATAATGTTTGCCACTTTGTGAATTGAAAGGAATGCATCTTTCATTAAAAATTAAAAACAAGTAGATTAACCCTTTACAAAAGATCACCTATTGCCCCGAGTTTTACACAATAAGGAAAGTTTTTGTGCATTACTCTGAAAAAGTTTTGTAAACTGTAGATAATTCTTCTGCAGTCCAATTATTTACAACAAAGTATGGCAATGCTAGATAGATGCACATAGCTCTTCCTTCTTCAATATCCTCCTTTGATATCACATTTATGCCCAAATCCCTCAAGGAATTTTCAATAACTGGCTTTTTAAATGACTGGCCTCCCTGAAACATATGGCCCCGGATATGAAGGTGTCACACTGTGGAAGAAAAGTCAAAGGCTCCCACTTAATATCCTCCCCGGCTAGCCTTGCTCTTCTCTTTTCCTAACTCTTCTGAATACCTTTCATCTTTTCCTTCATGGTTAAGTGGTATCTCATGCCAAAGCGATCTCTCTTGATGATAGAAAAACTGGACTGACAGATCCCTATAGGCAGTTCCCCATCCCTCTTTCAGCCTTGGCTCCCCTTCCTATAGTCAATTTCAGTTTCATTCTGGTACAATTAGATAGCTTGGGCTTCGATATTTTCCTCCCCTCAAACACGAAAGTGGCATTGATAAAATCCAAGGACCTGAAGGAGCTCTCAACAGCTTCTTCCTCCACTTCAACATATAGAGTGGTAGTAGATACAGAAGCAATGATGTCTTCCTCAGCACTAAGGTACACCAGTCTTCTCTCAATTACAAACTTGAGCTTCTCATGCAAAGTGGATGTCACGGCTCTTTCCTGGTGGATCAAATGCCTTCCCAATAAGCAATTATAGGTCGGCATGATATCTATGACAAGGAATTTGACCTCGTAAATTGATGGGCCTATGGTCAAAGAGATATCAATCTTCACCAGCACCTCTCTTTTCGTTCCGTCGAAAGCTCGACAGATGCTTTGGTAATTTCTCATGTGCGTATTGTCGGTCGATAACTTTTTCAGGGTCACTAAGGGCATTACATTCAAGGTTGAGCCGTTATCAAGTAGCACTCGGGATAACACATGCCTCTTACACCTCATGGTAATGTAAAGGGCCTTGGGATTGTTAACAATCTCGGATGGGATCTTGTCAACGGAGAAATAGATGAAATTGTCAGCTTAGATATTTGCAACTATTTGGTCAATCACTTACATATGTACATCCTTGGTATGAAAATTTGATTCAATACTTTTAATAAGGCATTCTGATGTACCTCAGAGCTTAATAGAAGAGTTAGGATCGAGATAAGAGCCGGTAGCTTGTGTAGCTGTTCAATGATGTTGTATTCGTTATGCTTTAAAAAAATTTAAAATAATCCACAACCTTGTTCTCCGTTATAGGCTCATTAATGATCGGCTCATCATTCTTCAGTAGTATCTCGACCCTCTTCCCTTTATCAACAGAAGATCTTTTTTTAGGTTCATTGGTCTGATTGGGAGAATAACATCTCCCACTTCTGGTGAAATAGCCTACCTCATCCACTTCTCCTTTGGCGACCTCTGAAATACTCATGTTATCCAACTAGCACTTGTATATCCAAGGGACCTATTTATTGTCCTTATAAGCGAAAGAATATGGGGTGTGATCACCACTTTAGGGGTTACTCTCTCTGTCATACGAGTTTTTGGCGTGATGGTTAGAGGATAGTTGACATTGTAGACTCCCTTGGATGCACCCTCGGATATATAAATCTCTATTTTTTCTGTTCAGCGGTTCTTGGTAAAATTCCATTTTCTTGTTATCCATCAGCCTTTGCACTAAGGTTCAGAACTTAGCACAATCATGTATGGTATGACCCTCACTGTTGTGGTATGGGAATGCACGCCTACTCCTTTCAACCATGCTTGAGACCATCAAGCCTACCTTAATCATATGCCTCCATACCCAATGCATGGGTGACTTCACCTCATTCACCTCGATTATAATCGTTTTTTCCTCTCTCCTCGATAATTGCATTAACCCCTGCATGGTTTGGCAGTGGATTCTGAGCCACATTAGGCTACTCATTATCACCAAAGTTGATGGCATTCCTATGCCTTAATCTTTGTACAATTTTTTTAAAGGCAACGTAATTTTCTATTGAATGCCCTGAAACACCTGCATGATATTCGCATTAGGCATTGACGTCAAACCACTTTGGGTAGGGGCTACATCAATAAAGTGTGGTAAGGAGACACCACATGCTAATCATACAAGATCTGAAACAGTTCTTTGTAGGTCATGGGGATCAGGTTAAATAGAAGCTTTTTTCTTTCTTGTCTCGATTATCTTACTCCTTGTCTGGAAGGGTTTTGTGTAGATGACCTGTGGCTTGAGGTCGAGATACGTTAATGTAGTTAGACTCCTACTTCCTCACGTTACTGGCCTCATTATCCTTTCCTTTAACTGGTGGCTTCCTATTAGATTCTCCTCCGTCAAACTTCCTACTCTTGATCGCCATCTCGATCATCTCTCCTGTTGTGACCACATTAGCAAAACTCTTGGATGAATTTCCTATGAGGTAGGCAAAGAATGAAGCTTTCAGAGTGTTCACAAAGAGCATGTTGGTTTTTTCTTTCTCAAGCAGTGGATGAACTTGTACAGCCACATCCCTCCAGCTTTGGGCATATTACCTAAAGCTTTCATTTATACCTCTTCTCCATGCTCTGCAACATGATTCAATTAGGTTCACGTCTTTCGCATGCTTACACTGCTCTAGAAAAGCTTTAGCCAAGTCCTTCCAGGATTTAATTTGAGCCTGACTCAACTTATTGTACCAACTGATGATTGATCCTACCAGACTCTTTTGAAAGCAATGGATTAATAGTTTATCATCCCCCACATAGCCGGTCATTTTTCTGCAGAATATAGTAATGTGTGAAGAAGGGCATCTTGTGCCATCAAGCTTTTCAAAATTCGAAATTTTGAACTTGGGTGGCAGCACTAAATCAGGAACCAGACTTAGCTCCTTGGCATCGATCCCATACATGCTAGCATCTTCTTTCATAGCTCGGATCTCATATTTCATTTGTTCTCATTTCTCCTTAAATTGCTTACTCTGTTTTTTTCCTCCTTTTTAAAAAACTAGGACATCTTCAACAGGGTGCGGATTTACAGAAGTGCAGGTAAGTTTATGTGTATTCTTCCTAGCTGAGCAATCGATGCCTGTTGTGCCCTAACATGCAGTGGTGTAAAGCCAGGGGATATATGGGTTATTCAGATGAGCCAACAGTGGGAGCCTTTCCACGATCAGCCCGTGGTTCGAAGCCTGGGGGATACACAGGTTCCTCGACATTAACACCAATAATCGAAGTCTCTTCTCGACTTGTGTTCTTTCCATGCAACATACTTTCCAGCCTTTCCATCATATCATTTTGTGTCTTTAAAATTTACTCTCGTATCTCCTCTTGATCTTTCTTAAAACTCTCTTGGATTTTGAGTTGAGTCCTCTCAATCTGGACAATTCTTTCATTCATTGTCTTTTTTCGAGTATGGTACAGATTCTTAGAAGTGTTCAGTATTATGCCATACAACCTTTTTATTAATATTGGTATTTTATTAATGAATAAAAAATAACTATTAGTTAATAAAATGTGATGCGAAAAGTAAATGCAGTGTTGATGCAATGTAAATGTAATGCAAGGTGTTGATTCTAGAACGATTCCTTAGAACAACTTTTTATATTAGAAACGAAGTTTGGTTACAAGGCTTAAATATATCACAGATAAATCTGATCTATTTCTCCTAATTGTTGGATGTACCCCAGTAAATCTAAAATCCTCTGAGCTTCTTCCGTCTCGAGCTTCAACCATTCGCTTACAGCATCAATTTCATGTGATAGGTCAACCAAATACTGAGCCACTCCTTGAGCATGTTGTAGGTAGCTAACGATGAGGTCATTCCTTTACTTAACTCTCCACTGAGCATGTTCCCAATGATGGCACCGCTGTATAACTTATTCATAGGGGACTATTTGCAGTTCACTTGTTTTTCTCTGAAAATCTTAAACCATGGCCTTGAGTTCATTTACTTGTTTCTTCAAGTTTCGACTTCCACACGGTTGAAAATGCTTTCTCGATTTCGGTACCGTCACAAAATTATCTTTAAACTCAAGATTCTACCTTTCAATTTCTCGTTCTGGGCCCGACTCTCTAGCAATTATTGCTGTAGTGAACTTTTTTCTCTTGAAAGCAGCTTCGCTTAATGTCTACTTTGCTTAAGATCTTCATTGTTTTCCCTGTTTAAACTTTCCACTTTCTGTCTCCATTCAGGAGGAGACTTACTTGAGCTAGTGGCCACCTGAGCCTTGACCATTCGTTGGTAAGACAATTAGAGATCATCGAAGTCCAATCTGAGTTTCTTCTCTACTTTTTCGATCTGGTCACTTGACCATTTTGGATACCGATTTCTAAGCTTCCCTGGTACGACACATTTTCCAATCTCTGTAATGTCTCCTTCCACTATTTCTTTTCAGCCTCAAAATCAAGTTAGACTAGTTCTAGCGGAGATGGTATCACTCTAAGATGTTCTTCCATAGGCAGAGTATTTTTGGGATTGTCCATTGGGATATTATCATTAATTATGTTGCTTCTCCACTCCTCGTACTCTTGTGATAGCCTTAAGTCAAATGTAAAGAGATTTACTCTACAAGTGTGCTTCCATACATCAGCAACCCCTTTGATTTTATTCTTGTATTGCTCACCTCTAAATGCAAACTCATACCCGAATCAATCCCAAGTCATTGAAATTAACTATCTCGACCCATACTACTTGGAAACCAATAACGGAGAATACCCTACATAACCCCATATGCCTAGCTACAAAACTCAATCTCTTTCTCCACACCTATATAGTATGTCTGAGGAAACGTTCAACGAAGTATGCCATAAAATATCACGTCTCGGATATCTTTGAAAATAACCATCCACTTCTCTTCAATGAAACCCTCGGGCCATTCCCGAGAAAGAAAATCCTTCAAAGGTGAAAATCCTTCAAAGGTGAAAATCCTTCTAGAAACCCTCGACTAGGTGCCCTCTCGACGTGTTTAAAGTGATTGAGGATCCAGACTAGCAACAGCGGTGCGCACCAAATGAAGCCTTCTTCTTCTCGTCTGCAAGAGTTCAAGGAACGAAACGTTTCTACCAAGATAGCCGGAATGGGATCCATATGTCTGTCCAGTCTCTCGAACAAGTCAATCACTGATACATCAACATGCTCCAAAACCTTCAGGAATATGACTAGACTATAAATACCCAGAGCAAACATGTCAATCTTCTTTCTTCTGTTGTGATGATGGTCGATCACTTCTCTTAGAACGATCTAGGTAATGTACTCTCTATCTCTCTTCCTTTTGATACCTCTTACGGCCCACTCTTCACTCATGCAGGTCATCAGAAGTAGTTTCTTCATGAAGGAATGAGTATTTGGGGGCTTGGTATACACCTTGTCTGTTTGGAATCTCGGACAACGAATTAAGGTGTGATATTCCTCTATAGTAGGTGTCATGTCCACTTGGTCAAAAGTGAAACAGCTATAGGCAGGGTTCCAAAATTATGCCAGAGCTCTAAATAGATTTCAATCAATCAGAACATCTAAGAGATACTAGATGTCACCATAGAGTTGATAAAACAACTGCTTAAAGAAAGCTTCCCACTTCCCCCAAATCTCTTTCAGCTCGCTCAGTTCATTTTGACGGATATTGATATGAGTGTACCCAATCAAATCTGACACATACCCAGGCTGTAAACTATCTTCGTTCGTTAGGTGGGACTGCTCGGACCATCTCTGAACGTATACATTATCTTCTACCTCTTTTTGAATCCTTCATTTCATATTATTAGCCTTCTATATGGACATTGGTCATGGATCAACACCATGAGATGAATAGTACAATGCAAAATGAGAACAAAATAAAAAAAAAGGACAAGAGAACATTAGTCAGTAATCATAAATGAAATATTCGGACATAATATAATTTGCCCACACCCAACCATGCTTTAGTACATCCTACCCAAACAGGATTTCTAACCACATACTTTGTTTATAGAAAATTCTAACCTCATGTCATCTAGTTCGCATGCTTATTTGAAAAAATAAAACTAACCACGTGATCTCTAGTTCGCATACATTTATTCGGGAATCAAAATTACACTACAAAAAATTAAAAGGCTCAAAAAGGCTTTTCCTTTTGTACTCTCCTCACAGGATTCTTATGATATGGGTAAGTCTTTATTTGGGTTCTAAGTTTACTATATGTTGGGTTAGGCTCTAAAGTAAGAGGTCGTTGAATTATCCTTGCCGGTGCTCCCTAGGGCTGTCGAACCCTCAATCCTGACCCAACGCAGGTTTTTGAATCGAGTTTAATTCAAGGGGACACGCCTTCTTATGTTCATATGGAGGTGAAAACCATCACGAGGACCATAAGTCATAAGCCCCATGAGCGATTCACTATCTCATACGAAGTTGAAAACCACACGATGGAGTAGCTTCTCACTCTTACTTAAATAGGACGGAGCGGGGTTTTACCTCATGTTATGCAAATGCAACTGTGCAGTGTGTGAGGAAAAGAGAAAACAAAACAAACACCAAACAGAAGTCTCAAAAACTTGAATAATTATTTACTCTGAAAACATTAGCAAACGAATCAGTACAAATATTTAGTGTTTAGTCAAATTATAAGCACTTATTTAATCCAAACAAGGGACCAAAAACCAAATTAGAACGAACTTGTAATTTTTATTTGCAAAGAAAAATAATTAGTCGACTAATGGTCAGACTCTCTAAAAAAAGTTTCTAGTGGAGTCGCCAAGTTGTCGAAACAGTTTTTTCGAAAGAGGGAAAAAGGGGTCCCATTTTTTAAATAATTTTTTATGACCGATTAATGATAAAACATGTTTTGAGGAGTCGCCACCAATCTTTAATTAGGGTGTGATTGGGCACCAAAAAATTTATTTGTCATTTTAATAAAATATTAAATTTAGTTAAAACAACAAACTTGCGGTCTGCGCTACCAAAATTCGAGTTCCGAAGTCGGTTACGTGTGGGAAAGCATTAGCACTCCCACAGGGCCCTAAATCGGTACCTAGTCGATTAATTAGTTGTCTTTGCAATGAAATTTTCAAGTTTGAGTCTAATTTAATTTAAGATCCCCTAAATATCATATTCAATGAATTTTTGGATGAAACATGATGATATTTAATTATTTCCTATTGAGAATAATCGATCTTTCATACCTTAAAGAAATCGATTCTTACTCCAATTGAAATAAAGAAATATTAAAATTTCATTCTAAAATTCACTATTAATTCAAAATAACATCACCCAAAATAATTTTAAGAGTGAAAAAGATAATATCTAATTATTTCTTATCGAGAATAAATGACCTCTCATACCTTAAAGCAGTCATTTATTATTCCAATCGAAATGAAGAGATATCACTATTTCATCTTAAAATTCAATATCGATTCGAGTGAAAACGATAATATCTAATGATTTCCAATCAAGAATAAATGACCTCTCATACCTTAAAGTAGTCATTTATTACTCCAATCGAAATGAAGAGATATCACTATTCCATATTAAAAATCAATATTAATTCAAGAGAGCATGATAATATCAAATTATTTCCAATCGAGAATAAGTGACCTCTTATGCCTTAGAGCAGTCATTTATTACTCCAACCAAAATGAAAAGATATTACTATTCTCAATATCAATTCGAGTGTTATTATTTCGAAAACCCATCAAAAAACACATGCAAAAATAAAGCAAATTAAAAGCATTTATCAAGCAAGTATAATTAATTATTTATTTTACCAATATTTAATGAGAATAAGGATGTTCAATTATTTAAATATCTCTAGAAGAGACCTTAGATTCGATCTAACAATCTTTTATCGATGAATTTAATTAAAAGAACATGATCATTTTCTCAATCCCTGAATTTTAAAATAAATTCGATTTAATTTAAGTCACTAAATGGGATATACTTTCGTTTTAAAATTATCGAAAGTAACTTTCTTATACGTTAAGACAGTCATTTTACGATAATATTAAATTGAACAAATATTACCCTTAGTCAATTTATTTCGATTCGAGTCAAGAGATGCTTATGAGGGTATTATGCAAAATTAATTAAGGACTAAAATGAACTAACATGCAAGCAACATGCAAAAATTAAAATAAAATAAAAATAGGACTAAAACATAAACAATCAAACCATCATGTCAAAATTAAAATAAAATAAAATATAAAAGTGACTAAAATGAGCATGCTTAATATTGGGTGCTAAAATTACAAAGAATAAAAATAAATAAAACATGGGCACTAAATTAAAAATAAACTAAAATTGCATGGCCAAATTAAAATAAATAAAAAGATAGATTCTGGTTCGAAATACACACATGCAGAAACTACATGGGTTATTTCCTAAATATTCCTTTTTTCCTAGCCTAAAATATACATTCGAATAAAAAAGGGAAAATTATTAAATTAGTCCATAAGCATTTAAAAAAATTAAACAGTCACTACACATGACCAAAATGCAAAACACGTATAAATATATAGGGACAAAAAAGGGTAAATTACAAAAATAATCTCTACATGTGACTAACATGTAAAAACACGCTAAAGTTAAGGGGACTAAACAACAATTAAACCAAAAATTTATAATATGCACAAAAAAACGTGTAAATTACAAAATTGATCCCTACAGGTGACTATTTTGCAAAAACACGCTTAAAGTCGAGGGACCTAAGCATGATTTCCCCTAAAACGTTTTCTATATATGCAATCTTTTGTTTTATTTTTCATTTTAAACTGAAATAAAAAAAACAATCATCTCTCTTTCTTTCTCTCATTTTCCTTCGCCCGGCCCACTGCCAGCCACCGCACACAGCGGTCGAACTCCCAAAACGACCCTCAAACTCCCCTATGACCTTCGATTCACTCTCTAGAAATCATATATGGGGTCAAAACCTAAAAAACAATCCTCTAAACACCCAAAAATCCCTTCAACATTTCAACTTCTAGCTCCAAATGCCAAGAAGGAGAATCGGTCGGACGGTTTGACTCCCCCCAGGTAAACTTCTCGACCCTTTATGTTTTTCTTACATGCAAAGTGTTTTTTTTTTTTGCTTTGTTATCTTTATTTTTTCTTATTTTGAAACTAAAAAAAATGAATAAAAATAAATAAATACCTTCAACTTTTTTCCCTTTATTGCTTTCGAAAATTTTGAGAAGGAAACCCCTTCTTATATTTCCGTTCGGGTTTATATAACCCATTTTTATAATATTTTTTACTTTGCTTACTTGCTTGGTAAAACAAAAATGGTCACAAAAAAATCATTGTTTGCGTTGCCTGTGTGTGTGGATTTGTTGCTTGTGTGTTGATTTGGGCTTCTGACAATGCAAAGGCTTCGGTTGGTAGCAGCATCAGTGGCCGGAGATTGGTGGAAACGGGAGGCAGCTGAGATGACCCTTGGTGTAATCTGGACCGTTGGATGGGTTCATATCGTGCGGCTAAGAGGGTGCGGCTAAAATGGGTTAGTGTGAAACCCTAACTGATGGTTAATATGGGTCGTTGGATCTCTCACAGATCCAACGGTTGGTCGTTGGATCTCTCACAGATGCAATAAAGTTTGAAAGCGACCAAAGCAACCATGATAGAATTTTGGAATTATAAAATGAATAAACAAATGTTTGTGTAATTGTGTTGCTTATTGGTGCGGATGATTGATTGCCTTTGATATTTAATTCCCGTGAAAATGACTTTTATTTAGTGACAGATGTACGTGTTTTTTACTATAGATAAGTGTTTATTCTAAAATTTTTGTTAATATTAATTATTAATTTTATTATCGTTATTAATCTTAAAATTTTATTTATATATGATCTATACGAAAAATTTCTATTGTTATACATATATTATTATCTTGCATTTTACTTTCAACATTTTATTTTAGAATAAAAGACTTAATATTTGACATAATAATTATTTTCTTCATTTTTCTTCTAGGAAATTTTAACCCTCAATATTTTATTTTAGGTTAAAAAACTATTATTTTAATGTGTTGATCATGTGTTAACTAATGATTTTCATATATAGAGAACTTTTTATCTCAAAGTAAAACGTTAGAGGTTAAATGTTAAAAATAAAAAAAATAAAAGCCAAAATAACTACTTTAGTAAACATTATTTTTGGCATTATGCCATTTAAAATTACACACAAGCATTGATAGACATTGATACAAAATTCCTAGATTATTTTTTCTTTACGAATCGAGGTGAGAAAGGGATAAAAATACCTAAATTTCATATTTTTTTTATTTTTGATACAAAATCGCTTTTGTTTTTTCAGTCTGATCAATTTCATATTTTCATTAAATGAATAAAATCCAATTACAAGATTTCCAATCATTCTTTATATGGAAATCAATTCAAAAGAAACATAATGCCATGGAATTGTGAAATGAATAACTGTGTTTCTCTCTCTCCCTAGTTTTATCAATATAAAGAGTTGTAGGTACAGCATGTAGCAACAATGGAGGCAACGCATATAAGTAGTGAAGGAAGGAGAGTGACATTCAAGAGCTGACTCTGACCTAAGAATCCTGCCAACGTTATTGTCGCATCTGCAATCACTCGAGCAATCGTCCCAGCTTCTGTCGATAGTAGTCCCCCGTTGTACGTTCCGCGCGATAGCCTCGATGACATTACCCGCGAGAGTAGAGACAAGTTGACACCTGAGGCCAACAATGGTAAAATTCTATGTTAATATAATGACATCGAAACAAGAGGAAACCACGCATATCATAACTTAGCATTTCCTTTCTGCAACATATCATTCTCAGAGAATTATGTCATGAAAAAAGGTATCTATCTACCTTCGAGCACTTCGGCCGACACAAACATGATGAGCCCTGAGCACACATACTGGGGTACAGTGTAAGGTATTATCATATGGAAGCTTAGCAGTATTCCTATGCAAACCATAATTTCAGATGCCAATAAAATTTGCCTGCAATGAACACAAATCCAGAGATCATGATCAACAAAGATATGAATACCGAGTTATTTTAAATTTAACTAAAAACGGAGCACACTTTTGAAAAAAAACAATACCTGTCTTCAAACATATTGCTAATGTAGCTGCCAACAACAATGTTCACCGGAAGAACTGTTAACCCAAGACATGCGAGAAAAATGGAAACTGTGCTCGTAGACCAGCTGAAATAGTATGTGGTGATGACACTGGATTCTGAGAGTAAAATTTCCATTGCGTACTTGAGCATGAAATATATCAATAACTGAACCTGATGATAGTATAAGAATCCAGTCAGAAATATTCAAGTATTAAAAGTATCAACAACTAAGCTCATTTTCTTGGCCTAAACCAATACACAAGTCACAGTTCCTTGACGAGCAAGACATAAATAGCAAGACAAACAGTAAGACATAAATAGCAAGACAAACAGTAAGACATAAATAGCAAGACATAAACAGTAAGACATAAATAGCAAGACATAAACAGTAAGACATAAATAGCAAGACATAAACAGTAAGACATAAATAGCAAGACATAAACAGTAAGACATAAATAGCAAGACATAAACAGTAAGAAATAAATAGCAAGACATAAACATCTCCCAGGTATACTACTACAACATTGCAAATTACTTCAGATGCACACTTTGATTTACAGAACATTTGAACTCAAGCCAGCATTTGATTAAATCGAATACCTTTACTGAGGGTGTAAGTAGTCTATAAGCTGACATAAATGATGTAGCAGGCTGACGGGATTCCTCTGAAGCTTCTTCACTTCCATCACCTTCTGGATCCTCGTCGTCTTCTTGCTTCTCTTCTGATGTAATCAGCAATGGTTGTTTACCTTCGTCAAGTACACTATTTTCTACCGTTTCTGTATTTACAGGATGTAACATTCAAATCAATCATTTTAGTGGATTGCTTAAAATGCCAAGCCCCAAAAGATGAGTGATAGAAGAACACGCACCTGAACCAGATGCATGAGGCTCTTCTGTATCACGGGATGGTTCTTGAAATGAGATCCACAACCATATCAGATATAGAAGCCAAGCTACAGCCATAACCCATCCTGGCAAAGTGTTTTGATCAAATGTAAATTTGTAAATCTTGAAATTTGTCTGAAGTATGCCAGCAAGAGCAGGACCACAAGCCATCCCCAAAGCGCTGGCACTAACAAAACCAGCTGATGCCTGCATCCTGATTTTTAGCGGTACACAATCACTGATATAACGGCGATTAACAGCTCTAGCAGAACCAAATCTGCAAAGACAAGATTAACTTTATCAAGCTAAAAAAAGTAAAAATGTAATAATATGTCTTCCAACTTTTAAATTGATAACATTCATTGGTTAAGTTGCAATTAGGACATGAAATCATATTTAATCTCCAATTCTATTCCTACCCTGCATGATTCTGACCAGCCTCAGTTTTTCCCTACAAGTAATATAATAAATGTAATCAAAGAAGAAAATTTTAAAATGGTTTTGCTTTGTGTCATCATTCATTAAGAGGTTCTACAATACTGCAGTCTAAATCGTTAAAGTGAGCTTTGATTATGTCTATAGAATGATTGTGTCACATCAATACTATATATACTTTGAGTGCTGACAAGTTAGAAGAGGAAAAGGAAGAACCCATACCCACAAAAAAGTCGACCAAGTAGAAGAACTGTTAATGAGTTCATATCATAAGCCATTGCGTACATTGCATTTCCCACAAAAAGGACAATACTGCTAAATACGAGTGGTCTGAAGTATGATTGATTAGACCATGCACTAAAATACACAGAAGAAAAAACCTGTGCAACAGCCATTGCCCCAATAACAATACCACAAACTGTTGCAGCAGCTCCAAGCCTCATGGAGTAGTCATCTGCTGTAGGGACAATAATATATGTATTGACCATATAGAGGAATGTGTTTGCCAAGTTCAAGAGGAGGGCCATGAAATGATATTTCTCTTCATCAATGCGTCGTTCATCAGCAGGAGCAGGTAGCTCTTCTTGCATAATGAGAGCATGTTGTGCTAGAAAGTTTAGGAAGTTTGTTGAGTAAGTTAGCCTATCAACAGCTGCTTTTATTGCATCAACAACAGGATCCTGCAGGTGATCCAAGTAAATAGCACACCCATAGCTTTATTACCATATAACTATTTTGGCAGAGGAAGTAAGATGACAAATTAAATACAAATGTATATATCAGAAAAACCTGGAGAGGGAGGGCAGGAGGATCATAAATTGATAAGTAGCTTCCTTGACGGTCCTGGAGTTCATGAAGATTACGAGAAATTGCTCCAACAACAGCCCCTAAACCCTGCAATTTATACAACTAGAAAGTAAGCATATTGGGTACCGGCCATAACTGCCTCTGCATACCCTACTATTACATGTTCACAGTCTCATCTAAAAACTAAGCAGGAGCTGGATAGGAAAACCCCATCTACAAGCTTTATTAGAAATAGAAATAGAAATAGAAATGACAAATATGAAAGCAAAGCCTGTATGAATCTGGCACATTACCACATGCTTGAACACTTGTTGCAACTGCGAATAAGGATGATTAGCACGAGTTTTAACATAGTAATCGGTGAATCTATAGCGAAAGCGTTTATCAAATTTTTTCAATATCTTGCGCAGTCCAATAGCATTCATTTCAACAAAGTAGAGAAGCTTCAACAGGTCTTGTCCCACTGCTCTATAATCCTCTCTGAGTTCAGTTATTTGGGATATTTCTGGCTCCCCCTCAAGTGCATCATGTTGTTCTCTAAGCTTTGTTAACCTGCTTGCAAGTTGACCTTGTTGCTCTAATATAAAAAGGACAATCTTCTCAATCTAAAATTTAGATACAAAAAATCATGAGAATACAGCAGATTGAGCCTTGAGAAAACATTTTTCATGCGCTCTTATGATAGTAAGCATGAAAAAAAACACACCATACCAGCATTCACCCGGGAATGAGTGCACAATGAGCATAGAGAAACAAATATGAGAATAAACAAGATATCCATAAACCAAAGGCATACTGAAGAGGTAAAATGGGCATAAACTCTCACAAGACCATCGGTAACCTTTATATGATTATAATCCCTCTTCCCCTGGATCATGATACATCTCATTGCTGATACGGACCATTATAAAGTAGTATTTTACCACTAAAAAGGCAGTAAAATGTAATTCAACAACAAAAAGCAAAGGATGAATAATATAGAAGACAAACTAAAAGAATCCTCATAAACATATCTGTAATCTATCCCCCACTACTTTCAAGACCTACTCTTTTGCCCTTAACAATACATGAATAGGAAAAGGAGCAAGTGAAAATAAGGGTAAAATAAATCAGATTTCGAAAGCAGAATATCAGTATGTTTTTGTGGGTTCCATAATATTCCCAGTGATTCAAGCCTTTGGTCATAGGTTTGCATGAAAACTAGATGCTGATACTTTGAAGTTCATTTTCAAAATACCTGATTATCCAGCATTCTTGAGAAATCCTTGAGAACATGTCGACGATCTTGTGTCCCAACTTCAATTTCATTAGCATACTGTTTGACTCTCTTCTTCATTAATTTGTAGTTTATGTAAAATCTGCAAAGAATTAAAAGTTGACAAGATGATAAATAAAGTCTCCCCACCAATGACATTTAGATTTGTCACATGTAAATTCTCCATGTTCACATAAGACTGATAGTGGCAAATCAAGCACCATATGCAATGGCAGAGCCAGGGGCAGGCAGTGGCCTTGCGGCCACACCTACCCCTAAAAAATATGGAAAACCGCAGTTTAGTCCCTTAAACATATGAAATTATGAGGATAAAATTGCACTTTGATCCCCCAAAAATTGAAACTTCAATCCCCCCCCCCCAACATAAAGAAGTGTTCTGGCTTCACCCCTGACCATATGCTATTAGAGAAGGTAACCACATTTTTTTATTTTATGATGTTAGGGTAAAACAAGGTAGTATTTGTTCAAAGACTCTCAACCATTTGAAAATGAACACTCATACCCTTGCACTCGGGACCTCAAGAGATAACAACAATAACTTAAACACCGAGGTCGCTTGGTTCGTGCAAGGTGACCACATTAACTTCAATGAAAGATGACTTAATAGAATATATCAAACTGTCTAGCAGCATGTTGCAAGATCAAAGAGCATAGTTTTCATATAGGGGGCAGTTCAACAACAACATACACAAAAATAAGAGAATATGAAAACATACCCTTGCCATTCCTCAATTTGTCTTTCCTTCAACTTCTTCCCAAAGGCAACCATCTCGCACTACACATAAAATGAAGTAAACAATATACTAATGGTTAGTCTCTCTCCTTGTACAGTTTTGCTAGAATTACTAGTCGATAAATAGAAATTCATACTATGTATCATATGATCATGAAACTATCACTGCATCAAACGCCACTGGAAAAGTCATCCTAATTGACTTGGTCACCCAAATAAAGTCAATAATCACAACAGCTGGCAAATATTAAAGAGACTTTTATTGATGTTCTGTTTGGTTACCAAGAAAGTTGGAGAAGAAAACACCGAAAATAAAGTTAAGGATGCCAAACCATAAGAAGAATGAATGGGTACCGATTGTTTTCCCAGAACCCACATAAAATCAAAAGCAAAAGAAACTGAAAGAAGTGAATTACCTGATGAAACAAAGCAAAAGCACCTCTTCTTGTAGCTGGAAACAAACTTAGATGACAATCAACGAACAATACTTATAAACCCAAGATATCTGCAAGAACCAAGATGATCTTTTTCAGACGAGTCGGAACCGGCGGCGGTTGTGTTTGGTAAACTGAAGGAAAATGAAAAAAAGGGTGTTGAGTGTGAAGAAGATGCGATGAAAAACATACAATTTTGAGATAATTGATGAAAGGATGAAACTGGAATTTTGAGTGATTGTTTATCCAATTATTAGGAGAGAAGGAAGGGGTGAATCTTTATTATTTATTTTATGTTAAACTACGGTTTAATTTTTTAAACCATCAATTCTTATTTATTTTTAAACTATCATTTTTATTTATTTTAGTATCTAAATTTTATTTTTTTAATTATATTTAATATTTATTTTATTTTAGTAACTGTCGTTAAAAATTTTACAAATCAACTCAGCGATCACCGCATCTACAATCGTTAATCATCACATCCGTCAGTAGATGAAGCATAAACTTTTCAACCCATACCTTTTTAATGTCCTAAATACGATTTCGACTTCTGTTTCATCAGAAAACGTCTTAATCTCTTTAAATCATTGATGGACTCTTCGATTTCTTTATCCCCTGATCTTTATAGTTTACCATCAGATGGGCCTAAAATTGGATTATGTTGATCGACTCGTCATTCTATTGTGATCCACCGTTCAGATTGGTCGTCCGTCTACCGGAACTATATCATATCAACTTGTTCGTTAAATTTTTAACAATGGATACTAAAATAAAACAAAAACTAAACGTTAGTTATGAGGTGTTTTTCCTGATATATCACCTTTTCCATTTATTTTTCCCTGTCAGGCACCCTTCAGACTATTTTTCCCAATCTAACACTCTTTGAACTAAGGCGCGCCCCCTGCAGCGCGCTTTACGCTGATCTGCCGCCATGTGGGGTAAGGCGCGTCCCCTGAAGCGCGTCTTATGTTGACTAGGATACACGTGTGTAAGGCGCGGGGTAGGGGCCGCGCCTTACCTGCAAATCTGACACGCGTCAGAAAGGCGCGCCCCCTACGGTGCGCCTTAGGTTTAATTATATACCTACCTCGACCATTCACACCCCCTCTCTCCCTATAAATACCCCATCCTCAATCACTTTCATCACACCAAATCCTCTCAACTTCTTTCAACCTCTCTCAAATATTATAATCTATGTTTAAGGTATATTTTATTATATTTAATATTTTGTATATAATTTATTTAAGTATTTAAATTATTTAATATTGTATTTAATTGATTTTTTTGAAGAAATAAAATGGAAGGCGGTCTGCTTCGCTTGGATGGAAATCATATATCTCGACATTTTGCTGATACGGTAACATTTTAACGTTTTAATTTAATTTAAATATTAGTAATAATTTATTTATTTATTTAATGCATGATTATTAGTTTAAAAATTATTTTTTGGAATTATTTATATTTTAGGAGAGATACCGTATATTAGATCTTTTTATTAGGAACCTTAAGTTAGTGATACCTGGTCATGTCATGTCGTATTTAGTATAGGTTGGATTCGGTCACATAGGTATATATGAGGGTCACTGTAAGATAGAACCATACCTTATTGCTGCCTTAGTGGAGCGGTGGAGGCCGGAGACCCACACATTCTATCTTCCGTGCGGAGAGTGCACAATTACACTTGAGGATGTTTCTATGCACCTGGGGCTTCCGGTGGATAGAGATGTGATATCGGGGATGGCGCACGGTTCATGGACTGCTTTGTGACGGGACTATCTAGGACGTGTCCCGAAAAGTTTTAATGGTGGTCAGATACCGTTAAATTGGTTAGATGCTAATTTTCGGGAGTTGAGCGAGGACGCCTCTGATGATGAAGTTAAAATGTATGCACGGGCATGCATACTGCAGCTAATAAGAGGGTTGTTGATGCCGGAAAAATCGCGCAACCAGATTCACTGTATGTTGTTGCGACATCTTGGCAACTTTCATCTGGCCGGATCACTCAGTTGGGGCTCGGCAGTTTTAGCTTTCCTGTATAGGGAGATGTGTCGCGCGATTGACTACAAAAAAAATGCTATCGGCGGATATCTCATGCTGATGCAGTCTTGGGCGTGGTATCGATTGCCCTTTTTATGTCTCGTTGTCAAGAACCCATTCGTATTTCCACTACTATTGAGGTATTTATAAAACTGATTTCATATATTAGTCATTTTATACAGTGTATAATAATTTTATTCCTTGAATAGGTGATCTACTGATAGGAAAAATCATCAGGAGTTACCTGATGATTTAGAAAAAATGAGGGTGCTAATTGATCAGAAGGCTGGCACATAAGTATGCCTTTTAATGTTTAAAAATCGATTTTAGATTATAGTTGTATAATTAGATTATTATTTTGAAAAAAAATTATATATATTTGTTTTAGTTTGAATGGGTGTCATATTCTAATGATGATGTGAGGATGGTGATCCCACCTGAGTTGAGGGGCCCATTAGATGTTTGGAAGGAGATGGTCTCTTTTATCTGTTATGCGATCATCGAGTGGCACTCCACTGATCGCGTGCTCCGGTAATTTGGTTGTTTTCAACTAATTCCGGAAGCACCTCACAATATGGACGAGTTGCATAGCACAGATAGACGCAGCAATAGCGATACAGATTGGCTGGTGATGCATCACGAGTGGGTCGTGCTGTGGAAGGATCGACATCAGCGCCTTTCCCGTAGAGAGCCCATTTTTACTGACCTCTTTATGGTTGCTGACGGTTATTACGAGTGGTTCAATAGTAACAGGAAACCATTTCTGCTTTCCGATGATGCACGAGGGCAGACCTTTCAACTACGTCGACAGAGACGTTCACCGACACAACACCATCGTCCCCCGACTCGTGGATGGAGAACAAGTACTTCCGGTTCATCCTCAACTGCACCAGCAGGACCTTCACAGAAGCCACCGTCTACAGCGACTTACCTTCCATAGCCATATGTGATGTCGCCATCGTCGTTCCTTTACCCAATGTCGTCGCCGCCACCGTCACTTGGTTTTATGACTCCGTCGCCGCCACCGTCACAGATTTTTATGACCCCTCCTTGAGGATATTATGGGTCTATGTTTGCAGATCCTACTTGGGGTTCATATGCTGAATATTTGGCAGGTGCAACCTCATCACCTATGGCCGCAGCACAAATACCTCCTGTACAGTTTTCACACTTGACGATGTCTAGGTTTTATGAGTTTTCCTAGTTTTCGCAGGCCGATGGGATAGTCAATCATACACCTCCAGGGTCCTTGTTCTATGGAGGTGCTTAATCGTTATCAGCTCCTCCTCAACAAAATGTAGTTGCTCAGGACAACGACGGCAACAATGATGATGATGGTGATGATGATGACAGCGAGGAGTCACAACTAGTGATACGAAGAAATCCTCCTCGAGGCCGACAACCACCATCTTGCGGAGCACATTCGCGTCGCAAGCATCGATAAATTTTGTTTTTTTATTATATTTGTATTTAGTTGTTTATTGGATTTTTTATTGTAATTTTTTTATTATTTATCATTTAATACTTACTTTTTTTCGTTAATGTGGTTGGATTTATTTTAATTTATTTTGTTAAATTTGTTATACAGTTTTGTTAATATATTTTGGTTAATTTTGTTTATTACCATTTAATATTAGTTATTGTTATTTGGTTATCATTTACCATTTAATATTTTTTGTAAGTTTGTTGTATTTAAAATTATGTTCAAATACCAAATTGTTATTAGTTTGATAAAATTTAATAATTTTGTTCTCAAACTTTCTTCAGTTTGTCACTTATTATCTCTTTTATTATAATCACATATAACGTCAACGTTCAATCTCGTTTTCTTGTATCATTTTTTTACTGTTCATCAGCGGTTATTGAATGATATTAACTTTAAGTAAATGCAAATTAAAGTACAAGAATTATTATTTGATAAACAACTACATCATGTCATCATCAATTGTTACTTGATGACAACAGAAGTGGACATGTTTTTCTAGTGTATCCTGGGTTTCTACAATGCCCACATCTTCTGTATTGTCTAGATCTTTCTCGAATATCCATATCGCAATGAATTCGATTGGATTTTGGACGACCACGCTCCCTCAATAAACTTGGATTTGGTACAATCGAAAGCCAATCCTGAACCTCATCAGGGTCTTTGTCATTACCTATAGGGGGAAATCAAATTCGTATACCTTATAAACTTCAGATAGTATGTATACGGGATCCACAAAACGATTATAGTCTTGACACGTATGCGAGCAAACTGCTATCACATGAGAGCATGGATAATTCAGAGCTTGAAAAAAACCCGCACTCGCACGTTCTATCCCGTAGATTTACTCTTAACGACACAACTTCAATCCATTGAAGAGGTCGCTGCAACTCTGTGACACAAAACATTTCATGCCTTTTAGAGAAGTCAGATACAGACATTCCATTTGATGCAGCAAATTTTTTTGTAGATCTGTAACTAATCTAGGGTGATAGACATGACGGCCTTGCATCCAGGTTTGAGCTTGTCCCCCGAGCTTCGCAAAAAGCACCCCCAAACAAAAATATATAATTTTTATCAAAGCCGCTACAGGTAAGGGCGTGCACCCTTTAAGGTTGAATTGATTGCCTCAACCAAGTTGGTCGTCATGTGTCCATATCGATATTCACTATCATATGCGTTCATCCACATTTCTTTATCGATGAGGCTGATGTAATTGTATCCTTCCTCGTTCTTCACCAGTAAATCTTGAAGCATTGATTCAAACGTTCAAGGAAGTAGTTCGTAACCTGATCAAAAAATGTATAACTTACTAACTTGCTTTCTTTGCAAAATTAAAACGATCGAAAGAAAACAAACTACATCAGTTTCACTTACCCATGCACACAATTAATTGACACTCATCATTCTTCTTGTACCTTCCATCGTAGTTTGCAACAATGTTTCAGAGACAATACCTATGTTGGACAAATGGTGGTTGCCACATTGGACCGAAAGACTCAATTGCTGCTTTGATCCCAGCTCCGTGATCTGAAATGACACAGATTTTTTCCCTCGTGATAACATGTGCACGTAAGTTTCGGAGGAAAAAAGCCCAAGAATATGTATCTTCTCCTTCGACAAGAGCAAAAGCAACTGGAAGAATGTTGCGATTGTCATCTTGGATAACTGCCAATAATAAAACTTGCTTGTATTTTCATACAAGAAAGTCTCGTCGATCTGGACCACATGCTTGCAGTATTTGACAGCATTAACGCACTGTGGGTAAGTCCAAAAAACCCGGTAGAATTGGCATCAATCGCGTAGAACTCGATCATTATGGTATGCATTGGAGGTTTCGAAATCCATAATTATCCCAGGATTCAACGTCCGCACCAGCCTAAACCAACCTGGAAGTTCGTTGTAAAATGCATCTCATTCGCCATGAAGTTTGACAATGGCATTTTATTTTGCCAACCAAGCTTTTTTATAGGAGACAGTGTACCCATACTGCGATTATATAGCTGAAATCAACACTGCAACAGCTATATGAGAGCTTGCTTTAGAGTCCAAGTTGGGATGATCTTGGTTGACCCCTCTAGCACAACATGTATGAGGACCGTTGTATACTGCTAGTTCTCATATGTTGTTTTTCCTCTTCCTCTTCGATACGCGAACCATCCAATTGCATCTGTTTTCGCGTCGGGCACAGTAGCATACATATTTTTCGGTCGTGGAGTGGTCGACTTTAGATTGAACATAATTACGGATATTGTAATTTTTTATAGCCATCGTCGCTTCTTCTTTGCTTGAAAACTCCATGCCTAAAGATAACTCACCATTATTTATTGATGAGTAATATCCATAGTCACCGAGATGAGGCATATCCGCAAATTCTGGCTCATACATTGCACCATAATCAGCTTCATACATGTGTGCAGGAGGGTCAGTTTGTGCCATATTTCCTGGAACTTCATCTACATCATCATCATCGGAGTTGAATTGCGGTGATTCATAGTGAATAAATAGTCCAGTCTCAGCACCATCCGCACCAAGCTCACGAAGCGGTTCTTCTGGTGGAGATGATAGTTCCTCGATGCTCTCCACATTTAGGTCGAAGAACCTACTACTTGCACGCCTTCCCCTTGAACTGGAAGGTATATCGACATTGAGATCGAAAAAGCTCGCAGTCGAATGCCTCCCCCTGGAGCTTGAAGCCATCGTGTCAAATGGATAGTGCACAGATTGTTGTGTCGATGGCATCTCCATATTAAGGTCAAAGGGATTTGCAGATGAATGCATTCCCCTTGAACTGCACGCGATGTTACCATACAGATTGTTCGTCGACCCACCTCGGTATAAATCGTAAGGAGTTGCGGATGAATGTCTCCCTATTATGGCATTAAAATCATTACACATTACTGTCGTCGGGCTGTCAACTTGATTAACTTGTTCAGCTAGCCCATAGTGGGAGTTTAATCACTGACCCCGAGCAGCACGCACTTGAACAAAATTTGCATACATCTCAATATCGGCGTCTGAATAATTACTTTGAGATTCAACCATCACTTCAACATCATCATTGTTCGAAAGTTCGAACGTTGTATAAGTTAATGGCAACAATGATGTTGGAAATATGTACTACAACGACGACATTCTTCTACTACTTCCAACATGAACCTTCCTCGAAATCTTCGTTATTAGCTCCTCAAGAGTTATGTTTCTCTTGAATTATATTTTAACACATTCATTTGATACGAAAACAACGCCGGTTACATTTTCTCGAATTTCACCATCATAATAAACAATAGCTGAAAGTCACGTCATTATTTGAGTTTAAAAGTGCGACAATATTATATCTGCAAAAAAAAAACAACTGAAACAAACCTGATTAAATAAATAATATATGAACGAAAATATAACATAATAAAATTTTTACACATAAACGTATAATATTTTTTTCAAATATTCATAATAAACAATAAGTATAATAAAAAAATTATAACAAAATTATCTTATAACGAAAAATCGCACGAACTTCTGAATCAAATATGAGAAGATTGTCGGAATTATTGACTCGTTGACGGAATTGTTGTATTAATTTATAAGTTGATAGAGGAGATGTGAGGAGTTTTCCGGGGGAGAAGGGTATTTATAGCCGAGAAAAGTAGCTATAAATACCTGCACCGTGCCTTATATAATTGTATCAATTAAAGCTAAGGCGCGGCCTCTATCCCGCGTTATATATAATTGAATTAAAGGTAAGGCGCGACTCCTGACCCGCACTATTGCCCAACGTGGCGTAAGGCGCCCCAGGGGCCGCGCATTACACACGTGTAACCCACATCAGCATAAGGCGTGCTCCAGGGGTGCGACTTACCCCACATGGCTCCAAATCACCATAAATCGTGCTGCAGGGGCGCTCCTTACTGTAAAAGGTGTTATATCAAGAAAATTAGTTTGAATTATACCTGACAGAGAAAAATAAATGAAAAATGTGATATATCGGAAAAAATGCATAGTTATGATTTTAAAAAAATAAAAAATTTAGACGTAGTTTATCCTTTATTTTATTTTATTTTTTGTAATTTTGTTTGCAGCTCGATTCTAAAAGCAGAATATGTATCAGAGATTTTATAGCAACCATCTGCATCCGGGCCCACCTCATGAAGAGACAACACGTTTAGTTTACGTATACTTCCTTTTACGGTCTAATTCTAAATCTCATCCTTATACTTTTATCAAATTCGAGAAATTAGTCTCTCTACTTTAATTTATAATAATTTGATTTCCTTATTTTATAAAAAAAAATGGTTAAAATTGAACTATTGGACTTTGTTAATTTTCAGCATATGTATTGTTTAAGCGTTGGTTTTTATTAATTCCTTGTGTATAATTTGTTGAATTATTAATTTTACTCCATCGATTTAACAATAAGATTTAATTATTTTACATAATTAAACTAATTTTTTTAAAATTAAATGGTTAAATTATGCAAATATAAATAAATATAATATTGGTCTAGTTCAGTCTGATTAGATTCTCAATTTTTATAATAATTTTTAATTATGGTTTTTAAACTTTAGCTTTACCAGATAGCTTTATTTTATTTTTTTACTTATTTAATAAATTTTTAAAGGATGATTTTTTACGTTCAACAAGCATAGATAAACACCGTTAATGATGAGTATCATTAAATTAATTTATAAAATATTAAATTGTAAAATAGTAAACGTATAATTATAAATTAGGAAAAATCTAAATGTTATTTAATTAAAATACAATATTTATAAAAAATTAGTTTTTATAATCTTATTTTAATTATAGTTATAGTTAGATCACATATTAATTTGGGAAATTTATATACCTAATTTATTTTCATAACTTCCACCGCCGTCCATATCATCTTTCACCGTCGATTTAGTCTTTGTCGTTCGTCGGTGATGAAAGATGATACCTGGCAATGGCGATTTCAAAACTATGAAAATAAATTATGGTTTATAAATTTTCAAATTAATATTTGATCTAATTATAATTAAAATAAGATTATAAAATTAATGATTTATAAATATTATATTTTAATCAAATTACATTCAAATTTTTAATTAATTTATAATTATACGTTTCGTACTTTATAATTTAATATTTTATAAATTAATTTAATGGTCTTCACCGTTAACCGTGCTCATCTACACTCGACAAGTGTTGTAGAAATTTTCAATTTTAAAATATTTACATCAATATTTCTAAAAAAGTTAAATTTTCAAGTAATAAAAAATAGTTAATAATATTTATATATTGTCTTAAAATTGTTTTTACTATTTAAAATATAAAAACTTTTATATTTTAAAAATAAAAAAATTAAATTAATTTCGTATAAAACTGTTTTTTAACTTTTGAACCATGTATCCAAACATTATGGTTGAATTTCTTGGTTTATTTGCTCAGATTTTAATATAAGTTTAGAATACTTAATTTTACAGAAATTCAAACATAATTTAATCATATTTTTAATTTTGTATTACTTCAATACAGTATTAAAAATAGAGAGAACTGAATGAAATAGTTAATTAATTATACTCGCTTAAAGAAGATGTTAGGTAAAACTAATTTCGGTTCTAATTTATAATATACTTTAAAATATTTAATTAATTATATTCACATGTTAGGTCAAACTAATTTGCATGAGTCCCAACTAAATTACTATTACTTTTATGTTTTTTTAAAGATATTACTTTTAAATGTGTATATAATAATTTTATTATTTTTAAAATTTAAAATTTATTAGCAAAAAAATTAAAATTTAAACAATGATAAAATTACACTGTCTCATTTAAAAATAATAAAAATATATTTTTTTAAAAAATATATTTTTTAGACATTAAAAATAATAAAATATATGCTAAAGATATG
The DNA here is from genome assembly GCF_006381635.1 of Hibiscus syriacus. Classification (NCBI taxonomy): domain Eukaryota; kingdom Viridiplantae; phylum Streptophyta; class Magnoliopsida; order Malvales; family Malvaceae; genus Hibiscus; species Hibiscus syriacus. Next base: position 805,168 of record NW_024063145.1, on the reverse strand, counting down.
GTGAATTTATATTTAAAACCCTTTAAGAATTATAATTTATTTATTCTCAAAATATTATTGGTTTCATCCTTATATAGAGAATAAATATTTTGTTCAAAAATGAATCAAGAAAATGTGTTTAAAAATATAAACATAATATATAAAAGTGTGAGTTTGAGAAAATATTGAATCAGGGAAAATATCCTTTAATTATTTACTATATTAGTAATTTGATATTTTAAAAATATCTTTTAAAAAATATTTGGATAATTCATAAAAATAAAAATTATTCTTTTAAATAAAAATTTATACATTATTGCATTTGAATAATTAATTTACTTAAAAATTAATTCTTAAAAAGTTAACTTATTAGATAAATCTAAACAAAACAACCCAAATGCTCATTCCATAATCAATTTAAAAAAAATCAATTTTTCACCTGCTTTCTGAAAAAACTATCAAACTGATCTTAATTAGATTAAAATGAATCACTTTTATGTATAAAAATTTTAGGTTTAAGGTCACTTTTGTTCTTGTAATAGACTCAATTTATCATTTTCATCCCTATGATATTTTTAGTGTTAATTTAACCCCTCAGAATTGTTCAATTGTATCAATATTTAAAATATTTACTATTATTTATGGTTTTAAGTTAGGATTTAGTGTTAGGGGTTTAAAGGTTAAGGGGTTATGGTTTAGGGTTTAGGATTCTGAGTTAGGGTTAAGGAATAGAATGATGCAATTAAATAACTTTGAGAGTTAAAATAATGTGAAAATACCATAGGAGCAAAAATGATAAATTAGGTTTATTACACGAGCAAAAGTTACCTTAAGCCAAATTTTAATATAAAGATAATTGACTATTCATTTCAAAAAGTAATACTTTATATTATTAATTAAATTAAAATAAATTATTATTATAAAATCAAAACTAAATATATGTAAATCTTATTTATGTGAGTTGTCAATTTTATTTTCCATAAAATTCGACTATTGGGTTACATGTGAAAGCTCTATAGTGGGTTGCATGCGACCATACACCATTGCAAGATCTAAAATATGCAATATTTATTTAATATAATTATTTATTTCAGTTAAATTTTTAATAAATATAATAATTTCTGATAGTTTGAGAAATGAAATTGTTGTTATAATATGAATGGTAAAAATATATTTTGGTACTTACATTTGGTTCTACGGTTCAGTTTGGTATTACATCCATTGTTAATAAAATTGTTAAGTCAAGTTATATTGTTATATGTTTGAAAAAAAACAAAAATTTAAGTTAAATTATGGTCGAAACTAATTAAATATTTGCATGAATTTAGAGATGAAATTAGAATATTCAAAAGTTTGTGGATAAATTTAGAGAGAGGGTCATAGTTTAGGGATGAATTAGAATGTTCAAAAGTTTAAGAACTAATTTAGAATAAGAGTCATTATTTGAGGATGAAATTAAAATATTCAAAAATTTAAATACCAATTTAAAATGAGAGTTATAGCTTGAGGACATATGATACAATTAACTCATTAATTTTGTAGATAAAATATTGGTTAAGATTATGTGTTAAAATTATCCTATAATACCAAATCTTAGCATTGTTGAGAATAAGGATGTTAACGAGTCTTGTTGATCGGGTTTTTGTTCAATCCGATCCAAACCAAATATATCATGCACTTGAATTTGACCCAATTAAAAAAATGCATACACTCCACCTGATCTGACCCGATTCAAAAATCATATTTCTTCTATTTGAACTCGATCCAACCTGATTCGACCTTACATTAAAGTTTAGATACTTCATCAATAATATATATCAAATGATATTGGTTTGGAGTGTTGTAATAACTGAATTTTAAAATTGTATTGAGAGAATTTTTGTAATATTTGATTCAAATTAGTTAATTAATAAATAAGATATCGGTAATTATTTAAAAACAATAATTGAGTTTTAAATTCAATGAATGGCAATTAGAGTTCCCAATCAGACACAATAAAACAGAAAGCCAATGACATTATGACAACATAATGTGGTGATTCACAATACAAAAGTGGCAGCCATTCCCACTGTCCCACACCTACAGATCTAAGCGAAACGATAAAATCTCGTGAAACCAACTTAGGCAATAAACTGTCATATGTACGGTTATGACAGTAAATGAGGTAAGATAGATCGCGAGCTACTCGAGATCGATTCGATTAAGGTTTGATAAATAATCGGATCGAATAGACTCGACTCGATTTCTTAACGAGCCGAAACGAGCTACTCGATATTCAACTCGAAAAGCTCGTGAGCAGCTCAAAAAAATGTTATATTATAATTTTAGATTTTTTAAAATTACATTATTAAAAATACATTATTGATAATTATAAATTTTTAAAAATATATTAAAAATTCTATAATACAACTAAGACATCTCATCCATTGTAATTATGTGATAGGGTTTATGGTTTAGTATTTAGGGTTTATGGTATATGATATAGGATTTAGGGTTTTTTAGTTTATGATTTAGTGTTTAGTGTTTATGGTTTATGATTTAGGGTGCAAGGTTTATGGTTTATAGTTTAGAGTTTAAGGTTTAGAGTTAAGGGTTTAAGTTATACACATGAAGCTAACATACAAATTATACAAAATGATGTTATTTGATTCCTAAATAAATCATTCGCATACTTATAGATAAACATATCAACATGCAAAATAAATATACACAACTACTTAAATAAGACAATCCTAAATAGGATTAAATTATTACCTAAACTAAAGTGTGCCTACACGATACATGCTTGTCGTGTTGGATCCCTGGTGAATGGTACAAGCAACAGATTTGGGTAGGTCATCAATTGACCATGAAGCTTGATGAGCAGGAGCAGGATATGTGACCTAGAAACATTAATTAAGAATCCAATTAAATGATATCATACGTTACAACACATTAGCTAAATATGTAGGAAGCATCTCATCAACAACAGATTTACCTCAGTAACAGATTGTGCAGACCGCAACCATTTCTTTGACGGTATATTTGACTATGTTCTCGGACGTTTCAAATGTAGAATTGAGAGAAAATTGATAACCAAAGAAGATTATTGACTTAAATTGGAATTAAACCAATGACTTAAATACAAAATACGCATAAAGTACAGGGTCTTATATGCAATTGATCTGTAAATGCAGCTTAAACAAAATGCAGCTCGTACATTGCTGGAACTTTGGGAGCTAGGGTCGAAACCTGCTTAAACAAAGAGCAAAAAAATGGGAATCTCATTTGATTCTATAATTCAAAAAAACACCTCCATGAAGTATTATATAAAATACTGGTTAAAGTTCAACAAAAGCAAACAAATTCTCCTCAACACGAAAGCAAAAGGAAAGAAAGACAAGCATTAGGTACATATCAGGGTGAATTAAAAATGAATATAAGCCAGCTTGATTCTGCATGTTGAATGTTGATGGCAGATCAATCACAAAGGTACCGTGTGTAAGTGAAAATCATGAATTTATTACAACTAAACTAGTATTTAGTCCAATCAACATACAAATTGATTTTCCATAAATTCTGAAACTAAATTTGTTAAAAAAAACTTGATATTTTTCATCGGATTGATTATAAGAAATCAGAAGATAAACTGAAAATCATACTAGAATCCAGTAGAAGTAATCCTTGAAGATATCAACCATCACCAAATAGTAAAATAAGATTCAAAAGTAAAGCAAAACAAAGTGGCAGAAGCAAGCTATATTAGAGAGAGAGAGAGAGACGAACCACATCGCCCCAGGAAATCTTGAGCTGGGACAGGGCAGAAGCGAGCTTGAGACAACGTTGATGCGTCAGACTCCATGTGAACTTACGAGAACCATAAACAAGTAATGTTCTGTCTCTGTAAACCTTTGCATCTCTCTCCAGGAAGCTAATGGGGGACAAAGGCACAAAGGCACGTAATTGGCGGAGCAACGGCGGAGACCCTCCATCAATTTCCATGACCCTGGGTGTTGAAGATCATCATCATTGCCAACATCCCCTGCAAAGCGAGAGAAATGACGATAATTTTGAGCAACGGATGAGTCGAGCAGGCGGGTGGTGGTGGGTAATATTCGAGTTCGAATATTTCAAGAAGCGAATCATGGTCGACGGAGAAGACAAGAGCAATATCAAAGATTGAGTAATATAGTGGACTCGATAGAGATAAAGAGAATAGATAAAGGCTCATTGTTAGTCCAAAGCCTTTTGAATTTATATCCCACACCGGGCGCTGAAGAGAGCATTTATATCCCACGTGTTGAAGAGAGTTAGAGTGCTGGAGAGCAGTTATAAAACGAGTGGACTAATCGCTTGTGTTAAGAACTTAAGTATATCTTTTCTCGGCCTTTTGGCTAAGATCAAGAGTAGTGTGTGTTTATTAGCTTAATATCTGATACGTAGGCTAATGGCTCATATGATATTAAATTTATTTTTGAGGGATCAAGCTTAAATTCGAGCTTTATTCGAGTTCCAATTCGAGTTTGAGTCTCGAGCTTCAATCGAGCTCTTAAATTGTTTTTTGAGTTCGAGCTTTTTCGAGTTCGAGTCGAGTTTTAATATTATTTTTTGAGTTTGAGTTGAGTTTGAAAATTTTAGGTTCGAGATTGCAGTTCAGTTTTTAACGGAAAATAACATGTTTAGAACATACTAAATAGTCGGGTGACCATTTTGTAACTTTTAATAGTCGGTGACTCAACAAAGCAACATATGATAGTTAGAGGAACATTTTATAATTTTTAATAGTCGAGAGGCTCAAGAAAACATCACCCTGAGGGACTATTTATATACTTTACCCTGAATTTAATTGTAAATAATTATAATATTATGATAATATTTAATTTCAATTTAAATGATTTTCTATATATATATTCATATTTTTTTTCATATGTGATATACATATATCATATAGAATCGAGAGACTCAATACAAACTTGAAAATTAATCTACTAATAACTAAAAACTTTGAATTACTATTTGAGTTCTATTTTATAACTCGATTCAAATTTAAATTTTTCTCCATTCGAATTGAGTTTATGAAAGTAAAACTCAAACTTAATTCAAATCAATGTGAACCATATAACAAACACATGGCTGCAAATGACAAGTGCTGTATATAAACCTAAGGATTTTCCTTTTCATACGAATTTCAATTTCTAGAAGTCATCGAATTTTAACATTTCACGCTTTATTTCACCACATTAACAGGTAATTATCAATTTAATTGTAAATATTTATATAATGATTATGATTAATATGACAATAAATTTGAATTAAACAAGATTGTAACTCACCGATTATTTTGATACTAGGATGATTGCTACAGTGCATAGGAGAAGACGCATGGTGATTCATGCGACTTCAAAAAATTCTAGGAATGTAATGAGTCTTCAGTTGAAGATTCTAGAAATACAACATGTATCTGAAATTTGAAATACATGGGAAGGTTAAATACGCATAGTAGTCTTGTAGTATTCAAACTAAGACTCATTTCACTCTGAAGTCTTTTGAAGGTATTGTTGCAATCGCCATAGCCTAGGAAATAATGCTCAAATTGGATTATTTTGGTAATTTTTTAAAAGACATAATTTCAACCATTTTGGCAATTTAAGGACTTTTTTAACCATATTCTTTTTAACATTAATCGAATGCCATTAAAATTTATAGAATTTATAGAATTTATGAGAAGAAAAAAATTGAAAAGTAAACAGTAGCAAAAAAATTAAATAAAATGTAAAATTGAGGTATTATAAGAGTAAATTTATTGTTAAAAAATAAAGGTTTAATATAAAAAAATTAAAAAAGTGCCAAAACTACTACACTTTTTCCAAAGTAATGCCTAAACTTTTTTTAATTATTTTAGGTGTCTAATGTTATAAACATTATCACTTTAGATGCCTCGATCGTAACAAACGTTACATTCTGCCATTAAGTGTACTCAAGTAATTTTAAAAATGTTGTTTTAAAAAAACTTTAAAAATTATCATATGTATAAAAACTCTAATTCTCTAAAATTATAAAAGAAACCCAAATCCCTAAAGATCCTTAAAATCAACTATAAACCCTAACTGTAACCTTAACCTTATTGTCTCCATTACAGGCCGCAACTTTCGCTGCCTCCGCCATCCTTGACATCTCCTTTGTCAGTCGTCAGGAGTGCCATCGAGTTGCTTGGGTATATGATTTTGCTGTTTGGGGTTGAACTTTGCCATTCTCTTCGTCAATTGTTCGTCGTAGTTTATGGCTTTCGGATCATCGTGTTTGACTGTTCATTAGGTGGAGATCTAATCGACAGTAACGACAACAATAGGTGAGGATATACAGATTGGTATTAGGTTTTTCAAAGTTTTGGGATTTTTTTAAAGATTTTTAAAATTTTGATTTTTTAAAACATAATTTTTTTTATTTTAAATAAAATTTTCAATATTACCTAAATGCGATACATGCCATTTAACAAAATATTTTAACGAACGTTACTACCAAAGCACATAGAATAGTAATGTTTGTAATATTATATACTTAGATTGATCAAAAAAAAGTTTAAGCGCCACTTTTAAGTAAAACAATATATTTTGAACATTTTTTATTAAGTAAAATGTAAAAATTAAAGTTACACAAATATTCCGTAGCAATAGGGGAATGTGTAGTTTAAATATGACAAAAAATGAACCTTAAAATCAAGGAAGAATTAAGGACAAGAGGAATTAAAATGATTATTCAATCAAGTCGAGTTGAATCAAGTTAAAAAATTTCGAGTTGACAAATCATACTTTATCATTAAAACTTTATTTTAATTTCTTTTTGAAGTCATGTTGAATGTATGAAATTCGAGTAAAGTTGAGTCGGGTTTTCAAATCGAATCAAATTTTACTCACCCCTATATACATACAAGTTATAAAGTTTCCATCTAGGCATCCAACTAAACACCGTTGATCCAAATTCATTGCTTGATTGATGAACAGATGCAACAGGTATAAATACAATCGACCAAAATTCAGTGCATTCAACTAGGGTGTGCAAATTCGGATAACAGATATGGGGATAAATAATCCCTGTAATCTCCGTTAATGGTGCAAATGCTGTGAACATATAACAATCTAATGAAATCCATCTATGATATAGGCCCCATTCCTTTTGGAGCCACTAGAACAAGCTGGTCCAATCACTAAGAAGCCGACCCTGGAAAAATGTAAAGGACTAACATAATCCAGGTAAAATTATACTCTCATTCAAGGTTACACGAATAGGATGATGGCACATACAATTTACGATGCGGGAGAATACTCTTGGATTGCTGTTGCCAGTTTGTTTCGGTCATCCTCTGATTTTGTTCTAATTAAGAAGGTCCGTGCCACGACATCTTCGTTATTGCCACCTTCATCCTACATAATCCAAGAGATGTCACTGAAATACTCGACAAGGTCAAATTCTGCAAAGAACAATTTCGAAGCAAATATACCTTATATCACATGTTCCAGCTACCAATATACTTGTTAACATTTCCACATCCAAATTCCATGTTAGTAAAATTTACTACATAGCTGCAGCATGCTTAGCTCTATAACATATTTACAACTTCTCTCATACTCCAGAGCAGCTTACAAGGCCAAAATAATCCTACTTCCAAGATCGACCTTGTATCCCACGATCATCAGCTCAAAAGTAGGCATTGCACCAGGCAATGGGTCCTAATGTTACTTTCGAGATGAGCAGTAAAAATTAAATGTTAACATCTAGACCTTTACTCTAGAGCCCTGAACCATAAGTATATTTAACTGTGGGGCTATAATTGAATTTTCAAATGAATGTCTTCGAGTATGATAATCCGCAAGACTAGGGGTAACCTAAACTATTGAGTGCAAGGTAAACGATTCCAGCTGCTACATACATGCCCATAAGCTATGCTAATAAATCATTGTAAGATACAAATGACATGACAGAAGGCATACACAATACCAAAATTAGAAAACTGAATGTCCAAAATACCCAAACATTTGGCTTTAATATATATTACCGAAGTATGAAATATTGCGACAAGGGAATTCTTTTGTGAACTTGTCTTGATCCCATGATATAGCAAAGCATTCAGTAACACCTTTCCCACCTGCAACCAATACATTGTTATAGAAGTTAGAGATAGCTAAAAAACACGGGAATTTTTGTGGTTAAGAGTGAACTGTCTCATATCTACCCACTGAACACCAGCTCATTCATGAATCACATTTATAAAACCACTACATTGGACATAAAGGAACATACATCATTTCGTACAACAATTGTCGGTTTGGAATCTTTTGAACCCTTGCTGATACCCTCTTTGCATTTAATGGAGAGCTTTCCTGTGCCTTTATCTTTCCATGAATCTTTATCTGCTGGATCAGTTGACTGGCATAAAAGGAGGTAGGAAAGAGGTAACAAAATGGAAGGTCAGACCAAACACCATGACACAAACCAAGAGTAAGCGAATCTGAAAATCAAAACTGAATGCAAGTTTTCAGAAGATACACCTTGACATATAGCTTGCATTTGACTTCATGAACAACAACAACACCCTTCTCTTCCGATTTCTTCACTGATGGACTGCTAGGTTTTGGCAACTCATTATCTGACAATCCAAAATGACACTTACTAATGCGCATTAGTGAGAAGGTAACACTACTACAAGTCGAGAGAGGTAGGGATAAAGAGTTGACCTATCTACTTAAAACCAATAAAGAAAAATAACCTAGAAAAGTAAAAACTTCCATGATAACGCTGAATTTAACGAAGAAGTGGCACTAAACATAAACAATATCCAGTAAATAAGAACCAAAAGATAAAGTTTCTTTGTCCCACCATCATCTGCGTCATCGGCTGCATTGTTGTCCACAGAAACTGAGGTCTGAGTTCCTGAAATAACAAAACAGGAAGTGAAATTAATTTGACAAAACTAACACGAGCAGAATCCAAACTCGACTTTGATTGAGGTTACAACTTTCATCTTTTGTTCCTTCTAGGCACATGTAATTTTCTTAATATATTCAAACCAATAATGTTGAATTTTAATCCTTGTACAAATATTTGTTGTAAAAAGTCGATGCAACACCTACCAAACAAGAAAGGAGACTGACTATTAGAGAATACTCCAGAGCTCCAAGGAGATGCAAAGCTCGCAGTCATATTAGATGAAGTGAAGCTACTTGTTGTACTGGAGGAAGCAAAACTTGCAGTTGCAAGGCCAAATGTAAAGCTTGATTTTGAACCAGCTGCCATTGAGCTTGTTGTCAGACCAGCTGAAGTCAAACTTGTAGTTGAACTAGAAGAGGTAAAGCTAGTAGTTGTTCCCTCTGGAAGAATTTTTTTAGTCATATCAGCTGGAGTTGAGCGTGTAGTTGTAGTGTCCAGAGAAAAGGTCCCAGCCGTAGATCCTGGAGAAAAGCTCATGGTTGTAGTGCCTGCAGAAAAGCTCGTGGTTGTAGAGCCTGGAACAAAGCCTGTAGTGCTGGTTGGAGTAAATCCAGTTTTTCCTTGAAAAAAAATATTCTCCGGATTCTTGGTTTCGGGCGCCATTTTACTGTCATTTTTATGGGTTTCAGCAGCAGACAAGTTGTTCACATTTACTGCATTGGCTTTGAGCCAATCCACAACGTCACTGAACTTCTCCTGCAAAAGAGGAAATAGAGTACCTTTCAAGTTAGAAAACAAAAGCAATAATACCTTGAATATATGTGGTCTTGTCTTGCATTCTAACTTAAACATTAGAAGGAGTCACATATACACAAATGAAGGTTATCTGTGACATACACCCAAGTTAGCCCATCTGTTTTAGTTAGATGGTGGATAAGTTAACTTCAAATAGACATACAGTCAGTCTAAAGCTGTCATCAAACTAATCGTGGAACAGTATAATATTCTGATCTATGTCAATTAAAAGGTGTATAGTAAGAGCAAGTAAACCCAATCGCAAACTACTAAATACCGATATATGAATCAAGCATGACAGCTAGCTTTAGTTTTATGAATATTAAGAAATTACATGAAGAATTCATATTACACTCTTTAAAGAAAAAGAGACTAGAAAAGTCTATATATTACTAAAATATACTTATAACATATAGAAACAAAAGTAGCATGACACAATAAAACAAAATCCTTTAAAGATGGATCTCAAAGAATCTAACAGTACAGCTAAAAAATTTGCAAACCAATACATTCACTTAGACTGTACAACCATAACCACAAATATTTGCAAGTGGATGAGAAACCATCAGAAGTTACCATAATGTTTGAAGCATGACATAAGTAATCACTAACACCATCTTGCCAAAGCTCATCAGGGTGATTCTTCAGTTGTGATTGTACCCAACTGCTAAAATAAATGTTGTTATGGAAAATAAATACAATCATACAAAACTCTAAGTTTGCTAAGTTTACTGAGGTCCACAGACAAAGAAGCAAGAACCTTGGTTACACTAGGGACTCATAATGATAAGATATTCATACATAAAGGTAGAAAGAATGGTAAATACATCAAACTTGTTTTATAAGTAGCAAAAGATCAAATCACTGTCCTAAACAAACATACAAAGCAAAAGCAAGTTGTTGAAACATCAGAGACAGGACCTTGCAAATTGGGTATTGAGAGCTTTGACATGCTGCCGAGACAACCCAGCTTGCTGTGGGTCTAGTGGTGGTGTTGCATTTGGCTGCTGTTGAGATGGTTCTTCCCTTTGAGCATCAAAAGGAGATTCTGCCATTATTCTTTTATTACGGAACTGCACCACAGTCGATGATTATATAAGAAGCCTTGGCAACAAGAATAATGGATCAAATCACAGAAAAATAACCATCAACTAGATAGACACAATTACTTGCCAATCCCCTCCTCTCCCGCCCTCTTTCAAAAAATGCAAGCACACTCCAATCTTTTGAAAGTAAAAAGCAAGTTAAAAACTTTTTGTTTCCAATCATTCCTTAAGTAAATGAAATTAATTTGCTCTATTGGTTGGTTTTCCCGGCTTTTCAAAACATAATCTCTATAGCATCATCAACCGGAAAAAAGCTGCTGTAGACATAAAACATGAACAATGATAGCTATGATAAACACATTCAGCTTCTATCAAGTCAAGTACATTCTTAAAAAAACAATAAACCCACAACCAAATATTTAAAAATAAAACCTTCAATCTTCCCAAGATGCCTGTCAGCTAACTGAAAGTAAAAACTCATGCAAAAGATTCAAATTTTAACATTTTTGTTCTCGTTTAGAGCTCATTAACTTCTAAATCAATAAAACTTTAACTAAACCCAGAAAATCTTAACAATAAATCACTGCTAAAAGGGTCCACTTTCTTGATTATAGAAGAGAACAAACAAAACTAAATTAGGGCTACGTTGCCAATTCAGGGTATGAAGCTATGAAGCAACAGCAACATTTTTTAAAATTTAACTTTTTTTTAAAAAAAAGAGTGGAATATCAGAAAACTCACAGCAGAATCGTTGGCATCAACAGCCGAGCTGGAAAAGGCAAATCTTTTTTTATCATTCATAGTGGGATTGGGCGGTTGAAATGAGGTTTAAAAAAAGGGTTTTAGGGTTCAAAAAGGAGATTTTTTTATGGTTTTTGTTTCAGGCTAAAGGAGAGAAAAAAAAGGGGGATGTGGGACTTTCTGTAATTTGGGATTAATTATTAGAAAAAACTTTAAAAAATGGGAAAGGGTTGATTATGACCGTCCGATCAAGTGGGGAAGTAAACTTTTATTGAGACTGTCGGATTGGTTTCCAAAGCTATCGTGGGCCACACGCTTGTTTAAATTGCCTAATTCGGCCCATCACGATGGGCTTTGACCTCAATAATAGCATTACATGCGCGAAGGGATGTCAATTTAATTTGAAATTGATGGAATCTGACTCGATTCAATCTGAGGGTAAGATTTATTTATAAAAAAAATGAATTCGGTTCGGGTCAGAGTTTATGCAGATATGAGGTCGGGTCGCATCGGGTTCGGGTAGAAGGTGAAAAATCTCCAACTTGATCCGAGAATAATAGCGTAATTTTTAATATAAATTTATGGATAAATGATTTAATACCCCTATATCTATAATTTTTTTTAATTATGTCATTATTTTATATCAGATTGGTTTGAGTCGAGTCAAATTTATACTATAAAAAATTAAATCAAGTTGGATTTGAGTGGAGGAAATATGCTATCTAAGTCGGGTCGAGTAGAAGATATATATTTTTCAAATCAGGTCAAATTTAAATGGAGATATATATTTTTTTGGATCTAGTCAGATTCACTAAAAACGACTCATTGTCATCTCTACATGCACGTGGTCCATTTTGATATATTGGCAAAATTCATCAGATAATGCTGTGAAAAAAAAATCCTTGAGTTAAAGCTGTTGAAGAATTAATTGCTGAAATGGGGTGATTGCTACAGTTCGAACGTTGATCGCCAGATGCTCCGGACGATCAAGGAGGTCACCAAGCCGTCCGAGCGACCTGTATTGCGTTGCTGCTACTGCAATTCTTCACGTGCACGTAGGTAGCCAAGCAATCCAAGCGTTATGTATTTCAAAAAGGAAGTGAATTTCCTGTTTTTGGTTGCTCCAAAGTTTCAAAAGTGAATTTCCTTCTTTGGTGGATCAGTACCACCAAGTTCTTCAAGGAGTTTAATTATTTAAAATACTTTTTAATAAAAAAATCAATTTGTAACTTTTACAAAAGAATTATTTATTTAACTATTAAAATAAAACAGTATTCTTCTATGAAAAAAAACATAGCATTCGTAAAATCTATCTAAAGTTTTCACATAATTATTTAGTATGATAATAATGTGTAAAATTATTTTAACTTCATGTAGAAATGTAAATTTTATAACAATAATAATTTAACAATTACTTTTTGAAAAATATGATAGTAGAATGCTTTTCTGATTCACATGGCATTGGTAATCTGAAAACCTTAATTAAAATATTTTAAGATCAATTTAAAAAAGATGATATAAAGTAAAAATAATTTAAAAAAAATTCGGTAAAGTTGAATACTCTCTACCGAGTGGGACTGAGACTTCTCTCCCGCAGCTGCAACCCCTGCTCCCCTCATTATTGCATGCATGAATTATTGCAGCATTCATAATAGCTATAATAGATGCATTATTGCAACATTCACGGGGTAGGGCAACAATAATTGTTGAATGAATTATTGGCTTCAACGCCGTGATCCCTTATTGCATGTAATAATTTGATGTATTTACAGCCAAGTTGTTATACATTGGGTGGTGGGGGAATTATGTTTTTTTAATAATTATTTAAGTTCATTTTAATTGAATTATTTATATTTTATTTATATTTTATCTTATTATTATTTATAAATAGTTAAATTTATTCAATTTAAATCGAATTTATAAAATTTATGTATGAGCAAAATGGCCGGAATAATACATGGGGGATTATTTTTTTCCCAAAATAATGCATGAGAGAATTATTACTAATAATTATTTAATATGATTGGTTGATTATTAATGTTACTAATAATGATTTAATAATTATTATTAATCTAATGATTTGATATTTAATGATTTAGTAATGATTACTAATAATTATTTATTATAAATATTTAATTATTTGGATTTGATACTAATGATTTATTAATGATTACTAATAATATAATTATAAGATTTAATAATGATTTGATAATAATGTTTTAATAATGATTACTACTAATTTGATAATTTTTTTAATTTTTTAAATACCAAACAAATTTAAATATATAACTTATGTTTAAAAATAAAATACTAGTCTAATTTAAATATTTAATTTTAAACAAATAACAATTGAGTTTATAATTGTTGTTGATACCATGGTGTTGTTGAATGATAATGTCGGGGCAGACGTCTGATGCGTTGTGGTCGTTGCGGTTCTTAGGAGTATGGTACCTATCCTCCTCATTCATTGGGAGCATTTCAACTGGTGTTGTAAATATATTCCAACCACTATGCTCTGTCATTCCACCAGTTTGCTCTTCCATCCCACTTGGAAACGTTGACTGACAAATACTGGTATTTGACATCATAAATGTCATTTGGTCAAAGTCATATGTCGACTCAAACATGGGAGAGTAGATGGTTCCTGAGGCTGCACAAACTCTGGTACGTATGTCGGGACGGTAGAATCATCAAATGCATAATGCAATGATCCCGCATCGCCGAACGTTGTGGTGCGCTATTATCCACATGGGTTATTTCCGCTTCAGGTTTTTGAGATGAACTCTTAGCCTCACTCGGTAGAGAGTATTCAGCTTTACCAAATTTTTTTCTTAAATTTAAAAAATTGTCGCCTTTCTACCCTTGTTGTTAAGAACGACTTTCTATTATCCCAATAATAATCAAGGTAAGTCGAAGTCTCAAAATTAAAGTCATCATCTTGAATGAGATCAAGAGTTGGCAAGAATGAAGCCCTATTGTTCCAAGCATTAATGTAGCTTGCATGCTTCTCAACCCAATTCACCTTTTCTTTACAATGACTATCTAATTTGTGGAGGTGGTCATGCATCTCAACCCAATTCACCTGACGACAACCATCTAATTTGTGGAGGTGATCATGATCCCATGGACTTTGCGGAATAGGTTGGTGGAAACTGAATTGCCTCAACACTCTATCCGATAATTTGATAATAAAATCAAAATTAATCAATGGTGTAACAACACACAAATATTGACACCCATCAAAAACATTGTGCGGCACACACGCCGTAATTTCTGCATCTACGTATGGTCTCCAATTAAATTGTATGACTTAAGACGGATGGTCACCTCCACAAATTAGATGATCGACGTAAATTATTTTCTTAAATTATTTTTACTTTATATCGTTATATAAGGATCCTTTTTCTAAATTGATCTTAAAATATTTTAATTAAGGTTTTCAGATTACCAATGTCATGTGAATAAGAAAAAGCATTCTACTGTCATATTTTTCAAAAAAGTAATTGTTAAATTATTATTTTTATAAAATTTACATTTCTACATGAAGTTAAAATAATTTTACACATTATTATCATACTAATTAATTATGTGAAAACTTTAGATAGATTTTACGAATGCTATGTTTTTTTTCATAGAAGAATACTGTTTTATTTTAATAGTTAAATAAATAATTCTTTTTGTAAAGTTACAAATTGATTTTTTATTAAAAAGGATTTTAAATAATTAAACTCCTTGAAGAACTTGGTGGTACTGATCCACCACGCCCTACCAATGTATGCATCGTTCTCTTCAAGTTCTAGTTTGTTTAATTTATAATTTTAATCCACCAAAGAAGGAAATTCACTTTTAAAACTTTTGAGCAACCAAAACAGGAAATTCACTTACTTTTTGAAAGAGATAACGATTGTATTGCTTGGCGACCTACATGCATGGCCCACGTGAAGAATTGCAGCAGCATCACATGTCGCTCGGACGGCTTAGCGACCTCTTTGGTATCTCAAGAAATTTTTTTCACAGCATTATCTGATGAAATTTGCCTGATATATTAGACAAATAAAATCAAAGTCGTTTTATCTTACTTTGTAAAGCACCACCACTTTGTAAAAATATAAGTTATTAAAATAAAAATATTTTTAATTAATCATTAGTATTCGATTTATTGATCGATTAATTCAGATTAGATTTTATAGAGGCCCATTATGGGGAGACATTCCTAACTCAGTTTGTTACATTCGCAAACGTAAGAATTCAAATATCTGACATTGCTTAAAGAATCTAGTATCTCATCCATATTGATAATATAAAAAAATAGATCATATATTACCGGTAAAACCCAGCCGTCAGGTTGGGCCAAATTTAAACATGGGCATGAAAAAACTTTTGGACCCAATTCATGCACAAATTAAGTTTTAAAATTTTAAAGTTTTATTTAATTATACATTATATTATAAAATAGAGTTAATTGCATCATATGTCCTCAAACTATGATTATCATTTTAAATTGTTCCTCAAACTTTTGAATATTCTAATTTTATCCTTAAACTATGACTTTCATTCTAAATTAGTCCTTAAACTTTTGAACATTTCAATTTCATCCTCAAAATATGACTCTTACCTTAAATTGGTCCTTAAACTTTTGAATCTTTTAATTTCATCTCAAAAGGCACCCAAATATGTAATTAATTTCAAGCTTAGTTTAACCTAAATTTTATTTTATTTTTCAAACATATAATAATATAACTTGACTTAACGATTTTACTAACAAAGAAAGTGATTAGTATATACGTATAGTTTGAGGTTAAATTGAAATGATAAAAAAGTTTGGGGACCAATTTAGATTGAAGGTCATAGTTTTTAGGATGAAACTGAAATGTTCAAAAGTTTGAGGACTAATTTAGAATGATAGTCATAGTTTAGGAGTGAAATTGGAACATAATTTGAGGACGTGTGATGCAATTAACTCTATAAAATAAATCAAAGTTAAATATTATAAAATCTTATTTTTTAAATTTTATTTTAAAATGTGATATGACTGAAATTTAAATAATAAAAGTTAAATTTAATTCGAGTTTCTTATTAATTACTGGCTTAACAAAATTTTAATATGAGTCGTTTTCTATTAGGATATTTGATGAAGCGCAGTCGATCAACCAGATAAGTTGTCAAGAAGGGGTGAATTGACTTTTTGAGTTTAGGGAGTAAGGAGTATAAAGATGAAACAATTTGCACAAGGATTTATAGTGGTTCGACTTCTCAACCAAGTCTACATCCACTACCTAAGCTCCTCACTTAGGATTTTCTAACAAATTCACTAATTTGTTATTCTTTTTCCAGTATAAAGAAATAGCCTTTACAACTTCCCTATCTTTTCAATGGCTAAGATAGAATCACTCTCTTTTTACAAAAGTAAAAAGATGTAAACAAGAAAACCCTTACTAGGTAGTGTTTACAAAGTTAAGCTCACTAAAACACTAATATTTACAAGAGAAAAGAAAATAAGAATTAAAAACTCTTCTCTTGTATTTGATTGCTTGGATAGGTGTTCTAACCCTTCTTCAAGTGTCCTCAACTTGTTTTTATATGTTGAAATGAGCTTGTGGCCGTTTCTTAGGGATTAATTTTCTGCAAAATAAAACTGCCCATGACAGGGAGTATCGATACTCCTTTAATGAGTATCGGTACTACCTTTGTAATATTTAAATAAACTAGCCGTTAAAGACCGTTGGGTTTGACCAGTATCGATACTATGCTCATGGTATCGATACCACCGTGTAAAGTAGTATCGGCACCCCTTTGAGGATCGGTACCTATTTTGCATTATGGAATTTGAGCAATTTGGAAAACATCTTCTAGTATCGATACTACCTAGAGAGTATCGATACTTCCTTACCTTTGGTGTCGATACCACGTGAACAATATAGGTATTGTTCATGCAATATCGATATTGTAAGAACAGTATCGGTACTACGTACCCAGAAAAACAGTTTTGTGCTCAAATTCTAGTTTAATGGACTTTGAATTATTTTTGAAAACTTTTGAAAATTTTGAACAAATTCAATCAAGTCCAAAAACATTTTGCCTTAATTTGTTATATCAAAACATTATAAAACATGGTTCAACAATCTCCCCCTTTTTGATATAACAAAACATTTGAAAAATTGTTTTGGAAAAACTCCCCTTTAATAAAACATTTAATAAAAAAGAGACATATTTGGAAAATATTAAATCTCCCCCTTTTCATTGAGCAATTGAATTATTCAAACCTATATTTCTCCCCTTTTTGATATATAAAAAATAATTTAACTTTAAAGTTCAAAAATAATAATGGAGAGTAAGTGGTAAATTTTAGCATAAAATCATTTGAAAAATCAAAACTTCCCCTTAATAGAAGCATTCCAAACAAGAATTTGACTTTAAAAGCTTGACACTTAAAAGACATTGAATTTCAACAAAGATTAACAAAAATGTTAGTAACACAAAAAAATTCAATATATCCAAGTCTAATATACTTTATGCAATACCAATTATAGTATTTAAGTGCATGTGCATACAACTATCCAAAAAATGTTATGCATTTGAAAAATTGATATCAATTGTTAGAGAGATATCATTTGCAATAAATCACATGCATAAACATTTAAATTGAGGTCAAAAATTAAAAATTGTAAAATCAAAGCATTAAAACTAATTTTGACCAAAATCATTATGATAAACAAACATTTATGAAAAATCATTAAAACTTTAGAAAATATTCATCATAACATATTTTTAAGATACATAAGATAGAAAATATAAAATTATTTAAAATCAAAACTCATGCATGCTTAAACTAAATGAGCAACCAATTATGCAAGATAATCAAAATAAGCTTGGAGATTACCCATTCCATATCAAGTGTTACTAGAGCATTTGAATATATTCATTTTAATCACCATTGCTCCCACACACCTACAAGAAACATTCAATTGGATTTTGATATATAAATTGCTTTGGATCTTTGAACATTAGTTTCAATGCCCCTTGTTCCCTTAGGAACCCATACTTGTTTGATTTTAAAATGTTTTACTTTCTTTAAAGGACAAGTATGTTCCTTGTGACCATGATAATGACAATGTAAGGATTTTGTCATTATGAAATTAGATGAATTATTTAAAATGATTTCCTTTTCTTTGTTAAGCATTCAAGCTTAACTTTTAAATCAAAGCATTCTTTTTTCAAAATTTTTAATTTTTACTTTTGAAAGCTCTAAATCCATTTTCAAAATTTCATTTTGATTTTCAAAATCCATTTTTGTTTTCAAAATCAAATCATTTTCAACTTTAAGTTTTGAAATTAATTTCTTATATTTGGAATTCGTGGTCTGAAATTCCAAATACAATCATTATAGGTTTCTTGTAACTCATAAAAAGAATATTAATTTAATTCATTTGAGTTAGAAGATACCTCGGGCTCTTCAAGAGCCATTAAGCACACTACCTTTGGTGGTTCTTCTTTCTTGTCACCATGAAGTTCTTCGAGTTTATTCCAAAGCTCCTTGACATTTGTACAAGAAGAAACACCTTCATAGACATCGGGACCAAATGCAAAAAAATAACATGTGAATGGCCTTGTCATTTTGTTGGGCGTTCTTTCGTTCTAGGGCACTCCACTCCTTTGTCTTCTTCTTTGGAGAAGAGTAGCCATTCTCGATCATCTCCCATGCATCAAGATCATTGGATTGGATGAATAGCTTCATTAATTTCTTCCAATGATGTTAGTTGGCTCTATTAAGTATGGAGGCTAGTCGATCGGTTGGGACTCTTCTATGTGGAACGAGTTGGAGGTGGAAGAAATCTTCTTGGTTATGTCAGAAATGGATAGATCTTCTTCAAGTATCATCTCAAGGTTATGAGTCCTTCTAATGAGTCAAGATCTAATACCAATTGTTGGGATTTTTGATGAAGCTCAAATGAACAACCAAATAATTTACCAAGAGGGGGTGAATTGGTTTTGAGAGTTTAGGGAGTAAGGAGTATAAAGAGATAAACAATATGCAAAAAGATTTATAGTGGTTGGACTTCTCAACCAAGTCTACATCCACTACCTAATCTCCTCACTTAGGATTTTCTAACAAATTCACTAATTTGTTCTTTCTTTTTACAAGATCAAGAGATAACCTTTACAACTCCGTAGCTTTTCAAAGGCTAAGCTAGAACCAATCCCCTTTACAAAAGAATAAGATGTAAACAAGAAAAACCTCTTTAAGGAACGTGTTTGCAAAGATTTAAGCTCACAAGAAAATAATTAAAAATATTTGCAATGGGCTCAAAAACACTAATATTTACAAGAGAAAGGAAAATAAGAATGAAAAAATATTCTATTGTGTTTGATTGCTTGGATAGGTGTTCTAACCCTTCTTCAAGTGTCCTCAACTTGTTTCTATATGTTGGAATGAGTTTGTGGCCGTTTCTAGCCGTTGGGGATTAATTTTCTGTAAAATAAAAATGACTAGGACAGGGAGTATCAGTTCTCCTTTAATGAGTATCGGTACTACCTTTGTAATATTTAAATAAACTAGACGTTAAATACCGTTGGGCTTGACCAGTATCAATACTATGCTTCATGGTATCGATACCACTGTGTAAAGTAGTATTGGTACCCCTTCGAGTATCGGTACTTATTTTTCATTATGGAATTTAAGCAATTTGGAAACAGTTGGTAGTATTGATACTTCTCTTACCTTTGGTATCGGTACCACATGAACAATATCGGTATTGTTCATGCAGTATCGATACAATAAAAACAATATCGGTACTACGTACCCAGAAAAACAATTTTGTGATCAAATTATAGTTTTTTGGGTGTGGAAATTAGAGGTTGAAAAGAATAGTATTTGATATTTGATTCTTTTGAATTTCACAAAGTTAAGAGAGTACGGGTTCAAAAATCCTAGATTGAAGAAAAGAGGGGAAAACTTCTCTGGAGATGAAGGTGAGGTAAATGAGAGGCTCTTATATTCTTTTTATTGTTTTAATCAAGGTTTTGTTTTTCTTTAATTTTTATGTAAATAATTATTTAACACGTCATTTGTTACTTTTTTTATTGATTTATGTGTTTTTTTAACTGACTTTAGTTTTAAACTTAAAATATTCATAGATTGAAAACTTAGGTACTTATTTTGATAAAAAGAATAATTTAGGCACCTAAAAGAAAAATGTGATATACTTTAGGTATTTATTTGTGATATAAGCCTAAATACAATAAAAATGAGAATGATAGAGAGATAAGAGATATTTTTTAAATTGATTTTCAATATAAACCTTTCAAGAAATGACAAATTTTCTTATTTTAAAATAGAACTATAAAACATAAAATTATATACAATAATAATGGATCTAAAAATAAATTGATAAAAAAATAAAAGTACATTAAACAATAAAATTCTCTATCATAATTTTAGAACTTCACTTATTTTGCATTAATCACACCTATTTTGGAGTAAATGATAACATTTTAAAGTTAAATAAGAAATTTTATTATTCAACTTTCTTCTTACTCATCTTTTGATCACTAACATTTAAAAATTTTAAATTTAATAATTGAACTTTCAAATTATTCTTCTTTTGGCCACTCGATCATTTAACTCTCTATTTATATTTTGACTTGAATTTATTAACATTTGAGTCACATACGTGTCAACTCAAATTATTACCATCGTTCGTCATAATCAGTTACCATGTTGACATCGTCATTGATGACCGTTTGATCCAAAATTTTCATATTTCCCAATTCAGATCTCCTAAGTCCAAATTCAACCTTTATTCCACCTAAATCCATTATCTCAACTCGAGCAACTACCCCTTAACCATTTCTAACCCATCTTTCATCACCATCATTTTTCATCCTCGCCATACTCGCTCATCCAATCACTATCACACCATCCTCCCATACCCACCAACGAAAATTATAGCGAACTTCAAGCCAAACACAACTAAATGCAAGCCATCCCACCCAACTCCATCGAACACCATCTTTGTTCATCAATTCACTGTCAAGCCATCTCCACTAATGCTCAGAGGCAGAACTACTAGAGGAATAGAGGGGACCATGGCCCCCTCAATTTGTTTAGGGTAAAGTACACATTTAGTACATAAACTATCACTTTTGTTCTGTTTTAGTACATAAACTTTAATTTGTTTTAAAATCATACCTGAAATTTACTTTTTTTTATTTTAGTACCCCGCTGTTAAAAATTAAGGTACTAAAATAAAACAAAAAGTTAACAGTTATGATAGGGAAGTGGCATCGAATTGATCAACATTGCTCTCATTAAAGAATCAAACCTAGAGAGCTCAAGACTCGATGAAGAAACGAAGAGAATGAATAGGGAAGGTGGTTACAATAACTAGAGTTCTTTAGGGTTTCTTTTAAGTGATGGACTTAAGGCAAGAACAAGGTTAAAACAAGATAAACAAAAGATAAAGAACTTGAAAATAAAGTAAGATAATAAATAAAACAAAAGATCTCCCTTATGAAGGTGGATGGTAAATATGATTGACGGTGAGGATGGATTTGTAGAAAATAGATGGATAGTTATCCTACGAACCCTCCTAATCGCAATTGATTAGGCAAAATTGATAATCGACTCTAACTAGCCCTCCTAGTAATAATGAAAAAGATCTCCGTCTCAAGAACTCTTAATAATTTAAAAGAAAAAAAGCCTCAAAGAAACGAACATACTCACGTTGTATTGAAAAGAATAAAACTTGATGATTACAAAGGTGGGAGGAGCATCCTTTATATAAGAAAAAAGAGTCCTTGTCCTAACATGACTAAAGAATAAAATAACAATGAAATAAAAACTGAAGTCTATCCTAATCCAAGTGATGTGGGCTACATTAATATGGACCCTTGATGTAGTGTTTGATCTGAAGGTGGTGATGAAAACTAGGAGTTTGAATACATGACTTGTTCCTCAGCTGTTAGATGTGATGAATGGTCCAGATTAATCTTCTAGAAGGTGATGGCTTTGAGAATAAGATCGGGGCTGCTAGGTTTTTTTATTACAATAAAATTACCTTTATAACCTTGACTTAAACTATCCCTAATATGAAAATATTGAAAATTTGTAATAATTCCCTATAGAGATTTCTGCACGTGTTGTATTCAATAAAATAAGCATGTCTTGAGCTCCCGATATTGGATTGATGAGATTCAGAAACCGTTGGAAAGATAAGAAACATACGGTCAAATCTCCAGAAGACATGTTGACTGAATAAAATCAGGATCCCATTAAAAAAGCAGTCGCAAGTCTGTTACTCTGCTATTCTTTTTTTCAAAGGCTTGTTCGTGTGAATCAATTGGAAGTGCTAGTCCATCTTCCTTTGATGTGAGCCTTTTGATGCATGTATCAAGCGGGGTATTAAAATGAAACAAAAATAAATGTTAGGTATGATTTTTAAAAAAAATGAAAGTTTAGGTACTAAAACGGAACAAAAGTGATAGTTTGGGTACTAAACTTGTAGTTTACCCTTTTTTAAATTATATATATACTTGGTATAATCACTGGTATCTAATTTATTAATCGATTAATCTAAATAGGGTGTTGCACAGGTGAGAGCGACCCTCACAACTCAATTTGCTCCATTCACAAATACCAAGATTTGAACCCCTAACCTTGTTACAGGGTCTATTGCCTCATCTCATTAGACCAACTTATTGTTGGTATATATTTTATATATATTAAATTCCTAAATTGGTCCCTTAAAAATTGTATATAATAAGTTATTAAATTTAGTTATAAAAATGTATATTACCTTAAAATTTAGTTATCATTTATTAAAAAGAGTTAACATTTTTTATTATTTTATTTTTAAATGAACAAAAATATATTCTTTTTTGTTATTTCTGATTTCAAGATACAAAAAAACTTTTTTTGTTTAGTTGTTCATCTTCTTCGACTTGAGGACTTCAATCAAGTTATTAAGTATTCAACTTTTAATTTCATTTTAGTTGAAGGCATTAAAATATTTTAACTAATATATACATTTTTTAAAATGCCCCCAACAAATAATGTTGAGTTCTGCCACTACTAGGGCTTAGCATAAGCCACCAAGCATCTCATAGCCAATATGAAAATCCCTAAATCTTAATCAAACAAACCCAAACCCTCCCTATAGATATAAAAATGATAGAAAACTCATTTTAGTCCTTGTCACTTTGGTGATAGAATGGAGAACCCCAATGGTGAAAAGGTAGACACAATGAGGATAACAATGTACCTCAAAATTGTGGTGATTCGACAGTTGGATATTGAGATCAAAAGTTTGGGAGAATTTTAAGGCTTTTGTGGGGTTTCTATGAGATACTAAACCGACATACTTGTAGATGAAGTAAAGAATAGTCTAACAAAATTATTATTGGTCAAAAGTGATGTCGAATGGTGGCGATTTAACAACTTGAAGTTTCTTAATGCTAGATTCATAGAATTTGGGGGTATTTTTTTTGTTAAACTGACACAATATTGGCATTCATTAGAGCATAATGAGCTTGGTGGAAAATTTTTAAACTCTTTGGTCATTGTTGACGATAGCCTACACTGACCAGTGTGAAGACCGGAATTTGGGTAGATTGATATAAAATGAGAGAAAGAAAAAGAAGAATAAAATGGGAGAAGATGGAAAATGAAGAAAAAAGGGAAAGCTAAATTTTATATGGATCCAAAATGATGACATTTTGGTGTAAATTTGACTTTTCTAAAATGACATTTTTTTGGTATAGTGTGTTATGTCATGTTGTCATTAACTGTTTAACAACAACGTGGTCAAAACAAGAATAATTTGAAAGTTCAATGATTAAATTAAAAAAATAAACTTCAATGACTAAATATGAATAGGGATAAGTTAAGTGATAAAAATTTGTAATTTACCCAAATTTGAATGTGTTGACTTATGTTTGAAAGATGATGATTCAAGCTTTTTCTTCTACGCCACCTTAAAAGGTACGTCTAGAATGTGTGATTTGACTCGTTGGAAAGTAAATGGTAGAATGAAACAAACTTTTCTCGAAGAACATGTCATTGACTTCAATTTCAAACATTCTTTCAAAAGAATGAATTTCTATATCTACAGGTCAATACTATATCTATAGCTAGAATAATTAACACGACTCGCTCAATTGATTAATAATTTAATATTGTATAAGTATATTTTATGTTCGAGGTATTATATATGTAGAAATCTTCACTGAAAGATTCAACCACTAAAATTATATGTATGATATATATCAATTTAGATTAATCAAGATAAAATCTAAAAAATTACAAGAGCATCAAAAGAAACTTCGATAAAGTTAAGCATGTACAGTAAATCCCAACGAATCAAATTGAGTAGGTCCACAAGGACACATCCATACCACTCTCATCATCCCCCAAATTACTCCTTGGGGGAGAAAGCAAAAGCCCTTCAGCCATGCTTACGAGCAAGTTGGGCATATCGAACACTGCTTCTTCATCCACAAAGTTAACTTCACCATTACAAGCCTCCACGCTTCCCGAAACTTGCTTCAATTCCTGAGGCCCAAATGCTTTGGCTGCCTCAGCAGCCGCTCTTCGAATTTCCGTTGCATCCATTGAAGCCGGTAAAGGCAACTTCCAAGCAGAGTCAGCGAAGTTAAGGCAGGCAGCTTTTCCTCGAAATGCAAGTGCAGCTACATCATGCGCCCTTGCAGCCATTTCTGGCGTGGGATAAGAGCCGAGCCATACACGAGTCTTTTTATTAGGCTCGCGTAGCTCGCACACCCATTTATCTTTATTCCTTTTACGAACACCTCTATATACGGGATGACGAGTCTCTTTGAATATCCTCCGCCCTGCACGTTTCTTAGGCCTACTCGTTGCTAGTGAAAACACTTGCTCAGATGGTGACGGCGGCTTCTCCTCCGTCATATCAGCTGCCATAGAGTGAGACGGAGAGTCTGTTTTCTGGGTTCAGTTTAGATGTTTGTTTAATCTTTTGTGAACGATTTCTGGATTTGAGACCCAAGGAAGCAAAGGTTGTGAAGCGTTTATTTATAGGCGGAGCAGCCGGCGGCAAGACGAGGTTCGCTTCCCACACGACGCGCAAATGACAGACAGGGCAGCTTTTGTGGTCCACGGTTTCCACATAGGAAGTATTAGCTAAAAGTTCTAGACGTTGGGCTTTTGCTTTTCGGCTAAGCTTTTTCAATTTACTCTTTGCCCACGTGCTTTATTAGAAATTGAAATGTTGTGGATTAAGGAAAATTATTGCGTAAAGTACAAAAAATTCTCTAGGTTATATGATGATATTTTATTGAGTCTCTTAATTATTAAAAGTTACGGAATAGTACTCTCACTATAAGTGTTGCTTTGTCGAGTATTTGACTATTAAAAATTAGTTTATATGAAGAATGAATATATATTAATAATTAATATTTTATTATAAAATAGAATTAAATTAAATTTAAACTGATCTAATCATGTTTAAAATTTTCATTAGAAATCTTTTTTTTGTGTATTTACCTAGATTTATTAACAAATCTATTTAGATACAAACTATTGAATATATTTAACATTATTCTAGAAACTATGACACTCTTTCTCTTAGAGGTAAAATTAAAAATAATTATTAAAATGTGAGAAAATTAACAAAAATAAAACTTAAATAATTGAAAGGAGAGAATATGACTAGTTATCAAATTAAAATGAAAAGTGCAACTCCTTTTTTTTAATTACTAAAAAGAAAATGAGTATGATTAATATCCGATTATTGTCTTGATATCGCTTAAGTAAGGTTTTGAGTTCGAGTAATTTTGTACGTAGAAAATCACTGCTAGAAGACTCACACATCAAAACTAGGTGTGTGACGTAACTCGGTCCAGATTAGTCAAGCTGAAACCTTAAAACGGGGAGGGCAACCAAATATCCGACTGTTGTAACATCAATTCAATTAAGCCATATAACATTAATATAAACAACTACATAAAATTTCATTGATGTTTACATCTTTTGAATACCCATTTGACAAACAGAATTCAGCTTTCACCATTTATCTATCCATTTAATAAAAAATATGTTTGATATTGCATTATATAGGTTAAAATATGTCTAAAAATTTATATTAATCCAAAATTTAAAACTTAATTTTTATACTTAATTTTTTTCAAACTTAAGTTACTATATATCTTTAACTAACATATTGAGGTAGTGAATGAGATCATAAAACAAATAGATCATAATTAATTATGATTAAGAGTTAAATAAATAATTAAAAAATGGGTTTAAAAATATAATTAGATACCAACAACCAATTGGTCTAGTGAGATTATGCACTAGATCCCTTAAGGAAGGTCAGAGGTTCGAATCTTGACGTTTACGAATAGAGCAAATTAGGTTGGGAGGGTCGCCCTTGCCTCTGCAGTACCCAATCCAAATTAGTCGATTAACAAATAAAAAACCAATGATTATAAAAAAAAAATAGATGTGTCGGGATTTGAATTGGGCTCACCCACTCCAAACTTTACACTCAACTCTCAGGTTGGGGAACAAAAACCCTATATATTATTGCATAATAACTATTGTACATAATGTCAAAATTAACCTATAATATTAATTAAAATTGTGATTTTGTTTCATATTCTATTTTCTAGAGTATTTTGTCCCTCAATGTTTCATTTTAGAGCAAAAATGCCTCTAATATTTGAAATAATAATCACTTTATCCTTTATTTTTTAGGGAAGTTTAGCCCTCAATGTTTCATTTTAGGTTTAAAAGACTCATAATTTGGAGCATTAATCATGTGTTGACTAATGATTTTCATCTATAGAGATTTTTTACCCAAAATGAAATATTGGTGGCCAAAATACTAAAAAAAGAATAAGGCCAAAATGATTATTTTGATCAATATTAGGGATTATTTTTGGCATTATGACTAACAATTGGTTTTTTTAACTAATTAAATTTCTTTTCTCACAACATCCTTAACTTGATAATAAGAATTGTTTTTAAGGAAAAAATCATTGTCGCGTCTTCGTTCATGAATTGGGTTGTGATTCGAATTTAACCTTTTTTTTCCTTTGAAATCTAGTATGGGTCGGACTCTGATCAGTTTTTTTAAAATAATAAATAATTCCAGATATAGGAATGCCTTCACCATATGAGGTACGGTGAGTAAAATTCGATTAGTCTCTATTTGAAAAATTGATTTTTTTTAATTTAAGTTATTTAAGTCCATTCGAATTATTGAATCAGTTTTTGAGTTAGATTCACTAAAAAAACTGAAAATTTATACCATAATATTATAAATAATTACAATTAAATTTGTATAAAACTTTTGACTCGACTCAAAAATATTTCAAGTTAAGTTTAAGTCATAAAATACGACTCGTCAACTCAAATAACTCAATTTTTTAACTCGACTTGATTCAACTCGATCGAATACTCAACCCTAATATTTAATGTTATATATATATATAATTGTTCAATTTTGATAAAATTTAACTTTTGATCCAGTTTATCTTTATTTTCTTTGTTTATGAAAGTCTGCTCAGTTTGTTTTGTTTCTTTTTAACAAATATGTGTTTATTAATTTAATGTTTACTAATTATTTATATATATCAGATTAT
This sequence comes from Hibiscus syriacus, assembly GCF_006381635.1. Taxonomy (NCBI): domain Eukaryota; kingdom Viridiplantae; phylum Streptophyta; class Magnoliopsida; order Malvales; family Malvaceae; genus Hibiscus; species Hibiscus syriacus. Next base: position 777,083 of record NW_024063145.1, on the reverse strand, counting down.
ATAATTATTTCATTAATAAATAAAATTTTTATTAACTTTTAAAAATAAATAAATAATTTTTAATAATATATAGATTTATATAGTTGACACTCATGCATTCTAGAATTTTCCTTGGATGAATCTAGAGTGAATGCCACACACCCATATGCACCACTAATACATACACAATGTTCACTATTAATATAAAATAGTATAAAATTCATAAATAGACCATTATATTTTTTTTGAAGATTATTTTATTTTTCATTGAGTTTTTAAAAGTTATAAAATATACATTAAACCTTGGATTTAATAAAAAAATAAGTATCAATCGCTAAATATTGTTAAAGGGTGACGTAACATGCTAAATTAATTGAAAATATCTTATTTGTTCCCTAAATTTTATTTTTAGTATTTTCCTAAATATTTATAAGTAACAATTTTAAAACAAAAATTAGAAATTCGTATTTTTTAAAAGTATATATGAAAAATTAACTTTTTTTAATATTATGAACGGAGAGAGAGGAAGATATGAAAAATTTATTTTTAAATTTTAAAAATTATAATTTTGTGAAATTTTTTCATTCATCAAATTATTTTATAGCTAATTATTTATTTAATTATTATTGTATTTGTATAATTGAAAATATAATATAAAGTAGGGTAAAATGCATAAATAGACTATTATATTTTTTAAGATTATTTTATTTGTCATTGAGTTTTAAAAAGTTACAAAATAAACATTAAACTTTGGATTTTATTAGAAAAACAAGTATCGATAGCTAAATATTGTTAAAGGGTGATGTAACAGGCTAAATTAATAGAAAATATCTTATTTGTTCCCAAATTATAACTAAAAATTTATTTTTAGTATTTTCCTAAATATTTCTAAGTAATAATTTCAAAACAAAGTTAGAAATTCGTATTTTTAAAAAATATATAAGGATAATTAACTTTTTTTTCTAATATTATGAACGGAGAGAGAGGAAGATATGAAAAATTTAAATTTTAAAAATTATAATTTTGTGAATTTTTTTCATTCATCAAATTATTTTATAGATAATTGTTTATTTAATTATGATTGTATTTGTATAATTAAAAAATTATAATTTTGGAGATTCAAAAATTTAATTATCAAACAATAAAATTATTTTTTATTAAGTGATATGATTCAAACATTTAACTTTGTTTAAAGATAATTTAAAAAGAATACATCCAAAAATTTATAGCATCACATTAATAAGAAAAGTACATCCAAACTTAAATAAAAATAATCAAAACAATCTTTAAGTTTTAATAATGTATCAAATAATTTATATGATATAAATTCAATATTTTTAATATGAAACTAAAAATTAATATTTAAGTTATTTATATTTATTTTTTTCAATTTATCGAACCTAGTAGAAATTTAAAATTAATAGTAAATTGAAATTTTAATTACAAATGAAAGATCAAATGAGATATTTTCTATTAATTTGGCATGACATATCACCTCTTTGATGATAAATAATGTTGTGTCTATTTTATAATAAAATTTAAAATTTAACGTTTGTTATGTAACTATTGATTTTTTTGAAAAATACTTTTGAAAGTTTGGTGTATAAAAATTTCACTTTAAAATAATTTAATGTATATTTATGAATTGTAAACTACAAAATTAGTGGTGAATGTCAATTATGACATGCATTCTAGAATTTTCCTTAAAAAAATAATATAAATACAAATTAAATAACAAAAATGTTTTTTAACGTAGAGATAGACAATTTTGTCGTGCGATAACTTAATTTAAGACGGGTTTTAACCTCAAATTTTATCCTGTTCAACCTAAAAAGTTATACAAATTTATAATATTATCAGTTGCAATGAAAAGTTATATTGTAAGGATATTTAGGACTTATAATCGAAAATGTTACAAAAAAATGTAACATTTTTTATTTTAATATAAAATGTTACTTAATTTAACCTATAAAATTAGGATCTTAATAAAATTTTCAGTTATAATCATTTTTTACTATTTTTAAATCTTATATTAATAAATTGTATTTTAGAATTTTTATAAAAATATAATAGACATTTTACCAAGGGAAGAAAGTGAAGGGTAAAGAAAAGCCAGAAAAGATGGGTATGTCGGCCATCCTTTCAATGGATAAAATAAAAATTTGGGTCATAGAGCCATACCCCCACAATTCTATATATTAAATTTGAGCCCTCTTTATTAATAGGAGTGAGTCTAAATGATAAACGATTTAATATTGTTTAAATAAAATTAAGAGGTCGAGTTTTTGTGTATATAAAAAATTTATGTTGAAAAACTTACCTATTAAAATTAAGTATACAATATATGTCGTTTTAGATTAATTAAAATGAACCCTTATAATTAAAGGGCAACTAAAAAATTGAGACTTTTTTTATTACAATCCCCAAATGGGATGTGATAAGTCGTTAGCACTACAAAACACACTACGAAATTGCAATTTGGACAAAGCTTTGAGGGTGATTCGACCTAAATATTACCCTATAATCCTAATATACCCATATAACACTGTTTGGCCAATATTTCCCAAAGTAACACCCTTTCGGCTGATGTGGAAATAAGGCGCGCTCCTGGGAATGCGCTTTAATCGGATTTGCTGATGTGTATATAAGACGCGTTTCAGGGGAAGTTCTTTCCAGTTGATGTGGCGCCACGATAGAAAGAGCGTTTCAGGAGACGTGCCTTTAGTTTATTTTTAATTAGGGTTAAGGGTTTAGGGTTAAGGTTTAGGGTTTAAAATTATTATAAATTGATAATTTATTATGTAAAGGGTTCCAGTTATGATTTAAGAATTGTCGAAGGTATTTTTTTAATTTTGTATTTAAGGTGGAGTGATTTTAGGTTAAAGTGTTATATGTTTCATTAAGGTGAAAGTAATGAAGGATTTTATAGGTCAACGGTTCGTTAAGGTTGTGTAGCTTAAAATGCTTTAGGGTAAGGTTCGATTAAATTAAAAATGTTAATCACTTGAAGTAAGAGGTAAGTGGAAAATTTAGGTATAAAATAAACATACATTGGGAAATTATAGGAAATGCAATTACATTGAAACATTAGAAACAAAGACATTCATTGAAATAGAAAATGCAATTACATAAGTAAGGGTTAACAGTTAAGTGATGATAAAAAAGCTGGACATTTTTTCCTATTGTGCCCAATGTTTCTGCAATGCCCATATCTTTTTTGTTCTGTTGACCTCTCCCGAATATCCATATCACAATGTATTCGAGTGGATTTTGGACGACCTGAGTTCCCTCAATAGCAACGGATCTGGTACAATTGTAAGCCAAGTTTGAATCTCATCTAGGTCTTTTTCGTTACCTACGGGCGGAAACTCAAATTCATATACCTTGAATACTTGTGAAAGTTGGTATACGGGATCAACATAACTTTTGTAGTCCAAATGAGAATGTGAGCAAGTTTCTATGACATTAGAACATTGATATTTGAGTGCCTGAAAGAAACCACAATCACACCACCTCTCTTGCAGATTAACTCTGAAAAAGTTAGCTTCAATCCCTTGAAGAGGACGTGGCATTTCAGTTACACGAAATAATTCATGGGTGCGAGAAAAATTCGTAACCAACATCCCATTTGATGCAACCACTTTTTTCTGTAAATCAACTACTAGTATTGGGTGATAAATATGACCGTTTTGCATCCAACTAAGAGTTTGTCCACCGAGCTTTGCAAATAGTTAACCAAAACGAAAATAAGTCATTTTGACCAACGCCGTGACTGGTAAATGAAGAGCCCCTTTAAGGTTGAATTGATTGCTTTAGCCAAGTTGGTTGTCATATGACCGTAGCGATACCCCCCGTCATAAGCATTTGTCCACATTTCTTTGTTGATGTCCATAATGTACTCTCACCCCTTCTTATTTTTGCCAAATAATTCTTGTAGCATAGACTCAAACCTTTGAGGTAAGAGTTTGTAACCTAAGCTATTAGGAATATGTAATAGTTAATATGAAGTATAAATAAGTAATATGAAAATGATTTAAAAATGGAAAAAAGTAACATACTCATGCGCATGACTAATTGACGTTCATCATTCTTCTTGTATTTTCCATAATAGTTTGCAGCAATATGACAGAAACAATAATGATGTTGAACATGTGCGGGTTTCCACATTGGACCCAAACAGTCCATTGCTGCTTTTATCTCAGCTCCTCAGTCTGAAATGATGCATACGCGTTCTCTTGTGACAACATGTAAATGTAAATTTTTAAGAAAAAAGCCCAAGACTCAGTGTTTTCTCCTTGAATGAGAGAAAATGCAACAAGAAGAATATTGCGGTTATTATCTTAGACCACCAATAATAAAACTTGCTTATATTTCCCATAAAAGAAAGTACCATCAAGTTGGAGAACTGGTTTACAGTACTTCATTGCATTAGTACACTGAGGGTAAGTCCAAAAAATATGGTAGAATTAGCAGTGATCGCGAACCACTCAATCATTCACGTAATAATGTTGAGTTTCAACTCAACAATTATCTCAGGATTAAGTATTTGCATAACTTGAAACCAACTGGGCAGCTCGTTGTAAGAGGAATTTCATTCGCCATGAGTTTGACAATGACATTCTATTTTACCTTCCAAGTTTTTTTTATAGGAGACAATGTACTCATATTGTGATTGTATAGCAGAAATCAACATTGCAACAACTATATGAGAGCTTTGCTTCACAATTGGACATGATAGCTTGGCAAATAATGTTTGAGTCCAAGTTGGGTCCTGGTTTATAACTTTTGCACAACACGTATGAGGACCGTTGTATCTGGTTAGTTCCCATAAGTTGTTCTTCCTCTTTCTCTTTGATACACGAACCATCCACTTACATCCGTTGTCACGTTGGACACAGTAGTAAACATATTTCTCTATAGTAGATCGATCAACTCGGGAGTAAACTGAGTTACAAATATTTCAACTCTTTATTGCCATCATTGTTTCCTCTTTCTATGCGAACTCCATTCCAATATATAAGTCACCATCATTGACTGATGACTAAAATCCATAGTTACAAATATTAGAGAGATATAGAAATTTAGGCTCGTACATTACATCATAATCAGCCCCATACATATGTGAAGAAAGTTCTCCTGGTGTTGTATTTATGGGAAATTCATCCTCATCATCATCAGAGTGTACGTTAAATTGTGGTGAGTCAGGTTCAACGAATAATCCCGTTTCAACATTATCTGCACCTGGCTCACGAAGAGGTTCTTCTGGTGGAGATGAGGGTTCCTAAGATATTCTAATGTTTGGTCAAAGAAGTTGCCACTTGCGTGTCCTCCCTTTGAACTTGAAGCCATTGTATCATATGGGTTATGAACAGACTGCTGTGTCAATGGCATTTCCATGTGCAAGTCAAAAATAGTGGCAGATGAATGTCTACCCCTTGAAATAAAAGAGATGTTACCATATGGATTATTGGTGAAGCCACGTGGGTTGAGATCATAAGCAGTTGTTGATGAATTCCTTCTTATTGAACTTGATGGCGTGGCATCTGGCTTTAGATTTGCCATTAATGATGTAAAATCATTATAGATCAGTTGCACCGGGCTGTCAACTTGATCAGCTTGATAGGCAAAGCCATAGTGAGAGGAATATGAGAGACCACCAGAAGCAAGAACCTCAATAAAAATGGCATACATTTTTAATAAGAGATTGTGAACTTCCCATATGAGCATCAACCATCATAGTAACATCATCATCGTTGAAAAGCTAAAATGATGTATATGTAACTAGAAAAAGTTCAGTAGGAAATCTATAATGCAATGAAGATAGTCTTCTCCTACATGCAATACGAATTTTTAATGAAATTTTTGTGATTAACTCCTCAAGAGTGATGTTTATCTTCAAGGTTAATGGGATATAATGATCTGATTCAAAAACAACCCCCTATTCATATTCCTAAATTTCTCCATCATAGTAAACAACAACAGAAAGATGACTCATTTTTAGAGAATATAGGTTTGAGAGTTTGAGAATTTTAGAGTGTGAGAGATTTAAAGGTTGGGAGCAGATGTGTGTTTTGAAATTTTAGAATATGCTGCATTTAATAATGTCTATAACTGAGGCACTATTCACTTGAAAGCGCTTCTTGTGGGATGCACCTTTCTTTTTTCTTTTTTTCCCAGAAAATAGGTTATAATTTTGCCCTATTATGTGTCATGTCCCCCGGCGGGGCACTATTCACATCAACACCTATCATGTTTGAGAGGACGCAACAATGTGGTGAAAGCGCTTCTTGTGGGACATACTTTCCTTTTTTGTCAGAAAATAGGTTATAATTGCCCTATTTTGTGTCATGTCCCCCGGCGGGGCACTATTCGCATCAACACCTATCATGTTTGAGGGGACGTAACAATGTGGTGAAAGCACTTCTTGTGGGACGCGCCTTTCTTTTTCTTTTTGGTCAGAAAATAGGTTATAATTTCCCTATTATATGTCATGTCCCCAGGCGGGGCACTATTCACATAAACATCTATCATGTTTGAGGGGACGCAACAATATGGTGAAAACGCTTCTTATGGGACGCGCCTTTCCTTTTTTGTCAGAAAATAGGTTATAATTACCCTATTATGTGTCATGTCCCCTGACGAGGACTATTCACGTTAACACCTATCATGTTTGAGGGGATGCAACAATATTGTAAAAGCGCTTCTTGTGGGACACGCCTTTCATTTTTGTTAGAGAATATGTTATAATTGCTCTATTATGTGTGATGTCCCCCGGTGGGCACAATTGATGTCAACACCTATTATGTTTGAGGGGACGCAACAATGTGGTGAAAACGCTTCTTGTGGGACGCGCCTTTTCTTTTTTTGTTAGAAAATAGGTTATAATTGCCCTATTATGCGTCATGTCCCCCGACAGGGCATTATTCATATAAACACCTATCATGTTTGAGGGGACGCAACAATGTGGTGAAAGAACTTGTGGGACGCGTCTTTCCTTTTTGTCAGAGAATATGTTGTAATTACCCTATTATGTGTGATGTCCCCTGGTGGAACTATTCACATCAACACCTATCATGTTTGAGGGGACGCAACAATGTGGTGAAAGCGTTTCTTATGGGACACGCCTTTCCTTTTTGTTAGAGAATATGTTATAATTGCCCTATTATGTGTGATGTCCCCCGGTGGGCAATATTCACGTCAACACCTATTATTCGTTATAGAGTTTGAAGCTGTTGAGATACCAAAATTTGTTTGAAAAGTTTGTATAAATTTATTCAATCAAAAATGAATTAGTCATTCAAATTTATTAAATATTATTTATAATATATTAATTATTATGTAAAGTTAAAAAGTGAAATTTACTACTCATTCTACTCCAAAATTAAGTCTTATTGTGGAAATATTTTTGAAATAATTTTACAAAGCAATGTAATTTAAGTTTCAATTGTAATGTCACTTTCTTTGTGAACTTTACTTGGAATATGAAGTTGACTTTGAATTTTGAATACAATTTTAAATTTTAATTGGAATATTAAGTTGAATTTGGATTTGCATTTTAAAAACTTTAGCAAACATTTAATGTTGAATTTGAATTTAAATTTTAAAAACATTGTTGTAACAACCATTAAACATTTAAATAACATTGCAAAATTACATAAAACTTTGAAATACAACTATTAATATATGTGACTGGATCAACGCTGTCGTCTTTTCGAATGAGTTCATATGGCAGTGGCTGTCTAATTCGTTGAGGATTTCTTCGTATAACTTGCTTTTCATTCTCTTCATCTTCATTATCATCATCATCATCAACATTTTGTTCATTTGGCATAGATGATGATGAAGGGCATATACAAAATAACGACCCTGGAGGAGTGTTACTAAAAATCCCACCGCTCAAAGAGAATTGAGAAAACTGTGAAAATATTGGCATCGATGTCTGTGATCCATATGGGAGGTGGAGGTGTTTATGGAGGAGCACCACCAGCCAAATAAGATGCATATGAACCATATGTTGGATCATTAAGCATAACCGTATATGCACCTCCATAGGGTGTCATAAAACCCTACGGTTGGGTATGTAACTTGCGGGCTAGGAATGTAACCCTGCGGAGATGGCATATGAACTGGTGGGCTGGTATATACCCGTGCGGAAATGACATATGAACGGTGGACTTGGCATATATCGTTGCAGAGATGGAATCTGAATTGGTGGGCTAGGCATGTACCTTTGTGGCATCATCATCGGTGCATATGATGGATGTTGTGATGGTTTTGGAGGTGCGACTGATGCCAAACCGGTAGTGGTTTCTCTCCATCCACGAGTCGGGGGACGATGACGGTGGATGTCTATCTCGGCGCCTATGAATGCTCTCCCCTTGTGCTTCCTCTGAAAGTAGAAATGATTTTTCGTTTTCAATAAACCAATGTAGATAGTTATACCTAATATTAAATAGTTGGGTGGTATGATTGATTAAATTGAAAGTTCGGTGGTCACATTTATTTTTGACCATAGTTTAGTGGTCACCGGTGTAGTTTACCCTAAATATAATAGAGACTGTCCAACCACTTTGATAGTTTCCATAAGTCGTAAGCTCAGGGTAAAGGCGACCCGACTCTCGATGGAGGTATTTCAACATAGTCAAAGGTGGAGGCATCTTTATTTATTCAATCAAACCACCAGCCGTTAATTTTTAACAGAGGTGGTGATGTGTTCGTTAATAAAATTGGCATAAGTATATATTTGGTCTTCATATTTACATATTCTATCAATTTAGTCACTATTTTAATTCAATTAAATAAATTTAACTATCCAATTAGAACGTGACACTTGTCAATATATGATTGGAAGGTTTTATTTATGAATTTTAAATTATTTAATTAAATAATTTTTCTATCTAATCAGGAAGTGACACATGTCACCACCCAATTGAAATGAAAGTAAAGGGATCCAACATGCTTGCAAGGGGAATTGAACCTCTGCAAAAAGGGAAAAACTACCAGGCGCCCAAACTATTGGGCCAAAGGTCCCCAATTATTTAAACTTATAACAATTTGTATTTGACTTGTGAAAGTTTGTTAATGATAAAAAAAATTAGTCAAATTATTTGTTTAAACAAATTATTATTTAAATTAATTGTAAACAATTTTTTTTGAATTAAAAATATTCAATTTTTATATAAATTCAAAAATTTTAAAAAAATTTGGTTAATTCAAAAATTGACCGAATTAACCAAAATTCGTTCGGTTTGGTTAATAATTTTCAAATAAATTTCAGTTTGATTAATGGTTAAATAAAAAATTTGGTTAATTCGGTTCGGTTAATAATTTTGAAATAAATTTCGGTTCGATTAATGGTTGAATCACATTTTCCATATAACCTGACTCTGGACCCAACAAAACTACGACATGATCCACTAATAGAAGACAAGCTAGGATTATTTATGATGCCAACTATACTTCATAGTTCTCCCGATCTTGAATTCAAGTAAGCAATGTCCTTGGTGATACTTGTTTTGAAAGAAAGAAGAAATGGAATAGGTTGAAAGGTGATAGGTGTGTATAGCTATGTTGATGGTTTAAGATGTTGAACTTTAAGGTATAAAAGTAATTGAATGCTTGGAATTATACCTTAGGCGTGTATTCATTGTATGGGAAGGTGGTCTAGGAATGGCATGAAAAGGCACCCCTAATGGGTAAGATTGACCGACCATATGTGAAGAGATAAGAGCCTTTAGTGAGCCAACACATGCTTTAAGGCCTTTAGTTGTTTCCATTCATATTTTTCGCCCATCTTCCATGGTGAAGACTGTCTTTCTTAGCTTGTATACTTTCATGAATGTTACATTTATGAAGAGGCTTGAATGAAGAGTGATGTATATTGAATTGGTTTCCATTTATCTAACCTTTTTATGAGAAGATACGATGAAACATTGAAACTTTTTCAGGCACCTTTTGAGATGAAAGAATATGTCCCTTGGAAGGCACTTCTTGGTGAAACATCATGTCTCTTGGAAAGACATCTCTTGGTTAAGCATCAAGTCCTTTGGAAAAGCATCTCTTGATGAAGCATCATGTCCTTTGGAGAAGCATCTCATGATAACATCATGTCCTTTGGAGAAGCACCTTGTAGTCCTTTGGAGAAACAACTCTTCCTTTCACCAAGTAGCTGTTGGAGTGTGTCGACACCCGTTTTCATCCTGCTATTATTATTATTATTAGTACTATTATAATTATAATTATTAGTATTATAATATTATTTTTATTTATTGTAAAGGCCTATACAACCAGCCCAAAACCGGGCCCCAATTACAAAGGGTCATTCAACCCAAACCCAGAGCCCAACAAACAAATTACACCCAAAACCTCGAGCCCAATAGAACCAAAACCCAAAGCCCAATAGGATCGACCCAATATAAAAAATAGGGTTTCTAAACCCTAACCCCTTAGAAGTTGGCATCACATGATCCCTGTCGTTGGATCTAGGATAGATCCAACGACCGTGATGAAGAGTCTGCCACCGCCATTTCTACCAGTCATCTACCACCATTGCTCACGCCAATCACAATAGCCCTACCCGTGACCTCCATTGCCAATCTTGCAAGGCAACCCTGCCATTAAGTCACCTAAGTTAGCAAGGCAAACAAACCCACAAGAAACATCATAATCAATGTATTTTTTGTAAAAAAAAAAGAAAGAGAAAGCTCTAAAAGGGTTATAAAACCCGAGAACACGATTGTAGATGGGTTCTCCCTTTTTTTCAGTTTCCAGAAAAGCAATACAAAGCAAAAAAAATTTAATGAAGGTATTTTCTTTTTATTTTATTTTCAATTTCGAAAAGAAAAAATAACAAAATAAAACAACAAAGCTTTGCATGTAACCAAAAACCAAAGAGAAAGGGTTAGATATATTACTTGAGTCGTAAGGGGTCTTCGTCGGAGGTCGCCAGAGATCGGGAAACCGAAAGGTCAAAAGACATTTTTTGGGGTTTTAGGTGGTTTTAGCCTTAGATCGGCGTATAGAAGGGTAGTTCAGAGTTTAAGGAGCATTTTGGGGGTAGTTTTAAGTGTTCTGACCGCTGTGTGTGGCGGCCGAAGTTGTGATAGGGCGACCGACAGTGGTCCAGCTGAAGGGGAAGAAGAGAAAAGGGAGATGATATTTTAGGTTTTTCGACTGAAATGAAAAAAAAGGAAAAATTGTATTTATAGAAAAGTTTAGGGGAAATCACACTTATGTACCCCTAACCTGCTCGTGCTTTTGCAAAATACTCACATGTAGAGACTGAAATTGATATTTACCTATTTTTATGCATATAATACATTTTTAGGGTTACTTGCTATTTATTCCCTCCATGTTTATCGTGTTTTTACATTTTGGTTATATGTAGTGACTATTTATTTTTTTAAATGTTTATAGACTAATTAGGTAATTTACCCATTTTTATTCAATAACATGTTTTAGGTTTATAAAAGAGGAATAATTGTGAACATGTGATTTCTACATATTTATATTTTGAACTGTAATATGTTTTTTTTATTTGGCCATGCAATTTTATTTTATTTTAATTTGGTCCCTATGTTTTATTTATTTCTATTCTTTGTAATTTTAGCACTAAATATTAAAAACGTTCATTTTAGTCACTTTTGCATTTTATTTTGTTTCAATTTTTACATGATGTTTTGTTTGTTTTTATTTTAGTACTATTTACATTTTGTTTTATTTTAATTTTTGCATGTTGATTGTATATTATTTCATTTTAGTCATTAATTAGTTTTGCATGATACCCTCATAAGCATTTTTTGACTCGGATCAAAATAATTTGACTAAGGGTAATATTCATTCATTTTAGTATTGTCGTAGAGTGATTGTCTTAATATATAAGAAAGTTACTTTCGATAATTTTAAAATGAAAATCTATCCCGTTAAGTGACACAATTAAATCTAATCCATTTTAAAATTTGGAGATTGGGAAAAATATCATGTTCTTTTAATTACATTCATCTAGAAAAGGCTGTTAGATCGAATCTAAGGTCTCGTATTGACGTGTTAAATAATTGAACATCCTTATTCTCATTAAATATTGGTAAAATAAATAATCAATTATACTTGCTTGATGTATGCTTTTAATTTGTTTTTATTTTTGCATGTGTTTTTCAATAGGATTTCAAAATAGTAACACTCAAATCGATATTGAGAATAGTAATATATTTTCATTTCGATTGGTGTAATAAATGACTGATTTAAGGCATGACAGGTCATTTATTCTCGATTGGAAATCATTTGTTATTATCGTATTCACTCGAATCAATATTGAATTTTAAGATGAAATAGTGATATTTCTTCATTTCGATTGGAGTAATAAATGATTGCTTTAAGGCATGAGAGATCATTTATTCTCCATCGGAAATAATTAGATAATATCATTTTCTCTCTTAAAATTATTTTGTGTTGTTATTTTGAATTAATAATGAACTTTAGAATGGATTTTTAATATTTCTTTATTTCGATTTGAGTAAGAATCAATTGCTTTAAGGTATGAGAGATCGATTTTTCTCAATAGAAAATAATTAAATATTATTGTGTTTTATCCTAAAATTTAAAGAATATTACTTGTATGGGATCTTAAATTAAATTAGACTAGAATTCTTAAGTTTCATTGCGATGACAACTAATTAATTGACTAGATATCGATTTAGGGCGTTGTGGGGATGCTAATCCCTCCCCACACGTAACTGACACCCGAATTAAATTTTTTGGTAACGCATACCACAAATTTGTTATTTTAATTAAAATGAATGTTTTTTTAAATGACAAATACTTTTTGGGTGTCCAATCACACCCTTTTCACTATTGTCTAAAACCGTTTTGACAACTTGGCGACTCCGCTGGGGACATTTTTTAGAGAGTTAGGCAAATAGTCAATTAATTAATTGTCTTTGCAAATGAACATTACAAGATCTTTCTAATTTGATTTTTTGATCCCTTGTGTGGTTTGAATAGATTTTTGTTTCCAATTGGATTAACCACTAAATAGTTGTACTAATTTGTTTGTTGGTGTTTTCAGAGTAAATAAATGTTTAAGATTTTGAGACTTCTGTTTCGTGTTGTTTGTTTTGTCTTCACTTTTCCCCACACACCGCATAGTTACATTTGCATAACATGAGCTAAAACCCCGCTCCGTCCTATTTAAGTAGGAGTGAAAAACTACACCCTCGTGTGGTTTTCACCTCCGTATGGGATATTGAATTGCTCCTGGGGGCTAATGCCTTATGGTCCTTGTGATGGTTTTCACCTCCGTATGGACATAAGGAGGTGTGTCCCCTTGAATTGAACTCGATCTGAAAGCCTGTAATGGGCAAGGACTGAGGGTTTGACAGCCTAAGGGGCAACGACAAGGACAATTCAAGAACCTCCTACGTTAGAGCCAAACCCAGAATATAGTGAACTTAGATCCCAGATAGATCCTTACCCAGACCTTAAGAATCACGTGAGGAGAGTACGCAAGGAAAAGCTTTTTAAGCCTTTTAATTTTTTTAGTGTAATTTTAATTTAGAAGAAATGTATGCAAACTAGATATCATGTAGTTAGGTTTAATTTTTTGAATAAGCATGCGAACTATATCACATGAGGTTAGGATTTTCAATAAACAAAGCATGTGGGTAGATGTCCTGTTTGGGTAGGATCTGCTAAAGCATGATTGAGTAGCCAACATGTGGGGTAGGTTTTTATCGAAGAATTATATTATATCCGATTAATTTCTTTATGATTACTGACTAGTTTTCTTTTATCCTTTTGTTTTATTTTATTCTCATTTTTGCATTGCACTATTCATTCCATGGTGTTGATATGTGACCGATATCCATATAGAAGGCTAGTAATATGGAACAAAGGATTCAAAAAAGAGGTAGAAGATAATACAGACGTTCTGAGATGGTCCGAGTAGTCCAAGCTAACAAATGTCAACAATTTACAGCCTGAGTACATGTCAGATCTGATTAGATACACACACATCAATGTCCGTAAAAATGATATGAGCGAGCTGAGAGAAATTTGGGGAAAGTGGGAAGCATCTGATAAACAGTTGTTTTATCAACTCTATAGTGACATATCGTATCTCTTGGATGTTCTGATCGACTGAAATTTGTTTAGGACACTTGCGCATTTCTGGAATCCTACTTACAATTGCTTTACTTTTGGTCGAGTGAACATGACACCTACCATAGAGGAGTACCACGCCTTGATTTGTTTCAGAAAATGGAAAGACATGAGGATCCCGTTCTGGCTATTTTGGCAGAAACATTTCGTTCCTTGAATTCTTTCAGACGAGAAGGAGAAGGAAAGTTCATAGGGTGCACATCGTTGTTGCTAGTCTGGATCCTAAGTCACTTCAAACACGTCGAGGGGCACCTGGTTGAGTGTTTCTAGAAGGGTTTTCATCATTGAAGGATTTTCTTTCTTGAGAGTGGCCTAGGGGTTTCACTGAAGAGAAGTGGATGGTCATTTTCAAAGATATCCGAGATAGTGATATATTGTGGCGTGCTTCATGGAACGTTTCTTTAGACATACTGTATAAGTGTTGAGAACGAGATTGAGTTCCATTGCCAGGTATATGGGGTTCTATAGGGTATACTCCTTTATTGGTTTCCAGGCAGTATGGGTCGAGACAGTTTATTATGATAACTTGGGATTTATTTAGGTCAGAGTTCGCATTTAAATGAGAGCAGTACAAGAATAAAGTCAAAGGTGTTGATGATGTATGAAAGCATACTCGTAGAGTAAATCTCTTTACCTTCGACTTAAGGCCGTCATAAGAGTATGAAGAGAGGAGAATCAACATAATTAATGATAATACCCCGATGGTAAATCCTAAAAAATACTCAACCTATGGAAGAACATCTCAGGGTGATACCATCTCCACTAGAACTATCCATGCTTGATTTTGAGGCCGAAAGGAAATAATATAAAGAGACGTTACAGAGAATGGAGGATGAGACGTACTAGAAAAACTTAGAAATTGATATCCAAAAGGGTCGAGGTGACCATATCGAAAAGGTAGAAAAGTAACTCATATTGGATTTCGATGATCTCAAGTTATCTTACCAATGAATGGTCAAAGCTCAGATGGCCATTAGCTCAAGTAAGTCTCCTGCTGAATGGAGACAAGAAGTGGTGAGTTTAAAGAGAGAAATAGGGGAAAGTAGTGAAGAGCTTAAGAAAAGTAGGCATCAGGCAAAACTACTTTCAAGAGAAAATAGTGCGTTAGAGCTACAACTACAAGAGAGTCGGGCCTAGAATAAGAAATTGAAGGGTAGAATATTGAGTTTAGAGATAGGCCTGAGGAGGTACCAAAGTCGAGAAGCCAGTTCAAATCGTCTGGAAGTTGAAAGCTTGAAGAAGCGTATGAACGAACTTGAAGCTATGGTTCAAGATTTTTAAAGAAAGGCAAGTGAACTGCCGATATTCCCCTATGAAGGAGTCATACAATGGCACCATCATTGGGAACATGCTCAGTGGAGAGTTAATCAAAGGGATGACCTTATCACCAGCTACCTGCAGCATGCTCATGGAGTGGCTCAGTACTTGGTTGACCTATCACATGAAATTGATGTTGTATGCAAAGGATTGGGGCCCGAGACTAAAGAAGCTCAGATGATTTTAGATTTACTGGGGCGCATGCAGTAATTAGGAGAGATAACTCAGATTTATCTGTGATATGTTTAAGTCTTGTAACCAAACTTTGTTTCTAATATAAAAAGTTGTTATAAGGAATCCTTCTAGAATCAACCTCTTGCATTTTTGCATCTACATTTTACTTTTCACCTTGAATTTTATTCATTAATAGTCATATTTTTCATATTCATTAATAAAAAACCAATATTAATAAAAGGGTTATATGGAAAAATACTGGAAACTTCTAAGCATCTGTACCATACTCGAAAAAAGACAATGGATGAGAGAATTTCGCTAATAGAGAAGACTCAACTCGAAATGCATGAGAGTTTCAAAAAAGCTCAAGAGGAGATGTGTGAACAAATGTTGAAAGCTCAGAATGATATGATGGAAAAACTAGTAAGCATATTGGAAGGAAAGAATACAAGTCGTGAGTGCTACTGTCGAAGAACCTATATATCCCCCAGGCTTTGAACCATGGGTTGTTCATAGAAAGACTCCCACTGTTGGTTCTTCCGAAGAATCCTTATATCTATCTGCCTTTACACCACCGCATGTTAGAGCACAGCAGGCAGCGACTGCTCAGCCAGGAATAATACACATAAACTTACCTAGAACCTCTGGAAACCCTCACCTTGTTGAAGATGTCCCAGATTTTGATGAGGAGGGAAATAATAAGCAGACGAAGCAACTAGTGGAGAAATGAAAGCAACTGGAAAGTGAAATCAGAGCCATGAAAGAAGACACTAGCATGTATGTAATCGATGCCAAGGAGCTAAGTATGGTTCCTAATTTAGTGCTGCCACCCAAGTTTACAACTCTGGATTTCAAAGCAATTCGATGGCATGAGGTGTCCCTATGCACAAATCACTATGTTCTGCAAAACAATGACTAGCTATATTGGGGATGATAAACTGTTAATCCACTGCTTTCAAGAGAGCCTGACAGGATCAACCATCCGTTGGTATAATCAGTTGAGCAGGCTCAAATTAAATCCTAGAATGATTTGGATAAAGCTTTCCTAGAGCAATATAAACACGTAAAATACGTGAGGCCTAATCGAATCATGTTAAAGAGTATGAAGAAGAGATCTAACGAAAGCTTCAAGCAATTAACTAGAGGTGGAGAGATGTGGATGTACAAGTTCATCTGCCGTTTGAGGAAGAAGAAACCAACATGCTATTTGTAAACATTATAAGAGCTCCTTTCTTTGGCCACCTCATAGAAAACCCATCTATGAGTTTTGCTGATTTGGTTACAGTAGGAGAAATGATCAAAATGGCAATCAAGAGTAGGAGGCTTAACGGAGGAGAATATAGTAGGAATACTCTAGTGAAAATGAAGGACAACGAAGTTAGTAATGTGAGGAAGTATGACTCCAATAACATTACTGTGCCTCGACCTCAAGCCACAGGGTCATCCACACAGAACTCTGCCCGACAAGGGGTAAAAGAACCAAGACAGGAGAGGGTAAGACTTCAATTTAACCCGATCTCTATGACCTACAAGGAATTGTTTCAAATCTTATATGATAAGCATGTGGTGTCACCTTACCATAAATCACCGATGCAACCTCCCTACCCTAAATGGTATGACGCTAATGTCCAATGTGAATATCACGCAAGGAGTTCAGGACATTCAATAGAAAATTGCATTACCTTTAAAAAGTTGTCAAAAAGATTATGACAGAGGAACATCGTCAACTTTGGTGATAGTGAGTAACCAAATGTGGCTTAGAACCCGCTGTAGAACTATGCAGGTGAAGGGTCAATACAACTATCAAGGAAAGAGGAAAGAAGATTATAACCGAGGTGAATGAGGTAAAGTCACATATGCAATGGGTATGG
Organism: Hibiscus syriacus; assembly: GCF_006381635.1. Lineage (NCBI taxonomy): Eukaryota > Viridiplantae > Streptophyta > Magnoliopsida > Malvales > Malvaceae > Hibiscus > Hibiscus syriacus. Next base: position 759,588 of record NW_024063145.1, on the reverse strand, counting down.
GGGCAGATGATCAAGGAAGACGTGTTGGCCTCTAACGTTGATAAGAGTAAGCATGCATGCCAGTATCACAGCAGTGAGGGTCATACCATACAAGATTATGCTGATTTTTGGGCTTTGGTGCAAAGAATGATGGATAACAGTGAGATGGAATTTTTCAAAGAAAATGCTGAAGAAGAAGAAGCATAGATTTATGCATCCAAAGGTTCATATAAGGGCGTCTACAATGACAAAATTCCTCTAGTCATCACGCCAAAAACCCATGTGGCAGAGATAATAACTCCAAAGGTGGTGATCACACCCCCATCATCATTCCCTTATAAGGATAATAAATAAGTCACATAGAAATACGAGTGCCAGATAGATAACGTGGGTGTTTCAGAGATCACCAAAGGAGAAATGAATGAGGTAGGCCATTCACTAGAAGTAGGAGATGTTATTCTCTAAATCAGACCAATGAACCTGAAAAAAGAGTTGATACAGATAAAGGGAAAAAAGTCAAAATATGCAGAAAGATGATGAGCTGGTCATTAATGAGCATGTGAAAGAAAGCGAGGTTGTGGAGTTCTTGAATTTTTTTAAGCATAGTGAGTATAACATCATCGAACAACTGTACAAGCTACTTGCTCACATCTCGATCTTCGTTCTTTCTCTAAATTCTGAGGCACACCGAAATGCTTTATTGAAAGTCTTGAATTAGACTTTCATACTGAAAGATTTACCTATGGAAAAAAATATATCGGCTAGTTGTAAATATCCAAGCTGATAATTTTATCTCTTTCTCCGATGACGAGATCCCGTCCGGGATGGTTGGAAATCCTAAAGTCCTACACATTACCATGAGGTGAAAGGGGCATGTGTTATCTCGAGTGCTAGTTGAGAACAGCTTCACGTTGAATGTAACGCCATTAATGACCCTGAAGAAGTTACTCTTTGACATTACACACATGAGGATTTGCAAAAGCTCATTCGAGGTTTTGACAGAATGAAAAGAGAGGTACTGGAGAAGATTGATATCCCTTTGACTATAGGCCCATCAACTTATGAGGTCGAGTTGATCATTATGGACATCATACCGACCTACAATTGCTTATTGGGAAGGCCTTGGATCCACCAAGCAGGAGTCATTCCATCCAATATGCATCAGAAGCTCAAGTTCGTAATTGAGGGAAAATTCTTGTGTATTAATGATGAAGAAGACATCATTGCTTTTGTGTCTACTACCGCCCCATATGTTGAAGTGGAGGAAGAAGATGTTGAGTGCTCCGTCAGATCCCTGGAGTTTGTTAATACCATTTTCATGGCTGATGAGAAGAAAATATCGAAGCCTAGGTTGTCTAATATTACCAGAATGGAATTGAATATGACCATGGGGAGGGGAGCCAATGTTGAAAGAGGGTTAGGGAGCTACCTACATAGATATGTTAATCCAATTTTTCCCACCATCAAGAGAGAATATTTTGGCTTGGGATATCACCCAACTTGAAAGAAAAGCTAAAATGTATTCAGAAGAGCCAATAAAAGGAGAGAGCAAGGCTAGGAAGGGAGGATATTAAGTGAGAGCCTATGACTTTTCCGCTGCTGTGTGACTTCTTATCTGGAGGCCATATGTTTGAGTGAGGCCAGTCAACTAAAGAGCCAGTTGTTGAGAATTCCTTGAGGGATTTGGGAATAAATGTGATATCATATTATGAGTTTGAAGAAGGAAGAGGTATATGCATCTATCTCACACCGCCAGGCTTCGTTCTAAACAATTGGATTGTAGAAGACTTACTGTAGTTTACAAAACTTTTTCAGAGTAATGCACAAAAACTTTTCCTATTGTCTAAAACCTGGGGCAATAGGTGATCTTTTGTAAAGGGTTAATCTACTTGTTTTTAAATATTCAATGAAAGATTCATTCCTATTAATTCACCAAATGGAAAACATTCTCTCTTGCATATTTTTTCATTCTTTATTATTATGTATATATTATTTCATTATATTTTTTATATGGGATAGATTCTCTTGTTTGTGTATATGTATATATATCCTATCGTTCGTTATTCTTTCAGAACCTCTGGTATCAATAGTATGAATGCTTATGACTCTGACCCAGAGATAGATTTTAAGCTGTCCATATGTCAAGGGGAAGTTTAGGGTTATGATAATGATGATGAATGTGAATTACCTTTTGAACTGCTAAAAATGGTGGAAAGGGAAGATAAACAGATTCTGCCTCATGAAGATCCCATTAAAATTTTGAATCTAGGATCAGATGAAAATTAGAAAGAAGTAAAGATTGGCACCATCTTATCTGTTGAAGAACGAATGAGTTTGATTGAACTACTTCAAGAGTACAAAGATGTGTTTGCTTGGTCGTATAAGGACATGACGGGTTTAGATACTAAATTGGCGGTACACAAATTTCTGATAAAGCCAGAATGTAAACCAGTACAACAAAAACTGAGAAGGATGAGACCCAAAATGCTACTGAAAATTAAAGAAGAAGTAAAAAAACAATTCAATATTGAATTCCTTAAAGTAGCCAAGTATCCTGAGTGGTGGCAAATATTGTCCCAATACCAAAGAAAGACGGGTAAGTTTGCATGTGTGCTGACTACAAAGATCTTAATAGGGCGAGCCCGAAAGATAATTTTCCTTTGCCACACATAGACACCTGGTGGACAATACGGCTGAAAATTCCCTATTTTCATTCATGGATGAGTTTTTGGGTTACAATCAAATAAAGATGCATCCAGAAGATATGGAAAAGACTCATTTATCACCATATGGGGCACATTTTGCTACAAGGTGATGCTGTTTGGGTTAAATAATTAAGGGCAACCTGCCAGAGAGCCATGGTAATATTTTTTCATGATGTGATGCATAAAGAAATATAAGTCTATGTCGATGATATGATTGTTAAGTCTATGACAGAGGAAGAACACGTAGAGAATCTGAGGAAACTATTCCAAAGATTAAGAAAATACCAGTTAAAACTCAATCCAATCAAGTGTACCTTCTGGGTAATCTGGGAAACTCTTGGGGTTTCTAGTGAGAGAAAAAGGGATGGAAGTAGATCCAAACGAAGTCAAAGCTATTCAGGATTTACCACCCCCACAAACATAAAAAGAAGTTCAAAGATTTGTAAGGAGATTAAACTATATCGCTCGATTTATTTCACAACTAACCGAGAAATGTGATCCCATTTTTCGCATTCTCCGTAAAAATAACCCAGTGTTATGGAGCGATGATTGCCAATGAGCTTTCAAAGCAGTAAAATAATATTTGTCAAATGCTCCAGTCTTAATGCCACCAATCTCAGGCAAACCATTAATTCTTTACTTGTTAATCTTTGAGAATTCAATAGGGTGTGTATTAGGGCAGCATGACCAAACCGAGAAAAAAGAGAGCAATTTACTACCTTAGCAAAAAGGTCATGATTGCGAGGCAAGGTACTCATCGATCGAAAAGTTGTGTTGTTCTTTACTTTGGACTACTCAAAGGCTCAGACAATATATGTTGTATCACATTACTTGGTTGATCTCTAGACTTGATCCTCTGAAATATATAATGGGTCTACCTACTTTATCTGGAAGATTGCTTATTTATAGATTTTATTGTTTGAGTTTGACATCCAGTATGTAAGCCAAAAAGTAGTTAAAGGGAGTGCTATAACAGATTTCATTGCATGCAGGGATTCTGAAGAGTATGAATTGTTGAACTTTGATTCCCTGATAAGGATTTGATGGCTATTTCAGCTGAAGTGGCAGTTTCCTCTACTGATGAACATTGGAGAATGAATTTTGATGGTTCTTCGAATGCCTTAGGGCACGAGATTGGGACAATTTTGGTCACACATAGTGGAGAACACTATCCTTTCATCAACCGGTTGAATTTTGATTGCATAAACAACATGGTTGAGTATGAAGCATGTATTTTGGGTCTCCTAGCTGACATTGAGTGTAAAGTAAAAACACTTAAAGTGTATGGAGTTTTAACTCTGGTAATTTATCAACTTAGAGGTGAATGGGAAATGAAATATCCCAAGTTAGTGGAATACCGTAAGTTGGTCCTGGAGCTTATCAAAGAGTTCGAAGAAGTGACATTCTATTACCTCCCCAGAGAAGTGAATCAAATGTCGGATGCTTTAGCCACTGGCAGCAACTTTAATGTAAATGAACATTCAAATATGATGCCCATTGAGATGCAAGCTTATGAGTATACAGTCCACTACTATAGTATAGAAGAGGAAGAGGATGAAAATCTCTAGTATTATGATATCTTGCAATACATCAGATATCAAAGTTATCCTTAGTAGGCAATTGAGAATGACAAAAGAACTATTCGAAGGATGGCTGCAAGGTACGTGCTTGATGGTGAGATCCTGTACAAGAAAAGTTATGATCAGGTTTTGTTGAGGTGTGTGGATGCCACAAAAGCCAAAACAATCATTGAAGAAGTGCATGAGGGAGTGTGTGGTACCCATGTTAATGGACATGCAATGGCTAGACAAATAGTAAGATTTGAGTATTACTAGTCAACCATGGAAACTGATTGTATCAATTATGCCAAAAAAGTTCACAAATGCTAGATTTATGGAGAGAAGCTCCATACCCCTCCTCATTCATTGCACGCAATGATTGTTTTATGGCCATTCTCCATGTGGGGCATGGATGTCATTGGGAAAATTTTGCCCAAATCATCAAATGGTCATTGTTTTATCTTGGTGGTAACAGACTACTTCACCAAATGGGTAGAAGATGCTTCCTATGCAAATGTCATTCAGTCAACAGTATGCAAGTTATTAAATAAAGTGATTATCTGTCGATATCAGTTACCCTAAAGAATCATCACATATAATGCCTTGAATTTAAACAATAAGATGATGGAATCAATATGTAAGGAGTTCCAGATAAAACATCATAATTCCACCACTTATCGCCCAAAGATGAATAGGGCAGTAGAGACAACTAATAAGAACATCAAGAGGTTCATTTAGAAAATGACTAAGACTTATAAAGACTGGCATGAGAAGTTACCTTTTGCTCTTTTTGCCTATCGAACTTTAGTAAGGACGTCAACTGGGGAAAATCCATTTTCTTTAGCCTATGGGATGGAAGCTGTGTTGCCCATCGAGGTAGAAATTCTTTCACTTTAGTGTTATTAGAGGTTAAATTAGATGAAGCAGAAAGGGTACAAGCTAGGTATGACCAGCTGAATCTGATTGAGGAGAAGAGATTAAAAGCTATATGTCATGAGCAAATGTATCAGAAACGTATTATGAGGGCACATAATAAGAAGGTCCGCCCACAAGAGTTTCAGGAAGGAGACCTGGTACTTAAGAAGATTCTACCAATTCAAAAGGACTTCAGAGGTAAATTGATGTCAAATTGGGAAGGTCCTTATTTTGTGAAGAAGGCCTTTTCCGGAGGAGTTTTGATCCTCACCAAGATGGATGGACTAGAGTTACATAACCCTATGAATTATGACGCTATCAAGAAATACTTCACCTAAAGAAAAAAAGAAAAAAAAAGAAAAAAAAATAAAATATAATAAATAAAATAGGGGTTCAAGATGAGAACCCGTAAAGGGCGTCTTAAAAACATAGGAGGTCTAAAGTTGAAAACCCGCAAAGGGTGGCTTGAGAATTGTTCAAATTCAGAATTCGTGCATGGTGAAGGTTCTGAATTAGTTTTGAAGACTTGAACACTGACATTAAATGGTGGTTAGGGTTAGGACTAGAGATCAAAAAGGCTTGGATAACTAGATAAGAAATGAAGAATATACGAGGTTCAAATACTGGCTTATGTCATCAAATATTCGGGGAATTTGGTAGTACATAGGGAACTTTACACCCTTGCGTATTTGTAACAATTCTCAAGATCCCTTTAACAGAAGCTCCACTCGAGTCATTCTACGGTGTGCCAGTTCAAAAGCATTCGTACTATTGATATTTGAGGACGCCTACTTTATTTTGTTTTGAGTATTCCAGTTAAAAGTTTACCATATATTTACTTAAAAACTCTCTACATTTATATATAAATAAAAATTGGTTTTTTTCTTGTTAAAACCATGTTGCAAGCATCCTAATTTGAAAATAAAAACATGTAGATAACTTGGGAAACAAAAGATCATTGTGTATTATTGTACAAAAAGTTTTGGAAAAGTGCAGGTGTGCTGAAGCTGAAAAATGGCTTTAACATGAGGCTTACATGATGATGGGCTACTGAAAGTTAAAACCTTGGGCTACACGTAAAAGATCAGCAAGTTGGGATAATCCAAGATCTTTGTCGCTGACTAAATAGTTGGTCATGATTAATGTATGGGTTCAAGTGAAGAGAATCAAAGTCATGTTTGACCAAAGAATGTTCGAACAGAGTTGTCAATCGGGGTGAACTGCTGTTGATTTTCGTGTCCAATATTTGACTGAATTACAAAGTGGCCGACAAAAGAGAATGCTTATTGGAAAAAGAAAATACCTAAAAATTACATCATTGCACACATTTTAGACATAAGTAGGATAATGCCATTCATAAAATGCATGATGATGATAAATGCAATTGAGTACTTACATTGTTGAAAACATTTTGATATTTTGATATAAAAAATTAAGTTAAATGAATTTTAAGATTTTCCAAAATGATTTTCTAAGTATGTTCGATATAATTATTCGAATATCAAAACATTACTCCAAATATTTCAAAAATCATTTTTAATCCTTACTTAAGTGTAAAATTAAGTTTTAATCTTAAAACAATTTCAAAATAATATTTCAAAGTATTTCGAACCATTTCAAAGCCAAAAATTCCAGATTGCTCAGAGGGAACCGATTCCCCCCCAAGGGGGTACCGATTCCCCCCTGAATGGTTTGGCTCCGAGATTTCCAGAATGCTCAGAGGGAACCGATTCCTCCATAGGGGGTACCGATTCCCCCCTGTTCAACAGTCGAAATATTTGAATTTTACACTTAGGGAACCGATTCCCTATGAGGGGAACCGATTCCCCCCACGTTCCAAACTGTTTTATTAATTGTTTTCACACTAAAACGGCTATATGATCTTCACTAATCATCCCCAACGTTCAGAAGTGTTTCAAGGTTATTTAAACAAGTTCTGAAGCCCTTGATCAATAAGAAATTATAGAGAAACAAGAGAGAAAGCATCAAACATCAAGTTTGTGCAAATCAAGCCAATTTTCCTTTCAATATTCATTTTGCTTTCAAGAACACCATTTGTGCTCATTTGTAATTATCTTTGAGTTCTTTTCTTGTTCTAGAATTGTGCAAACATCTTACCTTGTGAGATTTTCCTTGTAAGTTTGCAAATTTGTAATCTTCTCTTTGAGAAAGAGTGTTCTCAATAATTGGGGTATATTCTTGAGGGTGTTGTAAGGTTATCTCTTTGGCCTCAAAAGAAAGAACAAATTAGTGAATTTGTTGGAAAATCCTTAGTGTGGATAGCTAAGGTAGTGGACGTAGACTTTGATTGAGAAAGTCGAACCACTCTAAATCGCTGTGCAAATCTTTTCAATTTTCTGCAAAAGCTTCCACCAAATTTTTAATTGCCAATTCACCCCCCTCTTGGCTAATTCTGTCGATCGATTAACTCAACAATTGGCATCAGAGCCTAACTCATTTGAAGGTTTAATCGCTCTTTAGTCGATTCGGGAAGAGTTATATCGATTATCAAAGTCATCAATGGCCTCCGCTTCAAACTTCGACTCCAGTCTCGATTCGATGCCCGTCAACAAGCCTCCTTTCTTCAATGGAGCTAACTATGCCTATTGGAAGAATAGAATGATGTACTTCATTCAAGCAAGTGACATGGGAGCATGGAATGCTGTAGAAGAAGGATACATCAAACCTCTCACTCATCCAAGGTTGTGGAGTGAAGGAGAGACAAGAATGTTCCAGCTCAACTCCAAAGCCATCCATATCATTTTTTGTGCTCTTGGACCAGATGAATACAGAAGAGTTTCATCGTGTACAACCGCCAAAGAAATATGGGACAAACTTCAAGTCACTCATGAAGGTACCGATGAGATAAAGAAATCTAAAATTAGTATTCTAACGCATAGCTATGAAAATTTCAGGATGAAACCAAATGAAGATATCAAAGCTATGACGGATAGATTTTCAACGATTGTCAAGGATTAATCTATGTTTGTAGGGAAAGGAGTATTGCTACAAGGCATGGGAAACAAATTCAAATTCATGGTACCTTGATAGTGGATGCTCAAGACATATGACCGGAGACAAAAGCCGGTTCATTGAGCTTAACGCCAAAAATGGAGGAGAAGTGACTTTTGGAGACAATTCAAAAGGTCACATTGAAGGTATTGGTACAATAGGTAATACCTCTTCCATACAAATTAAGAATGTTTTATATATGAATGGATTAAAGTATAATCTATTGAGTATTAGTCAATTATGCGATAAAGGATTCAATGTCTTATTTGAAATTAATGGTTGTAAAGTCATTGACATTGCATCTAATCGGATTATGCTTGTTGGTCATAGAATAGGGAACATTTACATGGTGCATTTAGATTCTTTTGATATGACTAATTTATGCCTAGTTGCTAAAGATGAACATGATAGTTGGTTATGGCATAGGAGACTAGGACATGCTAGTATGAGTGTTTTGCAACGGCTAATTCAAGGTGATTTAGTTCGAGGGTTGCCTAAGCTTAAATTTGATAATGATAAAATCTGTGATGCTTGTGCTAAAGGAAAACAAAAGCGTGTTTATTTTAAATCCATTAATGACGTATCAACTAGTAGAGTATTACAATTGATCCATGTAGATCTTTTTGGGCCAACTAGGACTACTAGCTTGGGTGGAAAACAATATGCATTTGTCTTGGTAGATGACTATTCTAGATATACTTGGGTTCTATTTTTAAGTACTAAAGATGAAGCATTAGAACAGTTCATCACATTTTCAAAAATAATCCAAAATGAAAAGGGTTACTCTATAACTAGTGTTAGGAGTGATCATGGCACTGAATTTGAAAATCTTGGATTTATTGAATTTTGTAATTCTAATGGTATTAGTCATAATTTTTCAGCTCCTAGAACCCCTCAACAAAATGGAGTTGTTGAGAGGAAAAATCGAACTTTAGAAGAAATGGCTAGAACCATGCTTTGTGAAAATAATTTGCCAAAAATATTTTTGGGCGGAAGCCACAAATACTGCTTGTTATGTTGTTAATCGAGTAATGATTAGGCCAATTTTAAAGAAAACTCCATATGAAATTTTCAAAAATAAAAAGCCTAACATTAGCTATTTCCATCCTTTTGGATGTAAATGTTTTGTTTTAAACAACGGTAAAGAAAACCTTGGCAAATTTGATGCTAAAAGTGATGAAGGAATTTTTTTGGGTTACTCCTTAAATTCTAAAGCTTATTGAGTATTTAATAAAAGAACTTTAGTTGTAGAAGAGTCTATACATGTTGTTTTCGATGATAATCCCCTTCTAAGGAAGGATTCTTGTGTGAATGATGATGTATGTGTTATAAATACAAATGATGTTAGACATGAAGTTGTAGAACCATCATCAAAGGAAGAAACGAAAAATGAGGAAACTCATGATCCTCTTGAGAATCCAACCATTGAAGAAAGGGAAGTATCTTATCCAAGAGAGTACAACTATGTCAAGGATGGTAAATTATAGGTGATCCATCAAAAGGGGTAACAACTCGATCTTCTCTTAGAAATATTTGTAATTATGTTGCATTTATCTCATGCATAGAGCCTAAGAATATTAAAGAAGCATTAAATGATGAACATTGGATTATGGCTATGCAAGAAGAATTAAATCAATTTGAGAGAAGTAAAGTATGGATATTAGTTGAAAGGCCTAGTAATAAATCTACTGTAGGTACTAGATGGGTATTTAGGAATAAGCTTGATGAGAGTGGTAATATAGTGAGAAACAAGGCTAGACTTGTTGCTCAAGGGTATACTCAAGAAGAGGGCATAGACTATGATGAAACATATGCTCCCGTAGCTAGGATGGAAGCAATTAGAATGTTATTAGCATTTGCATGTTTTCATGAATTTAAATTATATCAAATGGATGTTAAAAGTGCATTTTTAAATGGTTTTATAAAAGAAGAAGTGTATGTGGAACAACCTCCAGGTTTTGAAGATTCAAAATTTCCAGATCATGTTCTTAAATTGACAAAAGATCTTTATGGTTTAAAACAAGCTCCTAGAGCTTGGTATGAAAGATTGTCAAATTTTTTAATTGAAAAAGGTTTTTCAAAAGGAAAGGTTGACACTACATTGTTTTTAAAGCATAAAGGTAAAGATTTATTAGTAGTTCAAATTTATGTTGATGATATAATATTTGGTTCTACTAATGATGTTCTTTGCCAAGAATTTTCTAAGCTAATGCAAAGTGAGTTTGAGATGAGCATGATGGGGGAGCTCTCATTTTTCTTGGGACTCCAAATCAAGCAAAGAAAAGATGGCATCTTCATTAATCAAGCTAAGTACGTCAAAGATATGCTCAAGAAGTTTGGACTGGAAAATGGGAAACCTCATGACACTCCAATGAGCTTTTCAACAAAGCTTGACTTAGATGAAGGAGGTAAATGTGTAGATGTTAAATTATATAGGTCAATGATTGGCTCTTTGCTTTATCTAACTGCAAGTAGACCGGACATTATGTTTAGTGTTTGCTTATGTGCTAGATTTCAATCATGTCCTAAGGAATCACATTTACTAGCCGTTAAGAGAATCTTTAGATACCTTAAGGACACTCCTAGTTTAGGACTTTGGTATCCTAGAGACTCTAGCTTTAGCTTGCATGCTTTTTCTGATGCGGATTAAGGAGGATGTAAAATAGATAGGAAAAGCACCTCCGGTACTTGCCAATTCCTTGGAAATATGCTGATTTCTTGGTTTTCAAAGAAACAAAATTGTGTTGCATTATCTACCACTGAAGCGGAATATATTTCAGCCGATAGTTGTTGTGCACAAGTTTTATGGATGAAACAACAACTTTTTGATTATGGAATTGAAGTAGGTACTATTCCTATCAAGTGTGACAATACTAGTGCTATTTGTCTCACTAAAAATCCCATCCAACACTCTAGAACTAAACACATTGAAATTAGACATCACTTCATTAGAGACCATGTCACTAAGGAAGATGTAATTCTAGAATTTGTTGATACTTTGCATCAATTAGCGGATATTTTTACAAAACCCTTAGATAAGGAAAGGTTTTGGACACTTAGGAGAGAATTAGGTTTAACTGACCTATCTTCACTTAGTGTTTAAAATAATTCAGCACTTTTAATAAATACTGAAAAATGCTCATAATAGTAATTTTTGATTGCATTCATTACTATTAGTTAGGGGGAGTTTATGATTCTTGATGAAAAATTAACTTTATGTTCAAATATTGATTAAAGATTAATTTAATTGTTTGAACATAATTATTTTTCAATATATGAGTTGCCTATACCACTAGAGAAGATTAATTTAGCATTTTATGTGCTTAAAAGTCGGATTTTAGCATTTTGGTGCAGAGGGAATCGATCCCCCCATGAGGGAACCGATTCCCCCTTTGAAGGGGAACCGATTCCCCCCACAGGGGAATCGATACCCCCCTGGGGTTCTATTAAAATCGGGCAAGAACACCCAAAACCCCAAAACCTATTCCGTCATTTCTCACCCTCAAACACTGAAATATCCATTATTGCCTCAAATCATTGATTTTAATCGGAAATCACTTCAAATATCATCTCCTAAACTTGTAATCATCATTAAAATCGTGCAAACAACATCTAAACCCCCTCAATCTTCATCTTTCAAGGTAAATTTTTCTAAACTCTCTATTTCATTGATTTTGAACATAGGATTAGTTTTAATTAGTTCTAGGTTGAAATAGTGATCGGGCATTGATTGTTTAGTGATTAGAAACTAGATGTTACAACTAATTTCATCAAAAACACAAAAAATTTCCAAAAATTTTAAATTTTCGAAATTAAAAAAAAATTTGTTGTTTTTCAAATCATTGTGTTTTGATTAAATTATGTTGTTGTTATGAAAACTATACATATATTGTTTCTCAAAACCATATTTTTTCAAAAGTTTTTCAAAAACGTTGCCCATTAGGATTGATTTAGAGAACCTTGAAATATTGAGGACTCAATTGAGTTTTGGGATTAATTGAATTGCATACATTTGTTTTAAAAATTGCAGGTTATCCAATCTATTCCGATTTCCTCCACCATGTCTAATCCTAAACGTACTAGGTCTTCATCTAGTCGCTCACACCGACGACCAAATCCACCTCCAAATCCTCCACCTATTCCAATTTCTATTCCTAATCCTATTGATCCTAATTTGACTATCCAAAATTCGTGTTTCAATCATCCTGGTCCTAGAAATCATCGTTTTTGGTATTATCAATATTTCGACTCTTACAAAATCCAAGAAGAACGTATTCCTTCTCGTCAAGCTATGTTAGCTATCAATTTTAAATATCTTCCTCTTTTACAAGAGTGGAAATTTGATAAACTCTTTGACCTTGAACCCATCGTTTACCATCAACTTGTTCGTATTTTCTATTCTAATGCCGCTTGTGTTAAAGACCAAACTGAAATCAAAACCATAGGAATTCGTTCCTACCTTCTAGGAAAATTCTTATATATTAACTCGGCTTACATAGCCAATACATTCGGATTAGATAATGAAGGGATTTCAAATGAAAAACAGGTTTTAGGATCTCGTTATAAAAGAAGGATAGTGCAAGTGTCCTAGACCTTCATGAACGTTTTCTTCATCTAATGATTTCTTGGTGGTTTTGACCATCTCGAGGTCGTTATTCTACTCTTAGAGCCTTAGATCTTTATGGTTACATTGTTTCGAAAACAATATTAAAATCAACCACCTCAGATTATTTTTGCTGAAATTGTTGAAACCGTAAATCTTGTTCCTAATAAAAAACTTTGTTCATCTCTTGTTTACGGTTGTATTTTGAGTAATCTGTTTTCCAAAGCTGGGCTTAGAGTCGGTCTAGATGCCGTTTTTCCTCTTAAGAAACAAATTAACATTCTTTCCTTAACGAGAGCGGGATGGATTAAGGATAAGGAAACCGGGGAATGGGTTCGATCTTCTACAACTACTCCGGGAGCTAGTTCTTCACAAGCTCCACCTGAAGCTGATGAAGATCTCGAGCTTGAGCAATTAATGCGAGACATCGATGAAGCTGAAGATGAACCTGAGCAGCCCGAGGAGCAGCCCGAAGAGCAAGCACAACAATCGACTCAAATACCTCCATTTTCAATCTTTTATGGAGACATTTGATTACCGATATGCGACCATGGATTCGCGCTTTAATTCTATAGAGTCCCATTTATCCACAATGGGAGCTCAACAATTAGAAATTCTTCGGGAAATGCGTGCAAATAATGAAGCAACCAACACATGTATTAATGACCTCACTAACGAAATGGCCGCTATGCGAGCTCGTTTTCCTCCTCCTGATCCGGATATGTGATTAAATGTTTTACTTTGTTTTCCAAACTTATTGTTTTAACATTTTGAATATTTTGGAATGTCTGAATTTATGGATGGTGTGAATTTATATGTTTGGTGTGATTTATTCATTATTGCATCATTTACATCATTATTAGCAATATGCCCAATTTTACCATATCACATTGTTTATGAATATTGATTATGGAACTAATGGCTAACAGATATCTTGATTGTGATCTTAGCAGCTTATGCATACATATACCTAATCAATTGGCTACATATTTTTCACGTTTATTTGAATCTTTTTGATTTAACAAAAAGGGGGAGAAGTGTGTTTTAAGTGTAAGTGTGCTTTTAAAATGATAAATGAGAGAGGTGTTAAAGTAAGGGGGAGTAATTTCAAAACTTGATTTCAAAATCTTAAAATGATAAATGGGAGAAGTGTTAAAGTAAGGGGGAGTAATTTCAAAACTTGATTTCAAAATCTTAAAATTACTAAAATGTTTTGTTATATCAAAAAGGGGGAGATTGTTGAAAACATTTTGATATTTCGATATAACAAATTAAGTTAAATGATTTTTAAGATTTTCCAAAATGATTTTCTAAGTATATTCGATATAATTATTCGAATATCAAAACATTACTCCAAATATTTCAAAAATCATTTTTAATCCTTACTTAAGTGTAAAATTAAGTTTTAATCTTAAAACAATTTCAAAATAATCTTTCAAAGTATTTCGAACCATTTCAAAGCCAAAAATTCCAGATTGCTCAGAGGGAACCGATTCCCCCCAAGGGGGTACCGATTCCCCCTGAATGGTTTGGCTCCGAGATTTCCAGAATGCTCGGAGGGAACCGATTCCCCCATAGGGGGTACCGATTCCCCCCTGTTCAACGGTCGAAATATTTGAATTTTACACTTAGGGAACCGATTCCCTATGAGGGGAATCGATTCCCCCCACGCTCCAAACTGTTTTATTAATTGTTTTCACACTAAAACGGCTATATGATCTTCACTAATCATCCCCAACGTTCAGAAGTGATTCAAGGTGTATTTAAACAAGTTCTGAAGCCCTTGATCAATAAGAAATTATAGAGAAACAAGAGAGAAAGCATCAAACATCAAGTTTGTGCAAATCAAGCCAATTTTCCTTTCAATATTCATTTTGCTTTCAAGAACACCATTTGTGCTCATTTGTAATTATCTTTGAGTGTTCTTTTCTTGTTCTAGAATTGTGCAAACATCTTACCTTGTGAGGTTTTCCTTGTAAGTTTGCAAATTTGTAATCTTCTCTTTGGGAAAAGAGTGTTCTCAAGAATTGGGGTATATTCTTGAGGGTGTTGTAAGGTTATCTCTTTGGCCTCAAAAGAAAGAACAAATTAGTGAATTTGTTGGAAAATCCTTAGTGTGGATAGCTAAGGTAGTGGACGTAGACTTTGATTGAGAAAGTCGAACCACTCTAAATCGCTGTGTAAATCTTTTCAATTTTCTGCAAAAGCTTCCACCGAATTTTTAATTGCCAATTCACCCCCCTCTTGGCTAATTCCGTCGATCGATTAACTCAACATACATGTTTTCCAAAAGGAAAGGTTGGAGATGTAGAAACCCAATATAAAGATAACCAATTCAGTTTCCCATGATTAGTGGCAGCGAAACAAACTCCCACAATATAATTCATTTCCCAAAGATTATCCTCCCAAGATTTTCTAGATTTTCTAGTGTGATGTTTTCAAATTCTCAAACACATACTAATAAGGGTTAATGTTTAATTTTCAGATTTGATATTCTTGAAGACAAGAGAAGCAAATCGAGTTTGATTCAATTTTCCTGAGAATAGTGGAATAAATCAATGTCCCCAGATCTGATTTTCCCTGAAGAAACAACAGAACAAATCCCTATTTTTTTTCTTTCCAAATTTGATATTCCCTGAGGAACAGTGGAACAAGTTTGCCTCGATTCAATCTTCCTTGAAGAACAGTGGAATAAATCAACATTTCCAAATCTGATTTTCTCTCAAGAAGCAGTGGAACATCCCAGTTTTTTCTAGATTTGATCTTCCCTAAGGAACAGTGGAACAAGTCTACCTTGATTCAATCTTCCCTGAAGAACAATACAATAAATCAACATTTCCTGATCTGATTTTCCCTCAAGAAGCAGCGGAATATATCCCTCTTTTTTTTTAGATTTGATCTTCCCCGAGGAACAGTGAAACAAGTCTGCCTCGATTCAATCTTCTCTGAAGAACAACAGAATGAATCAACATTTCCAAATCTCTTTTTAGACTCTATCTTCAAATCTCTCTCGAGATGTTCATTTCCAGTCTCATTTGAGACAATATTAGATCGCCAAGTATAGATTTGACCAGACGAAAACTCATTGTCTCTTCTTCTTTGCCCTATTCTTGTTAACACAAGAATGGGCAAAGAAGGGCAGCTGTCGACACCCGTTTTCGTCCCGCTATTATTATTATTAGTATAATAATTATTATTATTCTTAATTTTATTTTATTTATTATGCAGGCCTATACAACCAGCCCAAAACGAGCCCTAATTACAAAGGGTAATTCGACCCAAAACTCGAGCCCAACAGAACCAAAACTCAAGCCCAACAGGATCGACCCAATACCCAAAAAATTTGGGTTTCTAAACCCTAACCTCTTAATAGTTGATGTCGTATGATCCATGTCATTAGATTGGGGAGAGATCCAACAACCTAATAAAGAGTCTGCCACTACCATTTCCTCCAATCATCTGCCGCCACCGCTTATGCCAATCACAATAGCCCTGCCCATGACCTCTATTGCCAGCCGTGCAAGGCAACTCTGCCATCAAGTCACCCAAGTCAGCAAGGAAAACAAACCCACATGCAACATCATATTCATTTATTTTGTTTTGTAAAAAGAAAAAAGAGAAAGCTATAAAAGGGTTATAAAACTCGAGAATACTATTATACAAGGGTTTTCTATTTTTCCAGTTTCCAGAAAAGCAATACAAAGCAAAAAATGATTGAATGTATTTTCTTTTATTTATTTTCAGTTTCAAAAAGAAAAAAAGAACAAAATAAAACAACCAAGCTTTGCATGTAACCAAAAACCAAAGAGAAATGGTTAGATATGTTACCTGAGTTATGGGGGGTCTTCGTCGGAGGTCACTGCATATCGAGAAACCAAAAGGTCAAAGGACCTTTTTTGGGTTTTTAGGTGGTTTTAGCCTTAGATCGGTGTCTAAGAGGTTAGATTAGAGTTTAAGGAGCATTTTGGGGGTAGGTTTAAGTGTTTCGACCATCGTGTGTGACGACCGGAACAACAATTGGGTGGCGGGCAGAGTTATGGTAGGGCGGCTGATAGTGAGCCGACGAAGGGGAAGAAAAGTTAGGGTAGAGGATATTTTAGGTTTTTTTAGGTTTTTCGGCTGAATGAAAAAAAAAGAAAAAGTTGTATTTATAGAAAAGTTTAAGGGAAATCACGCTTAGGTCCCCCTAACTTGCGAGTGTTTTTGCAAAATAGTAACCTGTAGACACTCAAATTGATATTTACCCATTTTTATGCGTATTATACATATTTGGGTTATTTTCTATTTAGTCCCTCCATGTTTTGCGTGTTTTTACATTTTGGTCATATGTAATGACTGATTATTTTTTTTAAAATGTTTCAGGACTGATTAGGTAATTTACCCATTTTTATTCAAAAACATGTTTTAGGTTTATAAATGAGGAACAATTGTGAAATAGTACATGTATTTTCTGTATGTCTATATTTCGAACTGTAATCTATTTTTTATTTTTTAATTTGGCCATGCAATTTTATTTCATTTGAATTTGGTCCCCATGTTTCACTTATTTTTTATTCTTTGTAATTTAGAACTAAATATTAAAAATGTTCATTTTAGTCACTTTTGTATTTTATTTTGTTCCAATTTTTTACATGATGTTTTGTTTGTTTTTATTTTAGTCCTATTTAAATTTTGTTTTATTTTAATTTTTGCATATTGATTGTATATTATTTCATTTTAGTCACTAATTAGTTTTGCATGATACTCTCATAGGCATTTCTTGACTCAAATCAAAATAATTTGACTAAGGGTAATATTCATTCATTTTAATATTGTCGTGGAATGATTGTCTTAATATAAGAAAGTTACTTTCGATAATTTTAAAATGAAAGTCTATCTTGTTAAGTGACACGAATTAAATCGAACCCATTTTAAAATTTGGGGATTGGGAAAAAGATCATGTTCTTTTAATTAAATTCACCGAGAAAAGTATGCTTTTAATTTGTTTTTGTTTTTTCATTTGTTTTTCAATAGGATTTCAAAATAGTAACACTCGAATCGATATTAAGAATAATAATATCATTTCATTTCGATTGGAGTAATAAATGACTGCTTTAAGGCATGAGAGGTCATTTATTCTCGATTAGAAATAATTCGATATTACTGTTTTCTCTTGAATCAATATTTGATTTTTAAGACGGAATAATGATATTTCTTTATTTCGATTGGAGTAATAAATGTCTGCTTTAAGGCATGAGAGGTCATTTATTCTTGATTGAAATCATTATATATTATCGGTTTCACTCGAATCAATATTGAGTTTTAAGACGAAATATTGATATGTCTTCATTTCGATTGGAGTAATAAATGACTGCTTTAAGACATGAGAGGTCATTTATTCTCGATCAGAAATAATTAGATGTTATCGTTTTCTTCCTTAGAATTATTTTGTGTTGTTATTTTGAATGAATAATGAACTTTAGAATGAAATTTTATATTTCTTTATTTTGATTGGAGTAAGAATCGATTGCTTTAAGGTATGAGAGGTCGATTTTTCTCGATAGAAAATAATTAAATATTATTTTTGTTTCGTTCTAAAATTCAAAGACTACTACTTGTATGAGATCTTAAATTAAATTAGACTAGAATTCTTAAGTTTCATTGTGAAGACAACTAATTATCGACTAGGTACCGATTTAGGGCGTTGTTGGGGTGCTAATCCTTCCCCAAACGTAACCGAATCCCGAATTCAA
Organism: Hibiscus syriacus; assembly: GCF_006381635.1. Lineage (NCBI taxonomy): Eukaryota > Viridiplantae > Streptophyta > Magnoliopsida > Malvales > Malvaceae > Hibiscus > Hibiscus syriacus. The sequence goes on along the minus strand of NW_024063145.1, from coordinate 741,083 downwards.
ATTTTGGTAACACATACCGCAAATTTGTTGTTTTAATTAAAATGAATGCGTTTTTAAATGACAAATACTTTTTGGGTGTCCAATCTCACCCTAATCAAATATTGGTGTCGATACCTCGAACCATGTTTTATTATTAATCGGTCAAAATTATTTCGAAACGAGACCCCTTTCCCTTTCAAAAACCGTTTCGCAGAGTGAAGAAAGGTATCTCTCCCCTTGTAGCCGTTGGAAGGAAGGAAAGGAACCCTTTCTCCTTGTAGTTTTGAAAACATTAAGAAAAATGACCCTTGATTTGAATTGCATCGCATTGTCATCTTTCTAGCCGTTGGCCACACCTTTAAATGGAATGGTACTTGCATAAATGACTTCATAGAACATATATAATTTAAATATAACATACCAACACATATGTATATGCATCTACGCCTAATGTATGATATAAATATGAATGCATGTAACACTTAACATATGCATGGAAATGGAAATGTGAAAACTATATGATTTGCAAATATAGAATGCATGAATGAAGATCATAATAATATGCAAATCATAACTATATTAATTGAAATGTATCATAATAGATTAATAGGTAATATGCAATTTTAAATGTAATCATAATGTCATAAATATAAATGAGACAAAAGATATGTTTATCTAAACTTAGATTAAGATGCCAATTCATGCTCTTGAAGAATATAATGCATATATGATATAATATAGAAATAGTTATGAACTCCCTCCACGCTCACCCTTAACATCTTCAAAGGTAAAAGCGAAACATTGGTAAGTTGGGTGCTAGACAGGATCACATTATCCACTCTAAAAAATTTATTAAAAGGCAACTCTGGAATGCCCTGAGAATTAGAGGGAATGGAAAGCACCTAGAGACATCTACTAGGGCGGCCCAGTCTTACCCCCTCCCTCTCGCTCAACAATCCTTGGATTGTGTTCCCATTACAAAAGTATCGATTCTTACTTCCTAATCTCACTAAAATCGTCACCAACTGAGTCCTTTAACACTCGATTAACATCATTCTTTAGGATATTCTCACCATCATGCCCAAAATCCTCAGTAAATCCCTAGGATATCGTCTATTTGACCTGATCCTCAGGGAAAACATAAAAAAGAAGTGATGTATCCATCTCCTCCACCTTTTTCCCTACCAACATTTGTGCATATTTATCTGCACCTTTCACATTCGAAATACATTATACGTCAAACATATCACTCCCAATCCTAAATCCATTAGGGTTATTTTTTTAAGGTAGTACTTAAAGACATTCTGGACACAGATCATCTTCAAACATCAAGCAACCTACTTTTCCTCAAAATATTAAATTGTTTCCTCTCTCTATTTGTCCAATCTTGGGAGAAGTTCTAGTCCACTAACCAGAATATCCATGAAGGGGAAAATTGAACCTCCAGGCAATTTCTAGCCACTTTAATGAACTTCGTGCAATCCAAATTTAACCTTTGTTGTTAGTTCAACCGACGATATACTCCTAAATCTTAAAACATTACCTTGTCCCCGAATGAAACATAAGATCCTTGTGTTAATTTCTTGAGCCACGTTACTAAGGGTAAAAAGATTCTATAATACAGCTACCAAAAGCGTCCACTTTTTCTTCCCATAGAAGATAAAATAGCTCATAAGAATCCACCATGAAGCCCCGACAACTGATTGGATACTATCCCATAAGTGCACAAGAATATGACCCATCCTTGCCATCTACATGATTGCTCATACAACACAAACCAGAAAGAATACTAAGCTCAAACTCAGAATTCTTCCACAATACACCTAGACTCAATAGTACATTCTTGGCCACGAGTTGGCGAGTTGTGCATTTAAAAATACTGCCATTTAACGGGCACTGACAATTTGCCTATATCCTTGCTTCTATCTTCTTCATAGACTCTGCAATGCCTTTATCATCACAATAGCAAACCAAAAAGAAAAGTACACATAATTAGGGTAAGCATTCGATAGAGTCGAGCAAAAAAATTTTGAGTTATTCGAGTTGACGAGTCGTATTTTATAACTCGAACTTAACTTGAAATTTTTTTGAGTCGAGTCGAGTTTAAGAAATTGGAGTCGAGTTATTTGAGTTTCAACACTAATTTGATTATAGTTATTTATAGTATTATGATAAGTATTGGTTCTGATTTTTTTACTTTCTCTAACTATGTAAGATATATTTCATATTCTTTTCACATTATAATATTATTTAATATATCAAATACAATCTAAAATTATAAAATATATTAATAATAGTATAATTTAAACAAAGTAGTTTGAGGGTAAAAATATTGATGAGAGTATAAAGGAGTTAAGAAGTTGATAGGAAGAAAGAATTTGCAAACAATTGTAATCAAAGATCAAATTGAGTAAAATGCAAAGTTAGGGAGAAATAAAAAAGAGAGTCCATTTTTAGTAAAAAAAAAGAATCGAAGTTACATAAGTATTTTGTAGTGGTATATGAGCAGGTGGGTCAAATTTGGTGAAAAAAAACTTAAAAATACATAATTAATTGAAGAATAAGAAAATTATGAAAAATTGAAGGACTAAATTAAAAAATAGAAAACTTGTTATAAAAAAATTGAAAGTAAATATGTATTCTCTAATTGTTTAGGAGCATGTGGTTAAAATTTGGTAAAAATTAACTTAAAAATGAAGGATAAATTGAAGGAACAATGAAATCAGTGACTAAATCATAAAATTGTCAAAATAATTGGTCAAATTTTTGTTTTTCGTAACTCAAAAAATCAAAAGTTCAACTCAACTCGAAATCGAATCGATAATTCAAGTTGACTCAAATAACTCGAAATTAAAAAAATCGATTTTTCGAGTCAAGTCGTTTTGCTCACCCCTACACACAATCTCACAAAAAGAAAACAACAACACAAGATGATTTACGAATGTAAATCTAAACCATCCTTTATATTCAGATGAAACTGTCGACATTGTTTTCGTCCGAGTGACTATTTATATAATAATATATTATATATACAAGACTCGAAGGTCCAAATTACAAAGCAGATCCATATTCGGTTAAAACCAAACCTGAGCTACAATCAGATTCAGTTACAACCGGTTTAGGCCCAACAACCCGGTTCAGGCCCAATCCCAACAGACCGAGAATGCCCAAATGATGCTAGGTTTCCACACAACTCTAGCGCGCCAGCAGCTCCCAGCCTTCTGATCAAAGAAGGTCAAAGGGTTCACAACCATCCAGCAGAAGCCCTAGGGTTTCATTACACCCAAGGGCCTATGTCGGCCACCACTCCAGCTGCTCCAACTGAAGGAAGCCACGCTGCCACCGCCTCTCCAGAACCCAATATAAGGTCTAGAAGGTGAAACAAAGCCGTACAACTCACTGGTCTATGGTGAGTCACCACCGTAGGTCCGATGACTCACCAAAGAAACCATCATTACAGTTGGTCACCGAGGCCTAAAAAAGCAACCCTGCAAGCAAGAACAGAAAGGGAGCAAGGAACGAAACACCACAAAGCGAGAGAGACAGAAACACAAACACTAGCAATAGCAAAATCAGAGGAAAAGAAGAAGAGACTTACCTAGTGCTACCAGAGTATCCACGAGACACTAGGGAGCCGAAAACATCGTAGGTAATTTTTTTAATCTAGGGAATTTGTGCGGTTTTTAGAAAGAAATAACGTTGGATCTAGGTTCAGGGAAAATACTACATTTTGTTGTAATTTGGTATTTTTCGGCCACCTTGGGTGGTGGCCGACGGCGACGATTGAAGCCAAACACGACTGTCGATCGGTGACCGACATCCCTAGATCTAAGAGAGAGAAGCTAAATGAGAGAAATGAGGGAAATGGCCCTCTTTGGGCTGATTTGGGGTTTAAATACCCTCCCTGAACAAGGTCGTTTTGGGAAGGGGTGTTTGTGTAATATGTGCATGGTCTAATCCCATCCGTAGTCCCTCCAGCTTTGTAAACCTTTCATTTTGGTCCTAAAATCAGGTTATTGTATATTTCAATTCGGTTTTTTAATTTTATTTATTTATATTTTAGTCCATATCTATATGTTTATATATTTTAGGTAAAATACCATATTTAGTACCTTAGATTTTTATAATTTTCATTTTAATCCCGCATATTAATTGGTATATAACATTAGTAGTACATAGTTTTTGTAATATATCGAATTATGTTCATTAATTTTAATAGTTTATAATTTAATCCCTTTAATTTTAATATTAATATTATTATAGGATATTTATATCTTAGTACCTAAAATATGAACCTTTGCACTAGTAACATGGTATTTTGATATTCTTATATTTTAATCATTATTTTATATATATATGTATCTAAGTTGTATTATTTCATACAATAGATCATTAAATATCTTCTTAATAATTAAGAAGGTATTTTATAATGGTTATTGGTATGAAATGATATTCCTATTATATTTATTGTATAAAATTAAATACAAATTTATTAATTTACTGTAAAGACAAATTAATTAATAAACACTGGTACCAATTTTTTGGTGTTATGGGGGTACTAATCCTTCCCCATACGTAACCGACTCCCGAGCTCATTTTTCTGGTAATCAGACCCTTTGTTGTATTATTTTAATATTATTCTTAGGAATTTTATTATAATTATATAACATTTTGGTGACCAATCTCACCACATTAAAAGATTGGTGGCGACTCTACAATTTAGTGTTTTATCTGATTCAAGGAAGATAAACACTTACTTTTTGAGACTAGTTACACTTAGGTGTGCTATTTGCACTTTCCGTCGCCGGGCAGAGAAACGTCTCGACAGAACAATATGTTGTCAACGGTCGAAACAAACACATCATTCCATCGTGATTAACATAAGGCATCGATTTAAGTCTCTAAGTGGTTCAAGAAGTAGAATTGTGATGTTTTCCCAAAATAGCCTAATAAATACCAATAACAATCTAATATCAAGTCTCAGATTAAGTTACTTTATGACATTCCCTCGATAAGGGGGGCAAATTTTATACCCTAGCCAGAGGTCCTCTGTATATCATTCTCGTGCCCCATAACCTCTGGACAACTCAAAAGCATCTTCGAACCTCTAGAACCTAGGGAAATATAGAAGACCTAGCATCTTCGTAGGAAGGATCTTCATATCTAGCAACCTCATAAAGCCATGATTTATTGATACGACTCTAACACCATGTGATTTGCCAAGGCTAATCTATCGACAACTGACCATATCTATCTAGTATGTCAACCTAGGGTAGCCATAATAGACCTACATATGGAACCAGCTCCAATACCCACTATAAAGCCTCTTGAACAAGACCTAGAGAAGGGATGCACCTAAATGGAACTTGTATCTGAAACACCTGAGCTTCACTTCCTTTTATTATATTTTATGGAGATAAAATACTTTAACATTGGTCAAGGATCAATTTATCACCGATTACGGCTCTCTACCCAAGCCAGAAGGAATGAACCACCTACAATCATCGTAACCTATTTGTTCACATCACAAAAAATAAAAGTGAGAGGAAAAAATTATATAAAATTATTTTATCTTTATTTGTTAAAATAAATCATTTCAATCTAGAAGAAAGATGATAGGAAAAACCAAATTTTCATCTTTCTAATTTTTTTACCCCTTTTATTTTAATTCTTCAAAATTTATTTTCACCATTCCATATAAATTCTAAACCCATCCTGATTGGCCCGAATCTCACATTTTTAAAAATATAAAATTCATCCCAATTCAGGTGGAGTGAAATCCAATCGATTGGATTCAAATTGCCATTGTTGTACCATAATTATGTTTGATAATGCGAGCAACTATAGCTTATATATATATATAACAATATTGATGTAGATGACTGAGTGGCCTCCAAGGATACTCTCCTTCATCTCCGTTCATTTCCGTTTATCACCCTACTAGAATATAGAGGCAAAATTTTGACATGATAATTAAAGTTATATAACTTTTTTTTAAAAAAATTAGTTGATCTAGTGCGCTAAGATATTAGATTTGCCAAGTAAAGTCATATGTTTAACTCTTAATGTTTTGAATTGAGCAAATCGGGTTGAAAAGATCACTCCCTAATAAGTCTATGTTGTACTTAATCTAAATTAATCGACCAATGAATTAGATAATGATATTTATATATCAAATCATATAGTTTTCCCTCCTATTAAAATAATGTACATAGTTACGAAAACAAACATTAAAATATAGTGTAGAATTACCAACAGGGTTGGTTCAAGTAGTAAGCAACTTGATATCGTTTAAAAGAGTCTTGAGTTCGAATCCATGTGTATGCAGAAAATCATCGCTGGAAGACTCACCCACCACAACCATGTGTGTTACTCGATAGGTCCATATAATCAAGGTGAAATCTTAATAACCATAAAGGCAAATATATATATATATATATATATATATATATATAATAAAGGCAATATATATATATATATATAGTGTAAAATTTGTGATTGGCCTGTAGAAACCCATTACCAAGGTTGGAAAAGAATCAAACAACTCGGCAGACATAATCTATTGCTCTGTTAATCCTAATAATGTTATATATGGTTATCATGATGAACCACATAAAAAAATGGAATACAAGTGTCGTAACCGGTTTTCGTCCGGGCACGAATATATTAAATTTGGCGGGGAAATTGATGTGAATAATAATTTTGAAATAATTTGTGAGTCGCCATCGGCCTTTTGGGTCAGGTAGGTCGAATACCTAAATTTATTTTTTTTAAAAGAGTTTTAAGAAACACCAATTAAAAAAATGAGCTGATCTGCGTTTATAACCAAAATTCGTTCTTTTTAATAATAAAAGGGATTCGTGGTCGGTTACGTTTAGGGAAGGATTAGCACCCCTACAACGCCCAAAATTGGTACTTTTTAATTATAAATTGTCTATTATTGGAAATTTAAAATTCAAAAATATATTTATAATCTTATTATTTCAAAATTATAAAAAATATTTATTTATTTAAAAATATTAGAAAAGAACTCTAGGTACCTTAAGACAGCTCTTTTCTTTGATATTGATTAATTTAAATAATATTGTTTACTTTTAATTTTAAATATCGAATAGGACATCCAGTTGTTTTAAGACTGTCCATTTTTTCTTCGATATTAAAATAAATATTTAAAAATTACTATTTCTTATTATATTTATGAATACATAAAAATATTAATATATCATAAAATAAAAATAATACTACTAAAACAATATATTAAAAACTATAAAAAAATGAAAACATATAATAACTGACTAAATTACAATAAAAATAAAATTAAAAATCTAATTCATAATTAATCAAAATTATATGGATTAAATATGCTATTTCTTTATTTATAATTTAGTGACTAAAATAAAATTATCTAAAATTCGGATATATAAAATAAATTAAAAAATAAAACTAAGGATTAAAATATTATTTATTAAAATTAAGGGATTAAATCTGTAATTTATCCTAAATATTATTTTAATATGAAGGACTAAAATAAAAAATTAAAATTCGAAAACTGAATTAAAAATATTATAAATTCAATTTAGTTGACTAAATGTAAAGTTTACAAGTTCGGAGGACTGCGGACGGGTTTAACTATTTTATACGCGCATAGTCCTTCCCGAAACGACGTCGTTCGGGAAGGAACTATAAAAGTCCAAAAACCGGCTGGCCCGAAGGGCCAGCTTCAGTCATCATTTTCCTTCTCTCTCTCTTCTCTGAGAGAGAGAATTTCTCTCGCTTCTCTCTAAAACAGAGAGAAGCCCAGCCGGCCGGCAGCCGTTAGCCGGCGTTCGTCCGCCGCCGGCCACCGTCTTCGGTGGCCGGAATTTTTTTTTTTACATCTAAATGTAGATCGGACCGTCCTAATGACGGTTCGATGTTTTTTTCCGTTAAACAGCTCCCAATCAGAGCAAATCTAAAAGAATACCTTCGGCTTTTCGAAGGTTTTGGTGAGATCTGACGTTTGGCCTCCTCGGTAAGTCTTTATCCTCCTTTTTCTTCTGTTTTTGGTTGCTGGATGTTTGACTGAGATCGTTGGTTTAGTAGGTTTTTTTTTCTTTCTCTGTTTTTTTCTTTCTTCGGTTCTGTCTCTCTCTTTTTTTTCTGTCTCCGTTTTTTTTTTCAGGTTGGGGTGGTGGCTTTTATAGCCACCACCGGTGTGGCCGTCGGACGGTCCGATGAGGGGGTCTCGGTGAGTCACCGGACTACCAGTGGTGACTCACCCCGTAGCCATGGCGTGGACGGCTGGTGTTCTAGCTTCTGGAGTCTTCGGTTGAGACGTGGCAGCGGCGGAGGCGGCGAGATAGCAGCGGCGGCTGCGTGTCCCTAGGGTATCAGACCCTAGGGTTTCCATCTGGGGCAATCTGGACCGTTGGATCTCAGATCCAACGGCTGTGATGAGGCGGCCGGCTAGATTAGGGTAGGAAACCCTAACTGGAACCCCAATGTTTAGGGTTTCTGGTTTGATTTGGACCGGTTCTGGTTTGTTTGTAACTGGGCCGGTCCAGTTGTAATTGGTCTGTAATTATTTATTTATATATATTTATTTAATATATATTTAATAATAATAATAATAATGATAATAATAATAATAATAATAATAATATAAATATGGATAAAAAATTAGTATCTTCAGCTGCCCCTCTTTGCTCATTCTTGTATTAACAAGAATATGGCAAAGATAAAAATTTTTTTATCCATTTGGCTTTACTTTGATCATAATGGATATATTGAATAAATTCTTCTCTCTCTCCAGATGAGTTCTTCTTATTATGAACTTTCTCTAGAAAGGCTGATGCTAATCTATCTCCTTCTGTGATAGAATTATGCAAAAAGTTGAACAAGTTCTTCTTATTATGAACTTCTTCTTTCTTCTTCATATGAGGAGTTCTTCTCATTATGAACTTTCTCTGGAAGAAATAATCCATCCAGTGATGAATTCAGATAAAAGGTTGAACAAATTCTTCTCATTATGAACTTCTTCTTCCTTCTTCAGATGACGAGTTCTTCTCATTATGAACTCTTCCTGGCAATGTGATCCATCAAATGATGAATTCAAACCAAAAGGTTGAACAAGTTCTTCTTATTATGAACTTCTTTTTCCTTCTTCAGATGATGAGTTCTTCTCATTATGAACTCTACCTGGCAATGTTGATCCATCAAATGATGAATTCAAACCAAAAAATTGAACAAGTTCTTCTCATTATGAACTTCTTCTTCTTTCTTTTTCATATGAGTTCTTCTCATTATGAACTTTCCGCTGGGGATGATGCTCCATCAAGTAATGGATTCATGTAAAAGGTTTGAACAAATTCTTCCTTCTTTAGATGAGTTCTTCTCATTATGAACTTTCTCTGGAAAAGCTGATCCATCAAATGATGGATTCAAGTAAAAGGTTGAACAAATTCTTCTCATTATGAACTTCTTCTTCCTTCTTCAGATGAGTTCTTCTCATTATGAACTTTCTCTGGAAAAGCTGATCCATCAAATGATGGATTCAAGTAAAAGGTTGAACAAATTCTTCTCATTATGAACTTCTTCTTCCTTCTTCAGATGAGTTCTTCTCATTATGAACCTTCTCTGGCAAAAATAATCCATCAAGTGATGAATTCAGACAAAAGGTTGAACAAATTCTTCTCATTATGAACTTCTTCTTCCTTCTTCAGATGAGTTCTTCTCATTATGAACCTTCTCTGGAAATGTCAATACATCAAATGATAGATTTGAATCTTTGCTAAAATCTTTGAAATTCCTGTTAAAAATTCAACATAGAAAATGAATGAAAATGCACCTATTTTTGTAAATACCTAAAATATGATGCTGAATGTTAATTTATTTGATTTCAGACTGGTGAATTGAGTATTTCTTCAATTGTAAAAACCCAATAGATCTTTCTTCTTCAAATCAAAGAATCTATCATCTTTGACAAATGTAGATGTAGATATAATGTCACAAAACCTCTGAGAATAAAACTCAATAGTATAAACTCTTGAAAAGCTTGCATTCAGGCAACATGTTGATTCTGATAACAACTCATCTGATTATGAAGTGACCTTTCAAGATGATTTCACAGATATCGATAGTTCTTTTAATACCGAGAATCTTGAATTCTGATTCTGATGAGGAGAATAAACTGTTATACTTGACAAAAATGGGATTCTTAAAGGCTGAAGCTTCAATAGCCATGTAGAGATGTGGTCCAAATTCATCAATTGCAGAATTGGAAAATTTTATATGTGCTGCTTAAATGACTAAGGCTGCTGATGTACTTCTTCTAGTAAAAGATAGGAAGTCATTATGCAATGATCCCAATTACAAGCAAAGGCAAAACTTGGGCTATGATTTTTGAAAAGGAAGAAGCAGAAGAAGCTTGAAAATAAGCTTCTTAATGAAGAAGATCATGCAGTTCATCTTTTAATTCCAATGATTGGTTCTGTAGTTCCTACCAAACTAGATCAGATAACTCAAAGAACACTTCCAGAAGATGCTATTGGCAAATTCATCTTCTAAACTCAATGATTGGTTCTGTCCAACCAGATCAGATAACTCAAAGAACACTTCCAGAAGATGCTATGACAAATTCATCTTCTAAATTCAATGATTGGTTCTGCCAACCAGATCAGATAACTCAAAGAACACTTCTAGAAGATGCTATTGACAAATTCATCTTCTAAATTCAATGATTGGTTCTGCCAAACCAGATCAGATAACTCAAAGAACACTTCTAGAAGATGCTATTGACAAATTCATCTTCTAAATTCAATGATTGTTCTGTCCAAACCAGATCAGATAACTCAAAGAACACTTCTAGAAGATGCTATTGACAAATTCATCTTCTAAATTCAATGATTGGTCTGGGATATCATAATGCTTATTTGATGTAGAGCCAGAATTTGTAGATTCGAAGCATTTCCATGCTATTACACTGAAAAGGGCTATATAATTCTGCCAATTAAGAACGGAGTTTCTCTTATTCTGCTTCCTCCATGTGCTGATGCTTTTCCATTGACAAAGAAATGATGGCATCCTTGGAATCCAAGAACAAAGTTGAACTGTTTATAAACATGTACAGGAAGTGCCAAATTGACAGAAAGGATCTGTAAGGTTCTTGAAGCTTATGTCAATGAGCCACCTTCGAGTATCCAAGAGTATGTTCTTGATGAATGCTGAAAATGGAATCTAGTATGGGTTGGAAGAAATAAAGTTGCTTCACTTGAACCTGATGAGGTGGAAATGCTTCTAGGTTTCTTTAAAAACCATACATAAGGATCTGTTTAGAGACATGTTTCCCAGTGATATCAATATCTTGTTTCTTTTTGCTAGAATCAGTGCTGCAAAGATCGCTTTCTACTGTCTTAGTATATCTTTGAAAACAGATGTGCAAGAACTGAATGGTGATCGGTTGGAACAATTGATGAGTAAATTTGGCGGATTTGACCTTGTTGCCGGTAGCATCCCGTGTAACAATCTTGATGATCATGGCTTTAAGATGATGATGATTTGCTTACTTTGTATTCCATGTATTTAAAAGTATTAACAAAGTGATATTCAGAAATCTTTAAATTATTTCAAAATTATGTTAATTATAGAAAATAAATTGGATTTCTAAAATAAATTGAATCTCAAATAAATTGAACTTGAAATAGATAGAATTGTATTCAAAGTTATGGCAAGCATAAGAATAATAAAAATTCAAATGTCTCAACAAATTATAAGCATAAGTATTTCTAAATTAATCAAGTTGATACAATTTAGAGAAATGATGTAAGCTTTTGTCTGGAAGATCTCAAACGTTGTCGAAATGCTTGTAGATGTGAAGTTTCTCCCAAACTGTCAAAATCTTAAGAGAGTTCAATTGCCAGATGCCTAATATCAACCTGCATTTGAGCCGCCTTTTCAGGTTTTCAACTCAAATCCTTCCTTTGGTTACAAGATGCCCTTTGCGGGTTTTCACCTTGACCCTCCTTTTTCTTTTTCTTTTCTCTTTTTTCCTTTTTTTTTTCTTTTTCTTTCTTTTCTTCAAGCATAATATTTCTTGACAGAATCTGAGTTTATTGGATTTCTCAGAATTTTTCCATCCATTCTGCCAAGATCAACGCTCCTCCGGAAAAGGCCTTTTTCACAACGTATGGCCCTTCCCAATTAGGCATCCATTTCCCACGGAAATCTTTATGTATAGGCAAATCTTTTTTAGTACTAGATCACCCTCTTGGAATTCTCTTGGATGTACTTTTTTTTCATGAGACTTCATCATCCGTTTCTGATACATCTGTCCATGGCAAATAGCTTTCAATCTGTTCTCCTCAACAAGGTTCAATTGATTAACTCTAGCTTGGATCCATTCAGATTCATCCAATTTTATTTCTCTCAATATTCGAAGCGATGGAATCTCAACTTCAATTGGTAAGACTGCTTCCATTCCGTAGACTAGAGAAAACGGTGTTGCCCCAGTAGATGTTCGAACAGTAGTTCGGTATGTATATAAGCAAAAGGTAACTTCTCGTGCCAATCTTTGTAAGTTTCAGTGGTCTTTGTAATGATTCTCTTGATGTTCTTATTTGCTGCTTCAACTGCCCCATTCATCTTTGGATGATGCCACTGAATTTGAATGTTTGATCTTAAACTGTGCACAAAGTTCAGTCATCATTTTGTTATTCAGGTTCAGAGCATTATCTGTAATGATCCTCTCTGGTAGGCCATATCGGCAAACTATCTCTTTCTTTATGAACTTGCAGACTGTGGACCTCTTAATATTGGTATATGAAGCAGCTTCAACCCATTTGGTAAAATAATCAATTGCCACAAGGATGAAGCAATGTCCATTCGATGCTTTTGGTGTAATTGCTCCAATGACATCTATTCCCCACATAGAAAATGGCCAGGGTGCTGTCATTACATGTAAAGGAGATGGGGGTACATGAATCTTGCCTGCATATATCTGGCATTTATGAAATTTCCTTGAATAATCAATGCAATCTGTGTACATAGTAGCCCAATAGTATCCATATCTCATTATTTTTCTGGCCATAGAAAGACCATTTGCATGTGTTCCACATATTCCACTGTGTACTTCTTCAATGACATTTCGAGCTTCGCTGGTATTTAAACATCTCAATAGCATTTGATCATTGCTTCTTCTATACATAATCTCTCCATCAAGAAAATATCCAGCAGCCATTCTTCTCAAGGTTCTTTTATCAATTTCCGATGCATTTGGTGGGTAACTTTGATTTTTGATATATTGCAGGATATCATGATACCATGGTTTACCATCTACCTCTTCTTCCACACTATAACAATGTGCAGGGATTTCATATACTTGCATTTTGATTGTCATCATATCAACTTTCTTAGTTGCTTGAAACATAGCAGCTAATGTAGCCAAGGCATCTGCCATTTGATTTTCTTCTCGAGGGAGATAATTGAAGGTAACTCTCTCAAATTCTTTCACTAATTCGAGGGTAAAATTTCGGTATTCCAACAATTTGGGATCTTTTGTTTCCCATTCTCCTCACAATTGATACACCACCAAGGATGAATCTCCATATATCTTGAGAAATTTGATTTTTCTTTCTATAGCTGCTTTCAATCCCATGACACAAGCTTCATATTCTGCCATGTTATTGGTGCAAAAGAACTCCAGTCTACTCGTAAAGGGATAATAAATATTTTCTGGAGAAATTAACACTGCCCCGATTCCTCGTCCCAAAGCATTAGATGCTCCGTCAAAGTAAAGCTTCCAAGTTGCAAATTCATCATTTGTTCTGACTTCTTCATTCATGGATATGCACAACAGATCTTCATCGGGAAAATTGAAGTTCAAAGGCTGATAATCATTTGATACACGACTGGCCAGAAAATCAGCTATGACACTTCCTTTTATTGCTTTTTGGTTGACATATACAATATCAAACTCAGATAATAACATCTGCCATCTAGCCATTCTGCCTGTCAAAGCTGGTGATTCCATTAAGAATTTCAAAGGATCAAGTTTTGATATCAACCAAGTAGTATGGTATAACATATATTGTCTGAGTCTTCGAGTAGTCCACACCAAAGCACAACATAATTTTTGTATTGGTGGATATCGAACTTCACAATCAGTAAATTTCTTGCTCAAATAATAAATAGCTTTTTCTTTCCTTCCAGATTCATCATGTTGTCCTAGTACACATCCCATCGAATTTTCGAAGACCGTCAAATAGAGAATTAATGGTCTATCAGGCATTGTTGATACTAAAATTGGGGCATTGGATAAGTATTTCTTAATAATATCCAAAGCTTCTTGACATTCTTCATTCCAGACTTCAGGATTGTTCTTTCGAAGTAATTTGAACACTGGATCACATTTGTCAGTTAATTGAGAAATGAACCGAGATATATAATTTAATCTTCCCAAAAAGCCTCGAACTTATTTTTTTGTATTGGGTGGTGGAAGATCTTGAATTGCTTTGACTTTATCTGGATCAATCTCGATTCCTTTTTTGCTGACCACAAATCCCAAAAGTTTCCCGGAAGTTACCCCAAAAGTGCATTTAGCGGGGTTGAGCTTTAATTGATATTTCCTCAATCTTTGGAAAAGTTTCCTCAAATTTTGAATATGTTCTTCTTCAGTTCGGGATTTGGCAATCATGTCATCTACATATACTTCAATCTCTTTGTGCATCATGTCATGAAACAAAGTTACCATGGCTCTTTGATATGTTGCCCCTGCATTTTTCAATCCAAATGGCATTACTTTATAACAGAATGTGCCCCACATGGTTATAAATGTTGTTTTTTCCATGTCTTCAGGATTCATTTTTATCTGATTATATCCTGAAAATCCATCCATAAATGAAAACCATGCGTGTCCTGCAGTATTGTCCACCAATGTGTCTATGTGGGGTAATGGAAAACTATCTTTTGGACTAGCTTTGTTGAGATCTCTGTAATCCACACACATTCGAACCTTCCCATTCTTCTTTGGTACATGCACAATGTTGGCTACCCATTCTGGATATTTAGATGCCTGTAGGAAACCTGCATTGATCTGTTTCATTACTTCTTCTTTGATTTGCAACAACATTTCTGGCCTCATCCGTCTGAGCTTTTGTTGGACCGGTTTATATTCTGGATTGATTGGAAGCTTGTGTATCACTATATCTGTGCTTAAACCAGGCATATCTTGATAAGACCAGGCAAAGATATCTTTGAACTCTTGAAGGAGATTTATCAATTCTTGTTTTATCTGGATGGTCAGAGTAGTACCAATTTTCACCTCTTTCATTTCTTCATCTGTTCCCAAATTCACAATCTCAACCTCTTCCTTGTGGGGTAGAATTTGTTTAACTTCTTTTTCTACCAATCTTAATAGTTCAGTAGGAACATCACATTCCAGTTCATCCTCACAACCATTAATTTCTTCCAGACATATAGGATGCTCTAAATTTATCACTGGATTAAATTTAGGAATACACATGCTATTAACACGGTGACACCTGCAAATTTAAGTCGGACATATTTCCGAAAGAATATAGTAAATTTATGAAATAAATAAATGTAAAAATGTAAGAAAATGTAAAGAATGATTGCCATATGAAAATTTTAAAGAAAATTTCTTATATTTAACATAATTTCTTTTACAAGATAACAAAAAGTTTTCATATTTTTGAGCTAAACATAAAGATTAGTTCTGAATATTACTCTGCATTAATATTAAAAACTATAGGAAGATCTTCAGTGGTCCAATTGGTGAGTGTTTCTCCAGGAAGACATGGTCGAATCCTATCCAAGTATTTGCCAGTTTTGTTGTCATTCATGATCATGTTGATAAATAATCCATTCATAGCTTCTTCAACTATGTCTTGATCTTTCGTCAACTTCTCTTCTTTAAAGGCTTCAACAAGCTGCTGTTCTACATTAATTGTTCCCCCTGATCTGAATGTTGTCTTCAAATGTGGGAAAGACATGTATTTCCAAAGGATTTCTCCCCCTTTCAATTTTGCCTTTCTGTCTTCACATCTTCTTTTCATCTCTTTGTTCTTTTGCTGAAAATTGGGCTTAAACCCTAGCCCAAAACGGTCTTTTTTCATCTTTATACAAATAGGAACTGAAATCCCTTGAAGATTCTTTCCTAGACCTTTCCCAGCTTTAGCTCTGATGCCTAAAGTTTGTTGTACCGTCATCTTGGTGCAATCAGACAATCTGGGATATGGAATTTTGCTTCCTTCTGCAATAAAGGTTGCATTTACAAATTCAAGAGCTCGAAAAGAGCATTCAAGAGCCTCATCATTGGTGTCGATATATGGAACATCGCTTGTTACAGACACAATGATTTCTTCTTCAGCACTGACGCATATTAGTTGTCCATCAACAACAAATTTCAATTTTTGATGTAATGAAGAAGGAACGGCTCCTGCTGAATGAATCCATGGCCTCCCTAATAGACAATTATATGTGGGGTGGATGTCCATCACCACAAAGTCAATATTGTACACGACTGGGCCGATTAACAACGGTATTTCCATTTTCCCAAGCACTTCTTTTTGAGTACCATCAAATGCTCGTACCACATTCTGATAACTCTTCATGTGTGATTGATCCAGAGGCATTCTTTGAAGTGTAACTAGAGGCATCAAGTTGAGAGCGGATCCATTGTCAATCAATACTCCTGGCAACACATGACCATGACAATGTGTTGTGATGTTCAAAGCTTTTACTGACCCCATTCCGCCTTCCGGTATTTCATCATCTGTGAACGTTATGTAATTATCAGCGGCTATATGTCCCACAATTCTGTCAAGTTTATTGAGGGATATATCTTCGGGGATAAATGTTTGATTGAGGATTTTCATCAAAGCATTTCTATGCGCTTCTGAATTCATCAATAGATCAAGAATAGAAATTCTCGCTTGTTGTTTGTGTAGTTGTTCAACCACACTATACTCACTATGTTTCAAAAATTTCAAAAATTCTTGAGCTTGTTTTTCTGTCAGAGGCTCATTAAATGCTGGAAGGGATTCATCCTCAAATACCTTCTGAGGTATTGCCATGGTTTTTCCTTTTGCTTTCACTTGTTCTAAAGCATTGGATGTTTCGGGAGAGTAACATCTCCCACTTCTTGTAAAGAAACCGACCTCGCTCACTGCTTCAGACGTCGATGTTGTACTCAGGCTTTGTATTTTCTCTTCTGTTTTTTCTAAAGAAACAGGTCCTCCTACCATTGAAACATTGGTAGTATAATTCCAAGGTACCCTGCGGGTATCTTTGTAAAGAAATGGTAGAGGAGTGGTAATAACTACTTTCGACTTTATTGGTGCAGGAATCGCCGTAGATGATTTCACATTAATGATCACAGGATCATTTATTCTTTGACTTGGTTTAGAATCCTCTGATGAGCAAACATCATCTTCTTTTTTCCTTGGTTCTTCTTCAAAGAATTCTATTTCTCTGTTATTCATCAATTTTTGCACCAAATCCCTAAACTCAGGACATAGTTGAATTTTATGCCCTTTCTCCTGATGATATTCACAATAATTCTTGCCTTCATTCTGCTTTGGCTTGAATTGTTGTGGAATTATACCGGCTAAAGAGAGTTGTTGGAATACCCAAACAAACGGAGATTTAATTTCAGAAATGTCAGTTTTTGCTTTCTTTCGGTTCTCTTCCTGAATTGCATTCACGTTTTTATCTCCATGATTTGGCAATGGATGATTTGATGCAGATGGTGTATTGAATTCCAACTTCCAGTGTTGATCAAATTTTGAACCACCCTTTTGAATGCTAAACAGTTTTCAATAGAATGACCTGTAATTCTTTCATGGTAAACACAGTGTGCCTTTGTATCATACCAAGGAGGGAATGGTGGTTGCATGGGAACCAAGGGATAAGGCCGTATAACATCTGCTTTTAACAGCGAATCATAGATCTCTGCATACGGTACTGGTAAAGGTGTAAAAGACAACCTTTCATTTTCCTTTCGAGATCCTCTGGACTCTGCTCGATTAGTGTTTGTTTCCTCTTTCTTAACCCTTGGCTGGGTTATTGTAACACTTTTCGATGAATCTTTGCTGTAAGAATTGGCATTGTTGACTTCATTCTCCTTTTTCCGGTACGTAGGTCTTTTGGAACTAGACCCATCATTTGATTCAATCTTGCCGCTTTTCAAGACATTTTCAATTAATTCTCCAGAAATGACCAAATCTGCAAAATTTCTGGTTGCATTCCCCATTAGATGGTTTAGATAAGGAGCCTTTAATGTATGGACAAACATTACTGTGGCCTCTTTTTCTGACAAAGGTGGTTGAACTTGGGCCGCAGTGTCACGCCATCTCTGAGCATACTGTCTGAATGTTTCATTATTCTTTTTCTCCAAGTTTTGGAGAGTCCATCTATCAGGGACCATGTCTGTCACATGGCGGTACTGCTCTAAAAATGCTTTAGCCAAATCTTTCCAAGATCTAATGTTGGCTTTGGTCAATTGAGTATACCATTTTAAAGCCGGTCCTGTCAAACTATCCTGAAAGCAGTGAATTAACAATTTCTCATCTTTTCACATACCCTGCCATTCTGCGACAAAACATTGTAATGTGGGATGAAGGGCATGTAGTACCATCATATTTATCAAATTCAGGAGCTTTGAACTTGATGGGGAGGATTAAGTCGGGAACTAAACTTAATTCACTAGCATCAAACCCATAGAATGATTCAGTTATTTCCACAGATTTCATTCGTTCTTCTAAGCTCTTGATCTGTCTGGTCAGTTCTTCATTTACTTTTTGTTTCTCATTCAGCTCATTCAAATCTGGGATCAAATGCTCAGTATTAAGATCCCCTATTTTTACATCGGATATAAGCGGATTTTTGTTTGAAGATGCAGGATTCACTTGTTGATCTTCATGTGGTTTGGCCTCTTGTAATGCAGATATACGAGCATTGATTTGTATAGGTGTAGTACCAGAGCGATAAATTGGTTCTGGTGGGAAACCTAGAGGATATATGGGTTCTTGGTCGAAAGATACAGGATTTTCATGCATTTTTCCACTGATAGCCTGCCTTTTAAACATGTCCTCTATCTTCTTCATCATATTCTCTTGTGAATTTGCAATACTGGCTTCAATTTTTCCCAGCTTCATTCTCATTTCTTCTTGTTCTTTATGATGCTGTTCCTCAATACGCTGTATTTTATCCTCCATAATTCTCTTAGTAGCTTGTCTAGTACCGTAGTGATGTTGTATTTCTCTTTTGGCCAGAATAACTGCGATTGAAAAATCTTTTAATATTATTTTTTTCTCAAATTTTAATTAATGAATTTTATCTTAATAATAAAAAATTATAAAATTATTCATAGAGAAAATTATGAAATGAATGATGAATGTATGCAAAATGTATGTATGCAAAAAGGTATTGATCCCAAAAAGTTAACTGTCATAGAACAACTTTCATCGGCATACAAAAGTTTCTTTATAATAGTTCAGAACTACAGATAAGGCGTAGCTTTCCTATTAAGCTCTATAATTTCTTTCATTAACCATGACACCTTCTTTCCGCACTTAGAAACTGGATCAACGTGATGCTCAATTATTTTGGCTTCAACAGCTAGTTCCCCAACATATCTAGCAACTTCGCTCATTTGAACCATGGCCTCAAACACCATATTACTTCTTTCTTCACTTCTTTCAACATAGAACTCAGTTGACTTTTGCCATTGTTCATTTGTTCCTTCAAGAGTTTGCTCTAACTCAGTGATTCTGACTTGACAATTGTGCAGAATTTTTTCAAGATCTCTAATGCGTCTTCGTAGTGAAGCATTTTCCTCATTACTTTCTTTGAGATCATTAGGCCCTAGACGAACCTTTTCTTGAAACAACGATTCCTCAAGTTGCAAAATGTAAGCATTAAACTCTGAGTTTTTATTTCTAGACTGATCCAGATCTTCTTCAAGTTTTGTTCGTGCTTCTTGCGTTCTTTGATTAAGCTTCTGGATTTGAACATCTTTGTTTCTGCATCTTTGCATCCAATTTCTAGCCACTTCCTGCTCTACCTCAAGTCTGGTGTTGAAATTTTTTCTTTCCAGCTCCCATTTTTCTTTTTCAACATTGGATTCTTCCATCTTTTGGCCTCTGACTTCAAGTTCAACAATCAACTGATTCATTTCAGATTCAAATCCCTTGAACATGATATTTTTCTCACCTTCAAATTTATTAAAGATGTCATTCTTCATTTCTTCTACATCTTTGACTCGATCTCTTTCTCTTTGCATTTCATTCATGATCTCGCGATGCTCAGCCTTGTGTTTTATAAATCGCTCTCTTCTGTCGACCTCAAAATCTTCCATTTTTTGCTTTCCTTTCTCAAGGCTTTTGAGTAGACGGCTATTCTTTCCTTTCAGATCTTCAACTCGTCTTTTCTCGATATTCAATTCTCTGGTCATCTGTACCGTTGATTGGCTGGGTCCTGATGCTTTTCGGGATTTATATAACTCCTGGTAATTTTTCTGTAAGGCTCTGTACTCATCCTCACCTTTTTCTTTATCTTTTCTCAACATTGCACATTGTGATGAATGAAAGTCAATGTCAACCCCAACATAGCTTTATCTTGTCTCATTTGCTCTAACTCTTTCGACCAGCCTTCTCTTTCTGCTTCAAACTCAGCTCTCAAGATTTCAATCTCTGATGGAACCACCTTAATGCGATCTTCCATAGAAATATCCTCATTTTGATCTGGTAGAGGAATATTTTCATTTTTTCTGACAGATCTCCATTCTTCATAATCAGGAGTTAACATTTCTTTTGCTGCTTTAGCTCGGATACAAAAAGTTGTTTTCCAAGCTGTAACAGCTTCCATGATATTTCTTTTATAATTTTTGCTGTGGAATGCGAACTCAGATGACTGTAATCCAGCAGTGACAGGTACAAATTGACGACCTTCATACTGTCTTATAACCAGAAGTGGTGCATATCCAATCCCTCCCCATAATCCGAGCAGCATTATCCAGTTGTAATCACCACACCTGTAAAAGAATTCCCTTTGTATTTGCCACGGGGCTCGCCAAACAACATCATTGCTTTGCAGATTTCGAAAGGCATTAATCCACATATCTTTCTTAATTTCTTTAGGCCATTCCTGCTCCAGAAATTCTTTTAATGGTGAATAATCTGTATTAAAGCGTCGGTATGAAACCTTTTCTGTCCTCCAGAAATGACTACAGATCCAAACATATAACAATTGGGTACACCCTGAGAATCGTCCACCTCCTAGCCTTCTACAAGCATTTAACGATCTGAAGGTCTCTGCTAGGATTGCAGAAACAGGATTAATCTTTTTCGGTAGCTGTTCAAACAAATCTACCACTGCAGCTTCAACATATCCCAATACTTTTGGGAAGATGACCATACCATACATACCCAGAGCAAATAAATCAAACCGTACTTTAATATCTAGATGACTCTGAATAAGTTCTTTAATGTTGGTCCAAGCAATGCCTTCGCTTTCGCCTTTTTGTTTTGTACGTGATACCACCCATTCTTCTCGTACCCCGGCAATCTTTGCTAATTTAACTCGAAAGGGTTGAGTTTTAATTGACTTTGAATAGATTCGATTCTCCAAAGCCCCATCTATATGTAGCAAAGTTGTGTATTCTTCAATAGTAGGGACCAAATCCTCTTTATTGAGAGTGAAGCAATTGTACCCTGGATTCCAGAATTGAATTAGGGCTCGGAGTAATTCATCATCAACTTCTACATAGAGCAAATATGGGATGTCTCCATACGTCTGATAAAACTGCAATTTTTTATTTGAATCCCAACTTTCCCAAATGCTTC
Organism: Hibiscus syriacus; assembly: GCF_006381635.1. NCBI lineage: Eukaryota > Viridiplantae > Streptophyta > Magnoliopsida > Malvales > Malvaceae > Hibiscus > Hibiscus syriacus. The sequence goes on along the minus strand of NW_024063145.1, from coordinate 719,265 downwards.
GCAAATCTTGCATATCATTTCTTTTTAGTGAAACTGGAGCATAACTGGCCAAGTCAGATACATAATCATCCTGCAGACTATCTCCTTCTTGTCTTTGTAAGTCCTCAGCCCACTGTCTTACTTCTGAGTTTAGAATTACTTGATTTGAACACTTTTTATCCATAGATGAAGGCTTTCCAATGAGACAATTAACACAAGGATCAATGTCTTTTATCCTGTATGATGCAATGCAAACAGAAAAATAAAGAACACACAAAAAGAAAATAAATTAGTTTACCTAATAAAGAAATTTAATAATAACATTTACATAAATATCTTTATTTAAACATGCCTTTCTAAATTTAAATAATTTAAATAAACATGTAATTTAAACAATAAATTAACAGGAAAGTCAGAATTCATTTCTCCTGTGTGTACACCTATTTTGGACAAAATTTCGGCATGACTTCTGATCGGAAGAGTTTCTAAGGTTCTTTATATGCAGGGTTTCAGATCTAAGAATCAAGGTACCCGAATTGTCCTTGTTAGTGCCCCCTTGGGTTGCTAACCCTCAATCCTAGTCCATCACAGACTAAAGTGGATCGAGTTCAATTCGAGGGGATACATTTCTCTATATCTGACACAGAGAATAAATTCTCACGAAGACATAGAGCATATGAACCCCGAAAGTTACTTGCTAGGTCTGACACGGAGAATAAATTCTCACGAAGACGTCGCTTTCACTCCCACTTAAAAGGGACAACTCAATTATAGAGTTTTATGTTATGCAATGCAAGTGTTGTGTGTGAGGAGAAATGTTCATACCTCTGACAAAATAAATAATGAAATAAAATACTTACAAAAAAAAAACATATAAATATTATGAAAATAATAAGTAAATATAAAAATTTTGAAAAGAAAGAATTAAAAATTAAATATATTAACTTTTAATTTTTAATTAATAGAGACAATTTATAATTGATTTTTAAAAGTTTGACCATTCCCCAGCGGAGTCGCCAAGCTGTCGTAACCGGTTTTCGTCCGGGCACGAAATATTAAATTTGGCGGGAAAATTGATGTGAATAAATAATTTTGAAAATAAATAATTTGGGAGTCGCCATCGGCCTTTTGGGTCAGGTAGGTCGAATACCTAAAAATTATTTTTTAAAAGAGTTTTAAGAAAACACTAATAAAAAATGAACTGATCTGCGTTTTATAACCAAAAATTCGTTCTTTTTAATAAAAAGGGATTCGTGGTCGGTTACGTTTAGGGAAGGATTAGCACCCCTACAACGCCCAAAATTGGTACTTTTTAATTATAAATTGTCTCTTATTATTAAAATTTAAAAATTCAAAAATATATTTAATTTATAATCTTATTATTTCAAAATTATATAAAAAATATTTATTTATTTAAAAATATCAGAAAAGAACTTCTAGGTGCCTTAAGACAGCTTTGATATTGATAAATTTTAAATAATATTGTTTAATTTTTAATTTTAAAACATCAGAATAGGACATCTAGTTGTTTTAAGACTGTCCTTTTTTTCGATATTAAAATAAATATTTAAAAATTACTATTTATTATATATATATGAATATATAAAAATATTTATTCATATAATAAACATACTACTAAAACAATATATTTAAAAACTATAAAATAAATGAAAACATATAAAATAACTGACTAAATTACAGTAAAAATAAAATTAAATCTAATTCATAATTAACCAAATTATAGGGATTAAACATGCTATTTCTTATTTAATAATTTAGTGACTAAAATAAAATTATCTAAAATTCGGATATTATAATAAAATAAATTAAAAATATAAACTAAGGATTAAAAAAAATTATTTATTAAAATTAAGGGATTAAATCTGTAATTTATCCTAAATATTATTTTAATATGAAGGACTAAAATAAAAGAAATTAAAATTCGAAAACTGAATTAAAAATATTATAAATTCAATTTAGTGACTAAAATGTAAAGTTTACAAGTTCGGAGGACTGCGGACGGTGTTTAACTATTTTATAATTACGCGCATAGTCCTTCCCGAAACGACGTCGTTTGGGAAGGACTATAAAAGTCCAAAACCGGCTGGCCCGAAGGGCCAGCTTCATTTTCATTTTCTTCTCTCTCTTCTCTGAGAGAGAATTTTCTCTCGCTTCTCTCTAAAACAGAGAGAAGCCCAGCCGGCCGGCAGCCGTTAGCCGACGTTCGTCCGCCGTCAACCACCGCCGCCGGCCACCGTCTTCGGTGGCCGGAATTTTTTTTTTTTACATCTAAATGTAGATCGGACCGTCCTAATGACGGTTCCGATGTTTTTATCCGTTAAACAGCTCCCAATCGGAGCAAATCTAAAAGAATACCTTCGGCTTTTCGAAGGTTTTGGTGAGATCTGACGTTTGGCCTCCTCGGTAAGTCTTTCTCCTCCTTTTTCTTCTGTTTTTTGTTGCTGGATGTTTGACTGAGATCGTTGGTTTAGTAGGTTTTTTTTTCTTTCTCTGTTTTTTTCTTTCTTCGGTTCTGTCTCTCTCTTTTTTTTTCTGTCTCCGTTTTCTTTTTTTTTTTCAGGTTGGGGTGGTGGCTTTTATAGCCACCACCGGTGTGGCCGTCGGACCGGTCCGATGAGGGGGTCTCGGTGAGTCACCGGACTACCAGTGGTGACTCACCCCGTAGCCATGGCGTGGACGGCTGGTGTTCTAGCTTCTGGAGTCTTCGGTTGAGACGTGGCAGCGGCGGAGGCGGCGAGATAGCAGCGGCGGCCGCGTGTCCCTAGGGTATCAGACCCTAGGGTATCAGACCCTAGGGTTTCCATCTGGGGCAATCTGGACCGTTGGATCTCTCAGATCCAACGGCTGTGATGAGGCGGCCGGCTAGATTAGGGTTAGGAAACCCTAATTGGAACCCCAAATGTTTAGGGTTTTTGGTTTGATTTGGACCGGTTCTGGTTTGTTTGTAACTGGGCCGGTCCAGTTGTAATTGGTCTGTAATTATTTATTTATATATATTTATTTAATATATATTTAATAATAATAATAATAATGATAATAATAATAATAATAATAATAATAATAATAATAATAATAATATAAATATGGATAAAAAATTAGTATCTTCATACCTTTTTTTATTTTATTTCACAGATATCACAATAACTTAACGCATGGAGCAAAACCAAACTGTCACTAGTGGGCAATGCATCATTCCGATCCATATTATGTGTTTTATTGTGATGTTTGTGAAGAGAAAAAGGAACTGATGTGAAACGGACGACGACGAGGAGCAGATCGTGAATCCACTTATAGAAATACAGTGAATGCTTCTTTATTTTTGCCATTTTTTATTATAATATATTTGACTGTTCCTGCTTGTTTTCGTTTGCTGCTAGTAATATCGCAATTGTGGGTGCACTCTGGAATTTAGTTTAAGTTGTGGTATAATCACGAACCAATTTACTTAAGTGGTTAAAGGAATTTTTGTTGTTTCTAGAGAAATACCAGCTATTGCAATAGAATGATTGAGGTTGAGAGTATTTAGAATATATAATTACTTTATAATCATCTTAGTTTAATCTAAAAAAAAAAGGTTGTGGCATGATGAGAATGACATTCAGTTTATCATTGCATGAGCCCCCATCGAATTGTTTGTAGTTTTTTGTGATTTTTTAAGCATCCATAGTTTAGGATCGATGTTGTATGCATACATATATGCTTTGTGCAGGGCAGGTTCTGACATTTTAGGGGTCTTAGGCAAAATAAAAGATAAAGACCCTTAAAAAAATAATTTAAGCTTCTAGTGTATAGTGGAGCATGGATATCTGCTCAAGTATTTATAATGGGCACTACTAAAGCTACCGCATATTACTAAGGACACCTCCAACGCTGTGCTACAGTGGAGATATTTCCACTGTAGCGTGCTCCAGCCCTGCACCAGTTCCATTGCCACTGTGTAGATTTGCTACAGTACCGCGCCACATCTAGCGCGGTATTGTAGCTCGCGCTAGATTTTGTTTTTTAGTTAAAATATATTAAATTATAAGATAGATACAAATATATTTAAATTAGATAAATAATCATATTATTTTTTTTTGTAATTTTTCGGATTTTTTGATTTTTTTTCTATTTTTTTATATTTGTAAAATTAATATTATAATAGTTAAATATTGTGAATAAAGTAGAATTAGTGGTAATGTAGAGATAGCGCTAGAGATGAATTATTGTTTCATGTCTAGAGTAGAGATAGAGATACGCTAGAGTAGGGATTAAGACTGGAGATGGCCTAAACATACGAAGTGTGGGGAATTGATTGGGAAGGGAATCAGGCTTTACTTATCTTCTTGTCATCTTCTTCAACACTACCCCAACACTAATTCTCTTTTATTTACCTAATTTATTCAAAAACATTAATTATCGAAATAACTTTCATTCTAATTTATTTATTAAAAAGTAAAATTTATCGGATATATTTTTTTTATCAGATATATTTTTGTTTATGTCACATGTTTCATTTATCGGACAAAAACTGTTTGTCTTTTTCGTCTTTGTCATATCTTTATTAACACAAGAATGTTTGTTTATGTCACATGTTTCATTTATCGGACAAAAATTGGTTGTCTTTTTCTTCTTTGTCTTATCCTTGTTAACACAAGAATGTGCAAATAGGGGCAATTGTAGACACTCATTTTTGTCCGGGTCGAAAAAAATATTTTAAATATTATTATTAATATTTTTATTATTATTATTAATATTAATATTTCTTTATTAATTATTACCTAACCTAAAAACTCATTACCTATTAAATAATCATCCACTAAAAATCCGCTACCCATTAAATAAAAACCCACTAACTATTAAAGAAAGAAAACTTTATTAAAAAATAAAAAAATGGTATGTTTAATAGATTTATTGGTATATTTAGACACATTTTTTTTTATAATATGCATGCATATTACTAAACCCACATTACATAAACCAACGATATTATATTATAAAGACAAGTGGGGGTAAGTATTTATAATAGAGAAAATAATCTCAATGACCAAAAATCTCAGATAATATACGATTTTGACCAACTTTTTTTGGATTTGCGAAAATGACCAACAAAATCGCAATGCGATCTCTAATTCGCATTGCGATCTCCACTATCGTAAATTCGCGTTGCATTTCGCGTTGCGATAGTTGAAAATCGCGTTGCGATTTTCCATTTCGCGTTGCGATAGTTGAAAATCGCGTTGCGATTTTCCATTTCGCGTTGCGATAGTCTACAGTTGTCGTTGCGATAGTTGCAAATCGCAATGCGATTTTCCATTTCGCGTTGCGATAGTTGAAAATCGCAATGCGATTTTCCATTTCGCGTTGCGATAGTTGAAAATCGCAACGCGATTTTCCATTTCGCGTTGCGATAGTTGAAAATCGCAACGCGATTTTCCATTTCGCGTTGCGATAGTCTACAGTTGTCGTTGCGATTTTTCAAATTCGTTATGATAGTTAAAAAAAGATTTTGTTTCTTAAGAATTTTCTCTAAAAAGATAGTATCCGCGCGGACGTGTCGAAGACACGTATGACCACGACCACGACCACGACCACGACCACGAGACGAGACGAGACGAGACGGACGGCGGCGGCGGCGGTGCGCGAGAGTCCCCATTGTTCTCTATCACTCGACAAGGAAGTGAGAAAGCCAAGCCTTAAATACTATTCCAAATAGTGTTTCCAATACTATGTGGGATTTGAGCATTACCAACACTTGTTCCCAATACTATGTGGGATTGAGCCTTAAATAGTGATATTATTTTTTGAATGTTTTGCTTAAAATTGCAATAATCGCGATTGATTGTAGATTGAATTTTAATTATGACATATTTAATCGTATAATACTAATGCAATTGGTTGCTAATTCAATTGTTTTAAGGTGCATGATTGTTAATTATTTCCTGAATAATCACATTGTATTGGAAACAAGTGTTGGTAATGCTCAATTCCACATAGTATTGGAAATACTATTGGGAATGATATTTAAGGCTTGGCTTTCCCACTTCCTTGTTGAGTGATAGAGAACAAGGGGGACTCTCGCGCGCCGCCGCCGCCGCCGTCTGTCTGTGGTCGTGGTCGTGGTAATACGTGTCTTCGACACGTCCGCGCGGATACTATCTTTTTAGAGAAAATTCTTAAGAAAACTACCACAACGAATTTGGAAAATCGCAACGACAACTGTAGACTATCGCAACAACAACTGTAGACTATCGCAACGCGAAATGGAAAATCGCAACGCGATTTTCAACTATCGCAACGCGAAATGGACAATCGCGTTGCGATTTTCAACTATAGCAACGCGAAATGGAAAATCGCAACGCGATTTTCAACTATCGCAACGCGAAATGGAAAATCGCAACACGATTTTCAACTATCTCAACGCGAAATGCAACGCGAATTTGCGATAGTGGAGATCGCAATGCGAATTAGAGATCGCATTGCGATTTTGTTGGTCATTTTCGCAAATCCAAAAAAAATTGGTCAAAATCGTATATTATCTAGGATTTTTGGTCACTGAGGTTATTTTCTCTTTATAATATGCATGACTTTAGGGATAAAAACGGTATTATATTATAAAAAGGGTATTTTTTTTAAGGGCCCAAGTATTTATAATATAATATGCATACATATTACCAAACTCACATTACATAAACCAATGGTATTATATTATAAAGATAAGTGGGCCCCCACATCCGGTAGATTTAATAATATCGGGTAGTTTTAGTAGTGCTCAATAAAAAAAATGGTGTTATATTAAACTTAGGCCCCTCAAAAAATTTGGGATTTGCGATTTAGTCTAAAAAATTTATTTTTTTAATTATTAAACTTAAAAATATTTTTAAGAATGATCCCCTCTAAACGTGGACCCTAGGCGGTCGCCCCTCTCGCCTACCCTCAGGGCCGGGCCTGGCTTTGTGCCATGGCGTGTTAGAAGAACACTGTCCTCGACAAAATATGCTCTGCCAACAAATATGATAGCAGTTTCTGTTTCTTCTCAACTGTTTAGGTGTGTTTATGTAAATAATTTCCAGGGCTTTAAGCATGCTTGGGATGCTGCTTGCGATTATTCAACTTCATCGCCGATTGTTCTTGTACCTCAGGGCAACACATTTCTGCTGCAACCCTTAACTTTCAATTATACCACTGAGTCAAGTTCCAAGTATTTTTCCCTTGAATTTCTTTGCATTTCCCAGGAACCAATCACTTCATCATCATAACTATATATAATACATGTGTTTCCATATAGTTTTCACAAATTTCATATAGCTTTATTTCGATAAAGAAAAGAACAACGCAGGCAAACAATGATGAAAACCAAACCACAATAGTAGCGGCCATAGCCTACTCGTATCTCACATTCAACAGAATGTCCGCAATCTATCAGGCCTACGCTCATGGTGATTTTCCCATGCTGGCTTTTGTTTACTTTTGCTTTGCTCCTCAACGCTCCAGTTTTCTTCACCTTGTTGCAGTTGTTTTTGTGTTTGCTTCTGACAGTTATTTCCTCTTGTTGTTGATGATTGTCATCCCCGACCACCAGGAACGCCTAGTTCTGGTGGATTTAGAATCCAAGTGTTTGGAGTTTGCTCACCAAGTGATGAATGACGGTCAAATAACAAGGGAAGTTGTGCCACCGTTTGATTCTTTTGCGTTGTCAGAATCCATCGTTTACTCGTATAAAATGACTTTTAGTTAATAATGTTTTTACTTTGTAATTACAGTTTTTAACAGAAAAAAATTGCCTAATTAAACCACCGTGATTCTCTCTAATGGAGATATGCAAGAAGCAAAAAAGCTGCCATATGAATGGAGATGCGGGGTATCGATCCCCGTACCTCTCGCATGCTAAGCGAGCGCTCTACCATCTGAGCTACATCCCCTTTCGGCTGCAATATCCGTAGTAATTATATATATATATATTCTATCTTTATACTTGGCATACATATATTTTTCAAGCACATTATAAACTGTATATAATTAAAACTCAAATTGATAAATCTATTAAAGAATTTAAATCAGAAATAAATATTTAATATTTAAAATTTTATCTTATAAGACAAACATTCTTCTTTTCTTTTGACAAATGGTCGATTGGATTATCTTATTGAAGCAATAAAAGAGTAAATACAAAGTAAAAGCCACGGGTTTTTAATTAAAGCATCTTTACCCCAAAGAGAAAAAATCAAACAGAGAACTAAAGTAAGGGTGACCATTCGATCGAGTCAAGTATAAAAATTTAAAGCTATTCTAGTTGACGAGTCATATTTTACAACTCAGATTTGACTAGAAATTTTTTCGAGTCGAGTCGAGTTGATTTTTCAAGTTTCTGTTTAAATTTAATTGTAAATATTTATTATATTATAATATTATTTTATTTCAATTTAAGTGACTTTTTATAACCATATATACAATACAAATATATTTTTCATATATGATATATATATTATACAAAGTCCAAAGATCCGACTCAAACTTGAAAATAAATCCACTAATTATTAAAATTTTCGTATTATTCGAATTATTTGAGTTACATTTTACAACTCGATTTGAACTTGAAATTTTTTTCAAATCGAGTTTGTTAAATTACAACTCGAAGTCAAATCGATTCAAAAATTCGATTTTTCAAATCGAGTCGAATTTAAAGACATTTTAATTGTCACAAATATATAGAGAAATATCATTGTTTATTACCTGCTCTTTTATATTTTTCGCAATATTGACTTTGAAATATTATGTCATTTGTTTCGATCAAATTGATATTTAATTTAATAATTTTATTATCATTTCCCTAACACTTGATTTCTGCAATGAATTACATAATGCCAACTTTTTCAAATTATTAGATAGTAAAATAATATGTACCATTGGTGAGCAATGTATTAGGTCAAATTATTTTAACTTTTTCGATTTTTTTTTGCGTTATTTAATATAAATTCTATATTATAAATGTCGTTAAAATTTTTTTAAAAAATATCAAATTAAAATCTAAATTAAATATTTGATATGATTTTAAAATATCAAATTTAAATATTAAAACTAAATAAAAATGATAATTTAAATATTAAACTTATACAACAACAACAACAACAAAACCCTATTTCCATATGTAATGGACTAAGGGGGAGGTAGGGTAGTAGGCTGTCCCCCAACGCCAAGTTGAGAGCAGTTTCCGTGGAGGACCTCCGGCAGTCAAAAAATTAAAAATAAAGATAAAATACAATGCATACTTAAATAAATAAATAAAATACGTAGTTGAACAATCTTCATATGCAGTCCTCATATGCACGTATGTAATAGTAAGTAATCCCTGCAAATAAATCCTTACATAAAAATATCTAAAAATAAATATTAAACTTATAGTTTACACTAAACAAAATTCTAAAAATACCAACATGATAATATGTACCACTGGTTGAGATCTGATTTCTTAACAATTATTCTTTTGGGGGTGTTTTTCTTCTTGTTTTGGTTATTATATGAAAGATCTGACTTTGGGTTTTTTGTTGTTTTTGATTGAACAAAAAAAGAGTTTTGAGATCAGATGGTTATAGATTTCTCAGCTTCCTGGTGTGGACCGTGCAAGATCATGGAACCTGCTTTGAATGACATGGCTGTTAGTTTCACTGATGTTGATTTTGTGAAACTTGATGTTGATGAGCTGCCTGTATGGTTTTTTCTATCCTTTTCTTTACATATACTGGAAACCCGCTACAATTCATTGTGTTGATCAGATTTTTTTAGATGATTTTATTTGCTAATCCTTACACGGTGGTGGGTTTTTAGGATGTGGCACAAGGATTCGGAGTGCATGCGGTTGAAGAATCGGGTAAAGAAAACGAAAGAACACAAGAATTTTAATGAGGTTCAACAATGTGCTTACGTCCTCGGTGCCTAGACGGCGCTAGAAGTTTTATTCAATATGTTTATGTTACATCTCTATTTATAATAAAAAATCTGGTACATAATTACATAATTAACCCTATCCTCTTTACCCGTATATTTATGAGACATATCTAACACATGCGATGCCGACTTTCGTGTTGTTGAAGAACGGGAAGGAAGTGGATAGGGTGGTCGGAGCTCAAAAGAATGAGCTTGAGAAGAAAGTTGGCAAGCACAGGTGTTAAATACCACCATAACAAGCTGCTATTTGAACTTTCAGTTTGTACATTTGCAGTAATAAATACCAAATGGAGTTTCCTGAATTTGATGATGGTAAAATAATGCTTCAACTCTATTGTGGAACAATGATTTTTTTTATATAATGTGATGGATAAATCTATTGCCGGATGCCTTGTTTTTGCATGTGCTGATCTGATTTCTCGTATTGAATTTGTAGTTTTAGAGTTTTGGTCATTGTCCCTAAGCCTAAGCTGAAGGGGATGTTCATATATTTTTAATCAATGGCCTCTGATATCAGTTTCTTCATGTTAGGAACATGGTTCCTCTCTTTAATTTGCTTAATGACTCGAGTGGCTTGAATTTGACTCAACACAATGGTTGAGTCAAGTTCGAGTTTTCCTAAGGTAAACTCAAGTAGTCTGTGCGCAAATGTATCTCATTTATTCTTAAGGAGGCAGCATCGAATGGAAGGTTGTGCTTGGTCTAGAGAAGAGTATGCAAAAATTACATTGAAGGCATGGCAAACGCGGGTCTATCACGAAGATGATGGGTTTGAACTTATAGAAAGCAATTTCTACTTTAAGATGACAAACTATAGATTCGAACTATAGATCCATATTAAGCCCGCAGTAGCAATCCCAGCAGTATATCTATGATATATGTAGAATCAGAATGTTTGATGCCTTTTCTCAGACAGTGTATGCTTTCTGAATTGTGACCAAGATGACAAACTATAGATCCGTATTACTCTCTGCAGTAGCAATCCCAGCAGTATATGTACGATACATGTAGAATCAAATTGTTTGATGCAATTTTCTCAGGCAGTGTATGTATGCTTGCTGAATTGTGTCTATGTCGAGACCCTTTAGTCTAGCTACCGATTCGACATGCCCTTTTAGCAGTCACTTCTCTCAACCTGCAAGCAGAAAAATTACGCATAAACTAACTGAACTAAATTCGAATTTCTAGCTCTGGGTTTATCAACAGTTACGATTTGAAAGTCAAGTTGAACTTAATTGGTGCATACCTTGCAATTTCGGCTCGTCTCTTTGCGTCTTCAGCCATCTGATTAAGTTCATTGTAACTGGTTCCGTCATTGAACATCTTGGTGTCCCGTAGCTGCAGTCCATGGAGTGTCCGCTGAGCATGTGCCCGTTTTTATTTCATGTTCTTCTTTCCCAAAGTCTTCTTTCCTCGTGAAAGCGATCTGCAAAAGAACCTGATCCGAAGTTTCTAAGCCAACAACAATGGAAGTTAAAGCATCGGAATAAGATCCGAAGCCTTTCCGGTGAGGGCGTGTCGGATGAAGAACTTTAAGAAGTCGAGAGGAAGGTAAAAGATAAGATTGTAAACTTATATCACGCCAGCTCAATCCCATCCAAGTCCTTGAATTGCAGCAAAGTTCCAGTTTGCATAAAATGCTGTTAGTGTAGCAATCTGTTCATCAAACAAAACCAACAAATCAATAGCAGTTTCTTTTCGTTATTATTGGTTTAAACGAGTTGAGGCATACACGGCAGAGCAAGACTGTTTTCGTTATTATTAAGAAGATCTTAATACTCGAAGTTGATAGATTTTAACCTGACCTGACATGATTTTATGAGATCATGTTAGTTTCGGGTCAAATTCTTTAACCCTATAATTGATGTATAATCATTAGAAATTGTTTATTAAAATTTAAGTTTGATCGAATCGAGCTTTTTGAAGGATAAGATCGATTCTGATTCGGATTTAGAGTAAAAAATATTTAATTTAAAATAATAATATAATTATCCTCTCTATTTTTAAGGATAGTCACTATAATTCCCCTCTTTCTATATATATTTTTTCTATTGGTTCCTATTTTATTGAAAGAATTTTTAATTATATTTTTGTCATATTAAGTCAATATTTTAACTTTAAAATTCCGGTCAAATTTTAGACATGGTTGAATCTCCCAAAATCGCCCCCCCAAAATGGCAGGCGACGTTATTATTTAGTTTAATAGGTATCTCTACGACATTTTCTACGGCGCAGAGGGAACTCTCACCTTGAAGTAACGAGTTCTATTAAAAAATATTTTTTCTCAGATTATCATGTGAATTTAATTTTTGAGAAAAAATACACCGGAATTCTTCATCTTGAGGTGACGAGTTCGGTTTAGTTTTTTTATGTGGTAGATTATATTGAAAAGAACAACATACTATGAACATTATATTAGACATTCAAAAATGCACATTAAGAAGAAAAAAACAACAAACTTAATACATCAACATAAGGACGTTTTAATCTTCGTATTTAATAGGCTCGTCATAAGTAATATTAAGTTATTCAATTCTCCATTCTTTTTGCTGGTGTCGTTCACGTACGAATTGAAACCATGCTTCTAGGTCTCCATCATCTATGTTTGTTTCTTGGTTATATGCCTAAGTTGGTGTGATATTCGAGATGGAAGTAACATCCTCAATGGTATGAGCAAGGTCAAGATCATCGAACTCTACAAATAAATCGACATTAGAGAAAGAGTGATAGAAGTATGTCTAAATCATACCAACAAGGTCTACATCATTGCTTAGATGAAACCTCGTGCATTAAACTGAAAATTTATAATATAATGAAGATATTATCCTACTACTTCCGAGTAGAACTTTTGTTTCTGCACTGAACTTATAATATAATAAATGGTTATAGATTTGCAATCGTAAAAAAAACAATTGAGCAAATATTTGACATGTTTGAAAGAAACTCAAGCTTTGGAAGTAAAAGATTGAATGTGTTTTTTGGTTTTTTTTTGCTTCAATATCATAGTAAAATGGTTTTCAACTCACACATATTAATAGTTACTGAAGATGATTAAATGAGAATTAAAAAGTTGGTGAAATGAATCATTATTTGGCCTTTGTGAAATACACGTTTTTCTGATATGAAGTGATAAATGCACCACAAAAAAGTTTTCTGATTTGAGTTATACATCACTGAAAAGTTTCTGAAAAAGTCAATCGTTGCATTATTACTGCAATAAATGACCTTTGAAAAGTAGCTGACACGGTGCATTAATTGAGTACTAGAAAATAGCTGAAACAGTGAATGATTTGACCTATTTTAAATACATGTTCGCTCTTATACTTATCCTACAACCACATTTAATGGACAAGTTATCCCTGAGAAGAGAGTTTTCAGAGGCTTGTTCTGGGCTTTCAAGCCACAAATTGAAGGCTTTCGTTACTACAAATAGATGATTCAAGTGGATGTCATTTTTTTATATGACTTATACAAACATACCCTTTTGATACTTGTTGCACAAGATGGTGACATAAACATCTTCTCCATTGCCTTCGCCATTGTTAAAAATAAGTCCTAGGAAACATGGAATTTCTTTCTATCAAACTTGCGCTCCCATGTTATCACTCAAGATGAGGTTTGTATGATCTCAGGCCGTTCATTTGGGTTGTTGGCCATGATTGACTGATCCAGAAGTAGGTTGTCGCCTCAACATGCATTTACTGCTTATTGCATACGTCACATTGCTTCAAATGCTATGACGAGGTTCAAGAATAAGAAGATAAAGAAAGAGATTATTAGCATGGGTAACTTATTTATTTTTATCTTTTATTTTTTGGTCTTGGTCTTCGTTTAAAATTATTATACTTACACCTAACTATTTTTTTAGGCTACGCATTATTACAACCGAGCTTTCGTGCAAGATTGGAAATTTGAGAAAGTATGGAGAAGAGGTGTATAACTTTGCAACTAAGATACCTCAGGAAAGATGGGCACATGTATATGACGATCAAGGTCGACGTTACGGTCATATGATAGCCAATCTTTCTAAGTGTATCAATTCAGTTCTAAAAGGGATTATACATCTTCCGGTAGCAAGTATTGTTCAGGAGACATACTTCAGATTGAGTAAAGTTTGGGTAGAAAAAGTGCCCAGGTAGAGGCAATGCTCAACGAATGTAGAAATTGGGCTCCAGATCTGGAGAAAGCAATGACCAAAAATCAAACTCATGCAACATTAATGTATGTTCGTAATTTCACCAGACTGGAATCTGATTATATTGTCCAAGGACTTGTTCTACCACATGATGGTGAGACTTCTGCAACCTATATTGGTAATCTGAATGGAAGATGGTGTGATTGTGGTTGATTTCAAGCATTCATATACCCATCCGCTTACGCGGTTGCTGTATGTATGCATGTGAATGTAGACCCATACATTTACGCTGATGATATTTATAGCTTGCATACTATACGTAACATATACAGTTGCGAGTTTAAGTATCTCCCGAACAATGTATATTGGCCACCTATTGTCTCTGAAGAATGGTTTCCCAATCCGAAATTATGAAGGAAGTTGAGGGGTCATCCTGAATCTAGAATTCATACCAATATAGATGACCCTCAAAGAGAGCAAGGTCTACTGAAGCTATGTGGCCATTGCAGAGGTAAAGGTCACAATAGGAAACATTATCCACATCTCCCAAGATATTGAGCAGGCCGATAAATCCTTTGTAATGTATTCCTATGTTGTACCGATTTTACAAATATCAATAATAATTTTTTTAGTTTTTTACATTTTATATATAATTGCAAACTATAACGTTTAACTAAAGTCAAATTCATACGATTATTTAAAACATTTTTCAACAATCTTTCCATCTCAATTTTTACATTATTTTTCTTATTCTCATTCCTTTCAATGAGTCGTTTGCTACGTCAGCTTGCAAACTCTTCATTTTTCTATTTCTCCTTCTTATTCTCCTCCTCCTTTCTTTTCAACTCCTTATGTTGATCAAGAATATATTTTATTGATTTTTTTAACTCACTCCTCATCTGAAGAAGAGCTTAAATCTGAATCATTAATATCAGAGTAATCAAATCAAAAATGATCTTCCGAAAATTGCTTGAAATATTCTTCCCACAAATGCATATTTTCGTTCTCCTATAACTCTATCAACTAATCCGACTCCTATTTATAGTTAAGATTTGAGAAAATAAACGATGAAACTCGTCATCCTAATGGGCTCTTTTTCAAATCTAAATGGCTATAAATTTTAAACCAAATAAAAATAATATCTCATAGAACCCGTCACCTCGAGGTGACGAATTCCCCTTACCTGTAGAAAATACCGTAGATAAATTAATTTCAAAGGTAACCCTATTGGGCCAAATAATAACGGCTTATGCTATTTTGGGCCAAAAAAACCCCAAAACCCATGCTAGATCGTGTTTCAAGTGGAAGGTATAATACCCAGACGGGTTTGGAATTTTGGATCAGACAAAAATCTAACCCCATCCATGATAATCTTTATTTCCCTTATGGCCTTGAAAAAGCTTAGCTTAGAAAACAGAACGAATTGTGTGTATTCAAACAAGACAGGAATGAAAGTTCTTACCAATGTTTTTTAAGTTGATAATAAAAGAACATTAGCCAGAGATTTTACTAATGTCATAGTTACGAATTTTAGCTGCAACACAACACCAAATGTTTGTTTTTCCTACATGTAGCAGAGAAAAAAAAATATTAGAATTGCATGTTATTTGAAAAAGACTGCATGTTGGTTCTATGGAAACAACATTCAACTCTTTCTTGATAACATGAACTTGAATGTTGTAGTAACCAGCCAGCTCTTATTCGGAACCGGAAGCTGCGGGATTAAACAAGCGTCAAACATCCTTGAATGAAGAAAAACCGAGAACAAACAAACTCGCATGCCTCCGAAAGCAAAACGAATACTGTCTAGCTCTGTGAAGTGCTCGACATGGAAACAGCTTCAGAGATGATAGACAAGCTCAAAACTTGGACTTTGTCGTCGGGGTTGCAGATTATGCATCGCACTAATTCTTCATAATCGGTCTAGCCATGAAAGAAAGCTGTCCTGAGAGCCAAATTGTAGATCCTGCAGCAAAGCGGATGTAGGATGATCATATGATTTAATTCTTAGACGTAAATGAAAAGATAGAGGAAAAGAAGCTTACAGCTAGTGGTACATCAGGTGGTGTATCGAACTCCAAGTTCTCGAGCTCGGAAATTCCAGAATCTATATCTTTATTTCCTTTTGTCTCGGTTGTACCGTCGGTGCAGCTAACATTAGAGAGACTATTCTTAACTGAACTTGTTTGCAGAGAAGATGAATCCAAAAGCTCATTGCATAGCAGAAAATCATCCAAGCCATTAAAATCGGAATTTTCAACAGCCTGAGATTCCTCAGCCCACCACGCCGGATAGTCGGAATTATCCTTGCATTGAACAGAATCCTTAGGTAGATGAGATCCTTCAACATAAAAATTTCGCTTCCAAATCCATTGAAACGAACTTTGATGAGGATCAAATGAAAGAATCCATAGTTTACAATTTATAGCAAACATAATAACTTCATGCATATTCTGATGCAAGAATTCGATATTTCATCAAGCTGATTTGTTATTTGGTTCTTATAAACACTATAAGACAACACAAAACGTTGACAATTTGTTTCGTCTGACTGGAGAACAAGAGGCTTACTCTAATGCATATTTATATATATATATATACATGGTGACCTAAAGCTGTATATCAACAATGGTATGATAAGGGCAGATGAATACCTGGTGTGTATTTTCGTTAATGTCATCATATAGCACTGACTTATATGGCCTAGGTGGATTAGGAATAATTGTTTTAGGGGTCATTGGACTAGCACGAATCATCAAGTTATCCGGGATCAGGCTGTCATCTTTCTTCTCAGTTTGTTTCGGCTTTTGATAGGAGATCTTTGAAACCACATATTCCCCATCATGCTCGTCTTCATCATCCCCAAGATGGTACTGATGCATCACCCAATTCGACTTTTCGGGTTTGCACCCTTTCTTCGAACTTTTATAGAGAACCATGATCTTCTTCCACCCCTTATGAACTCCATTTTCTATAACAGGTTTGGTCTTCCCTGTCTTATGCCAACGAACATGCTCCTCGTTCGTGTCATCTTGACTGTGGATTTTACGGCGCTTTCGTTGACCAGTTGCATATGCATTAATCGTTCGATGAAAGAAGTGGATACTACTTACTTCCTTCTTTGCACCTGCACAAAATCGAGATGAAGCAATGAGAAAAAACAAATTTACACCCTATCCATCATCTGGTTGAATATAAATCAAGCTGCAATATCAACTTTCCATTATTATCAACTCTGAATTTTCCAAGATTAACCACAAATAGCAGCTCGAGAACAATTCAATATTCAACATAACCATCTAATCTGCTGAACTAAGTTCATTCTAATTTTACAGAAATGTGAACAAACAAAATTATTGAATCCAAATCAAGCTGCGATATCGATATTCCAGTATGGCAAAACCCGAATTCGCCAAGGTTAACCATGAACCGAGGAGTATGTCTCCTACCTACTTCGAACAACATCAAATGAAAACATATTGACACCCGTCCTTCATATGATAGCAATGTAAAATACAAGCATATAGAATCCATACACACATTTTTTACCTGGAAGATTTTCAGGATGAGTGTAGCAAATCCCTTGACATTCCTCCAGCGTCAGAATGAACTCATCGATAAGCAGATGTTGTTTTGAGTCTCTGAAACCGCACTTAGCTGCCAAATGATCTAAAAGCTCTGCATCAGAAGGATCAAATTTCACTCCTACAGGAAGACCAGGCCATTGAGGAAAAACCTACAAAAAACCAGAGCATCCCCAAATACATTATTGATGGCATTCACAATCACACATGTGCAATAAAACCATGAGCAACCTTAAAATTCGATGTTCCAACTTCCAACTTACATCACTGTTATCAATACGGTAATGGCAGTTGGGGCATTCACGATTTTCCCCACAATCAGTGATTTCAATGGAAGAAGAGAAAGAAGCATTTTTTACTTTCTTTGCTAATGCTTTATTGTCAACAAGCCAGCTCCTGCAAACAACAATGGTCTTTTATGAGTAAAATATCCTCTTTTTTCATGGTAAATTTAGTTTAGCTTACAGAAAAGGTTCTTTTCCATTAACAACAGTTTCGACAAAGGATGATCATCAAATAAAATCTGTCAATGCAGCTCATAATGGATGAAGAAACCGCAGCTCTGAATGACTATCAAAGTCTCCACATAATCCAAATCAGAGGAAAATGGGGAGGAAGGTACTGAAAACCAAACCCCCATTTATAGCAAGTTTTGATGCAACTTACAAACCCACATTACTTTTTTTTAAATATCGTGTAAACCCTAAATCTGAAATCACGTATTTCCCATAAATTCAACACCGAAACCCCAAGAAAATCTTCAATTCAAAATGGGATTTTTTTTGGGTTAAAGTCCGGAAATTTATCCAGAAAAAAAAAATCCAACCCAGAATCGGTTAACTCTAGCATCACCGATTGCTTTAATCTCATGGTCGTAGAATAATAAATACAGTGTTAATAATTTATTTAATTATTTTTATCATTAACTTCTTTAACCTTACCTCGCCATTAACAAAGAAGAGAAGAAGATGATGATGACGATGAAGGGACTTAGAACAGGCCGTGAGTGAAAGCTTTTAAAGTCTCTTACTTTGCCTTTGTTGTTCTACACTAGGCTAAGTAATCGAACGAGAGAGAGCGCGCGGGAAACTTTGGTGTGGAACTGGTATAAGAGGTTCATGGATAGAATCTCAGCTTCGGCGAAAGATATGGTGGAAACACATATCAGGTCCCTATATTAAAGGATAGTATCATTTTAATCCTTCTTCTAGAAAAAAGAAAAGTATTTTTTCCCAAATTGACATTTTTCATTTAAAATATGGATTTATAACTATATTTTTATTTTAAATTTAAATTTTAACAAAAGATTTCATTTGCAAATCCATAAAGCCTGTAAAATTATCTACTTAATTAGACATTATCTTTCATTTTTTAAACAACAAATTCAACTCTATATAAATTTTTTATTAATACAACAACTAAATTTATTTATTTATTTAATAATAAAATGGATTAATTTAAACCAATTTATATAATAAAGATTAATTTAAACCAGTCTCTGAAATAGAAAGATTAAAATTGATCTATCAATTAGTAAATGGGCTAAATTGATAGTATCTATAAATATAGGGACCTATAAAGTATTTTCGTTGTAATAAGAGTGAAGTTGGTCTTTATTTTGTAGGTCCCATATTTGACTAAACCAGGTTCCGAAGCCCTTGGTTCGGACACGAAGCTGAGTTTCTTGTTCGAAGAATGTTTAACCACTTGGCAGCTTCGAATTTCGAGCTTCATGGTGTTTTCGTAATTAGCTTCAGTTCCTGCTTGCTTCCTAAGCTTCATTATGGAAACGCTAAGGTTGAAAGGGTTAATTGTAATTTTTTCCCCTAAACTTTATCATTTTGATATTTTTCTGTTTGCATTAATTTTAGAATTTGGCAATCTTCACCCATTTAATACTTAAACTTGTAGTTTAGTCCTTTAAATGATGCGACACCTAAGATTATTCACGTTATCATTTAGCAATTATATTCTATTTTTCTCAATTACGACGTGATATAATTTTAAAGTATCATGTTATCTGAATAATTAAAAATTTAAATTTAAATACTAATTTAAAAAGGTTAAATTTTTTTGAGATTAATATAAGTCAAATAATTTATCAAAATAGACTACATTGCCAAGTACATGGACAAAAAACCACATTATACTACATTAAAACGTTACATTTTTTTTAATTTTACCAAAATAGACTAAATTCTGATCTTATTTAAAAGATGCAACATTAATCATTTTTAATTAAATAGTTAAAAATAAAAACAAGTTACATTTTATTTTTGAAAAGGGTTTAAAAATATTTTATATGTAGCATCATCGATAAGGAATCTTCAACACTATTTATTTAAAGTATAATATTGATCTTTTAAAGTACATACATACATACACATATATATTACATACATACATACACATATATACATATAATATATATATATATATATATTCTTAAGACCTTATTTATATTCCGTTTGTAATTATATTATTTGGATTTATACTATATTACATAGCGGAACTCCATTTTAAATAAAATCTGTGTCATCCTGATTTTAACATGAATATTTTTAAATAATGTATACTGAAAAAAAACATTAAGCATTCAATTTTGGTGATCTTTAAGTGATTAAATATGACACTCTAAGCTCATCCAATAATACAGATCGAGTTTAAAGTACTTCATGAAAGTTGCATTTATATTTTTTATATAATTATTGATGTTTGATTCATAGAACAATTATTCAAGTCAAGTAATGTATAAATTCGTTATGGAGACAATCCTTTTTAATTTTATTTGTTTCATTCACGACGTTAAAATTCAAGTATTTGTATGTCGTAGAACTCACTGGGAGTCATTTAAAATGTCTACACTCATGGAGCAAAAATAAATAAATATTTTTTATATAGAGATATGTTCCTTACACTATGTAAAACTAATAAATTTACACTAATTTATAGTCATTAAATTTAAATAAATAAATAATTAAAATTTATAAATCGTAAATAATTTTCTTTAACTAACAATAAAATAATTATTTTACCCCAATCCTAATCCCTAAACTTGAACCTCAAAAACCCTAAACCTCAATATCATAAACCCTAAAATCTAAAATCCCAAACCTTGAAATCCGTGATTATATCCATAAACCCCTAAGTCCAAAATCTTAAAATCCTAATTAATAAGTCCTAAATCAAACGTACTAACCCTAAAAAGGAAAAATATTATTTTATCGTCAGTTAAAAAAATTATTTATAAATTATAAGTTTTAATAAAATTTAAGTCATTTATTTATTTAAGCATAATTATGTGAAACTTATTAGTTTTACATAGTGTAAGTGTATCCTAATCCTTTTATATATATTAAGAGATAAAGAATAATCTTTTAACTTCAAAAAAAATTAAATTTTTAATTTATGGGGGCCATAACCCCAAGTCTCTTATGAATTTCATTATTGATTATAAATTTATTTAAGAAATCAAATATTAAAATATTAAATAATCTCATTTTTAATTTTATAATTAATAATAAAAACAGGTTATATTTTATATATTTTAAAAAAATACAGTTTTTATAAAATTTAAGGACTTTCTTTTATTTGTAAATATTGTGAAAACATTCTTTAGTCATCAATGGTTGATTATTATAGATTTAAGTTTAAACTGGATTAAATTAGATACAATTATAATATGAATGGCTTACAAATAATTAAATCATTTATGTTTTTTTATAAATAGTTAAGTTTTGTTTCTATTTACAAGTAATTAGTGGAATAAAATGTATGTTATAGACAAGCATAAATTTCCGAAAGACATCTGATTAATGCCAAAGAAAATGGAAAACCAAAGAAAACATATATTAATAAAATGTACAAAGAAATATCCCAAAACATCAAGTTGTTGTAGTATAGTTGACGCCGGACAGCATAGCGATTATCTGCAGGCTAGTTCCAATAGATGATTCACAGGAGAAAATTCATCCAAAACCAGAGAAAAGAGTCTCTAGGGTTTAACAAAATTAAACAATCCGAAAATCAGTCCACAAGTCGGACTGTTATAACCAAAAATCGTGTTTATCCGAATTTTGCCAAAAATAGCAAAATCTCGAAATCACTCTAAATTAAAATTCAAAATAAAATATGCAATCTCCAAAAAAATCCGGCCCAAATCGGATTTAAAATTACTTCCTAATTGACAAACGAAATATTACTATAAATAGTAAAAAAAATAAAACTAGTGATTCGGAGAAAAAAACAACAGAATTTGAGATCGAAAAAAGGCCACATGGAACCATGTTGCATGTGGACAGCGTGCGCGTCGAAAGGAGCTTTCCGAATTGAGGTCTTATGCGCGATTCCAACACCGTAGCCAAAGTTATGACTAAAAGACTGAAACGCACTCAAAACGACCCCAATAAGGAACATATCACAATCAACTCCCGCCTTTGCGCTGATCTGCCAACTCATGGTATATCAACGCCATCAAGGTACAATCTGACAGCTCAACATCATCTGTCTCGGATCCCCTGAATCAATAGTGGTGAGTATTTCATCGCCTGATTTAACCCAATAAAGATAATAGATTTTTTATTTAGTCCATTAGGGCAAATCAAAATTTATTTTGGGATCTACGATATTTTCTACAGTGTTATTAGAATTCGTTACGTCGAGGTGACGAGTTTCAATAAAAATATTTTTTTAATCAATCTCGTCATGCCGGGGTGACGAGTTCGAATAAAATATAATTTTTTTTAATTAAAAATTACCATATCGAGGTAAAAACGAAGTGAACTTCACAGCCCAATATTAAACTTGAATACTTCAACTTATTCTGATTTGTTAACAAGAACAAATAATTACAATGTTGAAACTTGAAAGTCGTGAGGGAAGAAAACTGTTTTAGTCGAGTATTTGTTGGTTGTTAGATATTGAGTAGAGGTAAGACAAACAGCGAATGCATCATTAACACAACAAAAAGAATGGGAAAACCAAGTTGAGAAAGGGGAATGAAGAACCAACTTGTTACGTTCCATTGGTAGCAGCGGCATTCTTATGGAAAGGCCAGAGACTTACCAGACGCTCAAGCACCGACGCTTTTTGGAGAAGTAACCCGAAAATCCAGCAGGAATTGGAGGAGGAGGGAAGTCTTCGGCCGGCATTGCGAATGGACGAATCATCTTTTCCATTTTCTCTAATGTGAGATAGGATCCCAGTTCTTGCAGCCTTTCTGGACCCATTATTGGCAATGTATGCTCTTGGTGAAGTGAAGCAGCCTCGCTATCGTTCGTCTGTCGATACAAATAGCATTAGCATAGTTTCATGCAGCCAACAAGCACAAAAAACAGTTTATATCGAATTAACTTTTGATATCAATTGTTTCTTCCATGAGAATTTCACTGTGTATTTGACAGAATTACCTCCAATGGGTATAAATCTGCACCACGGCTAAATGTCAACTCGATGCGGAACCTTTTTGGGTCTTCTAATGCTACCTGTAATATCAGTTCCACACAGAACATTAGCTCAGTATGAAAATTCTTACCAATGGAAAGGTCGGCGGCTCGAAGAAAAAGCCACCAGTTTATGGCAGAAGATTGCTTATTGACTGTCTGAGGAAATGCCTACAAAGTGTCAGACTCGTGGACAAGTACCGGATACAGCACGATTTGGAAAGTCATATTCCCATATCTATATACGGATATGTGTACGAGACTCGAGTCAAACACGTATACTTCGAAAAAAGAAGTTGGAGCAACAAAGCCTTAGACAGATATGTGATTGATTATATAATAAGGCACCTACCTCATGTAACTCATGCATACTTCGAAAAAAGAAGTTGGAGCAACAAACATCCTTATCACAATGTAACTCATGTAGTCAAGCTCCTTGGTTTTATATAAACGTTCTAAAGAACTCTGGCAAATGAGGCTGTCTTCTCCCTGAAGAGATTCGTCCAGGTTACAGTAACGAAGTACGTTCATGAGAGAATGGATATGAGATTCCTGTTGAAAAGTTTAAAGCCCCAGAAAAATCATCGCAAGTATATATATAGAAAATTCGGGATCTTTTCCCTGTTGCGTTGATGAGAAAGGCCTGATATTAAATAACAAAACAAAATAATAATCGAAAGATAGAAAGAGAACGGTAAGTTCTATCGTGATTTGCACTTACTGATGTGAAGTAAAGCCTTGTTCGCACATGACGCTCTGGTGTCTTCACATTTGCATACCTGAACGAAAAAGAAATCGGATATAAGATGATAAACTAATATATAGAGAAAAATATACGAGTTAAAAGGTTTTATTTACCGAATTTTTGAATCTGATCCTAAAGAAAATAGGCTTTGGAAAAAGATGGAGAAAATGAGTCCATTTCTGTATTTCGTCTCCGTCAATAGCCGTTCTAGTTAATGGTTGCCCTTCCAATAATTTTTCTATTAAGAGGGGAGTAAGGCAGTGATGTCCATTGTCGCCATTGCTTTTTAATGTAGTGGGTGAGGCCCTTAGTATCAGAAAAAGCGATTGCAAGTGGGTTGTGTGGTGGGGTACGAATTGGGTATGGAAGTGTAGAAATATCACATATTCAATTTGCAGATGATCTTCTACTGTTTCCGGCAGCAAATGAAAATAGTTTAAAAAACTTCAATCGTGTTCTTAAAATTTTTGAGCTAGCAGCGGGTTTAAAATTAAATATGAAGAAGTCCAAGATTTTTTGTATCAATGTTGAAGAAACAGAATTAGAAGATGGGCAGATTCTATTAATTGTGGTTGGGATATGCTTCTAAACTTATTTGGGTCTTTCGTTAGGTCATAAAAAGAATTCAACGGTTTTGTGGCAACTTGTGTTGGACAAGATTCAATCTCGTTTACAGGGCTGGAAAGGCAAATTTTTATCTTTTGCGGGTAGGCTAACGCTAATTAGATCCGTGTTATCTAATTTACCCGTTTATTATATGTCTTGGAGTGAAAAATTGAGTTGAGGAGAGAACTTTTTGAATGGGAAAAGGAGCTTTGGTCTGATTTTATTCTGTTCTTTCGAGAGCTGCTAGTTTAGCTCCTTTCGGGACAGGTTGAAATGGTTAGGCACAGTGAATGGTAGGTACACACCTAAAGATTATTGTTTTAAGGAGGCTTCTGAGGGCAAAATTCAAGACTCTATTTGAAAAGCGGGTTGGTGTAAATTTGTCCCTCCAAAAGTTTCTGGTTTGGTTTGGAAAGCAGTGCATCAAAGGTTGCCGGTTACAGTTGGAAAAGAGAGGAGTTCTTAGTTCTGATCTATCTCTTTGTTCTTTCTGCAATCTAGCTCCCGAAACTATTAACCATGTACTGTGTCATTGTGAGTGTGTCTGGAAGGTTTGGCAACGCTGATGTTCGGTGTGGCATATTAGTATTGTGTTCCCTTGTAATGTCAAGGATTTGCTGCAGGTTTGGGTTACCCAGAAAATCAAAAAGAAATTTCGCGATCTTTAGAAACTTGGATTCTTCGGGTTGATATGGAAAATATGGCTGTGCAGAAATAAAATCAGGTTTCAGGGAAGGTCCTTTTCGGCTGAACAGATGTTCTATTTAACTATGGTTCAGATAGGTGTTTGGGCTAAGTCGATCTGGCCATCGTTGATCCACAACGTTCAAGACTTTGTTCGTTGCCCTGAATCTTTAGTGATTGGGTGTTGCTGATTTGGTTGTGAATAATTGCACAGTTATTTGTTGTATGTTCTTTCATTATGGTCTTTTTTATTATGCGATTTGCTGAAGGTCTTTAGCAGTGCAGTTTCTGTTCCTTGCTCCGTTATCTGATTACCAGATGTTGTGCGTGAGCGGTATTCAAGCTGACTTTGGTTCTGCCTTGGGACATCCTTCCTCTGTTGCTTGAGTAGGTTTCATGTTTATTTACACTGGATGAAGCATAATATTCGTCATTGGATCTATGTTGTATTTTCTGGAGAGTGTATCCCCAGTGGTGGATGTCTTTCTTTTCCATGTGCAGTGGTTCTATCCCGTATCCTTCGATAGGATCATGATCATTTGTTTTTGGTTCGAAGGATGTTGCAGGAATGTTTTATTGGTTGGACATGTGTAGTTCACTTTGGTGCTTCAAAATATGTAGCTTGTTATGAGCTGCTTCTGCAGCTTTGTGTTCTACTTGGCTTTAATGTATATAGGGATCTCCTTTGTTTCCTATATTCCATCCCAATGGTACACTCTTTTTCCTCCAATTAGGATTAGCGAGGTTTTTTAATGAGGTTCTTGGGATGGTGTACCTTGTAATCAAATACAAAGTACTCATTTTTCAAAAAAAAGTCATCGTCATCATCGGGATCCATTGAAATTTCACTTGTGGTGCTAGATCGTCTTGTGTCTTCAGTGTTGATGACGAACTTTGGTGGGGACTCTTTATAATCCTTTTCAGTCTTTATTGAATTTGAGCACTTGTCTTGGTTACTCTTTAACTCAGCAACGTTAAGGGCTTCCTCACAAGTATTCCTCAGATCGATCAAAATTTTACCCAACAAACGACGAGCAATCTAAAAGAACAGAAAAAAAATTAGGGGAAGCATGAACAGTTTAATTTGCATTAATAAGGGCTGCAAATGCTCATGGTTGAAGGGGGAATCAATAGGGACTTGAATAAAATAACATAAACATACTAAAGCATCATCTTTTCTTAGAACCTTTCTAATTGAAAAGGACATGCAAAAAGGAATCACCTTCGATCCAATTTTTAGTTTTTGCGACGGATTAATTCCATATTCATTAGGGATGACACCATCTGCAAGAAGCTGAGACAACAACATGCAGGTTAGTCAAGAGCGTTAGGATAAAATGCAATCCAACTAAGATAATGTAAACAAAGAAGTTGCAAAGTATGGCTAGATAAGTCTAAATAGAAAAGAACAACTAATAAATCAATTATAAGAGATGAACATCAATTTCTCCATGGTGGTAACATGTTTGTACCTAGGCAACTTTGAAGAGCTCATCCAGACCTTCCAGATTAAGATGAGCATTATGCAGAAGATCATATCTGTTGAAAAGAAGGTCAATCAAATATACATAGGAGCTCAGAAAGAAACGAATCATTTAAACTTTTAAAACCAAGGATATTGATATTCATGCTTATGAATGTTGGAGATTTGGATTATAGATTTTATCGAACATCAAAATTATGCCATGGTGTACCACACATTTGTTACATTACGACAAGATGCATCTCTTGTTGTGGAATTCGGGTTAATTTCCACCAATAATAACAAATTCACCTTGAAAACTATTATCTAGGTGACTACTGTGAAAACGATTGTACTAAAAATCACCCCAAGGTAGATTCCCAGGAAAGAGGAGGGGTCACAATGGTCCCTCTTAAAACTCACTTTCCTTAGACAGAACTACCAAGACAAGTAATTTTAATAGGACAATAATTAACAACAACTATACCCGACAATAGCTATTAAATAGACATAAAGAGAACACCAAGATTTAACGAGGTTAGGCCAAAATTATGCCTACCTCCTCTAACACTACTAAAATAATATTTCACTAATAGAGGAAATATTACAAAGAGAGAAAGAGTACAAATAGCCTTTAATAGTGAAGAAGGCTTATATTTGTGGGATGCTTAACTAAGGAGGATGATGGCTCTATTTTTAACAAAAGAATTTCCCCTCCTCCTTATACACAACCAATGTGGGACTTTGTCAAAAAACCAACAAATCTCCACCTTGGCAAATTCCACACACATCTCTAAAAAATCCAATCTTTAGTAGTGTCTGCAAATTCATCTTTCAATTTGTAACAATATTGACCAAGTCTAAACAATGTTTAAACTTGACCGCAGTTACCACTTTTGTCAACATATCAGCAGGATTCTCAGTGGTCCGAATCTTCTGGATTATGAGTCCACCTTCTTTTAGAATCTCTCGTACAAAGTGATATCGAACATCGATGTGCTTCGTCCTTGTATGGTAAAACCTGGTTCTTTGCTAAATGAATAGCACTCTGACTGTCATAATGTACTTTGATGTTCTTCTGTTCTATTCCAAATTCACCAAGCAACCCTTGAAGCCAAATTGCCTCCTTCACAGCCTCTGTAACTGCCATATACTCTGCCTTTGTAGTAGACAAAGCCATTGTTGACTGTAAGGTGGACTTCCAACTGACTGGTGCCTTTGCAAATGTAAACACATAACCAATAGTTGACCGACGTTTGTCCAAATCACCTGCATAGTCTGAATCACAATACCCAACTACACACTGACCATCTTGTTTGTCCTGCTGAAAGACCAAACCAACATCTACGGTGTTCAGAATATACCACATAATCCATTTCACAGCTTGCCAATGCTCCTTTATCTCAAACTCCCTGTTCAATTGAGTCTTTAGTTTCGCAATTTCTGTCTGACTCTTGGAAGCTATCAGCATATCATCAACATAAATAAGAAGATATATATATGATCCGTCTTGTAGCTTGCGTAAATACACACAATGATCATATTTTCTTCTTGTGTACTTCTGCCCTATCATAAACTTGTCAAATCGCTTGTACCACTGCCTTGGAGATTGCTTTAATCCGTACAATAATTTTTCTAATTTGCACACCATCTCTTATTTTTCAGCAACTTTGAATCCATCTGGCTGAGTCATGTAGATTTCCTCATCCAAGTCTCCATGTAAAAATGCAGTTTTTACATCCATCTGAACTAGTTCCAAATCCAAATGTGCTACCAAAGCCAACAAAATTCTGATGGAGGAATGTTTTACAACTGGAGAAAATACTTCATTATAATCAACTCCCTCCGTTTGAGCATAGCCTTTAGCCACCAATCTTTCTTTGTACCAGATGTTATTCTTGTCAGGAAATTCATCTTTCTTTGCATATACCCACTTGCACCCAATTGCATTCTTTCCCTTCGGAAGACTAACTAGTTTCCACGTCTGATTCTTTTGAAGGGATTGCATTTCTTCATTCATGGCGAGCCTCCACTTTTTATGTTCTGAACTTTGGAATGCTTCATTAAAAGTGGCAGGAACGTCATCAATTGCAATTGGTGATGCAAAAGAGACCATACCAGCATAACGAGCAGGTTGTCTAATGGTCCTCTTTCCTTTTCTGAGTGCAATTGATTCATGTTGCTGTGGAGGTTCTTGGGTCTGAACCTCTTCTTCATCTGACTCTTCTTCTACCATAGGAGAGTCATCATCAGTTTCTTTACTGGCTGGGTCAATTCTGCTTCCTTCAAACTCCACATGTTTGGGAGTTCCATCTATCTGCTCCAATTTTTCTGAAGTCACCTTTCTCAACATGGTAGATTCATCAAAGGTAACATCCCTGCTGAAGATTATTTTCTTTGTTTCTGGACACCAAAGACGATAGCCTTTCACACTAGAGGTGATCCCATAAAGATCACATTCTTTGCTCTTGGATCCAGCTTTGACTCCTTAACATGGTAGTATGCAGTGGAATCAAACACATGTAAGGAATCATAATCTGTAGCAGGTACTCCAAACCATTTCTCTAATGGTGTTTTACCGCCAATAGCAGTCGATGGTAAGCGGTTGACAAGGTGACAAGCATAAACCAAAGCCTCAGCCCAAAATTCTTTGCCTAACCCAGAATTAGACAATATATATTGAACCTTCTCCACTAATGCCCGGTTCATTCGCTCTGTCGCCCCATTTTGCTGTGGTGTAGATCTGACAGTGAAGTACCTGACAATACATTCTTCTTCACAGACTTTTAGAAATGGATCATTTTTGTACTCTCCACCATTGTCTGTACGGAGACGTTTGATTTTTCTACCTGTTTGAGTCTCCACCATCTTTTTCCATTTAAGGAAAAATCCTAGAACCTATCATTTGTCTTTTATTGTATAAACCCAAACTCCGGGAAAAATCATCACAAAGGTGACATAATATTTTCCTCCCAATGAAGTTGTCTTGGAAGGCCCCCATACATATGAATGAACATAATCCAAAATACCTTTAGTATCATGGATTGCTGTTCCAAATTTCACCCTCGTCTTCTTCCCTTTGATGCAATGCTCACAAAAAACTAATTTGCAAGCTCGAGCACCCTTCAATAATCCTTGATCTATCAACAATTTCAAGGATTTTTCACCAACATGCCCCAAGCGCATATGCCATAACCTGGTTGCTTCTGACTCCTGTTCATCAGTAGAAGCTGCCACTGCTGTCCCAACAATTATACTACCCAGAAAGTAATACACATTGTTTCTTTTCTGGATTCCCTTCATTATCACCAGTGCACCAGAGATAACCTCATAATCCCATCTTTTTCCCTCACTTCTAAACCTTTTGACTCTAAGGTTCCCACACGATTTCTCATTAAATCTGGTACATAATGAACACTTGTTAAGGTTCTGATTGATCCATCCTGATTCCTCAAGCGAATTGAACCAATCCCAATTGTGTCAAGAGGGGAATTATTTACTGTGTAGACAATTCCACCTTTTAGTTCTTTAAAATCAAAGAACCATTCTCTATTAGGGGTCATATGGTGGCTACAAGCTGAATCTAACAGCCATGAACTGGAACAGCTGGTTGATGGCGTAGCAGCGAATGTGAAATCTGAATATGTATCATCATACTCGACCACATTTGATTCTGAGACAACCTTTCCCCTTTCAGGTTTGCCTTTATTCTTTAGCCTGGGACATTCTTTCTTCCAGTGCCATTTTTCTCGATAAAAGACACATTCATCTTTGCTCAATATGGACTTTGACTTCGATCTCCCTCTCCTTCCTTTTATTATGACTCTTCGAACGACCTCTAACAACAAGAGCTTTTACTTCGACACTTGTGTTTTCTTGTTTGTCTTTCTTTCTCAATTCATAACTATACAAGGCAGCAATTACTTCACTGAGAGACACATCAACCTTCCCATGAAGTAGAGTAGTTTCAAGATACTCAAACTCATCAGGAAGTGATCCCATCAACATCAGAGCTAGGTCTTCGTCTTCAAAAGTCACGTCCATATTCATCTGATCAGTCACCAGCTGATTAAAGCTAGTAATGTGATCATTCATAGTGGTACCTTGTACATAGTTGAAGCGGAACAATCTCTTTTTCATGTATAGCTTGTTATGACCGCTTTTCTTTAAAAATTTCTCCTCCAGTGCCTTCTACAATTTACTTGCAGAAGTTTCCTTAGAAAATGCATACTTCTGCTCTCTAGAAAGACACGATCGAATAGTACCACATGCCAATCTATTGATCCTCTTCCATTCTTTCTCCTCAACATTACCCCAAGGAATTTTTTTTCTGATGTGGAAGATCAGCCTAAGCCGCAACCACAGAGCATACTAAAATAAACCAAGAGCTCTGATACTAATTGTTGTGGAATTCGGGTTAATTTCCACCAATAATAACAAATTCACCTTGAAAACTATTATCTAGGTGACTAGTGTGAAAACGATTGTACTAAAAATCACCCCAAGGTAGATTCCCAGGAAAGAGGAGGGGTCACAATGGTCCCTCTTAAAACCCACTTTTCTTAAATAGAACTACCAAGACAAGTAATTTTAATAGGACAATAATTAACAACAACTATACCCGACAATAGCTATTAAATAGACATAAAAAGAACACCAAGATTTAACGAGGTTAGGCCAAAATTATACCTACCTCCTTGAACACTACTAAAATAATATTTCACTAATAGAGGAAATATTACAAAGAGAGAAATAGTATAAATAGCCTTTAATAGTGAAGAAGACTTATATTTGTAGGATGCTTAACTAAGGAGGAGGATGGCTCTATTTTTAACAAAAGAATTTCCACTCCTCCTTATACACAACCAATGTGAGACTTTGCCAAAAAACCAACATCTCCAACCTTCTCACTATCCCAGACCATTTTGTTCATACATTATTTTTCCTAATTCAAAGAGACCCTAAATTTTAATATGCAACAATCTACTTAAAAAGAAGCAAATGTTCAACCTTATATCCAATAGGATGGTGAGATGCAACACTCAGCCCCTCGATCCGCCTACGCCATCATCATTGATGGTTCGTTTTCTAAAATCCAAAGAAAGTTCATTTCAACTATAATGTGTGGTGCTCGAATGCAATTAAAATCACGCAACAATCTCCTTGACATAAATAGATTGTTTTCAATTTTCTGTTTAGTGGATTCAAAGGTTTAAGCAAGAACAAATGAGGAGGAAATTATGTTGTGAGAAACGGGTGGTAGCAAATATAAAATTCTTAAACCAGGAAGAAAGGACATGTACATACGTTATCTGAAATATATAATTTATTATGCATGTAGTGCCTACTTTCTTGAAAAAAAATGTAAAAAGAATTAAAATAGATACTCACTTGCAAGAGTCATAAACATCAGGAATTTGAGTTATATCAAAGCATCTGCAGGAAAGTCCATTGTCAGTAAAACCAATAATGCTAAATAAAATGATGGGAAAGAATCACACTTTCAAGACACCAAATGGAAAATTATATATAGCTTAAGAATGGATATTGCTCTTCATACAATACACGTGAAAGAGAATATAAAATATCTGCTAGAATATTCAGATACCTGATGCACAAGTATACTGAAGAATAAATGTTGGATACTTATTCCTTACGATCATTATACAAATCTCTTTCAAGTTTTCTCCACCAAGCATACATCAAGAGGAATCCCTCACTACCACAAGGCAATCCAGAAGCAATCCGATAAATGTCAATATTCGTCTTGCCAAGAGCTTTTGCTTGGTCATATGGAGGAATCACATCATATGTGCTCGCTTCTATAAGAGTCTCATCCTCATACATGGCAAGTAGTCTCACTTGTTGAGTAACCTTCTTAGTCAAGGTTACCTGGTATATAGGAGGTGCAAAATGAAAAAAGAGAATAGTTATAGTAAAATCTTGTATTGCATATTCACTTGGTAACAAAGGGGGTGAAGGAGTGACTACAATGTTGAATGTTCACTTGTATGATGAAATTACCAGTTTGGGAAGGAGTTCAGAACAATTAGAAGGCAATCCGCTCCATCAGTCATCCAGGGACATTTAGATGTTCCATTACTATGAATTCTCCTCTCGCCAGAAGTTATAACATCATTCAGGCGAGCCTGCAATATATAGAGGAATCCTAAGACAACACTAAAAAAATGTGAAAAAAGGATTTTGCACCGAATGATCTGCAGAAAGTTTCCAACAATTAGAAATTTTATTTCACTTGTCAATAATATATTTTAGGAGATAAATTTATTTATAACTTATTTATTAGTTGTCATGCAAAATTATTAGTTGTCATACAACTAATAATAGTTGTATAATGCATAATAATGGCTCATAATGCATTGTAAGTTGGCAACAATAATGGTTCATAGTTGGCACTAATAATGGTTGCAAAGTGACATGTCAAAATCTCATATTTAGTCATTGTAATTTAGGGTATTTTCAAGATTAGTCCTTAAAGATTCTACTATAAATACCCTAGCTCATTTAGCTTCAAAACCATCCCAAAGCATTCTAGCTTTCTTCCAATACTAGAGAGAATTTAGAGAGTTTCTTGAGAGTTGTTTTATCCTTTTTATCAAGAGAGAATTATCATTGTTTTCTCCTTGGAGATTGAGAGAAGTTGTAATTTCTATGTTCTCATAGTGAAATTCTTATATCGTTGCCCATGGTTTTTACCCTATATTATTTAGGGGTTTTCCACGTAAATTTGTGTCTTCTTTATCTTCATTTTTATTTTCTCAAATTATCAGTTACGATTTTGCTCTATCCGATAGCCGTCTTCCGCAACATTATTTATATTGTACAATTAGGGTCAAGTTTCTTATGTTTAGGAGATAAAAGGAAGAAAGGAATCCCAATAGGACTATAACTTGTAATCCACATCCTATAAAAACAGATTGTGTTTTCTGTTTTTCAATAAGGATTTTAATTAGAATTTTTTTTCTTCTTCTCTTAATTACTTCCCTTCTATTATCTCAATTTAACTACAACAAAACTAGCTTTTTGCAACGTTTTTTACCTATAGCGACGTTTATAAGCGCCGCTAAAAACGCATGCGGCGTTATGACAAATGCCGCAAAAAGCGCCGCTGAAAATAGTGCCGCTAAAGTTCGCGACGTTTGTGAACAAAAAATGCCGCAATAGGTTATGATATATAGCGGCGTTTGTTCACAAAATGCCGTAATAGGTGTTGATATTTAGCGGCGTTTGTATTAAAAACGGTGCAATCGGTGTTGATGTTTAGCGGCGTTTTTTCTCACAAACGCCGTAGTAGTTGTTGAGATTTAGCGGCGTTTTTATCGCAAATGCCGCAATAAGTGTTGAGGTTTAGTGGCATTTTCCTCATAAACGTCGCAATAGGTGTTGCGATTTAGCGGCGTTTTTAGGATACAAACATCGCTAAAGGACCGATATATAAAAGCGGTTTTAGGTTACAAACGCCGCTAAATGTTTAGTATATTACGGCGTTTTTTTAACAAACGTCGCTAAATAACACATATTTTAACCAATTTAAAAATTATGTTCGATTACCCCAAATCTGTTATTTCAACCTGTTCCATTATCCAACAAACAAAACAACAATAACATCAAACTATATATCCATAACAAGCAACATCAAATCCAATATAATAAAAAAAAGTTTTCATTAACGTAATATAAGTTCAGTTAAACACGGTTCAATAACATTAACAGAATGCTCATAACATAAATGAGACTACGAAGGTGGATTCTGAGGTTGCGTTTTCTGTATCATCAGCATCATATCATTGAGTCGTTTTTCAAATTCTTCACATCTCTGCTGATATGATGCTTCTCTTTGTGCTGCCACTGCTTCTCTCTGTACTGCCGCTGCTTCTCTCTCCGCTTCTGCTGCTACTCTAGCTGCTTCCATTGCTGCTCTCTCTGCTTCCCTTCATTTTCCGCTTTCAAGTTAGCCATTTGTTGATCCATCTCAGCCAACTAAATACTTACACATATGTTTCATCGAAATGTGGCATTTACATCTAAACAGACTCATGTTTCATTGTTACCGAGAGAGGCATTAAGAACTTAGAACGAAATATAAACCCAATTAACCCATTAGCGAAAGGTTGAAGAAATAAAGAAAAAGAATAACACAAAAGGACAACCGACTTAAGTCGTAGTCAACAATTTCTCAGTGAAATGCATATTATATCTCAGTGATTAATTATGATT
Organism: Hibiscus syriacus; assembly: GCF_006381635.1. Lineage (NCBI taxonomy): Eukaryota > Viridiplantae > Streptophyta > Magnoliopsida > Malvales > Malvaceae > Hibiscus > Hibiscus syriacus. The sequence goes on along the minus strand of NW_024063145.1, from coordinate 684,446 downwards.
GTTAGAAGTTAGAATTCCAAGGACAACCCACTTAAGTCCTAGTCAACTATGCGACACCAAGAATAATTTAATACACTTGACTTGACAATCTTAAAGCAACGTAAAAATACTTTACTTAATGAGTATCATGGACAAACCTGGAAAATGTTTATTATGATGCTATTTCGATGAACCAGAACCAGAAATGTTTGGTGATCCACAACTAACCTTACAGAGGCTTTCCTGAGAGAGCATAAATAGTTACATTTAAGCTTAATTCTAAAGTATGATAAGTCCAGAATTAAACATTGCATTAATGCGTATTTATTTATCATGAACTTGAGAATTCGAATCAGAACCACTTAATATATTAATCTGAATCAGAATAATATATGCATGTCACTAATACCTGTGCAACTCGATCAAACTCCAACATCAACAGTGATTTCCGAGGTTCAGGAACTTTCAGGAACAGGGTTTGCTTCAATTCTTAGATTTTATTTATTATTAAGTTCAAAATAGTACCTCAATAGATTCTTCTTGTGGTAGTGAGCTTAATGCTCGCTCAAATAATGCCCGGATGTTTCTGTCATCATTCAAACATGACTCAAAATCTGCATATCTGCACAAAAACAGAAATTTAGAAGTGTCTTTATTCATATTGTATGGAATTTATTGCAATGATAATAATGTGCCCCCTAGACTCCAGAACGTTAGTAGCATCTACATGGAAGAGAAAGCCAATCAATATGGCAATAAACATCCAACATTTCAAATCACACGATGGAATAATATTTTTTGGGAATAGCATTGATTAAAACAGCCGAAAGGGCATCGACAGAATAATATTGAATAAATTATTTTTTATATGTAATATCCAACAATATATTGATAATGATAATGAACATAATTTTAAATTTTAGTTAATTTAAACCGTGGCAATAGATTGTTTTTATATGTAATATCTATTCATAATTTTTTAGTTAATTGATAATGAACATACACCTACAAATAAATTATTCGAATTATAAATTTTAAAAGAAAAAGAAATTACTACTGAGATTGCTAAATAAATTCTAAAGACTCTTACTGAATAAATTCATTTTCTTTGTATTTGAGTGACATATCGAGTCTTAATTTAGAGAAAGTATTTGATATACATATTGTGTAACAAATAATTTATACAATATGTCTATTTTAATGTAACAAATAATTTATACAATAAATGTCTATTTTAATGCTAAACACTACAATATAAAACTTTAAATTCTAAAACCTAAAATTTAAACCTTAAACCCTAAAATCATAAACTCTAAATTTTAAATAGAATAAATGACACTAAAACATATAACATTGTGCAAACTACAATTTACACAATATAACACTTAAGTCCTATAGTTATCTGCCGCATTACTCCATAGCTCCCAAGGTACATGTCACTTACCAAGCTTTTATCCAAGTTTCAGGTTGGGGATTTAGACCCCCTCCACTCACGGCTGAATTCTTTGTACACAATTCACAACATATAATGAAACTGGCTTAACATGTTAAAGTGAGGCAAAGGTTTGATCTTCTTTCTTTGTTTTTAAAGAAACGCCATTCTGTTTATTTAATGATTTCAGTGATGTCATCAAATTTTTATCTGTACATTTCCTTTCAAAATTGTGTATACTCCTGTGGTTTTTTCATGCTAATAGTAACAATGTTTAGTAGCAACTTTTGCTGAACATTATACTTTTACTGCTGATGTTACTAATATCTCTGTTTTATTCTCTGTAACTTCATGTTTTTGTGAAGTTTTGAACTTGAAATATTGGAATTATTCTGTAATTTTTCAGTTGTTTTCTTATATTTGTAAAGTTTTTGAATTTACAGGAAACCTAATATGTTTTGAATGAGGGCAAGAATAATTATTATTTTTGAACAAATGCAGGTATTCAATCTCCTACTACAAAACTCAATTGTCATAAAATTTGAAACAAATAAAAATCAATCAACCCTTAATTCGGTCGACCGATGGTTCAAGGTTGACTAACCGTTTCGATTCTGAGGCTGCGCTGGTGGAGAAACTTTTGGTAGGACGCAAATTGGAGAAGGGTTGTCAAGGATGCAAGGTCAACGGCAACGTGAGGCTGCGCTGGTGGTGGTTGCGCTGGTGGAGAAGCTTGCGTTGTTGGAGAAGGTTGCGCTGGTAGAGAATGTTAGGAACAATATTCAGTAAATGGGTAGGAAAATTAGGGATTTAGAACGATGGGTATTAAATTGTTTAACTATTGCGGCGTTTGTATAAACAAATGCCGCTACTGTAGCATGTAATGGCTGCGCTTTTAACATAAATGTCGCGTTTGTACTTGTCAATACTGGCGTTTTTATACAAACACCACTATATATCAGGATATTGCGGTATTTCTAATAAAAATGCCGCAAAGGAACTACTCTATTGCTGTGTTTTTATGAAAACGCCACTAAGGAACTATTCTATTGCGGTGTTTTTTAAAAAACGCCACCTAATAACAACTCTATTGAGGCGTTTGTATCCAAAAACGCCACTAAAGTATAACTTTTTAGTGACATTTTTTACCAAACGCCACAAAATTAAGAGTATTTTATGGCGTTTTTGTAAAATCGCCACTAAAATATTATTCTTTACCGGCGTTTTTGGATACAAACTAATTTACATAACATTAGTTCATTTTACAACTAATCATTTTTGCTCTTCATCTACTAAATTCACTGATATATGTAGCTTTATATAAGTAACAACAACCATACATTTGAATTAAGACATAAGGTATGCATAAAAATGCTTAACAACATAATACATTACAATTTAGAAACATTAAAGCTTTGCATAAACAGTCTTCACCATATTGTTCAGTAGAATTTAGTTTTGGTCATTCGTGGGGAAAAGATGTAGGAAAACTGTTTTCCTTGTTTGACGACGCATCGTTAAGTTTTTCGTCCTTGTAAACTCTATATGGATCAAACCGTGCAATTGTGTTATAGTTCGTCGGTGAGAGGCCCAATTTGGTCGTCGGGACATACAAACGACGACGTCGCTTGGAATCGTTTGAGAGCTGTTGTTGTACCAGAGAAGAATCTTTGAGGGAAGAAGAGTTTAAATGATTTTAGGGTTCGAGTAAGAGAAAAAGAGGACTATATATTTAACATTTTGCGGCGTTTATACAAAAAAACGCCACTATTGATTACACTATTATGGCGTTTGTTAAAAAATGCCACTATTGATTAACACTATTGCGACATTTGTCTAAAAACGCCACTATTGATTAACACTATTGCGGCGTTTCTCTAAAAATGCCATTATTGATTAACACTATTGCGGCGTTTGTCTAAAAACACCACTATTGATTAACACTATTGTGGCGTTTGTCTAAAAACGCCACTATTGATTATCACTATTACGGCGTTTGAGGAATAAACGACACTATATGTGTAATATATTGCGACGTTTGTGGTATAAACGCCACTAATTTACCACTCTATTACGGCGTTTTGGCTCAATCGCTGCAAAATTTATATCTATTGCGGCGTTTATGGTACAAACGCCGTTAATTTACCACTCTATTGCGGCGTTTTGGCTAAATCGCCGCAAAATTTATACTCTATTGCGGCGTTTGTGGTATAAACACCGCTAATTTACCACCCTATTGCGACGTTTTTTGTAAAAACGCCGCTATATGTCAATTCTATTACAACATTTTTACTACAAACGCCGCTAAAGTATCAATTTTGTGGCCCTATGATTGTAAACGCTGTTATATGTTTAACTTTTGTGGCGTTTCCTTTCTAAACGCCGCTAAAAACGCCGCTACATATCAGTTTTGCTGTAGTCTCACATGGTATCAAGCCAAGAAAGTCCTGGGAAATCTAACTACATCATCGTCGGAGATCAGCTTAGGCTCCGACAATCACCCCACTAGCAGTCATGGTCACTTCCAATGAACAATATCCGAAAATGTTGGAATTCTTTTGCAGATATGGCTAAAAACCATAACTTGAGATCTTAGGTAATAAATTATGGATCTTCATACACCCCAGCTTGAGGGGGAAGTGTAGAAAGTTGCTGACAATTAGTAATTTTATTTTAATTAAAAATTTAATTTATTTATATTATACAATTATAATTAAGGGTATAGAATGCAAATGATCCCCTGACTATAGGATACTACTTTGTTCAGTCAATCGATTATTAAAAGTTATAAAATGGTCATTCACTATAAAATGTTACTTTGTTGAGCCTTTCAACTATTAAAAGTTACAAAATAGTCATCAGACTATTCATTACGTTCCAAACTCGTCATTTTTTGTTAACAAAAAATGGATAACATTCTGAGTTGAACGTTAACTTGTTGACTAGGATATGATAAAATTTGAACCAAAAATCTCAAACGACTATCATTTCTCAGTCATCATGTTAACGTCCAGCTTAAACAATCGCCAATTTTTTAAAGAAAAATGATGAGTCTAGATCATAATAAATAGTCGGGTGACCATTTTGTAACTTTTAATAGTAGAGGGACTCAACAAAGCAACACTCCACAATCAAAGGACCATTATGCAACTTTTAATAATCGAGGAGTTTAATAAAAAAATATCCTATAGTCGAGGACCATTTGCGTTCTTTACCCTAGAATTAATTTTCTTAAGAAATAAGATAAGGATTAGGAGATAAAAACATAGTAGAGCTCTAACTTGTAGTCCATAGCCTATAATTGTGTTTTCTGTTTTCCAAAGAGAATTTCAATTAGAAAATTTCTTTATTTTTTATTCTCTCAATTTCTCGCATGATCTATCTTTGTAGATAGATAGACAGACAGAATTTCCTTTTGGACCATGAGTTCACTTATTTGATTCTCCAGATCATATCCAGGTTACTCAAGATCATAAACAAGCATTTTCAGAGCTCTCCTCGTGGCCCAATTAAATAATCAAGTTATGCAGCAGAGTACCTTTTGTAGTTAAAATTTCATAATGTTCACCAATGGAAACATAAATCAATTATCAAGCCAAGAATTCTAGTTTAATGTGTAGTCATGTTAGGTATGGCTCATAATATCCAGTAAAGAGGACAGGAGATGGAGCGGAGTGAGCGAAGCGAACATCAACTGTCCTTACAAAGAAAGTCTCGTTGTGGGGTTACGAATTATGTGGGTTGGGGTGCGGGGGCGCAACCCCCGCGGTACGGTACATGGTGATTTTGTAATTATGTACCAGAGTTTTCTATTATAAATAGAGATGTAACCTAGACCTAAAACATCATTGAATAAAACTTCTAGCTCCGCCTAGGCACCGAGAACGTAAGCACATTGCCGAACCTCGTAAAATTCTCGTGTTCTTTTGTTTTTTTTACCCGTTTTCGTCAACAAGTCATATGATACTGGTAGAAGTCTTGTTTCTTTAGGAATCTTCTATCTTAAGAAAGGATAAACCTTGGCAAATGAAGGGCAAGAAGAGATATAAACCTTGGCTTCTTCCATCTCAGTGTTGGCATTGTCAAGTCCGTCCAACATAGATGAATCCTTGCTAACAACTAAAATGATAACCAACTCAGTCATACAAAGTCAGTGTTAAAAGGAAGAACGTACTGATTAAGGGAACATTACATACCAGGATCGGTGTTAGTTGCCCTTCAAGGTCAAGCAGGCCTTTGGCAAAAGCAGCTGCAGACATCTGTTAAATTATTTAATTTACAAACCTATTAATGATGTCAAACAGAAATGACAATAAGTTTATAGCAAATTAACAACTTGGTTCAGAAGTGAAGCAACAAGTAAAGATCAAAATATATACTGATTCATCTATGAGTTAAGGCATACCTGAACACGGCCCTCTTCAGAACTGTAAATTTTTAGATCATGACGGTATGTACTATGAAGGCGAAGAAGGCCAGTACCTTCACCTGTAATTTATATAAAATTCCATCTAGAAAAAAGTAACATACTTCTGAATTCATCACTATTTTATCTACCAAACAAATAACATAAATTTTAATAGTCAAGATTGAGTGGAGCAAATACCAAAAACATCAACGTATCTATAATGAGCTCATTCCTGCCATGCAAGGTGCAGACTACAAACAGTCATAGATAAAAGGTTCTAATGTTGGTAACCTGGATACACGTTATTTCGGAAATATCTGCCCAGTTCTTCAGCCTGCATGAAATTGAGACACAAATTATGGAAGAGAAATGAAAAGGGAAAGAAAACAAATGAAGCAATAGTTTGTTAGTTAAATTCAAAACCATGAACAAAATGAATTTCCGTCCTTCCAACGTTAGATGTCTTAAAAGTGAATATCCACTTTAATTTAATGAACCTTCTCATATAGACCTTTTCAATACTACCCTTACTTTTAATTCAAATTCAACCAATTTTCTAAATTTTATGGAATGGTTTGGTTTCTTAAGTGAGAAGTGATTCTCTCTATAAGCTACAGGGTAACTGAATAAGTACTTGAACTAGTAATGTAGGAAAACATGCAAGGGAGGTTCGTGTTATTACCTGCTTCCTCCCAGCATGTGTAAGGACACCTCCATATTTAAGAACCATCAGTGCTTCAAAAGGCCGTTCTTCTTCACATTCACCATTACTTTTTGGAACTTTAACCCACTTAAGAGGCTTTAATTGAACCTTTCTATAAATACCAGAAAAATGCCCTCCCTGAATAAAAAAACATGTAGAATGTGACAGCCGAACCAAATTAACATTTTTTTTGTAAAAGAAGGATATTATCTACATAAAGAAATGACAATTTATGATAGAGGAATGAGGAACCATCCTAAAAGGTATGATAAAATGAACGCAGCAAAGCTAGTAGACTGAAAAAGGAAGTCATTTCAAGATAAGATATATAACCTCCTCAAGTACTGCTTTAACTTGACGAAGCTTTTCAGCATGCTCAAGATCTTCTGCTTCACTATCACTTCCACGACCTGGTCTATATATCCCATAAATGATCAAAGATAAATCATTATTGATCTTTACATAATTTAAAAAATTCAAGTGATTATGTACTTTATAGAAAAAAATTAAAAATCATAAGCAGATATTGCAATGGGTAGTAAACACTGAACGCCCTCCTCCTACCCCCACCCCCACCCGGAAACACGAAAATAAAGAAGGAAGGCCTTCAAAGTTCTGTTAACTACCAGGGTTCAGCTCAATTTTTTCTTTTGATTTTCTTTGCTTCAGCTGTCAAAAGAAAATATTTCCTTTGCTTCAGCTGTCAAAAGAAAATATTTCCTTTTTTAAACTAACCAACGAATGTTAATTACTTTCTTAGCTTCTCACATTCAACTAAACCATAAAATAAATAGTCAGTGATGACAGGAAAATCATGAAGGGTTGGGCCTAAAACTACTGTGCCATTACAGTGTTAAGTCGAAGGAATGTATGATTATTTGGATCATATTTTATTAAATTATTCTTTTGATTATGTTATTTTTATCAAGATTAATTTTTAATATTAAATTATAAATATTTATATCAAAATCCATATACATATTTTATACTATATCAACAAATCTTATACTCTATCGAAATTTTTTGTGACAATAATAATTTTTTTTAATTTTTAATATATTAATTTTATTGCACATAATGTGTAATTTTATAATCTATCAAAGATTTATTGTTAATTATAATTTTTGTAAGAATTTAGAATTAAATTTTATTAACTTTATTTTAATATAATAATATTATTTTTACCCCCATAAAATTATAAACGGCTAATATATTAAATATTGAAAATATAAAATGGTTTTAGTTACCTAAATTTACTAGTTTCACTAAATCAAATTCTTTATGTATATTATTATTATTATTATTATTATTATTTAAAACAAAACACATAGAAAATGAACTGAGAAAATTCTACATGAAAATAACTCATTATTCCAGGAGCAATCTTATCTAAAATACTAAGAATTGTCAAACACTTAAAATTTGAAGTAAGACATTCCTACCATTTTAATTAAAAACACTATTATTGAAAATAAATTATTATCGTTCAAAAAAGATAATGATAAATTAAATATGAAAATAAAATTTTAAAAAATAATTATCTTTGTTATAATAATCATTTTCATAAATCAAATACGATGTTATAGATATAATCGAATACATGAGCTCTATTATGCCCTTTTAATGCCGCCATTATCTTGTCATCTACTATCTACTACCAGGCTGAATTTGTCTATGGCATCTGTCATGTTATAGTTGATTTTATAGTTTATAGTTAATTGTATCGTATGTTTTTAAATTGTAATCCTTATTTTAAATTAATTTTTAAACTTTTGAATATTTTATTTTTATCCTTAAATAATGAGTCTCATTTTAAATTAGTCCTTAAACTTTTGAATATTCTAATTAATCATTAAACATGACTCTTTTTTTTAAATTGATCCCCAAACTTTTGAATATTCTAATTTCATCCCAAATTCATTCAAACATGTAATTAGTTTCAACCATAGTTTAACCTAAATTTCATATTTTTCAAACATATAATAATATAAGATGTTCTTAAAGATTTTATTAACATGAGATGTGATTAGTATATACATATGGTTTGGAATAAATTAGAATGTTCAAAAAAGTTTGGGGACCAATTTAGAATGTATGTCAAAGTTTGAGGATGAAATTGAAATATTCAAAAGTTTGAGGACTAATTTAGAATCATAGTCATAGTTTAGGAATAAAACTAAAACAAGGACATGATTTAAAATAAGGGTCCTACTTTGAGAACATGATGTAATTAACTTATCATTTATATTTGGAACACAATAACGACAAACAAATGCTGAAATTTTGAAGAGAAAATCAAAACAAACACAATTAATTAATCTTATTTAACACTTAAGACAAGTAGACAACATCAACTTATAACATTTAATCCTCCACAACGTATCTATCCAAATGGAAGCAGTAACATGACAGATATCAGAAAATACTACAAACCACAACAAAATCGTAGCAAAACTAGCGGATAAAATTTCTCCAAAGGAACCGATAACTAAGCCGATGGTGTTGTTCAGTCACTGGGCTTGAGGTGGCCTTCATGGGCGAGCTTGAAAAGATGAGCCTGAGCTGCTGCGGCACTGTTCGAACTAAGTGCTGCAACGAAACTCTCCTTAACATGCTTCGTTGAGAATTGGAACCTTTTATTCACCATGGAGTTGATGAACGAGGTCGTCCCTTCTCGATAAAGTGCCCCGACTCCGTCGTTGCATGTGTTCCAGAGTGCTTGGGTCAAGCTCATGGTTGTAACAGTAAATGAAGATGATACTAGGTATGGTAAATTGAAAGAGGGAAGAGAGAATCAAAGCAGCAGAAAGAAGACACTGTTTGCAGAACTTTACTGAATATAAGAAACGAATACAAAGTTCATAAAATACAAAAAGAATACTTCTCATTGGGTCATGAATAGTGGACAGACCCACTATATATAATACAGGGCTTAACTAACTGGCCCAACTAACATACTTCAGTTATAACAACTTAACCAGAAACATTTATGTTAAAGTATAATAGGGAAATGAAAAAAATAATTCTGATATATTCAATAATACAATAACTTCCAATCTGTTCATCTATTTATACAACCTTTCAAACTAACCACCTAACTAACTCAAAACTGCTTCTAACTAATTTATAACAGAAAAACTGATTACAAACTCAACACTCCCCCTCAAGTTGGATGTTGAAAAACATTTTCAACTCCTAACTTGGATAACAAATAACTATGCTGCTGACTTCCCAAAGCCTTGGTCATGATGTCTGCAAGCTGCTCGTGTGTTGAAACATGTTCTGTTTGAATCATCCCTTCCTGTATTTTCTCTCGCACGAAATGACAGTCGATTTCAATGTGTTTTGTCCTTTCGTGATACACATGATTAGCAACTATTTGAAGTGCAGCTCTATTGTCACAGTAAAGTTTTGCAGGTTTCCAGCCCTTCATGCTAAGCTCTGCAAGTAACCCTTGCAACCATACCAGCTCTGAAGTGACAACTGCCATAGCTCTATACTCAGCTTCTGCTGAAGATCTAGCCACAACATTTTGTTTCTTTGATTTCCATGAAACCATTGAATCACCAATCTTAATGCAAAAACCAGTCACAGATTTTATTGTCATTGGACATGATCCCCAATCTGAGTCACAATAGGCTAAAATTTGACAACTTGAAGAAGACTTCAGCAAGATTCCCTTTCATGGTTCTTCCTTGACATACTTAACTACCCTTAAGGCTGACTCCTTATGAGATCTCTTAGGTTGCTGCATGAACTGACTGAGTAGATTAACTGCATATGTAATATCAGGTCTTGTATATGTCAAGTAAATCAGCCTCCTAATAAGTCTTTGATAAACTGATTTTTCAACTAGATTGTGTTCATCTTCATTATTTTGCTGCACAATCTTGTCATAATCCAAAGTAGTCAACTTCAGATTCTGCTCTAGAGGAGTAACAACAGACTTTGCTTCCTCCAAACCAGTATCTTTGATTAACTGGAGTGCATACTTCCTTTGATTCAAAAGTATGCCTTCCCTTGACCTCAATACCTCTATTCCCAAGAAATACTTCAGCTCCCCCAAATCCTTCATTTTAAAATGGCTATTCAACATTTGCTTTAATTCAGCAATCAATTCACTACTATAACCTGTGATTACCAAATCATCAACATAGACTAATAACAAGGCCATTTTACCTTGTTGCTTCTTGATAAACAATGAGTAATCATATTTGCTCTGAACATAGCCAGTTGAAACCAATGCTTCTGTCAATTTTAGATTCCACTGCCTAGAAGCTTGCTTAAGGCCATACAATGATTTTTGCAGTCTACACACAATCCTCTCCCCCTGACTGCAAAAACCCTCAGGCAGTTGCATATAAACTTCCTCAGAAAGGTCACCTTGCAAAAAGGCATTGAAGACATCCATTTGCAATAATGGCCAATGGAAGATGGAGGTAAGTGCAAAAATGGTTTGAATAGTAACCAATTTAACCACAGGAGAAAATGTTTCAACAAAATCAATTCCCTCCTGTTGATTGTAACCTTTAACAACCAAGCGAGCTTTATATCTCTCAACCTCACCTGATGCTTTGTACTTAACTCTATAAACCCACTTACATCCAATAGGAATTTTTCCTGGTGGTAATGGAACAAGAGACCAAGTTCTATTAGACTCCAATGCATGTATTTCCTCTTTCATTGCTTGAACCCAAAGTGGATTTTGAACAGCCTTAGAATAAGATTGAGGATCAGAAATTTGAGAAATAGAAGACAAAAACACTTGAGTATGAATAGGCAGGTGAGAATAAGAAGACTGACAAGAGCAAACAAAATTATTCAACCAAGTAGGAGGCTTAGATACTCGAGGGTTTCCTAGAAGGAACAGGTGCACTTATTGAAGTAGAAGACTGAACTGGAATTTGAGAATGATGCTCATTAGTAGTAGTATTATTAGGAAGGGAGCTAGAATATTGAGGACTTGGAGAATTTAGAACCAAGAAATCATCATCAGAAACAAATGTAGTGGATGGGAAAAAAATTGGATCAGAATCATAAAATAAAGAAGATTGGTGAAAGGGAAACTGATTTTCATGAAACTTAATATCCCTACTAATGAAGAATTTTTTAGAATCAAGGTTGAACAACAAATAACCTTTTTGGGTTGGAGAATATCCTAAAAAGACAGAAACAAAGAGTCTAACATCAAACTTATCATGAGAAGTAAGATTTGTTGCAAAACAGAGACACCCAAACACTCGAAAATGATCATAAGAAGGAGGTTTATGGTATAGTAGTTCAAAAGGAGTTTTCCAAGACAAAACCGAAGAAGGTAACCTATTGATAATATAACAAGCAGCTAACACACATTCTCCCCAAAATTTAAAAGGAACTCGAGACTAAAAACGAAGGGCCCAAGCAACCTCTAAAAGGTGCCTATGTTTACGTTCTGCAACCCCATTCTGTTGAGGAGTACGTACACAAGAACTTTGATGAATAATTCCCAAGGATGCAAACAAGGGAGAACACTCAGAGTTAAAGAATTCACGACCATTATCACTACGAACAATAATTTTAATTGAGACAGAAAATTGATTCTGAACCATTAGAATAAATATTCTAAGACAGGAAACAACATCATTCTTAAGCTTCAATAAGTACACCCAAGACATCCTAGTGTAGTCATCGACAATAGTTAAGAAAAAACGTTGACCAACATGAGTAGAAATTCGATAAGGCCCCCATAAATCAATATGAATCAATGCAAAAGGAGTAGTGGTCCTAGAATTGCTGACTGGAAATGGAAGCCTAGATTGTCTAGCTAAAGGACAGACATAACAAGTTTGAACAGATTCATGATGCAAATTCATATTATGAAACATAGGTAATTTTTTTAATTGAGAAGCTGGAACATGTCCTAAACGAGCATGCCAAAGATTTTTTTTATTTGCATCAACAAACTTACAAGTATTGAGAAAAGTTTCAGAACTAACAAAAGGATTACATGCATCAACAGAATGATTTAAGGCAGAAACAGAAAAAACAGAATCTGCAGGAAACCTGAGCATGTAAAGACCTCTATATTCTTTACCAATCACCCTCATCATGCCATTGCAAAGATCCTGAAATATGCAAAGATCAGGATAGAACAAAACAACATAGTTTAACTCATAAGCCAGTTTTGAAACATAAATAAGGTTGTGAGTAAAGTGAGGTACATGAAGAACATTAGACAATTGAAGACCATTTGGTAACCTAACAGAACCTATATGTGAGACAATAAGGGATTTACCATTAGGTAGCTGAATATATTTAGGAGTGGATGTACAGGGCAAAGGATTAAGCATGCATTTAAAATCTGATAAAATATGGTCAGTTGCTCCAGAATCCAGAATCCAGAATCCACTCAATTGAATTATAAGTAAGAGAACAGAATGTACCTGCCAGATTTATAGAGGAATCTGGACTAGAACTCTGAGCTGAAGTTTGATTCAGAAGCCCCAGAAGCTGCTGATACTGTTCATTTGTAAAAATTGGTGGAGCTGGATTAAGCACCTCATGATCAGAGGGAGTCACCATGGCAGCTTGGGAAACCTTCTTCTTGTTGAATTTAAAGTCAGGAGGAAAGCCAATAAGGCGATAACAATTCTCCTTTTTATGACCCTTCACTTTACAGTGATCACATATTCCAGTAAACCATCGACGATTACCAGAAGCATTGGAATACAACGCTGTAGAATCCATGAGAGAAACAACGCCAGACAGCTGAAGGCGATGGGATTCTTCCTGACTTATCATGGAATAGGCATTGTTGACTGAAGGTAAGGGCTGCATCAACAGCAACTAACTGCGAATGGCAGTGTATAAGTCATTTAACCCCATAAGAAACTGAAACAGCCTCTGTTGAGAAACATGGCTTGAATTGAACCGAGCATTCTCGCAGCTACAGCTCGATTAAGGAACTAGTGCATCGTACTCATCCCACAGAAGTTTCAAACGCGAGAAATATGCAGAAATGGAGAGCTTGCCTTGGACCATCGTCGTAATCTCCCGATGAAGGAAGAAAATGCGAGAACCGTCGACCTTATCAAAACGCTTCTTGAGATTGGCCCAAACAAACGCAGCACTGGAAGCAAAAACAATTCCAGTAGACAATTCTTTGCTCACGGAATTGATGATCCATGATAGCACCAGGGCATTACATCTGTCCCACTGAGCTTGAAGAGGAGACTGGAAATCGTCGCGGCAATCGACGAATCCTAACTTGTTCTTGGCGAGGAGTGCGATTCTCATTGAACGATTCCAGACAGTGTAGTTGTCTGGTCCAGACAACTGATGAGAGATTAAAACCGTACCCGGAGTATCCGAGGGATGGAGATACAATGGGTGGTTGAAATCGACGAGCACAGAGTCGGTCATCGAAGCCGTTGCATATGGCATTCTCGACAGATGCGGCGGTGATGAAAGAGCTTCAGGAAAGAGGAAAGAAAGAAAACGAGAAAAGGCCGAGAAAGAGGAAAAGCCCAGGGAATTGGACTAGTCTGATACCATGTTAAAGTATAATAGGGAAATGAAAAAAATAATTCTGATATATTCAATAATACAATAACTTCCAATTTGTTCATCTATTTATACAACCTTTCAAACTAACCACCTAACTAACTCAAAACTGCTTCTAACTAATTTATAACAGAAAAACTGATTACAAACTCAACAATTTACAGCTAATCAACTGTAGTCAGCTGCATTATTATACTATAACAGGTTGAACCAAACCCGGGATGCTGGTCAAACCGAATGCGCTGCCCCACCAACCCAACACGTTCTATATAAGTGTCGGGTGGCTCATCCAGAAGCTAAAAAAGAAACAAAACATGAGTCGGCTGTAAGTTCATCTACAAATAGTGCATGTCACACGCTACCGGGTTGGGAGAGTTACATATTTTGTAAAACAAGTCATGATTTTATTTTTAAGAGCGTTTGGAAGATATATTTTTCAAATAAAATCTCACTAGTATAGAGTTATTTTGAGACATTATCTGAATTCTTTTTATTTTGTGAAAAATAGGAGTCCCATTTTAAAAAGTAACATATGATATCTACATTTTTCGTGACGAGCCTCTATGAGTATGATAACTTCATAATGAAAGGCAATGCGTGGTGGAAGTTACAACGACTTACTCGCATGTACCGCCAGATGTTGACTTCCTGGATCATTAATGGGAGTGGATGGCGGGCTTAAGGTTGCAGCAGGGAGGAGGGGAGTGGTAATTATTATATCCGCCATGTGAAGGTGAATGTGACGGTTTTGACGGAGTCGAATCTTCATGAGGCGTTGACGGCGTCGGTGTTGGGTGGTAACCACCACCGCTTCTATGTGATGATGTTTCATGAGTTGGAGGTGAGCCACCGTGTGAGCCTGCAGTTAGACTTAGAATTTAACGTGTATAATACCTCGGGTATTTCAATCGTAAATGTGAGAGGTAAAAGAGAGTGAAACCTGAGGAGACAGTCCCAGTGTGGGGATCTGGTGCCGGAAAGAAAAAGTTATCCTGCTGTTCAAAGCCATTAGTGGACATTATTGGAACCACCAAGTCCTGGCAAAGAAAGCCAGTTACCAAAATCCAGATGGTCCAACAAACCACCCTGCTTCTTTCCCTCTCCATCTCTCAGTCTGTTATACAAGCACAAGAAGAAAGAATGGAGATAGGAAGGTGAGTGCATGGGTTAAATAGAATGACGGGGTGAATATAAATATATAATGGATTTTGTCAAGCTCAAGTGAATAGGAGCAGGTGAAGCAGCACGAGGTCAGTTGATGCCACAAACTGCGTTTAAATGTACTATATTAATACCATAAATTCAAGTGATATCTTGGATTTAGGGTTATGGTGATTAAGATACTGAATGGTGTTTAATTTTAGAGTTTTGGCTTTTTCTTTTATATCCCAAGTGGTTTGCATGTCATGGAATAACAACTTAGGATCTGAAGTTTAAAATTTGAAGATGATTTTAAATATAAAAGAATATTATTATTTACACACAAATACATGAAATGTTAAAGAAGATTTCAATTGAAAAAAGACGAAAAAAATACAAATTATAAAAATCGACGATTATGATTTCGGGTTGCAAGATACTAAAAGACAGAGGGAGCACCCTCAGCGATTGCTCTTGGTCTATTTTTTCATCTTTGTAATTGGGGTCTTTATTTTTTCATCTTTATTAGTAGGTCCTTAAATTTTTTAAATCTGATTTTTTACCTTTATTATTGAGGTCCTAATATTACTCAATCTCATTTCTTATCTTTATAATTGAAGTCTCTAATTTTTTCAATCCCTTTTTTACCTATATAATGAGACCCCTAATTTTATAATAATTGAGACTTTTAAGTTTTTTCAATCTCACTTTCTACCTTTTCAATTGAGCCCCCTAAGTTTTTTTAATCTCACTTTCTAACTTTCTAATTGAGGCCCCTAAGTTTTTTCGATCTCAATTATACCTTTATAATTGAGCCCCCCATTTTTTTCAATCTCGATTTCTACCTTTATAATTAAGGCCTCTATTTTTTTACAATTTCAAAAAATTCTCAATTTCTCATCCCTTTATCCATCTGTCTCGTTAATTCATTTAATTTTGAATTAAATCTAATCATATTTGTATATTTTTTTTTACAAATCATATTTTTTTTTTCAATTTTCCAAATATTCTTTAATTATTCCTTCAGTTTTTTTTATCTCAATTTCTACCTTTATAATTGAGGTCCTATTTGTTTTTTTACAAATCTTATTTTTTTCAGCCATTGGTTAATTTAAATCAATTAATTAATTGAATTAATTAAAAATATTTAATATTTAATAAGGTGAACTACACAAATGGCCGTTAATGTTTCAGTAAGTTTTTATTTTTTTATTGAAGTCTTAAAAATAACGATCTGGTCACTAATGTTGTCGATTTGTAATAAAATAACCACTAACGTTATCGATTTGTAATAAAATAACCACTAACGTTATCGATTTATAACAAAATGGTCACTCCACTATTATCTATGTTAAATTGATGATGTGTCAATGTTAAAAAATGGTAAATATTTAGTTTTATCCACAAACTACTGTTAAAATATCAAATAGGTCATCTAATAATGATTTTATATCTAATTTACTCCAATAATATTCTAATTTCAAATTTTCAGTGAGAGCGACTGCGCACCCGTCTCCCTTGTTCCATCATTGATCGTAAACTCCCACCATAACAATGATACCTTGTAGTCCACCTCTTACTTCTTTGGGTATTTTTTTTCCTTCCAAAAATGAATTAAGCTTCATGTCCTAATACTTATTAAATATTTAGCATTAAGAGAAAAAGTTACTCTTTTTGTTCCATTAAAACTGTTAATTGTTAACTTTTTTGGTCAATTTTTTTAATTTGACTCATTTTTATTTAAAATTTATTATTGATAAAAATATAATATATATATATATATTAAAAATCTTCAATCATATAATTTTTAAGTATATATTTTATAAAATTTAATTGTTTAAAATATTTAAAATAATTATGATCAAAGTTTAAGAATTTTAACTTTTAAAAAGTTAATTTTAGACAAATTTAATGAGCAGCGATAGCATTATTTTTCTAATATACCATAATAAAGAACATACTTTTAACTCGCGACTTTTATTTTAAAATTCAATGAAACAATATATAGTTTATTGATTTTCTTCATAAAATTTTACGTTCAAATCAATTATATGAAGTTATATTTTTATGCGTTAAATCTAAGGAATCTTTTAATTATTTTATTAATATATCATAACGAAAGAATCTAGTTTTAATTCATTATTTTTTAATTTTTTTTAAAAACATATATTATTTATTTACTTTCTATAAAATTTTATCTTTGGATTGATTATACAAAAATTAAGTTTTTATGTGTAACATATCGAAACAAATTAATAACATAAAACATACAAATTCAATTCACACATGATGTTTTTAAGTTAAATGTGTATGGTAGAAAAAAAGTATCAATAAAATAAAAAAAATTCATTTTTTGTATAGGGATGATACGTTATTGATTTATATTTAATAAAACACATGAAATCAATTTAAACAATGGCTTAAATATACAAAAGGTGTCCAACCTATGTCCCTTTCTCTAGTTTAGTGCCTAACGATTATTTCATTCTAATTTGGTGCATAACGTTTCGTTCCGTTACTCATTTAGGTGCTCGAACCGTCAACAACGTTAATTTAACCATTAAGTGACATGTGTCACAACATGGTAATTTAAAAAAAAATTAAAATAAAAAATTTTAAAATAAAATTTTAAAATATATATATATATATATTTGAATTTTTTTTTGAAATAAATCCAAAACTTTGAAAATCTTTATTTCAACCCCTAAACCTACGCCGGCCCGCCTTTTGCCGTCGACGAAGCTCCACCCGACCTCCCCTCCCTTCGGTGACCAAAACCCCCCATAAAATTGTGACCGATTGACGATCGATTGATGACAAATCAACGTTTTATACCCCGAGAACCCTAGGATGAAAATCGCAATCCCACACGATTCCGAGGACCGATTGACTGTCGATCAATCACGATTTCATGGTGGTTTTGGTCGTTGAGGAGAGGTCGGGTGGAGCTTCGTGAACAGAAAAAAGGCGACGACCAATGTGGCTTTAGGGGTTGAAATGAAGGTTTTCAAAGTTTTAGGTTTATTTCAAAATTTTGTTTTCTTTATATATATATATATAATTTTAGTTTTTTAATTTTAAATAAATTTTTTAAAATTACCAGGTTGTGACATATGTCACTTAACGACCAATCTTAATAGTCCGTCACGGCTTGACCCATTTTGAGTAATGAACGTTAGACACCAAACTAGAATAAAATAAATATTGTCACTAAACTGAAAATGGGCATAAATTGGACAACTTTTGTATATTTAAGCATTAAACAATTTATTATAACTTCTTAAGCTATAATTGTTTTTCGAGTTTAGTAATTAAAAGAAATAGTTTTTTTAGTTATATAATTAAATTATAAAAAATGATATACAGAAAATTTTATTTTAAGAAAAATAATTATAATAGAAAAAGAAACAATATGTATGCCCAGCCATAATCATAACTATAACAGAGCTCTAACCTTTGCTTATCGTTCTTCTTGTTGATCTTCCAGTTCCACCAGCCCTCATTCTTTAGGAATGCTTCCTAAGGCAACGATCTACCACAACCGCCACCACAAAAACGGCAGCAACCATTCCGGCCGCCACGATCGGCACATTCAACCCTTTGTCTTCACAACCAATATCCTTAACCTTTCCACGGAGAGCAGCTTCGATTGTCTTCTTGTCCACCGTATCTTTGAATGCCAACATTTTTTTCTCCAACCCCAACACCTTCTCCTCGCATTGTCGTTTCACTTGCTTGCTTCTTTTCAACTCATCGTTGGTTTTAGCCACCTCGTCTTCAAGGTCCTCGATTTTCTTCTTTAATTCATTGATCCTCTCCTCCATTTCATCTTGGAGCCGAGTTTTCTTTCCCCTCTCCTCCTTTACCCTCGCTTCTAGAAGCTCTATCTTCATCTCCAGTTCTCTCCCTCTCTTCTCGGCCTTCACTTTATCCTTTATCAGATCGGCGATTTCGGAGCGCAATCTTTCGATCACCGACGCTTTCTCCTTCAATCCGTTCTTCAACTCGATCACCTCCTGCTTCGCCTCTCCTACTTCGCGCATCGACGTTATGAGATCGTGTTGGAGCCTCGTGACTTCGATCTCGAGGTCGGCCGATCTCGTCGCGATCGATTCCAGGAAACTCGTATCTTCATCCCAGTCGTTTATGTCCTGTCTCATCTCTTCTTCCCTGCCGTGCAGATGATCCACTTCTTGATTCAGTTTATTCATCTTCTCCTTCATTCTTTTGTTTTCGTGGGTCAATTTCAGCTTCTCGCTCTTAAGCGCTTCGATTTTATTAAGCAGCTCGGATATTTTGCCTTCGCCGGTGTCGTTCAACTCCTCCGTCGTCTCCATCTCGCCGTTGACGGTTTCCGAATTCGCCATTGTCGTTCTACGTGTATTTTTTGATGTTTAGAGAATTTGTTTAGAAAGCATGTAAATTTTATAAAATAAAAATTAAAAAGAGAACAATGTAAATATAAGTCCTAAGTTATATAAGATAAATTATTTACATGTAATTATTGTTAACATAACTACAGCACGAATTAATGATACAAATTCTATATGTATTGATAATTTTATTTTATTATTTGGAGAAAATATCTAATATTAGTTTTTTTTAAGTAGTAAAATGATCCATCGAGTAAATTGCTCCGATAGGATAGCACTGAGAACTTCAAAATCTTAATATGCTCCGATGTATTAGCATTGAAAATTTCAAATTCTACTGATTTTTCATTCACATATGCCAGACAATCAAATATCATTTAAAAATTAATATAACAAATTTAAATGTTAAAATTAAAATAATAAATTAAAATAAAAATTATTTTAAATGAATTTATATTTTATTAATAAATAATATAAATATAATTTTTAAAATAATTTAATATTAATTTTACAATGAATTAATTATCTATTTTTATAATTAATTAATTAATTTTTTATTCTTAAATAAAGAGAGAAAATATTTTAATTAAAATTCAAGCTAAATATTGATTTGACTAAAAATATAGTAATTATATAGTTTGTTTTTTTAGATAAGTATTAAATTCTTTTAACATAATTTTAAGATGGCGACATCTTTTAAATTAAATACTAATTTTAGTGAAAATATTAAATTTATGAATAGAACATATTTTGTTAGACAACATGTTAATTCGAACAACAAAATAATGATAAATATATGTGGATATTATTATTCAATGTAATGAAGTAAAATAAGAACATAATTAAAATTAAAGAATAAATTTGTTTACTCATATGTAGACATTAAATTATATGGGTAAAGACGATGAGACATATTTACATTTGAAAGTAAAGAAAATATTTTTCTATTAATGCATAATATTATGTTTATCCATTAATGCAAAATATTCTCATCTTATGAATAAAGATAATAATTACCTAAAATAGTGTCTGAATTAAAGAGTCATTAAGTTCAATTTAGTTTCCCCTTTTAACCCCAATTAGAATTTTTATAAGATATGATCTTATTTGAAGGAAAAATCGGATTTGAGTTAAAATATCTATAAGTTCTTAGAAAGCTTCGATCGGTTTGAACATTTCATGTCGTTCACGTTGTGCAGGTACATCCTAACCTCATATTCATACTATTTTACACCCCATAAGCCTACACATGAGGCGCAGTCTAATCTTTCACATCTTACAACACCCAAGTTGATTCATTTATATAAAAATATCCCATAATTGGTATCCCATCAATGTGAGATATAAACTTTCTATTTTCCTGAATAGAATTCACAAGTAACTTACTTTGAGCAGCAATTTATCATCCTTCACTCAATCATTTTGAGAATATGATATACCATAGTAAGGTCTCATGAAGTAGAATATGAAACCATGATTTTATGATTTGAACCTTTATCCCATTAAAAATATGTCTCAAAGTTTACAAAAATCTATTTTTAACACTCTACCAATGAATAAAATTGATGATTAAATAAAAATCATTAACTCAATGTGGTGATAGAATCTATGATCGATAATTCCATGGGATAGGTAGGTATCCACCATTGAACTTTCCCTTTGTAAAAGTATGTTTACATTATTGGTTACCCAAAAGACATGATGTTCTTGAATTATTTTATCGTTTGCATAAATGATGACATACTTCACACAACTACCTCTTTGACAAGATTTTTAATTCTCGTGGTTATGTCCATATAGTTATGGACATCTCTTGGTTCTGCAAGAACTTATAGAATCATGCCCCACTAGTCTCCTTGAAGTGGTTCCACTTCACTCTTGTATAAGTCACTTATGTTGTTTAACTCTCCGAAACACACAATAATCATTAAAAGTATTGTTTAACCTTTTTCATTTTTAATAATTATTTTTCATCATAAGAATAGACTTGAGATAGGAATCCCCACAGTGACCTCGTAAGGTTTGTGCAATTGGGTTGTCCCTTTGTACCTAAATCTTAGGATCTCTATTCAATTAGGTTTGGTTTTCCTTCACATAGCCTATTCTCTAAATTTGTTTAGGACAACAAACTCAGATTTCATTATGGGTCTAGTTATAATAGTTTTTCTTGAGGATTTTTATGGCCAACTCCTCCTAAGGTGAAAACATATCTATGCATCTTGAATATCAAATATCCAACTAACATAGAAGAATCCTTCTAACACAATAAGATATATGAAATAATATAGTATGTAATCTCGCATCATAATTATTTTCTAATGAATTTTCAATGGAATACTTGTGAATCTACTTAAAGTGCTCATATTGAAGGCAATATCAAACTTATGATATTCCACTTGGTTAGCACTTTCACCTTTTTTTTATATATAATGTTGGCTTGTATTCATTGAATTTCTGGCTATACCGGAATCATCTTTGTTAAAATTTTCAAAAATCTTGTTCACATAATGTAACTAAGTTAATATGAGATCTTCATATGACCTATTAATTTGGATGCATAATCGTCTCATCTAGTCTCATATATTTCATATGAAATCTTAAGTTTAACGTGTCTTTGACACATTTTACCATTTCATTGTTTATTCCAACAATGAGTATGTCATCAACATATAAACATAAGATTATATATCAAATATTAGTAATTTTGACATAGACACATTTGTCACACTCATTAATCTTAAAGTCATTTGTCATATGATATTATCAAAATTTTCATGTCATTGCTTAGGTATTTTTTTAAGTCCATGTAAAGACTTTACCAATCTAAAAACTTCTCTTTCTTGACATGAGACTACATGATCCTCAAGTTGTTCTATGTATATCTCTTCATTAAGATTCCATTTATGAAAGTTGTTTTAATATCCATTTAATGTATTTAAAGATTTCAAAAAAAGAGTCAGTTGTGAGTATCAATCTTTCAGAGGTTATTCTTGATATTGAAGAAAAAATATTAAAGTAGTCAATGTCTTGCTTTTGTTGATAACCTTTTATAACTAGTCTTGCCTTGTCAATTATTCCATATGCTTTCATTTTCTGTTTGAAAATCCACCAATAATTTAATGGTCGCTTATGATAGTTTCTTTCCATAATAAGCTTTCAGATGAATGTAATACATCATTATATGTTTGAGGTTTAGCCTCTAGTATATAAGTTAAAAATTTTGAATTAAATAATTTTTCCACCTTTTCCCATTTATTTGCTCAGATTTAAAAGTTCTTTTCATTGAACATTTTCACCTCTTTTTTATCATCAAGAATATCTTCATCGATAGTTTTAAAGTTCGTTTTGTTGAACTTGGATCAATTTCCCTAATTTTATTAGAGAATATATTTTCAAAGAATGACACGTTCTTTGATTCTAATATCACGAATCTCAGGATTATTTGATTTGTACACAAGAAATTGATATGTGTTGTTATGTTATACATAGCCAATGAAAATACAATCCACTTTTTTAAGAATTATTTTCATTTGTTTCGATAATTAGGCCATTACCTTTGCAAGACACTACCACACTTTCAAATAGTAGTAGGAATGTTTTCTACCATTTCATAACTCATATGATGTCTTATCATTTTTCTTACAACGCATCTTATTGAACACTAATTAGATGATAGAACATCTTCCCCACATGTTCTACGACAACCCACAACTTTCTAGCATTGAGATTCATTATTTCCTTTAAGGTTCAATTATTCCACTTTGCTATTCAATTTGATTGAAAAAAGTATGATGATGTCATTTCATGAATAAAATCATGTTGTACATAATATTCACCAAGTGGTTATATGTATTCACATCCATGATCACTTCTCATCATCTTTTTCATTTTATCAAGTTTGTTTTCAACTTCCTGTTTATAGAGAATGAATTGCTCTATACTCGCGTTTTTTTTCTCTAAAGTAAATATATATAGCAATAACTTATGATATTATCAATGAAGGAAATAAACTATTTTTATTCACTCTCATCTTTTTGTGATGCTATTATGAAATTTAAGTAACGTTCAACATCTTCTATTTTGTTTTCATTGTCTAATGCCATCCATTTCTTTAGTCGTATTATGGATACTATACACTTTATTGAGTAAATCCGATAGTTCATTCAAGATGTGGCTCTTATATAAAAAGTTAAAATACTCTAAAGCTTCAACATTAGTAAACACAATAATAGTATCTACCTCATCCTATTTAATAATATAAAGATCATCTTATATTTTTCTATATTCAACATGATCAAATAGAACAACATTTTATGTTGACATGTCTTAAAATTTTGTCCATAGAATTTCAAACTTATTGTTGTGGCTCATGATTACCGGTACCATTAAATTTGATTTGTAACCTAAGTGGGAGCTAATGTTCAAAATTATGAGTTAGGTGAATAAATATGATTTACCCATTATTTCTTCTAAGACAAGAAGCTATAATAATAATTGTTGCAATTACAAAATTTATCTACACCCAATACTTAAGTCTAGATCAAAACCAAATTTACCCACACAAACCAAATAAGCCATACAACCTAAAGCCCGAAACAGTTAATCCATCTTTTTTTTAAATTACAAAATTCTAGCAGTCTCTCCTAACCCTAGTCGTTGTTAACAAAGTCCTTCTCCTACAAAGACTGTTAGAGTATGCCCAAAGACCAATCATATGATGATTGTAATAATACTTTTATTTACCGATTTTATTGAACAAAGGCATTGCCGCTATTATTTTCAGTTATATATATGTGTTTAACATAAAATGGAAGATAATAAAGTCCATATAATGAAATAATTGTTATTATTAAAAGATCCCTAGTCAAGTATTATTATGGGCATGGACAATAATAATACGCTTAAGACTAAATAGAGATGTCAAAATTGATACATGGTTATATTATTAGAGAACAATGTATTGGATTGACCCACCATGAGCATATGTCTTGGATTATTATGTGACAGTCATAACATTGCTCATGGTGATGACTATATGTATGATCCTCAGACTTGAGATCAATACTATCCCAACATATATTGTTGTATGTTTTGATGCAGCTAAACAAGCTCTGTAACTGGTTGCTCTATAAAGACTGTTATTGAATATATCTCAATATATGTAGTGGGTGTGTATGATTAAGATATGATTTGTCCTTCCTACATAATAGGAACTATATCACATGCCACTTGATTGAGTAAGACTAGAAACGCATGGCCATGCTCGAATAAGTTGATATGAGATATCATAAACTATTTGTTAATTAAAGTTTACTCTAGATATCAAGAAACAATAGATGGGCTATATAAGTGTGACTATTCCAAGACTTGTGCCTATTCTAGATATAAAGGACATAAGGATGTAATACATAAAAGAGTTAATCACCAAGATGATATGTCGAATCATATTTTCTTGTAACTTAGGTGACAATGATATATTGCTAGATGTTACTCATTGTATGTAATATTAGAATTGTTCTAATAATTACTGCTAACGTTACAATAACCTACAGGGTCACACCCTATGATTGAAACGAGCAAAGATGTACAATTTGTTGTATGTTACTAAAATATATATCTAGAGTTAATTAAATATATTTTTTAATAATCCCGAATATTTAATTTCAATTCATTAAATATAGATTTAATTAATTTGAAATAATAAAATCCCTAATATGATTAGGGTAAATTGGATATAAAAGGATTATTAAATTCCAATTAATTAAATATAGATTTAATTAATTTGAAATAATAAAACCCTAATATGATTAGGGTAACTTGGCTATAAAAGGGCGTGTTAGGTCTAACAGCCGTTTTAGAACACACACACAAAACCTTCAATCATTTTTCTCTTAAAATGGTTTTGGGGAAGAAAATTATTGCTCTCAATCGGGTGAACTGAGTAGAGGTCGAGATGTGATTTCGTGGAGGCTTACGATTCGAACCGATCTACACCACCAGTATTCATTGTTGTCCTTGATGCTCTTTAAGGAACTCATTGTAAGTATTCGCATCCCTTCATCCCGATTTCAGTTTTTCGTACTTGGATCACTGGTAGGACTGTCGAGTTTTGTTTTCGCTGTGCCATGCGGTGCGCCGACGGTCCCAACAGTGGCATCATAGCCACTTGTACGATATAAATTTGGGTTAAATTTTTTGTTGATGTGATATGTATGAGATGCATGTTCTAGTTTTATCGATTTCGGTAAATATGTTGATATTATTATTCAAATCGATAACTGCAAAGATTAATATGTTAATTTGTTAATATATTTTTCAATCGATTTGTTGTTGGATGATCTGTGGGAGTACGATAGCAGATCGCGTTTGGAAGTGGAACAATGGTTGTTCTGATGCAGAAAACATTCGGGATTGAAAATCCCAAAAGCATGATTCTATTGATAATTGTTATCAAATTGTGAAGTTTTTCCATGGAAACAGAAGTACTGTAATGGTTATAGCCCCTTGACCCCTCATCAACAGTACATATTGAAGGCCCATATTAAAATTTTTTTTTGAACAAAGGTGTAAGAACGTGTATATATATATATGATATGTTTGTTTTGCACGGTGTTTGACATGAATGGTTATAGCCCTTGTTCACTTTATAATGGTTTAATTTGAAATACGGTCTGCGAGCCGTGCCTTTCTATATCTCTTTTGTATTTCTCTTCTCATCTTACTCCCTTGTATGTAAAACGAGTTTCTTTTAAAATTGTAAACCTATGAAGATTCACAAGGAGAAGAAGAATGGCGAGAAGATGCCTAGAGAGTAGTCTTAGGCTTTAGGGTTCTTGGTTCCCCCATTAGCTTGGGATAAGCCACCTTAGTCATTATTTTAGGCTATAATCATTGCATCTTATTTATTGCTATATTTGTTATGTATGCAATGAATCAAATGATAAAATAAGAATAAATATTGATGAGATCAATAAAGGCCTAATATTAAAACGAACAATGATGAGATAATTATGCAAATCCCTCTTTATAACCTAAGTTAACTTAATTGTCCAATATTTACCCTCGTTAAGGCTTTGATCAATATTGTGTGGGCTTTGCCAAAGCATTGGCACATAAATCTATCTTGGTTAAACGCGAAGAATAAACAAGTGATATTCACCGGTTGAAATATTGGTAATAACTTAGCTAGGTTATTCTAATAGGATTAGAAACCTAGAGGTTAAATATTTGGATAAGTCATGAGATGACTTGAACAAAAGTTGTTCACCAAAATGAGGAGTTACATGAGATGTAATTAGTCAAGTGTTACTTACCTAAATAATCACTATCCTAAAAGAAAAACCAAAGCTAATTTAGGAAATTGATGTATTATGGATCCTCACCCACTAGAAAAATTTTTGTTGAATTTTTATGAAATTAAAACAAAGAGGGTTTTTAATTTTGAATAAAATAGTGGGAGTAATTTGTAAATAAAGTCATATTTATTTATTTTAATTCGATAAATTTACTTACTTTAATATTTCCATTGTTGTAGATTTAATGGCAAACAACATTTTATCACTGCGATCACTCCTTGAGAATGATAAACTTACTGGCATAAACTTCCTTGACTGGTTTCGTAATTTGAGAATTGTTCTCAAACAGGAAAGGGAGAAATATGTCATTGAGGAACCTGTTCCTGATGAACCGACAACTAATGCTTCAAAAGCTGACAAATACAAATTCAAGAAACATATGGATGATATGTTAGATGTTGGATGTCTAATGCTTGCCACCATGACTCCTGAGCTTCAGAAGCAACATGAGGACATGGTTGCATATGAGATGATTCAAAATCTCAAAAAAATATATGAAGGGCAATCACGTCAAGAGAGTTATGAGACCTTTAAAGCTCTATTTCAATGCAAAATGGCAGAGGGAACTCTTGTAGGAGCTTATGTCATCAAGATGATGGGCTACATCCAAACTTTGGAAAAGATGGGTTTCCTCTCAAAGATGATTGGCTACCGATGTTATCCTACAATCGTTGCCAGATAGCTTTAGCCAATTTGTCCTTAATTTCAACATGAATGAAATTAACAAGACTTTGCCACAGTTACTTGGCATGTTACGAATTGCTAAAAGTAACATGAAAAATGTTGGACCTAAGCCTATTCTGATGGTCTACAAGGACAAAGGAAAGGGAAAGAAAAAGGTAGTGGCAAATTCTAAGGGCAATGGTAAGACCAAACCAAAAGGGAAAAATTCATTGAAACCCAAAGGGGGAGTTAGAAAAGAAGGAAAATGTTTTCATTACGATAAGACCGAACACTAGAAGATAAACTGCCCTGTTTACCTTGAAGAGGTCAAGAAGGCAAAAGCAAATAGAACGTTTGTTTCAGGTATTTATGTTATTGATGTTAATTTGTCAACATCTACTTCTTGTGTATTAGATACCGGTTGTGGTTCTCATATTTGTACTTCTGTACAGGGACTACAAAAGAGAAAGAATCTGGCTAAAGGAGACGTGGACCTACGAGTGGGAAATGGAGCAAGAGTTGCTGCATTATCTATAGGGACATATGTTTTATCTTTGCCTAGTGGACTTGATTTAATTTAGAGGATTGTTATTATGTGCCTAGTTTGACTAAGAACTTTATTTCTATTTCTTGTTTGGACAAGATTGGTTTTGCGATTATTATTAAGAATAATTGTTGTTCTTTTTATCTCAATAGTGTTTTTTATGGTTCAACACAATTGGTTAATGGTCTCTATATTTTGGATCAAGAAAACACCATTTATAACATATATACTAAGAGATAAAAAACAAATGACTCGAATCAAACTTATCTTTGGCATTGTCGTTTAGGCCATATAAGTGAGATACGCATATCAAAACTATATAGTGATATATGTGGACCAATGAATACACAAGCCAGAGGTGGATTCCATTACTTCATCATTTTTATCGATGACTTCAGTCGGTAGGGGTATATTTATCTTATGCGCCATAAATATGAAGCCCTTGAAAAGTTTAAGGAATTTAAAAATGAAGTACAAAATCAACTAGGCAAAAACATTAAGGCACTTTGATCAGATCGAGGTGGAGAATACTTAATCATAGTGTTTGATGAACTTCTAAAAGAATGTGGGATTGTCTCAAAGCTTACACCACCTGGTACACCACATTGGAATGAAGTTTCTGAAAGAAGGAATAAAAAACTGTTAGATATGGTTCGATCGATGATGAGTCATAGTGATCTTCCGACTTCTTTTTGGGGACATGCACTTGAAACGACCGTTTTCACACTAAATCATGTTCCATCTAAATTGGTTCAAAAGACACCATACGAGATATAGACTGGGAAACGTCCCATTATGTATTTTATGAAGATTTAGGGTTGTAAAGCTTACATAAAACATCAGATGTCTACAAAGCTCAAACCTAAATCTTATACGTGTATATTTGTTGGATATCCTAAAGAAACTAAGGGATACTATTTCTTCAACCCTAACGAGAACAAAGTGTTTGTTACTAGAATATGAGTTTCTCTCGAAAGAGAAATTCTCTCAAAGAAAGGGAAGGGTAGAAATATTGAACTTGGAGAAGTTCAAGAGTAACATATAAATGAACCTGAAGTTGAGCATGTTTCACAAGTTGTTGAGGAGCATTCAACAGATTTAGAAACACAACCACTGCGTAGATCCATAAGAGAACATCGTGCACCTGAAAGATTAGGATTTCTCATTACGACACATGGAGATGTTCTTCTTATGGATCAAGATGAGCCCAGGACTTATCAAGAGGCAGTGTCTAGCCCAGACTCTGAGAAATGGCTTGAAGCCATGAGATCTGAGATGGATTTCATGTGAGTAAACCAAGTATGGACTTTGGTTGAACCATCTGAAGGGGATAGGGTGTAAATGGGTTTTCAAGAAGAAAACCGACATAGATGGTAATGTAAAAACATACAAGGGGCAACTAGTCGCTAAAGGTTTTCGACAAGTTTATGGTGTAGACTATGACGAAACATTCTCCCCTGTAGCTATGTTTAAGTCCATCCGGATCTTGCTCGCAATAACTGCATTCCCTGATTATGAACTCTGGAAAATGGACGTCAAAACTGCCTTCCTTAATGGAAAACTTGAAGAGGATGTGTATATGACACAACCAGAAGGATTTGTATTTCCAGGAAATACTGTAAAAGTTTGTAAGCTACATATGTCTATTTATGGACTAAAGCAAGCTTCTCGAAGATGGAATCTTCGTTTCAATGATGCAATCAAATAGTTTGGTTTTATCAGAAATGAAGATGAGCCTTGTGTTTATAAGAAGGGTAGTGGGAGCATTGTTTCTTTCCTAATCTTGTATGTAGATGACATACTCATCATAGGAAATGATATAACTACTTTACAGTCTGTTAAGACTTGGTTAAGTAGTTGTTTTTCTATGAAAGATTTGGGTGAGGCAGCGTATATCTTAGGAGTTAAGATCTATAGAGATAGATCAAGACGACTTCTAAGTCTGAGTCAAAGTACATATATATAAAAAAAGTGCTAAAAAGGTTCAGTATGGAAGAATCCAAGAAAGGATTTTTGCCTATGAGACATGGCATTTCTATTTCTAAAGAAATGTGTCCTTCAACTCCACTAGAGAGAACGGATGAATAAGATTCCATATGCTTCAGCTATTGGTTCTATAATGTATGCCATGATATGTACTCGACCAGATGTATCGTATGCTCTAAGCATGATGAGTCGGTATCAAGCAAACCCTGGTGAAAATCACTGGGTTGCGGTTAAAAATATCCTTAAGTACTTAAGAAGAACTAAGGATAAATTTCTTGTCTATGGAGGGGAGGAAGAGCTTAGTATAAAAGGTTATACTGATGTTGCCTTCCAAACAGACAATGATGACTCACGATCGCAATCGGGTTTTGTGTTTTGTCTTAATGGAGGTGTTGTGAGCTGGAAAAGTTTGAAGCAAGACACAGTAGCTGATTCTACAACAGAGGCTGAATACATTGCAGCCAGTGAAGTAGGAAAAGAGGCTGTTTGGATCAAGAACTTCATATCGGAATTAGGGGTTGTTCCCAATATATCAGATGCTGTAGAACTCCGTTGTGACAATAAAGGAGCCATTGCAGAAGAAAAGGAACCCATATCTCATAAACGATTCAAACATATTCTTAGGCGCTTTCATCTCATTTGAGAGATCATTGATCGAGGAGATGTGGAAATATGTAGAGTACACACGGATGACAACATTGTTGATCCCTTGACGAACCCTCTTACACAACAGAGGCATAATGGTCTCACTGAGTCACTCGGTATTAGATATGTGAGTGATTGGTCTTAGTGCTAGTAGGAGATTGTTAGAGTATTCCCAAAGACCAATCATATGATGATTGTAATAATACTTTTATTTACCGATTTTATTGAATAAAAGCATTGCCGCTATTATTTTCAGTTATATATATGTGTTTAACATAAACTGGAAGATAATAAAGTCCATATAATGACATAATTGTTATTATTAAAAGATCCCTAATCAAGTATTATTATGGGCATGGACAATAATAATACGCTTAAGACTAACATGTTATTGATTGATGACAATGAGTTGTCATTGACATAGAGATGTCAAAATTGATACATGATTATATTGTTAGAGAATAATGTATTGGATTGACCCACCATGAGCACATGTCTTGGATTATTATGTGACAGTCATAACATTACTCATGGTGATGACTATATGTATGATCCTCAGACTTGAGATCAATACTATCCCAACATATATTGTTGTATGTTTTGATGCAACTAAACAAGCTCTGTAACTGGTTGCTCTATAAAGACTGTTATTGAATATATCTCAATATATGTAGTGAGTGTGTATGATTAAGATATGATTTGTCCTTCCTACATAATAGGAAATATATCACAGGCCACTTGATTGAGTAAGACTAGAAACGCATGGCTATGCTCGAATAAGTTGATATGAGATATCATAAACTATTTGTTAATTAAAGTATACTCTATATATCAAGAAACAATAGATGAGCTATACAATTGTGACTATTCCAAGACTTGTTCCTATTCTAGATATAAAGGACATAAGGATGTAATACATAAAAGAGTTAATCACCAAAATAATATGTCGAATCATATTTTCTTGTAACTTAGGTGACAATGATATATTACTAGATGTTACTCATTGTATGTAATATTAGAATTGTTCTAATAATTACTGCTAACGTTACAAGAACCTACAGGGTCACACCCTAGGATTGAAACGAGCAAAGATGTACAATTTGTTGTATGTTAATAAAATATATATCTAGAGTTAATTAAATATATGTTTTAATAATCCCGAATATTTACTTTCAATTAATTACATATAGATTTAATTAATTTGAAATAATAAAATCCCTAATATGATTAAGGTAACTTGGATATAAAATGATTATTAAATTTCAATTAATTAAATATAGATTTAATTAATTTGAAATAATTAAACCCTAATATGATTAGGGTAACTTGGCTATAAAAGGGTGTGTTAGGTCTAGCAGACGTTTTAGAACACACACACAAAACCTTCAGCCATTTTTCTCTCAAAACGGGTTTGGGGAAGAAAATTATTGCTCTCAATCGGGTGAACTGAGTATAGGCTGAGATGTAATTTCGTGGAGGCTTACGATTCGAACCGATCTACACCACCAATATTCACTGTTGTCCCTTCAAGGAACCCGCTGTAAGTATTTTCATCCCTTCCTCCCGATTTCAGTTTTTCGTACTTGGATCGCTGGTGAGACCGTCGAGTTTTATTTCCGCTGCGCCATGGGGTGCACCGAAGGTCCCAACAAGGACTCCATCGCTACCACCTCTCCAAGTAAACAACTAAGACCATATCTCTAAAAAATAACTTACCCTACCAAATCCTATATCCCTTTCAAAATCTTCAAAGATCCTATAAAATCTAACCTATATTTAAACCCTTTTTCACAAGATAAAACACAAGATAAAACCTCTATTTAAACCCTTTTTGCACAAGATAAAACATAATTTTGGGGAGAAAAAATCAATAAAGAATGTGAGATCAAGAAACCTACGACGTATGAAGCTGTTTCTACAGGTGATGTATTTTTGGGAAATAATGTCCCTTGTAAAGTCGCAGGTATTGACACAATCAAGATTATGATGTTCGATGGGATTGTTCGAACACTTGGTAATGTGAGACATGTTACATATTTGAGTAGAAATCTAATTTTGTTAGGTCCTCTAGATTCAAAAGGGTACAAATTCTCCAGTGAAGGTGGAACTATGAAAATTTGCAAGGACTCTCTTGTTGTGTTGAAAGGGAAGAGAAAGACTACCAAGTTTTATGTTCTATAGGGTTCAACAGTTTTAGATAATGCAGTTGTTATTTCATCCATTGTGTCAAATAACGTTGTTGAACAAAATAACCGTGGTGAGAACGGTTATGTGAGGCAGAAAAGAGTTCAATTTCGTGAACATAATGAATTTGAAGATAGAACTATCATTGATGATCGGGATCATACTGTGCATGAACATTTGTGAGCAAAGTTGGCACTTATGATAACCATATCGATGTGAAAACTAAATCCAAGCCTAGATAAAGCTTGGATTATGTCGGTGTCTATTACTGAAGATTACCCTTTGAGGGGTGTTGTGGAAGAGGTGGAGAACTTGTTCATTGAAGTGAAGAATTTTTTTTGTTGAGTTTGAGTGTCACATCGAATTTGGGTGTTTTGTCTCGAAACCTTTGCACTTTCAGAATTTGTGTAAAGATGGAGATTTGTTAGAGTTTGACTCGAATTCAAAGTGACACAAATTAATTAACATATAAATATTGGGAAAGTAGGAAACTCAATTTGATTAAAAGTAAAAAACTTTATTAAAGTAGATTTCTAATTATTTAGTTTTCCTTTGTAATCAAGTATCTATCCCTATAAATAGATACTAAGGGTCATGGTTAGAAATTAAGTTTTTATTTCACCAATATCCTCTTGTATTTTCTTCCTTTCATATTAGTGAAATTTTTCTCCTTTGTCCGTAGTTTTTCCCTTTTGTGTTTTCCACGTAAATCTTGATGTTCTTTGTTTTTCCTTTTCGATCGTGTTTATTTGTTTGCCAATAAACATCATTCGATATTATAACATATTACATTGATTGGTTACAGACGGTGCTTAGACTTCCTACATTGGATCCTTAGATTAATAATGGAATGCGTTGCAAGTTTTATTTCGTTTATGTTATAATTCATTGAGAATTTCATTCAATCTTGCAGGATTCGTAATTGTTTGACTCAGTTGTATGCTAAAGAAATTACTCTGGATGATAAGCAGGAACTTGACGAGGCGCTACAAAGGGAGGTAAGAAAATGCAAAATTTACTACGAGCTTATTTGCAAGACACATGACATGATGACTTAAATTTGACTGCATAACTGTGTGCATCAGCATTGAGATCTGATGTTCATCCGTAATCAGTCTTTATGAAACTAGTGGCATAGCTTGCTATTTGAGCCTTAACCGTATGCTTCGTATCTGAGCTCTGATGACTGCAAGGAACTGAGGCTTCTATAATAGAATGCTAAATCAAGATATGTCACCTATAACATAGGAAACGTCTGAGCTCACAACTCTATCTTTTTTATGTTCATATAGATTCAAGCTGCTTTTCGTACGGATGAGATCCGTAGGAATCCTCCCACCCCACAATGATGAGATGAGAGCAGGAATGAGCTACCTCCACGAGACAATCTGGAAATGTGTATCAAAATTCTTGCGTTGTGTTGACACAGCTTTGAAGAACATAGGGATAAACGAACGTGTTCCCTACAATGCCCCTCTTATTCAATTCTCTTCATGGATGGGAGGGGATCGTGATTGTATGCCTCTTTTCCATATATATTTAACGCTTATTACTTAAAGAGGCAACATTGCAAGCTGCAACTATAAGTCTTATTGAACTTACTGTAGGCATGTGAAAGAAAAATAGATTGTGCAAAAAAATGTTGTTCTTTCTTATTAATTGAACTGAAATGCTTACCTTATTTCATATGTTGGGACATCTAAATGGAGATACTATTAGATGTTGACTGCAGGAAATCCCAGGGTAACCCCGGAAGTTACTAGAGATGTATGCTTATTGGCTAGAATTATGGCCGCTAACTTGTACTTCTCCCAAATAGAGGATCTAATGTTTGAGGTATAAAAAAGATAACTTCCGAGCTTGAGACGCTTTTCTTCCTATAGTTAAGAGTTCAGATCATGGTTTATTATTACAATTTTGATTCATCTTCTTTCTTTTTTCCTCTGGTTTATTTTTAGTCATCAATGTGGCGCTGCAATGATGAGCTTCGTGTTCGTGCAGATGAACTTCATAGGTCCTCGAAAAGAGATGCAAAACATTACATAGGTATGTAACATTGATCTTAACGCACGAGTTGAATTTTAGACTTGCTTTTGAGTTATCAGTAATAGGTGTACATATACTTGTCAATTGCTTCCCGAATAATATATGCATTAGCTCCATAAGATTGAGATGATGCTTGGTTATAATTTGTAGATTCATGTGTTCATTGTAAAAAAAACTTTTTGAGTCTAGACTTCTGGAAACAAATTCCTCCAAATGAGCCATATCGTGTTATTCTTGGTGATGTGAGAGATAAGCTGTACAATACACGTGAGCGTGCTCGTCACCTGTTGGTCAATGGGTTTTCCGACATTCCTGAAGAAGCAGCTTTTACCAATGTGGAGCAGGTCTCTACTTTGAAATTCATCCAATGAACGTTCTGAGCGCCTGCTTAATTAGTTAATTTGCAAGTGTTGCATATTTCTTACCATTTGTAAGATTTAATATTTACTGGTTCTATTTTTTTATTCCTATAGTTCCTGGAGCCTCTTGAACTCTGCTATAGATCACTCTGTGCTTGTGGTGATCGGCCAATAGCCGATGGAAGCCTTCTAGATTTCTTACGATAAGTTTCGACCTTTGGGCTTTCCCTTGTGAGACTTGATATCCGACAAGAATCTGACAGGTATACTAATGTCCTTGATGCCATAACAAAGCACCTAGGTATAGGTTCTTATCGAGAATGGCACGAGGAATGCCGGCAGGAATGGCTCTTATCTGAACTCAGAGGCAAGAGTACCCTATTCGGCCCTGATCTTCCCAAAACACAAGAAGTCGCGGATGTGCTGGCACTTTTCATGTCATTTCGGAACTGCCTTCAGACAGCTTTGGTGCCTATATAATCTCAATGGCAACAGCCCCATCTGATGTGCTTGCTGTTAAGCTTTTACAAGGTGAATGCCACGTTAAGCAACCATTAAGGGTAGTTCCATTGTTTGAAAAACTCGCTGATCTTGAAGCTGCTCCTACCGATGTGGCTTGTCTCTTCTCTATTGATTGGTACAGAAACCGAATCAATGGGAAACAGGAAGTGATGATAGGTTACTCAGATTCTGGAAAGGATGCTGGCCGTCTCTCTGCAGCTTGGCAGCTATACAAGGCGCAAGAGGAACTTGTAAAGGTGGCAAAGCAGTATGGTGTTAAGCTTACAATGTTTCATGGGCGAGGAGGGACAGTAGGAAGAGGAGGGGGACCGACTCATCTTGCTATTTTGTCTCAACCTCCTGATACAATTCATGGTTCACTTAGAGTAGTGAAGTTATTGAGGAGTCCTTTGGAGAGGAACACTTGTGCTTCAGGACGGTTCAGCGTTTTACTGCTGCTACACTCGAGCATGGAATGCATCCCTCGGTCTCACCGAATCCGGAATGGCGTGCTCTCATGGATGAAATGGCACTAGTTGCAACCAAGGAATATCGTTCTGTAGTCTTCCAGGAACCTCGTTTTGTTGAATACTTCTGCCTAGCATGTATTTCTCCACTATAACCCCTTATTTATTTGGTACTTTTGAAACTTCTATATATAATCACACCGCTGTTATCAGACTGCAATAATTGTCTTCGAATATCATACATGAATCGTTCTCACATGGAAAATTGCATTGAAGTCTCATCCACAGCTAAAAAGGAATACCATTGTCGAAAGATGCTTGTAACTAGTGTTTACTTGAACTTCTATGAATTAACCTGTTGCAGGCAACACCGGAACTGGAGTATGGTAGAATGAATATTGGAAGCCATCCATCGAAAAGGAAGCTAAGTGGAGGAATTGAATCACTCCGTGCAATCCCATGGATCTTTGCATGGACTCAAACAAGATTCCATTTACCGGTGTGGCTTGGCTTTGGGGCTGCATTTAAGCATGTGATTGAGAAGGACGTGAAGAATCTCCAGATGCTCCGGGATATGTACGACCAATGGCCTTTCTTTAGGGTCACAATGGACTAAATCGAAATGGTTTTTGCCAAGGGAGACCCTGGTTTTGCTGCGTTGTATGATAAGCTGCTTGTGTCGAAAGAGCTCTGGCCATTTGGAGAGAGACTGAGAGCCAACTACGGAGAAACCAAGCGCCTTGTTCTCCAGGTAATACAAAATTGGTATATGAATACAGCGATTCTCGGGGAAAAAAGCTATTTATACGAAGCCTACCAACAATTTAACCCTCTTTTGTAGGTTGCTGGACATAAAGATCTCCTAGAAGGTGACCCGTACCTGAAGCAGAGGCTCCGACTTCGTGATGCATACATCACAACCCTTAATGTGTGCCAAGCATACACTTTGAAAAGGATCCGTGACCCGGATTATCATGTGAAGGTGAGGCCACACTTATCGAAAAAATACATGGAATCGAGCAAGCCGGCATCCGAGCTTGTGAAACTAAACCCGACAAGCGAGTATGCTCCTGGTCTGGAAGACACACTGATTTTGACCATGAAGGGTATTGCTTCTGGCATGCAAAACACTGGTTAAAACTAAACGTAGCTCCCAAACTTGCTGCTTGTCTCATTGTAGACACTCATTTTCGTCTATTTTTTATTTTATTATATATATATATATATTATATAGTTTGCAAACGATTTTTGAAAATACATACATAATATATAGTTTTTAAAAAGCATTTTGAAAATGTATATAATAGATAGTTTTTAAAACACTTTTGAAAACTTATATAATATATAGTTTTTGAAAACATTTTTGAAAACTTATATAATATATAGTTTTTTGAAATCATTTTTGAAAATTCATATATAATATATAAATTTTAAAACATTTTTGAAAAAAATTATATTATACAGTTTTTAAAATACTTTTTATATTTATTTATTTATTATTATTTTTATTGTTACTTATTTTTATCGTTACTTACTTTTATCTTTTTGTAAGCGCCTGAACTAGCCTAGAGTTTGCAAAACCCTAATGTAGCACTATCTCAAGCATCAGCGTCGCAGGAGTCAAAGGGTCAATCACACCGGTCACCGAGATTTTCGACCGAGGAGATCGGGACTGACACATCTCGAAATTCGTGCCAACCAACCACGAGCATATTACAATGATTGTCGGAACGACTACAAAACGACCATCACAACAAAACCGAAAAACACAAACAACAACATCAACCCACGACCAACAAGACCCAAACAGAGAACCATCAACAACGAAACCAACACAGAATCATCGAGTGAAAAACCACCCACACGACAATGAACAGAAAAACCATAGAACCACGGCCAAAACCGAGAGTATCAACACAAAAAAAAACACAGTAAACGAAAGCATCAAACAACAACAAGCCAATACACGAAAAGCAAACTCAAGAGAACAGTAGAACGAAAGACAAAAGGTCGGGGAAGCGAAAGATTTTCAAGCCCAAAAAGGTAAAAACGAGAGCTTTGCCCTTAGATCTACGCTGATTGGGGCTTCTCGGTGGGAAACAGACCTTGGATTTGTGCTCGGGGTAGTGGGGGAGAACGTTTCGGGAGCTTTTGGTTTTTCCGGCTACCGACGGCGGCGGCCGATGCGGCAGTGTACGGCGGTAGGCTTGGGGGCCGGTCACCCTCCGGTGAGGAGGGTTGAGAGAATTCTCAATTCTCTCTATCTCTTTGTTTGTGCAGAAAAGGGGAAATGAAGGGAATGTGAGAAATTAAGCCCGTTTTTAGGCTTTTATGTATTAAATGAAACGGCGACGTTTTGGCGTTAACCAAAACGACATAGTTTTGACCCCCTATCCATCCGTGTTTTCAAGAAAAGGGGAAATACCAGATTAAGCCCCCCTTATTTTGTGATCCTGTTATTTAGCTATTAATGTAGCTTTCAGATATCCTAATTGGAGCCTTTATTTTTCGATATTTTCTTTCTTCTTTGTTTTAAAACTAGTTTTCTTGTTTTTTTTTGTTTTTTTTATTTTCTGTTATTTTCTATTTATTTTTTTACTAACTTTTTTTCCTTTTCCATTTATTTATTTTCTTTTATCGTTATATTAATGTATATACATATATATCTTTTGCCTTTTTCTTCGTATTTATTTTTATTTTACCATCTAACTTTTTTCACCTTTTTAGAATAAATTCCAACCGATCAAAGGTAAGCAATTCGAATCGAATGTTTTAAATTTCAATTTAAATTCCTAATTTTTCATAATTAAAGACAACCATCGAATTAATTGGTACCGAAAGGGCAGTTTAAAGGTTCTAATCCTTCCTTGACCGTAACCGACTCTCGAACCCGACACATTTTTGGTACAACGCAGATCAGGTAAAATGGTGTCCGACCCACCTAAATTTCGTTTAAAATGGTCGGTGGCGACTCTAACCTACTCATTTCAAGTCGAAACCCAATTCCGGGCCCAACCGAAAGATAACCGCGACAGCTTGACGTCTCTGCTGGGGACATGAAAGTGAGTCAGGCCGAAATTAATTTCCAGTTGTCTTTTTGAGCGAAAATTATAAGTTTAAATTTTAATTTATTTATTCGATTCTTATTATTTATCGTTGATTATTTTTCAAATAAATAGTTGCACTAATGTTTTCTTTCAATGATTTTTGATTTTTGAAAAAATTTCTTCTCATACTCTATACCCGAGCTCCAAACCCGTTTTAACTGGGGGTGAAAGCGACTCTCTCGTGAGAATTTATTCTCCGTATGGGCCTAGCAAGTAACCTTCGGTATTCATATACCTTATGTCTTCGTGTGAATTTATTCTCCGTATGAGCATAAATGAATGTTTCCTCTTGAGTTTAACTTAGTCCAGACAAGCTTGTAATGAGCTTAGGACTAAGGGTCTGGCAAGCCAAGGGGAACCAGCAATGAGAACTCAGGAACCTTTTTTATAACCTAAACTGGGAGATTACAGGGAATTAGAGCCCACCCCAAAACCTCATTTCAAACCCTAGGATGCCTAGATTATTTCCTACTTTACTTTCTGTTTAAAGCATGCGAACTAGAAAAATATACG
The DNA here is from genome assembly GCF_006381635.1 of Hibiscus syriacus. Lineage (NCBI taxonomy): Eukaryota > Viridiplantae > Streptophyta > Magnoliopsida > Malvales > Malvaceae > Hibiscus > Hibiscus syriacus. The sequence goes on along the minus strand of NW_024063145.1, from coordinate 644,499 downwards.
GTTAGGATTTGTTTGAAATTAGCATGCGAGATAAAGATCATGTCTGGGTAGGAATAATAAGCATGTGGGGTAGGACTTTTATTTTCATGATCATTTTTTATTATTTTCACCTCACTAACTCTTTTCATCTTTGTTCTTTTTTTATTTTATTTTCATCTTTTGCATCATTCATTCAAAAGAGGTATTGATCCACCAAAAACGTGTTTGTTAAACGTAAATAATTCGTATTAATGGACAAAGGGGTTATAATACAAAGAGATGAAAAGCTCAGAATTTTGGGTCTACACCAAGCACGTCAAAAGTCAACTATTCCAAAACGAGATGGCGAAAGTTGTAAGGGCAAGACGAGGAAAAGGTTACTAACCTGGATGGTTCTTTCAAAAACTACGAGGATAAGATGGTGAAACCCTAGCTAAGTTGGAGACCATTATTGAAGAATTCAAGAAATAAGCCGATGAACTTCGGATGGAGAATTCCAATGGCACTTTCATTAGAAACAAGCTCGGCAGAGAGTGAAAGTCAGAGATGCAATCATTCGAGACCTTTTTTGGGGCACACAGCTCGTCGTTTGCACAATTTAGCCAAAAGGAGCCTGAACAGTTTGACAAGGTATTCATCCGGCGACAAAATTGATGGAAAACGAATCAACTTGTCAGAGGTTGTTCGGGATCTATTGTAACACCTTAATTTAGGGGCTAAATTTTAGAATTTTAACGTGGTGGATTTAATAGGTATTTTGAGAAGAAAATCGAGGATTAAATTAAAAAATTTCAAAGTTGGCAGACCATTTTATAAAGTGCAAGAAATTCAGTGACTAAACCCATGGTTTGCCCATTTTTCTTTTGGAGAGAATTATAACATCTTCTCCTCGTATGTTTCTGCGGATGGTTTTCATCATTTTTCTCTTCCCCTTAACCCTCCTTTCAACTCCGATCTACTCGCCGTCCGACCTCTGATCGGCGAACCAAAACTACCATCATGTTCATTGCCGACCGATGAACAAAACCCCTCAAACCTCTCGTTGTGAATCGGCGCCATTCGTCATTAATTTCAGTCGGAAGTATCATCGGTTTTAACTCGATTTCAGTTAGCTTTTCGTTGATTCACGATGATTCGGCCATCCGTTTTTGACACCTCCCGCACCATCTTGTTCCTTGTGCCGTTCTGAGTTTGTCAGTGTCCTCCTTGTCTCTGTCGGTGGCGGCTTTTGAGGAGGTGAAGCGGTCAAAGTTTCGTATTTATTGAAATCGAGCTCTCTACCGTTCAAAATTGTGAACCGAGCTTTGTAAGTGTATCAAAATCACTTAAAATAATTTTTAGGAATTTTTTCGAGAATTTTCCGACACCGTATCACTGTTCACGCACCACCCCCCGAGAGTGGGCATCGTTTGGCTGCAGGGTGTTAATTTTGTAATTAATTTCTGTTTGGGTGCTATTTGTGTAAAAACATGGGTGTTAGTTTAATAAATATTTTTAGAAAGTGGCTAATTTTGTAATTAATTTTGGTTAGGGTGATATTTGTGTAAAACGGTCGACTGTTGACCATTGACATGCGATGATTGGCGTTGACCACTGTTGACTAGAACTTTGACCGGCATTGATTGGGCGTTGAACGACCTTTGACTTTGACCGTGTATACTTATTCTGACGTTTTTCGATGTTTTGAATCCATTTTTGGGGTCTGTTTCACTATTTTCAAACCAGGTAAGTTGATTTTCACTGATTAATCACTCGATTCGATCAGTTTTTCGAAATTAAGCCCCTTTTTTGATGAAATGTTTATTGTTATGCATCTGAGGAATTATTGGAAGATGATTTCAAGATCGAGGGCATTCAAATGGAATTTAATGGTAAATTAGTATTGAACGAAAATCGAGGTAATACTTTACTACCTCTTTATGCTTTATGGAACATGTGAATATTGGTAAATGCAGGAATAATATAATGTTGGTCTCATATGTGTTGTTAATTAATTTCTACACTCGATCCGAATACGAAAAAATTCGGTAACTGATTATGGTTCAGATGACTTTTATAAGAAATTGATGGATTGTTTGAATTAAAATTACAAGTTATGTGTTTAGTGATAAAGGAATCAACTTGGATCTGTAACATATAATTTATTTAATCAAATGTACTTGGATGGGAAATTATGAGAATATTCCGGTAGGGTAAAATTACAGAAATACCCTTATGTTGTAAGATGATAACAATTGTATCTGGAAGTTGACTAATAACTCTGAAAGGATATATTGATCTGATACAACTACAGATGTGCATAAGAAATGCTAGTTTGCTTAGAAAATTTGGATAATCGGGTTTTAACCCAATAGGGTTTATGCAAGATACTAGAAGTCTGTTAAGAAATCATTCCGAGATCAAAGAATGTTCGGGAAATCAATTAACCATTGGATCTCTAAAGTATAATTATTTTCATTAAGAGTTAATACCGAAAGTATCTGGTTAAGAAATTACGAAAATGCCATTGAGAGGTAAAAATAGTTCAAGTTGACTCTAAATAAGGAAGTAACATGAAAATTTGTTTTTAAACCGATAAATTACTGATTTGATTGTTGAGATCCTATTTTTGTATGGAAAATTCCTGATAATCCGTTAGTTACATCTAAGAAGGAATTTAACCTGGAAATCTCCGACTTGAGTAAGTACATGAAGAATAATAATTTACCGATGGTGATATTTTGTCAGAATTGTTCAAAATGATGAAAATAATGATAAGTTTGAATTCGATAATGAGATCGGACGGAAGAAAATGATTGTAATACACTGGATCTGTAAAATGACCAGAATACCCTGGAATGGAAATGACCTAAGAATAGTACTAAGCTCAGGAATGATTGGATATCCTCGAACTCTGAAATTAATAGAATAAAATCGAGCATCAGAATGACCAAAAGACCTTTATGACCAAGAATAAGTAAATGTTTTGGGTTCATTAAGGAATTCAAATAAATATGGATATGGCGTTACCCTTAAAAGGCTATGGAAAAAACCTTAAGTGGGTTGATAAATGATAATAACATGTCAGTACCTGAATGACATAGATATCATTTGAATGTGTGTTCGTCTTCTCAAGTTTGGAACGATGATAATTCTGGAAGTACTTGACTCAGCTTGACTCTAGAGCGCATACATTACTAAGAAGTGGGTATTCGTGAGACAAATCAACCACGAATATTAGAATAACTTTATTATATGATTAAATTGAAATGAAAGGAAGTACAATATGTATTTGAAATTCAGAAACATCTGAAATACGTTGGAAAACTCTGAAGAAATCGGGATAGACTTGATTGCTAAATGTACTAAGTAACCTCAATGACTGATGATTAAGTAAGTGATTTGGATAAGTCTAGAAACTCTGATGAGTTTGCATAGTGTACTATTCCTATGGATTATAAACCATAAATCAAGTACATTGACATTTCCTAATATCGTTGAAATATAGAAACGAAATAACGACCGTGGAATATATGTTCGTTCCCTTAAGTTGTATTCAGTGATGATTCTGAAGAGAATCTTTGGATAATAAATTTTGTATTAAAGAGTGAGTACTTTTGATAGGCAAGGATTTGACCAGTCAACTGGTATCAGTTCTAGGAGTTGTTTGATAATCCGATCGATCAATATAAATGGTAAATGTCTTGAATCTTTGTTTCTCCTTTATCAGCTCAAAACACTTCGATCATGTCTGATTCACACAAGTAACTCGGATGTAAAGGATTTTGTATATTCCAACTTTGTTGAGTAATGAAATTACTCTCCATAAATATGAATCTATAACTCATCTGTATAAACGTTCATGAACACCTTCCTGATACACTTGAATCATAGTGGAATTCTAAAGTATCAATTTTAATGTTTGATTTGAACGAATTGTAATTTACTCTTTTTTAATATGACCTCGTGCCTGGGATTTGATAAAAAGATATCAGTTTCATGTTATCTATGTTGATAACTGCAAAATGCCTCTGATAAGTACTGGGATTTCTCTAGTGTGTTTCTTATTTTTTTTTAATAAATTGTTTTGTTGTTTTAACATGAGGTACACTGAAATCTATGGTTAATGTTTTATGGATGCACCGACTTAATGGTGATGGATTATGGATTTGTATCACGGTATAAATTGTATATTGGAGATACAGATTTGTATAGTACAACTCTGATCAAGCTGGAAAATTTTTATAGACCTAATGTGACTCTTAGGTAGGCTCTGCGACCCTGAGATCATTCTCGGGTAGGCCCTACGACCCTAAGATGTATTTTTAGGTAGGCCCCGTGGCCCCGAACTTTCTTGGGTAGGCTCTCAGGCTAAGATATTCCTTTATGTTAACTCTTTATACTATGGTTTTAAAACACGAGTTTAAAAAGCTCCACTACAGTATAGTTTATGGGATTTACTGAAATATCATTTGATTAGTGTACCTATTATGATTTTATCATACTGTTGGAACACACTAGACATCCTATTTGACCTCTTGAAAATTTGATACTATGAATGCTTCCTATGAACTGAGATATTCATGGCTTCTATTAGTTGAACTACCAGTGGAACTCCAGATTATTCCAAAAACCGGTATACATTTGATTAAATAAGAAATGATATGTCTTTCCATTTATTGGAATGTCTTGCAGCATCATCTGGTAGTTCTGTATTATTGAACTTTTTGAAGCTCACTCTATTACTCCCCATTGCAGGTTAAAAGAATCGTACTAATGCAACTATCAACATCAGTAAGGGAGTTCTTCCGGTGTTGCTTGCAGAGTATGGTACATGTGATTAGGGGCATGTAGATTGTATTTTGTTTTATATACGAGTCTGAAAATCTATTTTACTTCTGAATACTGATAAATGATTTTATAAGTTGCATGTTTTAATTAAAGTTTTAAATTTTTCTCTATTTTTACAGTGGGTCGCTTCAGTGGCCCTAATGTGAGACTCCATCAAAATGTTTTTCTCTTCATATGTAACACTTTTGTCCCAATAAGGATTACTTCTAAAAACAGACACATTTTTTTTATCAATGCATCGAACATTGCATGCATTATGCATCTAGACATATTTTGCATTTTGTTATTTTTCTTTGCATTCGTATTAACTAACAGAAGCATGTCTCATGAAAAGGAACACATACTGGATACACCACCTCAAGCGTTGGACACACCCTATCCGCATAACACCTGCTTGAAAAAGAAGTAAATGGAGGCCATAATCATTCAAATCGAAGAGAATATGGAAAAATTGCAGAAAGAGATGATGGAGGATAAGATGGCTCAGAACAGTCAAAGTACCCTGGAGTCCATCAAGAAGAACCAGTAGTCCTTGGTCGATCAAATTGTGGCCAAGTTATCGGGTCTACAATAGACCGTACGCTTAGGACAGGTTCACCGGAAGGGGTAACTATACCACCAACCCCACCAATGGTTGTGTCACCAGGGATCTTACCTGGACTGCAAGGGGACTCATCTGCTACCAAAGGGATATCTGTTGCAAATGTACAAACTTCTGCAACTAACCTTGACAATCATCCAGATAACTACTGTATCCCGAATTTCGATGAGGATGATAAGGCGAAAAATATGGAAGAAAAGATCAAGATGCTAAAGACCAGATGAAGATGGTCAAAGGGGACCACGACTATTATAGAGTGATGCAATGGAGCTGAGCCTGGTTCCAGATTTGGTGCTCCCACCAAAGTTCAAGGTCCTTGAGTTTGAGAAGTTCGATGGGAACAGTTACCCCTCAGTCCACATCACTATGTTCTGTCGGAAGATGACAGGATACGTAGGAAATGACCAACTCCTGATCCACTGCTTCCAAGAGAGCCTGTCTGGTTCAACTATCTGGTGGTACAACCAGTTCAGTCGATCCCATATCAAGACTTGGAAGGACTTAGCCAAGTCATTTATGGAACAATACAAACACATCAATGACATGAGACCCGATCAAGTTATGCTAGAAAGCATGGAAAAGAAGCATAACGAGGGTTTCAGACAATACATACAGAAATGAAGGGATTTAGCTATGCAAGTTCATCCACCCTTGGATGAGAAGGAAACCAGGAAGCTTTTTGTGCAGACGCTAAAGGCTCCTTATTTCGAGCACCTGGTCACAATCACATCTGGAAATTTCGCTGACATAGTAATGGCTGGAGAAATGATAGAAATGTCCATAAAGCAAGGAAAAATCGAAGGAGGGGATGTTGTTCAGAATCCTTTGCCTAACCACCAAGAAGGTGGGGTCAATGCAATTGTTGAGGAAAGAGCTGAGATAAACCTGGTAAATCTTACCTGACTAATCTGGGGATTAGACCTCATAATGTCTTCCGTGAAAAGATTCACATCAGTCAAATTCCAATGACATATGAGGAGTTGCTCCCAACGCTAGTTAAGAATAATCTAGTGACTTCGGTTCAATCCAAACCTAGAGAGGCCCCATATCCTGAAGGTCATGATATTAACCATATGCAGCTGTCATATTGGGAGCTCAGGGCACACCACTGAGAACTGTGGGGAATTGAAACGTAAGGTCCAAGATTTTATCAATTCAGGGGCATTGACTTCCAATGTGTTATGGGACATTCTGATCGAGAGTCAGATGGGGCATCCATCAGGAATTTTGTTACATTTTCAAGCATGTCATCTTGTTTGAACTTGTTTTTTCTTTCATACTTCTTATGTGTGAATATCTTTAAGTCACTTGGCATTCAAACATTTTAAATAAAATGTTTCCTTCTGAGGAAATGAGCAAATTTTAATCTTGAATTCCTTGAATATAACCTTAATAAAAAAAACTTTTTAATAATTGAGGTTATAAATCTTTGACAAATAAAAAAATTGAACCCTACAAAACAAGGACCACTTTTGATCCAGAACATACACTGAAATACATACCCTTCTCTTATAGGAACCAAGCTAGCCCTCTCCTCGCATGTATAGCCAATCAAAGGTTTGGTATTCAGGTATGTGTTAGGAGCGAACAGGGTGGGGAAACTAGAACATGAGATTGCAAAACTAATTGGTTTATACTTTTGTTTAAGACGTTCAATGATGATAATGATCTTCACAGATGGAATAGTCGAGTAAGCAAATCTAGTTTAGGTCACTTGTTTAGAAATTGAACTCTGAAGATGAGATTCCTTGACTTTCAAAAACACCTAGACTATAACAGGTTCTTCTTAACAAACTTAATAAAGCTTGAGTTGTCCCTCTAAAGTAATTGGTTAAACGCCCTGACTTTATGAATAAGATTCAGCTAGCCTGATAAAGGTGATTATAATGTACAATAAAGCTTGAGTTGTTCCTCTAGAGCAATTGGTTAAACGCCCCAGCTTTATGGATAGTATTCAGCTAGCATGATAAAGGTGATTATAATACCTATATAATGATATTAGGTTGTCCCTCTAGAGCAATTGGTTAAATTCCTGCTTTATGGATTCAGCTAGCCAGACAATGACAAAATTAAATAAGGAGTTTTGGTAAAAGATGGACTAAGGGAGTTAAGGAACACCTGTTATAGTCAATTTCACACGAGCACTCAGGAATTTCATTTTCAGACCGATATTTCTGCACTGCCTTTGTTAGAGGAGCCTACGAAGTTTGAACAAATGGAAGATTTAGAGAACTGAAACAGAAGTGTTCTGAAAGGTCTAACCATTGATTTTGCTAGTTGTGTCATTTTTTTTGCCTCCGATTAAAATATCAAACCTTAGGATTTAGGTAGCCCACCTCTAAACTAAGTTTTCGATCTTGATATTTATCAAAGATTTGCAGCTACCAAAACGTAAAAGAGAATTTTATTCTTTTGATATCCAATGAACTCCTGTTTTATGATTTTCTTCAATTGTGAAACCTAGAATGAGGCAATATTTTTCAAAATTCCTTTTGATATTTTTCAAAATTTTGAAAATTCAAAGGAAGAAAAACATTTCAAACAAGATATGTTCTCTAGAAGCATATCTTGAAATTCAACAAATATCTCTCTGAATCTCAATATCGAAGTTGAGGCAAATGAATCCATTTTTTGGGGCAAAATTTGATAGGGGAAGGAAAAAAAATTGTCTTAGGTTGAGGTTTGCAAGAGTACACCCTGGTGGAAATGAAGACAAACTGAGTCAGAGATAGATTGAAGACTGCTTACATAATTATTCCATTCACAGATCAACGTTATGTATATAGGATTTAATCATATTGAAGAATCCAAGATCAAAAGATTCCAGAATCAAGAAGATTGACAATCATAGATTGAGATTTCTCTCCAAACCCTAACATATTTCGCATATACATTTTAGGTTCACAGAGAAAGATATTGAACTCGAAAGAGATGCAATTTACAAGTGTGGATTTTAACTTCACAACGAATAACGTCCAATTAAAAGCTCAATTTCACAGCGAAGGAGCCATCCACGATTTCAACTTCACGAAGAAGGATATTGTGCCCGATGAAGTGATTTAGTGTCACAGTAAACATGTCATCCGCAGATTTGACTTCCTTAAGTCAACGATTAGTGCTTCTGAAAGGATTTCTTTAACATGCAGGAACAAGAAGATTATCGATCGCCTTTGAGATTGTTTCTCTTGAAATAAGGGGTCGTCTCGCTTGAGACTAATTTACTCAAAACAAAGTTTTGTCTCTCTTGAGATAGTTTCTCTTGAAACAAACTTTGTCTATCTTGAGACAGTTTCCCTTGAGACAAATTTTATCTCTCTTGAGACAATTTCCCTTGAAACAAAATATTTGAATATGTTTTACATTAAACAAATTTCGTCTCCCTTGAGACAGTTTCTTTTGGAAATAAGTTTTGTCTTTCTTGAGATAGTTTCTCTTGAAACAAATTTTGTCTTTGTCTCTCTTGAGACAGTTTCTCTTGAAACAAATTTTGTCTCTCTTGAGACAGTTTCCCTTGAAACAAATTTTGTCTCTCTTGAGATAGTTTCCCTTGAAACAAAATCTTTGAATATGTTTTCCTTGAAATAAATTTCGTCTCCCTTGAGATAGTTTCTTTTGGGACTAAGTTTTGTCTCTCTTGAGATAGTTTCTATTGAAACAAATTTTGTCTCTCTTGAGACAGTTTCCCTTGAGACAAAGTTTTGTCTCTCTTGAGATAGTTTCTCTTGAAACACCAATCTTTGAATATGCTTCTCTTGAAACAAAATTTTTCCTCCCTTGAGTTAGTTTCTCTTGAAATAGAAAAAAAAACCTTTGAAAATGTTTCTCTTGAAACACCAAGACCTTCGAGTTCGACTACGCTTAGCTCCAAGGCACATCATTTGCATCATAGCTTAAGTCGAGAAGGGTTATCTGCCAACCAAAGACCTTCGAGTTCGATTACACTCAGATCAAAGGCACATCATTTACAGCATAGCTCATAGTTTCTTTTGGAACTAAGTTTTGTCTCTCTTGAGATAGTTTCTCTTGAAACAAATTTTGTCTCTCTTGAGACAATTTCCCTTGAAACAAAGTTTTGTCTCTCTTGAGATAGTTTCTCTTGAAACACCAATCTTTGAATATGCTTCTCTTGAAACAAAATTTTTCCTCCCTTGAGTCAGTTTCTCTTGAAATAGAAAAAAAAGACCTTTGAAAATGTTTCTCTTGAACACCAAGACCTTCGAGTTCGACTACGCTCAGCTCCAAGGCACATCATTTGCATCATAGCTTAAGTCGAGAAGAGCTATCTGCCAACCAAAGACCTTCGAGTTCGATTACACTCAGATCAAAGGCACATCATTTACAGCATAGCTCGAGGCAAGAAGGGCTATATGTCAACAAAATTGTCGAGTTTGATTTTATTCAGCTTGATGACACATCAATCACACTACTATCTGGTTGCAGTCGAGGTTTTCAAGTCGAGAAGAAGACCTGGGTTAATCGTGCCTTAGTGACAAGAAACTGTTTTCCGGCCGTATAGCTTAAGTCAAGAAAATCTATCTGTCAACGAAGACATTTCGGGTTTGATTTCATTCAACTCGAGGGCTTATCAACCACACGGTGTAGTCAATGAACTATTTTCCAGTCAAATTTTCCAACCAAGGTCTTTAAACCGAGAAGAAGACCGAAGGGAAACGAGAAGTCGTATCCCAATTCAAATCTTGAATTACGGCTTCAATTCTATATCATTTCAAGATGGACTCGAATTTGCGATGGAGGAGCCATCCGCAACCCAATTCGACAGGGAGTTATTCTACAACTCTACCAAACGAAAATTTGTGTCTTTTATCTTTGTCCTTTTTTTTCGTTCTACGAATGAAAAAGGACAAAGAGGGGCATCTATAGACACTCATTTTCGTCCATTTTTTATTTTATTTTATTTTATTTTATATATATATATATATATATATTATAGTTTGCAAACGGTTTTTGAAAATATGTATATAATATATAGTTTTTAAAAAGCATTTTGAAAATGTATATAATATATAGTTTTTAAAACACTTTTGAAAACTTATATAATATATAGTTTTTGAAAACATTTTTGAAAACTTATATAATATATAGTTTTTTGAAAACATCTTTGAAAACTTATATAATATATAGTTTTTGAAAACATTTTGAAAAAATTTATATATATATTTTTAATACTTTTTTTATATTATTATTATTATTATATTATTATTATTATTATTATTGTTACTTAGTTTTTTTTTTTTTTCAGGGTCCAAAGTCAGGATCCAATATGTCCAAAGCAGTTCGGGTCCAAAACTGGCTAAGCGGGCCTGAACTAGCCTAGGGTTTGCAAAACCCTAATGTAGCACTATCTCAAGCATCAACGCCGCAGGAGTCAAGGGTCAGTCACATCGGTCACCGAGATTTTCGACCGTGGAGATCGGGACTGGTCCATCCCAAAATCCCCGGCCAACCGACCACGAGCATATTACCATGATCGTCAGAATGACCACCGGTGGGGGGTATAAATACACTCACCAAGCTACTGCCAGAGGGACAAAAAACGACCATCACAGCAAAACCGAAAAACACAAACATCATCATCAACCCACGGCCAACAAGACCCAAACAGAGAACCATCAACAACGAAACCAACATAGAATCATTGAGTGGAGAACCACCCACACGATAGTGAACAGTTTTTTATTCAATTGATACTACTTTAGTATTATATTTTATTTATTTATTTTCTTATTTTTTTAATATATTCTATATTATTTTAATCTCTTTTATTTTCTTCTTGTTTTATTCCTTTTTTATTTTTTCTTTTTTTAAAACTAGCTTTCTTTTTATTTTATTTTATTTTATTATTTTCTGTTATTTTCTATTTCTTTTTTTTTCCTTTGCCATTTATTTTATTTTCTTTTATTGTTATATTAATGTATATATATATATATATTCTTTTGCCTTTTTCTTCGTTTTTATTTTTATTTTACCATCTAACATTTTTACCTTTTTAGAATAAATTCCAACCGATCAAAGGTAAGTAATTCAAATCGAATGTTTTAAATTTCAATTTAAATTCCTAATTTTTCGCAATTAAAGACAATTGGTGAATTAATTGGTACCGAAAGGGCGGTTCAAGGGTGCTAATCCTTCTTTGACCGTAACCGACTCCCGAACCCGATACGTTTCTAGTACAACACAGATCAGGTAAGATGGTGTCCAACCCACCTAAATTCGTTTTAAAATGGTCGGTGGCGACTCTAACCTTCTCATTTCAAGTCGAAGCCCAATTCTGGGCCCAATCGAAAGACGGACGCGACACTCATATACTCAAGCCTCATAGTATAATTCCTATTCTGTAATGGATGGATGTTGCCTTTGAAAGGCCCTTTAATATTTATTATGATTATAATTATTGGTTGTGCTAACTTCATATTTGATTATTGTATTAATTTAACATCATCTTATAATATAAATGACGAGATTGTTATATGAATCTTTTTCACCAATTCTCATATGGTCCAAATTATTTTATGCCACATTATCAATTTTTCCATCTCATATTTAAGAAGTCTTCCTCTATGTTAATTTATTTTTTCTTTTCTAGATCAAATAAAGAGGAATTTAGAACCCATCATTAACGTTGGCATGTAGAAACGACACCACTTCTGCTTGGTTTTGGATAATGAAACCAAAGATTGAAGAAGTACGAGACTTATTCAGTGATTCATAATTTCCAAAACTTTTGAAAATTTACCTCCATCACCACTAATTCTCACTTAGATCCTTCAAAGCTTGTCATAATATTGTTTATATGACAAAGGTATAACATTATTTAAACTTGATCGGTGTTTATTGTTGATGAATACACTTAGGGTGCGTTTGGATGGGGGAAAAGAAGATTACCGAGGGGAAAAGTTTTTTCCGGAATGTGATACCCATGTTTGGATTGCAAAGATTCTCAATAGGAGGTAATAAGTCATTCTCAAGAATGGCATTTTGGGGGCTTATTACTAGGAATGTCATTCCCCCCAATCCCTTAGGTATTAATCTTTTCCCATGGCTTTGGACTAAAATGCCCTTAAAACAATTTTTTTTTTAAAATATCCTTCTCCTAACTGTTGAATAAAAAATTTCTACGAAGGGTAAATTGCAAGTTTAAACTATTTTAGATTTACAAAAAGGTCCCCAATTAGAATTTTATATGAAGTTCAAGGGTTAAAATAAAATTAAACCCTTTCATTATGAATTTAAATTTTTTAAAGAAAATATATAAATTAAAAATAATAAAAATAATTTATTTTATATGATCTTTTATACAAACATTTTCATTTGAATATTTAGAATTCAACTTGTTTTAAAAAACAAATATATAACAAAGATAATTTGGTAAAATATACATTCAAGTAATCTTTTATTCCTTTAACCAAACATTGTAATCTTACATTCCTGCTAAACAAACCAAACACAACAATGCAACATTCCCAGTAATGTGTTAGGTAATGTTACATTTCGATAATCTTATTCCCGGAGGTAATGCTACATTCCATGAACCAAACACACCCTTAAGGGCTTTGTAAATGTATGACCCCAATTCTCATTGTTTTAATTTAAATTTATTTAATTAGTTTTTGGGGATCGATTGGTGAAGTTTTGGAGATCTCAGGGTAATTTTTGAAACTCTTGGAAGTTTAGGGACCTAACCCTGAATTTTTCCATCCTATGTTACCCTAGAATTTTTTTTGAAACTCTTAGAAGCTTAGGGACCTAACCCTAAATTTTTCCATCCCTTGTCAGCCTAGAAAAAATGTTAAATAAAAGACAAAGTTTAAATTTTTTTTGAAGGTTTGAACTCACGTCACAAACATAACAAACAATTCTCTTACCAACTAGGTTAGCCACCGTTAATGATGTAAAAAGCTTAAAATATCTTTTAAGCTACATGGATGGGATTTTAAATCTCCTATTTTCCCCCAATCAGAATTAAATCAAACCCTAAGAACAAAACCCTCAAATTTTGTTAAGTCATCACCCCTTCATTGCATGTTGTCGTCATCTCCAATCAACCATCAATGTCACACCGACCATCAGAGTGACCAACGATCTCCTGTGACCAAAACCCCTCTAGTCCCTTGCCGTGAAATGCCATTGTTTGTCGTGAATCGTTGCTTGAATGATCGTCAGAGACTCAAAATTGACACTGTTATTTTTGTCGATTTTTGGTCGATTCCGGTATCCAATAGCCTCACCTCCTCCTTTACTAGGATACCCGAATCCTTCCGATCAAAACCCAATAGGTTCTGTCACCTAGCCTTCGATTCTTTGTAGTCCGACGTGGTAAAGGCTCTGATCTCTTTCTGTGTTTTTTTACGTCCCGAGTCTGAATCTGAATCTCATTTGCCAAATTTGAACCTGATAATTTATTTTTCAGTGTTTTATCTTTTGATTCGATCCGATCCGTTTTTCCTGATTAAATTCCGTTTTTGATGTAATTTCTTTTGATTTGAATATGAGTTATTTTGGGACGTCAAATTCAAGTTTGAGAGCAATCGAATGGAGTCTAAATGGTCGACTGATGTAGCTAAAAAATTGAGGTAATACTCCATTACTTTCTTTATGCTTTAAGGAACACATTGATATTAATGGTTAATGCATGAATGAATATGATTGGTCAATTATGTATAATTAATTAATGATGGACTTGAACTGAATATGATATTAAGTTAGCAAATTGAATAAGACTCGGATGACTCACACAAGAAATTGGAAGATCGATAAAAATAAATCAAAGTCTAATGATTAATCAGTAAATCAATTAACCTTAGGATCTTTACATTCTGATTATTTTTGTAAAAGGTTTTAATGTCGGAAATGCTTGTATAAGAAATTACAAAAATACCCTTGTGATGTAAAAAGACAAGGATTGTCACTAAAGGGGGAAAATAACCCTGAAAAGACATATGAATCTGATTAAACTACTTGCACCTATTAAATAATTATTTTGTTTATAAAATTTCGATATTCGATTTTAACCTCTGAGATGAAAAAAGACTTAGGATTATGATTCTTTGAATAAATACTTGGAGACTACTTTACCGGAAGTAATGCAAATGACAAAATTTATTGAAATGACTAAAATACCCTTGAGATGAAAACGAGACCTGGATCTCCCCTGATAATGGAAATGACCAAGGAATTAATTCTTTACTTGATAGAAATACAAGTTCACTGATTGAATTCCTGATATGATTAGAAAATCTTGATAATCGATTCATAACCTTTGAGATCACAACATACTTGGATATTCTGATTTCTGAATAAATATTTGAAGACTAAATTGTCGGAAGTACTATATTTTCTATAATTGATTGAAATGACCATAATACTTTGGAACTTCAAAATGACTAGAATAACCTCGTGTACTAAAATGACCTAAAATACCCGCATGACCTAGATATAAGGAACATAATTGGACAATTCTGAAAACATTGATAAACCTATATGTTGTACCATCCCTTAAGGTTATGAAGCACGACCAAGTATGTTGGTCATTCTTGATACTATTACAATAAAAAATAAGATAAATACCCACAGAATACGTGTTCATCTTCTCGATATATGATCAGTAATGGTTCTAAAGGTTATCAGTTTAACTAATTCAATCAATATTAAGAGGTGAATATTCGTGAAGTATCTCGGTCTGAATGATTGACATGTATCAGTGTTGGGATCTATTAGTTTGTTTTGACTCGAACTCCTAATAATTCAATATAAGCCATGATACTAAAAATTCTTCAGGGAATCAAAATGTCTAAAATGCTCTAATGACCTTAATAAAGGAATCACTCATGTTATATCTGAATATTAATTAATTATGATGTAAAAGTTCCTAATTACCATCCTGGTGTATTTGAATCCTAAACGTTCCTAAAACCAAATTCTAAAAGTCTGATTAAATCACTTAGCAATCTATCATTTTTAATATATATCTTATTTCTGAAATCCGATCAACTTGCAGAAGTTTATGTTTCCCTTTCTGATAATTACTACGTGCCTTTGAAAAATATTTGAATCTTCTAGTGTGTTCACTATGCATACATATATTTTCTTCAATTTAAAAAAGTATGATTGTTATCTGAAATAAATCATAATATTTGATCTTTGTTTTCTGATACAAAATATATCTGGCTCTGGATTTCTGATATTGATGGTAATCTGATTTATATTAGGGTACTATCTGGGATTTGTACTAGAGTCTCTATAAGTTCAGCTCTTATCAAGCTAGTAATTCCTTATAACCTAAGGTGACTTTTGGGTGGGCTCTAGGCCCATAGAGCATAGTAGTAAGACCTTATGAATATGTCTCTCTGAATGTTTCTTTTGTGCTATATGTTTCCTGAAGGATTACCTGAAGAATTAATTAGTGAATGATCAAATCATCATTAGGACCTCTATATGCCAGGATAACTAAAGAAATTTCCATGCTTCACCATATATCTACTTGGACATTTTGTATATATATTAGAGTCTAGAATTTGTTTTGATATTGGATATGATTGAATTATGTTTTTATTAAATGAATGATTTCTCAATGTGTTTTATTTATAAGTTGTTATATAGTTTTAAAGTGGTCAACAAAAAAAATTATTTTCCCCAGATTTTTATTGTAGGTCACTCTAGTGGCCCAAATGTGACATCCTGATCAGATCTGTTCACTCGTATCAGTCTCAATGTGTTACATTTAGTTGTATCAGGACATAGGTTGACTCGAGTCTTTTGGTAGATCAGTCGATCGTCTATCATTAGGTGTCTAGGCAGTACATGCCCCTAGATTATAGATGTACTTCTCTGAGCTGGACTCTGATGTCGAGTCCTCATCTTGTAATTAGTGTCTCTAAGTATTTTGTCTATTAGGGCTCGACCTGTGCATAAAAGGAATATCGTTAACATTTGTCCTGATTTTGAAATTTGCATCAAAAATAATGTATGACTTATTTGTTCAAGAATTCTGAGCTGACTCCCAACATAAATTTGAGTTTTATTACCTCAAATGTTTTGTGATGATAGGCTTGTAGCCAAACTTTATAAGCAAAATTTCGAGATTAAGAACTACTACCTAAGTGGATTGAAGAGAAAGATATTTTGTCCAAGCTCTGACAAAGTGATTCCCTTAAATTATGTATAAGTAGAGAATTTCTTGAATAATTTATTCCAATTTTATAAGCTTAGAATCTGATTAAGTGTTAAGCCTCGTACCTCAGTGATTTGATCAGTATGAGATTAAAGGAAAGTGTTCGTGAACTTGGAAAAACTGTAAGGTGATTCCTTTATGTCTGACAGAAATAATTAGTTCATATGTTGCACTGGAGGTAAGAAGGCGTCATATGCCCAAACTCCAGTAACATTTTTTTCAATACTCATGAATGAGAACTCTGCTTTGCAAAGTGATGTGTATAACCCTGGTCAGAAAAGGTATTTATGGATAGAAGAGTAAAAGTTGTTCCTTTTTATTTAAAGGGTTAGGTTTTATCAATGATGGTACAATACAAGTAAGGCTTCTAACGAACAAGAATCTTATACTAATTCGAAGGTTTGCAAAATCGAGTTCAGTGTTGAAAATTACACTTTATCCAAGTATCTTCGTGGAATTATTTGAAATTATTTTACAGTATGAATTGCCCAAAGTATTTTACATGATATCTATATTTTAATTATGGATGCTTTCATGTATGAACTGCTCAATTTATGATTTTTATGATGATAACTTGAAATTGATTCTGATATAAAAATGTTTCTTATTATATGGAAATAATATGATATGGAAGCCCATTGTATATTGCATTGAGAGTCGTATGTACACCTGACATGCCATAAAATTAAGTAAAGTTCAAGTTAAGTTAAGATATGGTACATTCTTGTACATTATGACTAGCACCGTTGGTGCATATGATATGATTTGTACTTGGAGTGCATTTTATGATGATGATTGGCACCGTGAAGTGCCTGGTGCGCACATTATGTATGACTCACGTACCTTGTATTCTCTCACATATACATTGGGCTATGAAAGTGAATATGAAAGCAAATGTGAAAGTTATGACAAGTATCTGAAAAAAAAAGAAATAGGAAATGAAATAAAAGTTCTGAAATATGTACGAATGAAATAATGTGAAATGATGTTATATCTGATGTTGACTTACATGATTTTTGATAAAATCATGAGATGATGATTTTCAGGTTTTCAAAGAGGAAAATGACTTGAACAACCCGGTTTGAAAGTTTCAATATTTTTATTTAAATTACATATTTATGTTTTCTAATACTTTATGATATTTATGTTTTATCTCACTTTAACTATATTATTGCCTCACTAAGTTTTACTTAGTGCATGATGATTTCCATGCGTAGATTTGAATAAAGAAACAGACGTGAAGTAAGGAGTACTGAGAACATCTCTTTTTTGGGAAATTAAGCCAACCTATAGTATGAGTAAGACATCTTTTACGCATGTATATTATAAATGGTTTGAATTGCTCTGATAGACTAACTTAAATGGTTGGTAGTAGATATAATTTAAAAAGGGTAATTAAATGATTTTCAAATCGGACAGTATTTTGTAGTTTTATATATATTGAGAAACAACATTGAACTGCCTAGTTGATACCTAAAATTGGATTCAAATTGGTTTATAAAATATTGTTTTATGTTATTACGCAATTAAATAATTTGATTGAAATAGATAAATTGAAGTTTTTAAATGAAACAAAATTTTAAAGGTTTATGTACAAAGAATGTTCAAAATGTTAATGTGACATCTTTAACTCGTATTTCGAGACGTATATGAGTTATGGGTGTTGTAGTACCAATACTACCTAGCCGAAAAACCCTGATATTATTAATTTATATTATTCTTATCGAGTCTTCATGAGCACCCTTTTATTATAGAGCTAAATGTCTAATATCATATTTAACTAATATCCAACTCGAACTATTACTCATATATTTTATTTCATTCATTGAGGCCTATACAGGAAATTTAATAATTTTAGCCCCTAAGGGCATTTTAGTAACCTCTCAGACTTGAGCTAGTTGCCTGATCTTTATCGATGTGAAACTCCTCACTCTTGAGTTTATTTGACATCTTGAAGTTACTCAACATGTTTAGGTATATATACCAAGCCTTTGGTATGGATATACAATCTTTGGTATGGATACCAGTTCTCCAGTATATATATCAGTTTATCTGGTATGGATACAGCACACCGATGTCGATACCAAGAATATAGTTTCGATATTGAGCTTTGATCTCGATACTACAACCCTCGGTATCGATACCAAGGGATCGATATCGATACCAGTTCATCCAATATCGATACCGAGACCTAGAAAACCCAATTTTCACCTAGAATATGAATAGTAATGATATCAGTTCATCCAATATCGATACCATTGCCTAGAAGCACATTGTTTTACTCGGGAAACACCCCTAAACTCACCTCAAACACTTGTTTTAAGGTCTAAGTTGATTACTAAAACTTATAAAAGTCTTTAGGGGTCATCATACATAATTTTTACACCAACTTAACACCAAAAAGCGTCAATTTCAACAACTCAAGCCCCCAAGCCCCACATGTTTTTCCACCCATACAAGCAAGTAAACTCATAGATGACATACAAGTAGTAAGGAAGAGTTGTAGTATGTTACCTTAGCTCCTAGGAACTCAAAAACATATATAGCTTACCCAAGGATCAATAATTTATTGACCTAGCTCAAGGGGGTTCTTGCACCACTTTTCCACTACTCAAAAGCAACCAAACGATTCCAACATGAAAAGAATGATTAAAAGTTGTTAAATAACACCAACTCTTAGGAAAAACTAGATAGAAATTATGAGGGGCGCCTTTGGAGCTCAGACCCACTCAAAAACCCATGTGAGCTCAAGAACACTCTTGAAGAAAATGGTGAGCTTTCCATGAAGCCGAGGTTCTCAAGATTATAAATCTTACCTCTAATTTTTGGATTAAGGAAGGAGATGAAGAAAGGTTGAAGCTTTTCTCTTGTTCATCCTTATGAAAAGAAAGAGAAGAAAAAAATAAGGAGAAAGAAAAATAGAATAGGAAGAAGGAAAGAAAGTCTTTTGGCTTTCCAAAATCCCACGTCCAAATATAAAAAAGAATCCTCACAATTAGCCATGCTTTTCCCAAATGGTAAATCATACTCTAGGTCCTCCTACATCCTCTCTAAGCTTAAAAATCTTTTTTAATCTTCTACAAGACTAATTTTTCACCTAGTTTTATCGGGAACAGTTTCTAAAATAGGAAACTAGAGAGAGAGAAACTTTTTGCTTTTCTGAAATGGAAAGTTCAGATTTTTGCGTTTCAAACCCAACCATATAAGGAAATGGTAAAATCATGCCATTAGTCCTTCAACTTTTAAAATTTTCTAATTTAAATACGAATTAATTAAAAAATCATTTTGGTCCTCAAATTCATAAATTTTTAATTTAATCCCCAAAATAAAATCAAGAAAATTCTAACCCCAAAACTAGGGCATGACAAGGCCAAGTTGGATGTTTTATATTTATTAGTATCAAAGCTTAAGTTTAGTTAATTCTAGATCTAAATTAAGATATGTATTATAATTCAAGTCAGTACATGCCACCAAGAGTTTGTTTTAAATATTTTTTTAATTGATTTGTGAATAATGCAATCAAATTCTTTTCGTATAGTTTTGAAAGTCTGAATTGCTATTCAAGTTCGTAGACTTCACATCATTTACTAACTCAAACAATGAAGAGGAAACTGTTGGGAAATAAACTGAGTATGAGTAATTTCCCTATAACCAGATTAGTGAGAATGCGAAATAAAAGTGGAAAAATAATACCCAAAATTGATAACGGAGTTCAGCCAATTTTGCCCACGTCTCGGACTGCTGCAGATCTTTTAGTAAGGAGAGAAAATTTACAGGTGTTTACAAAACACACTTGAGAGAGAGCTAGAATGATTTTGGGATGATTTTGAAGCTAAATGGGCTAGGGTATTTATAGTTGAAGCTTAGGGACTAATCTTGTAAGTACCCTAAAAAATGCAATGACTAAAGTTACAATTACCCCCAAAAAATTCAACAAAACATTTATGGCACCGAATTCGGTGCCCCCTAGCAGCCGCAAACACATATGGACTTTACAATCTCCCACTTGAAGACTGATTTTAATTGTCTTCACACCTCGATCAATGCAACAACATTTCTTGTCTTGTTACTTTAACATGCCAACTGAAGTTGAACACAACTTCAGTTTGTCCGTAGTCACCGTCTTTGTTAACATGTCTGCCAGATTTTGAGCTCCACTAATCTTTTCAAGTTTCAAAATCCCATCTTCCAGAACATATCGAATAAAATGATATCGCAATTGTATGTGCTTCGTTCTGGAATGAAAAGACGAATTCTTTGCTAGATGGATAACACTTTGACTATTGCAATACAAGACATTGTTTTCTTGTTTCTTGCCTAACTCTTCCAAGAAACTTTGGAGCCAAACCATCTCCTTGCTGGCTTCCGTAACAGCGACATATTCTGCTTCAGTTGTGGAGAGAGCAACTATCTTCTGTAGTTGAGAAACCTAACTCACTACGGTTCCTCCTAGAGTACAGACATACTCTGTAGTGCTCCTTCTGATGTTAACATTTCCTGCTAAGTTAGCATCTACATAGCCTGTCAGTATCGTATCTCCACCTTTGAAATAAAGTGCTTTGATTGTGGTACCTTGTAGATATCTGAGGATCCATTTGACTGTTTCCCAGTGTACCTTGCCCGGATTATTCATGTACCTGCTAACAGCTCCCACTGCATGAGCAATATCTGGTCTAGTACAAACCATGGCATACATCAGACTTCCAATTACTGAGGTATATGGCACCTTCACCATGTGTGCACGTTCTTCCTCTGTCTTTGGTGACTGTTCTTTGGAGAGTCTAAAATGAACACTTAAAGGTGTACTTACTGGTTTAGCATCTTGCATATTGAACCTGGAGAGTACTTTGTTGATGTACTCAGCCTGTGACAATATCAAAGTCCCCGATTTGTGTCTCTCTTAATCCTCATCCCAAGAATCTGCTTTGCAGGGCTCAGATCTTTCATTGCAAACTGCTTCTATAATTTTTCGTTCAAGTTTATAATCTCTTGCATGTCTGAGCTTGCAACGAGCATGTCATCAACGTATAATAATAAAATAATGAAGTTATTGTCAAACCTCTTGATGTAGAAACAATGATCTGCTTGGCATCTTGTAAACCACTGCTATTCATGAAACTATCGAACTTTTGTACCACTGTCTAGGAGCTTGTTTTAAACTATACAAGCTCTTCTTTAACCTGCATACCAGGTTTTTCTTGTCTGCCTCTATGAAGCCTTCTGGCTGCCTCATATAGATTTCTTCCTCCAAATCACCATGAAATAAAGTTGTCTTTACATCTAACTGCTTAAGATGTAGATTTTCTACAGCTACAATTTTCAACACCAGTCTGATTGTAGACAGTTTACGACTGGAGACAAAATTTCATTGTAGTCAATACCTTCTTTTTGTTAAAAACCTTTGACAACCAATCTTGCTTTGTAGCGTTTGCTCCCATCGTGCTCTTCTTTGATCCTATAAATCCACTTGTTATGGAGTGCTTTCTTGCCTGGTGGTAATTCAGTTAATTCCCACGTCTGATTTGACATAAGCGAGTCCATTTCATCTTTCATGGAAGACTCCTACTTGACTGAATCCTCCACCTGCATTGCTTCATCATAACACTCTGGTTCACCATTGTCAGTCAGCAAAAGTAGTACAAAGAATACGAATAATGTTGGGTTGGTTTAGGAATTCTAGATGAGCGTCTCAGTTCTGGTGTGCCTGGTTCTTCTTGAACTGCTTCAGACTGATCTGAACATCATTTCCAGAAATCTCCTCTAACTCAGCAAATTCCTTTTTTTTAGCTTCGGTATTGGAGCTACTTGATTATGGTTGACATGTCTTTGTACATCACATTCTCATTGAAAATGACATCTCTGCTTTTGATGATTTTTTTATTTTCATAGTCCCAAAACCGGTAACCGAACTCATCATCACCATAACCAACAAAGACACATTTGTTGGACTTGGTGCCAAGTTTACTTATTTCAGCAGAATTTATGTGTACATAAGAAATACAACCAAACACTCTTAAGTGTGAAAGGTTTATTTCTTTCTTGGTCTAAACTTCCTCTGGTATTCCACCATCCAAGGAAACTGATGGCCCACAGTTGATCAGGTAAGCTGCAGTGTTGATAGCTTCAGCCCCATAGAAATTTGGGCAATCCGGCATGTATCCTCATGCTTTTTGCACGTTCATTCAGAGTTCTGTTCATGCGCTCTGCTACGCCATTTTGCTGCGGTGTCATAGGAACTGTTGTCTCCATCTTGATCCCATTGTTTGTAGAAATCTCTGAATCTACTATTTTTGTACTCTCCTCCATTGTCAGACCTTAACCGCTTGACTTTCAAACTAGTCTCGTTTTCCACCATGACCTTCCATTTTCTGAAGGTATCAAAGACTTCTGATTTCTTCTTCAGAAAATAAACCCACTCCTTGTAAAATCATTGATGAAGTGACATAATATAGTGAGCCTGCAAGAGATGGAACTGGAGATGGTCCCCTACATCAGTATGAACCAACTCTAACTTTTCAGCCTTGGATTTCTTGCCAATATTTGCAAAACTGACTTTCTTTTGTTTGCCAAAGATGCAATCCTAACATAGTTCGACATCTACACTTTTTAGATCTGGCAGCTTCCCTTTTGACAAAAGTATCTTCATCCCTTTCTCGCTCATATGGCCAAGCCTTTGGTGCCATAGGTTTGATTTTCCATCAGTATGCTACTGTAATGATATTCTCTAAATTTGAGGTTACATAGAAAGTAACAGTCTTCTTACCACGAGCAATGACGAGTGCTCCTTTGGTAATCTTCCATTCACAACCTGAAAAGGTTATACTATAACCTTCTCCATCAAGATGTCCTACAGAAATCAAATTTCTTTTGAGGCCAGGAATATGTCTCACTCCTGTCAACGTCCAGGTGGTCTGGTTTGACAACTTTAATCGGATGTCTCCTTTTCCGACGATCTTCAAGGTTTTATCATCAGCTAGATGAACCCTCCCAAAATCACCACTGACATATTTCTCCATGATTTCTTGGTATGGGGTGGAGTGGAAAAATGCCCCTGAATCCAAGATCCATGATTCAATCGGACTGTTGACACTTAGAATCATGGCATCACCTGTCTCCTTTGTCATGTTAGCAGATTCTGTGCATTGGTATCTTTCTTCAGTACTCGACAATCACTTTTAAAGTGACCATTCTTGCCACAATTATAACAGGTAAAATCTTTCTTTCCCGTTCTTGATTTCTCCTTCTGGATTTTGATCTGCCACGATTTGAATTTCTTTCTGAAGTTCTCCCTCTAGACTCCATGTGCAAGGCTGAGGATCTTGATGCTTCACCCGATTCTCTCCGTCGAATTTCTTCACTCAATACCAGATCCCGAACATCGTCAAATTTTAATTTGTTATTTCCCGACGAGCTGCTGACTGTTGTAACAGTAGCATTCCGACTATCTGTTGAGATGATAAGAGAATTAAAGCTCAAACTTCATCATCGAATTCAATTTCCACGAAACTCAACTGGGTTGTGATTGTGTTGAGTTCATTTAGGTGTTGAGCCACTGATGCCCCTTCCGCCATCCTCAAATTGAATAATCACCTCATCAAGTAAACTTTGTTTGAGGCTGATGGCTTCTCATACATACTAGAGAGAGCCGTCATAAGACCCATTGTGGTCTTTTCCTTTACTATGTTGAAAGCAACATTTCGGGACAATGTCAGTTGGATAACTCAGAGGGTTTGTCTGTCGAGAAGAGCCCATCTTCATTCTTCATGCCCTCTAGTTGCTTTCCTGAGAGAGGTTGATATAAATTTTTCTGGTACAAAAAATATTCAATCTGCATCTTCCAAAAGCCAAAGTCCGCACCATCAAACTTTTCAATTTTCACATTCCCTTCGTCTGCAGCCATCGCTCCCACTCGAATCTGGCTTCATTTGGATCGTTTCTGACAATTTCTGAAAACCGCCGTGTATTATAACACCTCCGTCGACAAAATCGTATCGCCGAAAATTTTTTTTACTATTCACAAAATTCATTATTCATGTGAATAGTAACCTCACAAAAAAATTGACAAAATTCATAATCAAAAGCTCTGATTACCAGTTGTTGGGAAATAAATCGAGTACGAGTAATTTCCCTATAACCAGATTAGTGAGAATGCGAAATCAAAGCGGAAAAATAATACTCGAAATTGATAATAGAGTTCAACCAATTTTGCATACGTCTCCGGACTGCTGCAGATCTTTTACTAAGGAGAGAAAATTTACAGGTGTTTACAAAACACACTTGAGAGAGAGCTAGAATGATTTTGGGATGATTTTGAAGCTAAATGGGCTAGGGTATTTATAGTTGAAGCTTAGACACTAATATTGTAAATACTCTAAAAAATGCAATGACTAAAGTTGCAATTACCCCAAAAAATTCAACAAAACATTTATGACACCGAATTCGGTACCCCTAGCAATCGCACACACATATTGACTTTACAGAAACAAATGTTCCTAATCAATTAACTATCCACCTATAGTTCTTGTTGTTGATTTGCCTCCAACACATGTCCTTTTATGTTTGAGAGTCTCATGCAAACCATGGCCTGACCTCAACATCAACCTCAACTTTTAATCTCTCGAGCTTTGATTGATAAGCTCTCTTAGTATCGAGCTTATACATTGAGTGGTTTAGATGATTGTCGTGAAATAACTGAGTATTGGTTAGATAATATTTTGAATATCTTGGAAAGCAACCATCATATTCTGATTAACGTAATGTGTGAGGAGGGAGGATATTGAGCCAATTTTGGATTGATTAATAGATAGAAATCAGGAACGGAGCTACTCTTTGTATGAGAAGGATTATTGTCCTTCCCAAATATTTTGGTATAATATCATTTTAAGTCTTTTTTAATTTATATAATAGTTAAATAAGACCTTTATCGTTTTTCTAATTTATTAATTTAAATATTTAATAAATCTTGCTCTTCAATCATAGGACTGTCCCTGGTAGGAATCCAACTCCTCGATTTGGTGGAGCTTCATAAGGGCTTCTGCTTTAAAAGCAATGAGCTGCGGGTTCATTTCAACATTATAAAATGGAGCCAACCTTCGACGAGCTCTCCCATAACACGAAGAGTTGCATGATTTTATGTTAAGAATGTAAATTTTTAAAATTTTAGGAATGGACGAAGTTATAAAACTTTAGAGGATAAAAACAGATTTTCAATAATAAATATATAATTTTTTTAAAATATATGATAATTTTAAATCTTATTATGAAAATAAGAGTCCAAACTATACTCAAAGTTAACTTCTGATGCCTGAAGAATTTTGTTTAAAATATGTATCTAATTTTTCTTCATTACACTTTTATGAGGCAACTGTTAAAAAAACTGTTAAGTGACACAAGTCACATTTAGATTTTTTTAAAATATTTTATTTAAAAAATTAAAAATATAAATGTGACACGTGTCACTTAACGATTTTTTTAACGGTTGAAACTTAAAAGTATAAAATAGAAAAATGTTATGCACCTATCTTTAACAAAAAAATTATCTAGGCACCAGAAGTTAACTTTGAGAACTTATTTTTATATAAAGCTTTAAAATTATCATTTATTTTTTATTTGTTTCTATGTATTTACTATTAAAAATCTATTTTAGTCTTCTTAAAATTTTATTACTTCACCTTTCTAAAATTTTAAAAGCTTATCCTTAACATAAAATCCTGTCACATGTTCTGACCATAACCAGGTCCAATCTAACAACCTCTCCCAATCTTCCCACCGCCGCCAATGTTGCCGCTCTGTTACTTCTGTATGCGGCGTTTTCGGGTGAAATGGATATAGCCTTAATGGGGTTACACCACCTATCTTAGATTAGGTATACTAACAGATTATGGATCCGAGAGATACATAAGAAAATGGGATGAAGCAATGAAATAAAGAATGTATATCACTTCACTCTCAATCTGACCGCCTACTGAAGTAATAACACTGAAACACTACTTCATTTATGAGGTAAAAAGGAAAATTTGTATTTGAAAAGTTATTTGAATTCTTTTAGGCTAAACTATTAAACTCCCCACTATTATTTTATTGGGTAAAGTACACAAATGATCTCTCAATTATAGAGTATTATTTTATTGAGTCGTGATTATTAAAAGATAAAATTATCCTTCAATTATAGGTGTTGTTTTGTTGAGTATCCCGATTATTAAAAGTTACAAATGGTCACTTAACTATTCATATGTTTCAAATTGTCGTTTTCTGTTAAAAAATTTACGATTGTCTGAGTTGGATGTTAACATGCTTACTGGATAGAATATGATAAAATATGATTTCATAATCTCAAATAACTATATAATTCAAACAGATCTGGGATCAAATTTATCACATCTTAGTCAGCATGTTAAAGTCTAGCTCAGACGACCGTCATTTTTTAACAAAAACTGACAAGTTTGAAACATATGAATAGTCAAGTGATCATTTTGTAACTTTTAATAGTCGAGAGACTCAACAAAGCATCACTCGTAGTCAGGGGATCATTTATATATTTTATCCTATTTTATTTTTATTCACTTTTGATCGTTGATTTTATTAAATTAACATTTTAATCGTTTATATTTTCCATTTATAAGGTACAGTGAAATTAGTTAGTTAGTTAATGACATGACATGTTAGCAAAAGAGGTTAATTTTTAATTTAACTATTAATATTTCAATAAAATATTAATTTGACCCTTGAATTTTAATAAAATATTAATTTAAGGTGGTCATTTTAGAAAAAAATGTATAAACTAGTTAAAATATTTTGTTACTTTCAATATAAATTATATATCAAAATATCATACGAATAAAAGAAAATTTTATAAATTCTTAAAATTTATTTGTTCAGAAAAAATTTAAAGAAATAAAATAAATCAATGATGATGTTATAAAAAAAACTGTGTAGTTTTCATTTTCAGAGATGAAAATTAATAAACTCACAATAAATATAGATATTTGAAACTAATAAATATAAATTGAATTGAAAAATATTTTTAAAAAAAAGAATACCTTCAAATGAAATGAAATTAAAATTGTATACTTAATAGCTTGATCAAAGTCTCAAAGTAGGCGAACACTCAAAGGAGATGAACAAACAAGAAAAAATACATATTATTTTTTTTTAAATCTTGGAATCAAAAGTGAAAGGAAATTAGATTTTCATTCATTTAGAAATGAAACAATAATACAAAAAATCTATGTTGACTTTTTTAATAAATGATATTTAAGTGATTTCCAAATTCATCAACATCCGAGACAACAATGAATATCTGAATTGATCAACATATAAGATACCTATTTACATAAACCAAAAGCTACAGCAGATTAAAAAGGGGTGTGTGGGTTGGGGGGGATGCCTACAGACAGAACCTTTAATATTCCACGAGACTGCAGGTTAGAACAAGCATGGGTGAGCAAACATTAGTGATGAATAACAATCTCCATATTTTCACCCATAACTGAGTAATGAAATAAATTTTTTATAAAATAGAAAAGCAGAAAAATTATTATCAGAAAGCTGCTGCATTGTTGACAATCTGTTGTTTTCTTCTTTTTCATATGAATGTCAAGCTTTCAACAAGGTAAAGTATTTACATGAAACCAATTATATCAGAGGTATCAATAACTGCAGATTCCATGCATTCCAATTTCAGGTTCCTCCATTGCAGTAATGGATGCCATTACCGTGAGGTTCTTTCTGCTTCGTGCTCGTGCTTAGATTATTCAATCCCCATATCCGAATCGTGCCATCATCACTAGCCGATGCCAACATGTGAGGGTTTGCTGGATTCCAGCTCACACAATTAACTGCTCCTGAGTGACCTGGTAAGGACTCTATAAGCTCCGCTGTGGCTCTATGCCAGATATATACCTAAACATATATAGTAAAACATAAGAAATAAATAAATTTCACTCGAGCTCTCAAGTAAATCAAATTCCTCCTAAGTTTACATTAAATTTCACTTGTGCTTCAAAAGTAAATCAATCTCCACATAAGTCTAGAACAGTTAGAAAAGGTGTACGCATAATGTCACATAACTAATCAGTATTCCAGCACTAGCAATCCATACCACATAGACTCCCCATTTCCCTTGAAAACTTAGGCATGGCTCATAAATAGCGAGACCATCATCAGCAAATAAATAATTGTCTAGCATTTCCTGTGAGATGAAGATATTATACAGACGTAAACAACTACCAAGGCAATCCAGCAATGTAAACATGTCTCCATGTATTCTTTTTCGTGTCATAGTTGTGTTAAAGGTAATTGATATAAATTTCGATACATCAAACTCAATATTAGTAACCGTATTAAGAGAATACTGCTTTACATATTAATCATAGGCTTACTTCCTATTAGAGGTTATATAGAACAAATAAAAAAGTCCATACCAGTGAGTCCTCACTGCCACTGGCAACAAAAGCTTCGTCAAGTCCACCAAAACAAGACCTAATGATGAAGCGGGTGCGTTTATGGCCTCTATATTTAGAAACAAGCTTCAGATCACCTTCTATATTCCATAGATGGATTTCTTGATTTAAAAGATCTACCAGCAGGAACCTATTGTCTCCGACAATGAGAATGAAGTTATTGGTTGATCCTCTTCGATAAATCTCTCAACTTTTGCTTCCCGGTCGAATAATAATATTGCTGTTTCCCGACATATACTAATAATCTGCTTGCCATCATCTGTAATTTCCAAATCAGAAATTTTTAGTGTTTGTTGCCCTTTCCAGCACTCCAGCTCTTTCCCATCCAATTCCCACATGCAATACTCCTATCATTCTGACCCGAAAATATCCATTTGCCATCTGGAGACCATCCACACGAAACCATACCAAGACCCGTTTTTTCATAAACATGAAGGCATTCGCCAGAAAAGACATCCCAGCGCCTTATATCTTCCTCTGAGCCGCATGTCAGAAGCTGATGGTCATCAGGACTCCATGAAACAGAAGAGAGAGATTTATGGTGACCAGAGAGTTTATGTTTTAAAGATACCCCCGTCTCGTGAACCTACAATGAGCCAATATTTTTAGAATGAGAAAATCGACCGATTGCTAGGCATAGGTGATCTCATCATTAAGTAGTGGTCTACGCATTGACACAATAATACAAGCCCTTATTTGCTTGAAACTCTGATTCCAACAAGAGTTTTAATCACCAAAAACCCTTCATTGTGGAAGAATTAGAAATAGAAAAAAGGTGGAGTGACTGGTCTTTGGAAATACCAAATACTAAGCCCTTACCAAAATAAAAAGGAAGGGGAGGGGGGATTTCAATGAAGGGCACCATCACAGAAAGCACCTCATTTATCATATTCCAACATTTTCTATTTTATTACATGAGAAAGTATTGGCTTTAATAATCAGGGTTCTCTCTTTGTTGTATCTAGGGTACTTATTGTTAGGTTCCATGTGGCAGATGCTTTTTCTATTTGTTCTTTGTTACTTGCTTTCCTCCATACACTTGACAAATAGAAAGAAAAATCATATTTGATTAAAATGAAGGGCATAAATAATCCACACATTCAAACATAACTCCTCCATTAAAGCAACAAGAAGAATCATGCATAAATTTAATCTCCACGAAACCAAGATTATTTTTCATTTCATTCTTTATTTTTTTATATGGAGTAGAATATAAATTAAAAATGAACCATTATGTATTACGAAAGATGCTAGAGATTGAACATTAAGCATCAAACAAGCTACGAAACGTTACTGGACTTAGTTGAAGGTACATAAAAATTACCAAACTCATTTTTGCAATGAGGTATGAAGAGCAGAGTTGAAAATGCAAATAAATTTATTACTCTAAGTTAGAATGTAAAAAAGTTCGACAAATGAAGGATACATGTTACTCTTGTTCCAAGTTAATAGCAATACCTCCCAAATGATTGCTGACTGATCATTTGATGATGAAGCTAGGTATTTCCCGTTATGAGAAAATTTCAAAAACCATACTTCATCGGTGTGAGCCTGTAATATCTGTTACAAGAGGATTCAAAATAAATAAATAAAAATTATTTGCAATTAAGATTTAAGAAAAGAAGAATGCAAGCAAAGTAGATAAAATTTCAGAGAAGGAAATATTGATGAAATTAATTCTCTTTAAAAAATATATAATAAAACTAATGCACTTAAAGTTGTATAGCTTCCAAGTGCACTTTCCATTAGTGTAAGAAATTTTTATGCTTGGAAATGCCATCACTTTATCCCGAAAACTCTTTCATAAAGGATGAAAATGAAATATACATCATAAATGTCTTCTAATAAACACAAGAATTATAATTTGCTTTGATGACATTCCCAGTTGTTGATTGTTTGTATCAATCATGTAGTGTACATCCACACGTTAGGTATCACAGGCAAAGCTGAGTTAACATCTCTCTTACCTAATCTTAATATTCTTGGAACAAACATATGGCCAATGAAAGAAGATATTGACATGGACATTTACCAGTTTAGAAATGATCTTTCATCAGCATACTTATTAAGTAATTACATTGAAACAATCTTTGCGAAACAACTCTCAATCACCATGATTAGGAACCATCCTCGCAAGTCTTCAGATCATGCATGAGATATTAAAGAGCTCGCTATCTACTCAATTACATACTTCAAATCATTTATTCTACGAGTACCTATGACTTCATCAATGTTAGATCTTTTTTCCTTCACATCACCTCTATAAAAGGTGAGAGCCTCAGAAAACAAATAACCATTCATCTTCTGTAACCTAATATTGGTCTTACATTGCCATTTTCAGATTCTAACAGTCCCTTCAACAAACTTTTGAGATTAGTGTAAATAGGGACACTGGGTAGAGAAAGCCTCAAGATGGCATCCAACAAAGAAATTGTCCCTCCAAAAAGTATTCAAGCTAATTCCAGTGAACATGTAAACAGTGCAATTAAAACCTAACTAATAACCAAATACCTAATATCGTTTATCTCATTCCTGAACCAAAAAAGATTAAAACCTATCCACACTGATAAAGCACAAACTTAAAATAGATATCCAATTTACACAAAATGAAAAAGAATGCACTTGTACAATTTGTTATGCAATGCACATGAAAATTTGCATCGATAAAAATGTAAAAAAGACTTAAGAATTTTGCCATATTTTAGCAAAAGAGAGAAAATCTGATTAGAAGCAAAAAGTAAACCTGCAATGCTTGAGAAGGAATGTGATCTCTCCCACACTGATGATCAGAATATAGTGACATTTCCTTATCCAAAGAGTTGTGAAACATGCAAGCATCTCGTTGCAAGACAAGGGCCTGTTCAACTAAATGCTCCAACCTTCCTTCGGGGATCATAACTGTAGGAGGAAGCAGCTTCTGTAATTCTTCCAATAGTTTACTCCGGGATCTTGCCCTCAACGTATCTTGTTTCAGTGACCGGACAGAAGAACAGTAAGATGGTGACACGATGTATGAAGAAAGCTCACGTACTCTACTATTATTGACACTAAGAGGTGCAATCTCAGTCCTCAATGTTTTCAGAGCATCCATTACCTTTTCTTCATCCAAAAGTTCCAAAAACTTATGTTCCAATATCAGAAAAGAGGCTGATTTTATGGTCTTTTCACCAGTTAGACCAATATTACGCAATGTGACAACACTTTCATCCCAATTTCCCTCAAGTATTTGCCGCATAAATACATGGATCAAGAAGAATGTAATGGTATCCCCGACTCTTCCTCTAGATGAGCACCACTCTTTTTATAACCAAGAGAGTATAATGTTTTTGCTATTATTCGGACAAATTCTACCTTCTTTATAACTCCTTTTGAGCCAACAACTTCTTCGCCCCCTTCAGACTGCAGGGGCCGAGCCATTAGGTCACTTGAAGACCCAGCTACAATCTCTTTAATAGTTGAACCGTTTGAAAGACGTCTCAGTTCTTCAGAGGATAGTTTCATACGTTTTGAGGCTGGTTCATCATCCTCTACACCTCCCATGAAAGGTGCACCTCAGCCCATATATTATTGGAGAGTTAAAGAAATGGCAGATAAGCTAATGCCTCTAATGAATCACAAGGAGCAAGCCCTACATACAATAGTCAACAAGGGGATATAAGCTATTAAAATTGACTGTAAAAAAGAGAGAAAGAAGTGCAAGGAAAAAATTCAAGGATTACCAATAATATTTTTTTTTTATAGAAAATTAGGCCTCATTAAAAACCCCTTCATACCCTCCATGTTACAACAGTAACATGAAGGACATTGGAAGGAGGAAAAGAGTGCCTATGAATTTTATTAATCAAAACAATAATACACAGTCAGTACCAAACAACCTACAGTTACAACATAACAATGATTACATAAGACTTAAACCAAACACCCTACAGTAATACAAACATTTCACAACACCTTAACACACCAAACACATAACCTATTAATCAACCTATACCATCTTTTACCAAGGACTGAAGCATAGGGGTGCATATATCCGGATTTTTAATCCACTTCAATGCAGTACTAGAATCCGATTCTAGAATAATCCTGACTTGGGACAGATCCTGATTCTTCAATAAGATGCAACCCTCTTTTTATCGCCAATAGTTCTGCAAGTATAGGAGGACCACCTCCAACCTTCTCTGAAAACGAATCAAACAACATACCTCTACTATCCCTAATCAGCCCACCTATTCCTCCTTTATCCCAACCCTTAACCATCACCCCATCTACATAAGATTTATGAACCCATCCGGAGGAGGTACCCACCAAGATGAAGGAGAACAACCCTTTTTCTGTCTTCCCACTAAATCTGCTAGTTTTTTATCACCCACTAAGGAGTCAAAAGGAATATGCACATTATTAAATCTAGCACCAAACAAGAAGCAATTCTAAATCGAACAAGAAAGAACAATAACGCAACACCTTCCCTTTTTGAAAAAATACCTCATTCCTGCACTTCCACACTGTCCACATCACCGCCTTAGAATGAATTTCCAAATAATGGAACTCGGTAGTAGGTATCCCACAAAATGATGAAAGCAATCAAATTCTTTGGAACCACAAAAGAAACATTCCAATAATTCGAAAATCTAGACCACAAACCCCATACCACCACACTGTGCAAAAAAATATGTGAAACTGACTCCACAAACCTACCACACATCGGACATAAGGGATCATCAATCCTAGCCACTCATCTCTTCAACAATTCCTCCTTAACCGCCACTCTCTAATGTGCAACTTGCCAAACAAAAGTTTCCACACGGGGAGGTGCTACCCCTACCCATACATGCCTTTCCCAAGTACCATCGTTCCCTCATTACCAACCTGATCAAAAAAAATTATTGATGCATGATTTAGCTGAAAAACAACCCTCTCCATTCCCTAACCATATCCAACAGTCTTCTTCTAATGGTGACAAATTTGTATCATTCAAAAAGAAATAAATTGTAACCATTGTTCGACCTCTCAATCCACCAAGTTCCTTCTCATTTGAATATCCCATACCCAGCCCGTAGCATTATTCACCCTAAACTCTACAACTTTACCCCCTTTTATTGTTCGAAAGAGCAAAAAGCCTCGGGAACCGATTTTTAAGAGGAACCACTCCCAACTATACATCATGCCAAAACTCCACTGATTCTCCATTTTCAGTTCTCAAACACATTTTTCCTAATACAATCCCCAAATTCATCACTAGAAAAGTTCTTAACTCCTTCCAAATCCAAGAAGCACGTGTTGTCCAAGTATTCCCAATCATACTAGAGTTCGGATCCAAGTTGTACACACAACACACAACCCTTTTCCACCAAGAGCCCTTTTATGAAGCAAATTTTCATACCCATTTTACCAGAAGAGCCCTGTTCAAGTGTACCAAATTCGAAATCCCTAAACCCCCAACCTCTTAGGCTTACACACCAAATTCCAATTCACCAATGAATGTTCTTTTTTCTGTCAAACCCCCCTCCAAAAAAAATAAAGGATGCCATGATAGAGTTTAATTTGTTTAGCACAGTACATGGAATTCGAAAAATAGAAAGTAAATGGGGAGAGAGCACAACACTGATTTCACCAACACCGCCCTGCCAGCCAACGATAAAGACTTAGCCTTCCATCCAGCAAGCTTGTTATGAAATCTCTGTACGACCGGCTCCCAAGGGCAATCGAATTTCTCTTGGTCCCCAACGGTAAACCTAAAACTCCGATGGAAAATATCCCACTGAACAATCAATTTCCATAGCCCAAGAAGCTAACACCTCCTCAACATTAATTCCAAATATTATGCTCTTAGCTAGATTTAACTTCAATCCCACCAACAGTTCAAAAATTAATAACACCCTTCTAACGTTCAGCAAATCACGTATAGAGGCCATGCTAAAAATTATAAGATCATCCGAAAATTGCAAATGCAATAACATGAAGAAACGTTCATGAGCACCTAACTCAAACCCGAAAACAGTCCCTTGTCCACTGCTTTAACCAATAGCAAATATAACAATTCACCACCCAAATTAAACATAGGAGATAGCAACAACCCTATCTCAATCCTCTTGCAGTGTGAATTTTCTCCATAGGAGTCTCATTCACTAAAGCCAAATGGAAGTTGTTGACTACATTAATAGATCCAAGAACGCCATTTATCACCAAATCCCATTATCCCATTATTTTCAGCAAAATCAATCAATCCACCGAATCATAAGCTCTCTTAAAGTCCACCTTAAAGACTAACCCTTCAACCCTTTCTTCCGCAAAAATCAATGCCTTCATTTGCAATAAACGAACAATCCATTATGTGTCTCCCCGGTATAAACGCAAATTGTGACGGACTTATTATTTCATTAATGCACAAGCTCAACCTTCTAGCTAAGACCTTTGAAAGGTTTTATATAACCCTCCAACGAGGCTAATTGGCCTAAAATCTTCTAGCCCCTCCGATTAACCCTCTTAGGTATAAGCGAAATGAAAGAATGATTCACCTCCATATCCCATTCCTTCCCCTAATAAAACTCCTTAAAAAACAGCACCATATCTTCTTTTAAATTTGGCCAAAATTTCTTAAAGAACCCTAAATTCAGACCATTAGGACCAGGTGCTTTGTTGCTATCCGAATGAGCAATTGCTTCCCAAATTTCCTCTTCAGTAAATGGCTTCTCAAGAGCCATACTTTGCTCTTTTGAAAGTTTTAAAACTCCAAATCTAGTTCCTCAACCTCCAAGGTATTTTTTTGGTTAAACAACCTTTAAAGAACTCCACCACCGAAGCTTTAATTAAGCTAGGATCAAAAGTGACTTCATTATCCACTTTGAGGGACTTAATACAGTTTCTCCTCCCTCTAACTCCAATACTTTAATGCAAGAATCTTGTGTTCTTGTCTCCTTCCAAACTCCACTTCAATGACTTTTGTAACCAAATCGATTATTATTTCTTATAAAGGTCCCATAAATTTTTTTTTTTTTGCTTCAACTAATGACTTCATTGACACCGTGAAAAGACCTTGTTACATATCCAATTCCATCTCCTGAATTTCTTTCTTCAACCTACTAATTTTTCCTGGCAGCTCTGGATAACCCTTCCTAGACCATCTCTTTACTGCATCCTTCACCCCATTTAACACAATGGAAATGGGCTTCTTCTTTTTTCTTTACAAAGTTTAACCAACTCCTCCATCATCTAGTCAAACCCATCCTCCTCCATGACATAATTAAAAATCCTGAACGGTTTAGACCCCAATTCCATTCACTATTTTCCAACATAATCTTATTATGATCAGAAACAGACCTTGATTGCAGAGTTTGACATATTTTGGGAAATAATGTTAAAACCTCTGATCAACCAGAAAACGTTCTAGTCTCATATAGGTCGTACTTCCCTATTGTTACACCATGTAAATCGACCTCCAGACAAAGGCAAATCTACCAAATTAGCTTTACTCACAAAAGCTCTAAAACACTCATTAAAACCAAATTCACAGCACCTCCAGCTTTCTCTTCCTATGACAAAACAGCATTGAAGTCTCCTCCTAAACACACTGGGCAATCAACATTTTTCAAAAAGGATAATAACTCCCTAAAAACAGCTCCTTTTCTGAATCTACACTCGGACCATACACATTAATGAAACAACAAATCCCTGATAATCCTTCCATAATCCCCTATATTGCCACAAATCTCCTATGAATGACTTCTTCCTTCACAACAAACTCCTCATTCCACATGGTAATTAATCCACCAGTAGAACCTTTAGCAGAAGCTACTGCCGAACCACTCAAAATTTCCCTCCCATTTTCCTCGCTAACGCATGACTCACAACTTCCACTTTTGATTCTTGTAAAAATAATATTATAGGCTTCTTCTCATCAGCAAACCTACTTACAGCTCGAGCTTTAACCCTCCTACCCAAACCCTAACATTCAAAGACATTATCGACCACTCAACCATCATCATCGTACCATAACCAATTATCCTATTCCAATTATCTTCCCCCATGCAAATCTCTCTCCTTAACCAAAGGAACTGCTTTGTTCATGAATGCTTTCTCACCTCCTCTAAACTTAACCCCAATAGTTTGCTAACATTCCAACATTCCAATGCCTCTGCCCACTCTCTTTGCCTCATTCACAGTAAAGTAATCTGAACCCTTACCAATACAGCTCTTAACTCCCTGCTTTACTAACTGATGCACTCTTACCAGAATGTCGATACTGGGCCGAGACAGGCCCATTCAGAAAGCCTAATGCAGTCTATTCAACATTCTTCACTTCTGTAGTCAAATAACATTTGTATTTGGTCTTAAGCTCCCTTGATCAGGCCCATTCACCACAAGCTTATCCAAGCTAATATTAAGCTCATTTTCCTGGTCAACCATATCATGCCCCGAAGTGAACCTCCCATGCTCCTCATTTTCTCTCCCTTCATTAAAAACTTCCGACTCATTCTACTAGATGGGGACAACACTTGTTGTCTCCTTACACAAGTCAACAGAAAAAATATTTTTTTATCCTATTTTTTCATTCAAACTCCCATCGATCTCTGTGCTACCACCTTGTTGAGAACCCCGAACCCATGCTTCTACCCTATTTTGAGAGTCTGACACCGCCAGTTTGCCCAACTGCCCTACCTGACCTTCCTGAACATCCCCTTGGCTCCAGTCCAACAAATTCTCCTCCCAAGGATCCACTGATACATCCTCTTCAACCACATCTGCTAACTCAGGAAAAAAATCTTCACTACCTTCAACCTTAATCTTGATAATAAACGATCTCCCATACGTGTTGATGGTGACATATGAAAGAATATCGAACGGAATCTCAACCCTCAAAAGCATATGCGCCACTCAACAATCCACCCTTTCGACTGTTTGCTCTGAATCTTCACTAACTTGCCCCATCTTGATGCCATACTAGTAAAGAATGAAACTGACCAACAATTTAATGGAACACCTTCATGGAAATTGCACAGTAAGCTAATGGAACACACCCATCCTCCGAAATAGACTCCAACCTTTCGAACCAAAGGACAAAGCCTCCCACTTATCTTCCATCGCTACCTCTTTCTCCTCCACTGTCTGGAAGACTAACAAACATGTATTTTTTGCATAACCCCACCTTACCACCTTGACATTGAAGCCCTCATTCCATAATGCCTTCTGCACAAATCAACTTCAAAAACCGCCTTGCAAATGCCTGTTAAAGACGAACTCAACCATAGCCTTTCCTCCACCGGAATAGAAACTTCCAAAGGTTTTTTCACCTCCCTCTTATCTCCAAAGCTACTCACTTGCAAACCCTCTGAAACTTTTTTCACCCCACTACCGTATCCTTATATGTCCTACCATCATGAAACATGTTCATCAACTCCACCTTCCTGACATCTTTAACTGGAGATATCGATCTTCTCCCTTTCGATTCCTCTACTACAACATCTTTTGACCCCTCCTCGCTATCACACTTCATGCTCCTCGTAACAATATTCTTCTAATATTTCGCAATAGTCACTGATATTCTCCTCCCATCCACCATGGCATTATTCATCTTTTCCTTTGCCTTAAGTAGATCCTCCATGCTTGCAAAATGAACAAAAGCAAACGAATTTTCCTTGTATTTAGGTCTCTTGTTAACAAACGGAATAAGAACCTTAATAACCTTGCCATGATAACTAAAATGTTCCCATAAAGCACTTCTATGCACTCTCCTACTAAGATTATCAACGAATGCCGACCACGTTACTCCTCCAGGAATCTCTCTACCTCTACCTGAAGAACCATTACCTTTTGACTTCTCACCCTCTCTCTCTAACTCTCTCTCCCATATTTTCCTCTGGATTTGAATTTGTTGAAGTTATGAGGATTTAGCATCCCTTTCTCAGTTGATAACCTTTCCAATTCGGTCCAAGAGAAAGACTTCTTGGAAGTGAAACCAGCAGAGGAGAAGGTTGCATCTTATCTCTTGAAGGTAATCCATTTAGCTATCTCTCATAACAGGTGCACATATAAATCTTTTTTACTTTTCATATCTAGATATCATTCTCTATATACAAGTTAAAAAAACTACTCTAGATAATTAGAATACCATCATTATACTACAATAGGTACATGTCAATCAATCGTTACAATGCAAATATGGAATTCGGCAAAGAAAGATTCGGATTCGTAGAAAACAGAGATATAAGGGAGAAGGTGATGAGGCACCAAAAAGATAAAAGATTCAAGTTAGAGCCTAAATGGCACCCATAGGATACTACGAATTAATTTTAATAACCTAAAAAGAACAGTGATCTAAAGAGACCAATGATCGTATAAGCATAAAGTTGGCTCAGCTAATAATGATAGATTCAATATAAGCTTCACCGATAGAAAAGTTAAGTTAAAGTTGGCTTAGATAAAATGGTCATATTGTGAGTTATATTACGATATTACTTTGTAAATATTAGTGTTTCATCCTAACACTAATTCTAGCAACCTAGTTTTCAGGTAAAATAATTTCAGATTAGTTAAAACTCTTGACTTAGATAGGGCTATTTTATTTATAACTAGGACTCCTTGAACTGCACCTATAAAAACAGTCTTGTACCATTCTTTTTCAATGTAAATTGAAGTAAATTCCTAGTATTTTTTTCCAGAAAATTATATTTTCTACATGGTATCAGTTAGGTTATATCCTGACTACGATGGTATTTCCTACCTTTTTCGAGGTTCTTTCGGAGGCCGCGACCTCTATTTCTCACCCAAATCCTACCATCGCCGGTAATTCTGCTACGATCAATGTTGCATTATCTTCTTTACCTAGTTCTATTTCTTGGATTGTTGATTCTGGGGCAAGTGATCATATGTCGGGCAATTTCACACTATTTCATAATTTTCAAAAAGCAATCTCTTACTCTAGTGTCCGAACTATTGATGGTTCGCTTTCAGCTATTGCTGGTCGTGACACTATTCACATCAATCTGCATATTGTTTTATCTTCTATTTTTCCGTTCTGAATTTAACTTGCCATCTTCTTTCGGTTAGTAAATTGTCTGCGGAATTGTGTTGCACTACAAGTTTTAACTCTGATATTTGTGAATTTCATGATTCAAACTCAGGAATAGTGATTGGCAGTGCTACGCGTTGTGGTGGATTTTACATCCTTTAATGATGTTTCTGCTGAGATAGTTTTATGGCATTTTAGGTTAGGTCATCCTAATTTTTTCAATCTTGCAAAGTTGTTTCCAGAACTCTTCATTAATAAAAATCATGCATCTTTCTCTTGTGATATTTGCCATCTTGCCAAACAAATTCGCAGTACATATCATCCTTCCCTATATTGCTCTCCTAAACCTTTTGCGATCGCACACAATGATATTTGGGGTCTATCTCATGTAAAAAGTCTGAATGGAGTTCGTTTGTTTATTTCTTTGATTGATGACCATTCTCGTACGACATGTACTTTTCTCATGTGCGATAAAGATGAGGCTGGTGATATTTTTAAGCGACCACAAAATGAGTAAGAAACAATGTCGAAATTCTATTAGGACTTTTAAAGTTTGATAATGGTAGTGAATATTTTTCACTCGTTGGGGTCTTTCTTTTAGGAAAAAAGGAATTGGCCATCTCACTTCCTGTGTCAATACACCTCAACAAAATGGGGTCGCTAAGCATAAAAACCGACAACTTCTTGAGGTTACTAGGTCACTTCTTTTTTTCTACTCATGTTCTTAAGTATTTTTGGGGTGAGGCTCTCTTAGCTACTATTTATCTCATTAATCGCATGCCCAATAAAGTTTTGCAATTTCAATGTCCACGGGATGTTCTTACTCAATTTTTTCCTCATTTTAAACCATTAATTATTGGTGTTCCTCTTCGTGTCTTCAGTTGTACTGCTTTTGTCCATGATCATACCAACTCTAGGTCTAAGCTTGATCCAAAGGCAATCCGATGCGTCTTCGTTAGGTACTCTTCAGTTCAAAAGGGTTTTAGGTGTTATTCTTCTCTTACTAAAAAAGTTTTTTCTTCAAGGGATGTTACCTTCCTTGAACATATACCTTTTTTTCTCCAAGTCTGAAATTCAAGGGGAGAGTAAGTGTGAATTTCAGCTTTTTCTAGTTAATACTAAACTACCAATCACCTATTTCCTTCTGAAACTACCGAAACTCAACCACCACTGCCACTTCTAATCCTAAAGGTCAAATAGTCCTACACCAAACCGAAAACCGTTAAATTCTCCTTGATCACCAAGCCCATTTGTGTCAGTGTTTATCTCCTAGAGTGACCTTACATACAAACGACGACCAAAACACGTCCCACCAATCTCCACACAACCTATGCACAGTCAAGAACCAAAACCAGGTTTGAATTCCTTGGAAAGTGAAGAAGGTTATCAGAGTAAGTTGGATGTATTGGTTGATACTAGTGAGTTACCAATTACTCAGAAGAAGGAAGTACGATGGTGTACAACTCATCCCAATAGTAAGTTTGTCATTCATGGTAAACTAATACCTGACTTTAAGAATTATACAGCTAAAATAAACAGCATTCGCATTCCAAACACAGTGGAAGAAGCGCTAAAAAGTCTCGAGTAGAAGAAGGCAATAGAAGAACTTTCGACACCTGAAAGTAACAAAACATGGATTATGTTGATCTTCCTAAAGACAAGAAACTAGTTGGTTGCAAATGGGTCTTTACCGTGAAATACAAGGTGGATTGTACTGTTGAACGATACAAGGTTAGATATGTAGCACATGTGATCACTCAGACTTATGGAGTAGAATATCAAGAGACTTTTGTTTTGGTTGCGAAACTCAACGCTGTGAGGGTTTAACTATCCTTAGTAAATGAGGATTGGGTACTTCATTAGCTAGATGTCAAGAATATGTTCCTCAACGTTAATCTCGAATAAGAGGTTTATATGCGAGTTCCACCAAGAGTACAATTGAAATCCGAAATTAAACGAGTGTGCAAACTGTTGAAATCTTTATATTGGACTAAAACAATCACCCGGGCTTGATTCGACAGGTTCACAAAAGTACTTTTGCAAGACAACTATAAGTAGTGCCAATCTAATCACACTCTATTCGTATAGACTGCGCCAAGCAAGAAAAAAAAATCTTAATTGTCTATGTTGGTATCATCATCACGGGTAATGACTTAGTGGAAATAAAGAGATTGAAGGCATTGCTAGCAAGAGAGTTTGAACCCAAAGATTTAGGGACCTTGCGGTAATTTTTGGACATGAAGGTGGCAAGCTCAAGAGAGGGAATTGTTATAAAACAAAGGAAGTATATTATGGACTTACTTTCTAGATTGGGATGACTGGTTGCAAGCCTTCGAAAACTCCCATGAAAGCGAACCTGAAGTCATGAAAAGAGGGGAGTCCAATAAATAAGTAGTATCAAAGGTTAGTAGGTAAGTTAATTTATCTATCACTAACGAGCCGGTACATAGTTTTTTCTGTTAGCATTGTGAGCCAATACATGAATGATCTTAAAAAACATTTGGAGGCTGAAAATCGAACCTTGAGGTATATAAGAATGACATCGGGACACAGATTGATTTTCATAAAACATGAAGATAGGACGATAAAGATTTTCTCAGATTCTAGCTGGGCTGGAGAGCTAACGGAACGAAGGTCGACTAAGGGTTATTGTTTGTTTGTGTGGGGAAAATTGGTGACTTGGAGAAGCAAGAAACAAGTTGTGGTTTCCAGAAGTAATGCTGAAGCAGAGTTTCAAGCAATAACACTTGGAATTTGTGAAAGAGTTCGGTTACAAAGGCTTCAACTGAGTTAGAGGTGTGCGATAGCAGCCATTTTGAGCTTCAGAGTGACAGTAAATCAACCATAAGTATTACTAAGAATCTAATACATCACGACAGAACGAAACATGCAGAGATCGACAGACATTTTATTGCTAAGAAGGTGAATGGTGGAACAATAAGACTAAACTATGTCTCTTCGAAAAATCAACTAGCAAATGTCTTGACCAAAGCACTTCCAAGGGTTACTCTTGACGAAATCACATCAAAGTTGGGTCTTTATAATATTTACTCTCCAACTTGAGGGGGAGTGTGAGTTATATTATGATTATTACTTAGTAAAAATTATTGTTTCATCCTAACACTAATTCTAGCAACCTATTTTTTAGATAAAAATAATTTGAAATTAGTTAAAACTCTTGATTTAGATAAAACTCTACTTTATTTATAACTAGGACTCCTTGAATTACACCTATAAAAACAATCTTGTACCATTCTTTTTCAATGTAAATTGAAGTAAATTCCTAGTAAATTATATTTTCTACACACATGTTTAAGTTTCTAGCTAGAAAGAAAATTTATATTGACCAAGACATCAGCTGTCTAACATCAGTTTCCATTTTCAGCTATTTCGTAAGACATGATTAATGGTCAAAATATCCATTTAACATAACCAATATAGCCAAATAACTGACTCAACCCATAGGGCATACATAATCGCAGTTGGTCGCATCATTTGTGGTTTACCTCCTAAGTTACAACACAATGATCAGTTTTATGGCTTGGGGTCAGAGCCATGTATGGTAACAGCTATCCTAACAACTTAGTTGTTTGTCTCGAATAAAAATACTTTTACATTGTAAAGTGATAGATATTATATGGAAAACTAAGGAAATCCTAGATGAATCTACTAGTTAGTCATCCTAAGGCTAAATTGGAGGATCACTAACTTCAGATTTCAGCCAAAAAAATGGCTTGGGAACTTGCACTTACAAATACAAATTATAAAGATCGGTACTCCCCTTCATGTTTAGGGTTTAGAACAATTTGTTAACTTGATATAACTGAAGATATAATAAATAAGAAAGAAAGAAAACATCATTCCAGCTACAAATATGAATTTAACTTCAGTAATATGTATCCAATTTGGTTAAAAAAGAGGGGAAGGGGAAGATTTCTTCAATTTGATATAACTGAAGATTCTACAAATAAAAGAGAAAAAAAAACAGGACACGAAGCATCAATATATCATTCAGGGATTATTCTTACCATACTATTTTCATGCAGAATGC
Organism: Hibiscus syriacus; assembly: GCF_006381635.1. NCBI lineage: Eukaryota > Viridiplantae > Streptophyta > Magnoliopsida > Malvales > Malvaceae > Hibiscus > Hibiscus syriacus. The sequence continues at coordinate 600,384 of NW_024063145.1, read as the reverse complement.
TTTTTGAAAATTGAAGGGACATAAATTCTGATTTAGTCATTGAAACAATAAATTTAATACATTTCAATCAATTTTATTGTAGACTGTAATTACACATGATGTGCTGACAAAATCTGAAATCAAACTATGTTGTTCTTGAATAATTTCTTTGTGATAAAAAGTTATAAATGTTTATAACCCTACAATCACTTTACACTAAAAGGAACTGGGATTTAACAGTACAAATCTTTGTAACTTTAGTACACTAAGTTGTGCAAAGATAATTGTTAACAAATATTTGCTCAGCTGAGAAACTTCAACCATTACTTGGACAACAAAGACATTACATCCATTTTAGGAAGAAATTTATTTCTTCTTATAAATTTGAACCTACACAATGTAAATGTAGTGGTTGACATATCGCTAAGTACTCCATCCAAAATTAACATGAATAGAGAGAAACATGGACAAAAGCAAAAAGGACTGACAAAGTATAAGTTTGTTTTGCTAGGAGCAACGAGCTTAAGTAATCAAAATTCTTAATATCAATGTGCAAGCCTCGGAAGATTGCAAGTTTCAAAAACCAAATTGTTAGCTCGATGGTCTACAACTTAAATGCTGAGTCTGCTAACAAATGTAACTAAATAATGACACCTGCACTCAAAATTGATTGAAAGAATCACGTTGCCACAATAATATATGATGAAGTTCAAGCTGCACATATTACATTCAAAATAAGATCATTTAAAAAGATAAAAAGGAAGGACCATTTCACCGCAGAATCATGTAGAATGAAGAAAGAATATGGTTTTGGATCCAAAATTGAATAAAAACAAGTTCTTGAAAGAAATAATGGCAAACCCACATCAGAAATACAATCAATAATGTAGAGCATCTACAGTACCAAGCAGATAAAACTAATAACATAGAAATATACTTAAAAATAAAAGCTACTAACCAATTAGCTCTAAAGCAAAACTACCAAAACCAGCAAAACATTAGATTGCAAGGTAAATCAGGGTAAACCCAGCAGTAAAAAGGAAAAAAATCTGAAATACCCACAAAGGGAGTATGAACAAACAAGCCGATTCAGATCAGAAAGAATCGGATTGAGAAATCAATATTTCGAGAACTGAGAGAAGACATTATAAAAGAAAAAATTGCCCTGTTTTTATTTCGGCAAACACCTGATTTTAAGCAAGAAACATAACCAATAAATCGAAAGCAAAAAGGGTACAAGGATTAAAATCAGATGAAAAAAAGTCTAAAAGGCTATTCGTACCCAAGAGAAAGGAAGGTAAGCGTTTGGTACCTTTGCAGAGTGCGGTAGAAAACAAGAGCTTTTTTTTTCTCTGCGCGTGGAGGAAACAACCTCAACAGGAGGCTAAAAAGAGTGATAATGGAGCTATTAACTTGAGCAAATGGGGCTTTCTGAACAGCTTTCATCTTCTCACAATCTAAAGGATAATGCTTTCTCAAGGCCAATTTAGGCCAATCTTGATGATGGGTTGGGCTCGTAGCAGGATCAAATGTGTCTAGGTTTTGGAATGTTAGGAGGTAGGGTTTAATAGGGTATAAAAGAAACGGTTCAAACAAATCAAGTTATATTCGTGTGTTAGTTTATTTATTTTTAAGTTCATGTTTTGTTCATGTTCGGATAAATTCTTATTATCATGTTTGAACTCAATTCTTCAATGTTAACTAAACAAACAAACAAAAATGAAACAAAACAAAACTAACTAAATAAAGCCTACAATTCAACATGAGATTTGTTGAGTTCTAAAGTTGAAGGAAGCATTTTTAATATCTTAAAAAAACTAAGTACAAACAAGTAGTTTGATCGATTCAAAACAAAACATATTACAAAAGAATCAATTTAAAGCACGAATCAAATTGTCTTAGTGATTTTAGTGGTTAAAGAGATGTTTGTTATCTTTAGAGGTCTTAGGTTTGAGCACTAGTAATTGCAGGGTATTTGAGCGTTTATTGGCAAATGTTTAAAAGTCTCTAGAATAGATACTATCACTTCCAATCACCTCATATTAATAAAAAAATTAATTCAAAAAGATATCACCAAAAATGTTGCAGTAAACACCAACTGAAAAAGTTGACAACTTAAATAGCACATTCTCTTACAATGAATTCAATACCATATCCTAATAATATCAAACCAAAAAATTCAATAGTTTCACCCATCAAAATTATAACTTCAAAGTAAAAAAATCTTTCTAATTTTTACTTTGCTAAAAAAATAGTTGTTCAATTAAATAATATTTCAAATATTAAATAAATAGAAAAATACTTAAAAAGTACTTATTTTGTGTTTTTTCAACTCATAAATATTTTGATATCAGTTGGATGGATAAAGTAATATTTGCATTGTACCAATTCATAAAGATGAACAATATGCATCAATAACTCTACCATCAACATAAAAAGTAGATTCTAAAGCCACTATTGTAATAAGTATAGACAAGATTTTACCAATCATTTTTTATAAAATTTAAAACTTGAGGTACCTTCCACCACTTTAAGGCATCAAAATCACCATAATTTTCCTTACAAATGAACACTTAATCATCCAAGTATATATATAGTTCAGACTCAACATTGTCAATTGTGTCAACACTTAATATATCTCTCAAACTTGGACCTCATAGGCGTAATTGATGTGTGCTCGACCACAAGGATGAAGTCGACTCGTTAATATTCTTGATTGAATTAAGGAACCTGAGTGAAGGAGATATCGTATTGGATCCTTAATTTGGAAGTGCACATAAGTGAAGTATATTGTAATTGGAATGATAAGGATGGTGGATCTTTTAATGAAATTTGGATAGGTGATTAGATGATGGAGAATGCTTGGTGGTGGATCGGATGATATATTTTTTTAATTGATGTAAGATAGACTTGATATTAGTTTGAAGGAAACCATGGATGAACTAACATTATAAGAAGTGAAGATCCTAAACTTATATAGTTTTTTTAAGTAATAACAAAGAAGAAATAACATGACCCGCTATCTATATTGATATAAGAACCAACATTAACAAAAGATGGATGAATGTCACATTCGAAGAATGATAAGTTTAGTAGAGAGATATCATAAGCTATAAATGATAAGTATAAGGATAAAAAATGAGACAAACTCAATCATATATGAAATTTTAAAGGTTTACAAACTATGTTCCAAATGAGAAAAAGTAGCCACTATTTATAGGCTTTACAAACATATGATAAAACTAAAATAATTAAATGTAGATGAATATTATAGGAAAGATAAATGAATTCTTCATGTTTATCGTTCATTGAATACTATCAAGATACATGATGTGTCATTAAACAAACCCTGCAAATAGAGAATATATGTTGTTTAAGCCTTTCAAATGAATTTAGTTCCTTGATGTGGTGTGAACACAAGTGAAATATTAATAAAATATTGTATTAGTTTAAGATTCCAACTAGAATTAACTAATTGAATATCCAAAGTTTTCTCTAAGATTGTATGGCATCTTGTTGGTGGAGGTTAGGCCTGTAAATGAACTGAACGTTCAGCGAACCGTTCATGAACCGTGCGGTGGGAAGTTCGTTTATGTGCATTTATTTATTAAATGAACGAACGTGAACAAGATTTTGTGTTCGTTTAATTAAATGAACGAACATGAACATAGGTCTCGTTCGTTCATTTACATTCATTTACATTCGTGAACGTTCGGTTATATTCGTTCGGTTATGTTCGTTTTTGTTCGTTTGGTTATGTTCGTTTATGTTCATTCATTTATGTTTAACCCAATCTTCTTAAATCAATTTTGTGACCAATTTGTAAGTATCTTAAAAATATTAATTAATCTAATATTTTGATGACCAACTCCATAATTAACCTAATTTTATTTCAAAAACCCAACAATATTAACATGGTTTAGTTCTTTTTGAACGATCCATAAGCTGCATACCCAACACCGTCAACATCCACTGCGCCAGAACCCTATGTGACTGCGCCACCAGCTGGTTTTCCGATGAGCAAAGAGGAGTCCCAGAAACTGGTTGCTTTTGAAACCAAGTCCAAAGGTGATAGATTCCGGAAGGGATGTTAAGTATTAAGCACCGTTTCTTCTACTCAAATAATCTTCTTTTCTTTCATATATAATGGAGTATTCGAATTTACAAGTAAATAGTGATCAACCAGCACCACAAGTCAACTTACTTTGAACTCAAGAACCCAATAATAGTGAGGCCTTATTCCATAGGTTGAGAAGTTCTTTAACGCGTTTCATCAAACAAATTTTGTGCGCCATCCGGATATGGAAGTTTAGCCAGCTGAGAAAGAATGTTGAAAACATTTTGATATTTCGAATAACAAATTAAGTTAAATGAATTTTAAGATTTTACAAATGATTTTCTAAGGTATATTCGAATTAATTAATCGGATATCAAATTATTACTCAAAGTCTTTCAAGATCAATTTTAATCCTTACTAAATGTGTAAAATTGTGATTTGTACTTAAACTATTTTTGAAACAATTTTCACAAAGTATTTTGAACCAAAATCAAGCCTTAAATAAATTTTTCAATGGCATGCACCGATGCATCAATCCATGCATTGATGCACCATTGAATAAATTGAACATCGAATGCATTTCATGCATCGATGCACTCTCTATGCATCGATGCACTTGGGTTTTATTAAAACATCGAATGCATTTCATGCATCGATACACGAGCAATGCACCGATGCACTCAGGCTATTTTCAAACATCGAATGCATTTTTTGCATCGATGCACACTTGGTGCACCGATGCACTAAGTGTTCCAACTGTCAAAATATTTGAATTTTACACTGATGCACTATAGTCATGCATCGATGCACCGACGTTCCCAACCAGTTTTATTAATTATTTTCACACAATAACGGCTCTATTGACTCTACTAATCATCCTCAACATTTAGAATCATTTGAAGGTGTATTTAAACAAGCTTAGAAGCAATTGATCAATAACAATAAACATCAAGCAACTAGAATCAAGAGAGAATCAAAGAGAAAGCATCAAACCTCAAGTTTGAGCATTTCAAGCCTATTTTTCATTCAATATTCATTTTGCTTTCAAGAACACTTATTGTGCTCAATTGTATTTATTCTTGAGTGTTTTTTATTTGTTCTAGAATCGTGCAAACATATTTTCCTTGTGAGGTTTTTCTTGTAAGTTTGCAAATTTGTAATCTTCTCTTTGAGAAAATAGTGTTCTCAAGAATTTGGGTATATTCTTGAGGGAGTTATAAGGTTATCTCTTTGGCCTCAAAAGAAAGAACAAATTAGTGAATTTGTTGGAAAATCCTTAGTGTGGATAGCTAAGATAGTGGACGTAGACTTTGGTTGATAAAGTCGAACCACTGTAAATCGCTGTGCAATTACTTTCAATTTTCTGTAAAAGCTTCCACCAAAATTTTTATTGCCAATTCACCCCCTCTTGGCCGATTCCATCGATCGATTAACTCAACAATTGGTATCAGAGCCTCACTCATTTGAAGGTTTAATCGCCTCTTGAGTCGATTCGGGAAGAGTTACATCGATTATCAAGTCATCAATGGCCTCCGCTTCAAATTGCGACTCCGGTCTCGATTCGATGCCCGTCAACAAGCCTCTTTTCTTCAATGGAGCTAACAATGCCTATTGGAAAAATAGGATGATGTACTTCATTCAAGCAAGTGACATGAGAGCATGGAATATCTTAGAAGAATGATACATCAAGCCTCTCACTCATCCAAGGTTGTGGAGTCAAGGAGAGACAAGAATGTTCCAGCTCAACTCCAAAGCCATCCATATCATATTTTGTGCTCTTGGACCATATGAATACGGAAGAGTTTCATCTTGTACAACCGCCAAAGAAATATGGGACAAGCTTCATGTCACTCATGAAGGTACCGATGAGGTAAAGAAATCTAAAATTAGCATTCTAACGCATAGTTATGAAAATTTCAGGATGAAATCAAATGAAGATATCAAAGCTATGACGGATAGATTTTCAACGATTGCCAATGGTCTCAAATCATATGGAGATATCATTTCAAATGAAAAGCTTTTGAGGAAGTTAGTCTACTCTCTTCCAAAATCGTGGCAATCAAAGAAGACGGCAATCATCGAGTCTAAGGACCTAACGTCCTTAACTCTTGAAGAGCTAATCGGTTCCCTTCTCACTCATGAAATTATGCTTGAAGATGAAGTGGACCTCGATAAGATTGACGAGACACCAAAGGAGAAGGAGAAGAAGAAAAACATTGGAGTTGGTCTCAAATCCACAAAAGATGAGAGTGATTCGAATGACGATGATGATGACGAGGAAATGACATTATTTGCCAAACGATTCAGAAAGTTGATGATGCCCAACCGAGGGAAAAAATTCAAACGCAATGAAGGCTTCAAAACTAAATCGAAGGAGAAAGACCCGATCATTTGCTATGAATGTAAAAAGTTGGGGTATGTCAAATATGATTACCCACAATTGAAGAAAAAGGGTCAATCCAAAAAGAAGCACAAGGCTCATGTAGCTACATGAAGCGATGAAGAAGGTTCTGATGAAGAGGAACAAAAAGTTACAAACTTGTTCTTAATGGCTATCGGGAAAGATTCTAAGGTAACCTTTAACTCATTCGATTCGGATGAATTATCTTATGATGATTATTAGAGGATTATGATGATTTGGCTTCGGATTATAAGACTCTATTTTCAAAATACAAAAATGATATTTCAAAATTGAAAAACGAAAATAGTCTTTTATCCAAGACCATCAATGAGCTTGAAAGTAAGATCAAAGAATTGCAACTCAAAATTAATAATTTTGAAAAGAAAAAAACTGATTTGCATAACTTGCTTTCAAAAGTTCATGATAATCATCAAAAGAAGTTTCAAAAGAAGATTGATGATCTTAAAACTTCTTTTAATAAGGTTGGTACAAAAAGTTTTGAAAAAGGTGAGAATTCAAAATCCAACTTTGTTAAGAAAAGTTTTAGAAACTACAATCATAGAAGTCCTCAAAGAACATCAAATGGTAAAATCATTAGAAGTATATGGGTTCCTAAAGAACTCATTACTACTAAAGATAAAAATGTCCTTCATAAATGGATACCTAATGGGACAAGGATTTTAGAAACTAATGAATATGGACCCAAAAGAATTTGGGTACCAAAAATTAGAAATTAATCTATGTTTGTAGGAAAATGAGCATTGCTACAAGGCACGGGAAACAAATCCAAATTCATGGTACCTTGATAGTGGATGCTCGAGACACATGACCGGAGACAAAAGCCGGTTCATAGAGCTTAACGTCAAAAATGGAGGAGAAGTGACTTTTGGTGATAATTCAAAAGGTCGCATTAAATGTATTAGTACTATAGGTAATATCTCTTCCATACAAATTAAAAATGTATTATATGTGAATGGATTAAAGCATAATCTATTGAGTATTAGTCAATTATGCGATAAGGGATTCAATGTCATGTTTGAAATTAATGGTTGTAAAGTCATTGACATTGCATCTAATCAGATTATTCTTGTTGGTCATAGAATAGGAAACATATACATGGTGTATTTAGACTCTATTGATATGACTAATTTGTGCCTAGTTGCTAAGGATGAACATGATAGTTGGTTATGGCATAGGAGACTAGGACATGCTAGTATGAGTGTTTTGCAACGGCTAATTCAAGGATACTTAGTAAGAGGGTTGCCTAAGCTTAAATTTGATAATGATAAAATCTGTGATGCTTGTGCTAAAGGAAAACAAAAGCGAATTTCTTTTAAATCCATTAATGATGTATCAACTAGTAGAGTATTACAATTGATCCATATAGATCTTTTTGGGCCAACTAGGACTACTAGCTTGGGTGGAAAACAATATGCATTTGTCTTGGTAGATGACTATTTTAGATATACTTGGGTTCTATTCTTAAGTACTAAAGATGAAGCATTAGAAAATTTCATCACATTTTCAAAATTAATCCAAAACGAAAAAGGTTACTCTATCACTAGTGTTAGAAGTAATCATGGCACTAAATTTAAAAATCTTGGATTTAATGAGTTTTGTAATTCTAATGGTATTAGCCATAATTTTTCAGCACTTAGAACCCCTCAACAAAATGGAGTTGTTGAGAGGAAAATCGAACTTTAGAAGAAATGGCTAGAACCATGCTTTGTGAAAATAATTTGCTAAAATATTTTTGGGCGGAAGCCACAAATACCGCTTGTTATATTATTAATCGAGTAATGATTAGGCCATTTTTAAAGAAAACTCCATATGAAATTTTCAAAAATAAAAAGCCTAACATTAGTTATTTTCATCCTTTTAGATGTAAATGTTTTGTTTTAAACAACGGTAAAGAAAATCTTGGCAAATTTGATGCTAAAAGTGATGAAGGAATTTTTCTGGGTTATTCCTTAAATTCTAAAGCTTATCGTGTATTTAATAAAAGAACTTTAGTTGTAGAAGAGTCTATACATGTTGTTTTCGATGATAATCCCCTTCCGAGGAAGGATTCTTGTGTTAATGATGATGTAGGTATTGTACAAGCAAATGACGTTAGACATGACGTTGGAGAATCATTATCATCAAAGGAGGAAACGAAAGATGAGGAAACTTATGATCCTTTAAAGAATTCAACTATTGAAGAAAGGGAAGTTTCTTACCCAAGAGAGTACAACTATGTCAATGATGGTGAAATTATAGGTGATCCATCCAAAGGAGTAACTACTCGATCTTCTTTAAGAAATATTTGTAATTATGTTGCATTTATTTCATGCATAGAGCCTAAGAACATCAAATAAGCATTAAAAGATGAACAACAAGAAGAATTAAATCAATTTGAGAGAAGTAAAGTATGGACATTAGTTGAAAGGCCTAGTAATAAATCTACTATAGGTACTAGATGGATATTTAGGAATAAGCTTGATGAAAGTGGTAATATAGTGAGAAACAAGGCTAGACTTGTTGCTCAAGGGTATACTCAAGAAGAAGGACTAGACTATGATGAAACATACGCTCCCGTAGCTAGGATGGAAGCAATTAGAATGTTATTAGCATTTGTATGTTTCAATGAATTTAAATTATATAAAATGGATGTTAAAAGTGCATTTTTAAATGGTTTTATAAAGGAAGAAGTGTATGTGGAACAACCTCCTGGTTTTGAATATTTAAAATTTCCAAATCATGTTCTTAAATTGACAAAAGCGCTTTATGGTTTAAAACAAGCTCCTAGAGCTTGGTATGAAAGATTGTCAAACTTTTTAATTGAAAAAGGTTTTTCAAAAGGGAAGGTTGACACTACATTGTTTTTAAAGCATAAAGGTAAAGATTTATTAGTAGTTCAAATTTATGTTGATGATATAATATTTGGTTCTACTAATGATGTTCTTTGCCAAGAATTTTCTAAGCTAATGCAAAGTGAGTTTGAGATGAGCATGATGGGGGAACTCTCATTTTTCTTGGGACTCCAAATCAAACAAAGAAAAGATGGCATCTTCATCAATCAAGCTAAGTACGTCAAAGATATGCTCAAGAAGTTTGGACTGGAAAATGGCAAACCTCATGACACTCCAATGAGCTCTTCAACAAAGCTTGCCTTAGATGATAGAGGTAAATGTGTAGATGTTAAATTATATAGGTCAATGATTGGATCTTTACTTTATTTAACTGCAAGTAGACCCGTACATTATGTTTAGTGTTTGCTTATGTGCTAGATTTCAATCATGTCCTAAAGAATCATATTTACTAGCTGTTAAGAGGATCTTTAGATACCTTAAGGACACTCCTAGTATAAGACTTTGGTATCCTAGAGACTCTAGCTTTAGGTTGCATGCCTTCTCAGATGCGGATTATAGAGGATGCAAATTAGATAGGAAAAGCACCTCCGGTACTTGCCAATTCTTTGGAAATATGCTGATTTCGTGGTTTTCAAAGAAACAAAATTGTGTTGCATTATCTACCACTGAAGCGGAATACATTTCAGCCGGTAGTTGTTGTGCACAAGTTTTATGGATGAAACAACAACTTTTTTATTATAGAATTGAAGTAGGTACTATTCCTATCAAGTGTGACAATACTAGTGCTATTTGTCTCACTAAAAATCTCATCCAACACTCTAGAACTAAACATATTGAAATTAGACATCACTTCATTAGAGGCCATGTCGCTAAGGAAGATGTAGTTCTAGAATTTGTTGATACTTTGCACCAATTAGCATATATTTTTACAAAACCCTTAGATAAGGAAAGATTTTGGACACTTAGGAGAGAATTAGGTTTAACTGACCTATCTTCACTTAGTGTTTAAAATAATTTTAGCACTTTTAAGAATAAATGAAAAATGCTTATAATAATAATTTTTGATTGCATTCTTTGCTATTAGTTAGGGGGAGTTTATGTTCTTTGGTGAAAATTAATTTTATGTTCAAATAAAGTTTAAAGATTAATTTGATTGATTGAACATAATTAATTTTTGATATATGAGTTGCCAATACCAATAGAGCCAATTAATTTAGCATTTTGAGTGTTTAAAACGAATTTTTGACAATTTTGTGCTTAATGCATCAATACACTTAACAGTGCACCGATGCATCCCTTTGAATGTGCATCGATACATCAGCTGATGCACCGATGCACGCCCTTGAATGTGTATCAATGCACAAGAGCCATGCATCGATGCATCCGTCGGGTTTTGGGTTAAAATGCCTCATTTTCTTCATTTTTCTCAAACCATAAAACTAAAAACTCTCCCACCGTTCATCCCTCTCTAACTCTAAATCCTACTCTTGCTTAAAATCATCGGAAAATCATCGGTTTCTTCATGCTTTTCATTTTAAAAACCTGCTTATATCATTAAATCGTGAAAAAAAAACTCCTCATCCCTCTCAATCCGAATTTTCAAGGTAATATTTCAAAAACCTCTATTTTATTGATTTTTGATTTTAGAACTAGTTTTGATTAGTTCTAGGATTAACATTATAGCGGGCATTGATTGTTTGTTGGTTCTAAACTAGATTTTACTACCAATTTCGTCAAAAACAAACAAATTTTCAAGATTTTTCTTTGAATTTCGAACTTAAAAAAATTATGATTTCAAAAATTAGTAATATTTTTGATTTAATTGTGTTGTTTTCATGAAAACTATATTATCATTATCAAATATTATTAAATAGTTTTCAAAACATGCCCATTAGGATATGGTTTAGAGAACCTTGAATTGTTGAGGACTCATTTGAGTTTTGGGATTGATTATGCATACATGTGTTTCAAATTGCATGTGATATTCGTTATTCTGATTTCCTTTAATCATGTCAAACCCTAAACGACCTAGGTCATCTTCGAGTCGGTCAAACCAAAACCATCCTCCCGTTCCTCAACCTCCTAATAGCCTATTAGGATCTTGCTTTAATATGCCTGAACGTCAGAGAGAATAATTGTACCATAGGTACATGAATTTTTTCCAATCTTATAGAATTAGGGAAGAACGTATTCCATCTCTACAAGCCATGATAGACTTTAAATTTGAATACCTTTCGATTCTTAGAACATGGAAGTTTGATAAACTGTTCTCTTTTAAACCTGTCGTCTTTCATCAATTAGTCCGTATTTTCTATTCTAATGCGGTCTGTATTCAAAACGAAACTCAATGTGGAACTATAGGAATTAGATCCTACCTTTTAGGACAATATATTCTTATTGATTCCGCAACTATAGCTTCAAAATTTGGGCTAGACGACGATGGTGTCTATGACGAAAAAGAAACTGTGGATTATCCATATCTCCCAAACGGTAGTGTTAGTACCCTTCGATCTCATCAAGATCATTTTATTCATTTCATGATCTCATGGTGGTTTCGACCATCAGCGGGTGGTACTCCACACTATGTATTAGGGATTTATGGTGGATGTACTGTATAAAGAATAAGAAAAAAAATAAATTTTCCATATATTGTGTTCAGTGAGCTTGTCGATACCATAAACATTATCCCGCCCAAACATGTTGAAACCTTAGTTTATGGTTGTCTTCTAAGTAATTTCTTTATCAAACTGGGTCTAGATGTCTCCCTTAACAATCCTATACCACTTCAAAACCCTATCAATATCATATCCTTGAAGAAATCAGATTAGAAATTGGATGAGGTAGTTGGTTTATGGGCTTTTAAACCCGGTAAACAAACTCCGGGAGCTAGTTCCTCACGAGCTGCTCCTAGCTCTTCTCATGCTCATCCTCTTGCTCCAGCTTCTGACGATGATCCTGAATTTCAACAGCTTATGCAAGACATCAATGATCACGTACCCGATGACGAGCCTGCACCGGAACCAACTCCACAAGAAGATCAAATGCCTCCATATTTGCGTTCATTTTTGGAGACATTTGATTTACGGTATGCGTCCATGGATTCGCGCTTCACATTCATTGAGTCCCAGCTCTCTACCTTGGGAGCTCGACAACAAGATATGAATGATCATTTGGATGCTCTCACGCTTGAGATGAGAGCTCGTTACCCTCCTGCTCCTCCTGATCCTTCGATGGATGAATAAACTTATCTTGCTTTGATTTGTTTTGGGTTTGAACTTGAATTTAAATTCTTAAAACATTTTGGATTGTTTTTCTTTGATTGTTGGATGTTTGTTTGATGGATATTTGAACTTTTATTTCATATATATTTTGGTTTGTTTCAATATATGCATCATTTACTTTTTAGTTGAAATATGACCAATTTACCATTTCACATGAATATTGATTTATGAAACTAATGGCTAATCTCTCTTTGATTGTGATCTTAGCAGCTTAAGCTTTATATTAATCAATTGGCTTATGTTTTATAGAGTCTTTTTGATTTAACAAAAAGGGGGAGAAGTGTTATAGTAAGGGGGAGTAATAGTAATTTTGATTTCAAAAATAATTTTCTTAAATAAATCTTAAAATTACCCATGTGTTTTGTTATATCAAAAAGGGGGAGATTGTTGAAAACATTTTGATATTTCGATATAACAAATTAAGTTAAATGAATTTTAAGATTTTACAAATGATTTTCTAAGGTATATTCGAATTAATTAATCAGATATCAAATTATTACTCCAAGTCTTTCAAGATCAATTTTAATCCTTACTAAATATGTAAAATTGTGATTTGTACTTAAACTATTTTTGAAACAATTTTCACAAAGTATTTTGAACCAAAATCAAGCCTTAAATCAATTTTTCAAAGGCATGCACCGATGCATCAATCCATGCATCGATGCACCATTGAATAAATTGAACATCGAATGCATTTCATAAATCGATGCACTTGGGTTTTATTAAAACATCGAATGCATTTCATGCATCGATGCACTTGGGTTTTATTAAAACATCGAATGCATTTCATGCATCGATGCACAAGCAATGCACCAATGCACTCAGTCTATTTTCAAACATCGAATGCATTTTATTCATCGATGCACTAAGTGTTCCAACGGTCAAAATATTTGAATTTTACACTGATGCACCGATGCACTATAGTCATGATCGATGCACCGACGCTCCAAACCAGTTATATTAATTATTTTCACACAATAACGGCTCTATTGACTCCACTAATCATCCCCAACGTTTAGAATCATTTGAAGGTGTATTTAAACAAGCTTAGAAGTCATTGATCAATAACAAGAAACATCAAGCAACTAGAATCAAGAGAGAATCAAAGAGAAAGCATCAAACCTCAAGTTTGAGCATTTCAAGCCTATTTTTCATTCAATATTCATTTTGCTTTCAAGAACACTTATTGTGCTCAATTGTATTTATTCTTGAGTGTTCTTTCTTTGTTCTAGAATTGTGCAAACATATTTGCCTTGTGAGGTTTTTCTTGTAAGTTTGCAAATTTGTAATCTTCTCTTTGAGAAAAAAGTGTTCTCAAGAATTGGGGCATATTCTTGAGGGAGTTGTAAGGTTATCTCTTTGGCCTCAAAATAAAGAACAAATTAGTGAATTTGTTGGAAAATCCTTAGTGTGGATAGCTAAGGTAGTGGACGTAGACTTTGGTTGATAAAGTCGAACCACTGTAAATCACTGTGCAATTACTTTCAATTTTCTGCAAAAGCTTCCACCAAAATTTTTATTACCAATTCACCCCCTCTTAGCCGATTCCATCGATCGATTAACTCAACAGAATGGTTTTTGATGTATGAGTTGGTGTGGAAAATAAACCAACCTACTTCTCTCATCTCCCAATTTTCAACTTCTACATAGCACGAAGCTAAGGACATGTTTGTTTGATCCCCAAGGATTAAGGTCGAAAATCACATGAAACACAATCTGTGTTCATCTCGACAGTTATTGAAGGAGAGAGGAAGAAAGAAAGTGGAGGAACTTTATGCAATCCCACATCAGTAGCAAACAAGCAGCTCGGGGTTGGTAACTTATATAAAAGAAGATGGGGGAGAATAGGTTTAAGTATCTTTGTGCTTGGGACAATGTTGAGCTTGAATCGAGCTCAAAATCGAATTTTAATCGAGCTCAGAATCGAGATTCAATCGAGCTTGAATCTCGAGTTTTAATCGAGCTCTTAAATTTTTTTTGAGTTCGAGCTTTTTCGAGTTCGAGTCAAGTTTCAATATTATATTTTGAGTCGAGCTTGATAATTTTAAGCTCGTAAGTTTTCGAGTCGAGTCTAGCTGACTTTGAAAGCTTTCGAGTTCGAGTCGAGCTTAGCAATACTCGAGCTCGAATCGGCTCATTTAAACCCCTAGGTAGGGTCTCCAACGTTTATGTTTGTGTTCATTTATGTTTGTGTTCGTTTATGTTCGTGTTCGTTTATGTTCGTTTATTTATTAAATGAACGAACATGAACAAGTTATATTCCTTAATAAACGAACATGAACAAAAAAATTTGTTCGTTTATGTTCGTGTTTGTTTATGTTCATTTATTTATTAAATGAACGAACATGAACATACCTCCGTTCGTGTACGTTTGGTTCATTTACAGGGCTAGTGGAGGTTCCTTTTTGGGATTGAAATAGGAACAAACAAATTCAATCTTGCTTTAAGAAGCATGAATTAAGCTTGCATTACCTCCTTGAAGCTTTTCGAAAATTTATAATTCGCCTTGATCAAATAGCCTGGCAAAAGTTTTCATGAACCTTACTAAGCTTGTGGTCGTGCATATAAAATTACGTCCATCTCTAAGGCGATTCATCCTCGAATCGAAACTACTGAGTAGAGAATGAACATAAAAAGTCTTTACCATAGGTGGAGCAGTCCAGATACTTTCCTCCTGGTGGTTTGATAAAATCCTGAAATAAGACAACATTATTAGGAAATTTTGGGTCATCTTTAAGCAAATGATCTTTCACCTTTAATTAGAAAATGACTTTTTGCATTTCTTTTAGAGTCTTGAGAATGAGAGTAGTCGACCTTCCATAGAACTATTGGCATTTGATTGAAAGTTCATCATGAAAACTTCCTCTCGTATTACCAATGCCTCCATAATACAAACACTTCTTTGATTAAACAATGGAACTTGAAAGTTTGAAGATATGTTGTTGGTGCTTCAAGTCGTTCTGTCAAGGTTGCACTTATTACTTTTGTATAACAGTCTTTATCTTTAATCATACTGGCAACCTATATTTTGGTGTGACGATTAGTTTCAAGAACATTTTCCCATTATCATCCATCATACACAGTGCAAATAATTAAGGATTGAGTGCATTAGAACAACTCTCCTTTGGTTGGATACTCGGCCTTACTTATCTCTTTTACGGTCTTCTCTTTTAAATCATCCTTAGTGACAGATTCACCTTCTTCTTTAGGCATCATGGTGCTTGTGTTACGACATTGTATTAAATTGTGACCTCTACTTAAACACCTAAAACAACAAACATATTGATTCTATCCTTATTGAACTTCATGATCGAAAACATGATCTTTATTGTTCTATTTCTCTTTAGGATGTCTTCATTCCTCTTCAAATTGGGCTGAAAGTAGAGATGGAGTTTGAATTACATAAAGGAATGAACCTTTTTCACAAAATGGCTTCCATTTCAATCCACGTTTCCACTCGTTGCTCGCTGCATCTCTTCCTACTCAAGGTTAACTGAACCTACCAATTAATCACATAATTTATAAATTAAATGGTGGCTAGTTTTACCTTCTTCAACTCGGAGTAGTTATGAAAATCAAAGAATCTTTTAATATTTTCTTCCCGCATGAGATTAGCCTATGGACCATTTATCCCTTTGGAAGAAAGAATGTTCTCTTTTATGCTTTTGAGGCAGTTATCGATCCATACTTGTTATCGCTTTTCTTTCGACCTTCGCTTGTAATATTATTCTTCTCATGATCTATGAGAAATTTTAACTTCTTAATTGTTTGGAGTTCTTCCTCTTTGTATTCTAGGTGAACTTCTACCCGAATGGATTAACTTTTCTTACATTGGATCTAGACGGAGTTATAGAAACTTATCCATCTCTCAGATAAAAACTTTGTTATGCTCGCCACTACTACTACCTCGTTTCTTTTAGGAATTTGAGGCATTATATACCTTAATTTATCATAGATCTAATACCAAATTATGCATGCTCAACCACGAGAATGAAGTTGAATCCTTCATATTATTGACTGAATTAAAGTAACTCGAGCAAATGAGATGTCGTATTGGATCCTTAATTTGAAAGTGCATGGAAGCATAATATATTGTGATTGAAATGATAAGGATTGTGGATTTGTAACGCCCTCAACTCGGTTTAGTTGGAAATCGAATCGAAGATGTAATAGAAAGTCTAAATAGAAACTAAATCAAATCATCCAAACAACTAACATAACAAAAATTCACATTAATGACAAAACATACTAAAATCATCATTATTGAACATTTTAAGGTGATTATTGATTAAGGACCAAATTGTAAATTTCTAAAATTTAAGAAATAAAGTGTAAAATAGTCACATATTGGAAAAATTAATATTCTATAACTCATGAAACACCACTTAATAGTGTAATTAACAACAGGTTGAACTTAAAATATGTGAACTTCTCTTTTACAAAAGTTGTTATTAATTATCGGTCCATTAGGGACTTAATAGCATATTATCTAAAAGATTGAAACTTGTAACTTAAAATCATGTTCCACCGTAGATCAAACATTATTTTCTTAACTCATATCATCTCATTAAACTATTCTTAACCATAACTTTTGATTAGGGACTAACTTATAATATTAAAAAAAGTATAAGGACTAAATTGGTATTTATTTAAAACTCAAGGATTTAACTAAAATTAATCTTTAAACTGACATTTATTTACTAACTGTCTAATTTGTATATTATGTATACTATTTTTATCATGTAAGGCGTTAAAGTTCATTTTATTTGTTTAATAGTCATGTATAGGGACCAATTAACAAAGCATCATCAATCTAGTGACTAAAAGAGCAATTTTTAGGCTCTCAAATAAGGAGTTTCAAAATTAGGGATCAATTTTTAAAAATTCACCTCCAAAGTTTCGAAACTTCTGTAAAGTTTCCAAACTCTAAATGATTTTGGAATGCTAAGTTTTGAAACTTTCCAGAAGTTTAGAAAATTGGAAACTTCCCTTGAAGTTTCAAAATTTGGAAACTTTCCTTGCCACATTCTAGGAGATTAATCAAAACATCATTTACATTGATTTGCAACCCCTAGATACAATCACGAACTATCGAACTAAATTTCCTGAAATATTAAATCAAAGATGTATAAGCTTATTTAGCTTAGTGAGGTAGTATCATAATGCAAAATAAATCTACATGACATAAAAACTTATCCATAACAAACCTGAATGGAAACTAACAAATAATAGACATATCATAACATGCAACTTATAACAAGAACTCATATCGTATAATCATAATTTAGTCCATTGGGTTTATAAGTAGTTATGGATACACGAATCCCCTACAAATCGCCAAATAACCGAGAATGGTCTCCCTCCAACATCGCCAATGGACAATAAAATCCCTTAAATATTGCCAATTATGGATCGTAATCCAAAACCTGATATGAGCTCAAAAGAACTCTATGGCATACCAATTTCACCCAAACTAAACTTATCATCTAACGGAAATATTTATTTTTAACTTATCATAATCATATATTAACTTGGCTTACCAAGTGAGCCTTAGCATTTACATACATAACTTGTTTTTAAACATGTTTTTGTATCATACTTTCCCTTGTTTTTAAACATGACATAAAAATTATAGAAAACGCAAACGAAATTTTGGGGCTGATTTTTTACAGGTACATTCTTCATCGCAAGAGCAATTTATAATCCAAAATTCGAGTCAATCAAACTTTTACAGACCATTCAAAACCTTTATTTAAGTTTGTTTGGTAGATTTAGGGTTCATCTTTGAAAATTTTCTAGAAAACTCTACTGAGGAATTTTGATTCGAAATTTTACAAGATTCTTCCTTATACCAAGGGTGACTTCAAGTAAAAAAATCAGGTCTTTTGGACACCAACAACCCCTTCAAACGAAGTGATCAAGAAAAATATATAATTTTAGGGTTTATCATTTAATAGGTTCTATCGAATACTACTGAATGTATTTTGATCTGAAAAAATTATACACTGAAACTAAACCCAAAGAACAACATCCAAAAATGTTTAATATTTTTGGACATCAATCTCCACCTAAAAAATGTTGCTCAAGTTGATCATGCGTTTTAGGTTTTCAGGGTTTGGTTTTCCAGCTTTTTTAACTCTTACTACTTTTAGTTCTTTTGTTTTTCCCTTATATCATTTAACACATTCTTCTCTTTGTGTGAGTAGGATTAAAATAGTTTACATACTTCTTTTTCCTTGTATTCTCGTTCAATTGGAGTCGTTCATTTTGTTCGACCTCTTAGAGCTACTAAGTTTTTTTCTTCGTCTTTCTAGAGATTGAACTTTGACACAAAAATTATGAGACTTCTTGATAAGAGTGTTTTAAAAAGTATAAGATTGACTTACTTGCCTATCAGTGTATTACTTCTTTAGAGTAAATTATGAGGTTTCTTTGATTCTTTTTTCTCACCTTACATGTTTCTTTGAGTGTTTTGATTATCAAGATGTCCAAGCCAAATGTACCACAATCAAGCATTCTACAATTCTATGGCTTGGAAGCCCCACGCGTCTACTATGAGTGTGAAACCAAGATGGAGTTCATATTCTATGACTACAAGTGTTCCAAAAAGAAAAAAGTATTTGTCGCTATACATGGACTCTATAACAAGGCACTATTTTATAGTGTACAAGTTATATGTGGAGAACATCCAATCAATTCTTGGGATGAGCTCAAATATAAGACGAGAGAATGGTTTGTTCCAAGTTATTACACCAAGGAAAACAGTCAAAAACTTTGAAGACTACAACAAGACAATATATCCATGGAGGATTATTATAAAGAGATGAAGTCCTTAATACGATGATGAAGGATTTGTGACAAATATTATCATTGTTACAGACTCGTTAAAGGTCTCAATCCAAAAATATGTGATAAACTTGATAAATAATACTATATAGATCTTCAAGATACACTACAAAAAGGCATCATAATTGAAAACGAACAATAAATGAGATATCTATTCAGAGAGCAATATCAAGGTACTTTAAACCCTACAACTTCTTCTTCTACTATACCTTCTACCATGGATAATGAATATGACATTGGCAACAATGAATACGATGCTAACAATATTGTAATAGATGATATCGATCTTTAGTTACTTAGCCTTACACCATTGGAATCAAAAGATGCACTTTAAAGTCATGTGATGAAATTTTGTGAGGGTAGGGAAACACAAAAAGAAAAAGATAACAAAAAATTGGCAAAAACAAAATAGGTCACTAATTAAAAAACCAAAAGAATAATAACCCACGAAAGGTGAGTGAACTTAATTGTGAAAAGAAAAATGTGATTGAAAATACATACGTGAGCACAAAAGTATTGAGAGAGAACCTTCTTCAAAAAGTTCCTTGCATTCTTCTCCACTTTAGACAACCATCGATTTTGATTTATTACAATAATACTAGCTTGCCTAGTAAGTTTGTTCTTCTTTTATAGAGTTTTTGAATGGTGTTAGGTGACCCTCCTGAAGGATTACCACCAGAAAGCCTTAATCCCTGTGTCATATCAATGATGAATCACGATTTACAATAGTCCAAAGGTAAGTAGGTTATTTCTCATTTTAATGATATTTTAACCTGCTTCTTTTTTTTACAGGGTAAAGCTCTTGAAGTTGTCATCCATACTAACCGCAAATCCCTTAAGTGGTTAAAAATCGAGGTAAGCAAAACATAGTAGAAGATGCACTATCCCGAAGGTATACTTTTACCTAACAAAAACATACTACTATTCCGAGAATCGAACATATCAAAGATGTACATGATGATGACTTAGGGATTTCTGATATATACACCTATTCTTTTAAAAGTGTTTTTAATGAGTTTTATCTTGTAGATGGATTTCTTTTTCAACTGAACAAGTTATGTAGTCCAAAAACCTCCTCACGAGAATTCTTCGTTCATAAACCACACTTAGGAGACTTAAGGGATTACTTTAACAAATCACTTGACGTGGTTTTTAAACACTTCTTCTCACCACACATGAGCAAAACCATAGAGAAAACATATGAAACAATCACAATGAAAACCAACACTGGTCGGCACCAAAATAGAATTTCAACCTACACACCAGATTGTAAGACTTGCATGCAAAAGAGGATTCTAAGACAACAATAAACCAGTCCCAACAAAGAAAAAACCTCTACTAAAGCACATAAAGATATATCACATTGATTCGGGTAAGTGTTTCGTAAGCTTTCATTCCAACACATCTAATTCTTTTTTTTGGATTTTTAAATTCGTGGATGAATCCTTTTGAAGAGAAGGGGAATGATATATGCTCCAGAATATATGATGATAAGAGTGCATGATTCTTTGGACTAATGTTTTTACTCGAATCTATTAGAAGAACAAAGTCTCGAAGATTCAAAGCATATCTATTCAGTAAGTATAATGTGAGTGAATAATTAAAAAGTTCTAATGTTACCCCTTTTAATATTTCATATTTAAGGTTGAATCTTTTTGAAGAGAAGGGGAATGATACATGCATCACAATGCTAACATCAAAGAAAAATGGACTAACTCTTCCAATTGACCAACACGTCCAAGCTTTGGAAAATAAGATCAGAATAGCAACAGACTTGCAACAACTTTTTGAATAGGATCTTGACCTTATTTTGTCAATATGTCTTCTTGAGATATGACTGATTGTCTCTTATCTTTCTAACAGTTCTTGATTTGAATCAATATGATATCAAGAACTCAAGATTCGCTCATTTTAGTGAAGATAACACATGTAGAAATTCCTATACGATATTAATACGAGATTTTATAATATTACAAATTTTCAAAAAAATTATTTATTATTTATAATATAATTTAATATAGGATAATGCATTATCCTTTAGGATTATATTTATTATTTTATTAGGAATTAAGATAGGGCTAAAACATTATTTTTTTAGTTTATTATTATTTTATTAGGAATTAGGATAGAATAAAAAAATATCTCTAGATTATTATTATTATTTTATTCAGTAGTTACTTAGATTTATGGAACTCCTCACCCTATATAAAGGAGGCTCCATTCACCATTCTAAATCAAATTTCTTTGATTAATAATACAAGGAAAGTTCATTTTTGCAAGTGTTGATTCTCTTGTGCCTTCGAAGCATTCTTCATCATTAAGTTCTTCATGAGGGAGATCTTCACACTCTGGTTTGCCTTCTTATTAGATTAAAAGGGCTGGTTAGAGAAGATTATCGAGTTTTCCTAGTCAACTATGGCTATGAGGGTTCATATGACAATTATCTATCAATCACCATCATCATCATCGACATCACCATCACCATCGTCATCATCATCGACATCATCATCATCAAATCACCATTCTCACCCATCGTCATCGAAACCCTAATTTTGGCTAAGTTATCCCTATCTTATTATATTCTTTTTCTTTTTTTGTATTTATTATATATTTATTATCTTAGTCTTATTTCCTTTGACAAATGTCTAGCAAGCCTATATCCCTTAAAACCTTAATTATCGTCACCCCTTCAACTCTTCCTCCTCTCGTTATTTGATCGAGCATAGATTTTTGTAGGTTTGATTCTTCAACTACAAGCAATGTTCACTACTTCGTTGTCATCCTTTATCATTCAACCTGACCCGATCTGACAGAGTCAGATTTTTTTTTAAATTTGGGTTTGGATCAGCTCGGGTCGGATTTTTTAAGGATGTGAGGTCGAGTCAGATTTGGGTGGAGGGTGAAAAAACTCGAACCTGACCCAATCGGGGATAATAATGTAATTTTTTTAAAAACCATTATTTTTATTAAGTCCTTATTTTATGTCGGTTCGATTTAGATTTATACTCTAAAAATTTGAGTCGGGTCAGAGTCGAATAAAGGATATATATATTTTCAGATCGAACCGAATCAAATGAAGAATATATAATTTTCGAATCAGATCAGGTTCAAGTGGAGGATACATATCTTTGGGTCGGATCAAATTAACTAAAAACTTGACTCTAATCCAACTCGTTGCCATCCCTACTATGAAACCACAATAATGGAAAGTGAGTTTATCTTCTTCTAAATATGTTTATGATTTTTGTATCTAATATCTATCAAATATCAACGGAGGAACTGTGAATATTGATGGAGTCATTTGACATCTTTTTATCTTTAAGAAATTTGTAACACTTTGTTTTAATGTACCAAGTCCTCCACAATAGTGATATAATTCTTCTTCTTTTGATGAAAGTACTTATAGGTAGCATAATTGTGGATGAAAATCACATGTATTTTTTTGGTGTCCCTCTCTATGTCCCTTCCACCAAAACATGCCACGTTATTTTAATATTAATTGTTTTAATATTTATTATTATTTATTTTATTTGAATAAATGTTTAAACTTTTAATATTATTTCTATATTTATTTATTACTAATTTAAATTAAATTATATTAATAAATATTTTATTGAATATTTTATTTTATTTTTAAAATAATTATGTTACCAATTTATAATTAAAAAAGGTTTTAAATTAATTCAAAACTTACCGTAAATCTTATAAAATATTTTTTTTAATAAGCCAGATATAAATATTAATTTAATCTAAATATGTATGTATATATCATATTTTAATATTTATTGTTCTTTTTTTAGATTTATAGTTTTATATAATTTATTTAATGATAAACTTTAATTTAAATTTTTATTACTATTATTTGGGGATTATTACCATATTCCATTCTAAATTTCGGTTGAGAGATTTCCTAGAATGATTATGTTAATCTCAAAAGGTATCGTCTGGTGAAACGATTACATTAATCAGGACTAATTTATTTCTAAACAGTGATTTATCACGACAGATATTTTTTTAATTTTTTATTTAAATTAATTTTTATCAATCATGTGGTTACTAACGTCTCCTAAAATGACGTTTTTCCTGAAAAATCACTGGTGATCGGTATATTTATCGATCTAACATCGGTCAGATTATATTTCCCGATCTAACACCCGTAGCAGTAAAGCGCGCCCCCTGCCCTGCGCTATATGTTGATTTGGCACCACGTGGGGTATAGCGCGCCCCCTGTACCGCGCTATACGCTGACATGGGTTACACGTGTGTATAGTGCGCCCCCTGATCCGCGCTATACGCCACGTAGGGGTATAGCGTGGATCAGGGGCCGCACTATACATGGTTATCTGACATGTGGGGTATAGCGCGGTACAGGGGGGTGCGCTATACCTTTAATTACCCACCCGTTCACACCCCAATCCTCCTTATAAATACTCTCATCCTCAATCACTTTCATCACACCAAATTCTCTCAAATTTTCTCAATTTATCTCAAATACTCTATCTGTTTAAGGTATATTTTATAATATTTTTAATATTATGTATTTAATTTATTTAAGTATTTTACTTTATTTAATATTTTACTAATATAATTTTTTTTCAGATATATAATGGAAGACAGTCTACTTCGCTTGGATGGAAATCATATATCTCGACACTTTACTGATACGGTAACATTTTAACGTTTTAATTTAATTTAAATTATTAGTAATAATTAGTTGATTTATTTAATGCATGATTATTAGATTAAGAATTAATTTTTGTAATTATTTATTTTTAGGAGAAGGACCGTGTATTAGATCCTTTTATTAGGAATCTTAAGTTAGTGATACCTAGCCGTGTCTTACCGTATTTAGTAGAGGTTGGATTTGGTTACATAGGTAGATATCAGGGTCACTGTAAGATAGAACCAGACCTTATTTCTGCCTTAGTAGAGCGGTGGAGGCCGGAGACCCATACATTCCATCTTCCGTGCGGAGAGTGCACGATCACGCTTGAGGATGTTTCTATGCACCTGGGGCTTCCGGTGGATGGAGTTGTGATATCAGGTATAGCTTTCGGTTCTTGGACTACTTTGTGACGGGATAATCTAGGACGTGTCCCGGAAAGTTTTTATCGGAGGTAGGATACTGTTAAATTGGTTAGATGCCAATTTTCGGGAGTTGAGCGCAGACGCCTCTGAGGATGAGGTTAAGATGTATGCACGGGCATGCATATTGCAGTTGATAGGAGGGTTGCTAATGCCAGACAAATCGCGCAACCTAGTTCACTACATGTGGTTGCGATATCTTAGCGACTTTCGTCTCGCCGGATCATTCAGTTGGGGCTCGGCAGTTTTGGCTTTGCTGTACAGGGAGATGTGTGGAGCCATTTACTACAGGCGTAATACTATTGGCAAATGTCTCCTACTGCTGCAGTCTTGGGTATGGTATCGATTGCCCTTTTTATGTCCCGTTGTGAAGAACCCATTCATATTTCCACTACTTATGAGGTAATTATAAAACTGATTTTGTATATTAATAATTTTATACAACGTATAATAATTTTTTTCCTTGAATAGGTGGTCTACTGATAGGAAAAATCATCAGGAGCTACCTGATGATTAAAAAAAAAAATTAGGGTGCTAATCGATCAGAAGGCTGACACACATGTATGAATTTTAATGTTTAAAAATTGATTTTAGATTATAATTATATAATTAGATTATTATTTTGATAAAAATTATGTATTATTTGTTTTAGTTTGAATGGGTGCCATATTCTACTAATGATGTGAGGGCGGTGATCCCACCTGAGTTGAGGGGTCCATCAGATGTTTAGATGGTGATGGTCCCTCTGATCTGTTATGCGACTGTCGAGTGGCACTCCACTGATCGCGTGCTCCGGCAGTTTGGTTGTTTTCAACCAATTCCGGAAGCACCTCGCAATATGGACGAGTTGCATAGCTTAGATAGACGCGGTTAGAGAGATACAAATTGGCTGTTGAGGCATCATGAGTGGGTCGTGTTGTGGGAGGATCGACATCGACGCCTTCCCCGTAGAGAGCCCATTTTTACTGACTTCTTGATTGTTGCTGAGGGTTATTATGAGTGGTTCAACAGTAATGGGAAACCGTTTCTACTTCCTGAGGATGCACGAGGGTGGACCTTTCCACGACGTCGACAGAGACGTTCACCGACACAGCACCATCGTCCCCCGACTCGTGGACGAAGAGCAGGTGCTTCCGGTTCATCCTCAGCTGCACCAGCAAGACTTTCACAGCAGCCGCCGCAACCATTTATGATGTCGTAGCCATATATGATGCCGCCATCGCCTTTCCATTACCAGATGTCGCCGCCGCCGCCTTCACCTGGTTTTATGACCCCCGCCGCCGCCACCGTCACCGATGACCCGTCCTGGAGGCTATTATGGGTCTATGTTTGCAGATCTGACTTGGGGTTCATATGCTGGATATTTGGCGGGTTTAGCCTCATCACCCATGGCCGCAGCACAGACACCTCCTGTACAGTTTTCACACTCATCGATGTCCGGGTTTTCCCAGTTTTTGCAGGCCGGTGGGATAGTCAGTCATACACCTCCAGGTCCTTATTCTATGGAGGTGCTTCATCGTCATCAGCTCCTCATTAACCAAAGGTATCTGCTCAGGACGACGACGACGACGATGGTGATAATTATGACAGCGAGGAGTCAGAACCAGTGATACGAAGAAATCCTCCTCGAGACCGACAACCACTGCCCTGCGGAACACATTCGCGTCGCAGGCATCGATAGATTTTTTATTATATTTGTATTTACTTTATTTTGTTAAATTGTAATTTTTTATTATTTCTCATTTAATACTTACTTTATTTTGTTAAATTTGTTGGACTTTTTTTAATGTATTTTAGTTAATTTTGTTTATTACCATTTAATATCAGTTATTGTAATTTGGTTATCATTTAATACTTATTGTAAGTTTGTTGTATTTAAAATTATATTCAAATACCAATTTGGTTATCATTAACTTGCAGTAAATGCAAATTAAAGTACAAGAATTATTATTTGATAAACAAATACATCATTTCCTCATCAATTGTTACTTGATGACAACAGAAGTGGACATGTTTTTCTCGTGTGTCCTGGGTTTCTACAATACCCACATCTTCTATCTTGTCTAGATCTTTCTCGAATATCCATATCGCAATGAATTCGATTGGATATTGGACGACCACGCTCCCTTAATAAACTCGGATTTGGTACAATCGGAAGCCAATCTTGAACCTCATCAGGGTCTTTGTCATTACCTAAGGGGGGAAACTCAAATTCATATACCTTAAAAACTTTAGATAGTAGGTATACGAGATCCACAAAATGGTTATAGTATTGACGTGTGTGCGAGCAAGCTGCTATCACATGAGAGCATGGATACTTCAGATCTTGAAAAAACCCGCAGTCGCACATTCTGTCCCTTAGATTTACTCTTAACGACACAGCTTCAATCCCTTGAAGAGCCCGCGGTAACTCTGTGACACGAAACATTTCATGCCTTCTAGAGAAGCTTGTTACAGACATTCCATTTGATGCAACAATTTTTTTATGTAGATCTGCACTAATCTAGGGTGATAGACATGACCGCCTTGCATCCAGGTTTGAGCTTGTCCCCCGAGCTTCGCAAAAAGCGCCCCAAACAAAAATATGTAGTTTTTACCAAAGCCGCTACAGGTAAGTGACGTGCACCCTTTAAGGTTGAATTGATTGCCTCAGCCAAGTTGGTCGTCATGTGTCCATAACGATATCCACCATCATATGCGTTCGTCCACATTTCTTTATCGATGAGGTTGAGTAATCGTATCCTTCCTCGTTCTTCGCCCGTAAATCTTGAAGCATTGATTCAAACGTTTGAGGAAGTAGTTCGTAACCTGATCAAAACATGTATAACTTACTAACTTGCTTTCTTTGCAAAATTAAAATGATAAAAAAATGTATAACTTACTAACTTGCTTTCACTTACCCATACGCACAATTAATTGACGCTCATCATTCTTCTTGTACCTTCCATGATAGTTTGCAACAATGTGTCGGAGACAATACCTATGTTGGACAAAGGGTGATTGCCATATTGGACCCAAAGACTCCATTGCTGCTTTGATCTCAGCTCCGCGATCTGAAATGACACAGATGTTTTACCTCGTGATAACATGTGCACATAAATTTCGGAGGAAAAAAGCCCAAGAATATGTATCTTATCCTTCGACAAGAGCAAAAGCAACTGGAAGAATGTTGCGATTGCCATCTTGGACAACTGCCAATAATAAAACTTGCTTGTATTTTCCATACAAGAAAGTCCCATCGATCTGGACCATAGGCTTGCAGTATTTGGCAGCATTAACGTACTGTGGGTAACTCCAAAAAACCCAGTAGAATTGGCTTTGATCGCGAAGAACTCGATCATTATGGTATGCATAAGAGGTTTCGAAGTCCACAATTGTCCTGGGATTCAATGTCCGCACCAGCCTAAACCAACCTGGAAGTTCATTGTAAGATGCATCTCATTCGCCATGAAGTTTGACAATGGCATTTTGTTTTGCCAACCAAGCTTTTTTATAGGAGACAGTGTACCCTTACTGCGATTGTATAGCTGAAATCAACACTGCAACAACTATATGAGAGCTTGCTTTTACCGTGGGCATGATGGTTTGGCATATCATTTCAGAGTCCAAGTTGGGATGATCTTGGTTGACCCCTCCAACACAACATGTGTGAGGACCGTTGTATACTGTTAGTTCCCATATGTTGTTTTTCCTCTTCATTTTCGATACGCAAACCATTAAATTGCATCCGTTTTCACGTCGGGCATAATAGCATACATATTTTTCGGTCGTCGATCGGTTGACTCTGGACTGAACAGAATTACGAATATTGTAATTTTTGATACCCATCATCGCTTCTTCTTTGCTTGAAAACTCCATGCCTAAAGATAACTCACCATTATTTATTGATGAGTAATATCCATAGTCACTGAGATGAGGCATATCCACAAATTCTGGCCCGTACATTGCACCATAATCAGCTTTATACATGTGTGCAGGAGGGTCAGTTTGTGTCACATTTCCTGGAACTTCATCTACATCATCATCATCGGAGTTGAATTGCAGTGATTCTTGGTGAATGAATAGTCCAGTCTCAGTACCATCCGCACCAGGCTCACGAAGCGGTTCTTCTGGTGGAGATGATGGTTCCTCCATGTGCTCCACATTTAGGTCGAATAACCTACTACTTGCATGTCTTCCCCTTGAACTAGAAGACATATAGACATTGAGATGGAAAAAGCTCGCAGTCGAATGCCTCCCCCTGGAGCTTGAAGCCATCGTGTCAAATGGGAACTGCACAGATTGTTGCGTCGATGACATCTCCATATTAAGGTCAAAGAAATTTGCAGATGAATGTCTTCTCCTTGAACTGGACGCGGCGTTGCCATACGGATTATTCGTGGACCCACCTCGGTACATATCGTAAGGAGTTGCGGATGAATGTCTCCCCATTATGGAATTAAAATCATTACACATTACTATAGTCGGGCTGTCAACTTGATCAACTTGTTCAGCCAGCCCATAGTGGGAGCTTAATGATTGACCCCGAACAGCAAGCACTTGAACAAAATATGCATACATCTCAATAGCGGCATCTGAATAATTACTTTGAGCTTCAACCATCATTTGAACATCATCATTGTTCGAAAGTTCGAACGCTGTATAAGTTAATGGCAACAATGATGTTGGAAATCTGTACTGCAACGACGACATTCTTCTACTACTTCCAACATGAATCTTCCACGAAATCTTCGTTATCAGCTCCTCAAGAGTTATGTTTCTCTTGAATGATATTTTAACACGCTCATTTGATACGAAAACAATGCCGGTTTCATCTTCTCGAATTTAACATCATAATAAACAATAGCTGAAAGTCGCGCCATTCTTTGAGTTTAAAAGTGTGGCAATATTATATCTGCAAAAAAAATAACTGAAACAAACCTGATTAAATAAATTATATATGAACGAAAATATAACACAATAAATTTTTTACACATCAACGTAAATAATTTAAATAATATAATATTAGATTATTACCTGCACCGCAAAACTATTTCGACGTATGCTCCCACTTTTCAATTTTACAAACATAAAAATTAATTGAAAATAATTAGTATAATATTTTTTCAAATAATGATAATAAACAATAAGTATAATTAAAAAATTATAACAAAATTACCTTATAACGAAAAATCGCACGAACTTCTAAATCAAATATGAGAAGATTGCCTGAATTATTACTCGTTGACGGAATTGTTGTATTAATTTATAAGTTGAGAGGAGAGGTGCGAGGAGATGTGAGAAACTTAACCGGCGGAGGAGTGTATTTATAACCATATAAGGCGCGGTACCTGCACCGCGCTATATGTAATTATTCATAAAAGATATAGCGCGGACCAGGGACCGCGTTAAATATAATTTCGGTATAGTGTGGCCGGTGGCGTATAGCGCGGCCCCTGATCCGCGCTATACCCCTACGTGGCGTATAGCGCGGATCAGGGGGCACGCTATACACACGTGTAACTCATGTCAGCGTATAGCACTGTACAGGGGGAGCGCTATACCGCACGTGGCGCCAAATCAGCATATAGCGTGGGGCAGTGGGCGCGCTTTACTGCTACGGGTGTTAGATCGAAAAATATAATCTGACCAGTGTTAGATCGGTAAATATACCGATCACCGGTGATTTTTTGGGAAAAACACCCTCCTTTTTATCATTATAACTCCAACAACTAGCAACCTTAATATTCTTTAAAATTATTGTTTAAAATTATTATAATAGTCTTTTAATCAAAATAAAATAACTTATCTACAAATTATTGTAATAATAATTTTAATTGAAGTTTATCATTAACTAAATAATATATAAAAAAGTTTAAACGTTAAAAAAGAAGAAGTAAATATTAGAATATTATATATACAGAGGTGGTAATCAGGTCATTCGGATCGGGGTTGGGTCGGGTTGTTTTAGATCGGGTTATTTCGTGTTAGGATTCTATTCAGTTTGGATTCGGATCGGTTTGAGTCATATCGGGTTCAGGTTTAGTTTAGGTCAATGGAAATTCAATTCGGGTCGGGTCAAAATCGGGTTGATTGGTTTTCGGGTCGGGCCAAAATATGATCAATTGGTATTCGGGTCGGGTTAATCTCGGATCGGTTGGTGTTCGAGTCGGATCGATATCGAATCAGTTGGTTTCGACTCGAATCAAACTTTAGATTTTCGGGTCAATTCAGATTGGTTTCGATTCGGATCAACCTTTAGATTTTTAGGTCAATTCGGGTTGGTTTTGGTTTAGATTAACTTTTAGATTTTAGAGTTAATTCGGATTGTTTCTGGTTAGGTCAATCGTCTTCATTTTTTTGTTGTCTTAATCATCGGTGTTGCTCTTTATAACTTCTAATTCAGAAAATTTATGTGATTATATATTGTCACATCCCAAATTCGAGGCTAAAAGTTTTAGTTTAAATGAATTAAATCAAATTAGAATATTTGGAAGTATAAAATTAACTTTATAAATCATAATAAATTTCAGGATTGATTATAGTATTAACCCTCAACAATTTTTTACTTTTGTTATAACCAATTATCATTTATCATATTTAAAAAATACATAATATATATATTTATTTCAATTTAATTTTTTATATTATTTTGGAATGATTTAGAAATTATTGTCTATAGAGATAGTCTTTTAACAGAGTAAAGATTATATTGAACTATTAAACTATTAAAAAATTTAAATGTTTTCATGCAAAAAAAATCTGACAAAAAATATAAAATAAATGATATTAAATATTAAAATAATTAATATCAATATAACGAGCTACGAGATTAAGATATTACCATGTATCAATTTTTGTTATTATTTTTATAAATTGAAAAGGCAGTATACCAAATACGCTTGCGTAATTTTTGTATTACACCGTCAGTTTTATCCAATAATTACCTTAACAAAAACATATAACATTCTGTTTCAGCTGCTTCTTCAAAGTTTTTGCTGTCATTTGTAACTCTCTCTGTATAGTCAGAGCAGATTAAAGGCATGGGCTGCAATTTCACTTCTTATGAGAAACCAAAAATGGCCATTCCATTGTTCAGTTTAAAAGGAGAACAAGCTTTGGAAACTTGGTGTTCTCTAAACAAATCAGTGCAAAAATGTTAGCAATCAAACAAGAAGAGCTTGATAAATTGGTAAGAAAAATTCAGAGAAATACAGATTGACTCAGCTGGCTCCATTGTAGCAAAGAAATGACTGCTACCATCTCGAAAAAATTAAATAGTTCGGATACAAGGTATTCATTAACACCGATCTACAATCGAAAGTAATTCTTCGGTGTGTTGATTTGCAACGTGCAGACATTGTTGCCATTTGCTGAGATCCATATAGTTTACAAGGTGTCAGGGTCCTCAGGGAAGAGTAGCCTCAGTATAGCATGCATTCGAGAATGGAGAGGATGCGATACATCACCCGACAAGAACTCAGTTATCCTACCACCGACCTCGATCATACTGCACCCTGATGTTTTCTTGAGCCCTCTGTCACCGATCATCCTACGGATCCTATAACCCTCTTCACTTTTCTGAGCACTAAAGTAAATGTTAGATAACTGCACAAGAGCTGCATCTTCTTCATCGTCGTCACAATCTTCCACCTCTAGAAGCATTTAACAGCAAGCTCAGCTAGTTCGATATTGTTATGAATCCGACAACTATTCAATAAAGCGCCCCAGACCGAAGCAAGTGGTTTCATTGGCATTCGTTTTATGAGCTTTAGAGCTTCATCAAATTCACCTACCCTGCAAAGCAAGTCCACTACGCAACTATAATGTTCATGTTTGGGCACAATCCTATATCTATTTTCCATGTTATTCAACAAAAATAAACCTTCCTCGACCAAGCCTGCATGCTGGCAAGCTGTCAAAACACCGAGAAGAACAACTCCATCGGGCTTAATACGATAAGTTCGCATCTTTTCGAAACAATGAATGGCTTCCCTTGCATAACCGTGAACCGCAAAAGCTCCAATCATGGCTGCCCATGAAAACACATTTCTTGTAGTCATCCCTCGGAAAACTTCCACGGCCAAGTCTAAACACCCGCACTTTGCATACATGTCAACAAGAGCTGTTCCAAGAAACACGTCAAGTTCCAAATGAATTTTCTTTTTCTTCAAATACTCGTGAATCCATCTCCCTTCCAAAAGATTCCCACTTTGTGCACAAGCTGTCAAAGCTGTAGTCAAACAGAACTCATCAGCATCCAAACCGGAAGCCAACATTTCCTTAAACATACCCAAAGCTCGAGTCCCCAAACCACACCGTATTAACCCACTCATAACCACATTCCACTTAACGACATCAACGAAAGCAATTTCGTCGAACACTTTCCTGGCATCACTCTATAGCCTGACTTCAACGTAAAGCCTAATAACCCCGGTTTGAACATAAAAATCCGATGAAAACACTCCGTTTTTGAACACCCAGTTTTGGATTTGCTCTCCCGAAAGCAAAGAACAAGTTTTGGCACAAGAAACAAGAATAAAGCTAAAGGTTTGGCAATCGGGTCTTGTTTTTTGGTCCTTCAAAAGAATATTGAAGTAATGGAAGGAAGTTCGAGGGTCTGGGGTGTTCGAATGAGCTTTGATGAGGGCATTGTAGATATATAAGTTGGATTGTTGAAGCTGGTTGAAGATGAGGGATGAATAACGGAGGGCGAGGGTTGTTGAAAGAGAGGTAAGGGAGGTGATTAATTTGCTGATGAGATATGAGTTTTGGTGATGGCCTTGGGTGATTAAAAGGGCGTGGATTGGCTTGATTTGAGCTGCTTTGGTGCAGTGTTGTAAGTGTTGGGAAATAAACCGAGTACGAGTAATTTCCCTATAACCAGATTAGTGAGAATGCAAAATAAAAGAGAAAAAATAATACCCGAAATTGATAACGGAGTTCAGCCAATTTGCTTATGTCTCCGGACTGCTGCAGATCTTTTACTAAGAGAGAAAATTTACAGGTGTTTAAAAAATACTCACTACTCACATGAAAGCTCTCTAGTATTGGGAGAAAAAAATGACTTTTGGGATGATTTTGAAGCTAAATGAGCTAGGGTATTTATAGTTAAAGTTTAGGGACTAATCTTTGAAAATACCCTAAAATGCAATGACCAAAAAAAAACTTTCCCCATTTTTTTTAAGCAGCCGGCTGCCACTTTATTAATTTAGCAGCCCATGTGCTTTGAATTTTCAACAATCTCCCACTTGAAGACTGATTTTAAAATATCTTCACAACTTGATCAATGCAGCAGCATTTCTGGTCTTGTTAGTCTAGCTTGGCAACTGAAGTTGAACACAACTTCAGTTTGTCCGTAGTCACCGTCTTTGTCAACATGTCTACCGGATTTTGAGCTCCACTGATCTTTTCAAGTTTCATAATCCCATCCTCCAGAAGAGACCGGATAAAATGATATCTCAATTGTATGTTCTTCGTCCTGGAATGAAAAGACGGATTCTTTGCTAGATGGATAACACTGTGACTGTCGTAATACAAGACATTGTTTTCTTGTTTCTTGCTTAACTCTTCCAAGAAACTTTGGAGCCAAACCATCTCCTTGCTGGCTTCCGTAACAGCGACATATTCTGCTTCAGTTATGGAGAGAACAACTATCTACTGTAGTTGAAAAACCCAACTCACTGTAGTACCTCCTAGAGTATAGACATACCCTATAGTGTTCCTTCTGATGTCAATATTTCCGACTAAGTCGGCATCTACATAGCATGTCAGTATCGTATCTCCACCTTTGACACAAAGTACTTTGTTTGTAGTACCCCGCAGATATATGAGGATCCATTTGACTGCTTCCCAGTGTACCTTGCCTGGATTATTCATGTACATGCTAACATCTCCCACTGCATGAGCAATATCTGGTCTAGTACAAACCATGGCATACATCAGACTTCCAATTGCTGAGGTATACGACACCTTCACCATGGGTGCATGTTCTTCCTCCGTCTTTGGTGATTGTTCTTTGGAGAGTCTAAAATGAACACCTAAAGGTGTACTTTCTGGTTTAGCATCTTGCATGTTGAACTTGGAGAGTATTTTGTTAATGTACTCAGCTTGTGATAACATCAAAGTCCCCGACTTTGTGTCTCTCTTGATCCTCATCCCAATAATCTGCTTTGCAGTGCCCAGATCCTTCATAGCAAACTGCTTCGATAATTTTTGATTCAAGTGTATAATCTCTTGCATGTCTGAGCCTGCAACGAGCATGTCATCAACATACAATAATAAAATAATAAAGCTGTTGTCGAACCTCTTGATGTAGCAACAATGATCTGTTTGGCATCTGGTAAAACCATTGCTACTCATGAAGCTATCGAACTTCTTGTACCACTGTCTAGGAGCTTGTTTTAAACCATACAAGCTCTTCTTCAACATGCATACCAGGTTTTTCTTGTCTGCCTCTACGAAGCCTTCTAGCTACTTCATATAGATTTCCTCCTCCAAATCACCATGAAGGAAAATTGTGTTCACATCTAACTGCTCAAGATGTAGTTTTCTGCAGCTACAATTTTCAACACAAGTCTAATTGTAGACAACTTCACAACTGGAGAGAAAATTTCATTGTAGTCAATACATTCTTTTTGCTAAAAACCTTTGACAACCAATCTTGCTTTGTAGTGTTTGCTCCCATCGTGCTCTTCTTTGATCCTGTAAATCCACTTGTTATGGAGAGCTTTCTTGCCTGGTGGTAATTCAGCTAATTCCCACGTCTGATTTGACATAAGCGAGTCCATCTCATCTTTCATGAAAGACTCCCACTTGACTGAATCCTCCACCTGCATTGCTTCATCATAGCACTCTGGTTCACCATTGTCAGTCAGCAACAAGTAATGCAAAGAAGGCGAATAATGTTGGGTTGGTTTAGGAATTCTGGAGAAGCGTCTTAGTTTTGGTGTGCGTGGTTCTTCTTGAACTGCTTCAGGATTGATCTGAACATCATTTCCAGAAATCTTCTCAAACTCAGCAAATTCCTTTGTTTCAGCTTTGGTATTGGAGCTACTTGATTCTATGGTTGCCCTGTCTTTGTACATTACATTCTCATTGAAAATGACATCTCTTCTTCTGATGATCTTCCGATTTTCATAGTCCCAAAATCGGTAACTGAACTTATCACCAACATAACCAACAAATGCACATTTGTTGGACTTAGCATTAAATTTACTTCTTTCAGCAGGTCTATGTGTACATAAGAAATACAACCAAACACTCTTAAGTGTGAAAGGTTTATTTCTTTATTGCTCCAAACTTCCTCTGGTATTCCGCCATCCAAGGGAATTGAGGGCCCATGGTTGATCAGGTAAGTTGCAGTGTTGATAACTTCAGCCCATAGAAATTTGGGCAATCTGGCATATATCCTCATGCTTCTGGGACGTTCATTTAGAGTTTTGTTCATGCGTTCTGCTACGCCATTCTATTTCAGTGTCATGGGAATTGTTGTCTCCATCTTGATCTCATTGTTTGCGCAGAAATCTCTAAATCTACTATTTCTATACTCTCCTCCATTGTCAGACCTCAATCGCTTGACTTTCAAACCAGTCTCATTTTCCACCATGACCTTTCATTTTCTGAAGGTATCAACGACTTCTGATTTCATCTTCAGAAAATAAACCCACACATTCCTTGTTGAATCATCGATGAAGGTGACATAATATAATGAGCCTGTAAGAGATGGAACTGGAGATGGTCCCCATACATCAGTATGAACCAACTCTAACTTTTCTGCCTTGGCTGTCTTGCCAATCTTTGTAAAACTGACTTCCTTTTTTTTGTCAAAGATGCAATCTTCACATAGTCCGACATCTACATTCTTTAGATCCGACAGCTTCCCTTTTGACAAAAGTGTCTTCATCCCTTTCTCGCACATATAGTCAAGCCTTTGGTGCCATAGGTTTGATTTTCCATCAGCATCTGCTGCAGCAATTATATTCTCTAAATTTGAGGTTATATAGAGAGTACCAGTCTTCTTACCACGAGCAATGACGAGTGCTCATTTGGTAATCTTCCATTCACAACTTGAAAAGGTTGTACTATATCCTTCTCCATCAAGCTGTCCTACAGAAATCAAATTTCTTTTGAGGCTAGGAATATGTCTCACTCCTTTCAGCTTCTAGGTGGTCTGGTTTGGAAACTTTAATCGGATGTCTCCTTTTCCGATGATCTTCAAGGTTTCATCATCAGCTAGATGAACCTTCCCAAAATCACCACTGACATAGTTCTCCATGATTTCTCGGCATGGGGTAGAGTGGAAAGATGCCTCTGAATCCAAGATCCATGGTTCAATCGGACTGTTGACACTTAGAATCATGGCATC
This sequence comes from Hibiscus syriacus, assembly GCF_006381635.1. Taxonomy (NCBI): domain Eukaryota; kingdom Viridiplantae; phylum Streptophyta; class Magnoliopsida; order Malvales; family Malvaceae; genus Hibiscus; species Hibiscus syriacus. The sequence continues at coordinate 563,537 of NW_024063145.1, read as the reverse complement.
ACCTGTCTCCTCTGTCACGTTGGCAGATTCCTGTGCGCCGGTATTTTTCTTCGGTGCTCGGCAATCTCTTTTAAAGTGACCCTTCTTACTGCAGTTATAACAGGTAAAATCTTTCTTTCCCGTTCTTGATTTTCCCGTTCTGGATTTGGATCTGCCACGATTTGAATTTCTTTCTGAAGTTCTCCCTCTGGACTCCGTATGCAAGGCTGAGGAGGTTGATGCTTCACCCGATTCTCTCCATCGAATTTCTTCGCTCAGTACCAGATCCTAGACATCGTCGAATTTCAATTTACTATTTCCCGACGAGCTGCTAACTGCTGTAACAATAGCATTCCAACTGTCTGGTAGAGATGATAAGAGAATTAAAGCTCGAACTTCATCATCGAATTTAATTTCCACGGAACTCAATTGGGTTGTAATTGTGTTGAGTTCATTTAGGTGTTGAGTCACTGATGCTCCTTCCGCCATCCGCAAATTGAATAATCGCCTCATCAAATGAACTTTGTTTGAGGCCGATGGCTTCTCATACATACTGGAGAGAGCTGCCATAAGACCCACCGTGGTCTTTTCCTTTACTTTGCTGAAAGCAACATTTCGGGACAATGTTAGTCGGATAACTCCGAGGGCTTGTCTGTCGAGAAGAGCCCAGTCTTTATTCTTCATGCCCTCTGGTTGCTTTCTTGAGAGAGGTTGATATAGATTTTTCTGGTACATAAAATCTTCAATCTGCATCTTTCAAAAGCCAAAGTCCGCACCATCGAACTTTTCAATTTTCGCATTCCCTTCGTCTGCAGCCATCGCTCCCACTCGAATATGGCTTCTTTGGATCGTTTCTGACAATTCTTGCGAACCACCGTGTATTAGAACACCTCCGTCGACAAATTCATATCGTCGACAAAATTTTTACTTTTCATGAAATTCACTATTCATGTGAATAGTAATGAATAGTAACCTAGAAAAAAATTGATAAAATTCACAACCAAAAGCTCTGATTACCAGTTATTGGGAAATAAACCGAGTACGAGTAATTTCCCTATAACCAGATTAGTGAGAATGCAAAATAAAAGTGGAAAAATAATACCCGAAATTGATAACGGAGTTCAGCCAATTTGCTTACGTCTTCGGACTGCTGTAGATCTTTTACTAAGAGAGAAAATTTACAGGTGTTTACAAAACACTCACTACTCACAAGAAACCTCTCTAGTATTGGGAGAAAGAAATGATTTTTGGGATGATTTTGAAGCTAAATGAGGTAGGGTATTTATAGTTGAAGCTTAGGGACTAATTTTTGAAAATACCCTAAAGTGCAATGACAAAAAAAACTTTCCCCATTTTTTAAGCAGTCGACTGCCACTTTATTAATTTAACAGCCCATGTTCTTTGAATTTTCAATAGTAAGAGGGTTAAGCAACAGATCCAGGCTCGGCTGCTGCTGCTTGGGTGATGATGGCTCATGATTGGGGCTTTTGAATCTTGGGGTCTACGCTTTGAACTAGAGGCGGAGGCTAGACGAGGTTGGGCACCCCGTGGTAAATTTACATACAAATTCTCTTTAAAATTAGGGGAAAATACACAAATGAACTCCTGACTGTAGGGTTTCGCTTTGTTGAGTCTCACGACTATTAAAAGTTACAAAATGATCTCTCAACTATAGGACATTGCTTTGTTGAGTCAATCGATTATTAAAAATTACAACCGAACTATTTATATGTTCTAAACTTGTTCTTTTATGTTAAAAGATATCTGCTTGTCTGAATTGAAAGTTAAAAATGCTATATAAATATGATAGTCTTTTGAGATTCTAGGATCAAGTTTTATCATATCCCAAAAATGAGTTTTTTTTAATGTCCCAAAAATGAGTTTGGAACATATGAATAGTGGGGTGACCACTTTGTAACTTTTAATTGTTAAATGACTTAACAAAGTAATGCCCTATAATTGGGGATAATTTTTACAACTTTGAATAGTCATTAGACTCGGTAAAGTATCGCCCTATAATTGGAGACCAATTGGGTACTTTACCTTTAAAATTATAAAATTATAATTTATTAAATTGGAAAATTATATTACATTCAACAAAGTTTGAATTAATAAAAAAATAATTGATCTTATTGAGTATATTCTGTGGAAGCAGACCCCAAATAGCTTAAGGAGTTAAAACAGAACATTCCTTTAGCTTTCACACGCATGATAGAAGAAAATGGACTTTGCCTCATTCCATTCCTGCTAGCAGGTTTGGAGCAGAATTCACATTACAAGTTGAAGGTTTCTTCATGTGAATCAAAGCCATAGATCATCTGCAACTGGTAAAATTTTCCAGGAAAAAAGAAAACAAAATACTTTAGCATGTGGAAATAATGACATGTGTCCTGGATTTAAATAGCGGTATCTATACGTCCGAAACTGTTATTGCACGATCCCGATATTTGAAATGACTATAATAACATTCGTTATGTCCGCAGTTGTAATAAACGCAGAACAATTGAAAATGGGAGCGCAACCACAATTTAAATCCCTAATCCACCTGCATTTGGTCGAATACATATTGGGTAAGGGTAAACCTTTAGACGATAGCGGAACGACGACGACATGCATGGCGGCATTATTGGGAGGAAGCTGCAAACGAAGGGGATAAAGACTGCCGTTCAATGGATTACGAGAACAAAGAGAAAACTCTTCCTTCACAGGAGCCTCTTCCTCCAACGCTTGCTTCAATTCCTCAACGCTATTCCCTTTAAAAGTGAAGCTACGCTCTCCAATGCTTTGATCCACATCGCCATTATCATCGACTACCTCGTACTTAATCATCCTTCCTTCAAACACCTTTGGCGATACTATTGTCGAGTCATCCGACTGCATACATAGAGATTAACGTATGATTTTATATTAATAGAGGTGAACTTTCAAATTTTAAGAAGGAACAAATTTATAGAAGTTTAGGATGTGAAAATAGATTTTCAATAGAAAATATATAAAAATTCTAAAATCAACCCAAAGATGATTGATTAAAAGAAGTGAAAAGCTTGTTCCTCAAACCTCAAGTCTAGTCATTCTAGGTCCGGTAAGTGAAAAGCTTGTATCTTCAGTGCTTGCAATTCTATCGATTCCGTTAACCGGCACTTGATGAGGTGGAGGAGGAAGCGTCGGGGCTTCCGCATCTCGGCGGTAACGTAAAACATCGACATGCCATACGATCCAATCTTGATGCGAGGTCCTATAAGGAGTATCATGTGTGACATGGTTCCTCCATGGCGGCAACCCTCCGTTGGCTCGTAAATACAGGCCGTATCGAGTCTTGAGCCGAACCAAGGCACCTTCTTGAATCGGTTCCCATTCGACGGAAGAATCAAGTCGTTTGGGTAACGTCTGCAACACCTTCTTTCCGGTCATCCCCAATAGGAAAGGCATGTTGGAAGCCGTCAAGTATTTTCCATAACAGCTTTTGAGACGAATGTGGGTTGAATTCACGAATTCCACCGTCCATCTCGCGTTCTTCCCTGTCCCACCTCGTTCTTGGGAAACAGTTTCCTCATCCTCGTCCGCAAGTAAGTACTTTTCGTGGTGGCTACGTAATCGAACAACGCTTGCTTCTTCGAAGATCTCCATGGCAGCACTATAACAAAAAAAAAAAAAAATATATATATATATATATATATATATATAAAACAAAATCTATGGTGTTTAATCAATTTTAACCTTTATTATACTTTCGTATTATTTCTTACCTAAATACGAAGATTTATATGGCCACCCGGAAACTGTTTGGAAGAAAAGAAAATTTTAGGAGACTAAATGGCCTAAAAGTTTAATATTTTTTTTCAATGAAGTGCTAATTTTATAAGTTGATTATGGAACCGACATTTTAGGGAGTTTTTGTGATTAAAATATTTTTATACAAAATCCTAAAAATGTCTAATTAAAATTAAAATTATCTAATTATGTTTCTTTGGACTTCAATGAATGAGAATTTAAAGAAACGCATAAACACGATTACCTTAACAACTCGGAGTATGAATATGACTTCACCACAAAACTCAATAAAGAAACGCATTGAAAACATATTCAAAGACACTAGCAAAAACACTTTAAAAAACGTACCCAAAGAGCATATAAATTTATAAATCAAATGATGAAGACCAAAGACGATGAGTGGCATCCTTACATGGAAGGCGGAGTGTCTAACCCTAGAACAATCTAACCCTAATTATAAAAACTAATAGAAGGCAAAGACTTGGGTGGCCACGTCTTGGCTGTTGATCCTACTAAATCTGATGTATGAGATTATAATCTATGTTGGAATTAAATACTTGGGCAGTTGGGATGTCACCCCTTACCAATCCTAGATCCAACGGCAAGGTTACGATTAAATGAATTATTAAACATAATATAAAGCCTAAAAACATAAATTAAAATAAAGATTTGTTGGGTTAAAAGACCCAATTTAGCCTAATGCTTTATAAACTAGTTTTAGGTTGAATTATTACATTTAATTGACCTAATGAATGAACTTCAAAATTAATTGAAGACTTATCTTCCAAAGTTTGAGCGTGTAGATTAATTAGGGTAGTCAATTGTTAATTTGTGACTCAATTATTTTTGGACGTACTGTGTATGTATTGTACTTCTTTCTTGTTCGCCTTTCTTCTTGAAATATATGATTATGTTGTTGAAATTCTTGATTTCTCAAGAAGGTTTGAAGACCTTGCTTATAAAGTCTTGTACAGTTGCATGTAACTTTGCTCTTGTGATTGTATTATGATCATGTACCTTGGTGCATGTATCATTCCCCCTCCTCAAAAAGATTCGTTCTCGAATCTGAAAAATCAAACAGAAAAATATCAGAAAATTAAAAGAGGAATTCATACTATATTCACCAAATAAATCAATGCGATCTACATTGACAATGATGCGTTCCGATACTTGAAAAGTCTCTTTCCTATTGAAAAATCAAAATTTTGCTGATATTCTACATGGGGAAATTTTTTACAAGGGTGATTAAAGGCGGCACTAAAAGCTGAAAAGGATTCGTAGTCTAATGGTCCATTGGTGTTTTGATGCAACTCTTCGGAATAAATGAGTTTAAGGAATGATTTGTTTGAATAATTTATCGTGACTAATTCTTTTGTGATGAGGTATTCCATGTTCATCGTACTAATTGTTGATGAGAATAAGTGAGTTGTATCGGTCGTTAACGATTCACCCTTTCTGGTTTAAACAGAGAACTGTAACTAGTATAAAGATGACCATCAATTTATTTTTTTTGTGGGGAAAATGAAGAGATAAAGAGGGGATATAGGAGTGAAGCAGAAGGAAGACAATTTGAATCTTCCTCTCAGTCATGATTGATAGGTATTTATAATGATTCCAACTTATGTTGCTAGACATAGGTTAATTATAGCTACACATAGGTCAGCAGGCTAAATAGATTTGATTGTCAAATCTTAAATTTCATTATGGTTGGTTAGATAGATATGTCAGATGTCATTTCTTTGTACTGTAGTTGGTTTGGAGACTTGTTCTCAGAGAATATAAGCTCCTTAAAGGCTCTTGTAAGCAAAGAGGTTTATTCGGAGGTCTTAGATAAGAAGACTAACAATTTCAAAGGTTATCTCCTAATGTATAACAAATATATATATATATGTTGGGAAAAAGGATGGACTACATTGATGAATCTAATATTTATATTAAATTCAGAGTCTTTTTAGATATTGCAAATTAAAAGATATGGTTTAATTTGAATATCAATAGGATAATTACTCTTTTAATATGTTAATTTAAAATTGTATGTGTTACCTTTTTAACTTTGAATATTAAAAGATAATTATATACTTTTTTTGAATTGTCACACCCCCAATTTATGGGCTAAATTTTAGAAATTATAAAGTATTGGATTTAATTGGTATTTTTGGAAGAAAATGAGGATTAAATTGTAAAATCGTAAAGTTTGTAGACCATTTTAGGAACTACAGGAAAATCAATGACCAAACTCATAATTTACCCAATTTTTCTTAGGAGAGAATTATAAACTCTCTCCCCCGGTATGTTTTCTGCAGAAATTTCCATCTTTCCTCTCCCCAGTCAACGATTTTGAACTCTGATTTCTCCACCGTCTGGCCACCGTTCGACAATCCGAAACCACCATCGTGTTCACTGTCAACTAAAGAAAAAAAACCCTTCAAACCTCTCGTCGTGAATCGGCATCGTTCGCCGTAAATCTCAATTGGAAGTATCGTCGGTTTTAAATCAATTTCAGTTGGTTTTTCGTCGATTCACGTCGATCCGGCCACCCGTTTTGGACACCTTCTGCACCATTGTGTTCCTTGTATTGTTTCGAGTCCACCGGTGTCCGTCGCGTCTCTGTAGTCGCTGACGCGTGGAGAGGTGAGGAAGTCAAAGTTTCTGACGTTTCAAAATCGAGCTGTCCATCGTTCAAAATTATGAATCGAGCTTGGTAAGTGTCTCAAAATGCCATAAAATATTTTTATAAATTTTTCGGACACCGTAGCATTGTTCACGCGCCACCCCTGCGCATATTTTAGTCAAACCCGTTGACTTTGATCAAAAAGTTAAAATTTTTGAAAAGTCATATTTTATGTTTTCGACGTCCTGAATCTGAATCCGAAGTCCATTTCATCAAATTCGAACCCGGTAAACTGTTTTTGACTGATTAATCACTCGATTCGATCTATTTTTCGCAATTAATCTCCATTTTTAATGAAATTTCTATTGATATGTATCCAAGGAATTATTGAAAGTTGATTTCAAGATCGAGAACGTTCGAATGGAGTTTAAATGGTCAATCAGTATGGCACGAAAATCGAGGTAATACGTTACTACCTCTTTATTCTTTATGGAACATGTTGATATTGACAAATGCATGAATAAGATAATGTTTGGTCTCATCAAGCTAGTTAATTAACTCATACACTCGATATGAATGTGGTAAAAATTTGGTAACTGAATACGGCTCGGATGATTAATATAAGAAATTGACGGATTGCTAGAATTAAATTACGAGTTCTGTGAGTAGTGATAAAGGAATTAGCTGGATATGTAACTTATAATTTATATCATCAAAGGTTAAATGTTAAAGGCACTTGAATGAGAAATTATGAGAATACTCCGGTTGGGTAAAATTACGAAAATACCCTTATATTGTAAAATGACAAGAATTGTCCCTGAAAGTTTATTAATAACTCTGAAAAGGCATATTGATCTGATAAAACTAAAAATGTGCATAAGAAATGCTAGTTTTGCTTAAGAAATTTGGATAATCGGTTTTTAACCCCAAGAAGGTTTGTGCAAGATACTAGAAGTCTGTTAAGGAATCATTTCAAGATCAGAAAATGTTCGGGAAAGTAATTAACCCTAGGATATTTAAATTATATTAATTTCGTTAAGAGTTAATACCGAAATTAGCTGGTTAAGAAATTACGAAAATGCCCTTGAGAGGTAAAAAAAGTTTAAGTTAACCCTGAATGAAAAAGTACTTTAAGGATTCGTACTTAACTCGATAAATTACAGATTTAATTGTTAAGATCCGTCTTTGTACAGAAAATTCCTGATAACCTGTTTGTAACTTCTGAGAAGGCAATTCACCTGAAAATCTACAAGTTAAGAATAAATTATCGAGGGTGCTCTTTTGTCAGAATTGTTCAAAAGGTCTGGAAAAGATGATACGTTTGGCCTAGATTATGGCCTAGATTAAGTAAATGTCTTGGGTTAATTAAGGAATCTAAATAAACATGGGTGTTGGACTACCCTTAAAAGTTATGAAACTCAACTTAAGTGAGTTGACCAACGCTAATGCTATGTCAGTACCTGAATAACATAAATACCACTTGAATCATTGTTCGTTTCCTCAAGTTTGGATCGATGATAATTCTGGAAGTACTAAGCTCATGTCAACTCTAAAGAGAATTCGGTACTAAGAAATAGATATTCGTTAGACAAATTAGCCACAAATACCAAATTGAACTGAACGGAAGTACAATATATATCCGAAATTCAAAAACATCCGGATTACTCTGGAGTAACCGGGATAGACTTGACTACTAAATAAACTAAGTAACCTCAATGATTGAGGTTAAGTAAGCGATTGAGATAAGTCTGGAAACTCGGATGAACTTACATGATGTATCATTCATATGGGTTATGAACCATAAATCAAGTACGTCAGTATTTTCTGATAAAGTTGAAACATAGAAATGAAATAAAGACCATTAGAATATTTGTTCGTCTCTCAACATGCATTAATTCTGGGAGTTGTTCAGCTTGAGTTATTTTGATAATCCGATAGATCGACACAGACTGTAAATGTCCTGAACCTTTATTTCTTTCTTATTAGCTCAAATCACATTCTAAATAACTAATGAATCCGTCAGTTAATGAACTATTCCGATTGTGATTCTAACTTTCGGTATTCTATCGGTATACTGAAGATCTGTGTTTCTCTGCCCAATAAGATTATCCAGTATCTATGAATAATATCTGATAAATACTTTGATCCTCTAGTGTATTCCACATGTACTACATGACGGTTTTATATGTTTGAAATGAGTTTTAACAAAAAATATTGATATACTGGTTTATGAACCATGGAAATATTTATGAGATCTTGGAATTTACTAGTTTATGAATTATGATTACCTGAAATGTGTTATCAGGTTTCCTATTTTCACTGGAAAATATGAATTGTTATTGATTTATGGAATCATGGAATTTACTAGGTGTGCAGGTGAGTGTATGGTTCTGGGGAACCTACACATTATGTAGTGTTCAGTTGGAGGGATTACTATTGTTTTTGATAAATGTTTTATGTGAGGGTGTTGTTGGAGGAAGTTATTGTTATCGTTACTGCAGGCTCCCCTGCTTTGTGCTCAGGGTAAGTCCTTACTTGGTGTGTAGGTGGGTGTATGGTTCTGGGAAACTTACACATTATGGAGTGTTCGATTGGAGGGACTAATATGGTTTTTGAATAAAAATATGTTTTAAACTGCTACTGTTTTAAAATAAAAGATCTGTATCTTTTCACAGGTTTTACGGGAACACACTAGATAACCTATTCTGAACTCATAAACTCATTCATCCAAAATATTTCTCTGAACTGAAAGCTCACTGTCTGTTACTACCTGAAATATCAGTATGATTTCCGCTCAATATAAAAGATATGTAGATGTCTGAACCGATAAGGAAATATATGTTTATCTGTATTTTCACGTTCTTCAGCATCATCTGGTAGTTATGTATTACTGAGCTTTCCAAAGCTCACTCTGTTACTCACATTTTTAGGTTAAAAGAACCGTATCAGTGCATCTATCGACATCAATAAAGAAGTTCTTCCGGCGTTGCTTGCAGAGTATGGTACATGTGATTAGGGGGCATGTAATTGTATTTTGTTTTATATAAATGAGTCTGAAAATCTGTTTTATTTCTAAATACTAATAAATTTTATTTTGTATTCATAAATCATTTTATAAGTTTATATGTTTTGATAAAAGTTTTAAATTTTCTGAGATTTTTATAGCGGGTCGCGGTGGCCCTAATGTGACACCATAGATCTGATCGGATTACCCACATCAGTCTGAGGGGGTTGCATATCAGTAGGATAATTACTCTTTTAATATGTCAATTTAAAATTGTATGTATTACCTTTTTAACTTTGAATATTAAAAGATAATTATATACTTTTTACGAATTTCAAATTAAAATAATATTTATTTAATTTGAATAATAAAAAGAGTTTATATTTGTTTAATATTTTAAAACTATAAGATATTATTATCTATTTAAATTTATATATTAAAAGATATCTGATTGATATAAATCTCTCAGGTTTAATATTTTAAATTTAAAAGATATTATTATCTATTTAAATTTAGTTATTAAAAGAGATTTTGTTGGAGAAAGACTCTCTCGAAATTCCCCTATAAATAGTGAGCAAATCTCTCAGTTTTTTTTCACAACTCAGAATTCAAGAAACTTTCTTCTCTTGAAAATATTTTCTGTGATTCTAAAAAAATATCTATTTTCCTTTAGTTTTTCGGTGATAGTCGAAGGCAAGGAAAGTTTGTGATCTCTACTGTTACAAACGACCAAAGAATCTCGAGCACCAAGGAGTGGCCGAAAATATGTCTTAAGGAAACTGTGTAGCGACAAACCTCAACTGGTTCCGATCTCATGATCAAAATACAGAGTATTTTATTTCCTGTAGTTCTTTTTTATTTTTTTTTTTAAAATTGGTTCTTTCTTTTACTTTTCTCAAGTTCCAATTTAGTCTCGGATTGTTACTCTCGGATAACAATCTTAAGCAAAAGTTCTCTTATTATACCTTTCTTGATATGAGATAATTTAGAATTGTGGGGAAAATGAAACACGAGATTGTAAACAAATTTGTTTCGGGATTTATCCTGTCGTCTTAATGGGTTTACTAGAATATCAAGTGGACAAATTTGTATAACGGAAATTGTCATAAAAGTAACTGTGGTTACTGATTTTGTTTTCAAATTTAGATTTTGTCCGATAACAAAATCTAAATAAACGAGAATTAATTTTTTGTTTATTGAAATTATTTCTAATTCTGGTTAAGTTTCTTTTACAGAAAAGTAGAGACAATAGACTCACAGGTTCACCCAACATGAATGATGAGATGGTGGTACCGATTTAGAATCCAAATCTAAATGTGAGTCAATTGGAAGTGGCAATTAACCACATCGAAAAGTCGGCAAAATTCTGCAGAGAGAATTTCATGATGTGGCAATAGAAGATGGCTTTCTATTTGACCACAAAGAACCTCTCAAGGTTCTTGAAGCAAGATCCTCATGTTCTTAAAGATGGAGAAGACAATTTTACTGCTTTCAACATTGTTGAAGCTTGGAAGAATTCATATTATATATGTAGTAATATAATACTAAATTGTCTTCAAGATTCATTATATCTGGTATATGCTGGTTATGAAACATCAAAGAAATTGTAGGAAGCATTGGACCACAAGTACAAAGCTAAAGATGTTGGAACTAAAAAGTTTTTAGTTGCCAAGTTCTTGAATTTTACTATGGTTGAATCTAAACTAGTAGTAAAGCAAGTGAAAGAATTCCAACTATTGATCAATGGAATCCTTGCCGAGAGAATAGTAATAGGTGAATCCTTTCAGGTAGCACCGACAATTGAGAAATTGCCTCCTGTATGGAGTGACTTCAAGAATTATATGAAGCACAAGAGGAAGGAAATGACCATAGAATAACTGGTTTGTAATACCACAAATTTTAACTAGTGACTAAAATATAATTTTTGAAAGTTTAGTGGTTGAAGTATAAAGTTTGAAAAGTTTAGGGACTAGAAATATAATTTTAAAAATTTATAGAGTTTAGCTCGTAAATGAACATTTTGGTTTAAAACGAGGATTTTAGTGGGAATCAGATTTTTGGTACGAGATTTGTGTTAAAAGCTATAAAGCGATAAAGTTCGGTATTGAAATCAGATAATCAGATCAAACCTGAATTTTACGAAAATTTGAAAGATGTTATAAAATAGTTGGAAATATTATTTTTCATATTTTAGATCAGAGAAATTTGGCTCAAATAGTGTGATTTTCAGATTTGACCGAACAGTGGAATTTTAGTGATTAAAATGCAATCTTTGAAAATTGCATGGCCAAATTAGAAAGTCAAAGCCAAATTGATTCATCTTTGACTATGGAATATTTTAATGGAAGATAATACAATGACATTTGGAAATTTTCAAGATTTATTAAGGGTATTTTTGAGATTTTTCATTAATTGAATATTAAATTCAATTAATTAGTTAAATGACATGTGTTTTATCTTTTAAATACTAGAATAATCATGAAAGTTAATCCATTTTCATCTACAAATTTTCATTTGGCAGAAACTTCAAGTGCTCCCAAGGTAAGCTTTTTATTTTGATTTTTGAATCTATATACTTGATTTTTGAATTTAGCTATTAGATAGAGAATTAATCTACCTGAAATTCTCTATCATTTGGTACCAATATTTCATGGTGAATATGATTGTGTGATGAGATTTGATGATTAGGGTTTAGTGATCTTGAAGAATTGATGAAGGATTTTTATGTTTTTGATGTTAGTGATTATTTCTAAAGCATATACAATGATTAAAATTAATTGTACATGCATATATAAGGTTTGGTCATGTTAGGGTTTATGAAGAATCATGAGATTTTGATTCAATTTGATGTTGTGATGATTGGAAATGCATGAACTTAATCATAGAAGGTTGAATTCATACTTGAAATTGAACAAAAAGCCCTCCCTTGGTGATATAAAGCATTCGACCATAGGAAAGAAACTTAGGGGAAAATGTTGAAAATTTCCTATGGATTAGAAATGAAAGTAGAAGTATTCCATGTGATTTGGAGATTGATTTGGATCAAATTGGAACCTTAAAAGTGTAAAAGGGCTAGTTTACATGTTTTTGGAATTGTGGAATATTATCGTAAGATTGTATTATTTAAAGGATTCAATGTTGATTTTTGATATTTGTAATGATGGAAATTTAGTTGGAAAGTTGTTTGAAAATCAAATTGCAAATTTAGTAAAAAATGGAGGTGGAATTCGAAAGGTCCCAAAACCTTGGGGACTTGTTTGTAAGTTAATAAATGTAGAAGTATCATTTGGGTAAATTAGGACAATTCTGGAAATTCTGGAAGCTAGCTGAAATTTTTGTTTAATTATTAAGTTTGAATCAAATTATAATTTTATAGAGATTGGAAGTTTAATTGACAAAGTTTTAAAAAGTATAAGATGAATTTGCAAGCTTTTGAATGTTTAAGTATTGGTTTGAATACTTTACGGAGGTACTGGAAATTTTATGTTATTAATGTGAAATAATCATAACGGTGAAGGATCATTATGAAGTTAATAGAAAAGTTAGGTGAATTCTAGAAAGAATTCATAACTAGTGGGTTGATTGTGTAGTTGGCAAAAGTTGAAGGGTTGATAGAGAAAATAAATATTCATAAGATCGAATAAGTATTTTGAGAAGTTTGAAAGTTACGTGGAAATATGATTTAGTTTTATATTGATTTAAGTATCGGATTTATTTCTATCGAATTTTATAATTAAGTTTAGATTATGTTAGTTTGATGCTAACATATAGTTTGAATATTTTATGATATTATATAATGTCGTCAGATCAAGGTAAATATAGTGATTCAAGTTGCTTGAAGGGAAGGAAAAAGTATAGGATCGAGAAGATTATTGTGGAGAAGGTTCGATAGCGAGGCAAAGGTGAGTGCATTTAATTCATGTTTGTATTGTCGTACAAACATTGGCTTGCAATGAACCAATGACGGAGTTACTACGGTAAGAACTGACTCCTAATGTTATGTGAATTGTGATTATAGCCTAAAGGTTTGTTTATTAAGTTTATAGAATTATGAAATTAAGCTAAGGAAGCTAATTAAGGAAAGTTGTCTGGAAATTTGAATTCGAACAGTGAGTTTAGAAATTCACCATAAATTATAAAAAACTGATTAGAGGATGATCTCTATACTGTTAAATTCATATCTCAGTCTAGTTTCGTTTAAAACAGACATTGATTGATTTCGTTGTGTACACAAAAAGATATGAATTTTTAATCAGTGATGCAGATTCTGCCGAAACAACTTCTATCAGTCAACTTTGAAAATTTTCTATAAATTGTAAAGTGAAAATAGACATAGTACCTTAGATGGTTAGATTCGTATTTGATTCTAGTTTTCATTAGTGGAAACAAAATAATTTTTTAGTACATTAATTAATACAAAATAATATTTGTTTGATGGAAGTGTAAACTTTCAGAATATAGAATTTTGATAAATTGTATATTGAAAGTAATGGAAGAAAAATGATTTATATCTAAAGCTTAGTGAAGATTATATTTTGATTTTAAATAATAGTAATAAAGTGTTAAAGTGAATCCAATTTGTTTATTTGATTATTATTATAGTCGATGATAACTTGTGATAAATCAACCTCATTTTATTTTCCACAATGATTTATAAATTTTCAGTATGAAATATTTCTATAATATTTTGTTTTGTCAAGTTTTATGAATGATGTTGGGTATGAACTGTCCAAGTATGATATTTATGATGATGAATTCTAAATATTTAAAGTTATCAGATAATTTTTAGTTACTAGATAATTACAAAGATCATATATTTTACGGTTGTCAGATACAGAATAATAAATGATCCTATGATGATAAATATAAGCCCATTGTAGGTTGCATTGAGAGTCTTAGGTACATTTGGTATGCCATTAAGTGAGTGCTTATCAATTCAACTTTGGTACATTCGTGTATCAATGTTCAGCACCATTGGTGCTTATTCAGGTTATTATTACACTGAAGTGCATCATATCTCAGTTTCAGTTATGATTCAGCACCGTTTTGTGCCTAGTGCGCACTTTAAACTCACGTACCTTATATTCTCTTACATATACATTAGGTTATAACAATAAATGTGAAAGTTATGACAGTATATAAAATAAAGGAACATAGAATTGAAAAGAAAGTTTTGAAACGTGTTCAAATGAAAAGAACAAAAGTTATTTATGATATTCGATGTTTGCTTACATGATTTTATCAAAATCATGAGATGATGATTTTCATGTTTTCAGACGGAAAAACGACTGGATTAGCCAGGTTTGAAGTTTAATGTTTCTATTTAAATTACAGTTTGTTTCTTATATTTTATGAAATTTATGGTTTTATATCACTTTAGTTATATTTTTGCCTCACTATGTTTTACTTAGCGCGTGATGATTTTCATACGTATGTTTGAATGAAGTAGAGGTCAAGAAGAAAGGAGCTTGTCAATGTCTTATGCAAAAATGAAACCTACCGAAAGTATTAGTAAGACATCTTAACTTTGACTTATTAGTGGCATGTACATTATATTATATCTGTTGGATTGCTTTATTAGATTTATTTTTAAAAGGGGTTTGTAATAGTAATTAGGATTATTTTCTTTAGTTTTGTCAAATTTTAGTATTAATCGTATTTATGAGTGAATACTATAAATGTTATAATTTAAATGATTTAAAAATCAAGCGGTATTAGGCAGTGATATTTAGATATGAAACAACACTGAACTACCTAGTTACTGACTGAAATTAAATTAGTTTTCAATGATTAAACAATATTTTATAAATTTATATGATTAAGGAAAAAGCTTTTAAAGTCAAAAAGAAAATTATTAAATGAAACAAAATTTTTAGACATTTAAGTTCAGAAAAAACCAGTTAAGTTGATGTGACATTTGTAACTCGTATTACGAGACATATATGGGTTATGGGTGTTACATGGTTGTCAAACTTCGAATAGAAGCAGAAAATAGAAATACTGCCAAGAAGCTCAACAAAGAAGAGGCTAAGATAAACATGATGGAAGTAAAAGACTCCAAGAAGGGAAAACAACCTAAGAATAAGTCAAAACTGGGACCTAAAGGTGGAATTTCCAAGAAGGAGAAATTCCAAGGGAAGTGCTTTAACTATGGAAAGAAGGGGCACAAATCCTCTGAGTGCAGACACTCAAAGAAAGCCAAAGCTCGAGAGACTAATGTTGTGGAAAGAAATCCCTAGATCTAAGTTTAGAAGAAATAAAGAATTAAGAAAAAAAATTCCTATATCAAGAGTGAAAAGGACGCTCGAACGATGTAATTCTCTAAAAACTGGAAAGTTAAGTGAAAGTTGGGAGAATTAGAGAGTTCTGGAAATTTTGAAGAAAATAACCAAAAAGGTCGTTCCACTCTCACTCACATTTTCTATTTTTTTAATTATTTTAAACAATTTCTAGAATACATTTTTATGGAATATGTTAATTTGTCATCCTCCCACCTTTAAAATTTTATAATTTAATCCTTATTTTAGAATTTAAACTTTAGTTTTTATTTAATTTAATCCTAATTTCACAAATCCAAAATTCTTTAATTTAAATTTCTTGAACTTGATGTATGTACAAATTTCATTTTTTATTGAATTGAAGCATGCCACCACATACGAAAAAATTCTCGACTGAAGGATTAGAAGGTGCGCCAAGTAAAAATATATGTTGGTACTTTGGAGATCCAATTCCAAATTCGAAAGGAAGTGTTGTATGTAAACTTTGTGGAAAAGATACGAAAGGAGGAATAACACGTTTTAAAGAGCACATTGCTCATAAAACCGGTGAAGTTGCACCATGCCCTAATGTTACTGGTATGTAATACTTTATAATTATTTTTTGACACATATTCTTTATAATTATTTTTAAATGTTAACAATAAATATTATGCATAATTACTAATGTGAATTCTATTTATTTGATTACAGGTATCATTAGAGAAAGCATGTTGAAATTACTTAAAGAAACCAAGTAAAAGAAAATGGAAAAAAGAAGGAGAACATATGAATTCTTATCGTAATTAAGGGAAGAGGAAGATGAATTCATCGATGATGTTTCTGCTATGAGAAAAGACACTCGAGAAAGTATCCAATCACAACACAAGTGGCTTAGAAGAGAAGAATTCAGATGAAGTACAGGTGGTTGGTTGGAGTAACATTTATGAAGAAGGATGATATTTTTCTCATGGATCATTTGGAAGATATCGTGGAGAAATATCCATCTCAAGCGAGACTGAATTTACTTTAAGAGGAACTATGCCTAAATTGGTTAAGAGAAAAAGCTCAAGACAACCAAAGGTTAGCGAGTCTATTTTGAAGACATTACATAAAAAGATGGGTGAAGCGGTCTCAAAATTTTTAATATATGATCGACTTTCTTTCCAATTAGCAAGCTCTCATTGGTTATATAACTTAATTCAAGTATCAATGGAAGTTGGACAAGGTGTAAAGCTCCCAACACCTTATGCTATTTCGGATTTGTATTTGATATTGGAGTATGAACAAGTTCGTGAATGGGTAAATGGATTGAAAACACATTGGAAACAATTAGGTGCAACTCTGATGTGTGATGGTTGGACCAGTAGTTTAAATGAAATGCACATCGTCAACTTCTTTGTTTACTGTAGTAAAGGAACCATATTTTGGAAAATGTGGATGTCTCAAATGTTCGTAGTAGAGATGCTGAATTCTACTACAATTTTCTAGATAATTTTGTCGAAGAAATTGGGGAAGAGTACATTATCCAAATAGTGACTGACAATGAGGCAACAATGAAAGCCGCTGGAAAATGATTAATGTTGAAAAGAAACCATCTTTATTGGACCTCATGTGCAGCTCACTGCTTGGATTTATGTCTTGAGGATATTGGAAAAAAGTCTAACGTAGCAAAAGTGTTAGAGGAAGTGAAGAAAGTGACTTGCTTCATATATAATCACATTTGGACCGTTGATTTGATGAAAAAATATACTCACGGTAAGCATATTCTTCGCCCTTCTCTTACTCGATTCACTACTCATTCCATACAACTTGAGGAGATAACAAGGCAAAAATAAGGTTTAAGAGAAATGTTCAACTCAAAAGTTAGTATTTTTATAATTAGTTAATATTTAATGATTTCATTAGTTTCAAATTTTCAATAAGTTAAATTATGTTATTGCTTTTTACTCTTATAAAAATATAGGAATTTAGAGAATTAAAATGGGGACAATAAAAATCATGACCGACTTACGAAGCCAAAAACAATTGTTTTGGGAAAAGATTTTTGGAAAAAAGCCGTTGACATCATTAAAGTTTACAAACCTCTACTTAAAGTGTTGAGACTTGTGGATAGTGATAAAAAAATCAACCATGGGCTTTATTTATGACGCTGTTGATAGAGCTAAATATGCAATTAAGGAAAATTACCAATAGGTGGAATTTTATGCATTCCGACTTACATTCAGCTGGTAAGATAAAATATTTCATATAATTAAGAGTTATTTCCTCAATCATGAATTGAGCATATTCATATAAATTATGATTAGGTTATTTTCTCAATCCTCAATTTCAATTTAGGGTGGAGCATTCTGAGAATGTATTGGCAGAAACATTAGAAGGTATAAATCAATGATTGAAAGATTAAAACCTTCTATTGATAATCAAATCAGAATGGTTAATCAGGTTAGATTCAAGTATTGTATTTGTAACTTAGTTAAATAATTTGAAATTGAATTATTTTTTTTCATTTTTACTCAAACTTTTATTTATATAGTTATTACTATTTCGAAGTAAACACGAGACATTTGGTACTTCTAAAGGTTCTTCTTCTGGAAGGAGATCGACTTCTAGTAACCCTGGGTATAGTGATTCATCTACTAGCTCTCATTATTTTTATCCATTACGACAATCTTCATATTTTCAACCTTCACACGGTTATTATCCACCATTTCCTCATTATAGTATGCCATATCAACCTCAAATGTATCCTCCTCCTCAAATATATCCTCCATCTCAATTATTTGAAAATCAAGGTGAAAATGTTGCATTTTTTGATATATTTTTGGACAAAAACCACAAAGATCAAGTGAAGATCATTATCAAGGCGAAGGTGAAGGTAAAGGATCTGATCTTCCTCGTCATTCCACTAATTGGTGAAGCAACTACTACCCCATTTCTAAGGTATGTAAAATACCAAAAGAATCTATTCCTCTATGTCATTTAGTTAATTAATATTTTTTAAAATTTTAATTTATTTAATTGATTTCAGACTAAAAGAGAGACATCCATAATGAAGATTTTTGAACATCTTAACATAGTTAGGAACATCTTAACATAGTTAGGTTGCATGAACTATGTGTTGTTTTAATTTTTGTACATCATACTTTTATGTTATTACTTTAATGAAGATTGTTTTCTTGCTTTAATTATTGCATGAGGTATGTGTTGCTTTTCTTGCTTATAGTGTTGATATATATCAATTATATATATATATATATGTCATATTCGCTTAGAAAACATTCTAAAAGTCATTGAAAATGACTCCTTAACATTATAATTAAAATTATTGTGTTTTAAGATAAATTGTGCGAAATTTTAAAAAAATCACGGCCGCGACACTCGTAATGACTGCGATGGCATCTGTTATGTCCGCAACCGCGATAAATGCGACGCGACCAAAAATGCTATTTAAATCCCTGATCCTACCTGGGTCCAAGCTATGAATGAAGAAATTCAGGCTTTGGAGTAAAATAACACTTGGTCTATTGTCAGTTTGCCTCCAGAAAATGTGCCCATTGGTTGCAAATGGGTATATCGAATTAAATATAAATCCTTTGGTGAAGTGGAGTGATATAAAGCTCCTTTGGTGGCAAAAGGCTAAAGTTAGAAGAAAGGGGTGATTTTTTTTATACTTTTTCTCTTGTGGTCAAGATAGTTACTATTCAGACTATTCTTGCACTTGCTTTCGTTTTTCAATGGGGTCTTCATCAAATGGATGTCTATAACTCCTTACAATGATATTTGGTTGAAGAAGTTTACTTGGAGCTGCCAGCTGGAGTTCAGGGGGGAGTCTAAAGTATGCAGATTGCAAAGTCATTGTATGGCTTGAAGCATGCCTCCAAACAATAGAACATAATTAACTAAGGTTTTGATTTCTGCTGGGTACCAGCAAAGAAAGTATGTATTCCCTTTTCATAAAGGTGCAGGGAACAAAATTATTATAATACTTGTATATGTAGATGACTTATTAACTACATGGAGTGATGAGTCACTAATTAAGGAGTTAAAAGGGATCCTAAATCAGAATTTCAAGATGAAGGATTTAGGAGAGCTAAAGTATTTTTATTTTTTTTGGGTTTTGAAGTGAGATCTAAAAGTGGTATTCTGCTGAATTAACGGAAGTATGCTACGGAACTGATAGAAGACACAAAATTAGGGGGAGCTAAACCTACTTATACACCATTGTAGTAGAATAAAAGGCTTACAACAATGGAATTTTATGAAAATCTATCATAGTTTGATGATGAACAGTTACATGACAAAGTTCCTTTCCAAAGGATAATAGAAAGGCTACTTTATTTAACTCACACAAGATTAGACATGACATTTGCCTACATCATTTGAGCCAACTCATTCAATAACCGAAAAAGTCCCATCAAGAATGAACACTTAGAATTGTTCGATACATCAAGAAAAATCTAGGAAAGGGAATTTTGTTAGACTCAACAATCGAATGTAGGCTCACTGCTTATTGAGGTTTAGATTGGGCAGGTTGCCCCATGTCAAGAAAGTCAGTGACTGGTTTTTGTATTATGCTTGGAAGATCATTGATCTCTTGGAAGGCGAAGAAGCAGGGCACAATAGCAAGATCTTCAGCAGAAACTAATTTCAGAAGCATGACTTCTACTGTAGATGAAATAGTTTGGTTGAATGGTTTGCTGAAGGAGTTGGGAGTGAAGGAATTGCCACCAGCTAAGCTACTGTTTGACAATTAAGCAGCCTTACTAATTGCAACAAATCATGTATTTCGTGAGCGAACAAAGCTCAAAGAAATAGACTGTCACTTTGTGCGTGAAAAGATACAAGGTCTTATTTAAGCAGACACCACCTTAAGATCAGTTGGCAGATGTAATGAAAGCCCTTGGGAATCAATAACATGAATACTTAACTTCCAAGTTGGTGTTGAAAGATATTTTTCAACCTCCAACTTGAGGGGAGTGTTAAATGTAGAAATATTAAGTAGTTAATTAAACAGTTTGTAATTAGTTAGAGCAGTTTGCAATTAGTTAAGCTGAATTAGTTAGTTGAGGTTTGATAGTTTATATATAAGCTACTGATTCATTAAATGAAATGTGATGAAAATACATCGAAAAATATCACTCTTAATATGTCTCTTCCCTGGCGAGTTTGCCGGAAAACTTCTCAAGTGATGGATGCCTCGTAGAAGATGAAGCATTGAATGCTATATGTGTTGGGAATAACAGCAATGTTTCTAGTGGCCACGCTGTCGAGAATTCAATCAGTCAAATTGGTGAAGTAGAATTAATTGGTCCTGGGCTTCCTCATAAACAACTTAGTAAATCGCTGGCCCCATATCCAAAACATGCAAAGGTGAACTGTTGAAAAATGTTGTAACGGATTCATTCATTTAATCGGGTCATAGATGCAGTCAATGTAGGTCTCAACATAAGTTTAGCCTAGTTAGTTGGTATAGATTTGGAGAATCAAAATACGAGCTTCACTAATTGTTTGACTCAAATCAATGGGGAAGACTTAGAACATGTTCAAGCTCTGTCTCGTGCCCAGGAGGATGTTCTATTGATGAGATTATTATTATATAATGAGCTCTAAACAGATTCTTCTCAAAAGAATGGTCGTTGCGTCGAGCCTGTTCTCGGAGCCTCGAGTAGCATTTCTTGGGTCGTAAGCACTGACTTAGCCAATAATTTACACCCCCTAGGGTGGATGAGGCTATAGCTATCACTGCAGTTGAGATTTCTAGGTATGAATCAAGAGTCTCTCCTCCTAAGCTTAATCGGATTCATTCAAGGCGAGTAAAGAAATATGGCTTCATGCTAGAAATTCAAGGAAAGGCTCTCTTAAACTTGGAGAAAAAATAGAGAGAGAGATCGAGCATTCAAAAAAAGCAAAATTAAAGTCAACAATGGCAAGTCTGAAATCTCTGATGCTTCTCTCTCGAAATCTGACCTTTGTAATAGGAGGAATTTTTTATCGAGGCTAGAAAAGCTATTGATCTTGGGAGAAATATTGGGCTTCGTTTTGAGGGTAATGAAGAAGGGATAATCGAAGATTTTGTCCTTCAAGAGAATTCTTGAAGCCTACATTTTGGTTAGCAAGTTTCTGTTTTGTTTATTTCTCATGTCATGGTGTCCTGCAATTTGTTAAATGAAGCTTCGGTGACATGCAAATTTTGTTGTAAATGCTGAGTATGGATCCAAGTGAATAGTAAATGGTCCTCCGGAAGGAAGAGTATCTAGGTAAGGTCAAAAGCATTAATCTCTCATTCTTGGGGTCATAGAATAAGGGTTGAAGGAATCATAATTCTTGTTATGCTTGGTAATGTTGCGGAAGACGACTATCAGATAGAGCAAAATCGCAATTGATAATTTGAGAAAATAAAAATAAAGATAAAGAAGATATAAAATTTACGTGAAAAACCCTTAAATAATATAGGGTAAAAACCACGGGTAACGGTAGAAAAATTTTACTATGAGAAAATAGGAATTACAACTTCTCTCGATCTACCAAGGAGAAAACAATGACAATTCTCTCTTGATAAAAAGGAGAAAAAAACTCTAAAAAAACTCTCTAAATTCTCTAGTATTGGGAGAAAGCTATAATGATTTGGGATGATTTTGAAGCTAAATGGGTTAGGGAATTTATAGTTGAAACTTAAGGACTAATCTTATAAATACAATAAATTACAAGGACTAAAATTGAGATTTTGCCATTTCCAATTTTCAACAATTAGCAACACCTTTTCGGTGGCCACCCTTTTTGACTTCATCCATGCACTTTCGGTGGTGCATGTGCATTAACCAAAAATTTCAACAGGTAAGACGCTTAAGCACGAAGGAAACCATAATTGTAATCTCAATGTTGGAGTGGTTCTCTAGTTTAGGGGTTTGTGACGTATTAATATTTTATTGTTCCTTGGTGTGTTTACTGCGACCGTCTCATTTTAATTGGAGTTTTGATTCGAGTTCTCCTCCCGGTGGTTTTGAAGAGAGTGTTCCGTCTTTTGAAGCGTCTTGCATCATGTATTATGGAAAGATGCTAAGGCTAAATCGCGACTCGTCCACCGTTAATAGCATTAAGCTCTAGTGTCAAGAGCTCCCCTTTGATTGTGGATAGGTAAACCTGAATCAAATTAGGGTTAACCAGTTTGATAAACCTTCAGGGGCCTCTGTGGCTTTGATATTATTCCGAATTCGGACCAGCAGATAGATGGTGCTTTCTTGGATCATCTTCCGCTCCATATGGTGAACTTTCTTTGTTGCCCGGGAGGACTCCATCGATCTTTGAATTGGTTGAAGGATAGCTGAATATTGGAAACATCACATTTCATTATCATCGAGAGTGATGATGCATAAATTGTGCTTGAGTTAAGAGTTCTAAAGATTTGATGGCAAGTGATATGGTTGCTTTGATCTAGTGCTGGTGTCGATGTTTGGTGCTGGTAAATTGTATGTTTTGGTTTAGTGATAAAACCTATGCTTGTTTTGGATATTTAGTGGTCTCAACTTTGGGTGGATAAGCAGTATTATGGTTTTGTTTTTTAGTTTTGTTGTGACTTGGGTTTGTCAAGTTACAACCAATGAGAATGCCCTATTGTTGAAATTGAGGATCACTGTGTTTCAACCAATGAAGATGTGACTGCTGCACCAAGTCACACGGGCAAGAAACGAAAACACCACGGGAAGAAAGCTAAGAAGAGCAAGAAAAAGAAGAAGAAGAAAGCTAAGCAAGCAGTCGACACATCTAAGGGAAATAAGGCAAATGAAAATTTTCCCATTTTTAATTTGTTTTTATTCTATATGCACATCTGAAGACAATGCACCTGCTAGATTTGGGGGTGTATTGTGCCAATTTTGATTTTAATGCATGTATTAAAAAATGTACTGACAAACCATTTTTGTGATTCCTTTGTATATTGACAAGCTAAATATTTAGTATGAATGAAGTGCAATGTTTACAGAAGCTCAGTGATATTCTATGATGGTATGTCTGATAAGTCTTATTTGTTTCGATAAAAAGAATTAGCAAGTGTGTGATTGTGATTACTTGTGAAATTGAAGAACACATTTCATTAAAAAAATAAAAAATATTATGATTTATTTGAAAAAAAACTACAGATAGAGGAGAAAAAATTCATTATATTGGAAAAAGGGCTAATAGCCAGTACAACGATTATGTTCTAACATAAGGGGGCCATAAGCGTCCTTTGAATCAAAGGAGCATTTCCCTAGGGAAAACCGGAGAGGACTTGAGTGGAAGAGGCAGAAGAGGTCGATAATTTGGCCATAAAGTCAGCACATCAGTTCGCTTTGCGGCGGATCAAAATGAAATCCACAATCCAAGCTTTCGAAACCAGGTTTGCTGTCGATCGTACAAGAGAAAGGGTTCTCAGAGTTGTTGTACGGGTAGTAACTAAAGACAACGCCTCCGAGAAATCTGTCTGGAATTGGATTCTTTCAAAGTCGTAGGTCCAAGCTAGGCAAAGGCCTTCCAAAATACCACAAAGCTCTGCATGGAGGGGTTGACAGGAGCCAATGTACTTGGTGAAACTAAAAGCCAATCACATTGTTGATTCCTGAAGAGACCACCAGCATAACTTGTGGAAGAAGAGCTCCGAACCGAGACATCCGTGTTGATGGTAACCCATGGGGAAAAAGATGGTGACCATTTAACAAACTCCTGGATGGGGGAGGGTCTCAATATCTGCTGGAAAGAAGCCCTGAGAGTGTTGAAAGTCAATGGTAGGCACCGAATGCCACCAAAGTTTGGGCTGCAAAAATTGTTTTCAACATTCGGTGCAGCTTATGTTGATTTTTTAAATGGGTTAATTACACTTTAGTCATTGCACTTTAGGGTATTTTCAAAGATTAGTCCCTAAGCTTCAACTATAAATACCCTTACCCATTTAACTTAAAATCATCCCAAAAATCATTTCTTCCTCCCAATACTAGAGAGTTTTCTTATGAGTAGTGAGTGTTTTGTAAACACATGTAAATTTTCTCTCTTAGTAAAAGATCTGTAGCAGTCCGGAGACGTAGGCACAATTGGTTGAACTCTGTTATCAATTTTTCGAGTATTATTTTTCCTCTTTTATTTCACATTCTCACTAATCTGGTTATAGAGAAACTCGTTACTTGTTTATTTCCCAACAACTGGTATCAGAGCTTTTGGTTGTGAATTTTATCAATTTTTTGCGAGGTTACTATTCATAACTATTCATTACAGTTCACGTGAATAGTGAATTCATGAATAGTAAAAATTTTGTCGGTGATACGAAGTTGTCGACAAAGGTGTTCTAATACACGGTGGTTCGCAAGAATTGTCAGAAACGATCCAAACGAAGCCAGATTCGAGTGGGAGCGATGACTACAGACGAAGGGAATGTGAAAATTGAGAAGTTCGATGGTGCGGACTTTGGCTTTTGGAAGATACAGATTGAAGATTTTATGTACCAGAAAAATCTATATCAACCTCTCTCAGGAAAGCAACCAGAGGGCATGAAGAATGAAGACTGGGCTCTTCTCGACAGACAAGCCCTCGGAGTTATCTGACTGACGCTATACCGCAATGTTGCTTTCAACATAGCAAAGGAAAAGACCACGGCAGGTCTTATGGCAGCTCTCTCCAGTACATATTAAAAGCTATCAGCCTCAAACAAAGTGCACTTGATGAGGCGATTATTCAATTTGCGGATGGCGGAAGGGGCATCAGTGGCTCAATACCTGAATGAACTCAACACAATCACAACCCAGTTGAGTTCAGTGGAAATTGAATTCGATGATGAAGTTCGAGATTTAATTCTCTTATCATATCTACTAGACAGTTGGAATACTACTGTTACGACAGTCAGCAGATTGCCGGGGAACAACAAATTAAAATTCGATGATGTTCGAGATCTGGTATTGAGTAAAGAAATTTGACGAAGAGAATCGGATGAAATATCAACCTCCTCAGCCTTGCACACGGAGTCTTGAGGGAGAACTTCAGAAAGAAATTCAAATCGCGGCAGATCTAAATCCATAAGGGAAAAATCAAGAACAGGAAAGAAAGATTTTACCTGTTATAACTACGGCAAGAAGGGTAACCTTAAAAGTGATTGTCTAGCACCGAATAAAAATACCGACGCACAGGAATCTGCCAACATGACAGAAGAGACAAGTGATGCCATGATTCTAAGCGTCAACAGTCCGATTGAATCATGGATCTTGGATTCAGGGGCATCTTTCCACTCCACTCCTTGCCAAGAAATCATGGAGAACTATGTCAGTGGTGATTTTGGGAGGGTTCATCTAGCTGATGATGAAACCTTAAAGATCGTCAGAAAATGAGACATCCGATTAAAGTTGCCAAACCAGACCACCTGGACGCTGAAGGGAGTGAGACATATTCCTAACCTCAAAAGAAATTTGATTTCTGTAGAATAGCTTGATGGAGAAGGATATAGCACAACCTTTTCAGGCTGTGAATGAAAGATTACCAAAGGAGCACTCGTCATTTCCCGTGGTAAGAAGACTAGTACTCTCTATATAACCTCAAACTTAGAGAATATCATTGTTGCAGCAGATTCTGATGGAAAATCAAACCTATGGCACCAAAGGCTTGGTCATATGAGCGAGAAAGGGATGAAGACACTTTTTTCAAAAGGGAAGCTATCGGATCTAAAAAATGTAGATGCCAGACTATGCGAGGATTGCATCTTTGGCAAACAAAAGAAAGTCAGTTTTGCAAAGATTGGTAAGACACCCAAGGCTGAAAAGTTAGAGTTGGTTTATACTGATGTATGGGGACTATCTCCAGTTCCATCTCTTGCAGGCTCATTATATTATGTCACCTTCATCGATGATTCTACAAGGAAAGTGTGGGTTTATTTTCTGAAGAAGAAATCAGAAGTCTTTGATACCTTCAGAAAATGGAAGGCCATGGTGGAAAATGAGAATGGTCTGAAAGTCAAGCGGATAGGTATAACAATGGAGGAGAGTATAGAAATAGGAGATTCAGAGATTTCTGCGCAAATAATGGGATCAAGATGGAGACAACAGTTTCCATGACACCACAGCAAAATGGCGTAGCAGAGTGCATGAACAGAACTCTGAATGAACGTTCCAGAAGCATAAGGATACATGCTGACTTGCCCAAATTTCTATGGGCTGAAGCTATCAACACTGCAGCTTACCTGATCAACTGTGGGCCATCAGTTCCTTTGGATAGCGGAATACCAGAGGAAGTTTGGAGCAGAAAAGAAATAAACCTTTCACACTTAAAAGTGTTTGGTTGTATTTTTATATACACATAAATTCTGCTGAAAGAAGTAAACTTGATGCCAAGTCCAACAAATGTGTCTTTGTTGGTTATGGTGGTGATGAGTTCGGTTACCGGTTTTGGGATTACGAAAATCAAAAGATCATCAGAAGCAGAGATGTCATTTTCAATAAGAATGTGATGTACAAAGACAGGTCAACTGTAGAATCAAGTAGCTCCAATACCGAAGATGAAAGAAAGGAATTTGTTGAGTTCGAGGAGATTTCTAGAAATGATGTTCAGATCAATCCTGAAGCAGTTCAAGAAGAACCAGGCACACCGGAACTAAGAAGCTCCTCCAGAATTCCTAAACCAACCCAACGTTATTCACCTTCTTTGCACTACTTGTTGCTGACTGACAATGGTGAACCAGAGTGCTATGATGAAGCAATACAGGTGGAGGATTCAGTCAAGTGGGAGTCTTCCATGAAATATGAGATGGACTCGCTTATGTCAAATCAGACGTGGGAATTAGTTGAATTACCACCAGGCAAGAAAACGCTTCATAATAAGTGGATTTACAGGATCAAAGAAGAGTACGACGGGAGAAAACGCTATAAAGCAAGATTAGTTGTCAAAGGTTTTCAGCAAAAAGAAGGTATTGACTACAATGAAATTTTCTCTCCAGTCGTAAAACTGTCTACAATCAGACTGGTGTTGAAAATTGTAGCTGCAGAGAATTTACATCTTGAGCAGTTAGATGTAAAAACAGCTTTCCTTCATGGTGATTTGGAGGAACAAATCTATATGAGGCAGCCAGAAGGCTTCATAGAGGCAGGCAAGAAAAACCTGGTATGCAGGTTAAAAAAGAGCTTGTATGGTTTAAAACAAGCTCCTAGATAGTGGTACAAGAAGTTCGATAGTTTTATGAGTAGCAGTGGTTTTACCAGATGCCAAGCAGATCATTGTTGCTACATCAAGAGGTTTGATAACAACTTCATTATTTTATTATTGTATATTGATGATATGCTCGTTACAGGCTCAGACATGCAAGAGATTATAAACTTGAAGAAAAAATTGTCGAAGCAGTTTGCTATGAAAGATCTGGACGCTGCAAAGCAGATTCTTGGGATGAAGATCAAGAGAGACACAAAGTCGGGGACTTTGATGTTATCACATGCTGAGTACATTAACAAAGTACTCTTCAGGTTCAACATGCAAGATGCTAAACCAGTAAGTACACCTTTAGGTGTTCATTTTAGACTCTCCAAAGAACAGTCACCAAATATGGAGGAAGAATGTGCACACATGGTGAAGGTGTCGTATGCCTCAGAAATTGGAAGTCTGATGTATGCCATGGTTTGTACCAGACCAGATATTGCTCATGCAGTGAGAGCTGTTAGCAGGTACATGAATAGTCCAGGCAAGGTACACTGGGAAGCTGTCAAATGGATCCTCAGATATTTGCGGGGTACTACAAACAAAGCACTTTGTTTCAAAGGTGGAGATACGATACTGACAGGCTATGTAGATGCTGACTTAGCCGGAAATGTCGACATCAGAAGAAGCACTACAGGGTATGTCTATACTCTAGGAGGAACTGCAGTGAGTTGGGTTTCTCAACTACAGAAGATAGTTGCTCTCTCCACAACTGAAGCAGAATATATCGTTGTTATGGAAGCCAGCAAGGAGATGGTTTGGCTCCAAAGTTTCTTGGAAGAGTTAGGCAAGAAACAAGAAAACAATGTCTTGTATTGCGACAGTCAAAGTGCAATTCATCTGGTAAAGAATCCGTCTTTTCATTCCAAGACGAAGCACATACAATTGCGATATCATTTTATCCGGTCTCTTTTGGAAGATGGGATTTTGAAACTTGAAAAGATTAGTGGAGCTCAAAATCCGATAGACATGTTCAAACAAAGACGACATGTTGACTACAGACAAACTGAAATTGTGTTTAGCTTCAGTTAGCATGCTAGAGTAACAAGACTAGAAAAGCTGTTGCTTGATCGAGGTGTGAAGATAGATTAAATCGTTCAAGTGAGAGATTGTTGAAAGTCAATGGTAGGCACCGAATGCCACCAAAGTTTGGGCTGCAAAAATTGTTTTCAACATTCGGTGCCGCTTATGTTGATTTTTCAAATGGGCTGGTTACACTTTAGTCATTGCACTTTAGGGTTTTCAAAGATTAGTCCCTAAGCTTCAACTATAAATACCCTTACCCATTTAGCTTAAAAATCATCCCAAAAATCATTTCTTTCTCCCAATACTAGAGAGTTTTCTTGTGAGTAGTGAGTAGTGAGTGTTTTGTAAACACCTGTAAATTTTCTCTCTTAGTAAAAGATCTGCAGTAGTCCGGAGACGTAGGCACAATTGGCTGAACTTCGTTATCAATTTTTTCGCTTTTATTTCGCATTCTCACTAATATGGTTATAGGAAAATTACTCGCTACTTGTTTATTTCCCAACAGAGAGTATGAATGGCCCTACATTGTTTTGATTAATGACAAAGTTCGGTTGAGCTTGCCCAGTGAAATGATCGCATTCTTTCTCTTCCAGATATGCCATGTTAAAATGGGGAAGATGATATTTCAAGGAATTCCAGTACTGCAAGAAGGAAACTGGATCAAAGGTTTATGAGAATCCATTCATCATTGGTAATTCTAGAAATTCTCCGGCTGATTTTGTGGGAGAATGGAGGTCTAAAGACTACTTGTTTCATCATAGTCACGCAAAACATGAATTTGGGATTCTTCAACGGCCTCGCAAATGGAGAAAAAAGGGTCACCGGCAATCATTCTATGGCATCGGCTTTGGTTGGTTATGAGCTTAGCCCTAAATGAGAGCCAAAGAAAATGTTTAACACGTTCATGAACTGGGAGCTTCCAGATGAGATTTGAATTGGGGTTGGAAGTGTCTCATGCAGTGCAGAGAGTTCTCTGTATGCCGATTTAACAGAAAATAAGTCATGTTTCCCCGGCCACCAAAACACCGAGTGGTCCCATTTCTTGGTCGGGGCAGAGGATGCTCATGACGTGAGGGATAGCCTCAGAAGAAGGAGAAATTCAATAAAGCCACGTCCCAAGCCAGACGGAGAAAGGACATCGCACACAAGAGATCGTCTTCAATAACTGCAGAGGGAGCCTTCCAATTAATTAGGCGACCAATGTTGGGACTCAATTGTCATGCCAAAAGCGGCTGAGCGAACCATCGTTAACAGTCCAAGCAAGAAAATTGTAGAATGATGGCCAAATTTTGCCGAGAGCAGGCCACAAATGCGAACAAGAGACACGAGAAATTGGAGCTGGGCAGAGAGCGCATTCTATCTTAGGAGAGAAACCTAGAAGCTGTTGGTGTCGAAAACCACGCTATACAGAGCTTCAAGAGAAAAACACTATTCTGATTTTAGGATGAGCGAATGCCCAGGCCACCATTTGACCGAGGCTGAGGATTCCACGATCATGGCTGTTGGAACCCCAGATATAGTGCCGAGTTATATTTCAATTTCTGCGCAAATGCGAAAAGGAAAACGGCACGTTTGCATATAATAAGAAGGCATTGCATTCAAAACTGAGTTGGCCAAAGTTACACATCCAGCAAATGAGAGGGAGCGAGAGACCCAATCGGATAATTTTCTTCGAATTTTATCCATGATAAAATTGAAGAAGTCACAAGTCGCACGCTTATGCATAACCGGCATCGAAGATAAACGCTGAGATCGGAAACAAGTAGATTCCAAGTTGAGAAGCCACAATGTTGGCCGAGTAAGCAGGCGTAGACATCGAAAAGAAAATTGTGACTTTGCTTTGTTAACTTTGAGTCCCGAGAAGGCTCTGAAAGTGTCCATGATGATGTTGATCATATTTGCTTGGGGAAGAGTGGCCTTCGCAAACAAGATGAGGTCATTGGTGGAAAAAAGATGCGAAACGGGGATACCATCTTGGCAAATTTGAAAGGGATCCGAGCTTCTTCTTTCAACTGCTTTGAAAACTATGTCCAAGCCTTTCCATAGCGAGGACAAACAAGTAGGGGGAGGGTCGCCCTACCTAATCCCTCTTTCCAAAGTAAAAGTGGCATTAAAATCCCCATTGATATGGATTTGAAAAAGTCAAATAAGATGCAATGCTAATAAGCAGATCAAGCAAGGAGGAAAGCGAGCTTCCTGAAGGGTGTCTTGATAAAATTCTATTGGATACGGTCATAATCTTTCTCTAGATCAATTTTGATGGCCATCCAACCATCATTCCCTTTTTTTCATTGAATGAATGATCTCCTGGTTGATGATCACATTGTCCATAATATCGGCCAGAGATGAAGCTAGTCTGATTCGGAGCAATAAGGCGAGGCAGAATAACTTAATTTGCGAACAACAATTTTGTAATAAGTTTATATAAAACTGATCACAGAGAGATAAGTCTGAAATCTTTGAACGATGCAAGACTTGCCACTTTCGGAATAAGAACAATAATCGTGCGATTGAGAGATTGATCAATATCGGTTCCAGCACACACAGATTGGACCATCCGAACAATCGAAGGATTCACAATGTCCTAGTGCTTTTGAAAGAAATGGGCATAAAGACCATCAGCCCCCGGAGCTTTAAGCGGAGACATGTCAAAGAGGGCTGCTTTGATTTCTTCCAAGTCAGGAATTCGCTCAAGCAATTGAAGTTCATAAGTTGTGATTCTCGGAAAGCAGCCAGAGACTGGGAACAGCTAGTGGGGCATTATAGACTGAGTAAAGGCTTCGAAAAAATCTTATAGCTTCACTGTGGATTTGGTCCTCATCCAAACACCACTCGCCAGAAGGGAGGAGAATGGAAGAAATACGGTTGAAGCGCCTACGTATTATTGTTGTCTTGTGGAAGTAAGAGGTATTCCTGTCGCCGGAAACAATCCAATTTGTTCTTGATTTTTGCTTCTAGAGAAGCTCTTCTTGGTCAAGAATTTCTTCAAGATCAAGTTGAAGTTGGGCCTCCATATTATATAATGAGACGTGTTTCCTCTTACGGTCAAGCATTCTCTGAATACCATAGAGCCTCGCCATAATAGTTTTTCTTCGAGGACCTATAGAGACAAAGACATTGGTATTCCATGAATCTGCTACCTCACTAAAACGATTAATAGTTTCAGAGATAGAAAGATTACCATTCCAATTTTCAGTCACAAATTGCCAAAAATTACTATGATGGGTCCACCCCGAAAAATAACGAAACATCTTTTTTCGGATGAGGAGGATGCCCGCCAAGATCAATAAGGAGGGGCCGGTGATCGGACTTCATCCAAAGGTGGGTGATAGAGGAATTAGGGAATTGACAAGCCAATAATCTTTACATAAGGCACGGCTAAGACGGACAACATTGTTACCTCTGTACCAAGTGAAGGCGGCCCCCTGAAAACTAAGGTCATGGAGGTCGGCATCAAAAATAGCTTTAGTGAACTGGCTATCAGGTTTTGCATTTGCTGAGAACATTTTCTTTCTTCTGGTGAGAGGATAGCATTAAAGTTGCCGAGCAAAATCTAGGGATCCTAGGTATGGCGAGAGATGTCCGGATAGTTCAAGAGCGGAATTTGCTTGGAAGGCTGCGGGCTAGCATAGATGAAACTAACAAGGCACGAGCGGTTGTCCAAGATGCTTTTGACTTTACAACGGACAAATTGAAAATGGGAAATAGAATATTCACTTCGATACTGTCAACCAATATAACCAAATTCCACCCAGCAAAGCCATTGGCTTCAATACGGAAAAAGTTTGGAAAAGTAAGAGCACTATCACCTTATCAGCATTTTGAGCAGCTAATTCTAGTCTCTACAAAACAAAGAATATCCGGCTAGCATCACGGATATATTGACTAGCGACTCGATAAAATTACGATGACCACACCCTTGGGCGTTCACACAAAAAACTTCAAATTCATAGGAGAATGAATAGAGAGAAGACCACCATGGTCGTTATTCAACCATGGCCATATGGCCATCAGAGATAGTCCCCCCCTGAAAAAGCCTCATCAGGTGTTTTGGGGTGGTTATTTTCATCCACATGAATCGCTTGATGCCTCATACGATCCAAGATAGTAAAGGAGTTGGTCTTTGTTGCGAGAGACACTGTAGCTGCTTTGGAAAAGCCATCAGATTTGCTGGTTGACCCAGAACGTTAACCTCTGCATGGGAATTGCATGATTGTTTTTATAAATTTTCAATGACGTCATACATATCTTTTTATTCATTGGGGTTGGTTTCTGATGAATTACTATCTAAGTTGTTCATAGAAGAGATTCACAGCAACAGTGTTCATTAATTCCATACGTATCAGTGAGGGCTTAATACCCATTTTATACAGCTTTATTAACTAACTCATAACAACTTGTAACAACCTTATAACAGAAGGTTAACGTTCACACTCACACACTCATGCACAACCTCACACAATTCATAACAGTTCAGTTGCCATTCTAACTTCATTCACACTCAATCCTTATTTGCTAATATTCTCTTCTTTCTTCTTCTTCCTTGTCTCAATTCAATTATTGAACATGAACCTTGTCTCGAATACTTGAAACGATGCCTTAGCCAAAGGCTTAGTAAAACCATTAACAAGCTGAAAACCAGCAGGTACATAACTCACCCTTAGTTTACTAGGTGCAACCTCATCCCTAACAAAATGAATGTCAAGATCAACATACTTTGACTTTGCATGATACAATGGATTAGCAATGATTGCTACTAAACTTGTATTATCACACCAAAAATAGGATTATCTAGTGAGTGCAGACCTAGATCACTTAATAATCATCAACCCAATTTACTTTTGCAGCAGCTTTTGCAAATCTCTTTCTACTCCACGGTGGTGGACGCTTCACAACATAGAGCATCTCCATCATCTGAAGTGTTTGCGGTATTGCCTTGTGGATTGGAGTTTATATTTAAACTCCAACAATCCTTCTTCAAGTGACCCTTCTTTCCACAGTCGTAACACTTTAAATTCTTCTTGCTCCTCGACTTCGATCTACCATGTTTGTGACTGCAGCTTTAGTCATGTTCTTTTGATCTCCCTCTCATCGTTGTCAATGCTTCTGCTTGTTGTAAATTTACTTTTCTATCTTCCTTGTTCTTGTGTCGATTTTCTTCTTGTAGAACATCAACTACAATGTCATCGAAGACTAGACTGGTGACATTACTGTTTGTCAAGTTGATGATGAGTTGATCATACGAATCAGGTAGACTTTGAAGTAGAAGTTCAACCCGTTCTTGTTCTCCTATTGTATATCTTAATGATGTAAGCTGAGAAAATAAAGTGTTCAGCATGTTTAAGTGCTCCGTCATTGAAGTAGATTCTGGCATACGGAGAGTGTACAATTTCCTCTTAAGGAAAATTTTATTGTGCAACGATGTGGCTTCGTACATTTTGGTGAGATGACCCCATATATCCTTAGCTGTCTTCTTCTCCTCGATGCTTGACAATACTTCATCTGCTAATGCTAGATGAAAGTTTTCCATAGCATTCCCGTCCATTTCGATCCATTTGTTTTCATCTGTGAAATCTACTGGTCTTTCACTGATAGCTGCTAGATAACCGTCTTTCCTCATGATGTCATTCATCTTCAATTTTCACAATGAGAAATTTCTCCTATTAAATTTTTTAATATCAAATTTCGTTGTCATAGCTTCTATTACAGATAGCTCCCACTATTTCACGATATCGTGAATAGTTCTCTGGAACCTTTAAAGAATGGGTAATACCTTCTTACTTTCTTATGTTGGAGGATCAACCTTTTGGTGGCAACCACAAAGACAATAAGTAGATATTACACAATCTAATGTGAAATCTTTGAACGATGCAGGACTTGCCACTTTCGGAATAAGAACAATAATCGTGCGATTGAGAGATGGATCAATATCGGTTCCAGCACACACAGATTGTACCATCCGAATAATCGAAGGATTCATAATGTCCCAGTGCTTTTGAAAGAAATGGGCATGAAGACCATCAGCCCCCGGAGCTTTAAGCGGAGACATGTCAAAGAGGGATGTTTTGATTTCTTCCAAGTCAGGAATTCTCTCAAGCAATTGAAGTTCATCAGTTCTAATTCTCGGAAAGCAGCCAGAGACTGGGAACAACCTAGTGGGGGCATTATCGACTGAGTAAAGGCTTCGAAAAAATCTTATAGCTTCACTGTGGATATGGTCCTCATCCGAACACCACTCGCCAGAAGGGAGGAGAATGGAAGAAATACGGTTGAAGCGCTACGCATTATTTTGTCTTGTGGAAGTAAGAGGTATTCCTGTCGCCGGAAACAATCCAATTGGTTCTTGATTTGTTCTTCTAGAGAAGCGGTCAAGATCCAAGTTGAAGTTGGGCCTCCAGATTAATTAGAACGGGTTCCTCTTACGGTCAAGCCTTCTCTGAATACCATAGAGCCTCGCCATAATAGTTTTTCTCCGAAAACCAATAGAGCCAAAGACATTGGTATTCCATGAATCTGCTACCTCACTAAAACGATTAATAGCTTCAGAGATATTCCAATTTTCAGTCACAAATTGCCGAAAATTACTATGATGGGTCCACCACGAAAAATAGCGAAAATGTCTTTTTTTCGAACGAGTAGAATGCCCGCCAAGATCAATAAGGAGGGGCCGGTGATCGGACTTCATCCAAAGGTGGGTGACAGAGGAATTGGGGAAATTGACAAGCCAATAATATTTACATAAGGCACGGTCAAGATGGACAACATTGTTACCTCTGTACCAAGTGAAGGCGGCCCCCTGAAAACTAAGGTCATGGAGGTCGGCATCAAAAATAGCTTTAGTGAACTGGTTATCAGGTTTAGCAATTTACTGAGAACCTTTCCTTTCGTCCGGTGAGAGGATAGCATTAAAGTCGTCGAGTGAAACCCAGGGATTAGAGGTATGGCGAGAGATGTCACGGATATAGTTCCAGAGCGGAATTTGCTTGAAATGTTGCGGGCTAGTATAGACGAAACTAACAAGGCACGAGTGGTTGTCCGAGATGCTTTTGACTTTACAACGGACAAATTGAAAATGGGAAAATAGAATATTCACTTCGCTACTGTCAAACCAACATAACCAAATTCCACCAGCAAAGCCATTGGCTTCAATACGGAAAGAGTTTGGAAAAGTAAGAGCAGCTATCACCTTATCACCGTTTTGAGCAGCTAATTCTAGTCTCTACAAAACAAAGAATATCCGGGCTAGCATCACGGATATACTGACGAGCGACTCGGATAAAATTACGATGACCACACCCTTGAGCGTTTCACACAAAAATCTTCAAATTCATAGGAGAAGGAATAGAGAGAATACCACCATGGTCGTTTCAACCATGGCCACATGCCATCAGAGACAGTCCCCCCCCCCCCGAAAAAGCCACATCAGGTGTTTTGGGGTGGTTATTTTCATCCATATGAATCGCTTGATGCCTCATACGATCCAGGATAGTAAAGGAGTTGGTCTTTGTTGCGAGAGACACTGTAGTTGCTTTGGAAAAGCCATCAGATTTGATGGTTGACCCAGAACGTTGACCTCTGCATGGAATTGTATGATTGTTTTTAGAAATTTTCAATGACGTCATACATATCTTTTTATTCATTGGGGTTGGTTTCTAATGAATTACTATCTAAGTTATTCACAGAAGAGATTCACAGCAAAAGTGTTCATTAATTACATACGTATCAGTGAGGACTTAATGCCCATTTTATACAGCTTGTTTACTAACTAACTCATAACAACTTGTAACAACCTTATAACAGAAGGTTAACATTCACACTCACACACTCATGCACACAACCTCACGCAATTCATACAGTTAAGCTGCCATTCTAACTTCATTCACACTCAATCCTTATTGCTAATATTCTCTCATCTTTCTTCTTCTCCTTGTCTCAATTCAACATTGTTGAACATGAACCTTGTCTCGAAATACTTGAAACGATGCCTTAGCCAAAGGCTTAGTAAAACCATTAGCAAGCTGAAAACCAGCTGGTACATAACTCACCCTTAGTTTACTAGCTGCAACCTCCTTCCTAACAAAATGAATATCAAGATCAACATGCTTTGACTTTGCACGATACACTAGATTAGCAGTGATTGCTACTCCACTTGTATTATCACACCAAATAATAGGATTATCTAGTGAGTGCAGCCCTAGATCACTTAATAAAGCATCAACCCAAGTTACTTCTGCAGCAGCTTCTGCAATACTTCGATATTCAACCTCCAACATTGATCGTGACACCGATTTTTGCTTCTTGGACGCCCAGGTAACTAAGTTATTGCCAAGAAACACTCCATATCCAATCATCGAACGCCTATCTACAGAATCACCTGCCCAATCAGCATCTAAAATGCTCTTACACATAACTTAGTATCCTCAGCCGAGAAGACTAAGCCATAATCCAGTGTACCAACTAGATAGCGTAAGATGCGCTTAACAACAACCAAATGTTCTTCACATGGTGCTTGCATGAACTGCGCCACCTTGTTAACAGAGGAGACAATATCAGGTCTAGTATGACAGACATATAGCAAAGCACCAACAATGCTTCGATATTCACGTGCATTAGATAACAATGCACTTTCTTTCCCTGAACCTTTCATAGCAGCTACCATAGGTGTACAAGTTGGAGTTGCTTGAAGCATGTCTGTTTTTTCAACAATTCAAGAATGTATTTTTTTGACTGAGAACTAAACCATCACCTATCCTTTTAACCTCAATATCGAGGAAGAATGAAACTGCTCCAAGATCTTTTCAAGAAAACTTCTGGTGCAACATATGAATAACAACATCAATATCTGTACTCGAACTTCCTGTAATTATTATATCATCAACGTATACTAGGATATACGTGCATGAATCATTCACAACTCGCACAAACAGAGATGTATCAGCCCTTGACACCAAAAAGCCTAACTCGAGTAGACTGTTCTTGAGCTTTTCATTCCAGTTTCGTGGAGCCTGGCGAAGACTATACAAAGCTTTCTACAGCTTGCATACTAAGGGAGCCCCATTAGAACCAAGTTGTTCAAAGCCTAGAGGCTATTGCATATAGACATCTTCAGCCAGATCACCATTCAAAAACGCATTATTGACATCTATTTGTCTCAGTGACCATCCTTTAACCACGGCTACTGCTAGAACCGCATAGACGGTTGCAAACTTAACCACCGAACTAAATGTAGAAACAAAGTCATGGCCAGGAACTTGCGAGAAACCCTTAGCTACTAGGAGAGCTTTATATTGATGGATAGAACCATCTGGATTCCTTTTAAGCTTGAAAAACCATTTGCAGTCCACAATACTTTTATCGCGTGGCAGCTCAACCAGACTCCAAGTTTGATTCTGAATTAAAGTAGAATACTCAGCATGAACTACAGCTTCCCACTTAGTTGACATCATGGCATCAAGGATATTATAAGGAACACTATCATCGAGAACACTAGTGTACACTTTGGGCTTGTAAATACCACATTTGCTACGGGTCAACATAGGATGATGATTGACTGTTGAATCTTGCACAAAACCATGAGGTGCAATAGCCTTCTCCTGGATTGACACATTACCATGAGTTTCACTTGGACTCATAGACTCATTTGAGCCCTCAAGATCATTCAAAGAAGCAGCAGAAGCAGCTAAAGAATTCTCATGCTCATACACAGAAACATGTTGGCTTCCTGATACCCCAACAGCTTCAGTATGCAACCGATGTACATCCACCACAACATCAAGAGGTTGACTAATCTGACCAGAAGAACTACAACGATTGTGACTAGATTCAGCTACAAATAAAAACTGCCACTCATCAAATTTCACATGTATAGATACATACACTCGCCCATTCAACCCAAGACACAAAAAACCTTTATGTTGGGGACTAATACCAATAAACATGCATGGCTATGAACGAAATTCAAGTTTATGGCGATTGAATGGTCTAAGATGTGGAAAACACCTAAAACCAAAGACCTTCAACAAATTATAGTCAAGCTTCTTATGAAACAACGACTCAAATGGAGATAGCCCTTGCAACACTTTTGTTGGTAATCTTTTGATGAGATGAATTGCCATTATTGCAGCATAGGCCCAAAATTTAATAGGCATAGAAGCCTGAGCAAGTAACACTAAAGCAAGCTCAATGATATGCATGTGTTTTCTTTCGATAACTCCATTTTACTCTGAAGTATGTGGGCAAGTTACACGATGCACAATCCCAGCAGTTAGAAGAATACGAGAGACTTTGAAACTCACCTCCCCATCACTCTGCACAGCCAGTATCTTGGATTTAAACTGCGTAGACATGAGTTTGCTGAAATAATTGGTAAGCAGACACTACTACTGGGGACTTATCATGCAATATATAACCAGTATGTTGTGTACATGCATCGACAAAACTAACTAATACTTATACCCGTTTGAAGCAACAAGTGAGGGTCCCCACAAGTCAGTATGAATCAACTGAATTGGAGCAGTGTAAATCGATTCTGATGCATTAAAAGGGAGCTTATGACTTTTGCCCATATGGAAAGCAATACATTGTTCATTCACATTCTTATCAACAAGTATATTTAACGATTTGTAAACTTGCTCTAGGGTCCCATATGCAAGATGCCCTAGACGCCTATGCCAAAGTTCATACAGCTTATTCGAAGTAAGTGCAAAGTGAGTTTCTGCCTGACCACTTCTTCTAGCATCTGCATCCGACTGAAAGAAATACAAGCCACCTCGTTCTTCACCATGTAAAATAACTTCAGCAGACCTCTCGTCTCAAACACAGGAACTCGAAGCTCTAAATTCAAAGTAAACATCATTGTCCCTTGAAAGCTTTGACACGGAGAGAAAGTTTTTTGTTATCTTAGGCACATGCAACAAGTCATTTAACAGTAACGTTCGAGAATTAGATTTTAAGATAGAGCTACCAGTAGCATGAATAGATAGGGGCACACCATTGCCAACAAGTAATTTACTTGGACCGGTAAAATCACCCTTATGACCATGTTGAAGCAACAGGTGTTACTGATGTGGTGCACCAGAATCAACCACCCATGAACCACTGGGAGTTGTAACGCATGAGCTTCAACATGTCCTTGAGCACAACAGGAACATGCTACACTATCTACAGCTTCAAGACTAGAAAAGTGAGCACTACCAGAGTTATCTCGAGATGGAGCACGATCAGAACCTTTACCAGAGTTCTTATCGAAGCGATGTCAGCAATCAACCACTTGGTGGCCATTCTTGCCACTAACTAGCACTAAACTCGTGGCCTTCCACGACCTCATCCTCGAGTAGCATAACCAGACTCATTTCGATAGTCTGATCGATTATAAGAACTTGTGTTGCTCGATTTAGAACTAGCACTCAGATTAGCTACATGAGCACTCATTGGAAACTAATCATCTCGGGTATCAAAGCCAGTAGTTTGAGTTTCAGCATCAATCAACAAGGAGCAAACCTTATCAAGTGACAGCGAATCTTTCATTGTAATAATAAAGACAACATAAGGTTGATAATCCCTGGAGAGACCTTTCAATATGCTGGTGTCAGAACCGCCTTTCGGTTGGGCCCCGGAATTGGGCTTCGACTTACGAAAATAATTAAGAGTCACCACCGATCTTTTATTTTAAAATAAATGGGTAGATTGGATACCTTATTTCTTACCTGATCTGCGTCGTTCCAAAGATGTGTCGGGTTCGAGAGTCGTTACAGTCAAGGAAGGGTTAACACCCTTGAACTACCCTTTCGGTACTATGTAGTTTCCAGTTGTCTTTAATTAAGAAAATTGAAAGTTTAACTTAAAAGGTAAAATGACGATCGAAATTACTTACCTTAGATCAATTTGAAATCATCCTTCAAAATCAAGAAACACATTAGATAGAATAAATGAACAAGTAAATAAAAAATAAAGGCTAGAGAAAAAAATGAAATAATAAGATATAGGCCAGTATAGTAATAGTAAAAACAAAAATAATTATATATATATAGAGGTAAAAAAAGATAATGTATAGATATAAAGGTAAATAAAATAATATAATATAATAGTAAAGAACCAAAAATGAATAGAAATATATATATATATATATATACGATTATAAGACATAGTAATAAAATAAAGAAATGATCATAAGAATAATTAAGAATTATGTACAAATAAAATATATACAAAAAATACGCATATAACAAAATAAATAATATAAAGTAATATACAATATAAGGATTAAAACGTAATAATTATATATATACGATTATAAGACATAGTAATAAAATAAAGAAATGATCATAAGAATAATTAAGAATTATGTACAAATAAAATATATACAAAAAATACGCATATAACAAAATAAATAATATAAAGTAATATACAATATAAGGATTAAAATGTAATAATTATATATAGGGTCTAAATCAGAAATAGAGTGAAATTTAAGGCCAAATTTAATAGGAATTCGAAGTACAATTGGAATTTAAGAGGGCAAATTATAATTTTATAAAATCAGAGGAATCAAAAACACGGTTTACCCCTTTAAAAAAACGCGAACCGCGTTCGGGTATGAGTCGGGTCGGCAAGCATCCGCGGGTTGAGTATTTAACTAAAACAATATGCTTTAATTTTCCATTTTCTTTCATTTGAAACCAAGTGCCCCTCCAACTCTCATTTCTATCTCGTCTGTTCATCCAGGAGATGAACTCAGCTGGTTCTCGCATGAACCCAGATTCCGAACACCTCAGCGCTACCTCGCCGTCGCTGTTGAATGGCATCGGGCGCCGTTCAATCGGTGGCAAAATCAAAACTTTTTTCACAGTTCGAAATCCTTTAATCCGTACTTTTAAAAAATCAAAAAAAAAATCAACAAATAACGAGCCTCAGGGAGTAGATCTAGCTTCAAAGTTTTGAAACACTCCCCCTATTCATCAGTTGAAAATGATGTTTTGCGGTTCAATTCGAACCAAAACTCAGCAATGGCACAAAACAAAAAGAAACAACACGCAAAGGTATGAATTTTACCCTTCTTCCTTTCTGTCAAAATATAAATGCTTTGAAAAAAATACTGTTCTTGGTTGTGATTTATCTGTAATTTTTGCTTGGTATTTCGTATCAAATCGTGTGTTACAAATGTTGAAAATTGCATCCTTTTATAGCCTTATATTCGGCTATTTTTAGAGTCTGATTTGGACTCAACTACTCTTATTTTTTTTAGCGTTTTATTCCTATTAAAACACTGCTTGCTAATGGGTTTATTGTTCGTGGCTGAGAATCTCGGTTGTTGGAGGCGAGACATGTGGTGTTGGGACCTGCTTGGCACTAGATGAGATGGGGAGTGCAAGAGAAGCGGTGCACTAGGGTTTTCTGGAAACCCTGATTTTCTACGTATGGGCTTGCTGGATTGGGGTGTAAAGGGCTACTACTGGGCTTCACGTGAATTTTACTTTGGGCTGCATGTAATGGACCTGTATAAAATAAAAAATAAAATATAAATAAAACATATACATATATATATATTATATATATATATATATATATATATTATAATTTATAATTTATAACATTATATAATATTATATATATGTATATATTATAATTTGTAATTCAAGCGGACGAATTTAAGTGTCTTCAGCTGGCAACTTGCTCAGCTGTGAAGATCGCACTGTCACACGATGCCAGCGCATCACACACCTCCTTAATCCGAGTAAGGTAAGTCCTCATGCTATCATCTCCTTCCTTAAGGGACTGAAGCTTATAATGAAGACTGATGACTGTCGTTGTAGAACAATTTGAAAAAAATTGCAACACCTTGTTCCAAATAGCCACCGCTATCTCTGCCCCAACAAATTGAGAGAGCATGTGAGAGCTGATCGTTGACAGCAGCCACGACGCCAGTGCACTATCTTGTGCTACAAAGTCATCATACAACTAGTTTGGCACAGATTCTCCATTTGCATCAACTACAAACGCAGGCAGAGGCTACAACGAGCCAGTCAACAACCGCTCGAGCCGATGGCTACGAACAATCAGCAGAACTTGCTGCTTCTAGAGTAAAAAATTTGACTCATCAAGAATTACATTCACCTTCTTGTGAGAAAACGTCTTAGCAGCCAAAAAATCCATATCCTCCAACAGCTGAAGCAGCGAAGCGAATCACCTCAGGAACAGAAGGAGAATGATACCATGATGAATTATTATCTAAGTTGTACACAGAAGAGATTCACAACAAAAGTGTTCATTAATTCCATACGTATCAGTGAGGGCTTAATGCCCATTTTATACAGCTTGTTTACTAACTAACTCATAACAACTTGTAACAACCTTATAACATAAGGTTAACGTTCACACTCACACACTCATGCACACTCAACAACCTCACGCAATTCATAACAGCTCAGCTGCCATTCTAACTTCATTCACACTCAATCCTTATATGCTAATAGTTTCCTAGCTGATAAAACAACCTTTCCTTTGACTTTGTCATTATGTTGATGAGCTTCATGGGAATCAGAGTCAATCGGGACGGGATTCGGGGGAGTAAGTGTGTGAGGGACAACTGTAACATCGCCCGAATTTTGCTGCTGGGGAGTCTCAGTAGCCACTTTTTCAGGAGTTTCGTCGAAAATAGGATTCATTTTTGGGGTAATCGTAGCATCAGATTTATCCACATGATTCATAGCTTGATTTGCGCGTGATTTTCATTTCTTTCACTCAACGAGCATCCATGGGCCAAAGGGTTCAGTTGTCGCAATGTTTCCTGGCTCCGACGTCGGAACTGGAGGGCTGAAATTCTCAGTTTGTGCGGGAGTCGTAGCATTTTAGGATTGAGTTTCAGGGCATATATCTTTCAAATGACCATAGATTCCATAGTTGAAATAAACCGTATGAAGCGATTCATATTCTATAATTTAGAGGCAACCATTAATAAGAAGTTTTGAAACGAGAGGTTTTCGAAGGTTGATGCTAGCTGCCATTCTTGCGAAACGGCCTTTGTAGTCTGCACCCATTATTGGTTTAGATATCCATATTTATAACTGATCCGATTTGAGAACCGATGGCCTCAATAAAAATACGCTTTTGAAGAGTCACAGGTAAGCCAGGGAGCCTTACCCATACAATGAGACGGCTCGGTGAGGATTGAGAAGGGTTAATATCCACAGACCAAGGTTCAACGGTGATGTAGTGGACGAAGATAGTCCAAGGGCCCTCGGTCCACACTTTTAGATAATCCATTCGATCACTATATTTGACAAGGAAAATATCATTTTCAATGTTAACCAATTTGATAGGCGCAATTGGTTTCCATATATTGTATATCCGATTTTGAAGAGTATTATAACTCACTCGTCGTCCCATGATTTTGATTACAAGGGTGAGATCCATACTCTTGATAGCTAGAGATTGGACTCTTTCAAAGAAATCAATAGTTGGGACGCCATCGAAACACCAATGGAGATATCTTAATCCAAGAGATCAATATCATCGTCTTCAAGATATGTAGTTTTTCCCGTGGGAGAGACTCCAGAGGAACCAGTGACTTTGTCTTTATAAGAAACAAGCTTAGGGGTTGAGGAATCATCACCGATCACCATCGAAACTGACAAAGACGACGAAGTGGGGGTTCAGGGGGAGCCTCATCGCGACGGCTCCGCATAGAAGGGAGAGAGGGGTCGGGAGAAAGCATCAGGGACAGTTTTAAATATTATACAAAATTTATTATAACGGCTAAGCTTCTCACTTCAAAATCTTATTCCTTATTGTCAATACACCTTTTCATCCGGGTACAATACTCTCAACAATCTCGATTTAGTGGGATGCATAAAATAAATATAACTTTAGAGTTTTACTAGGATTCAAACTCTTAAAATAGGATAGAGTTTTACTATGATTCAAACTCCTAAAAATATGATAGAGTTTTACTAGGATTCAAATTCCTAAAAATAAGATAAAGTTC
Source organism: Hibiscus syriacus (assembly GCF_006381635.1). NCBI lineage: Eukaryota > Viridiplantae > Streptophyta > Magnoliopsida > Malvales > Malvaceae > Hibiscus > Hibiscus syriacus. The sequence goes on along the minus strand of NW_024063145.1, from coordinate 518,712 downwards.
TACTATAATTCAAACTCCTAAAAATAGGATCCACAAGCATCATAAATAGCCATTGTAATTCACTATTGTAAGACACGATTTACATACAAAATACAGAGGAAAGCACGAAAAAATACAAAGGCAAAGCTATTGTAAACGATTCGAAAAGGAAATAAAAGATAGCATCTTTTTTATCTTGATTCGTTCATTTCTTGCATGTGCATGTTATTTTTCTTGAGGTTTGGTTCGAATAACCAAAAACGTAGGTTGCGTCGATGACCAAAAAAGGGTGGGGTTTCGAAGTTTCGAACCTAGATCTACCCCGAGGCGTGTTCCTATTTTTAAATATTTAATTCTCCCCTAAATCAATTTTTTTTACTTCGAAATTTGCCCATCGATTTGTTTTTCCTTTTGATTCGGTCCCTTACATTACGTTTTAATTATTATTATTTTATTTATTTAACTTTATTTATACGCACATTTCCCTTATTACTCATTTTATTTAATTGCTTTGTTATTTTTCTTTTTTTTCATGTAATATTTTTTTACATTTTATGCATTTTCTTTTTTACTTTAGTATATATTTTTATTTTTTTTAGATTACATATATATATATATATATGTTATTTTTTATTATCTGTTTTATTAATTTATATATATATATTTACTATTTTTTATGTTTATATTTATTTTATATACATATATTATTTTTATTTTTTTTATTATTATTTTATTTATTTGTTTTATTTATATATATTTTTTCATCTTTTTCTTTTTTATATATATATATTTTTTTTATTTTACTTATTATTTTATCTTTTCTTTTTTTATCTTATCTTTTATTTAATTTGTTTTTTCTTCATTTTAATTTATTTATTTATTTATTTATTTATTTATTTATTGCTTACCTTTTTATCTAACACATTTTTTTGCTCTCTTAAGGGTACACCTTTAAAACTATCTAAGGTAAGTAATTGGAATCGTATTTTTACCTTTTAGTTTTAAATTATAATTTTCTTAATTTAAGGCAACTGGAAATTGCGTAGTACCGAAAGGTCAGTTCAAGGGTGCTAACTCTTCCTTAACTGTAACTGACTCCTGAATCCGACGCAGATCAGGTAAGAAATAGGGTATCCGATCAACCCATTTGTTTTAAAATAAATGATCGGCGGCGACTCCAATTCGTTTAATCCAAGTCGAAGCCCAATTTTGGGCCCACCCGAAAGGCGGCCGTGATACTTATATTTTGGGAAAGTCTCATGAGCGCAGCCTTAATATACGGCTAAGGAAAAATGATATTGGTTTTGTTATTATTTTTTAACAAAACCCGATAAAAAAATTATCGAAAACATTATTATACCTACCGGTTTTGGTATTATTAGGCGTTTTACCAATTTTGTTAATATATCCGATAAAGCGCTACCAGTTTTGTTATTTTTCTACTATTTTATTATTATTGGGCACTTTACCGAAAATGTTAAAAAAACATTAATGTTTTAGGTAGAAATAATAATGTTTTAGGTAATTTTTTACCAATTTTGTTAAAAAATAATAACAAAACTGGTAGCGATTTTCCTTAGCCGTATATTAAGGTTGTCGCACGGTATAACTTCTCTTATTTTTTATTTGTAAGGATAGAAAAAAAAAGAAAGAAACTTACATATGAAGAATCATACTCTAATTAATTTTCTTTCTTTATCAACCGTATTCCTCACACTTTTACCACTATCACAATTATAACTTCATAGTTTGATCAAGAAGAAATTTGATCACAATTAGGGAAGATAATTTAACCTGTCACTGATTCTAATCTGACCCGGTCTAATTGAGTAGTATTTTTTAAAAATAAATTGGACTAGGGTCAGAGCAGGTTCAGGTGGAAGATGAAAAAACTTTGACCCGATCCGACATGAGGATAATAGTATATTTTCTTCAAAGGAATTTATAGATAATTTCTTTAATACTTCATCTCTATTATTTTTTAATTAAGTCCTTATTTTATATCCGGTCGAATCAAATTTATACTCTAAAAATTTAGATCGAGTCAGGTGGATGAAGGATATATATTTTCAGGTTCGAGTCAAGTCGGATGAATGATATATATTTTCAGATCAAGTCGAGTTGACTAAAAAACCCAACGCAACTCGACTCATTGCCATCCCTAGCCACAACTCTACACCTGTTGATTAATCACTATGTTAAAGGAGTACAAAATTTGTTACAATTGTTAAGCCTATCCCCGAAACCATATTCCTTATTTTCTATTTATAAGGATAGAAAACAAAGGAAACTTGCATAAGAAGAATCATATTCTAACTAATTTTCTTTCTTAATCAACTCTATTCCTCACACTTTTACCACTATCACAATAGTAACTTCATAACTTGATCCAAGAAAAAATTGGTCACAACTAGGAATGACAATTTAATCCAAAATTGACGAATTCTAACCCTATCCAATCCGATTGGGTCAGACTTTTTTATAAATCAGTTAGAGTCAGGTCTGGTTCTGGTGGAGGGTGGAAAACTCTGGTCTAACCCGAAACGAGGATAATAGTGAAAATTCTTCAAATAAATTTATGGATAATTGTTATAATACCACCTATCTACTATTTTTTAACTAAGTCATTATTTTATATTTAGTCAGGTCATATTTATTCTCTACAAATTCAAGTCAAGTCGAGATCTAATGAAAGATATATATTTTTCGGGTCAGATCAGATCAAATCAAGTGGAATGCATATATTTTCGGATCAAGTCACCCAACTCAAACAATGTGGCCATCCCCAGTCACAACTCTTACACTTGTTGATTAATCATGAAATATGTTTCATCTTCATGAATAAAAACTAGACCTCAAACATATTTACTATATGAACAATCTCTAGCTATCAAGAGTATAGATCTCACCCTTGTAATCAAAATCCTTGGACGGCGAGTTATAATACTCTTCAAAATCCAAACATATTTACTATATGAATTTAAATTGAAGAGGTAGCTAGGCTTAAATTGTTAAACTGTATGAATGAGGAATTTGTATGTAATATATAGAACCATATGTGTAGAGAGAGAGAGAGAGAGAGAAATGCACACCTTTCGTTTACTGAGTGCATGTTTCTCTCTCTCACTATCAAACTAAAAATCGCTGTCATTCAGTTTGTGAACTCCATCACCATGTCTTGTTCCTATAACCTCTCAATCCACACCATATAGTCATTTGAGAGCTCAGTCCTTATAATCATCCATTTGCCCCCCTCCCCCCCCCCCCCCAAAAGTTCATGAATCATTGAATCCTCATCCTTTCACATGGCTTTTCCCCCTCATGCTTTCATGTTCCAACCCCATGGAGATCATCACAATGATCACCTCCCTTCCCCTACTTCCCTCAATTTCCTCCCTTCTTGTCCTCCTCAGCTTTTCCATGGTTGGTATCTCCCTCTCTCTCTCTCTCTCTCTTATTGTCCTTTGAGTTTTTTTAAAGAGTTTTACCTTGATTAATATGGACCGACTCGTATCGTGATTTTAGTGGATGAGTTTCTTAACGAGAATTTTATATATGTACAAGGACTCAAATTTAAGACCTACTTAAGCGATATCAAGCTATTTTTGTGAGTGAATCTTCTTTTCTTTCTATTTATTGACGGATGCTTTTTTGTTCGTTCGGATCTATAGGTGGTGGTCATAGCGGCGGGGGAGGTGCACCGTTTATGATGAAGAGATCAGTGTCATTCTCGGGTGTGGACAAGTCGGAGGAAGGAGATGATGAATTTTCCGATGATGGATCACATCTGGAGGAGAAGAAGAAGAGGCTGAACCTGGAACAAGTAAAGGCACTGGAGAAGAGTTTCGAGTTGGGCAACAAGCTTGAACCCGAGAGGAAAGTGCAGCTGGCTAAGGCCTTGGGGCTGCAACCGAGACAGATTGCCATTTGGTTCCAAAACAGGAGGGCTAGGTGGAAAACCAAGCAATTGGAGAAAGATTATGATGCCTTGAAGAAACAGTTTGATGCTCTCAAGGCTGACAATGATGCCCTTCAAGCTCTAAACAAGAAACTTAATGCTGAGGTACTTTCAGTTTTATGCCCAATTACCCATCTTTAATCATCTTAGGTTTTGTATGAGAATTTTGATCTTTCTGATTTTTCAATACTGACAGCATCTTATATATATTGATTTAAGTTATTGATCCAACATTAAAAATGTTCATAAGAGTTATCGAATTGCCTTATTTTAACGATTCTGCTACTGCGCTACCATCGGTTGATCACGAATATGAAGTTGGCAGTGTCAGAACGCATCAACTCTTACGAATATAAGTTTTTCCTTTGGGTAAAGTATACAAATGATATGTTATTTTGTTCAGTCACTCGACTATTAAAAATTATAGAATAACCTTCGATTATAAGACGTTATTTTGTTGAGTCTTCCGACTATTAAAAATTATAAAATAACCCCTGATTATAAGACGTTATTTTGCTGAGTCCTCGACTATTAAAAATTACAAGATGGTGACTCTACTATTCATATGTTTCAAAATCATAGGTTATTTCATTAAAAAGATTGATTATCGTCTAAGCTGAACAAAAACCTGCTGACTGGGATATATACAACTCAAACGGTTTTGGGATCATGTTTTATCATATCTCATACAACAAGCTAAAGTTCAACTCAGACGACAATCAATTTTTTAACAGAAAATTACGAGTTTAGAAGATATTAATAATCGGATGACCATTTTGTAACTTTTAATAGCCGGGTACTCAACAAAGTAGCACACTATAATTAGAAAATTATTTTGTAACTTTTAATAGCCGGGTAATCAACAAAGTAGCACACTATAATTAGAAAATTATTTTGTAACTTTTAATAGCCGGGTACTCAACAAAGTAGCATACTATAATTAGAAAATTATTTTGTAACTTTTAATAGTTTGAGTACTTAACAAAGTAGTGTTATAGTGGAAAGACCATTTGTGTACTTTACCCCTTTTTTGTTATTAATCTCTCTCTCCCATTGGCACATGAAATCGATTTATACTTTATTGGTTTGGGAAACACTACTGCTGTAGTTGTTGGCTTTGAGAACCAAATATTCGAATGAAATCATGAGCATCAAGAAAGAAAACGAGGGTTCATGGAGCCATACCGGAAGCGATAACAGTTGTGATGTCAACTTGGATATCTCGAGAACGCCATTGATGAGCAGTAAGCAGCTTTTCCCAAGGCCAACAAGCATGACTCACCTTCTCCAAGGCTCATCAAGAGCAGACCTTCAATGCCTAAAACTCGACCAAGTGGTTCAAGAGGAAAGCTTCTGCAATATGTTCAATGGAGCCGATGACCAGCAAGGGTTTTGGCCATGGCCCGAGCACGAAAATTTCCATTGAAATCTAAACACCAAATTCTCCAACAAAACACCACTGCCTGTTTAATCATAAATTTGCATCAGCTTTTTGGCTTACCAAGTTGATTAAAGAAGAAGGAAAGCTAGAGATTTCATTTTACAATGTCGACTTCAAACTCTTGTTTTGGCTGTAGATTTGGCGTATAGAATTGGAAATATTTGCTTCCACATATCAGAAAAATCAATATGGAGAGTTGGTTAGCTATAAATATTGAGTAATGCATTCTTTTTCTTTCCATAACTTCAGTAACTTTTGAATAATTTAGCCTACATGTGCTACTGAGCGGTTATCCAGCTCTGTCATGGTAGGCCATGAAAAAAAAAGATTCTCTCTCATTTCCACCCATTTTTTTTAATATGCATGCAATTGGTTGGTTTAAGGTTGTAAATGAGGCGCGAGTTATTTGAGATCGACTCTAACACCGTTATTCCATATACATATTTGTATACGAGTTAAAAATGTCACATCGATCATAAGAAATATTTATTATTTGAAAACCAATAAAAATTTATTTATTTAAAAATTTAAAAATGCATTTTTTTTATTTTAAAACCAATAATCACACAAAATCATAATTTAATATCTAAAAATCAAAATTTGAATTTAATTCAGATAATATTTTAGGCAATTCTATAATGTATCATATATTAAAACTGCCAGAAAAATGTCTAATTTGAAAATCGTTTCTATCATAAATAATTATGATTTAATAATTAATATTCATAATTAATAATGTCTTTTGTAAAACCAAACCTTCATAATTTAAACAAAAATATATTAAACAGACTCGGAAATGATGTTGATGCACTCCCTACTTTTCCTTCTGGCTTGCACTTACGTGGTAAACACTCACACACTAAGTTTTCACTTAGTGAGGCAACCAAGTAAAATAAATTAAATAAAATATTTAATGTATAAAACATACAATATATTATACAAACATTAATAAAATAGAACGTGTATAAAATCAATTGTCAACCCGTAATAAGAATTTATTATAAAATTCTGTAATTCGGATTGTATTGTGTCATTTTAGATCAATACTTTTCTATTTCAGTTTATATCTTTGTAAAATTGTACTTTTCTATATGAGATCATATAATCATTTCATATCCATACTTTTTTTTATTCATATCAGACATTTGCTTACTATATTATCATGAGAATACGCGGTATGCGAGTCAGATAACAAGTGAGTGCGCTATATACAAATTTATTGTCATAACAGATTGCACCGAGTCACTCCACATCGTGTACCACTAAGGCACCCGATTCAGACCACGAGTGACCAATCTTGGTGTCATATAATGCATATATAAACCTAACCAAATGCACTGAATCAATCTATCTCGTGCACCACTAAGGTACGCCGAGTCAGACCACGAGTGATCCACATTGGTGTCATAACATAAACATATTCATATTCACTCTACCTCATAGTATGCCATACAACCACCAACCCTCATTTTCATACAATGGCCTTTGTTCTAAATTAATTACTAATTTGCATATTAAAATAATGCATCCATATAATTAATTATAAAACAATTCTTATAAAATCATATATGGGCAGTTCATACCCAAAAATATTCTCATGCTAGGAAATAAAGTATCAAATAAAACAATTTGGGTGATTCATACCCAAAATCATATAAAACCCATTTAGTAAATCAATATAAAGATATTTCATAAAATAATTCAAATTGTTTTCAATCGAAAACTTTCGAGGTTGGCTCATTGGAAGCCGTCCTCATATCGAATAAAAAATAAATTGCACTCACCTAGTGCCTCACTAGTTTATCCTATGATCATATTTATAACCCTCGTATCCGGTTCATTTTGATCTCGATTATTGATTTTCAACATATTGTATACTTTAACTAATATATTAATCATATATATTCAATCAACTTTCTAAAAAAAGCTATATATATATATTGGAAACTAATTTCTCTTCCTTAATATTGTGAAACTTTCTACATGGATCCAAATTCAATATTCTAACTATAACTTCCAGCATTATATCCCAACTTTTCAATGCTTGCATCTTAATCCTATAAATTTTCAAAACTTTGTAAAATGTCCCTAACCACTTCACCATCTCACCACCAAACTTCCTTCAACTTACAATTGAATTACTAAACTTATATTTCTTCCAAATCAGTCCAATTCAATGAGCTAATACTAAATTTCAGCATAGGATATTAATTTCTCAACAAGTTCACATTACCCCTTTAAATTGTCCTACTATGCGAAAAGGTGCCTTAAGGTCTAACAAAGTTCCAATTTAGTTACAAACATCATTTCAAGAATCTAAAATCATTCTTACACTTAATATTGACCATTTGAAAATTTTTACAAAATTTGTCCTTTAATTTCTCCTTGGGCCGAAACTTTGCAATATATCCCCTAATGCCTCCCATTTTGATTCAATCACAATTTAATCCTCAACACACCATTTCCAATCCATTCTAATCAAATTCAAAGCAAAACAAATCAATTTCAACAAAGTTCCTAACGAATTCATCACTAGCCGAATCACTAACCTTAATCAAAACCAACTTTCCCTTCATCCACCATAAATACCCATTTTCATATTTCAACATAAAATAAAGCAATACTTGTACCAATTTGTAGAAAATTAAGCGTAGGTAATTTTCTTATTTCACATCTTAGTCCCAAAACTCATTAAATTAGATCAAAAATGAAAAAATAAAATAAAATTCACTTACCAATTATGGATTTCGGCAGTAGCTGAAGAAGGAAGGAAACTTTCGTGAGTTTTATTGGGAAAAAATCTCACACTTTCCTTTAAATTATAATAAAAATGATTTTTTATTCATTTTAGGCCAAAAACCAAAATTACCCTCAATAAATTCCTAAAATTACACTCATGCCACTCCTTCATCTCCATTTGAATATTATTAAATAATCATAAAAATCTCATGTCTCAAATTTTCTTTTTTACCCCAATTTTCCAAAATTTCAATTTAGCCACTAAATTACACTATTTTACTTTATAGTACAATTCTCACCAAATTCCACCAATCCAACTTAAATTCCACTAATAAAAAATATCCATATAATTTTCCAACCCAAATCTATTTCCTTCAAATTTTTGTAAGCTTCTTATTCGAATATTTCGATCTGGATATTCGAATAATATATTGAACTCTATCTTTTAATAAACCTTTTCTATAAATTTCGGATCAAAAATCTGATAGACACAAAAATCCATTTTTAAGGTAAAATATCCTTTTATGAGACCAAAATATATAACTTTTTCAAAATTACACTTTAGTTCCTTAAACTTTTCTAATTTTATACTTTAGCCACCAACTTTCAAAATTTACATTTTAATCGTTTGTTGAAATTTTTGGGGTATTGCATCGACTTACCTAAAATTCGATCAATTATTGAATTGAATAGACTCAATTTGAGTTCGAATTTGATTCAAATTCTTGACGAGCATAAACGAGTTCTTGATACTAGAATCGAAAAGCTTGCAATCAACTTGAAAAAAATATGTTTAGTTTTAAGATTTTTTAAATTAAATTATTAATAATAATAACATTTATATGTATTCTTTTTTAAAAAAAAAAACAATACAAGGCTTTTATGTATTTAACTTTTAGGTTCGAGTTTGTATTTCAATCGAGTTAAGTCTGAAAATATTTAGAGTTCAATTTTTTTAGCTCGAATCAAGATTGAAAGTTTTAAGCCCGTGAGCTTTCGACTCGATTCGAGTTTCAAATTTTTATTTCAAGTTTAAATTAAACTTGATAATTTTAAGTTTGTAGATTTTCGTTTCAATTCAAAATCAGATTTATACTTTTCAATTCGAGTCAAACTCAATATTATTCAAACTCTACTCTCTTGTTTACGGCCCTAGATTAGCTTGCTTTAAGTGCTTAATTAATAGAAAATGAAGAGGGGTAAGAAGATAGAGGAAGATTCTGAGCACACATTCCAAGGGGAAAGAAGCCAAGGAGATGGGAAAGAAAGAAAACAGATGTGAAGTGTTAGGAAATGGACATTGCTTTGGTTATAGAAGGGGGACATTGATATATATACATGTATATGTTCATCTGACAAGTGAAAGTATCCAACAGTGCCCCTCTTCTGTAGGCTATCCATGTGACTTTACTGTCATCAAGTACTTCTTCTTTACCCCTATCCTTCAACAAACCAAACCTCTTTCATGCTTCTTAACTTGTCATTACATCATATAAAAGAAACCCCTTCATCATCTGTGTTTTATTTTGCAGAAACCTTTATGAAAAATCATGATTAGAAGCGGAAGATTGCAGTTTTTTAATGTAATTCAAATGGGACTGTGGGCTGTACATGCATGTTCCTAATGTGGAAGTTTTGCTTCACTAAATTTAGGTAATGGATTTTTTTCCCATTAATCTAAGTGTGATTATAATGTAATATTTATTGGAAATACTCAACTCATTTGATAATGAATGTTCAAACCCAGGATATCTAGGAATAACAATCATTCCTTTAGAGGTGAAGCATAGTGAGAGCTCAAAGGGGCCCGACCCATGTTAAATTTATATATTTGATATAATTTTGGTCTAATAGTATTTTGGTTCAAGTAAAAATAAATATTAAATTAAAAATATAAAATTTATTAAATATTTAATCAAGTAGGACCGAACTAAAGAAAGATAACCTTGTATTCTCAAAATTTTTGGTCTAATAACAATTTAATTCATTATAAGTCCTAATATTACACAAATTAAGTGTTATCTTGTGAATTTTGAGTTTTTTTTATAAATCTAGGTGAATACAAGGTAATATATGTACAAACTCTCAACTGTTTAACAATGAACGCTCATACCCCTACATGAGCAGTGTTCGAACTCGAGACCTCAAGAATAACAACAATCTCTTAATCACTAAGGTTGCTTAGTTCATGCTGAATTTTGAGTTTAAATACTTAATAAGTCTTTACATTTTTTTAAATAGTCAAATATTTCGGCTCGTATCAATATTTAGCTCTGGTTCCGTCCCTGCATCCCTTTAACGATAACTTAGTTCTTACTTACGTAATAGATTTTGATTCAAAAAAGTTCGAATACAGCTAGATGATACAATCATTTATAAGTTCAAATTCAAACATAATTTCTATAAATATTTAGGAACGGGCGCATTATTTTATGTTATAGGAGCATGAATTTTTAAAATTTTAGGAGGCAAAAATAGATCATTAATTGAAAATACATAGAAAATATTTAAAATAGTGAAGGTATTGTTGATCATGTGGGGGAGTTTATGTTTTGTTTAAATGATTTTTCAGTGCAAAGCACATGATTATGTGATAGGTCAACTCTCATAGCATTTAAAAAAGAAACCTCCGATATAGATTAATTAATTTTAGCTTTAATCTACTGTTGTATTGCTGTTTTATTATCAAAACCCAAGAAAGAAAACAAAGACACTTTTTTTTTTTTTTGCATGTAGGTATGTTTGGTTTTTAACAGTACCATAAAAGGAGAAGAATAAGCAACAAAAAGACAAGAAAAAAAATTAAAGAAGCCGTCCCTTGTTTCCTCTGTACATTTTTTTTTTTTTGGATTTCTAATGCCATTTTTCTTTCATCTTGACACAAAATTTCATTTGGTTGGATCTGAAAAATTAGCTATACAATTCACTTGTGAAAAATTATTTTGATAAAAAAATGAATTCTATGATAGATTTAGATTCATTTTTGCACACATCTATAATTTATATAATTTTGACTATAATAAAAATTTCTTCTATCAAGTTCGATCAAGTATACGATAAAGACAATTTATAAAGATTAGCGCGTGTAAATAGGGTATAGGGTTAGAAACATATTTATCCTGAAATTTCACGCCTTTTTATGTTAGTTATTCATTTTATCGAAGTTGTTCATCCTGAAATTTTATTGTATACATTAGGGATGTGCAAAAAGATCCAAACCGTTAATTTGATTGAGAATAATACCAATTTATTATCATAAGTTGGATCAAGTATACGATAAAGACACTTTATAAAGATTAGCGCATGTAAATTGGGTATAGGGTTAGACACATATTTATCCTGAAATTTGACTCATTTTTATGTTAGTTATTCATTTTATCGAAGTTGTTCATCCTGAAATTTTATTGTATCCATTAGGGATGTGCAAAAAGATCCAATCCGTTAATTTGATTCAGAATAATACCAATTTATTATCAAAAGTTGGATCAAGTATACGATAAAGACATTGTATAAAGATTAGCGCATGTAGATCGGGTATAAGGTTAGACACATATTTATCCTGAAATTTGACCCCTTTTTATGTTAGTTATTCATTTTATCGAAGTTGTTCATCCTAAAATTTTATTGTATCCATTAGGGATGTGCAAAAAGATCCAATCCGTTAATTTGATTCAGAATAATACCAATTTACTATCATAAGTTGGATCAAGTATACGATAAAGACATTGTATAAAGATTAGCGCATGTAGATCGGGTATAGGGTTAGACACATATTTATCCTGAAATTTGACTCCTTTTTATGTTAGTTATTCATTTTATCGAAGTTGTTCATCCTGAAATTTTATTGTATCCATTAGGAATGTGCAAAAAGATCCAATCCGTTAATTTGATTCAGAATAATACCAATTTATTATCATAAGTTGGGATCAAGTATACGATAAAGACACTGTATAAAGATTAGGGCATGTAAATCGGGTATAGGGTTAGACATATATTTATCCTAAAATTTGACCCCTTTTTATGTTAGTTGTTTATCCTGAAATTTTATTATATCAGTTAGAGATGTGTAAAAAGATCCGATCCGTTAATTTGATTCATAATAATACTAATTTATTATCATAAGTTCAATCAAGTATACGATAAAGACATTATATAAAGATTAGCACATGTAAATCGGGTATAGGGTTAGACACATATTTATCCTGAAATTTGACCCCTTTTTATGTTAGTTGTTCATCTTGAAATTTTATTATATCAGTTAGGGATGTGTAAAAAGATCCGATCTGTTAATTTGATTCATAATAATACTAATTTATTATCATAAGTTCGATCAAGTATACGATAAAGACACTTTATAAAGATTTGCGCATGTAAATCAGGTATAGGGTTAGACACATATTTATCATGAAATTTGACCCCTTTTTATTGTAGTTGTTCATCCTAAAATTTTATTATATCAGTTAGAGATGTGTAAAAAGATTTGATCTGTTAATTTGATTCATAATAATACTAATTTATTATCATAAGTTCGATCAAGTATACGATAAAGACATTATATAAAGATTAACGCATGTAAATCGGGTATAGGGTTAGACACATATTTATCCTGATATTTAACCCCCTTTTATGTTAGTTGTTCATCTTGAAATTTTATTATATCAATTAGGGATGTGTAAAAAGATCTGATCCGTTAATTTGATTCATAATAATACTAATTTATTATCATAAGTTCAATCAAGGATACGATAAAGACACTTTATAAAGATTTGTGAATGTAAATCGGGTATAGGGTTAGACATATATTTATCCTGAAATTTGACCATTTTTTATGTTAGTTATTCATTTTATCGAAGTTGTTCATCTTGAAATTTTATTGTATTCGTTAGGGATGTGCAAAAATATATGATCTGTTAATTTGATTCGAAAATTCAAATATTTGATCAATTTTTTTTATGTTTATATAATTTAGATCGAATATTCAACAAAACTTTACACAACTAGATCCAATAAATTTAAATTTCGGATTATCTAAAAATAAAAATAAAAGACTTTAAATTTTAGATACACTTTAACCCAATAAACGAGTTACTCACTAACCCATTAAAGTTCTAGCCCAATAAAAATTGAGATATTTAATTAATTATTTTGTGTGTGTATATATAGTAGAGGTATCAAATAAGTTGCATAAAGTGATAAAATATAAATTTTAAAAGTAATTTTTTTGTCAAATTAAATTTTATATTCGAATCCGGATATCCGATCCGAAAATTTGAATAACCAATTTTTTCACATTAGATAGAATCACTATTTTAGGTATTCAAAATTTCGGATATCTAAATTTTTTAATCAAATTGGATCCGATATCTGAATTGGACATCCCTAATGCCCACCCAATATATAAAAAAAAAAAATTGTTTACACCCTAATACATATTTCTACTAGATCCGCCATGGTTTATAAACTTCTACTATGAATCGAATAATCATAAATAAGATATCCCAAATGTTTGTTAATAATTCCAAAAACTGCCATTACAAAGGCATCAATTGCCATATATATTTGAGAGTTTTGGCATGAGGCAGCTTAGTGGGGGCTATAACATGAGAACACATTCATGTTTATCTATCTGTAAAAGGAGGTTCCAATACCAACAGGATTGGTTCAAGTGATAAGCAATTTCATATCGCTTAAGCAAAATCTCAGGTCCGAGTCCTAATGTATATAGAAAATCCTCGCTGGGAGACTCACCCACCAAAACCAGGTGTGTGACCCAGGTCAGTCCAAAGTAGTCAAAGCGGAGCCTTGGAACCGGAGGACAAGAAAAAAAAATCTCAATACCAATGTTGACTACTAAAACAAAGAACATGTTGGAGAAGTGAAGGTGCCAACATTTGCGTTCAGAATTGACACAAAAACATAGCCCGAACAAGTACAACATCACCACTTCTTCGGATCCTCATAAATGGAGCCTACAAGTTTGTGCTGTAGATTGACATAACAGCCAGATGCACGTGTCCTGTTTTGCAAATATAACCATCTTATTCATCACTTTCATAATAAACTTTGGTTCTCATTTCGTTTCTATCCAATCTCGAAAACACATTCAATCAATTCAGATCTAAACGTAATTTGCTTATAAATAATCAATAGTTCGAATTTAAAACAACTCGATTCTCCAACAATCAAAATCTGAAATTATACAAGATTTTAAAATTAATCCGATTAATTTATCAATTTGAAATCAAATCAGCATGCCCAATCGATAAGCTATTGTTAGTAGTTAACTCGTGACAGAATATATTGTTTATATTAAAAGATAACTTTAGGTATGGTGATCGTTCAATAAAATAAATATTAAAATTTTAAGTGGAAATTTTTTTTAGAAAAAATCAAAAGCAGAAGAGAAAAACTTTTACTAATATCGAAAATAGAAAAATACATAACATATGCATGTATTGGATAAATGGTTAGATAGCATTGATGGCATTGATTGTAGTGTTTCGACTATACTCGTTGGCATGCTTATGTTATAAATGCATATAGTATAGTAGAGATTTTGTGTGGTGCTGAACTTGTGAGCTCAATGCTAGGAATGTGTTTTCGTTTGTAGATTACAGGTTACGTGGAGTGCGATGGAACAATGATATCATCAATGTATCGCCTCAAATTCTGAGTTATGAGTTTTGGGTCTTTCATCGGGCCTTAGAATAGAATTTCCTTATCTCATGAAAGGCTTGACCCAAGTGGGTTTTATAACATTGATGGCTTTGATAGTATTGCTGCTTTGATTATACTCGTTGGCATGTTGTTATAAATGCATGTAGTATAGTAGAGATTTTGTGTGGCGTTGAGCTTGTGATCTTAGTGTTCAGAATGTGTTCTGTTCGCAGGTTACAAGTTATGTGGAGTGTAATGAGACAACGATGTCATCGAATGAGTCTGGGTGGAATAACAGAGTATAATGATGGTGACTTAGTAGGCATGTATGACAGAAATATGGACACTCAAAATAGAGCGAAAGATTAATTTTATTACTTTATCAATCAAGAGAGGACAAGGAAAACAAAGATTAAAGTGCTATGAATTAACCAATAATAATGATTTATTTAAACTAAAATAGTCTCCTAAATATCTCAACTAATTTCATATTAACTTACGTCTCTTCTTTATTAGCATAAATCAAGGAATTAACTTTTGACTCCTAAAGTAAATAACTTGACAAAATTCAAATAACATTAAGTTGCACCAACTGTTGACAGCCCCCATTAGTGCAAGCTTCTTGTCAATAACGCCAACATCTCCATGGAAAACTTCAAACTTAACATTTACAAGTGCCTTAGTAAAGATATTAGTAACTTGTTCATCAGTATGAATTTTCTGCAACTCAATATCCTGCGATAACACTTTCTCTCAAACAAAATGATAATGAGTTTTTATATGTTTCGATCGAGCAAGAAACACAGGACTTCCAGCAAGCTTTATAGCACTCTCATTATCACAATAAATCTGAATTGGATAATTGAAAATAGTTTCCATTTCTTGAGCGAGTCTTCTTAGCCACAAATATTCTTGAGTAGCTAGTTGCTACATATTCTGCTTCGCAGCTTGAAAGAGCCACAGTAGTTTGTTTTTTGCTACACCATGAAACAACAGAACTCGTTGTAAAACAAAAACTTGTTGTAGAGCGTTTGTCATTTACAGCACCAACCCAATCTGCATCTACAAAGCCACTCAAAGAAAATGTCTTAGATTGCTTGTATATTAAGCCATAACATAGACTGCCCTTGTTCTAACAAAGAATCTTCTTTGATGTAATTAAATGACCCTCACATGATTGGTCCATAAACTGATAAATAACTCCAATAGAAAATGTGATATCAGGCGTTGTGATAGTTAAATAGAATAAACTACCGAAAAGTTGATGAAAAAGTGTTGCATCTTCTAAAGTTTTTCCTTCATTTTTAGCTAACTTGAGATTAGGTTCCATGGGAGTCGACTTTGATTTTGAATCCTCCATGCTAAACGTTTCTAACAAGCTTGCTGCATACCCTTTTTGAGAGAAAAAATAGCCATCACATTTTTCAATTTCTAAACCAAGAAAACAACTAGCTTCACCCAAGCTTTTCATTTCAAAACGAACCATCATAGCATCTTGAATACTGCTAATTTCAGCACTATCGTCACCTGTAATAATCATATCATTCACATAAAGTAAAAGCAAAGTGCACGCAGTATGTGTTTTCTTAACAAATAAGCTCGGATCCATACTTGAAGATTTAAAACCACAAAAATCAAAATATTGAGCAATCTTACTATACCAAGCACGAGGAGCTTCTTTGAGACCATATAGCGCTTTCTTAAGTCTGCACTCATGATTAGGATATTCCTTGGATACAAATCCCTGCGGTTGTTCCATAAAAATATCGCGATCCAGCTCACCGTAAATGGAAGCATTTTTCACATATAGTTACCCTAAATTCTAGCCTTTGCTAGCAGCTAGAGAGATAATTGCTCGTACAGATGTCATTCTTGTAATAGGACTAAAAGTCTCATCATAATCTCGACCGTACGATTGAGAAAATCCATGAACAACGTGATGAGCTTTAAATCTATCAACGATACCATTAGTATTTCTCTTCAACTTGTAAACCCACTTAAAAGTAATTAAATCAGCATCAACATGCTTTGGTACAAGCTCGCACGTGTCATTTTTGTTAAGTGTTGTAATCTATTCTACCATCGCATCTTCCTATTCTGGAACTCTTCTAACTTCGTTGTACAATTTTGGTTTACTTCCACATGAATTTTCCATGAAGAACCAAGACATAACAAAAAAAAAAGATTCATCTAAACTACATAATCAGATAAATGTGATAGAGGCCTTTTCTGTCTTGATGGATTTTTTCGTGTAGCATCCCCAATATTTGTGGTGACTTCAATATTTTCCTCAGATTGAGTGCATCTCTCAATTGATGAAACATCATTAAGAAAGAGTGGAAGACTAGTTGTGCCTTTGATGTCATTAGCATTATCTTTATGACAAGAGACTTTGTCGAACACCGCATCACGAGAAATGATGACCTTTTTTGTCTCCAGATCAATACATCTCCAGCCCTTCCTATTAGTGTCATAGCAAAAAAATGCATTTCTTTGCCTTTGGGTTAAGGCTTAGTTCGATTGAGTTTTAATACATGAACATAACAAATGGACCCAAAAATACGAAAGTAACTCACATTGGGTTTACGATGGTACAAACGCTCAAAAAGAGATGGTTCTATCCTTGGTCGTAACCGATTTATTACATGACAAGATGTTTGAAAAGCTTCTGCCCATAGTTCTCTCAGAAGGTTATTGCGTGTAACCAAGACAAGAAAATTGCTGTAAGATGAGCTAACTTTAGCGCTCAGCAACCCCATTTTGTTGTGGGTTTTTTGGACAAGTCATTTGACGTTGAATTGCATGCTCTCTACAGTAATCCATAAATTCATCTGACAGGAATTCCCCTCAATTATCTGTGCGCAAGCACTTGATTTTCAGCCCAAACTCTTTTTCCACTTCATGCTTGAACTGAACAAACTTATAAAAAGCCTCACTTTTGTGTTCCAAAAAATATACCCAACTGAAACGAGAGAAATTGTCCACGATCACCATCACATAATGAAGACCAGTGTAACTTGGTGTTTTCGTTGGTCCCAAAAGATCGGAGTAAACCAATTGTAACGTCGTCGATACTTTACTATTTGAATTGGAGAAAAAGAAGACGGTGAGATTTTCTGTATTGACATCCTGGACAAATTTCATCATAATAAATTATTTAAAAATATGAACACCATCAAGAAGTTGGTTTTTATATCTTCTACAGCAACTGAAAACCCATGTGACCCAAACGAGAATGCCAAAGCTTTGAGCTTGTATTATAACCAGCCTTTTTAACATATTCATCACTTGCAGATAGAACATACAAAGATTCTTTCCTTTTTCCAAAAAATAAAACATCAACGGCAATATGTTTTATATTTGAAAGAATTTGAACATCATTAGAACTAAAAAGAACATACCTTCCTGAATATGTTATTTGCGAGACAGAAGCAAGGTTTATATTTAAGCCAGGAACATGATAAACATCCTTGAGAAAAACACCTCCGTCATTCAAATCACCTTCTTCCGTCACATGATGTAGTGTATTATCAGCGGTTACTATAACCTTTTTCATATGATGCGGACGAACATCCGATAAAAGAGTATCATTCCCGGTAGCATGATGAGAGCAACAGGAATCAATAATCCACTCTTCGCATAGTTGATAAAAGCACGAGCATCAACTGGTGCATCATCTTGGTGCACAAAAGAAGTCACATTTGTTGGCTAATCAAACACTTCAATGAATAAGCATTGCTCCCAATTTGATTACTGAAACTCATTTTTGTCAAGTACAACATTTGTTGCTTCCTCTTGCATTATGACTCGACAATTCGTTAATATGGCCTAGCCTTCCACATCGATCAGACGCCATTTTCACTCGACAATCTCATTTGATATGTCCAAGTTTTCCACATCTGTAGCAAGATTTGAAAGATCTTCCGGGTTGTTCCTTGCTTCTAGACTGGTTTCTATCACCTAAGGAAGAGTTCGAGTAGAAATTTTCCTCCTTTGATCCTTGATGAATAACTCACCCTTTGACTTGGAAGAAAGTTTAATGTTTGTCATTTGCTTTATCAAAGCTTCTTCATTAGAGAGCAAATTATATAACTCAAAAATTGAAGGTTGATTTGCCTACCCTTGTATTGAAGAGACAAACGACACAAGATCTTTTTGCAGCCCACGAATAAGATAGCAACGCAATCGTGCATCACTTACTGGCTCCTCCACGTCCAATTCTGAAATTTCATAACACAAATTTTTAACTTTCAAAAAATATTCTTCAATAGAAAGACTACCTTGAGTTACCAAGGCTAATTCACTCTCAAGAAATTGTAATCTCGCTGTATTTTTCTTATTAAACAGCTGTTGTTAAGTCTCCCACACTTACTTTGGTGACTTTAAATCATGAATATGATCTATGTATTCCTTGCTGATCGATGTTCGCAAATCAAATAAAGCTTTGCCACACTTGATTTTCCACTTCCGTCGTAATTCAACATTTTGTGGAGTATTTGCTGGGATCATTGTGTCATCGCCTTCAATCAAATCCCACAAATCTTACCTCTGTAGAAAAGCCTCCATACATAATCTCCGGTAATTATAATTGTTACCAACAAACTTTTCTACAGTAATATCCGAAGAAGTGCTCTCATCATTCATCTCATCTGAGTAATAAAAATAAACACTTGGTAACCAATCTGGCTCTAATATCAAATGACAGAAATATGGACACTCAAAATAGAGAAAAAGAAGAATTTTATTACTCAATCAATCAAGAGAGGACAAGGAAAACAAATATTGAAGTGCTATGAATTAACCAAGAATAATGATCTATTTATACTAAAAGAGTCTCCTAAAATATCTTAACTAAATCCAGAGTAACTCAAACTCTTTTTTATTTGTATAAATCAAGGAATTAACATTTGACTCCTAAAATAAAGGACTTGACGAAATTCATATAACAATAAGTTGCACTAACTTTTGACACATGTAGATGTTATGATTTGAAAATGACTCAAATTGTACTATTTTATTTATTTGGTTTTCAAAATTAGAGCCCTGCTTTTATAAATTATTATGATTTTATACTTTATGTAAATGTATTTAAACATGAGTATGATTTCAAAGAAAAAATAATGAGTCACTTAGGTGATTTTGTGTGGTACTAAAATTTGTGAGAGTAAACTATTAAATATTTATTTCACCATGATTTTATTATTCGCAAAATCAGTATCGATTTTACTCGAATTTGATTTTTTTAATTTATTCTTATAACATCAAATCAAATGAATTTATCACCTCTAAATAAAAATATGAAAAACATGTTTGATTATTTACTTTCAATGATAAATAAAATAAAGATTTTTTTTACATTTGCATGGATTCGAAACAGAGTTAGTGATTTAATAAATAAAATTGTTGTATGTTTACGTGGAATTGAATGAGTTTCTACTTCTTATGTATCTCGTTGTTTAAAAATCATTTTAAAAGTTTTTAACCAAATACATTTTCTTATATGTTTTATATTTTTAAAAAATTAAAACAAAAATAATTTCTATTTTCTAATATTAAAAGAATCCTAATTTTTTAAAATTTAAATATCATGGTCTATTAACATATCAACATATATTTACATATAAAATATATATTAAATATGATTAAATATATAAATATAATACAAATATATGAATAATTAAATTATAGAACCTTAAAAAGTTTTAGGATAAAATGCGTCGTTTATTCCATTGATGGAGAAATCATCATTTGTTGGTTTCACTTTTCCCATGTCAACTTTTATGTGTATCTAACTCTAGGGCTACCCAACCGAAAGTCATAAACCCTAGTTGCCCATTTTAACGTGATAAGTTAATAACAAGCATGAATATAATAATATCCACAAAATCTCAACATAAATGTGTACTAATTATTATATCTAAATTTTGTCCTAATATTTTTTTTCATTTTAAATATGTGGATCCTACAATGTAATGGTTTAATGTGGCCTACAAGCAGCCCTTCACATGGTTATTTTATTGGGAATGATTTTTTTTGGGGGGGGGGGTAACCCTTTGGAATAGGTTGGATCCATGTTAATCCTTGTTGCCTTTCCTCAATATCTTTATTAAACAAACACTAAGCACATTGAATCTTCTCCACATGCCTTGCTCTTCCCATGTGCTTTGCTCTCTGTCATGGGGTTTTATTATTGTTTACTTAATCCAAATTTTTTCTTTATATTAAATGTTTCTTCTTCTTCTTCTTCTTCTTCTTCTTCTTCTTCTTCTTCTTCTTCTTCTTCTTCTTCTTCTTCTTCTATTCTTCAACCATATACATACTTTTTTAATGTTATTTCTATAATAAATCCAATAGCAGGCCACCAACCCAACCATCCTAGGGTTCTTATCATTGAAGTTTTCCCCTCACCCCAATATATAGGATTATCATACCAAAATATTTAAGATGGTTTACAATTTTAAGTCTCAAGTTTAAGATTTTATTATATTTAGAGTTTTAGATCTAAAAGTAGAAGCATGTAGCTAGGCCAGGCCATATATGTATTCAATCATTTGCCTTAATCTACAACTTTTTATCACCAATCACGGTGTTTGCAATGTGTCACAAAATTCATGGGCATATAGCTTTGTGGCTATGGAGGAACACAAATGGGAACATGTACATTAAACAAAACTTTTGACACTTAATGAATCAAAATATAGATCGACCCCAAAGTTCAAAATATACATCGGATGCGGATAAATACATTCAACATTTATTGAACTGATAATTAGGTTCTGACATAGTAATTTATATCACGATAACAAGTTTAACGAACTATATTAAAAATTTAAAAAGTATAGATTTATAAAATTTAAAATATTCAAAATTAAATAATTTATAAAATTTATAAAAATATTAAAATGTAAAAATAAATAGATTTTTTAGGGTGCAACCACATCCTCGTTACTTTTTGATCCATCTTGATTAGGGGTAAGCATTCAATGGTTTCGAATCATGTAAATTTTTTTTTTGAATTATTCGAGTTGACGAGTTGTATTTTATGACTCAAATCTAACTTGAAATATTTTTTAGTAGAGTCAGGTTATTCGAGTTTCTATACAGATTTTATTATAATTATTTATAATATTATGGTACGAATTTATTCCAGTTTTTCAACTTTCTCTAACCATATAAGATATAGATGTATTTCTTTATATTTGTTTCACATTATAATGTTATTTAATATATCAAATATAATCTAATATTTTAAAATATATTTACAATATATATTTTTAAAGAATGTATTTTGAGGGTAAAGTGTTGATGAGAGTGTAAAGGAGGCAAGGAATTGATGTGAAGAAAAAATATGCAAACAATTGCAGTCAAAAGACTAAAATGAGTAAAATATAAAGTTAAGGGACTAAATAAAAAAGAGAGTACATTTTTAGTGAAAAAATAGGAATTGAAGTTATATAGGTATTCTATAGTGGTATAGGAGCATGTTATCTAAATTTGGTCAAAACGGTCATAAAATAAAGGATGAATTGAAGAAATAAGGAAATCATGAAAAATTGTAAGACTAAATTGAAAAATAGAGAACTTGTTATTAAAACGATGAATTGAAAGTACATAAGTATTCTACGATAGTTTAGGAGTATGTGATTCAAATTTAATAAAAAAATGGACTTAAAATGAATGAGGAATTAAAGGAATAAGGAAATAAATGGCTAAATAGTAAAACTGTAAAAACACTCATAAATTTTTTATTTATCGAGTGATACAAAATTTTCAAATTTTACATCGACTCAAACTCAAAAATCGACTCGATAATTCGAATTGACTTGAATAAATTGAATAACTCAACTAAAATGATTTAAAATTAAAAAATATCAACTCTTTCGAGTTGAGCCGAATTTTACTCACCTAATCGTGATAATAGTTTTTTAATTAATTACTGACATCTAATTTATTGACCGACTAATTCAGATCCGGTACTGCAGAGGCTAGGGCGATCCTCCCATCTCAATTTGCTCCATTCACAAACGTCAAGATTTAAATTCCTGACATTACTTAAGGGATCTAGTGCCTCACTTTACTAGACCAACTAGTTGTTGGGTGTGATAATAGTACTTAATATTACAAAGCTATGAACGAAAGAGGACAGATGTAGTGAGTTAAAACACCGATGAATTTAAAATATCCGTCGCGCTCCGGTTGCGAACTGAATTTCTTCTTAATGTAATTACGAATCATAGAAGACTGTGTTTTATGGGTTTATACCAAAACATTTGGGCTCTAGAATAATTAATTGCTAGTCTTCATGATCTCGTGATTGGGCCAATAACAAAAAAAAAAAAAAAAAATCTCCACACTAACAACACCTATTGTTATTACAATTGAATCCAGCCGATTTCAAGCCACATGCACTCAAAGTTCAAGCCTAAATTAGGAGTTGGGTCTAGCTTGAGTTGTTTAAACTCACTCGGTTGCATTTATTTACATAAATATTTTTGATAGAAAGCAGCTAGATTTATTAAAAATAAAAAATATCTAGAATTAAAATGAAGATTTATGAACATAACCATAAATGTAAACTAAATTATAACATTTTTCCTATAACCATTGACACAAAAATTAGATATCTAGATAGCACAATGACCATAAAAGGAAAATATTAAAAAAACTTAACAAATGTTCCAACAAAATAAAGATAAGAACAAATCTAATTGTATCGACAAACGAACCACAAAAGAAGATGAAACTAATGAAAGATTATCGACAAATCGCAAATCAGAGTCAAGCGACATGAGAAAACTATCCAAGAGCACACTTATCCAAACGAATTCGAAGGTCCAAAGCAGGGAAGATCAACATGATAACAAATAAGCGACATCTTGATCAGTCGTGGCAATGTCAAATCCAACATTGAGAAAAAAGATAAACGAAAACAACGGCCAAACGACCGAAAACTACCAAAAGGTAGAGCAAACGTGCCAAAAAGGTAGAGCAAACGTGCTACAAAGGCAGAGATAAACGTGACATAAAGACAAATGTAAACATGTTACAAATATAGAATTATTCTTATTAAAAAACTAATAAACAAAGAGAAAAGACAATTGACGGTCAACAAACAACATCAAAACCGGTACCGCCGCCAGTTAAACAAAATCAAATATAAAAAAGTTGGTATGATCTATAAAAATTCACACAAATTGTAAAGAAAAAAAGAAAAAAAAGAGAAAAGAGAGTCTATAAAACAAATACCCTAAATTAATTAATTAACCTAAAATATTAAATATATATATAAAAGCATAAAAATTCATTAGTTAGCCAAGTGGTTAAGGATGTTTATATTGTCACACCTTGTGCGGATTCCTATGTATTAAACTAATATTTTATCACATAAAATTTAAAATAAAATAAAATACCTAAAATTCAAACTCTATACTCCAAATCAATCATCCGAACCTAAACTCAAAATAAAATCCAAAAACGTAAGCTTTCCCTCAATTCGTTGTACCACTGCTGCTGTGAGACTTGGATGAAGTGGGAGAGTTGATTTGAACTCAGATTTAGAGTGTGTATGAAAGGGAGATTCTATCAGGCTTCTGGCTCGGCGGTGAAGTCCCAAGTAGAGAAGAATCTTGAGCTTGGAATGTGATGCGATGATGCCTCAGCAGGATTCAGAAGAACTCCCATAATGAGACGACCAGACATTATTGCATTCAAGCATTTGAATCCATACATAAACAAGCATTAGCATTACACTCATACAACAAGCTACGCAACATCTTACATGTGCAGCTATAATATATATATGCATATGGTATTTTTCACATTTTTACCACATTTATATATGTTATTTAAGTCATCTTATTGCATATATATGACAAGGCGTGACATTACGTATTTTAGTTATATTATAAGCTTTAATACTTTTTGTATTGCAAGGTACATGTTGGATTGTTACAAGAGAACAACTGGAGGCATATAGACAACTACAAAGGTGAAGAAATAGATTGCATGGTAAGGAGTGATCTTCATCCATCCAAGAGACATGAACCTTCCTTACACCTTTTCCATTTGGGCGGCAAAGACAAAGCAAATGTAAGGAACATAATCACCTAAACACTAACGACTACAAGGATGAAAGGGAAGCATTCAAAAGACATGTTCATCCCTTCACACCTCTTCATTATGAACGATAATAATGAAAGGATATAATTCAAATGGAAGGACATATTTATTCGAGGCATGGGTGGCAACATGAAGGCATTCGACTCAAAGCATAACAACATTACTTTTCATCAAAGATTGGTTCACAAAAACTCATCTTTTGATTCATCATGTCGGCCACCTTTTTAACCTAAAGGGGTGCATTTTCAACTCTTTTTTATAACCTTATAAATATGACATTTCATTTTACTTTGTAAACATCAACTTTGAGTGCAATGTACTTCTGGGAATTCATTCTCTTTAGTATTTTAAGAACTCTATCAACTTATCAAGATTTCTTCTTGTGGTGTCATTCTTTCTTTATGTTATTCTTGTTGGTTCCTAATTTCCTAACTAACGGGTCACAGTCTTCTAATTGAAGACTATATAAGAATAGAGTCAATACTCAACATGGTATTGGTTCATTCTTTTTCCTAAATCCTATCATCTTCATATCCATTCAACCATCCTTCATCCTTTTTTAACCATCATTATATCACCTTATCACCGTAGCCTACACGCCTATCCCTTTATAACGCCATACCTTATATTAGAATCTCATCTTATTTCTTTATCCTAAAATAAACTTATATCATCTTACCATAATGCCTGCAAAATCTTCAATCATATTTTATCTTAAACCTTCATGAAATTAATCTACACAATTATTCTACTTATAACAAGTGATTACTTACTTGATTACGGTCATGACACATCAAATAATTTTGACAATAAGCATCCAAGAGCGTATCAGAATGTCTGACAGACTATTTTTAATGGACAACAACGACGCCAAATCAACGACCTGGAGGTTGGGATAATGAGGGTGACGAGGGTTGGGACGTTGAGGGTGTTAGGGGTTGGGGTTGGATTTTAGGGATTAGACATAGAATTTAGAGATTAAAATTATAATTTTTTAAATTATTTTTAAATTTTTATTTAATATTAAATATTAATAAAATTATCACATCATATTAATAATAATAAAATAATTTATGCCATTAAAAGTGATAAAATAGGTGTAATTCCCATCATGCTTTGTTACATGATACTCCAATATTATGCCATGTAACATTATTTTATAGTACCACATAATGGAAACTAAATTCAGAAATTACTATAAAAATAATAAGCACTTAATTAGAAAAAAAAATGTTTTTTACTTCAGCGACTTGTTATCATCATTGGAGATAAAGCAATTTCTAGTGCTTTAACTTGATATCATTTCCAATTTAGCCCTAAGCTTTATTTTAGTTCACATTAGCCTTTGTATTTTAATTTTTCTCGATTTAGTCTTTAAACTTTATTTTTGATGCACATTAGTCCTTGAGTTTGATAAGTTTTCTTATTTTAATTTGCTGACATAACACTTTGATATTGTAAGACATCATAAAGAAATAAAAAAAAATCGAAAGTTATATATTCAAAAATTAATATAGTTTAAAACCAAATTAAAAGAAAGTTGTAAATAATAATGGCATGTAAACCAAATTAATAATATAGTTTATATGTCATTATTATTTACAAGTTTCAAGGATCTGAAAATGGAATATAAAAGAATTGCAACTTAGGGTAAGTACACAGCTAAGCTTGATTCTAATCTCAATAAAAATCATACACCGGCGGTCCAAATGTTCAAACCCGATGCGAGAATTGTCTTATATATAAATGGGGGATGCATGTATACTATATGATTAGTGGAAACCCATGAACGTACACTAGAAGCAACCACCGGACCGACATTCCATCCAAGAAGCATGAAACAGTAATCAAACACAATTTTTTATATCATTTAATAACTTTTTATTAAAAAATTAAAAAATTTTATTTATTTCTTTATTTATTCATTTTGAAAAACAATAGTATATTTTATATTCGTTATTAAGTTGGACATACCCTCTTTCTTCATTAGTTTAATGGACTGGTGATCTGCACGTCAAGTTGTGCCTTTAATGTCAAGGGTTCCCACAAAATTTCTAATTCAGTTTACATCGATGAATTAATTTTGATAAAATTATAATAAATAAAAAAAATAAATTCTGACAAATTATCTTTTGATTATTTTTTATTATATTAATGTCATATTTCTATCGAACAGTTCCAAAATATTATTCAAAAAATTAAAATTTTTGTTGACATGAACCTCCGTGCTCTGTTATGCAACTCGCTATTTTTATCGTTTACTAATCTGGTAGATGGTAAATCTCATAACAATTTCAATAAATCTACCTGTATGAACATATGACATTAAAGACACAAAATATATGAGAAATTTCCCCCTCTTCTCGTAGAGGAGATGGTCAAGATTCGTATCAAACTTCTCCTCTCCATCTTTTTCTCGATTAGAGACCGAATTCTTTCGTCCACCATCTAGATCTACATTTATCATCTCCCCATATATAAATGTCAAAATCTCTATTTATGAATTTTTTATTATGTAAACACTCAACAATTTCATCATGCTTTCAACCTAAAACCTTAAAAATTTATTATTGTAACATCCCTAATTCCGGATTAGTAGTTTCGGGCTAACCCGAGAGGGTTTTGGATAATCCCATTAGCATTTGTTGGAAGCCTTAGTCCACATTTAAGTTGGGTTGGGCATGAATTTAGCCTAAATAGAGATAAAAATGATACTTTTGTGTTGGGGGAAAAGTTAGAAGGACCAAGGAGGTGATTTACATACTTTTTGATTCGAATGTTGAATCCCATTAATGGGCATGAGGTCACACGGCTGAGAAATGAACAAAGTTGCCCCTTCTTTTCTCATTTTCTTTACCCATTTTATCTTTTTTTCCTCTTCATCTTTCCTTCACTCCTTCCTAAGCTGAAGTTCAAAGGAGAGAACTCTGTTAAGCTTATTCCTAGTCCAAGATCTTCGAGGTAAATGTTGTAATCTACATCACTAGTGCTTCCAATCAACTTTTCTTTCTCACTATTTGGTCATGTGGTCATAGGAGGGGTTTTAGTGAGGGTTTAGAAACCCTTAGTAAACCAACTCATTTTTGCGGATTTAAACCTTAGGAAGTGTTTTTAACTTCTTTTCAAGTTCCTAAGTGAGTTAGTAACTCGTTTCCTTGATTTGTGTCTAGTGAAAGAGGTTGGAGAAAGCTCCAAGAACAAAGGTAAAGAAAAGCTAGTGCTTGGTTCAGCCTTGAGAGATTTCTAACAACTTAGGATCAAAGTAACACATTTCTAACTCATTTATACCATTTATGAGTCATTATATGTGTTGGTTAGCTAGTATCGTTTCATAAAGTATGTAAGCGCATCATGGTAAAATATGGCTTATGATGTTATACAACATGAGCAATGACTTATTATGACTCTTTAATCTTATATAAGACTTAAATAATATTTAAGGACCTTAGAGAGGCTTAAAAGTGAAGTTGAGGTGTTATTCTCAGGTAAAATAGGATATTTATGGGTTTGGGTATCGGTATTGGATAAACAATACAAATATTGTTCTTTATATAGCCAGAAGAAATGAGTTTTGGTTGGGTAGTATTTGTGCATTATTCATAGAGTAGTGATGCTATTCTTTGGGTATTGATACCCAAGGGAGGAGTATCAATACCATCGCTAAGTTACAAATTCCAATAGCTTGATTTGGTATTGGTACTCAAAGTAATAGTATTGATACCCTAAGTAAGGGTATCGATACTGATTTATTTTTTTAAACATCGAATCTAAATTTGGTATCGATATTCATGATGATATTGATGTGAACCAATATAGATGAGAAAACCCATTACATTTTAGGGATTCATCATATTTTGTTGATATACTCACTATGTTTCAGGAATTTTGTACGAGAAGAATGGGTGGCATCCCGTACAAAACAAAAAGGCGAAAGCGAAGGCATTACTTGGACCAACATTAGAGAAATTATTCAGAGCCATCCAGATATTAAAGTACGATTCGATTTATTTGCTCTGGGTATATATGGTATGGTCATCTTCCCAAAAGTATTGGGATATGTTGAAGCTGCAGTGGTAGATTTGTTTGAACAGCTACCGAAAAAGACTAATCCTGCTTCTGCAATTCTAGCAGAGACCTTCAGATCATTAAATGCTTGTAGAAAGATAGGAGGTGGACGATTTTCAGGGTGTACCCAGTTGTTATATGTTTGGATCCGTAGTCATTTCTGGAAGACAGAAAAGGTTTCATACCGACGCTTTAATACGGATTACTCACCATTAAAAGAATTTCTGGAGCAGGAATGGCCGAAAGAAATTAAGAAAGATATGTGGATCAATGCCTTTCGAAATCTGCAAAGCAATGACGTTGTTTGGCGAGCCCCGTGGCAAATACAAAGGGAATTCTTTTACAGATGTGGTGATTACAACTGGATAATGCTGCTCGGATTATGGGGAGGAATTGGATATGCACCACTTCTGGTTATAAGACAGTATGAAGGTCGCCAATTTGTACCTGTCACTGCTGGATTACAGTCATCTGAGTTCGCATTCCATAGCAAAAATTATAAAAAAAGTATCATGGAAGCCGTTACAGCTTGGAAAATAACTTTTTGTATCCGAGCTAAAGCAGCAAAAGAAATGCTAACTCCTGATTATGAAGAATGGAGATCTGTCAGAAAAAACGAAAATATTCCTCTACCAGATCAAAATGAGGATATCTCTATGGAAGATCGCATTAAGGTGGTTCCGTCAGAGATTGAAATCTTGAGAGCTGAGTTTGAAGCAGAAAGAGAAGGCTGGTCGAAAGAATTAGAGCAAATGAGATAAGATAAAGCTATGTTGGGGTTTGACATTGACTTTCATTCATCACAATGTGCAATGTTGAGAAAAGATAAAGAAAAAGGTGATGATGAGTTCAGAGCATTACAGAAAAATTACCAGGAGTTATATAAATCCCGGAAAGCATCAGGATCCAGCCAATCAACGGTACAGAAGACCCGAGATTTGAACATTGAGAAAAGACGAGTTGAAGATCTGAAAGGAAAGAATAGACGTCTACTCAAAAGCCTTGAAAAAGGAAAGCAAAAAATGGAAGATTTTGAGGTCGACAGAAGAGAGCGAATTATAAAACACAAGGCTGAACACCGTGAGATCATGAATGAAATGCAAAGAGAAAGGGATCGAGCCAAAGATTTAGAAGATATGAAGAATGACATCTTTGTTAAATTTGAAGGTGAGAAAAATATCATGTTCAAGGGATTTGAATCTGAAATGAACCAGTTAATTGCTGAACTTGAAGTCAGAGGCCAAAAGATGGAAGAATCCAATATTGAAAAAGAAAAATGGGAGTTAGAAAGAAAAAATTTCAACACCAGACTTGAGGTGGAGCAGGAAGTGGCTAGAAATTGGATGCAAAGATGCAGAAACAAGGATGTTCAAATCCAGAAGCTTAATCAAAGAACGCAAGAAACACGAACAAAACTTGAAGAAGATCTGGATCAGTCTAGAAACAAAAACTCAGAGTTTAACGCTTACATTTTGCAACTTGAAGAATCATTATTTCAAGAAAAGGTTCGTCTAGGGCCTAATGATCTCAAAGAAAGTAATGAGGAAAATGCTTCACTGCGAAGACGCATTAGAGATCTTGAAAAACTTCTGCACAATTGTCAAGTCAGAATCACTGAATTAGAACAGACTCTTGAAGAAATGAATGAACAGTGGCAAAAGTCAACTGAGTTCTATGTGGAAAGAAGTGAAGAAAGAAGCAATATGGTGTTCGAGGCCATGGTACAAATGAGCGAAGTTGCTAGATATGTTGGGGAACTAACTGTTGAAGCCAAAATAATTGAGCATCACGTTGATCCAGTTTCTAAGTTCGGAAAGAAGGTGTCATGGTTAATGAAAGAAATTATAGAGCTTAATAGGAAAGCTATGCCTTATCTGTAGTTATGAACTATTATAAAGAAACTTTTGTATGCCGATGAAAGTTGTTCTATGACAGTTAACTTTTTGGGATCAATACCTTTTTGCATACATATATTTTGCATACATTCATCATTCATTTCATAATTTTCTTTATGAATAATTTTATTATTTTATTTTATTAAGATAAAATTCATTAATTAAAATTTGAAAAAAATAATATTAAAAGATTTTTCAATCGCAGTTATTCTGGCCAAAAGAGAAATACAACATCACTACGGTACTAGACAAGCTACTAAGAGAAGTATGGAGGATAAAATACAGCGTATTGAGGAACAGCATCATAAAGAACAAGAAGAAATGAGAATGAAGTTGGAAAAAATTGAAGCCAGTATTGCAAATTCACAAGACAGAATGATGCAGAAAATAGAGGACATGTTTAAAAAGCAGGCTATCATTGGAAAAATGCCTGAAAATCCTGTATCTTTTGATCAAGATCCTATGTATCCTCTAGGTTTTCTACCAGAACCAATTTATCACTCTGGTACTACACCTATACAAATCAATGCTCGTACATCTGCATTACAAGAAGTCAAACCACATGAAGATCAACAAGTGAATCCTGCATCTTCAAGCAAAATCCGATTATATCAGATGTGAAAATAGGGGATCTTAATACTGATCATTTGATCCCAGATTTGAATGAGCTGAATGAGAAACAAAAAGTAAATGAAGAACTGACCAGACAAATCAAGAGCTTAGAAGAACGAATGAAATCCGTGGAAATAACTGAATCATTCTATGGGTTTGATGCTAGTGAGTTGAGTTTGGTTCCAGACTTAATCCTCCCTATCAAGTTCAAAGCTCCCGAATTTGATAAATATGACGGTACTACATACCCTTCATCCCACATTACTATGTTTTGTCACAAAATGGCAGGATATGTGAAGGACGAGAAATTGTTAATTCACTGCTTTCAGGATAGTTTGACAGGACCGGCTTTAAAATGGTATACTCAATTGACCAAAGCCAACATTAGATCCTGGAAAGATCTGGCTAAAGCATTTTTAGAGCAGTATCGCCACGTAACAGACATGGTTCCTGATAGATGGACTCTCCAAAATTTGGAGAAAAAGAATAATGAAACATTCAGACAGTATGCCCAGAGATGGCGTGACACAGTGGCCCAAGTTCAACCACCTTTGTCAGAAAAAGAGGCCACAGTAATATTTGTTCATACCTTGAAGGCTCCTTATTTAAATCATCTAATGGGGAATGCAACTAGAAATTTTGCAGATTTGGTTATTTCTGGAGAACTCATTGAAAATGTCTTAAAAAGTGGCAAAATTGAATCAAATGAGGGGTCTAGTTCCAAAAGACCTATGTACCGGAAAAAGGAGAATGAAGTCAACAATGCAAATTCTTACAACAAAGATTCATCGAAAAGTGTTACAATAACCCAGCCAAGGGTTAAGAAAGAGGAAACAAACACTAATCGAGCAGATTCCAGAGGATCTCGAAAGGAAAATGAAAGGTTTTCTTTTACACCTTTACCAGTACCATATGCTGAGATCTATGATTCATTGTTAAAAGCAGATGTCATACGGCCCTATCCTTTGGTTCCCATGCAACCACCATTCCCTCCTTGGTATGATACAAAGGCACACTGTGTTTATCATGAAGGAATCACGGGTCATTCTATTGAAAACTGTTTGGCATTCAAAAGGGTGGTTCAAAATTTGATCAACACTGGGAAGTTGGAATTCAATACACCATCTGCATCAAATCATCCATTGCCAAATCATGGAGATAAAAACGTGAATGCAATTCAGGAAGAGAACATAAAGAAAGCAAAAACTGACATTTCTGAAATTAAATCTCCGTTTGTTTGGGTATTCCAACAACTCTCTTTAGCCGGTATAATTCCACAACAATTCAGGCCAAAGCAGAATGAGGGCAAGAATTATTGTGAATATCATCAGGAGAAAGGGCATAAAATTCAACTATGTCCTGAATTTAGGGATTTGGTGCAAAAATTGATGAACAATAGAGAAATAGAATTCTTTGAAGAAGAACCAGGAAAAAAAGAAGATGATGTTTGCTCATCAAAGGATTCTAAACCAAGTCAAAGAATAAATGATCCTGTGATCATTAATGTGGAATCATCTACGGTGATTCCTGCACCAATAAAGCCGAAAGTAGTTATCAACACTCCTCTACCATTTCCATACAAAGATACCCGCAGGGTACCTTGGAATTATACTACCAATGTTTCAATGGTAGGAGGATCTGTTTCTCTAGAAAAAAACAGAAGAGAAAATACAGAGTTTGGGTACAACATCGACGTCTGAAGCAGTGAGCGAAGTCGGTTTCTTTACAAGAAGTGGGAGATGTTACTCTCCCGAAACATCTAATGCTTCAGAACAAGTGAAAACAAAAGGAAAAGCCATGGTAATACCTCAGAAGGTATTTGAAGATGAAACCCTTCCAGCATTTAATGAGCATGTGACAGAAAAACAAGCTCAAGAATTTTTGAAATTCCTGAAACATAGTGAGTATAGTGTGGTTGAACAACTACACAAACAACAAGCGAGAATTTCCATTCTTGATCTATTGATGAATTCAGAAGCACATAGAAATGCTTTGATGAAAATTCTCAATCAAACATTTATCCCCGAAGATATATCCCTCAATAAACTTGACAGAATTGTGGGACATATAGCCGCTGACAATTACATAACGTTCACAGATGATGAAATACCGGAAGACGAAATGGGGTCAGTAAAAGCTTTGAACATCACAACACATTGTCATGGTCATGTGTTGCCAGGAGTATTGATTGACAATGGATCCGCTCTCAACTTGATGCCTCTAGTCACACTTCAAAGAATGCCTGTGGATCATCACACATGAAGAGTTATCAGAATGTAGTGCGAGCATTTGATGGAACTCAAAAAGAGGTGCTTGGGAAAATGGAAATACCGTTGTTAATTGGTCCAGTCGTGTATAATATGACTTTGTGGTGATGGACATCCACCCTACATATAATTGTCTATTAGGGAGGCCATGGATTCATTCAGCAGGAGCCGTTCCTTCTTCATTACATCAGAAATTGAAATTTGTTGTTGATGGACAACTAATATGCGTAGGAGCTGAAGAAGAAATCATTGCGTCAGTAACAAGTGATGTTCCATATATCGACACCAATGATGATGCTCTTGAATGCTCTTTCCGAGCTCTTGAATTTGTAAATGCAACCTTTATTGCAGAAGGAAGCAAAATTCCATATCCCAGATTGTCTGATTGCACCAAGATGACGGTACAACAAACTTTAGGCATTGGAGCTAAAGCTGGGAAAGGGTTAGGAAAGAATCTTCAAGGGATTTCAGTTCCTATCAGTATAAAGATGAAAAAAGACCGTTTTGGGCTGGGGTTTAAGCCCAATCTTCAGCAAAAGAACAAAGAGATGAAAAGAAGATGTGAAGACAGAAAGGCAAAATTGAAAGGGGGAGAAATCCTTTGGAAACACATGTCTTTCCCACAATTGAAGACCACATTCAGATCAGGGGGAACAATTAATGTAGAACAGCAGCTTGTTGAAGCCTTTAAAGAAGAAAAGTTGACGAAAGATCAAGACATAGTTGAAGAAGCTATGAATGGACTATTTATCAACATGATCATGAATGACAACAAGACTGGCAAATACTTGGATAAGATTCGCCCATGTTTTCTTGGAGAAACACTCAACAATTGGACCACTGAAGATCTTCCTATAGTTTTTAATATTAACGCAGAGTAATATTCAGAACTAATCTTTATGTTTAGCTCAAAAATATGAAAACTTTTTGTTATCTTGTAAAAGAAATTATGTTAATATAAGGAATGTTCTTTAAAATTTTCATATGGCAATCATTCTTTACATTTTCTTACATTTTTACATTTATTTCATAAATTTACTATATTCTTTCGGAAATATGTCCGACTTAAATTTGCAGGTGCCACCATGTTAATAGCATGTTTATTCCTAAATTTAATCCAGTGATAAATTTAGAGCAGCCTATATGTCTGGAAGAAATCAATGGGTGTGAGGATGAACGGGAATGTGATGTTCCTACTGAACTATTAAGATTGGTAGAAAAAGAAGACAAACAAATTCTACCCCCAAAGAAGAGATTGAGACTGTGAATTTGGGAACAGATGAAGAAATAAAAGAGGTGAAAATTGGTACTACTCTGACAATCCAGATAAAACAAGAATTGATAAATCTCCTTCAAGAGTTCAAATATATCTTTGCCTGGTCTTATCAAGATATGCCTGGTTTAAGCACAGATATAGTGATACACAAGCTTCCAATCAATCCAGATTATAAACCGGTCCAACAAAAGCTCAGACGAATGAGACCAGAAATGTTGTTGCAGATCAAAGAGGAAGTGATGAAACAGATCAATGCAGGTTTCCTCCAGGCAGCTAAATACCCAGAATGGGTAGCCAACATTGTTCCCGTACCAAAGAAAAATGGGAAAGTTCGAATGTGTGTGGATTACAGAGATCTCAACAAAGCTAGTCCGAAAGATAGCTTTCCATTACCCCACATAGACACATTGGTGGACAATACTGCAGGGCACGCATGGTTTTCATTTATGGATGGATTTTCAGGATATAATCAGATAAAAATGAATCCTGAAGACATGGAAAAAACAACATTTGTAACCATGTGGGGCACATTCTGTTATAAAGTGATGCCATTTGGATTGAAAAATGCAGGGGCAACATATCAAAGAGCCATGGTAACTTTGTTTCATGACATGATGCACAAAGAGATTGAAGTATATGTAGATGACATGATTGCCAAATCCCGAACTGAAGAAGAACATATTCAAAATTTGAGGAAGCTTTTCCAGAGATTGAGGAAGTATCAATTAAAGCTCAACCCCGCAAAATGCACTTTTGGGGTAACTTTCGGAAAACTTTTGGGATTTGTGGTCAGCAAAAAAGGAATTGAGATTGATCCAGATAAAGTAAAAACAATTCAAGATCTTCCACCACCCAATACAAAAAAAGAAGTTCGAGGCTTTTTGGGAAGATTAAATTATATATCTC
The DNA here is from genome assembly GCF_006381635.1 of Hibiscus syriacus. NCBI lineage: Eukaryota > Viridiplantae > Streptophyta > Magnoliopsida > Malvales > Malvaceae > Hibiscus > Hibiscus syriacus. Next base: position 482,798 of record NW_024063145.1, on the reverse strand, counting down.
GGTTCATTTCTCAATTAACTGACAAATGTGATCCAGTGTTCAAATTACTTCGAAAGAACAATCCTGAAGTCTGGAATGAAAAATGTCAAGAAACTTTGGATATTATTAAGAAATATTTATCCAATGCCCCCATTTTAGTATCACCAATGCCTGATAGACCATTAATTCTCTACTTGACGGTTTTCGAAAATTCGATGGGATGTGTACTAGGACAGCATGATGAATCTGGAAGAAAAGAAAAAGCTATTTATTATCTGAGCAAGAAATTTACTGATTGTGAAGTTCGATATCCACCAATACAAAAATTATGTTGTGCTTTGGTGTGGACTACTCGAAGACTCAGACAATATATGTTATACCATACTACTTGGTTGATATCAAAACTTGATCCTTTGAAATTCTTAATGGAATCACCAGCTTTGACAGGCAGAATGGCTAGATGGCAGATGTTATTATCTGAGTTTGATATTGTATATGTCAACCAAAAAGCAATAAAAGGAAGTGTAATAGTTGATTTTCTGGCCAGTCGTGTATCAAATGATTATCAGCCTTTGAACTTCAATTTTCCCGATGAAGATCTGTTGTGCATATCCATGAATGAAGAAGTCAAAACAAATGATGCATTTGCAACTTGGAAGCTTTACTTTGACGGAGCATCCAATGCTTTGGGACGAGGAATCGGGGCAGTGTTAATTTCTCCCGAAAATGTTTATTATCCCTTTACAAGTAGACTGGAGTTCTTTTGCACCAATAATATGGCGGAATATGAAGCTTGTGTCATGGGATTGAAAGCAGCTATAGAAAGAAAAATCAAATGTCTCAAGATATATGGAGATTCATCTTTGGTGGTGTATCAATTGCGAGGAGAATGGGAAACAAAAGACCCCAAATTGTTGGAATACCAAAATTTTACACTCGAATTAGTGAAAGAATTTGAGAAAGTTACCTTCAATTATCTCCCTCGAGAAGAAAATCAAATGGCAGATGCTTTGGCTACATTAGCTGCTATGTTTCAAGCAACTAAGAAAGTTGATATGATGCCAATCAAAATGCAAGTATATGAAATTCCTGCACATTGTTATAGTGTGGAAGAAGAGATATATGGTAAACCATGGTATCATGATATTCTGCAATATATCAAAAATCAAAGTTATCCACCAAATGCATCGGAAATTGATAAAAGAACCTTGAGAAGAATGACTGCTGGATATTTTCTTGATGGAGAGATTATGTATAGAAGAAGCAATGATCAAATGCTATTGAGATGTTTAAATACCAGTGAAGCTCGAAATGTCATTGAAGAAATACAAAGTGGAATATGTGGAACACATGCAAATGGTCTTTCTATGGCCAGAAAAATAATGAGATATGGATACTATTGGGCTACTATGTACACAGATTGCATTGATTATGCAAGGAAATGTCATAAATGCCAAATATATGCAGACAAGATTCATGTACCCCCATCTCCTTTACATGTAATGACAGCACCCTGACCATTTTCTATGTGGGGAATAGATGTCATTGGAGCAATCACACCGAAAGCATCGAATGGACATTGTTTCATCCTTGTGGCAATTGATTATTTTACCAAATGGGTTGAAGCTGCTTCATATACCAATATTAAGAGATCCACAGTCTGCAAATTCATAAAGAAAGATATAGTTTGCCGGTATGGCCTACCAGAAAGGATCATTACAGATAATGCTCTGAACCTGAACAACAAAATGATGACCGAACTTTGTGCGCAGTTTAAGATTAAACATGCAAACTCAGTGGCATATCGTCCAAAGATGAATGGGGCAGTTGAAGCAGCAAATAAGAACATCAAGAGAATCATTACAAAGACCACTGAAACTTACAAAGATTGGCACGAGAAGTTACCTTTTGCTCTATACGCATACCGAACTACTGTTCGAACATCTACTGGGACAACACCTTTTTCTTTAGTCTACGGAATGGAAGCAGTCTTACCAATTGAAGTTGAGATTCCATCGCTTCGAATATTGAGAGAAATAAAATTGGATGAATCTGAATGGATCCAAGCTAGATTTGATCAATTGAACCTTATTGAGGAGAAAAGATTGAAAGCTATTTGCCATGGACAGATGTATCAAAAACGGATGATGAAGTCTCATGACAAAAAAGTACATCCAAGAGAATTCCAAGAGGGTGATCTAGTACTAAAAAAGATCTTGCCTATACATAAAGATTTCCGTGGGAAATGGATGCCTAATTGGGAAGGGCCATATGTTGTGAAAAAGGCCTTTTCCGGAGGAGCGTTGATCTTGGCAGAAATGGATGGAAAAATTCTGAGAAATCCAATAAACTCAGATTCTGTCAAGAAATATTATGCTTGAAGAAAAAAAAAGAGAAGAGAAAAAAGAAAAAAAAAAAAAAAAGAAAAAAGAAAAAAAAAGGGGGGGGTCAAGGTGAAAACCCGCAAAGGGCATCTTGTAACCAAAGGAAGGATTTGAGTTGAAAACCAGAAAATGCGGCTCAAATGCAGGTTGATATTAGGCATCTGGCAATTGAACCCTCTTAAGATTTTGATAGTTTGGAAGAAACTTCACATCTACAAGCATTTTGACAACGTTTGAGATCTTCCAGACAAAAGCTTACATCATTCTCTCTAATTGTGTCAATGGATTAATTTAGAAATACTTATGCTTATAATTTGTTGAGACATTTGAATTTTTATCATTCTTATGATTGCTATAACTTTGAATACAATTCTATCTATTTCAAGTTCAATTTATTTGAGATTCAATTTATTTTTGAAAATTCAATTTATTCTTTTCTATTGAATTAACATAATTTTGAAATAATTTAAAGATTTCTGAATATCACTTTATGATAATACTTTTAAATACATGGAATATAAAGTAAGCAAATCATCACCATCTTAAAGCCATGAACATCAAGATTATTACACGGGATCCTACCGACAACAAGGTCGAATTCGCCAAATCTACTCATCAATTGCTCCAACCAATCACCATTCAGTTCTTGCACATCTGTGTTCAAAGATATACTAAGACAATAAAATGCGATCTTTGCAGCATTGATTCCAGCAAAAAGAAACAAGACATTGATATCACTGGGAAACATATCTTTATACAGATCCTTGTGTATGGTTTTTAAGGAAATCTAGAAGCATTTCCACCTCATCAGGTTCAAGTGGAGCAACTTTATTCCTTCCAACCTATACTAGATTACATTTTCAGCACTCATCAAGAACATACTTCTGGACACTCGAAGGTGGCTCATTGTCATAAGCTTCAAGAGCCTTACAGATCTTTTCTGTCAATTTGGCACTTCCTGTACATGTTTATAAACAGTTCAACTTTGTTCTTGGATCCCAGAAAGGCCATCATTTCTTTGTCAATGGAAAAGCATCAGCACATGGAGGAAGCATAATAAAGAGAAAATCTGTTCTTAATTGGCAGAATTATGAATATATCCCTTTTCAGTGTAGTAGCATGGAAATTCTTCGAATCTACAAATTCTGGCTCTACATCTAATAAGTACTGTGATATCCCTGTCCAAACATTAACTGGAAGATGAATATATTTATAGCATCTTCTGGAAGTGTTCTTTGAGTTATCTGATCTGGTTTGGCAGAACCAATCATTGAATTTGGAAGATGAATGTACTCATAGCATCTTCTGGAAGTGTTCTTTGAGTTATCTGATCTGGTTTGGACAGAATCAATTATTGAATTTAGAAGATGAATTTGCTAATAGCATCTTCTGGAAGTGTTCTTTGAGTTATCTGATCTGGTTGGACAGAATCAATTATTAAATTTAGAAGATGAATTTGCCAATAGCATTTTCTGGAAGTGTTCTTTGAGTTATCTGATCTGATTTGGCAGAACCAATCATTGAATTTGGAAGATGAATTTGCCAATAGCATCTTCTGGAAGTGTTCTTTGAGTTATCTGATCTGGTTTGGCAGAACCAATCATTGAATTTGGAAGATGAATGTACTCATAGCATCTTCTGGAAGTGTTCTTTGAGTTATCTGATCTGGTTTGGACAGAATCAATTATTGAATTTAGAAGATGAATTTGCTAATAGCATCTTCTGGAAGTGTTCTTTGAGTTATCTGATCTGGTTGGACAGAATCAATTATTAAATTTAGAAGATGAGTTTGCCAATAGCATTTTCTGGAAGTGTTCTTTGAGTTATCTGATCTGATTTGGCAGAACTAATCATTGAATTTGGAAGATGAATTTGCCATAGCATCTTCTGGAAGTGTTCTTGAGTTATCTGATCTGTTTGGCAGAACCAATCATTGAATTTGGAAGATGAATTTGCTCATAGGAGAAATAAGGAGACTCAATAGCATCTTCTGGAGGTGTTCTTTGAGTTATCTGATCTGGTTTGGTAGGAACTACAAAACCAATCATTGGAATTAAAAGATGAACTGCATGATCGTCTTCATTAAGAAGTTTCTTTTCAAGCTTCTTTTGCTTATTCCTTTCCCAAAAATCATAGCCCAGGCTATTTGAAGTTTCAGCCTCTGAGAATCCCATTTTTGTCAAGTATAACAGTTTTATTCTCCTCATCAGAATCAGAATTCAAGATTTCTCGGTATTAGAAGAACTATCGATATCTGTGAAATCATCTTGAAAGGTCACTTCATAATCAGATGAATTGTTATCAGAATCAACATGTTGCCTGAATGCAAGCTTTTCAAGAACCTATACTATTGAGTTTTATTCTCAAGAGATTTTATGACATTATATCTACATTTGTCAAAGATGATAGAGAAAGATCTATTGGGTTTTTACAATTCAAGAAATACTCAATTCACCAATCTGAAATCAAATAAATTAACATTCATGCATCATATTTTAGGTGTTTACAAAAATAGGTGCATTTCCATTCCCTAAAATATGCACCCATGCAACGGTTGATCGAATGGTATTTGAAGATGAATCCCTTCCAGCATTTAATGAGCCTGTGACAGAAAAACAAGCTCAAGAATTTTTGAAATTCCTGAAACATAGTGAGTATAGTGTGGTTGAACAACTACACAAACAACAAGCGAGAATTTCCATTCTTGATCTATTGATGAATTCAGAAGCACATAGAAATGCTTTGATGAAAATTCTCAATCAAACATTTATCCCCGAAGATATATCCCTCAATAAACTTGACAGAATATTGGGACATATAGCCGCTGACAATTACATAACGTTCACAGATGATGAAATACCGGAAGGCGGAATGGGGTCAGTAAAAGCTTTGAACATCACAACACATTGTCATGGTCATGTGTTGCCAGGAGTATTGATTGACAATGGATCCGCTCTCAACTTGATGCCTCTAGTCACACTTCAAAGAATGCCTGTGGATCAATCACACATAAAGAGTTATCAGAATGTAGTGCGAGCATTTGATGGAACTCAAAAAGAGGTGCTTGGGAAAATGGAAATACCGTTGTTAATTGGTCCAGTCGTGTATAATATTGACTTTGTGGTGATGGACATCCACCCTACATATAATTGTCTATTAGGGAGGCCATGGATTCATTCAGCAGGAGCCGTTCCTTATTCATTACATCAGAAATTGAAATTTGTTGTTGATGGACAACTAATATGCGTAGGAGCTGAAGAAGAAATCATTGCGTCAGTAACAAGTGATGTTCCATATATCGACACCAATGATGATGCTCTTGAATGCTCTTTCCGAGCTCTTGAATTTGTAAATGCAACCTTTATTGCAGAAGGAAGCAAAATTCCATATCCCAGATTGTCTGATTGCACCAAGATGACGGTACAACAAACTTTAGGCATTGGAGCTAAAGCTGGGAAAGGGTTAGGAAAGAATCTTCAAGGGATTTCAGTTCCTATCAGTATAAAGATGAAAAAAAGACCGTTTTGGGCTGGGGTTTAAGCCAATCTTCAGCAAAGAACAAAGAGATGAAAGAAGATGTGAAGACAGAAAGGCAAAATTGAAAGGGGGAGAAATCCTTTGGAAACACATGTCTTTCCCACAATTGAAGACCACATTCAGATCAGGGGAACAATTAATGTAGAACAGCAGCTTGTTGAAGCCTTTAAAGAAGAAAAGTTGACGAAAGATCAAGACATAGTTGAAGAAGCTATGAATGGACTATTTATCAACATGATCATGAATGACAACAAGACTAGCAAATACTTGGATAAGATTCGCCCATGTTTTCTTGGAGAAACACTCAACAATTGGACCACTGAAGATCTTCCTATAGTTTTTAATATTAACGCAGAGTAATATTCAGAACTAATCTTTATGTTTAGCTCAAAAATATGAAAACTTTTTGTTATCTTGTAAAAGAAATTATGTTAAATATAAGGAATGTTCTTTAAAATTTTCATATGGCAATCATTCTTTACATTTTCTTACATTTTTACATTTATTTATTTCATAAATTTACTATATTCTTTCGGAAATATGTCCGACTTAAATTTGCAGGTGCCACCATGTTAATAGCATGTTTATTCCTAAATTTAATCCAGTGATAAATTTAGAGCAACCTATATGTCTGGAAGAAATCAATGGGTGTGAGGATGAACGGGAATGTGATGTTCCTACTGAACTATTAAGATTGGTAGAAAAAGAAGACAAACAAATTCTACCCCACAAAGAAGAGATTGAGACTGTGAATTTGGGAACAGATGAAGAAATAAAAGAGGTGAAAATTGGTACTACTCTGACAATCCAGATAAAACAAGAATTGATAAATCTCCTTCAAGAGTTCAAAGATATCTTTGCCTGGTCTTATCAAGATATGCCTGGTTTAAGCACAGATATAGTGATACACAAGCTTCCAATCAATCCAGATTATAAACCGGTCCAACAAAAGCTCAGACGAATGAGACCAGAATGTTGTTGCAGATCAAAGAGGAAGTGATGAAACAGATCAATGCAGGTTTCCTCCAGGCAGCTAAATACCCAGAATGGGTAGCCAACATTGTTCCCGTACCAAAGAAAAATGGGAAAGTTCGAATGTGTGTGGATTACAGAGATCTCAACAAAGCTAGTCCGAAAGATAGCTTTCCATTACCCCACATAGACACATTGGTGGACAATACTGCAGGGCACGCATGGTTTTCATTTATGGATGGATTTTCAGGATATAATCAGATAAAAATGAATCCTGAAGACATGGAAAAAACAACATTTGTAACCATGTGGGGCACATTCTGTTATAAAGTGATGCCATTTGGATTGAAAAATGCAGGGCAACATATCAAAGAGCCATGGTAACTTTGTTTCATGACATGATGCACAAAGAGATTGAAGTATATGTAGATGACATGATTGCCAAATCCCGAACTGAAGAAGAACATATTCAAAATTTGAGGAAGCTTTTCCAGAGATTGAGGAAGTATCAATTAAAGCTCAACCCCACAAAATGCACTTTTGGGGTAACTTTCGGAAAACTTTTGGGATTTGTGGTCAGCAAAAAGGATTGAGATTGATCCAGATAAAGTAAAAGCAATTCAAGATCTTCCACCACCCAATACAAAAAAAGAAGTTCGAGGCTTTTTGGGAAGATTAAATTATATATCTCGGTTCATTTCTCAATTAACTGACAATGTGATCCAGTGTTCAAATTACTTCGAAAGAACAATCCTGAAGTCTGGAATGAAAAATGTCAAGAAACTTTGGATATTATTAAGAAATATTTATCCAATGCCCCCATTTTAGTATCACCAATGCCTGATAGACCATTAATTCTCTTGACGGTTTTCGAAAATTCGATGGATGTGTACTAGGACAGCATGATGAATCTGGAAGAAAAGAAAAAGCTATTTATTATCTGAGCAAGAAATTTACTGATTGTGAGTTCGATATCCACCAATACAAAAATTATGTTGTGCTTTGGTGTGGACTACTCGAAGACTCAGACAATATATGTTATACCATACTACTTGGTTGATATCAAAACTTGATCCTTTGAAATTCTTAATGGAATCACCAGCTTTGACAGGCAGAATGGCTAGATGCAGATGTTATTATCTGAGTTTGATATTGTATATGTCAACCAAAAAGCAATAAAAGGAAGTGTAATAGCTGATTTTCTGGCCAGTCGTGTATCAAATGATTATCAACCTTTGAACTTCAATTTTCCCGATGAAGATCTGTTGTGCATATCCATGAATGAAGAAGTCAAAACAAAATGCATTTGCAACTTGGAAGCTTTACTTTGACGGAGCATCCAATGCTTTGGGACGAGGAATCGGGCAGTGTTAATTTCTCCCGAAAATGTTTATTATCCCTTTACAAGTAGACTGGAGTTCTTTTGCACCAATAATATGGCGGAATATGAAGCTTGTGTCATGGGATTGAAAGAAGCTATAGAAAGAAAAATCAAATGTCTCAAGATATATGGAGATTCATCTTTGGTGGTGTATCAATTGCGAGGAGAATAGGAAACAAAAGACCCCAAATTGTTGGAATATCGAAATTTTACACTCGAATTAGTGAAAAAATTTGAGAAAGTTACCTTCAATTATCTCCCTCGAGAAGAAAATCAAATGGCAGATGCTTTGGCTACATTAGCTGCTATGTTTCAGGCAACTAAGAAAGTTGATATGATGCCAATCAAAATGCAAGTATATGAAATTCCTGCACATTGTTATAGTGTGGAAGAAGAGATAGATGGTAAACCATGGTATCATGATATTCTGCAATATATCAAAAATCAAAGTTATCCACCAAATGAATCGGAAATTGATAAAAGAACCTTGAGAAGAATGGCTGCTGGATATTTTCTTGATGGAGAGATTATGTATAGAAGAAGCAATGATCAAATGCTATTGAGATGTTTAAATACCAGTGAAGCTCGAAATGTCATTGAAGAAATACACAGTGGAATATGTGGAACACATGCAAATGGTCTTTCTATGGCCAGAAAAATAATGAGATATGGATACTATCGGGCTACTATGTACACAGATTGCATTGATTATGCAAGGAAATGTCATAAATGCCAAATATATGCAGACAAGATTCATGTACCCCCATCTCCTTTACATGTAATGACAGCACCCTGGCCATTTTCTATGTGGGGAATAGATGTCATTGGAGCAATCACACCGAAAGCATCGAATGGACATTGTTTCATCCTTGTGGCAATTGATTATTTTACCAAATGGGTTGAACCTGCTTCATATACCAATATTAAGAGATCCACAGTCTGCAAATTCATAAAGAAAGAGATAGTTTGCCGGTATGGCCTACCAGAAAGGATCATTACAGATAATGCTCTGAACCTGAACAACAAAATGATGACCGAACTTTGTGCGCAGTTTAAGATTAAACATGCAAACTCAGTGGCATATCGTCCAAAGATGAATGAGGCAGTTGAAGCAGCAAATAAGAACATCAAGAGAATCATTACAAAGACCACTGAAACTTACAAAGATTGGCACGAGAAGTTACCTTTTGCTCTATATGCATACCGAACTACTGTTCGAACATCTACTGGGACAACGCCTTTTTCTTTAGTCTACGGAATGGAAGCAGTCTTACCAATTGAAGTTGAGATTCCATCGCTTCGAATATTGAGAGAAATAAAATTGGATGAATCTGAATGGATCCAAGCTAGATTTGATAAATTGAACCTTATTGAGGAGAAAAGATTGAAAGCTATTTGCCATGGACAGATGTATCAAAAACGGATGATGAAGTCTCATGACAAAAAAGTACATCCAAGAGAATTCCAAGAGGGTGATCTAGTACTAAAAAAGATCTTGCCTATACATAAAGATTTCCGTGGGAAATGAATGCTTAATTGGGAAGGGCCATATGTTGTGAAAAAGGCCTTTTCCGGAGGAGCGTTGATCTTGGCAGAAATGGATGGAAAAATTCTGAGAAATCCAATAAACTCAGATTCTGTCAAGAAATATTATGCTTGAAGAAAAAAAAAGAGAAGAGAAAAAAGAAAAAAGAAAAAAAAAGAAAAAAGAAAAAAAAAGGGGGGGTCAAGGTGAAAACCCGCAAAGGGCATCTTGTAACCAAAGGAAGGATTTGAGTTGAAAACCAGAAAAGGCGGCTCAAATGCAGGTTGATATTAGGCATCTGGCAATTGAACCCTCTTAAGATTTTGATAGTTTGGAAGAAACTTCACATCTACAAGCATTTTGACAACGTTTGAGATCTTCCAGACAAAAGCTTACATCATTTCTCTAAATTGTGTCAATGTGATTAATTTAGAAATACTTATGCTTATAATTTGTTGAGACATTTGAATTTTTATCATTCTTATGATTGCTATAACTTTGAATACAATTCTATCTATTTCAAGTTCAATTTATTTGAGATTCAATTTATTTTTGAAAATTCAATTTATTCTTTTCTATTGAATTAACATAATTTTGAAATAATTTAAAGATTTATGAATATCACTTTATGATAATACTTTTAAATACATGGAATATAAAGTAAGCAAATCATCACCATCTTAAAGCCATGAACATCAAGATTATTACACGGGATCCTACCGACAACAAGGTCGAATTCGCCAAATCTACTCATCAATTGCTCCAACCAATCACCATTCAGTTCTTGCACATCTGTTTTCAAAGATATACTAAGACAATAAAAGGCGATCTTTGCAGCACTGATTCCAGCAAAAAGAAACAAGACATTGATATCACTGGGAAACATATCTTTATACAGATCCTTGTGTATGGTTTTTAAGAAAATCTAGAAGCATTTCCACCTCATCAGGTTCAAGTGGAGCAACTTTATTCCTTCCAACCCATACTAGATTACATTTTCAGCACTCATCAAGAACATACTTCTGGACACTCGAAGGTGGCTCATTGTCATAAGCTTCAAGAGCCTTACAGATCTTTTCTGTCAATTTGGCACTTCATGTACATGTTTATAAACAGTTCAACTTTGTTCTTGGATCCCAGAAAGGCCATCATTTCTTTGTCAATGGAAAAGCATCAGCACATGGAGGAAGCATAATAAAGAGAAAATATGTTCTTAATTGGCAGAATTATGAATATAGCCCTTTTCAGTGTAGTAGCATGGAAATGCTTCGAATCTACAAATTCTGGCTCTACATCTAATAAGTACTGTGATATCCCTGTCCAAACATTAACTGGAAGATGAATGTATTTATAACATCTTCTGGAAGTGTTCTTTGAGTTATCTGATCTGGTTTGGCAGAACCAATCATTGAATTTGGAAGATGAATGTACTCATAGCATCTTCTGGAAGTGTTCTTTGAGTTATCTGATCTGGTTTGGACAGAATCAATTATTGAATTTAGAAGATGAATTTGCTAATAGCATCTTCTGGAAGTGTTCTTTGAGTTATCTGATCTGGTTGGACAGAATCAATTATTAAATTTAGAAGATGAATTTGCCAATAGCATTTTCTGGAAGTGTTCTTTGAGTTATCTGATCTGATTTGGCAGAACCAATCATTGAATTTGGAAGATGAATTTGCCAATAGCATCTTCTGGAAGTGTTCTTTGAGTTATCTGATCTGGTTTGGCAGAACCAATCATTGAATTTGGAAGATGAATGTACTCATAGCATCTTCTGGAAGTGTTCTTTGAGTTATCTGATCTGGTTTGGACAGAATCAATTATTGAATTTAGAAGATGAATTTGCTAATAGCATCTTCTGGAAGTGTTCTTTGAGTTATCTGATCTGGTTGGACAGAATCAATTATTAAATTTAGAAGATGAATTTGCCAATAGCATTTTCTGGAAGTGTTCTTTGAGTTATCTGATCTGATTTGGCAGAACCAATCATTGAATTTGGAAGATGAATTTGCCAATAGCATCTTCTGGAAGTGTTCTTTGAGTTATCTGATCTGGTTTGGCAGAACCAATCATTGAATTTGGAAGATGAACTTGCTCATAGGAGAAATAAGGAGACTCAATAGCATCTTCTGGAGGTGTTCTTTGAGTTATCTGATCTGGTTTGGTAGGAACTACAAAACCAATCCTTGGAATTAAAAGATGAACTGCATGATCGTCTTCATTAAGAAGTTTCTTTTCAAGCTTCTTTTGCTTATTCCTTTCCCAAAAATCATAGCCCATGGCTATTTGAAGTTTCAGCCTCTGAGAATCCCATTTTTGTCAAGTATAATAGTTTATTCTCCTCATCAGAATCAGAATTCAAGATTTCTCGGTATTAGAAGAACTATCGATATCTGTGAAATCATCTTGAAAGGTCACTTCATAATCAGATGAATTGTTATCAGAATCAACATGTTGCCTGAATACAAGCTTTTCAAGAACCTATACTATTGAGTTTTATTCTCAAGAGATTTTATGACATTATATCTACATTTGTCAAAGATGATAGAGAAAGATCTATTGGGTTTTTACAATTCAAGAAATACTCAATTCACCAATCTGAAATCAAATAAATTAACATTCATGCATCATATTTTAGGTGTTTACAAAAATAGGTGCATTTCCATTCCCTAAAATATGCACCCATGCAACGGTTGATCGAATGGTATTTGAAGATGAATCCCTTCCAACATTTAATGAGCCTGTGACAGAAAAACAAGCTCAAGAATTTTTGAAATTCCTGAAACATAGTGAGTATAGTGTGGTTGAACAACTACACAAACAACAAGCGAGAATTTCCATTCTTGATCTATTGATGAATTCAGAAGCACATAGAAATGCTTTGATGAAAATTCTCAATCAAACATTTATCCCCGAAGATATATCCCTCAATAAACTTGACAAAATTGTGGGACATATAGCCGCTGACAATTACATAACGTTCACAGATGATGAAATACCGGAAGGCGGAATGGGGTCAGTAAAAGCTTTGAACATCACAACACATTGTCATGGTCATGTGTTGCCAGGAGTATTGATTGACAATGGATCCGCTCTCAACTTGATGCCTCTAGTCACACTTCAAAGAATGCCTGTGGATCAATCACACATGAAGAGTTATCAGAATGTAGTGCGAGCATTTGATGGAACTCAAAAAGAGGTGCTTGGGAAAATGGAAATACCGTTGTTAATTGGTCCAGTCGTGTATAATATTGACTTTGTGGTGATGGACATCCACCCTACATATAATTGTCTATTAGGGAGGCCATGGATTCATTCAGCAGGAGCCGTTCCTTCTTCATTACATCAGAAATTGAAATTTGTTGTTGATGGACAACTAATATGCGTAGGAGCTGAAGAAGAAATCATTGCGTCAGTAACAAGTGATGTTCCATATATCGACACCAATGATGATGCTCTTGAATGCTCTTTCCGAGCTCTTGAATTTGTAAATGCAACCTTTATTGCAGAAGGAAGCAAAATTCCATATCCCAGATTGTCTGATTGCACCAAGATGACGGTACAACAAACTTTAGGCATTGGAGCTAAAGCTGGGAAAGGGTTAGGAAAGAATCTTCAAGGGATTTCAGTTCCTATCAGTATAAAGATGAAAAAAGACCGTTTTGGGCTGGGGTTTAAGCCCAATCTTCAGCAAAAGAACAAAGAGATGAAAAGAAGATGTGAAGACAGAAAGGCAAAATTGAAAGGGGGAGAAATCCTTTGGAAACACATGTCTTTCCCACAATTGAAGACCACATTCAGATCAGGGGGAACAATTAATGTAGAACAGCAGCTTGTTGAAGCCTTTAAAGAAGAAAAGTTGACGAAAGATCAAGACATAGTTGAAGAAGCTATGAATGGACTATTTATCAACATGATCATGAAATGACAACAAGACTGGAAAATACTTGGATAAGATTCGCCCATGTTTTCTTGGAGAAACACTCAACAATTGGACCACTGAAGATCTTCCTATAGTTTTTAATATTAACGCAGAGTAATATTCAGAACTAATCTTTATGTTTAGCTCAAAAATATGAAAACTTTTTGTTATCTTGTAAAAGAAATTATGTTAAATATAAGGAATGTTCTTTAAAATTTTCATATGGCAATCATTCTTTACATTTTCTTACATTTTTACATTTATTTATTTCATAAATTTACTATATTCTTTCGGAAATATGTCTGACTTAAATTTGCAGGTGCCACCATGTTAATAGCATGTTTATTCCTAAATTTAATCCAGTGATAAATTTAGAGCAGCCTATATGTCTGGAAGAAATCAATGGGTGTGAGGATGAACGGGAATGTGATGTTCCTACTGAACTATTAAGATTGGTAGAAAAAGAAGACAAACAAATTCTACCCCACAAAGAAGAGATTGAGACTGTGAATTTGGGAACAGATGAAGAAATAAAAGAGGTGAAAATTGGTACTACTCTGACAATCCAGATAAAACAAGAATTGATAAATCTCCTTCAAGAGTTCAAAGATATCTTTGCCTGGTCTTATCAAGATATGCCTGGTTTAAGCACAGATATAGTGATACACAAGCTTCCAATCAATCCAGATTATAAACCGGTCCAATAAAAGCTCAGACGAATGAGACCAGAAATGTTGTTGCAGATCAAAGAGGAAGTGATGAAACAGATCAAATGCAGGTTTCCTCCAGGCAGCTAAATACCCAGAATGGGTAGCCAACATTGTTCCCGTACCAAAGAAAAATGGGAAAGTTCGAATGTGTGTGGATTACAGAGATCTCAACAAAGCTAGTCCGAAAGATAGCTTTCCATTACCCCACATAGACACATTGGTGGACAATACTGCAGGGCACGCATGGTTTTCATTTATGGATGGATTTTCAGGATATAATCAGATAAAAATGAATCCTGAAGACATGGAAAAAACAACATTTGTAACCATGTGGGGCACATTCTGTTATAAAGTGATGCCATTTGGATTGAAAAATGCAGGGGCAACATATCAAAGAGCCATGGTAACTTTGTTTCATGACATGATGCACAAAGAGATTGAAGTATATGTAGATGACATGATTGCCAAATCCCGAACTGAAGAAGAACATATTCAAAATTTGAGGAAGCTTTTCCAGAGATTGAGGAAGTATCAATTAAAGCTCAACCCCGCAAAATGCACTTTTTGGGTAACTTCCGGAAAACTTTTGGGATTTGTGGTCAGCAAAAAGGAATTGAGATTGATCCAGATAAGTAAAAGCAATTCAAGATCTTCCACCACCCAATACAAAAAAAGAAGTTCGAGGCTTTTTGGGAAGATTAAATTATATATCTCGGTTCATTTCTCAATTAACTGACAAATGTGATCCAGTGTTCAAATTACTTCGAAAGAACAATCCTGAAGTCTGGAATGAAAAATGTCAAGAAACTTTGGATATTATTAAGAAATATTTATCCAATGCCCCCATTTTAGTATCACCAATGCCTGATAGACCATTAATTCTCTACTTGACGGTTTTCGAAAATTCGATGGATGTGTACTAGGACATCATGATGAATCTGGAAGAAAAGAAAAAGCTATTTATTATCTGAGCAAGAAATTTACTGATTGTGAAGTTCGATATCCACCAATACAAAAATTATGTTGTGCTTTGGTGTGGACTACTCGAAGACTCAGACAATATATGTTATACCATACTACTTGGTTGATATCAAAACTTGATCCTTTGAAATTCTTAATGGAATCACCAGCTTTGACAGGCAGAATGGCTAGATGGCAGATGTTATTATCTGAGTTTGATATTGTATATGTCAACCAAAAAGCAATAAAAGGAAGTGTAATAGCTGATTTTCTGGCCAGTCGTGTATCAAATGATTATCAGCCTTTGAACTTCAATTTTCCCGATGAAGATCTGTTGTGCATATCCATGAATGAAGAAGTCAAGACAAATGATGCATTTGCAACTTGGAAGCTTTACTTTGACGGAGCATCCAATGCTTTGGGACGAGGAATCGGGGCAGTGTTAATTTCTCCCGAAAATGTTTATTATCCCTTTACAAGTAGACTGGAGTTGTTTTGCACCAATAATATGGCGGAATATGAAGCTTGTGTCATGGGATTGAAAGCAGCTATAGAAAGAAAAATCAAATGTCTCAAGATATATGGAGATTCATCTTTGGTGGTGTATCAATTGCGAGGAGAATGGGAAACAAAAGACCCCAAATTGTTGGAATACCGAAATTTTACACTCGAATTAGTGAAAGAATTTGAGAAAGTTACCTTCAATTATCTCCCTCGAGAAGAAAATCAAATGGCAGATGCTTTGGCTACATTAGCTGCTATGTTTCAGGCAACTAAGAAAGTTGATATGATGCCAATCAAAATGCAAGTATATGAAATTCCTGCACATTGTTATAGTGTGGAAGAAGAGATAGATGGTAAACCATGGTATCATGATATTCTGCAATATATCAAAAATCAAAGTTATCCACCAAATGCATCGGAAATTGATAAAAGAACCTTGAGAAGAATGGCTGCTGGATATTTTCTTGATGGAGAGATTATGTATAGAAGAAGCAATGATCAAATGCTATTGAGATGTTTAAATACCAGTGAAGCTCGAAATGTCATTGAAGAAATACACAGTGGAATATGTGGAACACATGCAAATGGTCTTTCTATGGCCAGAAAAATAATGAGATATGGATACTATTGGGCTACTATGTACACAGATTGCATTGATTATGCAAGGAAATGTCATAAATGCCAAATATATGCAGACAAGATTCATGTACCCCCATCTCCTTTACATGTAATGACAGCACCCTGGCCATTTTCTATGTGGGGAATAGATGTCATTGGAGCAATCACACCGAAAGCATTGAATGGACATTGTTTCATCCTTGTGGCAATTGATTATTTTACCAAATGGGTTGAAGCTGCTTCATATACCAATATTAAGAGATCCACAGTCTGCAAATTCATAAAGAAAGAGATAGTTTGCCGGTATGGCCTACCAGAAAGGATCATTACAGATAATGCTCTGAACCTGAACAACAAAATGATGACCGAACTTTGTGCGCAGTTTAAGATTAAACATGCAAACTCAGTGGCATATCGTCCAAAGATGAATGGGGCAGTTGAAGCAGCAAATAAGAACATCAAGAGAATCATTACAAAGACCACTGAAACTTACAAAGATTGGCACGAGAAGTTACCTTTTGCTCTATACGCATACCGAACTACTGTTCGAACATCTACTGGGACAACGCCTTTTTCTTTAGTCTACGGAATGGAAGCAGTCTTACCAATTGAAGTTTAGATTCCATCGCTTCGAATATTGAGAGAAATAAAATTGGATGAATCTGAATGGATCCAAGCTAGATTTGATCAATTGAACCTTATTGAGGAGAAAAGATTGAAAGCTATTTGCCATGGACAGATGTATCAAAAACGGATGATGAAGTCTCATGACAAAAAAGTACATCCAAGAGAATTCCAAGAGGGTGATCTAGTACTAAAAATGATCTTGCCTATACATAAAGATTTTCGTGGGAAATGGATGCCTAATTGGGAAAGGCCATATGTTGTGAAAAAGGCCTTTTCCGGAGGAGCGTTGATCTTGGCAGAAATGGATGGAAAAATTCTGAGAAATCCAATAAACTCAGATTCTGTCAAGAAATATTATGCTTGAAGAAAAAAAAAGAGAAGAGAAAAAAAGAAAAAAGAAAAAAAAAGAAAAAAGAAAAAAAAAGGGGGGTCAAGGTGAAAACCCGCAAAGGGCATCTTGTAACCAAAGGAAGGATTTGAGTTGAAAACCAGAAAAGGCGGCTCAAATTCAGGTTGATATTAGGCATCTGGCAATTGAACCCTCTTAAGATTTTGATAGTTTGGAAAAAACTTCACATCTACAAGCATTTTGACAACGTTTGAGATCTTCCAGACAAAAGCTTACATCATTTCTCTAAATTGTGTCAATGTGATTAATTTAGAAATACTTATGCTTATAATTTGTTGAGACATTTGAATTTTTATCATTCTTATGATTGTTATAACTTTGAATACAATTCTATCTATTTCAAGTTCAATTTATTTGAGATTCAATTTATTTTTGAAAATTCAATTTATTCATTTCTATTGAATTAACATAATTTTGAAATAATTTAAAGATTTCTGAATATCACTTTATGATAATACTTTTAAATACATGGAATATAAAGTAAGCAAATCATCACCATCTTAAAGCCATGAACATCAAGATTATTACACGGGATCCTACCGACAACAAGGTCGAATTCGCCAAATCTACTCATCAATTGCTCCAACCAATCACCATTCAGTTCTTGCACATCTGTTTTCAAAGATATACCAAGACAATAAAAGGCGATCTTTGCAGCACTGATTCCAGCAAAAAGAAACAAGACATTGATATCACTGGGAAACATATCTTTATACAGATCCTTGTGTATGGTTTTTAAGGAAATCTAGAAGCATTTCCACCTCATCAGGTTCAAGTGGAGCAACTTTATTCCTTCCAACCCATACTAGATTACATTTTCAGCACTCATCAAGAACATACTTCTGGACACTCGAAGGTGGCTCATTGTCATAAGCTTCAAGAGCCTTACAGATCTTTTCTGTCAATTTGGCACTTCCTGTACATGTTTATAAACAGTTCAACTTTGTTCTTGGATCCCAGAAAGGCCATCATTTCTTTGTCAATGGAAAAACATCAGCACATGGAGGAAGCAGAATAAAGAGAAAATCTGTTCTTAATTGGCAGAATTATGAATATAGCCCTTTTCAGTGTAGTAGCATGGAAATGCTTCGAATCTACAAATTCTGGCTCTACATCTAATAAGTACTGTGATATCCCTGTCCAAACATTAACTGGAAGATGAATGTATTTATAGCATCTTCTGGAAGTGTTCTTTGAGTTATCTGATCTGGTTTGGACAGAATAAATTATTGAATTTAGAAGATGAATTTGCTAATAGCATCTTCTGGAAGTGTTCTTTGAGTTATCTGATCTGGTTGGACAGAATCAATTATTAAATTTAGAAGATGAATTTGCCAATAGCATTTTTTAGAAGTGTTCTTTGAGTTATCTGATCTGGTTTGGCAGAACCAATCATTGAATTTGGAAGATGAATTTGCCAATAGCATTTTCTGGAAGTGTTCTTTGAGTTATCTGATCTGATTTGGCAGAACCAATCATTGAATTTGGAAGATGAATTTGCCAATAGCATCTTCTGGAAGTGTTCTTTGAGTTATCTGATCTGGTTTGGCAGAACCAATCATTGAATTTGGAAGATGAATTTGCTCATAGGAGAAATAAGGAGACTCAATAGCATCTTCTGGAGGTGTTCTTTGAGTTATCTGATCTGGTTTTGTAGGAACTACAGAACCAATCATTGGAATTAAAAGATGAACTGCATGATCGTCTTCATTAAGAAGTTTCTTTTCAAGCTTCTTTTGCTTATTCCTTTCCCAAAATCATAGCCCAGGGCTATTTGAAGTTTCAGCCTCTGAGAATCCCATTTTTGTCAAGTATAACAGTTTATTCTCCTCATCAGAATCAGAATTCAAGATTTCTCGGTATTAGAAGAACTATCGATATCTGTGAAATCATCTTGAAAGGTCACTTCATAATCAGATGAATTGTTATCAGAATCAACATGTTGCCTGAATGCAAGCTTTTCAAGAACCTATACTATTGAGTTTTATTCTCAAGAGATTTTATGACATTATATCTACATTTGTCAAAGATGATAGAGAAAGATCTATTGGGTTTTTACAATTCAAGAAATACTCAATTCACCAATCTGAAATCAAATAAATTAACATTCATGCATCATATTTTAGGTGTTTACAAAAATAGGTGCATTTTCATTCATTTTCATCTATGTTGAATTTTTAACAGGAATTTCGAAGATTTTAGCAAAGATTCAAATCTATCATTTGATGGATTATTTTTTCCAGAGAAAGTTCATAATGAGAAGAACTCATCTGAAGAAGGAAGAAGAAGTTCATAATGAGAAGAATTTGTTCAACCTTTTATTTGAATTCATCAAATTGATGGATTAGCTTTTCCAGAAAAAGTTCATAATGAGAATAACTCATCTGAAGAAGGAAGAAGAAGTTCATAATGAGAAGAATTTGTTCAACCTTTTGTCTGAATTCATCACTTGATGGATTATTTTTGCCAGAGAAGGTTCATAATAAGAAGAACTTGTCATCTGAAGAAGGAAGAAGAAGTTCATAATGAGAAGAACTTGTTCAACTTTTTGTTTGAATTCATCATTTGATGGATCAACGTTGCCAGTTAGAGTTCATAATGAGAAGAACTCGTTTTCTTAAGAAGGAAGAAGAAGTTCATAATGAGAAGAACTTGTTCAACTTTTTGTTTGAATTCATCATTTGATGGATCAACGTTGCCAGGTAGAGTTCATAATGAGAAGAACTCGTCATCTGAAGAAGGAAGAAGAAGTTCATAATGAGAAGAACTTGTTCAATCTTTTTGAATTCATCATTGGATGGATCAACATTGCCAAGTAGAGTTCATAATGAGAAGAACTCGTCATCTGAAGAAGGAAGAAGAAGTTCATAATAAGAACTTGTTCAATAATTCTATCACAGAAGGAGATAGATTATCATCAGCCTTTCTGGAGAAAATTCATAATGAGAAGAACTCATCAAAAGCTTATTCAACCTTTTGAATGACTCTATCACAGAAAGAAAGAGGTCAGCATCATCCCCAGCAGAAAGTTCATAATGAGAAGAACTCATCTGAAGAAAGAGAAGAATTTATTCAATATCTCCATTATGATCAAGTGAAGCCAAATGGATAAAAAAGTTTATTATCTTTTCATCTTTGCCCTATTCTTGTTAACACAAGAATGAGCAAAGAGGGGCAGCTGAAGATACTAATTTTTTACCCATATTATAATAATTATTATTATTATTATCATTATTATTATTATTATTATTATTATTATTATTATCATTATTATTATTATTATTAAATATATATTAAATAAATAATATTAAATTACAAAGCCCAATCAACCGGCCCAAAACCCAAACTAAACTGAAACCCAAAACAT
The DNA here is from genome assembly GCF_006381635.1 of Hibiscus syriacus. NCBI lineage: Eukaryota > Viridiplantae > Streptophyta > Magnoliopsida > Malvales > Malvaceae > Hibiscus > Hibiscus syriacus. Next base: position 461,901 of record NW_024063145.1, on the reverse strand, counting down.
TTAGGGTTTCAGTTAGGTTTTCCTAACCCTTATCATTTCTTCCTTTCTTCTTTTCTCTCTAACAGAGAGAAAAAAATTTCTCTCTGTCTTCTCTCTAAACCCTCCACCGGAGGGAGACAAATTCCGACCGCAGCCGTGTTCCGGCACCGGTCACCACCGCCGGCCACCGTGAACGTGGCCGAAATTTACAAAATACCCCAAAACTTAGATCTTCTCTTTCTAAGTCCGACTAAGGCCTTTATTTATCCTAAAAACCCTCGGGATTTCCTAGATCTAGGATTTTACCTTCAAAGTTCGAAGGTTTCCGGTGATGTTTCGAAGTCTCCGATGACCGAGTAAGCTTTCTCTTCTTTTTTCTTTTGGCTTCTGGTTGTTGTGTTGTTGGTTGTTGTCTGCTTGTTTCTGTTTTTCCTCTGTATTTTTTTTCCCGGTGGTTGTCCTCGTCGTTGGTGTTGTTGTGTTCTCTGGCTATTGGTTTTTTTTATTGTCCTCTGTCTATTTTTTTTTTCTGTCTCGCAGGTGTGGTGGCTTTTATAGCCACCTCCAGTGTTTGTCTTGGACCAGTCCAAAGGGGAAAGCTTCGGTGAGTCACTGGCCAAAGGAGGTGATGGAAGCCACTGGAACTGGGACGTGGAGGGGCTGCTGTCCCGGCTTGCTGGAGGCTGTTTGTAGCTGCAACGTGGAGGGGCAGCTGTCGCTGGAAGCTACTGGAAATGCAACGTGGAGATGCTGGAATGGAGAGGTAAAAATGGTGATTACAGTTGCCCCTCTTTGCTCGTTGCTATGGAACAGGAATGGAGCAAAGACATAAAACACCATTTTTAGCTTGAAATGTTTAAACTTCTGAGCTATAAGTTCTTTTCCTTATGAACTTTTTGCTCACTTAGGACGAATTCTTCTCATTATGAATTCTTCCACTGGGATTGACAATTTATCTCATTCTGGCAATGTTGGTGCTAATCTATCTCCTTCTGTGATAGAGTCATGCAAAGTGTTGAATAAGTTCTTCTCATTACAAACTTCTTCTTCTTCAGATAAGTTCTTCTCATTATGAAGTTTTTCGCTGGGGATGACAATTTATCTTCTTCTGTGATGTAATCTAGCAAAAAGTTGAACAAATTCTCTTCCTTCTTCAGATGAGTTCTTCTTATTATGAACTTTTTATGGAAATGCTGATACTGATCTATCTCATTCTGTGATAGAATCAAACAAAGGTTGAACAAGCTCTTCTCATTATGAACTTCTTCTTCCTTCTTCAGATGATTTCTTCTCATTATGAACTTTCTCTGGAAAGTTGATGCTAATCTATTTGCTTCTGTGATAAAATTATGTAAAAGGTTGAACAAGCTCTTCTCATTGTGAACTTCTTCTTCTTCAGATGAGTTCTTCTCATTATGAACTTCTCTGGAAAAGCTGATCCATCAAGTGATGGATTTGAGCAAAAGGTTGAAAAAATTCTTCTCATTATGAATTTCTTCTTCTTCAGATGACGAGTTCTTCTCATTATGAACTCTACCTGGCAATGTTAATCCATCAAATGATGAATTTAAACAAAAGGTTGAACAAATTCTTCTCATTATGAACTTCTTCTTCCTTCTTCAGAGTTCTTCTCATTATGAACTTTCTCTGGAAAAGCTGATCCATCAAATAATGGATTTGAGCAAAAGGTTGAACAAATTCTTCTCATTATGAATTTATTCTTCTTCAGATGATGAGTTCTTCTCATTATGAACTCTACCTGGCAATGTTAATCCATCAAATGATGAATTTAAACAAAAGGTTGAACAAATTCTTCTCATTATGAACTTCTTCTTCCTTCTTCAGATGAGTTCTTCTCATTATGAACTTTCTCTGGAAAAGCTGATCCATCAAATAATGGATTTGAGCAAAAGGTTGAACAAATTCTTCTCATTATGAATTTCTTCTTCCTTCTTCAGATGAATTCTTCTCATTAATTACTTTCTCTGGAAAGTTTGATCCATCAAGTGATGGTTTTGAACAAAAAGTTGAACAAATTCTTCTCATTATGAATTTATTCTTTCAGATGAGTTCTTCTCATTATGAACTTCTTCTTCCTTCTTCAGATGAGTTCTTCTCATTATGAACTCGACCTGGCAATGCTGATCCATTGAATAATGGATTTAAATCTTTGCTAAAATCTTTGAAATTCCTGTCAAAATTCAACATGGATAAAATGAATGAAATGCACCTTTTTTGCAAATGCCTAAATATGATGCATGAATGTTGATGCAATCTTCATTTGACTTCAAAATGGTGAGCTTGGTTTTCCTCCACTTCATCATTTATTGTCAGGGTCACCTCTGGATATCAGTGTAGCAACTTATGCTATCAAGCTTGCATTTCTGAAGAACCATCTGATCAACTTGTATCTTTATGTATTCTTTGCTTCATGAAAGTCTCAGAAGAATTGTTTCATTTGTGGAACTCTTGTCGTAGTCAGAACTATGACCTTGATGCCCCATTTTGTCTTGGATAAAACCAACTTTCTTTGCTTGGAGTTGTGCAGAAATCTGATAAAGCTTTCATCTTTGAAAAGAGAATCTGTCATCTTTAAAAAAGGGAATCTATCATCTTTGAAGAGAGAATCTATCATCTTTGATGAATGTAGATGTAGATATGTTTGACTCAGCAGGGATTAATTAGGAGAGTAGAGTCTGTTCTGATTTGACTCTTGAAACATATCACAAGGAGGATTTATCTTAATTCCTTTCATATCTCCACATCTAATCCAATCTCGAATACGGCAACTTGGACCATATCATGTCGAGATGTTTAACAACAACCTGTCGTTCAACCTTAGTTGGTGCCACTAGTTTCTTGTTGTTAAAATTTCTGCTTCCCTTCTGTGGAAAGAAATCTTCATTATATCTCGCTTCTAATCTTGGGGTGGAAGAAGACAGACTTGATCAATAAATGGAAACCATATGATCGTAACATTGGTTCAACATCAGAATAGCAGGTTCGTAAAACATTTGACGGCGCATTCATCCTTTCATGTGGCTTCTGCTCAGATGTTCGTAAAACATTTGACAACACATTCATCTTTTCCTGTAGTTTCTGCTCAGATGTTCGTAAAACATTTGACAACACATTCATCCTTTCCTGTGGTTTCTGCTCAGATGTTCTCAATCATTGAAGCTCTTTGTCTAGTGTTCAAAGCTTTTGAATGACGTCACAAGACCACTTGAGAACAAAACTTAATAGGAATACAAATGAGATGCTGGTATGACCAAAAAGTTGATCAAATTCACAATATGCTAGTGTCGAGTTGAATAAAAGATACCAACTGATCTCGATATCATCTCGGGCAAGGGAAAGTGTGATATTGATTACGTTTTCTTCGCTGGGGATGAAACACCCATGATAAAACCAAAATAGATGAAAACTCAATTCACCATGGCTGGCAATGATAACCCCAGTAACATCGGGAAAGAGCAATATACATGCATGAGCTTCTTTCTTCAATGTCATCAAGTAAACAAAACTGATGTGAAAAACAGCTTCGTAACCTCAACCGTATGGTTGAAACTAACTGACAAAAATCTCAAAGAAATATTTTTAATTATCACCAACACACAAAAGGCCAAATTCAGATTTCAAGGTCTCGAGGAAATGATCCTTGGATCGAATGGTCTACAAAGGGACCATCTTTATTCATGCAACCATGATATAGCTTAACAAAGAACACACTTTCATGTGACACATGGTTTAAGAATATTGGGTATTTGAAACCATACTTGCTGAATAGATATTTGTTCAACAACAGGACCCTAATGCAACTGCCTGATGAACGAAGCAATTATTTATGGTTAGCTCGACTGTTACTGTTTCACCATTTTCATTCTTCATATCGTTCTATCTTATTGGAAATATTTTCTCAAATCAATGATCTTTAACACATGATACGAGAAGTTACCTTTTGCTCTATACGCATACCGAACTACTGTTCGAACATCTACTGGGACAACGCCTTTTTCTTTAGTCTACGGAATGGAAGCAGTCTTACCAATTGAATTGAGCTTCAATTGGTAAGACTGCTTCCATTCCGTAGACTAAAGAAAAAGGCGTTGTCCAGTAGATGTTCGAACAGTAGTTCGTATGCGTATAGAGCAAAAGGTAACTTCTCGTGCCAATCTTTGTAAGTTTCAGTGGTCTTTGTAATGATTCTCTTGATGTTCTTATTTGCTGCTTCAACTGCCCCATTCATCTTTGGACGATATGCCACTGAGTTTGCATGTTTAATCTTAAACTGCGCACAAAGTTCGGTCATCATTTTGTTGTTCAGGTTCAGAGCATTATCTGTAATGATCCTTTCTGGTAGGCCATACCGGCAAACTATCTCTTTCTTTATGAATTTGCAGACTGTGGATCTCTTAATATTGGTATATGAAGCAGCTTCAACCCATTTGGTAAAATAATCAATTGCCACAAGGATGAAACAATGTCCATTCGATGCTTTCGGTGTGATTTCTCCAATGACATCTATTCCCCACATAGAAAATGGCCAGGGTGCTGTCATTACATGTAAAGGAGATGGGGGTACATGAATCTTGTCTGCATATATTTGGCATTTATGACATTTCCTTGCATAATCAATGCAATCTGTGTACATAGTAGCCCAATAGTATCCATATCTCATTATTTTTCTGGCCATAGAAAGACCATTTGCATGTGTTCCACATATTCCACTGTGTATTTCTTCAATGACATTTCGAGCTTCACTGGTATTTAAACATCTCAATAGCATTTGATCATTGCTTCTTCTATACATAATCTCTCCATCAAGAAAATATCCAGCAGCCATTCTTCTCAAGGTTCTTTTATCAATTTCCGATGCATTTGGTGGATAACTTTGATTTTTGATATATTGCAGAATATCATGATACCATAGTTTACCATCTATCTATTCTTCCACACTATAACAATGTGCAGGAATTTCATATACTTGCATTTTGATTGGCATCATATCAACTTTCTTAGTTGCCTGAAACATAGCAGCTAATGTAGCCAAAGCATCTGCCATTTGATTTTCTTCTCAAGGGAGATAATTGAAGGTAACTTTCTCAAATTCTTTCACTGATTCGAGTGTAAAATTTCGGTATTCCAACAATTTGGGGTCTTTTGTTTCCCATTCTCCTCGCAATTGATACACCACCAAAGATGAATCTCCATATATCTTGAGACATTTGATTTTTCTTTCTATAGCTGCTTTCAATCCCATGACACAAGCTTCATATTCCGCCATATTATTGGTGCAAAAGAACTCCAGTCTACTTGTAAAGGGATAATAAACATTTTCGGGAGAAATTAACACTGCCCCGATTCCTCGTCCCAAAGCATTGGATGCTCCGTCAAAGTAAAGCTTCCAAGTTGCAAATGAATCATTTGTTTTGACTTCTTCATTCATGGATATGCACAACAGATCTTCATCGGGAAAATTGAAGTTCAAAGGCTGATAATCATTTGATACACGACTGGCCAGAAAATCAGCTATTACACTTCCTTTTATTGCTTTTTGGTTGACATATACAATATCAAACTCAGATAATAACATCTGCCATCTAGCCATTCTGCCTGTCAAAGCTGGTGATTCCATTAAGAATTTCAAAGGATCAAGTTTTGATATCAACCAAGTAGTAGGTATAACATATTGTCTGAGTCTTCGAGTAGTCCACACCAAAGCACAACATAATTTTTGTATTGGTGGATATCGAACTTCACAATCAGTAAATTTCTTGCTCAGATAATAAATAGCTTTTTCTTTTCTTCCAGATTCATCATGCTGTCCTAGTACACATCCCATCGAATTTTCGAAAACCGTCAAGTAGAGAATTAATGGTCTATCAGGCATTGGTGATACTAAAATGGGGGCATTGGATAAATATTTCTTAATAATATCCAAAGTTTCTTGACATTTTTCATTCCAGACTTCAGGATTGTTCTTTCGAAGTAATTTGAACACTGGATCACATTTGTCAGTTAATTGAGAAATGAACCGAGATATATAATTTAATCTTCCCAAAAAGCCTCGAACTTATTTTTTTGTATTGGGTGGTGGAAGATCTTGAATTTCTTTTACTTTATCTGGATCAATCTCAATTCCTTTTTTGCTGACCACAAATCCCAAAAGTTTTCCGGAAGTTACCCAAAAAGTGCATTTTGCGGGGTTGAGCTTTAATTGATACTTCCTCAATCTCTGGAAAAGCTTCCTCAAATTTTGAATATGTTCTTCTTCAGTTCGGGATTTGGCAATCATGTCATCTACATATACTTCAATCTCTTTGTGCATCATGTCATGAAACAAAGTTACCATGGCTCTTTGATATGTTGCCCCTGCATTTTTCAATCCAAATGGCATCACTTTATAACAGAATGTGTGCCCCACATGGTTACAAATGTTGTTTTTCCATGTCTTCATGATTCATTTTTATCTGATTATATCCTGAAAATCCATCCATAAATGAAAACCATGCGTGCCCTGCAGTATTGTCCACCAATGTGTCTATGTGGGGTAATGGAAAGCTATCTTTCGGACTAGCTTTGTTGAGATCTCTGTAATCCACACACATTCGAACTTTCCCATTTTTATTTGGTACGGGAACAATGTTGGCTACCCATTCTGGGTATTTAGCTGCCTGGAGGAAACCTGCATTGATCTGTTTCATCACTTCCTCTTTGATCTGCAACAACATTTCTGGTCTCATTCGTCTGAGCTTTTGTTGGACCGGTTTATAATCTGGATTGATTGGAAGCTTGTGTATCACTATATCTGTGCTTAAACCAGGCATATCTTGATAAGACCAGGCAAAGATATCTTTGAACTCTTGAAGGAGATTTATCAATTCTTGTTTTATCTGGATTGTCAGAGTAGTACCAATTTTCACCTCTTTTATTTCTTCATCTGTTCCCAAATTCACAGTCTCAATCTCTTCTTTGTGGGGTAGAATTTGTTTGTCTTCTTTTTCTACCAATCTTAATAGTTCAGTAGGAACATCACATTCCCGTTCATCCTCACACCCATTGATTTCTTCCAGACATATAGGCTGCTCTAAATTTATCACTGGATTAAATTTAGGAATAAACATGCTATTAACATGGTGGAACCTGCAAATTTAAGTCGCACATATTTCCGAAAGAATATAGTAAATTTATGAAATAAATAAATGTAAAAATGTAAGAAAATGTAAAGAATGATTGCCATATGAAAATTTTAAAGAACATTCCTTATATTTAACATAATTTCTTTTACAAGATAACAAAAAGTTTTCATATTTTTGAGCTAAACATAAAGATTAGTTCTGAATATTACTCTGCGTTAATATTAAAAACTATAGGAAGATCTTCAGTGGTCCAATTGTTGAGTGTTTCTCCAAGAAAACATGGGCGAATCTTATCCAAGTATTTGCCAGTCTTGTTGTCATTCATGATCATGTTGATAAATAGTCCATTCATAGCTTCTTCAACTATGTCTTGATCTTTCGTCAACTTTTCTTCTTTAAAGGCTTCAACAAGCTGCTGTTCTACATTAATTGTTCCCCCTGATCTGAATGTGGTCTTCAATTGTGGGAAAGACATGTGTTTCCAAAGGATTTCTCCCCCTTTCAATTTTGCCTTTCTGTCTTCACATCTTCTTTTCATCTCTTTGTTCTTTTGCTGAAGATTGGGCTTAAACCCCAGCCCAAAACGGTCTTTTTTCATCTTTATACTGATAGGAACTGAAATCCCTTGAAGATTCTTTCCTAACCCTTTCCCAGCTTTAGCTCCAATGCCTAAAGTTTGTTGTACCGTCATCTTGGTGCAATCAGACAATCTGGGATATGGAATTTTGCTTCCTTCTGCAATAAAGGTTGCATTTACAAATTCAAGAGCTCGGAAAGAGCATTCAAGAGCATCATCATTGGTGTCGATATGGAACATCACTTGTTACTGACGCAATGATTTCTTCTTCAGCTCCTACGCATATTAGTTGTCCATCAACAACAAATTTCAATTTCTGATGTAATGAAGAAGGAACGGCTCCTGCTGAATGAATCCATGGCCTCCCTAATAGACAATTATATGTAGGGTGGATGTCCATCACCACAAAGTCAATATTATACACGACTGGACCAATTAACAACGGTATTTCCATTTTCCCAAGCACCTCTTTTTGAGTTCCATCAAATGCTCGCACTACATTCTGATAACTCTTCATGTGTGATTGATCCACAGGCATTCTTTGAAGTGTGACTAGAGGCATCAAGTTGAGAGCGGATCCATTGTCAATCAATACTCCTGGCAACACATGACCATGACAATGTGTTGTGATGTTCAAAGCTTTTACTGACCCCATTCCGCCTTCCGGTATTTCATCATCTGTGAACGTTATGTAATTGTCAGCGGCTATATGTCCCACAATTCTGTCAAGTTTATTGAGGGATATATCTTCGGGGATAAATGTTTGATTGAGAATTTTCATCAAAGCATTTCTATGTGCTTCTGAATTCATCAATAGATCAAGAATGGAAATTCTCGCTTGTTGTTTGTGTAGTTGTTCAACCACACTATACTCACTATGTTTCAGGAATTTCAAAAATTCTTGAGCTTGTTTTTCTGTCACAGGCTCATTAAATGTTGGAAGGGATTCATCTTCAAATACCATTCGATCAACCGTTGCATGGGTGCATATTTTAGGGAATGGAAATGCACCTATTTTTGTAAACACCTAAAATATGATGCATGAATGTTAATTTATTTGATTTCAGATTGGTGAATTGAGTATTTCTTGAATTGTAAAAACCCAATAGATCTTTCTCTATCATCTTTGACAAATGTAGATATAATGTCATAAAATCTCTTGAGAATAAAACTCAATAGTATAGGTTCTTGAAAAGCTTGCATTCAGGCAACATGTTGATTCTGATAACAATTCATCTGATTATGAAGTGACCTTTCAAGATGATTTCACAGATATCGATAGTTCTTCTAATACCGAGAAATCTTGAATTCTGATTCTGATGAGGAGAATAAACTGTTATACTTGACAAAAATGGGATTCTCAGAGGCTGAAACTTCAAATAGCCCTGGGCTATGATTTTTGGGAAAGGAATAAGCAAAAGAAGCTTGAAAAGAAACTTCTTAATGAAGACGATCATGCAGTTCATCTTTTAATTCCAATGATTGGTGCAGATGGTGTATTGAATTCCAACTTCCCAGTGTTGATCAAATTTTGAACCACCCTTTTGAATGCCAAACAGTTTTCAATAGAATGACCCGTGATTCCTTCATGATAAACATAGTGTGCCTTTGTATCATACCAAGGAGGGAATGGTGGTTGCATGGGAACCAAAGGATAGGGCCGTATGACATCTGCTTTTAACAATGAATCATAGATCTCAGCATATGGTACTGGTAAAGGTGTAAAAGAAAACCTTTCATTTTCCTTTCGAGATCCTCTGGAATCTGCTCGATTAGTGTTTGTTTCCTCTTTCTTAACCCTTGGCTGGGTTATTGTAACACTTTTTGATGAATCTTTGTTGTAAGAATTTGCATTGTTGACTTCATTCTCCTTTTTCCGGTACATAGGTCTTTTGGAACTAGACCCCTCATTTGATTCAATTTTGCCACTTTTTAAGACATTTTCAATGAGTTCTCCAGAAATAACCAAATCTGCAAAATTTCCCTCCTTTTTCTGACAAAGGTGTGGCCTCTTTTTCTGACAAAGGTGGTTGAACTTGGGCCACTGTGTCACGCCATCTCTGGGCATACTGTCTGAATGTTTCATTATTCTTTTTCTCCAAATTTTGGAGAGTCCATCTATCAGGAACCATGTCTGTTACGTGGCGATACTGCTCTAAAAATGCTTTAGCCAGATCTTTCCAGGATCTAATGTTGGCTTTGGTCAATTGAGTATACCATTTTAAAGCCGGTCCTGTCAAACTATCCTGAAAGCAGTGAATTAACAATTTCTCGTCCTTCACATATCCTGCCATTTTGTGACAAAACATAGTAATGTGGGATGAAGGGCATGTAGTACCGTCATATTTATCAAATTCGGGAGCTTTGAACTTGATAGGGAGGATTAAGTCTGGAACCAAACTCAACTCACTAGCATCAAACCCATAGAATGATTCAGTTATTTCCACGGATTTCATTCGTTCTTCTAAGCTCTTGATCTATCTGGTCAGTTCTTCATTTACTTTTTGTTTCTCATTCAGCTCATTCAAATCTGGGATCAAATGATCAGTATTAAGATCCCCTATTTTCACATCTGATATAATCGGATTTTTGCTTGAAGATGCAGGATTCACTTGTTGATCTTCATGTGGTTTGACTTCTTGTAATGCAGATGTACGAGCATTAATTTGTATAGGTGTAGTACCAGAGTGATAAATTGGTTCTGGTAGAAAACCTAGAGGATACATAGGATCTTGATCAAAAGATACAGGATTTTCAGGCATTTTTCCAATGATAGCCTGCTTTTTAAACATGTCCTCTATTTTCTGCATCATTCTGTCTTGTGAATTTGCAATACTGGCTTCAATTTTTTCCAACTTCATTCTCATTTCTTCTTGTTCTTTATGATGTTGTTCCTCAATACGCTGTATTTTATCCTCCATACTTCTCTTAGTAGCTTGTCTAGTACCGTAGTGATGTTGTATTTCTCTTTTGGCCAGAATAACTACGATTGAAAAATCTTTTAATATTATTTTTTTCAAATTTTAATTAATGAATTTTATCTTAATAAAATAAAATAATAAAATTATTCATAAAGAAAATTATGAAATGAATGATGAATGTATGCAAAATGTATGTATGCAAAAAGGTATTGATCCCAAAAAGTTAACTGTCATAGAACAACTTTCATCGGCATACAAAAGTTTCTTTATAATAGTTCATAACTACAGATAAGGCATAGCTTTCCTATTAAGCTCTATAATTTCTTTCATTAACCATGACACCTTCTTTCCGAACTTAGAAACTGGATCAACGTGATGCTCAATTATTTTGGCTTCAACAGTTAGTTCCCCAACATATCTAGCAACTTCGCTCATTTGTACCATGGCCTCGAACACCATATTGCTTCTTTCTTCACTTCTTTCCACATAGAACTCAGTTGACTTTTGCCACTGTTCATTCATTTCTTCAAGAGTCTGTTCTAATTCAGTGATTCTGACTTGACAATTGTGCAGAATTTTTTCAAGATCTCTAATGCGTCTTTGCAGTGAAGCATTTTCCTCATTACTTTCTTTGAGATCATTAGGCCCTAGACGAACCTTTTCTTGAAATAATGATTCTTCAAGTTGCAAAATGTAAGCGTTAAACTCTGAGTTTTTGTTTCTAGACTGATCCAGATCTTCTTCAAGTTTTGTTCGTGTTTCTTGCGTTCTTTGATTAAGCTTCTGGATTTGAACATCCTTGTTTCTGCATCTTTGCATCCAATTGCTAGCCACTTCCTGCTCCACCTCAAGTCTGGTGTTGAAATTTTTTCTTTCTAACTCCCATTTTTCTTTTTCAATATTGGATTCTTCCATCTTTTGGCCTCTGACTTCAAGTTCAGCAATTAACTGGTTCATTTCAGATTCAAATCCCTTGAACATGATATTTTTCTCACCTTCAAATTTAACAAAGATGTCATTCTTCATATCTTCTAAATCTTTGGCTCGATCCCTTTCTCTTTGCATTTCATTCATGATCTCACGGTGTTCAGCCTTGTGTTTTATAATTCGCTCTCTTCTGTCGACCTCAAAATCTTCCATTTTTTGCTTTCCTTTTTCAAGGCTTTTGATTAGACGGCTATTCTTTCCTTTCAGATCTTCAACTCGTCTTTTCTCAATGTTCAAATCTCGGGTCTTCTGTACCGTTGATTGGCTGGATCCTGATGCTTTCCGGGATTTATATAACTCCTGGTAATTTTTCTGTAATGCTCTAAACTCATCATCACCTTTTTCTTTATCTTTTCTCAACATTGCACATTGTGATGAATGAAAGTCAATGTCAAACCCCAACATAGCTTTATCTTGTCTCATTTGCTCTAATTCTTTCGACCAGCCTTCTCTTTCTGCTTCAAACTCAGCTCTCAAGATTTCAATCTCTGACGGAACCACCTTAATGCGATCTTCCATAGAGATATCCTCATTTTGATCTGGTAGAGGAATATTTTCGTTTTTTCTGACAGATCTCCATTCTTCATAATCAGGAGTTAGCATTTCTTTTGCTGCTTTAGCTCGGATACAAAAAGTTGTTTTCCAAGCTGTAACGGCTTCCATGATACTTCTTTTATAATTTTTGCTATGGAATGCGAACTCAGATGACTGTAATCCAGCAGTGACAGGTACAAATTGGCGACCTTCATACTGTCTTATAACCAGAAGTGGTGCATATCCAATTCTTCCCCATAATCCGAGCAGCATTATCCAGTTGTAATCACCACATCTGTAAAAGAATTCCCTTTGTATTTGCCACGGGGCTCGCCAAACAACGTCATTGCTTTGCAGATTTCGAAAGGCATTGATCCACATATCTTTCTTAATTTCTTTCGGCCATTCTTGCTCCAGAAATTCTTTTAATGGTGAGTAATCCGTATTAAAGCATCGGTATGAAACCTTTTCTGTCTTCTAGAAATGACTACGGATCCAAACATATAACAACTGGGTACACCCTGAAAATCGTCCACCTCCTATCTTTCTACAAGCATTTAACGATCTGAAGGTCTCTGCTAGAATTGCAGAAGCAGGATTAGTCTTTTTCGGTAGCTGTTCAAACAAATCTACCACTGCAGCTTCAACATATCCCAATACTTTTGGGAAGATGACCATACCATATATACCTAGAGCAAATAAATCGAATCGTACTTTAATATCTGGATGGCTCTGAATAATTTCTCTAATGTTGGTCTAAGCAATGCCTTCGCTTTCGCCTTTTTGTTTTGTACGGGATGCCACCCATTCTTCTCGTACACCGGCAATCTTTGCTAATTTAACTCGAAAGGGTTGAGTTTTAATTGACTTTGAATAGATTCGATTCTCCAAAGCCCCTTCGATATGTAGCAAAGTTGTGTATTCTTCAATAGTAGGGACCAAGTCCTCTTTATTGAGAGTGAAGCAATTGTACCCTGGATTCCAGAATTGAATTAGGGCTCTGAGTAATTCATCATCAACTTCAACATAGAGCAAATATGGGATGTCTCCGTAAGTCTGATAAACTGCAATTTTTGTTTGAATCCCAACTTTCCCAAATGCTTCGCAAATCTTGCATATCATTTCTTTTTAGTGAAACTGGAGCATAACTGGCCAAGTCAGATACATAATCATCCTGCAGACTGTCTCCTTCTTGTCTTTGTAAGTCTTCAGCCCACTGTCTTACTTCTGAGTTTAGAATTACTTGATTTGAACACTTTTTATCCATATATGAAGGCTTTCCAATGAGACAATTAACACAAGGATCAATGTCTTTTATCCCGTATGATGCTATGCAAACAGAAAAATAAAGAACACACAAAAAGAAAATAAATTAGTTTACATAATAAAGAAATTCAATAATAACATTTCTATAAATATTTTTTTTTATATAAACATGCTTTTCTAAATTTAAATAATTTAAATATACATGTAATTTAATCATTAACGAAAATAAATAAACAAGAAAGTTTAGAATTCATTTCTCCTGTGTGTACACCTATTTTAGAAAACATTTCGGCATGACTTCGGATTGGAAGAGTTTCTAAGGTTTTTTATATGCAGGGTTTCAGATCTAGGAGTAAAGGTACTCGAATTGTCCATGTTAGTGCCCCCTTAGGCTGCTAACCCTCAATCCTAGTCCATCACAGACTAAAGTGGATCGAGTTCAATTCGAGGGGATACATTTCTCTATGCCTGACACGGAGAATAAATTCTCACGAAGACATAGAGCATATGAACCCCGAAAGTTACTTGCTAGGTCTGACACGGAGAATAAATTCTCACGAAGACGTCGCTTTCACTCCTACTTAAAAGGGACAACTCAATTATAGAGCTTTATGTAATGCAATGCAAGTGTTTGTGTGTGAGGAGAAATGTTCAAACCTTTGACAGAAAAAATAAATAATGAAATAAAATACTTGCAAATAAAATAAAACATATAAATATTATAAAAATAATAAATAAATAAATAATTTGACAAGAAAGAATTAAAAAATAAATATATGAATTTTTAATTTTTAATTAATAGAGACAATTTATAATTGATTTTTAAAAGTTTGACCAGTCCCCAGCGGAGTCGCCAAGCTGTCGTAACCGGTTTTCGCCCGGGCACGAAATATTATACTTGGCAGGGAAATTGATGTGAATAAATAATTTTGAAAATAATTTGTGAGTCGCCATCGGCCTTTTGGATCAGGTAGGTCGAATACCTAAAAATTATTTTCTTTAAAAGAGTTTTAAGAAAACATCAATTAAAAAAAATGAACTGATCTGCGTTTTATAACCAAAAATTTGTTCTTTTTAATAATAAAAATGGATTCGTGGTCGGTTACGTTTAGGGAAGGATTAGCACCCCTACAACGCCCAAAATTGGTACTTTTTAATTATAAATTGTCTCTATTATTAAAATTTAAAAATTCAAAAATATATTTAATTTATAATCCTATTATTTCAAAATTATATAAAAAAAATATTTATTTATTTAAAAATATCATAAAAGAACTTCTAGGTGCCTTAAGACAGCTCTTTTCTTTGATATTGATAAATATTAATTTAAATAATATTGTTTAATTTTTAATTTTAAAATATCAGAATAGGACATCCAGTTGTATTAAGACTGTCCTTTTCTTTGATACTGAAAAATAAATATTAAAATAATTTATTTAAAATAAATATTTATTTATTATATTTTTAACAACATTTAAATATATAAACAAGTAAAAATTAAAAAAATACAATTCTAACTATATATTTAAAAGCAATAAAAAATACTTAAAATAAATAACTAAAATATAGTGAAATTAAAATTGAAAAACCTAATTCATAATTAATCAGAATTATAGGGAAAAAACATGCTATTTTCTTATTTAATAATTTAGTGACTAAAATAAAATTATCTAAAATTCGGATATTATAATAAAATAAATTAAAAATATAAACTAGGGATTAAAATATAATTTATTAAAATTAAGGGATTAAATCTGTTATTTATCCTAAATATATTATTTTAATATAGAGGACTAAAATGAATAAAATTGAAATTCGAAGACTGAATTAAAAGTATTATAAATTCGATTTAGTGACTAAAATGTAAAGTTTACAAGTTAGGAGGACGGCGGACGGGGTTTAACTATTGTCTAATTACGCGCATAGTCCTTCCCAAAACGACGTCGTTCGGGATGGCCTATAAAAGGTCCAAAACGGCTGGCCCGAAGGGCCAGCCTTCATTTCATTCTTTTTCTTTCTCTCTCAAGCAGAGAGAGCTCTGGCTTCTCTCTAGCTTCCCTCATCGGAGGGAAGCCGGTCACCGGACGGCAACCGTCTGCCGCCGTGACCGTCATCGCCGGCCACCGCATCCGGTGGCCGAAAAATTTTATTTTTACACCATTAGATAGATCGGGACGTCCTAAGGACGTTTCCGGTGTTCTTTTTCCTTAAAAAGCTCCTAATCGGAGCGAATCTACAAAAGTACCTTCGGTGTTTCGAAGGTTCCGGTGAGATCCGGTGGTCGGGGCTTCCTCGGTAAGTTTCTTTTCTTCCTTTTTCTTTCTTTTCTGTTTCTTTGCTGCTGAGATCGTTGGTAGTATTTTGTATATATTTTTTTTTTGGTTTTGTCTCTCTAGGATCTGTTCTCTGTCTTCTTTTTTTTCTTTTCAGGTTCGGGTGGTGGCTTTTATAGCCACCACCGGTGTGGCCATCGGACCGGTCCGAAGAGGGGATTTCGGTGAGTCACCGGACTACCAGTGGTGACTCACCCCGTAGCCATGGCGTGGACGGCTGGCGTTGGAGCTTCTGGAGTCTTCGATTGGGACGTGGCAGCGGCGGAGGCGGCGAGAGTAGCAGCGGCGGCCGCGTGGCCCTAGGGTATCATACCCTAGGGTTTCCATCTGGAGCAATCTGGACCGTTGGATCTTGCCAGATCCAACGGTCAGTTTGAGGCGGCTGGCTAGAGGCGGCTGGCATGGGATTAGGGTTAGGAAACCCTAACTGAAACCCTAAATGTTTTGGGTTTCAGTTTGGTTTGGGTTTTGGGCCGGTTGATTGGGCTTTGTAATTTAATATTATTTATTTAATATATTTTTAATAATAATAATAATAATAATGATAATAATAATAATAATAATAATAATGATAATAATAATAATTATAATATGGGTAAAAAATTAGTATCTTCAGGTAACATAATAGATAAGTATCAATACTCCACCTAAAGGTATCGATACTATAAGATATTATCATAACATCGAATATAAATTCGGTATCATTACTAAAGGTGGGAACCAATACTAATGGGTCGGTTTGATACTTAGGGGCTTAGTATCGTTACCATCGTATGAATTGGGCAAGAAACTCAATTTTGGTTTAAGGGTTCAAAAATGGGTTTAAAACTGCCAATATTTCTCTAATAAATGTACTAGTGAGAACAACAAAAGAATGCAACAAAAGCTTAAGAATCTTATGAAGTAAAATGTCATAAAACTAGCCCTTGTGTGACTCTCGGGAAAAATTAGGACACCCAAGTTACTTTAGTAAGAATAATGATCATCTTGTTTGTTTATGTTGAACAATGCTTTGTATTTTGATATTAAAATGAATAATATTTTAAAGAAATTTAAGATTGTTTTATATTCGATTTTTAAATTTATATTCGATAAAATTGTTCGAATATTGAAATTCTCTTTAAGGTCAAAAACTTCATTTTTACTCCTTATCTTCTTAAAAATTAAAATCTTATATTGGAATAATTTTAAAACAATATTACAAATAGTTTTGAATTTTAATCGAGTTAAAAATTGATTTAAAACCCTTTAGTATCGATACTACAAGAACAATATCGATACTATTCATCCAGTACCGATACTCCCCTTGTGGTTTTGATAAAAACACAATCCAATATAGCATTTTCGTACCGATACTCTCAGAGTATCGATACCAATGCCAATACTCACATAAAAGTACATATATTCCCCTCTTCCAACAGTCAATATTTTGTAATTAATGCAAGCAGTATCGATACTCCAAGTCCAAGTATCGATACTCAAGGCATTAGGGCGGCATTTATTGCGTGAAACTTCATCCCAATGGCTCTATTAACTCCCACAACAACCTAAACGAATATAATGGAATGATGAGGTATAAAAACAAGATTTCAAGTCATGTGTGAAGACAAGAAATCAAAAAGAAAGTCAAAGCTATCACATTGAACCAAAATCAAGTCAACATTCTTAAATATTCTTTTTGCTTTCAAAGAACACTATTGTACTAATTTATTTTACTTGTTTAGTTTTCTTATTTGTTCTTGAATTGTGCAAACAATTTCCTTGTATGGTTTTTCAAAGTTTGCAAATTTGTAATTTTCTCTTTGAGAGAGTGTTCTCAAGAATTTGGGGTATAATTCTTGAGGGAGTTGTAAGGTTAATCCTTATCCTTAAAGGTTATATAAATTAGCGAATTTGTGAAAATCCTTAATGTGGATAGCTAAGGTAGTGGATGTAGACTTTGGTTTAGAAAGTCGAACCGCTTTAAAATTCTTGTGTTCAATTCCTATTTTTCTTTCAAGCTTCCATAAAAAATTAATTGCCAATTCACCCTCTTGGCTATTTCATCCTCTTGATTGACTCAACAATTGGTATTTGAGCTAATCTTGTTGGAAGGCTTAACATCCTCTTGAGAAGATCATTGGATAAAGTCAATCATTTCATCATCAATGGCCACTTCATCCACTTCCGAAATTTTTTGTGAGTCTCAATCCATTTCAAAGCCTTCATATTTTAATGGTGCTAACTATTCTTATTGGAAGAAAATAATAATGCTATTCATTCAAGCTACCGATTATTTGGTGTGAGATGTCATTACCGACGTAGAATTTATTCATTTCAAAATACTAGGAGAGCTTGTGATACCAAAGGTCAAGTCGGAATGGACCGATGACTCATTCAACTCAATGTCAAGGCCATGCATATCATATTTTGTGCATTATGCCTCGATGAATATAATATGATGTCTTCATGCTCAAATACAAAGGAAATATGGGACAAGCTAGAATTTACACATGAGGGTACATCTTAAGTGAAGAAATTGAAAATTAGAATTCTCAATCTCAATTATGAGAATTTCAAAATGAAGGATAATGAATATATTAAAACCATGTCGGATCATTTTACCACCATCATCAATGATTTAAAGAATTTTGGGAAGGTCTATCCCAATGAAGAAGTGGTAAGAAAACTATTTTCTTTTTTGCCTACATCTTGGGAAAGCAAATCAACTATCATTGAAGAGGCCAAAGACTTGGAGTTGTACACTTTTGATGAACTCATCGGAACATTACTCACTCACGAGGTGAAACTCCAAAAGAAAAAGGAAGAAGAAGATAAGAAAAATGTGGAGAAGAAGAAAGTTGGAATTACTCTTAAGTCAACCAAAAAATAGAGTAATTCTAGTGAAGAAGATGATGATGAGAAAATGGAAATGTTTTCCAAAAGATTTAGAAGATTCATGAAGTCTAACAAAAGAATAAGGTTTTAAAGAAATGAGGGCTTCAAGAATGAATATAAGGAGAAAGACCCCATCATTTGTTATGAATGTAAGAAATCGGGACATGTCCTCAATTGAAGAAGAAGAAGAGGTCATCCAAAAAGGAACAAAAAGCACATGCAGCTACATGGAGTATTGAATAATGCCCCGATGAAAAAGAACAAGAAGTATCCAACTTGTGTCTTATGGTCATCAAGAGAGAAACTAAGGTAACCTCTAGTTCATCCAATTTAAATGAATATTCCTTTGATACACTACAAGAGGTCTATAATGAATTGGCTTTAGAATTTGAGATCATGCTTTCAAAGAATAAGAAAAATATTTCAAAAATGAAAAAATGAAAATGATCTCTTATCTAAGACAAATAATGAACTTTAAAGTAAGATAAAAAATATGCAAGTCAATTTTGATGAGTTTGAAAAGAAAAATCAAGATTTGCATAACTTACTTTCTAAAGTTCATTATGATGATCAAAAAGATCTTGATGGCCCCAAAGCTTCCTTTAACAAAGTTGGATCAAATAGATTTCAAAAAGGTCGAACTTCTAAATCCAACTATGTTAAGAATAACTTTAGATATTACAAAGATAGAGGTCCCCAAAGAACCTTTAATGGAAAAGTTGTTAGAAGCATATGGGTCTCCAAAGGGATCATTACTACTATGGACAATGATATCATAAAAAATGGATTCCTTAGGGGACTAGATTGTTGTGAACTAATGCCTACGGGCCCAAAAGAATTTGGGTACCAAAAATTAAAAATTAATCTGTGTTTGTAGGTGGAGGAGCATTGCTACAAGGCACAAAACGTAAGCACAAATTCTTGGTACATTGATAGTGGATGCTCAAGACATATGACTAGTGACAAGAACCATTTAAAAGTGCTCAAGCCTAAAAGTAGAAGAGTAGTAACTTTTGGTGACAACTCAAATGGCCACTAGAAGGAATCGATTCAATTGGTAACAATTCTTCCATTTCAATTGAAAACGTGTTATATGTCAATGGTTTGAAGTATAATCTACTTACTATAAATTAATTGTGTGATAAAAGATACAATGTCATTTTTTAGTTTAATGGTTGTAAAATTGTTGTCATTGCATCAAACATGATTATGCTTATTGGTCATAGAATAGGAAACATTTATATGGAACATTTAGATGATATTGTTTCCTCGAATGTATGCCTAGTAGGTAAAGATGGAAAATTATTCATGGTTATGGCATAGAAAACTTGGGCATGCTAGCATGAACATATTAGATAATTTTGTTAAAGATGATATAGTTAGAGGTTTACCAAAGCTAAAATTTAATTTATACAAAATTTGTGATGCATGTGCTAAGGGTAAGCATAAAAGTGTTTTCTTTAAATCCATTAATGATGTTTCCTCTAGTAGAGTGTAGCAATTAATTCATATTGATTTATTTGGGCCTATTAGAATTACTAGCTTGAGTGGAAAACAATATTCCTTTATAATTATTGATGATTATTCTAGATACACATGGGTTCTATTTTTAAGCACTAAAGATGAAGAAATAGACAAATTCATCACATTTTCAAAAATAAACCAAAATGAAAAATGTTACTCTATTTTTAGTGTTAAGAGTGACCATGGAATTTGAAAATCTTGGTTTTGACAAATTTTTCAACTCTAATGGAATTAGCCATACTTTTTCATCCTCTGGAACCCCTCAATAAAATGGAGTTGTTGAGAGGAAAAAAACAACTTTATAGGAAATGGCTAGAACCATGCTCTGTGAAAATAATTTGCCAAAATATTTTTGGGCGGAAGCTACAAACACCGCTTGTTATATTGTAAATAGAGTAATGATTAGGTCCATTTTGAAGAAAAAACTATACAAACATTTCAAAAATAAGAAGTCTAACATTAGTTGTTTTCATCCTTTTGGGTGTAAGTGTTTTGTTTTAAACAATGGAAAAGACAATCTTGGCAAATTTGATGCTAAAAGTGATGAATGAATATTCTTTGGATATTCCATGAATTCTAAAGCTTTTTGAGTATTTAGTAAAAGAACTCTAGTTGTATGAGAGTCTATTCATGTTATTTTCGATGACAACCCCCTTATGAAGAATGATTCTTGTGTTGATTATGGTAAAGGTATTATGACATCAAATGAAGTTGGTGAACCATCATCAAAAGAGGACATACAAGAACAAACGCAAGATGCTCTTGAGGAGCTAACTCTAGAGGAAGGGGAACTCTTCTACCCAAAAGAATACAACTATGTCAAGGATGGTGAGATTTTGGGTGATCGATCTAAAGGGGTAACTACTACATCATCTCTTAGAAATGTTTCTAATTATGTTGCATTTATCTCATGCATAAAGTCTAAAAATATCAAAGAAGTATTAAATGACGATTTTTGGATACTGGTTATACAAGAAGAATTAAATCAATTTGAGAGGAGTCAGGTATGTACATTAGTTGAAAGGCCTAGTGACAAATCTACTATAGGTACTAAATGGGTATTTATGAATAAATTAGATGAAAATGGTAACATAGTAAGGAACAAGTCTAGACTTATTTCTCAAGGATATACTCAAGAAGAATAAATATATTTTGATGAAACGTATGCTCCAGTAGCTAGGATGGAGGCAATTAGAATGTTATAAGCATTTGCATGTTATCATGGCTTTACATTATATCAAATGAATGTTAAAAGTGCTTTTCTAAATGATTTTATAAAAGAATAAGTATATGTGGAACAACCTCCCAGTTTTGAGGATTCAAAATTTCCAAATCACGTTTTTAAATTGACAAAAGCTTTATATGGTTTAAAACAATCTCCTAGAGCTTGGTATGAAATATTGTCAAATTTTTTTGTTGAAAAAAAAAATTCAAAAGGGAAGTTTGACACTACATTGTTTATAAAAAGTAAATGTAAAGATTTGTTAGTAGTGTAAGTTTATGTTGATGATATTATTTTTGGATCTACTAATGATAATCTTTTCCAAGAGTTTGTTAACTTGATGCAAGGTGAGTTTGAGATGAGCATGATGGGGGAGCCGTCATTTTTCTTGGGACTCCAAATCAAGCAAAGGAAAGGTGGAATCTTCATCAATCAAGCTAAGTATATCAAATACATGCTCAAGAAGTTTGGATTGGAGGATGTGAAACTTCAAGCAACTCCTATAAGCTAATTTATGAAGGTTGACAAGGATGAAGAAGGTAAATGTATAGATGTTAAACTTTTAGGTCTATGATTAGATCATTGCTTTATCTTACCGCAAGTAGATCGATCATTATGTTTAATGTTTGCTTATGTGCTAGATTTCAATATCTCCTAAGGAATCACATTTAAAAACCATTAAGAGAATCTTTATATACCTTAGAGACACTCATAGTATAGGACTTTGGTATCCTAGAGACTCTAACTTTAGCTTGCATGCCTTCTCGGATGTAGATTATGGAGGTTATAAATTAAATAGGAAAAGCACATCCGATACTTGTCAATTTCTAGGTAGTATTTTGATTTCATGGTTTTCAAAGAAACAAAATATTGTAGCATTATCAACCACCGAAACAGAATATATTTTGGCAAGTAGTTGTTGTGCTCAAGTTTTATAGATGAAATAACAACTCATAAACTATGGAATTGATATAGGTATTGTCCCTATCAAGTGTGACAATATTAGTTCTATTTGTCTCACCAAAAATCTCATCCAACATTCTAGAACTAAGCCTATTGAAATTAGATATCATTTCATTAGAGATCATGTCTTAAAGGAAGATACATTTCTAAAGTATGTAGACACTTTGCACCAAGTAGCGGATAGTTTTACAAAACCTTTAGATAAGGAAAGATTTTGGGAACTTAAAAGAGAATTAGGTTTAAAAAACCTACCTTGAATTTATGTTTAAATATTTTATGCACTTTTATGATTTTATGAAAAAACATGCTAAATGACTTCTTTGATGCCAATTATACAATTAGTTAGGGGGAGTTTAGGATTTTTCATTAAAATTGAAAAAATGTTCAAATTGTGCTTAATTATGTATTTGCTTGTTTGAACATGTTTTCCTTATCAATTTAGATTTTTATATACCATTTTTTATGCCCTATAGTATGCATTGTTATATTTGACCATTTGGTGCACTTTAAATAGAAATCCATGCAACTTTAGTATTCATATGTTTTTTGTTGATAAAACCTTGTATGATTGAATGAATACTTGTATATTGGTCATAATGTTATGTCTCATATGATAATATATGATGTGTGTGCTTAATTGATGTAAAAATGACATTTTTGGACTTTAATTCTACATTTTTTCTTACTATTTCTCATTTAGTATCTATATTGTGCTTACAGTACTAATATTGTTCTTCCTCAGTATTGATACCATTCATAAAGTATTGATACTAGTTTTGTAGTATCGTTAGGAGTATCGATGCCCTGTATCGATACCAACTCTTTTACACGTGAGTATCGATACTCATTAAATGAGTACCGATACTCGAGGTCGGGTAAGAGCTATATCTCTCAAAATTTCCCAGTTTTTTTTCAAAACCCCTTAACCTAGTTGTCATTCAAAACCTCTCTCCACTCTCTCTCAAATTACCTCTATTTTCATCGTTTTTGGGTCGGAATCACTTCGTTTTTCAAGCTAGGTTCTTGCAAACTCATCAAAATCATGCCAACATCTCCATTCTCATCTCATTTTCACGAATCAAGGTAAAAAAAATCAAACCCTAATTTTGTTTTTTTTTCAATCTAGGTTTGATTCTTCATAGTTTAAGTTAAATTAGTAAATGTGCTTTGTTTGCATGTCATTTTCAAACTCCAATCTACTTTTTTCATTACAATTTTTTTTAATTTTTTTTAATTTTCTATTTTTTTTTATTATTTTCGAATTAAAAAAATGTTTTGATCTGTATACACGTAGTTCATATATACAAATACATTTCTTTTATTATTAAATATATTTTGTAAATATTTTTATACACTATATAAATATTGTTTTACTATATATATATAATGTTTATATATATATATATATATATATATATATATATATATAATGTTTTTATATAAATTGTCTTACTTTTAATCTTCTTTATATATACATATATTCTCATTTTTTTGTAATATATATTAATATACTATTTTATTTAACCTTAAATGTGTATATATATATATATATATATATATATATATATATATATATGTTTTACATATTGTTTTTAATTTATATATATAATTATTGGGCCCATTAGTTTTAGTTTTAGTTTTAGTTTTTTTTAAAAGCCATGAATATTGTGGAATCTATATGAGTTTTGGGATTGATGATTAGCATACATATATTGTTTTCTAGTGCAGGTTTGCCTATCCCGCTTTTTATCCAAAATGTCTAAGCAAGCCCGCTTTTTCCGTACCCATCCTCCACCCTGAGCCCCTCCTTTAAATCCTCCTCCTAATAAAAAACCTTCAGCAATTCCTAACCCGAATATGGACCCAAATGCTCTTACCATCTATAATTCTTTCTTTAATGAATCGGGTCGTCAAAAACTTAGGCATAGGTACTCGATTTCTTTTGAATCTTTACAATTTAGGGATGAGTGCATGCCTTCCCTTAAAGCTATGACTAAACTTAAGTTCAAATACCTTCTGCAACTCCGGTCATGGAAACTTGTCAATACTTTCAAAAGTAAACCCATTGTCTATCAACAACTTGTCCATATTTTTTTTATTCTAATTATGTTTGTGTCTATGATCAATCCTAAGGCGACATCGTTAATGTTTGCTCCTATCTCACGGTGCGATACTTTAATATTGATTCCATAGTTGAGACTTAGATTTCGAGGCTAAAGGGATAGATAATGAGAAAGATAATTTGAGTCTCCCTATTCGATCGGCCATAGTGTCAATTCTCTCGACATTCGTGAGTGTCTCTTGCATATCATAATCATTTGGTGGTTTTTACCATCTGGTGGTAAATTCTCTACCCTTCGTGTCGTCGACATTTGGTGAGTTCATTGTTTCCAAAATAACAAGAAAATAAATTTTCCCCAAATTGTCTTTGTTGAGCTTGTTGACGCCATAAACAACTTTTACTCCAAAATGTTTGGCACCTTAGTTTATGGTTATTTATTTAGCCACCTCTTCGTTAAATCCAGTATAAATGTTGACCAAGATCTCTCTATTCCCTTGACCTCTCCAATTGACCTTAAGTCTCTTTGTAAAGCGAGATGGGAAAAGGATGGCACAACTTTAAAAAGAAAGGGAAAACAAGTAGCTGGCTACTCCTCTAGTGCTCTGCAGCCTCAAGACGACGATGTCTTGTGTGATGTAGAGTCAGTGGTGAGGATGTGATTCCTTCCTACTTCCAGAGCTTTATGGAGATGATGGATATGCATTTTGCTTCCATGGAGTCTCATTTTACAACGATGGAGTTTCATTTCATAGTTTTTGGGTCTCAATTTTCTAATATTGTTGCGTGTTAGATGTCTTTGGAGACAATGCATGTGAACTCCTGGCGTGATTTCCATGCTCGATTCAACACAGTGACGGATAGGCTTGACGCGTTCTCCCGCGACTTTTCGTCTTTTCGCGCTCCATTTTTGAATCAGAATTCTCTTCTGTCGGACGCCTGTTCATTCTTTATTTGCACTCTTGTCATGTTTCTTGTGTTTGGTTTTGGTTTTGCATTTTGTCTTGATCGAACATTTGGATGATTTTATTTTGGATGACTTTACATGTTTTGTTTATGGATTTGGATATTTGACTTGTATGGATATTTGCTTATTTGGATGTTATTATGGATTTTTATGACAATTGGATGATTATAATATTTGAGATGTGTTTATAAAAAATGACCATATTTATCACTTAAGAAAATTAGTTATGTTGACTAATCTATTTGGCAAGTTTGATCTTCATAGCTTATATATATTTCTATCTTGTTCATCTTTTTGATTTAACAAAAAGTGGAAGAGATGTTAAAGTAACGGGGAGTAATTATTTTTAAGAAAATCGTAAATTTTTTAAAAAGTTTTATTATATCAAATGGGGAGATTGTTGAACCATGCTTTGTATTTTGATATACCAAAAATGAATATTATTTTAAAGAAATTTTAAAATTGTTTTATATTTGATTTTTAAATTTATATACAATAAAATTGTTCGAATATTGAAATTATTTTTAAGAAAAAAACTCCATTTATACTCCTTATCTTCTTCAAAATTAAAGTCATGTACTAGAATAATTTTAAAACAATTTTACAAAGGGATTCAGATTTTAATCGAGTAAAAAATTGATTTTAACACTTTAGTATCAATACTGCAATAATAGTATCAATATTGTTCATCTAGTACCGATACTCTGGATGGGTGTATCGATACTCCCCTTGTGGCTTTCATAAAAACACAATCCAATGTACCATTTTCGTATTGAGACTCTTAGAGTATCGATACCAGTACTGATACTCACATAAGAGTACCGATACTCCCCTCTTCCAATGGTCAAATTTTTTGTAATTAATTCAGGTAGTATCGATACTCCAATATCGAGTATCGATTCTCAAGGCATCAGGGAAGTATTTATTATAGGAAACTTCATCCCAACGGCTCTATTAACTCTCACAACAACCCAAACGGCTAGAATTGAATGAGGAGGTATAAAAACAAGATTTCAAGCCATATAAAAAAGAAAGCCAAAGCAATCACATTGAGCCAAAATCAAGTCAACATTCTTAAATATTCTTTTGGCTTTCAAAGAGCACTATTGTACTAATTTTTTTACTTGTTTAGCGTTCTTATTTGTTCTTGATTTGTGTAAACTATTTCCTTGTGAGGTTTTTCAAAGTTTGCAAAATTTTAATTTTCTCTTTGAGAGAGTGTTCTCAAGAGTTTGGGGTATAATTCTTGGGGGAGTTGTAAGGTTACACACTGTCCTCAAATGTTGATAAAAATTAATGAATTTGTGAAAATCCTTTGTATGGATAGCTAAGGTAGAGAATGTAAACTTTGGTTTAGAAATTAGAGCCTCTCTAAAATTCTTGTGTTCAATTTCCCATTTTTTTCAAGCTACCACCAAAATTTTTAATTGATTGTTCACTCTCTCTTGGCTCTTGATTGACTCAATAGTTTAGAATATTCGAATATCTCAGTTAGTACAAAGACACTTCAGTTGCTAGCTGGAAATATATGTCCTAAATACTCATGAGGAGTAAGTTAGTTTAGTGTAGGTTTTAGATGGAGAAATTACGGATCACACCCTAGGTACGTGAGGGTATTGTATGTCGAATGGAAGGGTGTGAGTCCCAAGTTGTAGAGGTGGCAACATGTCATTCGATTTGGATCATTTCAGTTTAGACTTAATTCGGGTTAGGTTTAGGTCGGATCGGGTCATTTCGAGTTTCGATTTTATTTGGGTCTATAGTAAGTCGTGTCGATTTGGGTCATTTCAGGTTTCGGTTTTATTTGTGTCTATTGTAAGTCAGGTCGGTTCAGGTATTAGGTCGGGTCAATATCGGATCAATTGATTTTGAGTCGGATCAAATCAGATCGGTTGATTTTCCAGTCATGTCAATATCTGATCAATTTTTTTTATTGGTCAACTTTGGATTTTCACATCAATTCAGGTTGAGTTAGGTATAAGTAAAATCAAAGTCTTAAGTTTATTTTAGATGACATATAGTTTTCATAGACTTTGCATATTCAAGTCATAACCCTATATTTTGAAATACTTATTTAATACATGTGAGATGTATTTAGGAGCTCCTCGTTTTTGTAAAACTTATTATACACTTGATTTCATTCTATACTGAATGATGGTATTTTAATAATAATTACAATGTCGATTTTAAAATAAAATTTTTGGTTAGCCACTTTGGTGGTCCCATGTAATGCTCAAGTCCTTCGATATTCGGGTTTGAACTAGTTTATAATGTTACATTTAGTCATATCAGAGCGTCAGATTCAATCATTCCTAAGACCCATGGGTTAGATTTAGTAAGTTCCTATATATGTACGTGCATCTAGAGTGTCAAGGGTACTTTTTATCTAGAATGAATATAACGACTTCTCTTTTCTTTATTGAATTCCAAAATAAATCTATGGTTGATAATTTCATCCCTGCTCAAGATGGAAGAAATGAGAGCCACACCTCTTTAACTGGTGACACTAGCGATGAGTTTGTCTTGGATTTTAAAGGGTATTGTGATTACCTTCTTTAAGGACCTAACCTTAGAACTTAGGCATATCGTTCATGCTATCCACAGAGCATCACTTGTTCCACCTATTCCACCAACATCACCGTTAATCAGTAGCTTCGTGAGACCTTTCATACACTTCTTCAGTTCTACTTTACCCTTGAGGACAGGCTCGAGTGCATATTCGTTTTATTGAAATATGATGTCATATATTTGTAGGAGATGATAAAGATGACACTGGAGTTGGAGAGACTGATATTGGAGTATAACTTATCTAGGTTTTGATAAAAGTACATTTAAGATGCTAGAATTGATTATTGGAAATATCAATTTCTGCATCTAGTTCAGGGTGACATGTCTTTGTATAAGTACGAGTGTGAGTTTTTATGGTTACTCCAATATGTACCATAGTTGCTGGTGACTGAAGACTACCATTATAGAAGATTTAGGGAAGGCATTCACCTTGATGACCTCACTTATTCGATAGCTAACCCTAATAGGGTCTTTTTGAGTTGACCCACTAAGTGAAGGTGATCGAGAGGGTTTAGAGCATGAGAACTAGATTTTTAAATGGCTCTATAGGGTAGAGCATGAGAGCTTCAGAGCTAGTAAGATCTTGAAAAGCTTCGGCTAAGAGGGCTAGAGATTCTTATGGATCGTAGAGGTCCCTAAATGGCCAATTTAGTAGGCTTGATTAGAGTTTGGATTGTGGGGTATATATAAGCCCTATAGGAGACTTTTATCATCATTTTCCTAGACGTACGCTAGTGGAATAGTGATGACCTTATCTCACCTAGTTTGCTCTCTCTGTGGTAAGAAACATCTTGGGGTGTGTCAATATAGACCGAGAGGTTACTTCAACTATGGTTCGTTGGAGCATTTTATCAGAGATTATCCTAAGGCTCAAAGTTTAACTCCTACATTGACCCAGAAGTAAACACCATCTATTTAGCGAGGTTAGGGGTCTTCAAGAGGTGCTATCGATGCATCCGAATATTTTAGTAAAGGGATAACTAAGGCAGTAATATG
Organism: Hibiscus syriacus; assembly: GCF_006381635.1. NCBI lineage: Eukaryota > Viridiplantae > Streptophyta > Magnoliopsida > Malvales > Malvaceae > Hibiscus > Hibiscus syriacus. Next base: position 432,986 of record NW_024063145.1, on the reverse strand, counting down.
TTTTCAACCAAGTGTGGCTTCGAAGTAGTATATTGTGAGATCTAAGGAGGAGTGCGATGTTAAATATGTGATCTCAGATACATTTATAGTATTTTCTATTACAGTTACTGCCTTACAAAACTCAAGTTCCATGCATTCTTATCTCTGTTATGATCTGATTTAGAAAATAAACATTCCAACTAGGGTTATACCTTCTTGTAGACAAAGATCATCGTTAATGCCCAGTAGAAATTTAAGGTTAGATGTTTCTAGCTGACTTAATGGGGTTTTTATTTCGAGAATTTGATATAATTTTAGGGATAAACTATTTATCCGGGCATGACGTTAACTTTATTTGCAAGGCTAAGCAACTCAAACTCCAAACGATTGATGACACCAAATTAGTAATGATCAGTAAGAAGTCGGGGTGTTTTTCAAAGATTGTTTTAGCAGTAAGGGCTTTGAAAATGATTGATGGGGGCTTTGAAAATGATTGATGGGGGTTTTAAAGACTTTTCACTCACATAGTCGACATTAAGATTTTGGTTCTGATACTCGAGGATATTCATATCATGGGATAATTTATCGATGTGTTTTCAAAAGATTTATCAAGGTTACCACCCAATCAAGAATTAGAGTTTGGTATTGATGTGTTATCGGGATCAGCTCTGGTGTCCATTGCTCTCTATCGATGGCATCGATGGATCTAAAAGAGTTAAAGACTCAAATCCAAGAGTTACCAGAGAAAGGTTTTATCTGAAAAAGTATATCTTTGTGGGGAGCTCCAGTCTTATTCGTCAAGAAAAAGGATAGGTCGATGAGGTTGTGCATCGATTACCAATAATTAAACAAGTTAACCATAAAATATTGTTATCCTCTTCCTAGGATCGACGATCTTTTTTACCAACCTAGGGGGAGCAAACGTGTTCTCAAAGATTGATTTGAGATCAAGATACTATCAATTGAAAATTAAGGATTCAATTGTAGTGAAGATGGCTTTTAGGACTCGGTATGGTCGCTATGAATTTCTTGTAACTACATTTAGAATCACCAATGCCCCAATGACATATATGGACTTGATGAATTGAGTTTTCACTCATACCTCAAGTAATTTATGATTGTATTCATATATGACATCCTCGTGTACTTACGTTTGGAAGAAAAACACGAGCAACATCTTCGTATTGTACTACAAATATTTAGGGTGTGAAAATTGTATACCAAATTTAGGAAATGTGAATTTTGGTTGCCAGAGGTTTCCTTCTTATGCCATGTCATAGAAGCATACGACATTTAGGTAACCCTCAAAAGATTCAAATAGTAGTTGAGTAGGAACCGTCAGAGAACGTGTCAGAGGTGTATAGTTTTTTTGGGTCTTGCTGGGTACTATCGTTGGTTCATTAAGGGTTTTTTGGTGATAGCTGCTCCTATAAACAAGTTTCTTCAAAAGGAAGTTTCCTTCGTATAGGATTATAAATGGAAAACAATCTTTGAGCAGTTGAAGACAATCTTAAGTCATACCTATATTTTGATTCAATTAGAGTCAGGTAATGAATTCACTGTATTCAATGATGCCTCATTAAATGATCTAGGATGTGTTTTGATGTAAAAAAGAAAACTGGTGGCATACGCGTCCCATTAACTCAAGCCTCATGAATGTAACTACCCTACTCATGATCTAGAACTTATTGTAATGGCTATAACATTAAAAATATAGAGAAACTACATTTTTTTGGAAAAGGGTCACATCTGTACCGATCACAAGATCCATAAGTACCTACCCACTTAAAAAGAGTTGAACTTGAGATGGCGTTGGTGGGTCGAGTTGTTAAAGGACTATGATTATGTGATTAACTATCACCCAATGAAAGTGAATATCATTGAGGATATCTTGAGTAGGAAATCGATATCGGACTTGTGAGCGTTGCTAGCACGACTGAGTTTAACTAGTGATGGTGGTTCATTAGCTGAGCTGCTAGTTGAGCCCAAATTAGTGGTAGAAATTAAGAAGTTACACAGTATTAACAACTATTTAAAGGCTCGAGTGGAGAAAGTCCACCGAGGTGAAACACCAGGTTTTGAGTTACGAGGTGAAGAGGTATTATTCTTTTGGGACCGATGGTGTGTAATCGTGAATGAACAACTAAATAGTAAGATTTTTTACAAGGCATATTACATTTCATTCTCCATTCATCTTGGTAATAATAATATGTATCAAGAGCTCCGAAAATTTTATTGGTGGCTGTACATGAAAAAAAAAGTATATGAGTTTGTTTTTAAGTGCTTAGCGTGTCAGCAAGTTAAGGTAGAACATCAAGTTCCTTTAGGGTTACTCTAGCCAATTTAGATAGCTCAATGGAAGTGATATAGAGTGACTATGAATTATGTGACTAGGTTACCGATGACTAAGCATAGGCATGACACGATGTGGGTTATGGTAGACCATTTGACAAAGATCGTTCATTTTCTTCTAGTTTGGATGGACTATACCTTGGAGAGGTTGGCTCAGTTATACATCTATGAGATTGTGATGTTACATGTATCGATTTCAATCATCTTTGATAGAGACTCATATTTCACTTTTCGGTTTTGAAAAGTACTTCATGAAATCCTAAGCAGTAAATTACACTTTAACATTATTTTATATCCTCAAATAGACGAGCAGCCTAAGCGTATGATTCATATGTAAGAGTATATGTTTAGGTGTACGTCATTGACCTCGAGGGTAGTTGGGAGGACCACTCACCACTAACAGAATTTGCTTACAACAATAGTTATCAGTGTAGCATTTAAATGGCTCTTTATGAAGCTCTGTATTGATGTAAGTGTAGGACTCCATTTGTTAGACAAAACTTAGTGAGGGAATGATAATGGGTTCTAATTTAATCAGAGAAACTGAAGAAAAAATTTAATTGATCCAATGTCGTTTGAGAGAAGCTTTTGATAGGCAGAGGTTGAAAGCAAATTTGAAGCACAAGAACATCGAGTTTGCAGTAAGTGATAAATTATTCCTCAAGGTATCTCCATGGAAGAAAGTACTTAGGTTCTAATGCAAAAGAAAATTGATCCCATGTTTTATAAGACCTTACGAGGTACTTGTGATGATAGAACCTGTAGCTTACATGTTACATTTACCGCCAGAGTTAAAGCATATGTGTAATGTGTTCCACGTATCTATGCTTAGGAGGTATCGATCTGACCATTTTCACATCATTCCGTCATTGTATATCAAAGTAGGTCAAGACATATCCTACGAAGAATAACTGATAAAAATCCTGGCGAGAGACGTTAAGGAGCTAAGAAATAAGAGAATCCCATTAGTGAGGGTTTTTTTTAGAAACCATGGTGCCAATAAGGCAACATGGGAGATCAAGGAAGATATACAACTTCAACATTTGTATTTCTTCTATCTAGATTAATTTTAAGGATGAAATTTCTTCCTAGGATGGGAGAATTATAACATCTTCAATTCTGGGTTAGTAGTTTCAGGCTAACCTAAGAGGATTTTGGATAAGCCTATTAGCCTTATAGAAAGCCTTAGTCCATATTTGAGTTGGGTTGGGCTTGAATTTAACCCAAATATAGATAATAAAAAAAAGGTATTTTGTGTTGGGGGTAAAGTTAGAAGGACCAAAGAGGTGATTTACCCATTTTTTTTATTCAAAGGTTGAATCCCATTAATAGAAATAAAGCACATGGCTGAGAAATGATCAAAGTTGTTGTAATGTCTCAAAATCTGGTCTAGTAGTTCAGGTTGGTTTCAGATCAATTTTTGAATTTCTGATAAAAAGAAAAAAAAAGAAAGAAAAATATTAAAATTTGTATTTTTCTTTAATAAATGTTTTGGAAAGGTTTTAAGTAGTTTTATATATTTGATTTTAATTTTGGAAGATAAATTATTTGGTTTGGTGACTAGATTGAAAGAATTAGAAAATTTGTAATTTTAGTGACCATTTTGTAAATTATAACAATTTCCAAAGTCTATAAAGCAATTTTACCAAGGATTATATTTAGAGTTTTCCCTCCCAAACTTAAAGTATTTTAACTTCTCCTTTTTACCATAATTCCATCTAGATTCATTTTAATCCAAATTACATTTTCTTAATTACCTGTTTTCATTCTCATATTCTTTATTTTCTCTCATTTTCACAATTTGGTAACTTCTCTTAACTTCCTCCATTTTCTCTTATTTTCTCTCAACCTATCTGATTAATTTATTTTCTTTTCTCTTCTTGATTTCTAAATTCACTCTCCTTAATCTTGTTTTTAATTCTCAAATACTCTTTTCTTCTCTTCATTGTTTTAAGGATTGATCACAATGGAGTTCTATTGTTGATCTCAAATTCCTTGGTTTCTTTTCATGCTTCGAGGGCAAGTGGTTTTGTGTTAATGATTTTGTGGAATTGTTGATTTAATTGAAAAGATTTCAATTGATTTTCAGAGTTAATTAATGTGCTGATTTTTGAATTGATTTTGAGGTTTTCTTAATGAAATTGAGTTTCTTTTGGAGTGATTATAATCTTATTAAAAAAGTTTTCAATTGCTATTGATTTGGATATTGATTTCTTGAAAATAACATGGAATTTTAGTGCTTTTGGGAATCCAGGAATTTAGGTTTGTGAAGGTTGATTTGTGCAGTTTTAATTGGATTAGATGTTGAATTTAGTTGTTGATTATCAACTCTTGTAAAGGAGAAGTGATGCAAATCAGATCGGAGGTGTCGGATAGTTGTTTCACTATGATTTTCGGTAATTTCGACATTTTCGCTCTATTTTAGAAATAGAGAATTTTTCTATATTTTAGAATAGATTGTAATATGTTATTTTGCTTTTCAAGGTTATTATTGTGTTAGTTGTTGGGGAGATTTTGTGCTTGGTGTTTGGTGAGTGTTTGGTTAGCATTTGGGAGCATTTTCAGTTTTTGGACAACAAGGTGAGTGGCTGTCATTCTTAGAAATGGATATGATTCAAGGTTGAAGTTTGTCTAGTTGATGCATTTGATCAATTCTGATATGTTTATGTGATTTGGATAATGATGTTGATGATGATATGAGTTATGTACATTTGTATGTGATGACACGTATATCGAAAATGTGAATATGAAATAGGAGTTATGTCGAATTGTGTACGATGCCTTATATATTGGAATTGTGGAATGTGAATGTGAAATGTGAAATTATTGTGTTGTGTTGTAAATGATGCATAGGATTTTGAAAGCGATTTATGAAAATCTATATATATTCTGAATATGTGAGTTGATCATGATCACCAATTCTGATGTATGCTTAAAGAAAAAGTGTATAATGTGAATATGTGATTGGACGAGATGAGCTTTCTCACTGTCCATATATGTGGGTGATCATGACAACTATCCGTAAGTGGGTTTCAAAATGTATTTGAACAAATATGTGAAAACTATGCATCATTGACAACCGCTCTTGGTGAATCGGATTAATTGGCTATTTGTTCTTAATGTGACCTTTGGATATGAAAGACACGCCTATAAAAGAGTACTCTATGTGTTGTTTATAGTGTTTGTGATTAAGGATTATACGGGGTTTGGTCGGTACGTTGATCTTTGCTCTAAGAAGATACAGGGTTTGGTTGGCCACAGAGCTTTACTTCATAATTCGTGGTTTTGGACCTATGTGAGTACGTAAACAAAATGGTAGTTGTATGAAGTTCGTTTATCCAATGAGTGAGTTGTGTTTCGAACAAACGCCATGAATCTTAAAATGAAAGTATGTGTGTTTTGTGTATGCCTTGCCAAGGAAGGTAATTGTGCATGAGTGCTTGTGAATGCCATGAATTAAGTAATTGTGTAACATTGGTAAATTCTGGAAATTATGTGCATTTAGAATATGTAATTGATCATTTAAGCATGTCATGATGTTACTTGTGCGACGAGGTAAGGGCATATTAAACATGAGCATATAGGGCCATGCTTCGTCTTGACTATGTGCATTGTCCTTGAATGATTATCATTCATTGGGTTTTATTAGCTCACACTCATTGTTAACACTTTTCAAAGTTATGGAATCGAGCGGAGAAAAGAGGCTTGGCATCGGGAGTGATCAACCAAGGCAAAAGTTCAATGAAGTGTATGTGTTTTCAGAAAGCTAAGTGTGGCAATGTGGGTGACGTTTGGGACTTAGGCATATATGTGGTATTGATGACTTTTTATGTATGGACTAGACTTGTAACATTTTCTTTATACTTGAAGATTGATGATGGTATAATGTGTTGATTTGAGAATGTTATAGCAAGAACTTGTTTAACTAAAGCATGTGAATACTCAAATGTTGATTTAGGCCTTGAAGAAGTATTTGGAGTGTGTAGGCAAGTTTAACATGGTAAACTAAATTTCTTATGCTCTTAGGATGCATGATATGACCTTAAATCCCTAAAATGAGTAGGTAACTTGTGCTTGAAATGAACTTTTATGCAATTGTTGACTTTTGATGTCAAATCCTTTATTAATGTGTTGACTTGTGTTATAAAGCATGTTATACCTTTGTTTTGACATGTATGAAGTGGTTGAATAGTGTCCAAGCATGTTCGTAGTCCATGATTACTTTTATGTGGGTGATTAGTTGACAAAATATGCATGTTCTTGATAAATCTGTAGTTTTTCAGAAAAAAATGATAGATTCCTTAGGAGAAATGATTGATCCCAAAGTTTATGCTTTGCAAAGAATCGATCTCTTTTCAAAAGGATCGATCCATTCATTGTTTTGCTCGATGGAAAAAGGTGAAATTACATTCATTAAAGGTCTGAAGTGTTCTTAAATTCTAATTTAACCCCTGAATGATTATGTGAGTTCAATTTAACGTAGAAATTGATTTGTTTAATTACTTAAACTCTTAAATTGGAAATTTGATGAGATTTGAGTGATCACTTCTTAAACACACTTAATTACATAATGGAACCTTTAATTGCATGTTACCGTTTGGTACATAAGTTTTGTATATTGATGTTTAGGTCCCTAATCTTGTATGATTGATTGAGTCATTGTCTGATGTCTGATTGGTATGAAATTTGTGTGTTGCTTCCTTATGACAATGTTTAACATGTGGTAACCTTAATTGGGTGATTTGACTTATTGATTTATTATACGATGTGAAATAACTGAAATATCCCTAAATGTTTAAATGTAATGTTTGCATGTTTAATTGAGACTCAATTGCATGTTAGTTACATTGAACATTGTGTGTGAAGAATGGTCAGGGATTTTAATTTGTTTGTTTCCGCGAAATGTATGTAATGTGGATCTTGATACGTCCAACACGATTGCAACCTAATGTATGCTCAGGTATCCGGCTCGAACTTTTGGACTGGATATGAGGCGTTACATTTATATTATTAATTTATTTTTATAAGATTAAAATTTATTTTTAAAAGAGTCATCTTATTATAATCTCATCAAACTAAGAAGCGCGAAGATTTATTTTTATAAGATTAAAATTTATTAATTTATAATATTATATAAATTTTTTTCTCATTTTCGTTTGTCTTTTTTATGAAATCGATCTTCTTTTATTTTATATTTTTACATTTAATAAAGTATACGTTAAGCAATAATGCAGAGGTTATTTTCAAAAAAATGCAGAGGTTAAGAAGTTGTTAAATTTAAATTTCCATTGCCACGCGCGTAGACAGGGCACTGTAATACAATGTTTCATTGGACGATCATTATATCTTTCAAATTGTTGGAGAACGTTTGGATGAGCCGTGAGATTGAAGCACACGTAACGCATCGAAAAGAGAGAGTGGTGGTCGTTTAACTATTCTATTAATTCCCACGTTTGTCCAAATGTACTATAATATCCTTAATATAAATAAATAAATTTAAATCTTCAAAAAATGAATATAACGAATGTGAAAAATAAAATATAAAATTACGAAATATTATAAATTGTAAATAAATCAATGCTATGAAATTTGTTAACGAAACCTTTTTATTTTAAACTTTAATACGTTGAATATTTAACGGGATGTCACGTGGCAATTAAAATTTAACCGAAAAAATGACTTCTTAATTAATTTTTCGGTATAATTATATATTTGGTTCTTGTTAATTATATAAAATGTCAATTTGATCCTAATTTTAGTTAAATTCAATAAATTTAAATCCTCTAATTAAATAATATATTTATAAGTGGTGATAACGATAAAATATATATTTTTACATTAAAATAAAAAATAAAAAATATTTAATAAGTTAAAAATAAAAGATATATTTCAGACATATAAAATATTATTAATTTTGAGTAAAACAATTACATGCTATAATACAAGATATATACACTTGTTGTCCATAATATACCAAATTGCTTCCTTGGCTTAGTGGTTTGGCAGCGTAATTTAATTAGAGAATTTAAATTTATTGAATTTAACTAAAATTATGATCAAATTGACATCTTCTGAAAGTAACAAAGACCAAATATATAATTATAACAAAAAGTTAGTTGATAAGTCATTCTCTCAATTAAATTTTAACTGTCACGTCACCTCCACCATTAAGAGCTAACGGCTAGTGACTTGATTGAACCGTTTAAATAGTTAGGTGGTTTTTTTATCAAATTGAAATATCGGTGGTCATAGTGGCTTGATTGAATCATTTTAATAGTTGGATATTTTTTTACAATAATTGAGTGGTTATTCGTGTAGTTTACTCATTTTTTAGATATATTTTTATTATTTATCAATTAAGTTGTATTTTTTATGATTTTAAAATAATTGACTGGTTAATATGATTGATTTTTGTTGTTGTAAATTTATACTGTTTAAGATTATAATTTTATTAAAATTCTTTTGTATTTATTAATAAATTAACTGTTTTTATAATGAAAAAGTAATAATAAAAGAAACATTTTTATCTTTTTAATTTCGCTTTTTATCTTTGCACAACTCAGCCATTTCGTTTTCTCATTAAAAACTCCTTTCCAATAAGATTTCGGCTTCTCATTCACCGATCTACTCCCAGTTTATTTCCATTTCTCTGTCCGGAGGGAGAAGGTAAAAAAAAAAAAAAGAACGAAGCAAGAATATTTTTTTTCCATTTTTGTGATGTTGAATGCTCATCGATCTTTCTAAAAGGATCCTCCCTCCCACCCTCTCCTCAATTCAATTATCATATCTTTCTCCCTTTGATTTCCTGACCCATTCCCCTCAGAAAAAAAGAGGGGGAATTCCCATTTTATGCTGTTTTTCTTTGTCCATAATCCTAGATCTATGCAACCCAATTCCTGTTTTCACCAGATTAATCCAAATTCTCTTCCGGGTGTCTTTAGTTTCATCTTTTTCCCAGTAAAGTTTCAATCTAGTTGTTCTTGTATATCATTATAATATATGCACTGCATGTTATTGTAAACGTAGAAGAAAGTTCCATTTTCTGTTCATTCCCCTGTTTGGATGTGATGGGTTGTGCAAGTTCCAGGCAAAAACGATGCTGGCACTGTCGGGCACCATATTCGCCTGTCCCAAGGAGTTACACGATGCACGTCCATCATCCTGCACAGCACAAAGGCGACAGCTACCATGTGGTGGCATTAACATCCACCACATTAGGCAATCTCAAAGTAGAAGAACCAAACCACCAAAGCAATGGCAGTAGCTTCAATGGAAATGTTGTTGAAAGCAAGAAAAAAAGCAAGCTTGAAGCTCAAGTCTGGTCCAAGTTGATTGAGGATAAGCTCCCAAAAATTGTCCCCAAAACTCCCATAAGAACTCCCCCTGGCGAGCCTGAAACAATCAACACGTGGGAACTAATGGCCGGCCTTGAAGATTCTAGCCCTCGTTCTCCAACTCATTTCAAGAGTATTTCAGCTAATGAGAATGGCTTTGTGTGTTCAAAGCCTTTGTGGGCTCAATTTGAAGAAGATGAGCGATCAGATTCAGTGATGACCACATATTTCGATCCAGAAATCATTTCTAGCTTTAGGAAAACACTTGAACAGCTTCCTTCTGGCAACACTTGTACCATCGAAAAGGTTCATTGTAAGCTTAATAAGGATAAGGTCACTTTGTATTTCACAAGTTTAAGAGGTGTTAGGAAGACATACGAGGATTGCTGTAACATTAGGTTGATCCTCAAGGGCTTAGGGGTTCGTATCAATGAACGAGACGTGTCGATGCATTCAGGGTTTAAAGACGAATTGAGAGAGCTCTTGGGAGAAGGGTTTAAAGGCGGATTGCCGAGGGTGTTTGTAGGGAAGAGATACATTGGAGGAGCCGAAGAAATAAAGCAAATGCATGAAGAAGGTTCCCTAGGGGAGGCCATTGCAGGGTGTGAAATAGTGGACGATGGTGATGATGTTGGCGCTTGCGAGACTTGTGGCGATATCGGATTCGTGCCGTGCGAGACTTGCTCCGGAAGCTGCAAAGTCTATTACCACGAAGCTGAGGGTGAGTATGGATTCCAACGATGCCCCGATTGCAACGAAAACGGACTTATCCGATGTCCGGTCTGTTGCGACTAATCCCCATCACGAATACGATCAATTACGATGAATATCGAATTCATAAAAATAAAAAAAAGGAATTTTTTTCCTATGTGTTTATTTATTTATTTTCATTTGGTCTGTGAGATGTGTTTTAATCTGTACAGTAAGAGTGAGGAGTTTGAATTGGTATAATTTTGAAGATAAATGTATTTGTAATAAGCAAGCGGGGTTTGTTCATCATAATTACAAATCATGTGCTTTAATGGATGCTTTACTTATTATGTCCCACAGAAGAAACTTGTAGGACTTTCCCAACAAATGGAACACCACACTCCTCAGATATGCCTTTTTTTTTCTTCTCTCAATCTTTAGGTAATCTTAACATTAAACATTTAAATTACGATATTGTAATATTCTATTCAAATTAATTAATAAATCATATATATATATATATATATAAAGAAAACTTGTGAAAATTTTGAGTGATGATATATTGAGTCATTGAATTTCTAAGCTAAGCTATAATAGAGCAGGTTGAGGATCATGTGATATGCTTAAAAGAGTTGGTTATTAGCTCATTGCCATTAATGAAAATATAAATACAACTAAGCTCCTTGTTTCACATTCATTGGGGGCGTTGGGGGGCTTTAGCAATCAAATCCCAACAAGCTAATAACCCTAGTTTGAGATTTAAATTCTGAATCTTATAATTTTATCTTTTAAAATCTAATTATAAATAGAATAAACTATTTTAAATATTATTGAATTTTAATACCCATGTTGGTTTATCATTATACTTTAATTTGATATAATTGTAACACTGAATATTAATTTAAGTTTCAATATAGCATTGGATCTTTAACTTAGAAACGACGCGATGTAATGGACGATAGTTTTATTACTATATGAAAGTGGAGGTTAAACGAAAACAAAGTTGTTACCTACGAGAGTTGTTCAAGTAGTAAATAGTTTTATATTTTTTTAAGTAGATCTCGAGTTCGAGTTATTGTGTATGTCGAAAATTCACATTGAGAGACTCACCTACCAAAACTAGGTGTGCAACGCGGATCGATTTGAATTAGTCAAAACGAAACCTTGAAACCGAAATTACAACAACAAAAAGAAAAAGAAAACAACATTGTTTTCGTTTAACTTTTTTTTGTTAACTTTAATTTGTTCATTGATGTTGTAACCGGTTTTCGTCCGGGCACGAAATATTTATTTGGCGGAAAAATTGATGTGAATAAATAGTTTTTGAAAATAATTTGGGAGTCGCCATCGGCCTTTTGGGTCAGGTAGGTCGAATACCTAAAAATTATTTTAAAAGAGTTTTAAGAAAACATCAATTAAAAAAAATGAACTGATCTGCGTTTATAACCAAAAATTCATTCTTTTTAATAATAAAAAAGGATTCGTGGTCGGTTACGTTTAGGGAAGGATTAGCACCCCTACAACGCCTAAAATTGGTACTTTTTAATTATAAATTGTCTCTATTATTAAAAATTCAAAGAAAAAAATATTCAAAATATATTTAATTTATAATCCTATTATTTCAAAATTATATAAAAAATAATTATTTATTTAAAAATATCGGAAAAGGACTTCTAGGTGTCTTAAGACAGTTCTTTTCTTTGATATTAATAAATATTAATTAAATAATATTTTTTATAATATTTAATTTTAAAATACCAGAATAGGACATCCAGTTGTATTAAGACTGCCCTTTTCTTCGATATTGAAAAATAAATATTAAAATAATTTATTAAAATATATATAAATTATTTATTATATATATTTATGACTATATAATAATAAAAGTATTTAATATATAACAAATAAAACAATAAAAATACAATTAGAACGATATATTTAAAAGCAGTAAAATAAATGAAAACATTTAAAATTAGTGACTAAAATATAGTAAAATTAAGATTAAAAACCTAATTCATAATTAATCAAAATTATAGGGATTAAACATACTATTTTTTTATTTTATTAATTTAGTGACTAAAATAAAACTATATAAAATTCAGATATTAGATTAAAATAAATTAAAACATATTATTCAGATTAAAATATTAATTATTAAAATTATAGGACTAAATCTGTTATTTATCCTATATATATTATTTTAATATAAAGGACTAAAACAAATAAAAATGAAATTAAAGAACCGAATTAAAAGGATTATAAACTCGATTTAGTGACTAAAATATAAAAGTTACAAGTTATAATGGCTGCAGACGGGATTTAACAATTTAAATTTGCACAAATAGTCCTTCCCGAAACGACGTCGTTCGGGAAGGCCTATTTAACGTTTGAAACGGCTGGCCCAAAGGGCCAGCCTTCATTTCTCTATTTCTCCTCTCTCTCTCTTCTCTAAGAGAGCAATTTCTCTCTCGCTTCTCTCTAAAATAGAGAGAAGCCAGACGGCCGGCAGCCGTCCGCCGGTGTTCTTCCGCCGCCAGCCATCGCCGCCGGCCACCGCCTTCGGTGGCCGGAAATTTTTTTATACTAAAACATAGATCGGACCGTCCTAATGACGGTTCCGATGGCTTTTTCTTTTAAACGGCTCCCGATTGGAGCAAATCTAAGAAATATACCTTCGGTTTTTCGAAGGTTTTGGTGAGGTCCGGTGGTCGTGGCTTCCTCGGTAAGCTTCTCTTCTTTCTTTTTCTTTTCTTTCTTTTTTCTTTTCTGTTTCTTTGCTGCGTTGTTGTTGACTGAGATCGTTGGTAGTTTTTTAGTATCTTGTTTCTCTGTTTCTCTCTCGGTCCCTTTTTCTTTGCAGGTTGGGTGATGGCTATAAAGCCATCACCGGTGCTCGTCTCAAACCGGTCCGAAAGGGGTTCTTCGGTGAGTCACCGGACTTCCAGTGGTGACTCACCATTTGGGAAAGACGTGTGCGGCTGGAGTGGCGGCGAGACTGAAGCAGCGCCGCGTGGTCTTCTGGAATCTACGGCGGCGCTGGGACGTGTCCCTAGGGTATTGATACCCTAGGGTTTCCTCTGGCAAACTGTGGACCGTTGGATCAAACCAGATCCAACGGCTGAAACTGAGCGGCGGCAGTTGGATGATACAAACCCTAAATTGGGTTTAGGGTTTACTGTGGGATTTTGGATCCGGGCCATTGTTTGTAATTGGGCCTCCATTTTGGGCTTGTAATATTAAATAATATATAATAATAATAATAATTATTATTATTATTATTATAATAATAATTATAATAATAATAATAATAATATAAATAATATTAAAATGAAAAAAAATGAATATCTTCAGCTGCCCCTCTTTGCTTATTCTTAATAAGAATAGAGCAAAGACGAAAAGATAATAAGTTTTTTTATTTGACTTCACTTGATTAGTATGGAGATGTTGAATAAATTCTTCTCTTTCTTTCAGATGAGTTCTTCTCATTATGAACTTTCCGCTGGGGATGATGTTGACCTCTTTCTTTCTGTGATAGAGTCATTCAAAAGGTTGAATAAGCTCTTCTCATTATGAACTTCTTCTTCTCCTGATGAGTTCTTCTCATTATGAACTTCTCTGGAAAAACTGACCCATCAAGTGATGGATTTGAGCAAAAAGCTGAACAAATTCTTCTCATTATGAACTTCTTCTTCCTTCTTCAGATGAGTTCTTCTCATTATGAACTTTCTCTAGAAAAGTTGATCCATCAAGTGATGGATTTGAGAAAAAAGCTAAACAAATTCTTCTCATTAAGAACTTCTTCTTCCTTCTTCAGATGAGTTCTTCTCATTATGAACTTTCTCTAGAAAAGTTGATCCATCAAGTGATGGATTTGAGCAAAAAGCTGAACAAATTCTTCTCATTATGAACTTCTTCTTCCTTCTTTAAATGAGTTCTTCTCATTATGAACTTCTTCTGGAAAAGCTAATCCATCAAGTAATGGATTTGAGCAAAAGGTTGAACAAATTCTTCTCATTATGAACTTCTTCTTCCTTCTTTAAATGAGTTCTTCTCATTATGAACTTCTTCTGGAAAAGCTAATCCATCAAGTGATGGATTTGAGCAAAAGGTTGAACAAATTCTTCTCATTATGAACTTCTTCTTCCTTCTTCAGATGAGTTCTTCTCATTATGAACTCGAACTGGAAAAGATAATCCATCAAGTGATGGATTTGAGCAAAAGGTTGAACAAATTCTTCTCATTATGAACTTCTTCTTCCTTCTTCAGATGAGTTCTTCTCATTATGAACTCGAACTGGAAAAGATAATCCATCAAGTGATGGATTTGAGCAAAAGGTTGAACAAATTCTTCTCATTATGAACTTTTTCTTCCTTCTTCAGATGAGTTCTTCTCATTATGAACTCGAACTGGAAAAGATAATCCATCAAGTGATGGATTTGAGCAAAAGGTTGAACAAATTCTTCTCATTATGAACTTCTTCTTCCTTCTTCAGATGAGTTCTTCTCATTATGAACTCGAAATAGAAAAGATAATCCATCAAGTGATAGATTTGAGCAAAAGGTTGAACAAATTCTTCTCATTATGAACTTCTTCTTCCTTCTTTAAATGAGTTCTTCTCATTATGAACTTCCTCTGGAAAAGATAATCCATCAAGTGATAGATTTGAGCAAAAGGTTGAACAAATTCTTCTCATTATGAACTTCTTCTTCCTTCTTTAAATGAGTTCTTCTCATTATGAACTTCCTCTGGAAAAGATAATCCATTAAGTGATAGATTTGAGAAAAAAGGTTGAACAAATTCTTCTCATTATGAACTTCTTCACCATTCTTCAGATGAGTTCTTCTCATTATGAACTTCCTCTGGAAAAGCTGATCCATCAAGTGATGGATTTAAATCTTTGCTAAAATCTTTGAAATTCCTGTCAAAATTCAACATGGATGAGAATGAATGAAAATGCACCTATTTTTGCAAATGCCTAAATATGATGCATGATTGTTAAGTTATTTGATTTCAGATTGGTGAACTGAATATTTCTTCAGTTGTAGAAACCCAATAAATCTTTCTTTTTCAAATCAGAGAATCTATCATCTTTGACAAATGTAGATATAATGTCACAAAATCTCTTGAGAATAAAACTCAATAGTATAGGCTCCTGAAAAGCTTGCCTGCATGTGACATGTTGATTCCGATAACAACTCATCTGATTATGAAATGACCTTTCAAGATGATTTCACAGATATCGATAGTTCTTTTAATACCGTGAAATCTTGAATTCTGATTCTGATGAGGAGAATAAACTGTTATACTTGACAAAAATGGGATTCTCAGAGGCTAAAGCTTCAATAGCCATGGAGAGATGTGGTTCAGATTCATCAATTGCAGAATTGACAAATTTTATATGTGTTGCTCGAATGGCTAAGGCTGCTGATGCATTTTTCCGGTAAAGGATGGGAAGTCATTATGCAATGATCCCAATTATAAGCAAAAGTGAAACTTGGGCTATTATTTGTGGAAAAGGAAGAAACAGAGGAAGCTTGAAAAGAAGCTTCATAATGAAGACGATTATGCAATTCATCTTTTAATTCAAATGATTGGTTATATGTTTTATATCAAACCAAATTAGATCAGATAATTCAAAGAACACTTCCAGAAGATGCTATTGGGTCTCCTTATTTCTTTCAAATTCAATGATTGGTTTTACCAAACCAGATCAGATAACTCAAAGAACACTTCCAGAAGATGCTATGAGCACATTCCTCTTTCAAATTCAATGATTAGTTTTACCAAACCAGATCAGATAACTCAAAGAACACTTCCAGAAGATGCTATTGGGTCTCCTTATTTCTTCCAAATTCAATGATTGGTTTTACCAAACCAGATCAGATAACTCAAAGAACACTTCCAGAAGATGCTATGAGCACATTCCTCTTTCAAATTCAATGATTAGTTTTACCAAACCAGATCAGATAACTCAAAGGACACTTCCAGAAGATGCTATGAGCACATTCCTCTTCCAAATTCAATGATTAGTTTTACCAAACCAGATCAGATAACTCAAAGAACACTTCCAGAAGATGCTATGAGCACATTCATCTTTCCAGATAATGTTTAGTTTTACCAAACCAGATCAGATAACTCAAAGAACACTTCCAGAAGATGCTATGAGCACATTCATCTTTCAAATTCATTGATTGGTTTTACCAAACCAGATCAGATAACTCAAAGAACACTTCCAGAAGATGCTATGAGCACATTCATCTTTCCAGCTAATGTTTGGACTGGGATATCACAATACTTATTAGATGTAAAGCCAGAATTTGTAGATTCGAAACATTTTCATGCTACTACACTGAAAAGGGCTATATTCATAATTCTGCCAATTAAGAACAGATTTTCTCTTTATTCTGCTTCCTCCATGTGCTGATGTTTTTCCATTGACAAAGAAATGATGGCCTTCCTGGGATCCAAGAACAAAGTTGAACTGTTTATAAACATGTACAGGAAGTGCCAAATTGATAGAAAGGATCTGTAAGGCTCTTGAAGCTTATGACAATGAATCACATTCGAATGTCCAAAAGTATGTTCTTGATGAATACTGAAAATGGAATCTAGTATGGGTTGGAAGGAATAAAGTTGCTCCACTTGGATCTGATGAGGTGGAAATGCTTCTAGGTTTCTCTAAAAACCATGCACAATAATCTGTATAGAGACATGTTCCATGGTGGTATCAATGTCCTGTCTTTTTTCTCTGGGATCAATGATGCAGAAGTTGCCTTTTACTGTCTTGGCGTACTTTTGAAAGCAGATGTGCAAGAACTGAATGATGATCGATTGGAGCAATTGATGAGTAGATTTGTCGAATTCGACCTTGTTGTCGGTTGTATCCAGCATAACAACCTTATTGTTCATGGCTTTAAGATGGTGATGATTTGCTTACTTTGTATTCCATGTATTTAAAAGTATTAACATAAAGTGATATTCAGAAATCTTTAAATTATTTCAAAATTATGTTAATTCAATAAAAGAATAAATTGAATTTTTGAAAATAAATTGAATCTCAAATAAATTGAACTTGAAATAGATAGAATTGTATTCAAAGTTATGGCAAGCATAAGATTGATAAAAATTCAAATGTCTCAACAAATTATTAGCATAAATATTTCTAAATTAATCAAGTTGACACAATTTAGAGTAATGATGTAAGCTTTTGTCTGGAAGATCTCAAACGTTGTCAAAATGCTTGTAGATGTGAAGTTTCTCCCAAACTGTCAAAATCTTAAGAGAGTTCAATTGCCAGATGCCTAATATCAACCTGTATTTGAGCCGCCTTTTCAGGTTTTCAACTCAAATCCTTCCTTTGGTTACAAGATGCCCTTTGCGGGTTTTCATCTTGACCCCTCTTTTTCTTTTTCTTTCTTTTCTTTTTTTCTTTTCTCTTGTTTTTTATTATTTTTTTCATTAAGCATAATATTTCTTGACAGAATCTGAGTTTATTGGATTTCTCAGAATTTTTCCATCCATTTCTGCCAAGATCAACGCTCCTCCGGAAAAGGCATTTTTCACAACGTATGGCCCTTCCCAATTAGGCATCCATTTCCCACGGAAATCTTTATGTATAGGCAAAATCTTTTTTAGTACTAGATCACCCTCTTGGAATTCTCTTGGATGTACTTTTTTGTCATGAGACTTCATCATCCGTTTCTGATACATCTGTCCATGGCAAATAGTTTTCAATCTTTTCTCCTCAATAAGGTTCAATTGATCAAATCTAGCTTGGATCCATTCAGATTCATCCAATTTTATTTCTCTCAATATTCGAAGCGATGGAATCTCAACTTCAATTGGAAAGACTGCTTCCATCCCATAGACTAAAGAAAAAGGCGTTGCCCCAGTAGATGTTCGAACAGTAGTTCGGTATGCGTATAGAGCAAAAGGTAACTTCTCGTGCCAATCTTTGTAAGTTTCAGTCGTCTTTGTAATGATTCTCTTGATGTTCTTGTTTACTGCTTCAACTGCCCCATTCATCTTTGGACGATATGCCACTGAGTTTGCATGTTTGATCTTAAACTGTGCACAAAGTTCGGTCATCATTTTGTTGTTCAGGTTCAGAGCATTGTCTGTAATGATCCTTTAGGGTAGGCCATACCGGCAAATTATCTCTTTCTTTATGAATTTGCAGACTGTGGACCTCTTAATATTGGTATATGAAGCAGCTTCAACCCATTTGGTAAAATAATCAATTGCCACAAGGATGAAATAATGTCCATTCGATGCTTTTGGTGTGATTGCACCAATGACATCTATTCCCCACATAGAAAATGGCCAGGGTGCTGTCATTACATGTAAAGGAGATGGGGGTACATGAATCTTGTCTGCATATATCTGGCATTTATGACATTTCCTTGTATAATCAATACAATCTGTGTGCATGGTAGCCCAATAATATCCATATCTCATTATTTTTCTGGCCATGGAAAGACCATTTGCATGTGTTCCACATATTCCACTGTGTACCTCTTCAATGATGCTTTTAGCTTCGCTGGTATTTAAACATCTCAATAGCATTTGATCATTGCTTCTTCTATACATAATCTCGCCATCAAGAAAATATCCAGCAACCATTCTTCTCAAGGTTCTTTTATCAATTTCCGATGCATTTGGTGGATAACTTTGATTTTTGATATATTGCAGAATATCATGATACCATGGTTTACCATCTACTTCTTCTTCCACACTATAACAATGTGCAGGAATTTCATATACTTGCATTTTGATTGGCATCATATCAACTTTTTTAGTTGCTTGAAACATAGCAGCTAATGTAGCCAAAGCATCTGCCATTTGATTTTCTTCTCGAGGGAGATAATTGAAGGTGACTTTCTCAAATTCTTTCATTAATTTGAGGGTAAAATTTCGGTATTCCAACAATTTGGGATCTTTTGTTTCCCATTCTCCTCGCAATTGATACACCACTAACGATGAATCTCCATATATTTTGAGACATTTGATTTTTCTTTCTATAGCTGCTTTCAATCCCATGACACAAGCTTCATATTCCGCCATGTTATTGGTGCAAAAGAACTCCAGTCTACTTGTAAAGGGATAATAAATATTTTCTGGAGAAATTAACACTGCCCCGATTCCTCATCCCAAAGCATTAGATGCTCCGTCAAAGTAAAGCTTCCAAGATGCAGATGTGTCATTTGTTCTGACTTCTTCATTCATGAATATACACAACAAATCTTCATCAGGAAAATTGAAACTCAAAGGCTGATAATCATTTGATACACGACTGGCCAGAAAATCAGCTATGACACTTCCTTTTATCGCTTTTTGGTTGACATATACAATATCAAACTCAGATAATAACATCTGCCATCTAGCCATTCTGCATGTCAAAGCTGGTGATTCCATTAAGAATTTCAAAGGATCAAGTTTTGATATCAGCCAAGTAGTATGGTATAACATATATTGTCTGAGTCTTCGAGTAGTCCACACCAAAGCACAACATAATTTTTGTATTGGTGGATATCGAATTTCACAATCAGTAAATTTCTTGCTCATATAATAAATAGCTTTTTCTTTTCTTCCAGATTCATCATGTTGTCCCAGTACACATCCCATTGAATTTTCAAAGACCGTCAAGTAGAGAATTAACGGTCTATCAAGCGTTGGTGATACTAAAATTGGGGCATTGGATAAATATTTCTTAATAATATCCAAAGTTTCTTGACATTCTTCATTCCAGACTTCAGGATTGTTCTTTCGAAGTAATTTAAACACTGGATCACATTTGTCAGTTAATTGAGAAATGAACCGAGATATATAATTTAATCTTCCCAAAAAGCCTCGAACTTCTTTTTTTGTATTGGGTGGTGGAAGATCTTGAATTGCTTTTACTTTATCTGGATCAATCTCGATTCCTTTTTTGCTGACCACAAATCCCAAAAGTTTTCCAGAAGTTACCCCGAAAGTGCATTTTGCGGGGTTGAGCTTTAATTGATATTTCCTCAATCTCTGGAAAAGCTTTCTCAGATTTTGAATATGTTCTTCTTCATTTCAGGATTTGGCAATCATGTCATCTATAAATACTTCAATCTCTTTGTGCATCATGTCATGAAATAAAGTTACCATGGCTCTTTGATACGTTGCCCCTGCATTTTTCAATCCAAATGGCATCACTTTATAACAGAATGTGCCCCACATGGTTACAAATGTTGTTTTTTCCATGTCTTCATGATTCATTTTTATCTGATTATATCCTGAAAAACCATCCATGAATGAAAACCATGCATGTCCTGCAGTATTGTCTACCAATGTGTCTATGTGGGGTAATGGAAAGCTATCCTTCGGACTAGCTTTGTTAAGATCTCTGTAATCCACACACATTCGAACTTTCCCATTTTTCTTTGGTACGGGAACAATGTTGGCTACCCATTCTCGGTATTTAGATGCCTGTAGGAAACCTGCATTGATCTGTTTCATCACTTCTTCTTTGATTTGCAACAACATTTCTGGCCTCATTCGTCTGAGCTTTTGTTGGACCGGTTTATATTCTGGATTGATTGGAAGCTTGTGCATCACTATATCTGTGCTTAAACCAGGCATATCTTGATAAGACCAGGCAAAGATATCTTTGAACTCTTGAAGGAGATTTATCAATTCTTGTCTTATCTGGATTGTCAGAGTAGTACCAATTTTCACCTCTTTCATTTCTTCATTTGTTCCCAGATTCACAGTCTCAATCTCTTCTTTGTGGGGTATAATTTGTTTGTCTTCTTTTTCTACCAATCTTAATAGTTCAGTAGGAACATCACATTCCAGTTCATCCTCACACCCATTGATTTCTCCCAGACATATGGGCTGCTCTAAATTTATCTCTTGATTAAATTTAGGAATAAACATGCTATTAACATGGTGACACCTGCATTAATAAGTCGGACATATTTCCGAAAGAATATAGTAAATTTATAAATAAATGTATAAATGTAAGAAAATGTAAAGAATGATTGCCATCTGAAAATTTTAAAGAAAATTTCTTATATTTAACATAATTTATTTTACAAGATAACAAAAAGTTTTCATATTTTTGAGCTAAACATAAAGATTAGTTCTGAATATTACTCTGCGTTAATATTAAAAACTATAGGAAGATCTTCAGTGGTCCAATTGTTGAGTGTTTCTCCAGGAAAACATGGGCGAATCCTATCCAAGTATTTGCCAGTCTTGTTGTCATTCATGATCATGTTGATAAATAATCCATTCATAGCTTCTTCAACTATGCTTTGATTTTTCGTCAACCTTTTTTCTTTAAAGGCCTTAACAAGCTGTTGTTCTACATTAATTGTTCCCCCTGATCTGAATGTGGTCTTCAATTGTGGGAAAGACATGTGTTTCGAAAGGATTTCTTCCCCTTTCAATTTTGCCTTTCTGTCTTCACATCTTCTTTTCATCTCTTTGTTCTTTTGCTGAAAATTGGGCTTAAATCCAAGCCCAAAACGATCTTTCTTCATCTTTATACTTACAGGAACTGAAATCCCTTGAAGATTCTTTCCTAAACCTTTCCCAGCTTTAGCTCCGATGCCTAAAGTTTGTCGTACCGTCATCTTGGTGCAATCAGATAATCTGGGATATGGAATTTTGCTTCCTTCTGCAATAAAGGTTGCATTGACAAATTCAAGAGCTCGAAAAGAGCATTCAAGTGCATAATCATTGGTTTCAATATATGGAACATCACTTGTTATAGACGCAATGATTTCTTCTTCAGCTCCTACGCATATTAGTTGTCCATCAACAACAAATTTCAATTTTTGATGTAATGAAGAAGGAACGGCTCCTGCTGAATGAATCTATGGCCTCCCTAATAAACAATTATATGTAGGGTGGATGTCCATCACCACAAAGTCAATATTGTACATGACTGGTCCAATTAACAACGGTATTTCCATTTTCCCGAGCACCTCTTTTTGAGTACCATCAAAGGCTCGCACTACATTCTGATAACTCTTCATGTATGATTGATCCACAGGCATTCTTTGAAGTGTGACTAGAGGCATCAAGTTGAGAGCGGATCCATTGTCAATCAATACTCCTGGCAACACATGACCATGACAATGTGTCGTGATGTTCAAAGCTTTTACTGACCCCATTCCGCCCTCCGGTATTTCATCATCCGTGAATGTTATGTAATTGTCAGCAGCTATATGTCCCACAATTCTATCAAGTTTATTGAGGGATATATCTTCAGGGATAAATGTTTGATTGAGAATTTTCATCAAAGCATTTCTATGTGCTTCTGAATTCATCAATAGATCAAGAATAGAAATTCTCGCTTGTTGTTTGTGTAGTTGTTCAACCACACTATACTCACTATGTTTCAGGAATTTCAAAAATTCTTGAGCTTGTTTTTCTGTCACATGCTCATTGAATGCTGGAGGGGATTCATCATCAAATACCTTCTGAGGTATTACCATGGCTTTTCCTTTTGCTTTCACTTGTTCTGAAGCATTAGATGTTTCGGGAGAGTAACATCTCCCACTTCTTGTAAAGAACCCGACTTCGCTCACTACTTCAGACGTCGATGTTGTATCCAAATTCTGTATTTTCTCTTCTATTTTTTCTAGAGAAACAGATCCTCCTACCATTGAAACATTGGTAGTATAATTCCAAAGTACCCTGCGGGTATCTTTGTATGGAAATGGTAAAGGAGTGGTGATAACTACTTTCGGCTTTATTGGTGCAAAAATCGCCGTAGATGATTTCAAATTAATGATCACAGGATCATTTATTCTTTGATTAGGTTTAGAATCCTCTGATGAGCAAACATCATCTTCTTTTTTCCTTGGTTCTTCTTCAAAGAATTCTATTTCTCTGTTGTTCATCAATTTTTGCACCAAATCCCTAAACTCATGACATAGTTGAATTTTATGCCCTTTCTCTTGATGATATTCACAATAATTCTTGCCTTCATTCTGCTTTGGCCTGAATTGTTATGGAATTATACCGGCTAGAGAGAGTTGTTGGAATACCCAAACAAAAGGAGATTTAATTTCAGAAATGTCAATTTTTGCTTTCTTTCTGTTCTCTTCCTGAATTGCATTCACGTTTTTATCTCCATGATTTGGCAATGGATGATTTGATGCAGATGGTGTATTAAATTCCAGCTTTCCAGTGTTGATCAAATTTTGAACCACCCTTTTTGAATGCCAAAGAGTTTTCAATAGAATGACCCGTAATTCCTTCATGGTAAACACAGTGTTCCTTTGTATCATACCAAGGAGGGAATGGTGGTTGCATGGGAACCAAAGGATAGGGCCGTATGACATCTGCTTTTAATAGCGAATCATAGATCTCCGCATATGGTACTGGTAAAGGTGTAAAAGACAACCTTTCATTTTCCTTTCGAGATCCTCTGGACTCTACTCGATTAGTGTTTGTTTCCTCTTTCTTAACCCTTGGTTGGGTTATTGTAACACTTTTCGATGAATCCTTGTTGTAAGAATTTGCATTGTTGACTTCATTCTCTTTTTTCCGGTACATAGGTCTTTTGGAACTAGACCCCTCATTTGATTCAATTTTGCCACTTTTCAAGACATTTTCAATGAGTTCTCCAGAAATGATCAAATCTGCAAAATTTCTGGTTGCATTCCCCATTAGATGATTTAAATAAGGAGCTTTCAATGTATGGACAAATATTACTGTGGCCTCTTTTTTTGACAAAGGTGGTTGAACTTGGGCTGCCGTGTCACGCCATCTCTGGGCATACTGTCTGAATGTTTCATTATTCTTTTTCTCCAAATTTTGGAGAGTCCATCTATCAGGAACCATGTCTGTTACGTGGCGGTACTGCTCTAAGAATGCTTTAGCCAGATCTTTCTAGGATCTAATGTTGGCTTTGATCAATTGAGTATACCATTTTAAAGCCGGTCCTGTCAAACTATCCTAAAAGCAGTGAATTAACAATTTCTCGTCCTTCACATATCCTGCCATTCTGCGACAAAACATAGTAATGTGGGATGAAGGGCATGTAGTACCGTCATATTTATCAAATTCAAGAGCTTTGAACTTGATGGGGAGGATTAAGTCTGGAACCAAACTCAACTCACTAGCGTCAAACCCATAGAATGATTCAGTTATTTCCACGGATTTCATTCGTTCTTCTAAGCTCTTGATTTGTCTGGTCAATTCTTCATTTACTTTTTGTTTCTCATTCAGCTCATTCAAATCTGGGATTAAATGCTCAGTATTAAAATCCCCTATTTTCACATATGATATAAGCGGATTTTTACTTGAAGATGCAGGATCCACTTGTCGATTTTCATGTGGTTTGTCTTCTTGAAATGCTGATGTACGAGCATTGATTTGTATAGGTGTAGTACCAGAGTGATAAATTGGTTCTGGTGGAAAACCTAGAGGATATATAGGTTCTTGGTCGAAAGATACAGGATTTTCATGCATTTTTCCAATGATAGCCTGCCTTTTAAACATGTCCTCTATTTTCTGCATCATACTGTCTTGGGAATTTGCAATATTGGCTTCAATTTTCTCTAGCTTCATTCTCATTTCTGCTTGTTCTTTATTATGTTGTTCCTCAATACGTTGTATTTTATCCTCCATAATTCTCTTAGTAGCTTGTCTAGTACCGTAGTGATGTTGTATTTCTCTTTTGGCCAGAATAACTGCGATTGAAAAATCTTTTAATATTATTTTTTTCAGATTTTAATTCATAATTTTATCTTAATAAATAAAATAAAAATAAAAAAAATATTCATAAAGAAAATTATGAAATGAATGATGAATGTATGCAAAATGTATGTATGCAAAAAGGTATTGATCCCAAAAAGTTAACTGTCATAGAACAACTTTCATCGGCATACCAAAGTTTCTTTATAATAATTCATAACTACAGATAAGGCGTAGCTTTCCTATTAAGCTCTATAATTTCTTTAATTAACCATGACACCTTCTTTCCGCACTTAGAAACTGGATCAACGTGATGCTCAATTATTTTGGCTTCAACAGCTAGTTCCCCAACATATCTAGCAACTTCGCTCATTTTTACCATGGCCTCGAACACCATATTACTTCTTTCTTCACTTCTTTCAACATAGAAATCAGTTGACTTTTGCCATTGTTCATTCGTTCCTTCAAGAGTTTGCTCTAACTCAGTGATTCTGACTTGACAATTGTGCATAATTTTTTCAAGATCTCTAATGCGTCTTCGCAGTGAAGCACTTTCCTCATTACTTTCTTTGAGATCATTAGGTCCTAGACGAACCTTTTCTTGAAACAATGATTCTTCAAGTTGCAAAATGTAAGCATCAAACTCTGCATTTTTGTTTCTAGATTGATCCAGATCTTCTTCAAGTTTTGTTCGTGCTTCTTGCGTTCTTTGATTAAGCTTCTGGATTTGAACATCCTTGTTTCTGCATCTTTGCATCCAATTGCTAGCCACTTCCTGCTCTACCTCAAGTCTGGTGTTGAAATTTTTTCTTTCTAGCTCCCATTTTTCTTTTTCAATATTGTATTCTTCCATCTTTTGGCCTCTGACTTCAAGTTCAGCAATCAGCTGGTTCATTTCAGATTCAAATCCCTTGAACATGATATTTTTCTCACCTTCAAATTTATCAAAGATGTCATTCTTCATCTCTTCTAAATCTTTGGCTCGATCCCTTTCTCTTTGCATTTCATTCATGATCTCGCGGTGTTCAGCCTTGCTTTTTATAATTCGCTCTCTTCTGTCAACCTCAAAATCTTCCATTTTTTTCTTTCCTTTCTCAAGGCTTTTGAGTAGAAGGCTATTCTTTCCTTTCAGATCTTCAACTCGTCTTTTCTCGATGTTCAATTCTCTGGTCATCTGTATTGTTGCCTGGCTTGATCCTGATGCTTTCCGGGATTTATATAACTCCTGGTAATTTTTCTGTAATGCTCTGAATTCATCATCAACTTTTTCTTTATCTTTTCTCAACATTGCACATTGTGATGAATGAAAGTCAATGTCAACACCCAACATAGCTTTATCTTGTCTCATTTGCTCTAATTCTTTCGACCAGCCTTCTCTTTCTGCTTCAAACTCAGCTCTCAGGATTTCAATCTCTGATGGAACCACCTTAATGCGATCTTCCATAGAGATATCCTCTTTTTGATCTGGTAGAGGAATATTTTCATTTTTCCTGACAGATCTTCATTCCTCATAATCAGGAGTTAGCATTTCTTTTGCTGCTTTAGCTCGGATAAAAAAAGTTGTTTTCCAAGCTGTAACGGCTTCCATGATATTTCTTTTATAATTTTTGCTGTGAAATGCAAACTCAGATGAATGTAATCCAACGGTGACAGGTACAAATTGACGACCTTCATACTGTCTTATGACCAGAAGTGGTGCATATCCAATTCCTCCCCATAATCCGAGCAGCATTATCCAATTGTAATCACCACATTTGTAAAAGAATTCCCTTTGGATTTGCCACGGGGCTCGCCAAACAATGTCATTGTTTTGCAGATTTCGAAAGGCATTAATCCACATATCTTTCTTAATTTCTTTCGGCCATTCCTGCTCCAGAAATTCTTTTAATGGTGAGTAATCCGTATTAAAGCGTCGGTATGAAACTTTTTCTGTCCTCCAGAAATGACTACGGATCCAAACATATAACAACTGGGTACACCCTGAGAATCGTCCACCTCCTAGCTTTCTACAAGCATTTAACGATCTGAAGGTCTCTGCTAGAATTGCAGAAGCAGGATTAATCTTTTTCGGTAGCTGTTCAAACAAATCTACCACTGCAGCTTCAACATATCCCAATATTTTTGGGAAGATGACCATACCATACATACCCAGAGCAAATAAATCGAATCGTACTTTAATATCTGGATGGCTCTGAATAAGTTCTTTAATGTTGGTCCAAGCAATGCCTTCGCTTTCGCCTTTTTGTTTTGTACGGGATGCCACCCATTCTTCTCGTACCCCGGCAATCTTTGCTAATTTAACTCGAAAGGGTTGAGTTTTAATTGACTTTGAATAGATTCGATTCTCCAAAGCCCCTTCGATATGTAACAAAGTTGTGTACTCTTCAATAGTAGGGACCAAGTCCTCTTTATTGAGAGTGAAGCAATTGTACCCTGGATTCCATAATTGAATTAGGGCTCTGAGTAATTCATCATCAACTTCAACATAGAGCAAATATGGGATGTCTCCGTAAGTCTGATAAAACTGCAATTTTTTGTTTGAATCCCAACTTTCCCAAATACTTCGCAAATCCTGCATATCATTTCTTTTTAGCGAAACTGAAGCATAACTGGCCAAGTCAGATACATAATCATCCTGTAGACTGTCTCCTTCTTGTCTTTGTAAGTCCTCAGCCCACTGTCTTACTTCTGAGTTTAGAATTACTTGATTTGAACACTTTTTATCCATGGATGAAGGCTTTCCAATGAGACAATTAACACAAGGATCAATGCCTTTTATCCTGTATGATGCTATGCAAACAGAAAAAATAAAGAACACACAAAAAGAAATGAATTACATAATAAAGAAATTTAATAATAACATTTACCTAAATATTTTTATTTAACATGCTTTTTCTAAATTTAAATAATTTAAATATACATGTAATTTAATCAGTAAAGAAAATAAATAAATTAACAGGAAAGTTAGAATTCATTTCTCCTGTGTGTACACCTATTTTGGACAAAATTTCGGCATGACTTCAGATCGAGAGAGTTTCTAGGGTTTATTATATGCAGGTTTTCAGTTCTAGGAGTAAAGGTACTCGAACTGTCCTTGTTGATGCCCCCTTGGGCTATCAAACCCTCAATCCTAGTCCATTACAGACTTAAACGGACCGAGTTCAATTCGAGGGGATACATTTCTCTATGACTAACACGGAGAATAAATTCTCACGAAGACATAGAGCATATGAACCCCAAAAGTTACTTGCTAGGTCTGACACGGAGAATAAATTCTCACGAAGACGTCGCTTTCACTCCCACTTAAAAGGGACAAACTCAATTATAGAGCTTATATTATGCAATGCAAGTGTTGTGTGTGAGGAGAAATGTTCAAACCTTTGACAGAAAAATAAATAACGAAATAAAATACTTACAAGTAAAATGAAACATATAAATATTATGAAAATAATAAGTAAATATAAAAATTTTGAAAAGAAAGAATTAAAAATTAAATATATGAACTTTTAATTTTTAATTAATAGAGACAATTTATAATTGATTTTAAAGTTTGACCAGGTCCCCAGCGGAGTCGCCAAGCTGTTGTAACCGGTTTTCGTCCGGGCACGAAATATTTATTTGGCGGAAAAATTGATGTGAATAAATAGTTTTTGAAAATAATTTGGGAGTCGCCATCGGCCTTTTGGGTCAGGTAGGTCGAATACCTAAAAATTATTTTAAAAGAGTTTTAAGAAAACATCAATTAAAAAAAATGAACTGATCTACGTTTATAACCAAAAATTCGTTCTTTTTAATAATAAAAAAAGATTCGTGGTCGGTTACGTTTAGGGAAGGATTAGCACCCCTACAACGCCCAAAATTAGTACTTTTTAATTATAAATTGTCTCTATTATTAAAAATTCAAAGAAAAAAATATTCAAAAAATATTTAATTTATAATCCTATTATTTCAAAATTATATAAAAAAATATTTATTTATTTAAAAATATCGGAAAAGGACTTCTAGGTGTCTTAAGACAGTTCTTTTCTTTGATATTAATAAATATTAATTAAATAATATTTTTTATAATATTTAATTTTAAAATACCAGAATAGGACATCCAGTTGTATTAAGACTGCCCTTTTCTTCGATATTGAAAAATAAATATTAAAATAATTTATTAAAAATATATATAAATTATTATTTATTATATATATTTATGACTATAATAATAATAAAAGTATTTAAATATAAATAAATAAAACAATAAAAATACAATTAGAACGATATATTTAAAAGCAGTAAAATAAATGAAAACATTTAAAATTAGTGACTAAAATATAGTAAAATTAAGATTAAAAACCTAATTCATAATTAATCAAAATTATAGGGATTAAACATACTATTTTTTTATTTTATTAATTTAGTGACTAAAATAAAACTATATAAAATTCGGATATTAGATTAAAATAAATTAAAACATATTATTCAGATTAAAATATTAATTATTAAAATTATAGGACTAAATCTGTTCTTTATCCTATATATATTATTTTAATATAAAGGACTAAAACAAATAAAAATGAAATTAAAGAACCGAATTAAAAGGATTATAAACTCGATTTAGTGACTAAAATGTAAAAGTTACAAGTTATAATGGTTGCGGACGGGATTTAACAATTTAAATTTGCACAAATAGTCCTTCCCGAAACGACGTCGTTCGGGAAGGCCTATTTAACGTTTGAAACTTCGGGCCAGCCTTCATTTCTCTATTTCTCCTCTCTCTCTCTTCTCTGAGAGAGCAATTTCTCTCTCGCTTCTCTCTAAAATAGAGAGAAGCCAGACGGCCGGCAGCCGTCCGCCGGTGTTCTTCCGCCGTCAGCCATCGCCGCCGGCCACCGCCTTCGGTGGCCGGAAAAAAAATTTTTATACTAAAACATAGATCGGACCGTCCTAATGACGGTTCCAATGGCTTTTTCTTTTAAAAGGCTCCCGATCGGAGCAAATCTAAGAAATATACCTTCGGTTTTTCGAAGGTTTTGGTGAGGTCCGGTGGTCGTGGCTTCCTCGGTAAGCTTCTCTTCTTTCTTTTTCTTTTCTTTCTTTTTTCTTTTCTGTTTCTTTGCTGCATTGTTGTTGACTGAGATCGTTGGTAGTTTTTTAGTATCTTGTTTCTCTGTTTCTCTCTCGGTCCCTTTTTCTTTGCAGGTTGGGTGATGGCTATCGGTGCTCGTCTCAAACCGGTCCGAAAGGGGTTCTTCGGTGAGTCACCGGACTTCCAGTGGTGACTCACCATTTGGGAAAGACGTGTGCGGCTGGAGTGGCGGCGAGACTGAAGCAGCGCCGCGTGGTCTTCTGGAATCTACGGCGGCGCTGGGACGTGTCCCTAGGGTATTGATACCCTAGGGTTTCCTCTGGCAAACTGTGGACCGTTGGATCAAACCAGATCCAACGGCTGAAACTGAGCGGCGGCAGCTGGATGATACAAACCCTAAATTGGGTTTAGGGTTTACTGTGGGATTTTGGATCCGGGCCACTGTTTGTAATTGGGCCTCCATTTTGGGCTTGTAATATTAAATAATATATATTAATAATAATAATAATTATTATTATTATAATTATAATAATAATTATTATAATAATAATAATAATATAAATAACATTAAAATGAAAAAAATGAATATCTTCAGATTTTGTACTAAACTTTAAAACGTTTCAATTTTAGGCACTAGAGTTTTTTGGTTGTCAATGACGGTCAATCGTCATCAGTCATTTATCACTAATTGCAGTAAGACTAGTACTTAAACGTCTATATCACTCCTCTTTATTCTTCTAAAATTATTTTTTTTTAAAAACTCAAAAATGATAGAAATACATTTAAAGGCCCGACATGATAATACTTCAATGTCCTACAATGATCATTTGATGAAGTAGTTTTTAGGTATATTGTTTGTTTTCTTGAAATAATATTTTTTGCGGTTCAAATTTTTGAGCAAACACTCCAAAGCCCTTAAATTTAAGAAAATCCTTAAACCCAAAAATGATAATTTTTATGTTTAATGTTATGAGTTTTGAAATTTAAACTGATAAAGTGATAGAAGATAACAAAATGAGTTCATTGATTTCAAAGGAAGTTGCAAAATATATCAGAAAACGACAATTTCTAATGACACTAAAAATAGATAATGAAAATAATGAATTGAAATAAAAAATGACTACCTTCATCAAATTTGTCTTTTAATGATTTTTTAAAAGTCAAAATTTTTAAACTTTGATTATGATTATTTTAAATATTTTTAAAAATTAAAAAATTTTATAAAACATATATTTCAAAACTATAATCTTAAAAATATAGTTTTTTTCATAGTTTTATCAACAATAAATTTTAAATAATAATGAGTCAAATTGGAAAAAAAAAACCCCAATAAGAGACAAATCAGATAATTTGTGTAATGGTTTTTCCCTTAAAGTGCAGAATTTGGTTTTGTGAAATAAGAAAGTTGAGGCCAAAACTTGATAATAACTAAACACTAGCCCATCCACCGGTGATTAATTGCATACAACAAAGCAGAGCTGGTTTTGAGCTTCAATCTCTTGAGCTCGGGATACCTTCTTTTTTTAGCATGCATTTCAATCAATTTGGATTCATCAAGTTGGACATGGATAAATCCCACATTTACTCAACTTTCAAGTTATTGCCATTGTACACAAGCATATACGGTCCGTAACAAATACGAGTATCGGTTATTTTTTAGACAAAGCAAAGGATGGGTAAAGACCAGTAAAACGGGTGTTCTACGAAACTTAGCTCGGTGTTTGTTTATTTCCATGGCTGCCCAAATCAGCGGCCGCATGAGCTGCGCGGTTCAACATGCCGGAAACCCAGAGTGCTCCCTTGGCAAAATAGCTGCTATTGGCAATGGCATTGCCTGCTGCTACCGTGGTTCTCCCCGTGAAACTTGCAGCTGTTATCACTGCAGTCCCGGTAACCGATGCAACGGATTTGGTGATGTCCGAAACATGATACTTCTCATCCACTGATTTTACAGTTTCCATGCTAGTGTTGATCTTATCAGTGAGGCCAATTCTATTGCTAAGCTCAGCAACTTTGGCTGCTGCGGTAGCAGACACTCGATATGACTCATCCAAGTCTTTGGCCTTGACAAGGGCATCTTTTCCCAAAACATACCCTTTGGCTAGCATTGTTTTGACAACAGTCACCGCTTCTCCGGGAGAAGAAACAAACGGTTGCATAGAGGTAACCTGCAAAGATACTAGGCGACTCAAACTGCAAATATTGATACTGTGTTCTTTTTTATACAAAATAATCGACTTAAAGCAAAAACGTTTTCATGCCCCATGTTGCTCATCACCCTGACCAGAAAAACTAAAACGAATCGTGCAAAACAACAAACAAGACTACTGCAGAGACCTCAATGATCCTAAACTCGAGGATAGATCCTGATTTCTTCAGCATGCCAAACATGCAATATTCATCTTGAATGATATAACCATCATGACTCTAGAAGCAGATTAAGATAGTAGACTCGGAATTGAAATGATCTTACGGAAATTACTATTTATTCCTGTCTTCGACATTTATATTAGCTCGTATCATGTATCCCTCAATCTTAAAATTTAGTTTCCGGATATATTAATGTCCAAAAAATTAGGATATACCAAGGAAGATCTAAACGCAACCAAGAAGGACGTCAAAGTCACACAGTCAAGTTCGAATCCCTTGCTGAGAGTTTGATCAGTGACAATTGCTTATGGGCTAGTAAAACCAAGCAATCAACCTGCTCTTCTTATTAAAGAAATCGAAACATACCGTTGAGCTAGTATCCTCTTGAGTTTTCCATGAAGAACCATCCCAAGGATATGAATCACCGTCGTAGGAACCCCACCTTGATATGCATACAGACTGATCAACAATTGTAGCTCCCTGACACAAAAAATCTGGCAGCAATGAGATAAATAATAGCTATGAAAAATTTGGCACTAAAGATCGAGATTAAGAGTCTATCTTAAATTATGGTCTATTTCACAGAATGAGCCAGCCTCATTTCCATAAAGTCTTCATAATAAACTCATCAAGAAATCAATTCAGCCACTCGAAAAGTCATCCGTATTTCAGGAAACTAGACGGACGAGAGCTTTTTCCATAAGAAAGATGTTTGGAGGTACTTGAGCAATTTTATTAACATCCAAGAACTTATTTTCTAATACAAGTTCCTAAACCGTGTATCTTACCAGTCATACAATTTCAAAGAGAAGCCTTCCAAGAATTACAGAGTTTAAATTGACCAACTTTTCTTTGTTCTTTTGGATCGAGTGATGCCAGTTTTCACCTTCTAGGCTAAGTCACGTGAAGCCGATGTGCCAGATCTCATACGAAGTTTCCTTAAATAGACAAGGACACACGAACAAAGTTCTAAACTTTTACAGACATTAGATGCTGATATTGTAAGCTTTTCTCTGTGGTATGCTAAAGTCAAGTTAGACTAATGGAAAATTAGTTGTGGCCTTACATGGAAACCTACTTTTTTAGGTTACATAAGCTGATACTCATACCATATTAATACATCTTGATGCACACATGACGTTATGGTGGCATTCGAAATCAAAACAAAGATTCAGTGTAAGAACCATCCAGGTAGCTAAAAGAAAACAATTATTTTTTTCTTTTAGGAAAGGAATTTAGCTTATTTCCCTCTGTCGAAGTACGAATCAGAGCTTACACTGAGTAAGACGGCAGTTTCCAGTGCATAGGGATCTTTAAATGTCACGTAAGCCGTACAAGCATATTCCCCGCATCTGGTTAAGAAAGCAGCTCCCATCATTACAGCACAAATTTCTTAGTAACAGAATCAACGAAATCATGAACGTCAGGTTTAAAAGAACGATCAAGAACAAGCTAATCTTCATCAGCTAATCACATCACTATACTAAGGCGTACTAAGAAATAAGGTTACGTAAACTGAAAGAAAAGACAAGGTGATGCAGGAGCATCTACATGCTAACAGCTATGGCCTGATTTGATTCCCTATCGTAAAGTTAAACATCTCGATTATTGTAAACACTCATTAGCTCAACAAATATGGAATTATATTAATGTATCCGAGCAGGTAATATATGAACCAACAAGAGATCATTTCAGACAAAAGACTTTGAGGCTTTTCACTTTTTTCTCCCCCCAAAGAACCAGTAAATTTCAGACAAGAAATATGTCGAACTTGCAGTAAATTGTACTGGATATCGAATCATATCAACTGTCTAGATTCTGTTAATGAAATCGGAAATACCAAGTATCAAACAAGAAAGCATTTCAGACAAAAGAAGAATCACTTTTGACTTTTTCCTAAAAGAGTTGACAAACAATAAGTAAAATTAAACAACTTGATCATAAAAACTTCCTTGATTCAAGAAACCTGTCACAAATTATGGGAATCATCACATGAAGAAATTATACTAAAAAAACATTGTTTTTCCACAAAAACCAATATCAAGAATACCAATTATCCAACAAGAAATCATTTCAGACAAAAAACTTTGTATCTTTTGAGTCTTTCCTTTTTCTCTCGAATAACCAGTGAACGATAAGTCCCAACAGATTTGCAAACGCACAATAATTATGCACAAAATCATGAAAATACACCATTATCGAGAGTGATTTCTAATATTTATTCAGATGATCACAAATAGAGTAGCGAAATATTACCCGATAATTTCGACATGTTCAATTGCACCACAGTATGCGAAAAAGTCACGGAGATCCTTCTCGGGAACTTTTGGAGATAAGCTTGTAATTTCAGCAGTGTAACCTCCAGGGTACATTTTCTTGAACTGAGATAGAGCAAGCCAAGACGAACCTATTCAAAGGTATTTAAATAAAGTTTTAGAAGCAAACATAAAAGGTAGCTTGATAATGCAGAAATCATCTTTGTTCATTCAAAAGTTTTATAATGCCGAAACCACTGCCGTTCCGAGGAAAAAGACACTTCTTTTAGAGAGATGGCTAAAGGAAATTTCAGAAAGAGATAATATAGGGATTATCATCTTGGGGCAGTGATTCTTTCATTCTTATGTATGGTTCAGAGAAAAATAGTCCACAGTGGTCCCAACTACGTAGCTCTCATCGATCATGGGATAGGTACGCAATGAAACCCGAAAATTCATGGAATCTTCTAAAATCAAATGAAAAAAATACTAACAATGTTGCTGATTTTCTGGCATCGATTGGCCTTAATTAAACAGTAACACATTCAACTTCTCAATTTTAAAATGCCAAAGCTATTTTACCAAGTGGAATAAAACAAATCTGTAACCCCAAGCAAGGTGCCTTGATCTACTCCGAGATCTGCTTAAATGCAGCACAATGAATCTCAGTTTGAAGTCAAAAGTAATAAAAGGGATGAGCTTTGGGGACAGCCATAGCCCATATAATCCTCCCAAATGAAAATTATACATTGGCTTTCAATGTAAGCAAGTCAAATATTGTAAGCTTGAAGCAATATTATCAAACTTTTGGCTAAAGTGCAAAAGAGGGTTCAACTAATATATATAAGAATAAAAGAAATTATCATGGCTTGTATCAACAATTGGGCCGGGGGCTCATTAATGAGTAAAAGAAGCAAACTTTGTCTACCAAATATCAATTAAAGGCCCTCAATTTCCAATATCAAGAAGCGTGGAACTAATGATTAAGAATACTTCTTGAATTTATTGAAAACCCAGACAATAAAAGAGGTGCACCAACTTATTAAAACTGATCAAATAAGCTAAAAAGGAGAACTGGGTATCACTGAATTTGCATGGAAAAAGAAGGAAAACTGAAACAAAAATTGAAACTTCATAAAAGCTTATGATTTTTTTTACATACCTGTTGTTGTTGATGATGATCAGAGGTTTAAGAAAGCTTAAGCATGATAAAGAAGTGAGAGGGATGATGGAAGAGACAATTAACCAACATAAACACTACACGCTGGTCATCTTTTCAGATGGCTACAAACCACACTCTCATTAATCGAGCGTGCATTTCAATAAAGAGATTTGCTGTTCTTTCTTGATCCTTTTTTTTTCCTCCTTAAATAATGATTTCTTTCCTAAAAGCAAAAACCTTATTTATTACTCTTTAAGTTAACGTGGAGTAACATTAAAATTAGAGAAAATCGTATCAGTGACTAAAAATGCCTTATAATATACGATTTTAATTAATTTTTTCCGGATTTGCCAAAATGACCAACAAAATCGCAATGCGATCGCTAATTCGCAACGCGATCTCCATTATCGCAAATTCGCGTTACATTTCGCGTTGCGATAGTTGAAAATCGAGTTGTGATGGTCTACAATGTCGTTGCGATTTTCCCAATTCGCAATGCGAATAAGTAAATCGCAACGCGAATTGGGAAAATCGCAATGCGATACTTACTATCGCAATGCGATAATACAAAATCGCAACGAGATACTGACTTTCGCAACGCGATTTTGACTTTCGCAACGCGATTTACATAGCGCCATTCGTATTAACGCGTATTATTTTTTCAAATTCCAAACACGAATTTTTTCTTAATAAATCGGAAACTGAACCGTCCACAGTAATCGCAACTCATAACCTCAAACCCAAAATCACAACACTCAATCACATCTCCATCTCTCACTCTCTACGGCAAAATCCGTCCCCATCTCCGAAGATTTCCGTCCCCATTGCCGGCGAAATCCCTCACAACCATTCACAGTCAAAAATCCCTCACAATCATTCAGAAATGAAAAATCAACCTCCGAGGGTTAGTTTTTTTTATTTTTATTTTGAAATTTTTGCATTATTTTAGGTTTTTCATATTGAGATTGATGATAAGTTTACTGGTAATTTCAATAATAGATTAACCATTTCACTTAGATTTCTTATTAAATTCATTCGATTACTGCCAATACTGCTAAACTGTTTAGCATGTGAAGTTAGTATTTGTCTTTGTTTTGTCTTTTGGTTGAAGTAATGCAGAAGAAGAATAGTTTCGAGAATGAAAATCGCAACGCGGAAATAACTATCGCAACGAGAGAATCGCAACGCGAAATAAAAAACGCAACGCGAAACCAAAATCGCATTGCGATTTTCATTTCGCGTTACGATTTTCATTTCGCGTTGCGATTCTCTCGTCGCGATAGTCATTTCGCGTTGCGATTCTCTCGTTGCGATAGTCATTTCCGCGTTGCGATTCTCATTATCTCGTTGCGATTTTCATTTCAACCAAAAGACAAAACAGTGTTGCAAATTTTAGTTTCAAGAATAAACTACTATTTATGTTTATTGTTTTTGGTATATCTTGACAGTGTAGTTTTTGGTATATCTAACTTGGTATGTTTATTGTTTTTGTAGAAATTTTTTTCGGCTTCATTGACATTAAGGAATAAAGTTAGCCTAGCCACTACAATTGCTTCGAAGCTTTCACCTGCACAAAGAAAATTGTTTGAAGAAACCTACTTCGGGCCATGGCTGAGAGTACAGCATTCGGGTGGAGATGCTAATTTGACCCATTTGTGGCTTCAGACCATGACTAGCGAGCTACCCGACAGTATATAACGTGGTGAGGAAGAGATATGGTTTCATTTTCCACCGGCGTATACTTGTTTTGGGCGGAAGGAGTTCTGCTTAATCACTGGTCTACGATTCGGACACGATTATGTAGGCCGGTACACTCGTCATATCACCCGCCCATCATGGTTATCCAGGGTTTTTCCTGATGAGTCAATAGAGAAGCCGAACTTACACGTCGACGACATGAAGAAATTGTTTAATAAGAAAGATGGTTTTACTCGGATGAATGACGTCGATGTTGTCCGAGTATGCCTTCTACTACTTTTGTATGCCGGCTTTTTAGGTATAGAGGCCAGACAACCTATTCCTCAGGAGCTAATATTATTGGTAGAGGACATAAATGCATGGAATCTGTTTCCGTGGGGTTCGTATATATGGAAAGCTACCTGGACTAAGTTGTCGTCTGCCTTTGATGACCGCAAAAGTTTGCGGGGCGATGGGTCAAAATACACTTTGTCAGGCTTTGTTTGGGCCTTTAAGGTAAGAATTTCTATATAATGTTTTCAAAATTATAATTAATTATTTAACAATTACTAATGTTTGTTATTATATTGTTTGTAGATTTGGATATTCGAGGCTTTCCCCAGCATGCGGACATATGCATTAAAATCCTCAGATGATATTCCTAGGGCTATTTCCTGGAAGAGAAAACGTATGTTGGATTGGGAAGACTTAATACCATATGCGACAATAAATAATGTAAGTTAACACAAATACTATCATATATAAACAAGTTATTAATAGTAGACGTTTAACTTTGTTTTAGTTTTTATATTTTTAGGAGGCCAACACTCTATTAATGAGACTGACACCCACGGAGGCTGAGCTTGCCACTGATTGGTGGCAAGCTAGTCAGCGTTTTTTGATGGCACGAATGATGAGCAGCCTCCACTTCCTCCACTTCGAGAGCCATCACCTCACCCAGAGCCATCACCTGATCGACCCGACTATACACCTCTACAACGAGAGCCATCACCTATCCCATCACATCATTGAGTCTCTTCTCCACCATCACCTCATGATAGGCGACCGAAAAAGATGCCACGACTTCTATCTCCCTGTTCTCCACCTCCACGGGATGAGTCAAGGGAGTTACGTGATGAGGTCAATGCCTTGCGTGAGGAGATCGGTACTCTACGCGATAACGATGGTGCATGGCGTGTGGAGGTGTCTACTTTACGTGGTGAGGTTGCCGCTCTACGTGAGATGGTAGTATCGTTGCAGAATGAGGTTCATACTCTACGCAACGAGGTAAGTTTAAGATTTTCCATATTTAACTTGATGATAAATTTACTCGTAATTTCACTTAGATTAACCATTTCACTTAGATTGCTTAGTAAATTTATTCGGTTGCTGCCCAATTCTGCTAAACTGTGTGTTCTTTATCACTGTGAAGTTAGTATTTGTCTTTTATTTGTCTTTTGGTTGAAAGTAAATTTTTTTCGGTTCCTGCCAATTCTGCTAAACTGTGTATTCTTTAACACTGTGAAGTTAGTATTTGTCTTTGTTTTGTCTTTTGGTTGAAAGTAAATTTGTTCGTTTGCTGCCAATTGAAACTATTCTTCTTCTGCAAATTTGAACTATGATAGAATAATGACTTGGGTGAATTCAATGCAAGTTTGAAACATATTTGTCTTTGTTTTCACTGTTAAATATCATGTCTGTTTATTTACTGATATTTGTATTTAATTATTTAGCGGACCGATAAGGTGGATGCTTTACGTCGGGTTTTTATTGCACGACAGAGTTCACGCATCAGACGGCGTGCACTTGCTATTAAGTCTCCGAACACCCCAATAGTGCGAAGACACCGCAATAAGAAGCCCGACTCGCCTATCATCCCTCAAGAGTCCACTCCTATCGTTGAAGAGGCCCCTATCATTCCTCGAGAGTCCCATCCCACCGTTCAAGAGGCCACTGTCATCGTTGAAGAGGTCCCTCCCACCATTCAAGAGCCCGATTCACATGGCGTCATATGTAGGATTCTTGAGAAACCCTCTGACGTGCCGGACATGATGGATTCAAGTTGGCTCTCGTATGAGTTATCGGCCAGTACCATACCGGTATCTGAAGTGGAGAGGAAACAACTACCAGACACAATTCTGGATAACACCCTTTGGGCTAAGACCGCAGTTGATTTTTATCTACATGAGCGAAGCCAGGGGTGTTTCACTGACATATGCAAGCTCAATGATGATATCTATTTGTTGCTTGATCGGTCTTGGTGGGGCGTATTATTAGGGGTCGAAGACAATGGCTATTTCGATGGAGGGGTAAGTCTTATATTTTTCTTATATTTTAATTTGATTATTTTTTTGTAAATTTATGTAAGTTACTAATATATGTCTTTTTTTGTAAAACAGCATATCGATGCGTGGGTGTCACGTCTTCTAATAATTAGGAAACTTAAGGAAAATAAAAGAAATACACCGTTCACTTGAAGAATCAACGAGATGAATCATTTGTGTTGGGCAATGGACAAGCTAAACTTTATCCTGCATGGTGGGAGGTCGATAAGGTTAGTGTTATTTTATATTGAGTTTAAAGGTATTCATAAATAAGTGCGCAAATGAATGAATTATTACTTATGATTGCAGGTGTTTATCACTGTTTTGGAACGTAACCATTGGCTTCTCGTCGAGCTTCAGATCCCATCCCTTAAGGCAATAGTATATGACAGCATGATAAATTACATATCATTGGCTGATTTAAGAGATATTATTAAGGGATGGAGCTCTTATTTGGCTAAATTCTTGGATGCGATAAATTATTGGACTCGTTCTGGAAACAAGAAGCCAAAGAAGCTCAATATTACAGTTAGCAGAGACGAGACCGCACCACAACAAACGAAAGGACCCAAAGGGGATTGTGGTCCTCACGTATGCTTGGCATTGGACCGTTTGATCACAGGAAGTATAAAGTATCTACCTCCCACCGATATAGATAGAGCTGCAGTAGGCTTGTGGTTTCGACATATATGGCTAGATCGTATATACGAGACGCTGCCTACCTGCATCTGTGTTATAAAAATGTCCATAAACAATTGGTATGTTTATAGGCTTGTGGTTTGAAATGTTTGGTTAAGTACCTAGAATTCAATAATTTGCTGTTTGTAGGTTTTAGATGTGTAGAAAGTGTTGTTTGAGCAAATGTTTGGTTTATGCAGGTTAATCTCAGAAGTGAGCTGCGTGAAAATGATGTATGACTGCAAAAGTTGATTCAATAGTAGAAGTGTTATTTTCTCTAATAATTATTGCTTATTTTTTGATTGGTTAATTGATTTGTAAAAGGTGATTTGTAAAAGTTGATTTGTTTAATTGATGTTAACATAATTCTTATTTGTGCTTGTTTAATTGATTGAAATGTAATGGTTGATTTTGTTGATTTCAATCTGCATTATGTTGAAGGTAAAAAGTACTATCGCAATGCGAAATGAAAATCGCAACGAGAGAATCGCAACGCGAAATGAAAATCGCAACGAGAGAATCGCAACGCGAAATTAAATTCGCGTTGCGATTTTCATTTCGCATTGCGATTCCCTCGTTGCGATTTTCATTTCGCATTGCGAAATTAGCGTTGCGATTTTCATTTCGCATTGCGATTCTCTCGTTGCGATTTTCATTTCGTATTGCGATAGTAATTTCCGCGTTGCGATAGACATTAAGATGATTGCCTATTAAGTGATAACAACTGAACAAATCATAGCAATTTTCAAACTCAAGTTACTAATACATGCCTAACTGAAAATGTTAAAAGTTCACACAAAATCTACATAATACAACGTTTGCATTTAAAAATCACCTAAGTTAACAATCCCAAAAGGTGAAGCCAGTTGTGATTGGGATTTTAAAGATGATTGCGATTTTGATTGCCTTTTTCTTGACACCATATGAGCTTTGGATTTTGATGATGATCCATATTTTGGTAGAGGAAAAGATGATTGTGATGGCACTGGTGATCCACATGTCAACCTTGTATGACCACTTTCCTTGCACCGACTACATGTCAATCTCTTCTTCTCTTCACCCTTAGACGGTATACGATCGTGACTTTTTGGTCGGCCAGGTAGCCTTCTGTCCATGGCTGGTGGCAAAACTGTTTGTAAGTCATCTGGTATGTCTCACTCAGAAGGATGTGGAATAGGGTAGACAATCTCGGCATAAGTCTGTCGATATACTTCTGTAGTGTAGCAATCCATAGCGTATGTGCTTGAATCATCTTGGTTTAGATGAAGAGCAACTTTTATAACATGGCCACACGGATAACCAGATGTTTGCCATTTCATACAACTACACGTCCTTGCATTTAGATCGACAAGCCCATTTAAGTTATTATCCAGTACTTCAAATAAAGTGTTTGAACATGGTTCAACTCTCCATGACGTTGACTTCACAACACGTTTCGTTATCTTTTTTTCAGTCCATGGTGTAACACGATGTTCCAATGTTCCTGTAAATTTAAATAAATAATACTTAGTAAAATATATGATAAGTTACGAATTCAAAGAAATAATACCTGCATGGTTTCTTTTCTTGTAGTACCACTGTTGAATAGAGGCTCGAAAAAACTCCATTAACATAGTAATGGGTAATTTCCGGGAATGACGACTTAGAGCGTTGATTGATTCTGCACTATTAGACGCCATGAAACCATATCTTGCTCCAAGTTGATGTACTCTTGACCATCTTTCAAACCCGACATCTTCTAGTGTTTGAGCACATTGAGGCAAAACACGTCTTAAACAGTTTATATGCTTATTGAAATCCACTTCCCGATAAGCCTTTACAGCCTTCCAGTATGTTCATTTGTGCTTTTTTATACCAGCAGACCTTGATTTTAGATTTCTATACAAATGAACACCACAAAGTCCATGAAAAGCATCTGGGAAACACCTTCTAACAGCGTTGTCAATTGAGTTTGCCCTATCGGATATGATTGTCAGATTGCTAATATGACCCATGCAATCCCTAAGATGCCCCATAAACCATGTCCATGAATCAGAGGTTTCAGATTTTCCAACCCCGTAAGCTATTGGCAATATCCCATTGTTAGCATCCATGGCTACTGCTAATAAGTTTACTCCAAGGTATCGACCTTTCAAATGTGCTCCGTCAACTATAATAACTGGGCGCATGCAAGTAATAAACGAACGAATCTACAAAATAATATACACAAGAAATATAATCATTTAAATGTGAAATGCATGTAACTAA
Source organism: Hibiscus syriacus (assembly GCF_006381635.1). NCBI lineage: Eukaryota > Viridiplantae > Streptophyta > Magnoliopsida > Malvales > Malvaceae > Hibiscus > Hibiscus syriacus. The sequence continues at coordinate 390,162 of NW_024063145.1, read as the reverse complement.
CAGAAATGAGTCAACATAATTATATTGATTTACTAACCGCAGCACCAATGGCGATAAACAGATACTCAAAGCGTCCATCTCTATCTGTTTTGATATGAGTTACCGACCTAGGATTTTTCAGCTTTAAATTGTGACAATAAGCCGGCAGTTGGGCAAACGATGCTTCTGGCGACCCCCTCAACAATTCCAAGGCATAACATTTGGCTCTCCAAGCTTGAGAATATGATATACTAATCTTGAACTGAGCATTCATGACAGTCATAATTTCATGTCCCCGATATACCCTGCCATTCAAAAACATTAACTCAGCCAGAAAACCACCCAACACCTTTTTGTTTGCCTGTCTATGGTGAGGAAAAACTTGGGTTCTTGAACATGTATGTTTATCAATAAAAGTCCTAACTTGAAACATTGCGCAATCTTTTATCCTCTTTGCAATCATACGCCACGTACAGCTTTTGTCAATCATACACCTTGTTTCGAAACGATCTTTGCTTGATTTGTTAACTTTTAGTTGATAGCCATCTTCCACACATTTCGTATACAAAGCTATCTTCAAGTCTTCCTTTGTGTCAAAACAATCATCTTTCTTGATACGAATAACTTTTGTGTAACAATCAACTGCTTTCTTTGCCAACTCTTCTTCTGGTAGCTGAAGTAATTCTGGCATATTCCAGTTATACTCCCGTGGCATTTTCTTTTCTTCGGGGACTTTTTCCTCTTCTTTTTCTTCTTCAGGATTATATGAATTACAGAATGGATGTTCAACATGTTCATTCACAGTCGTAACTTCCTCCTCATTATCATCAACAACATCTTCCTCGGCAACGGGTGTTTCATCATCAAAATTCGGGTATTGACCAATATCAAAATCATTACATGCAGGGTCTGTTTCTTCTTCTGAAACATCATCAAAATCTGTGTATTGACCAATATCAAAGTCCGGGTATTGACCAAGATCAAATTTCGAATACTGACTAGTACTCACAATTTTTTCTCTTGGCTCATCATCGTCTAATTGGTCAATACGAAAACCGGAATTTGGTGCTGAAAGTTGATTTGGATTTGGATTAGAGAAAGGTTGTGGGTTTTGAGACCCACTTAGTTGATTACTACCCGCTACTGACCCAACAATACTACTTCTAGGTTCAACAACATACAATGTAACATCATCACTTGAAACATTAATGTAAGTAATGAATCGTTCAACATCTTCATTGTCGGTTAACAAATAAACTTTACCATTTCTCTTATAAGATAGCCTAAATCCACTTAGGGGCTCTAAATTCAATTTCTTTGAAACACGTAACATTAGGGTTTCATAAGTTAACTTCTTTAATGACAATTTTAGTTGAAGATTCATGGGTAAAGGCATATATTGTAAAACACCATGAACATTCTCCCATGACCTTCCAAAACACAAATCTATCCAAACATGATCAATATTAGATGATTTCATGGTTGTAACTAAACAAACGAGATGCGAAACTAAGACCTGTTACCGGATGGGGAAGGATGTCGTTGGATATAGGAACGGATGTCGCCGGAGAGAGTGATAGATGGAGATGGAATGAGTTGCGATTTAGGTTATGAGTTGTTGCTGCTGCATAGATATATACACAAAAAATTTGGCTTGCGAAACTAAAACTTGTTGCGAACTTTGAAACTCGCATTGCGATTCTGTATTATCTCGTTGCGAAATTCAGAATCGCATTGCGAAAGGCAATCATTTGACCATCGCAATGCGAAATGCAAATCGCAACGATAGAATCGCAATGCGAAATGAAAAAGGCAACGAGAGAATCGCAATGCGAAATGAAAATCGTAACGAGGGAATCGCAAAGCGAAAATTAAAATCGTTGCGATTTTGTCATTGCGATTTTCATTTCGCATTGCGATTATCTCGTTGCGATTTTCTTTTCGCATTGCGATCTCACTTAAGGATTAACATGCATAAACTTTTAACAATTATTGAATTCTAGGTACTTAACCAAACATATTCAAACTAAAAGGAGTATATATGTTAACAAAACTTGCATTATGTGTATTTTATGTGTGCACTTTTAACATTTTCAGTTAGGCATGTATTAGTAACTTGAGTTTGAACATTGCTATGATCTGTTCAGTTGTTATCACTTATTAGACATTCATTTGGCTATCGCAACGCGAAAATGGCTATCGCAACGCGAAAATGGCTATCGCAACGAGAAAATCGCAATGCGAAATGAAAATCGCATTGCGATTTTCTCGTTGCGATTTTTATTTCGCATTGCGATTTTCATTTCGCATTGCGATTTTCTCGTTGCGATAACCATTTCGCGTTGCGATAGTCTGTTTTGCCTTCAACATAATTCAGATTGAAAATCAACAAATCAACTATTACATTTCAACACAAATAAGAATTATGTACACATCAATTAAACAAATCAACATTTACAAATCATCTTTTACAAATCAATTAAACAATCAAAAAATAATAATAATTCTTATTCTTCATCAATTATTGAATCAATGAATCAACAACTTTGTGACCCCGTACATCCATTTCACGCAGCTCACTTAAGGATTAACCTGCAGAAACCAAACATTTGCTCAAACAAGACTTCCTACACATCTAAAACCTACAAACAGCAAATTATTGAATTCTAGGTACTTAACCAAACATTTTCAAACCAAAAGGAGTATATATGTTAACAAAACTTGCATTTGACTTACCAATTAACAATGGACACTTTCATAACGCGGATGCAGGTAGGCAGCGTCTCGAATATATTGCTCTAGCCATATAATGCCGAAACCACAAGCCTACTGCAACTCTATCTCTATCGGTGGGAGGTAAAAACTATGTGCTTCCCGTCGTCAAACGTGCCAAGCAAAGGCATACGAGAGGACCACAATCCCCTCTGGCTCCCGGCGATTGCTGTGGCGCGGTCTCGTCTCTCACAACTGTGACATTGAACTTCTTTGGCTTCTTGTGTCCAGAATGACTCCAATACTTAATCCCATCCAAGAATTTAGCCAAATGAGAGCTCCATCCCTTGAAAATATCTCTCAAATCAGACAGTGATATGTAATTGATCATGCTATCATACACTATTATCTTCAGGGATGGGAGCTGAAGTTGGACGAGAAGCCAGTGACGACGTTCCAAAACAGGGATAAACACCTGCAATCATAAGTAATAATTCATTTATTTGCGCACTTATTTATGAACACCTTTAAAAAATTTAAAAAATAAACACTAACCTTATCGACCTCCCACCATGCAGGATAAAGTTTAGCTTGTCCATTGCCCAACAAAAATGATTCATCTCGTTGATTCTTCAAGTGAACTGCGTGAAAAGCCGCCGGCATTATTGTATATAGCGAATTTTTTTTATTTTTCCTAAGCTTCCTTATTATTAGTAGACGTGATACCCACGCATCGATATGCTGTTTTACAAAAAAATACATATATTAGTGAATTACATTAATTTTTAAACAAATTAATCAAAGTCATATATAAGACAGATATAAGACTTACCTCCCCATCCAAATAGCCACTGTCTTCAACCCCTAATAGCACACCCCACCAAGACCGATCAAGCAACAAAAACATTTCATCGTTGAGTTTGCTGATGTCAGTGTAACACCCTTGGTTCCGCTCATGTAGATAAAAATCAACTGCGGTCTTAGCCCAAAGGGTATTATCCACAATTGTTTCCGGTAGTTGTCTCCTCTCCACTTCAGATACCGGAAGGGTACTAGCCGGTAACTCATACGAAAGCCAACTCTCATCCATCATGTCCGGAACCGGTGGGGGTTTCTCAATACTTCGATATATTACCCCATGTGAATCGGGCTCTGGAATGGTGGGAGGGACCTCTTCAACGATGACAGTGGCCTCTTGAACGGTGGGGGGGAATCTTGAGGGAGGATAGGGGCCTCTTGAACGATTGGAGGGGACTCTTGAGGGATGACCGGTGAGTCGGGCTTCTTCTTGCGGAGTCTTCGCACCATTGGGGTGAACGGAGACGTAATAGCACGTCCACGCCGTCTGATGCGTGAACTCCGTCGTGCAAGGAAAACCCGACGTAAAGCATCCACTTTATCGGGCCGCTAAAAAAAATTAATACATAAATCAGTAAATAAACAGACATGATATTAAACAAAGACAAATATGTTTCAAACTAGCATTGTATTCACCCAAGTCATTATTCTATCATAGTTCACAAAATGCTCAGATAACATTCCAGAAGTAAGCACTTATATAAACATTTAAAAGGACAACATATATAAACATTCCAGAAGAAGAATAGTTTACTTTCGCAACACGAAACTTAAAATCGCAACGCGAAAATGACTATCGCAACGCGGAAATGGCTATCGCATTGCGATTTTGTCGTTGCGATTTTCATTTCGCATTGCGATAGCCATTTCCGCATTGCGATAGTCATTTTCGTGTTGCGAAAGTAAACTATTCTTCTTCTGCAAATTGAAACTTGAATGGATTGCATTACTTCAACCAAAAGACAAAAACAAAACCAAAAACAAATACTAACAAAAACAGTTTAGCAGTATTGGCAGCAACTGAATGAATTACGAGTATGAAAAATCTTAAACTTACCTCGTTGCGTAGAGTATGAACCTCATTCTGTAACGATACTACCATCTCACGTAGAGCGGCTACCTCACCGCGTAATGTAGACACCTCAACACGCCATGCACCATCGTCTTTGCGTAAAGTACCGACCTCCTCACGCAAGGCATTGACCTCATCACGTAACTCCCCTAACTCATCCCGTTGAGGTGGAGGTGGAGAACAGGGAGATAAACATCGTGGCATCTTTGCCGGTCGCCTATCTTGCGGTGATGGTGGAGAAGAGGCTCGATGATGTGACAGAATAGGTGATGGCTGTCGTTGTGGAGGTGTATAGCCGGGTCGATCAGATGATGGCTCTGGGTGAGGTGATAGCTCTGGGCGAGGTGATGGCTCCCGAAGTGGAGGCTGCTCATCAACCGTTCCATCAAAAAAACGCTTACTAGCTTGCCACCAATCAGTGGCAAGCTCAGCTTCCGTGGGTGTCAGCCTCTGTAGAGGAGTGTTGGCCTCCTAACAATATAAAAGCTCAAACAAAGTTAAACGTGTACTAGTAATAACTTGTTTATAAACATATGGTAGTATTTATGTTAACTTACATTATTTATTGTCGTATACCGTAGTAAATCTTCCCATTGCAAGGTCTGTTTCCTCTTCCAGGAAATAGCCCTGGGAATATCATTTGAAGTTTTTATTGCATATGTCTTCATGGCGGGAAAGGCCTCAAAATCCAAATCTACAAACAATATAATAACAAACATTAGTAATTGTTAAATAATTACTTATAATTTTGGAAACATCATATAAAATTCTTACCTTAAAGGCCCAATAAAGCCTGTCAAAGTGTATTTGGAACCATCTCCATGCAAACTTTTTCGATCATCCAAGGCAGACGATAACTTATTCCATGTAGCTTTCTATAAATACGAGCCCCACGGAAATAGGTTCCACGCATTTAGGTCTTCTACCAATTTGAATAGATCATTTGGAATAGGTTGTCTGGCCTCTCTGCCTAAAAAGTTGGCATGCAAAAGAATTAGAAGGCATACTCGGACAACGTCGACGTCATCCATCCGAGTAAAACCGTCTTTATTATTCAACAATCTTGTCAGGTCTTCTACGTATAGACTCGGCCTCTCCAGCTCAGGAAAAACCCGGGATAGCCATGATGGGCGGGTAATGTGTCTAGTGTACCGACCTACATCATCGTGTCCGAAGCGTAGACCGGTGATTAAGCAAAACTCCTCCCGCCCAAAACACGTATACGCCGGTGGAAAATCAAACCATATATCTTCATCACGACGTTGTATAGTCTCTGGTAGATCGCTAGTCATGGTTTGAAGAAACAGGTGTGTCAACATCGCATCTCCATCGGGATGTTGTACTTTCAGCCATGGCCCGAAGCATGTATCCTCAAACATTTTTCTTTGTGCAGGTGAAAGCTTCGACGCAATTGTTTTGGCCAGGCTGACTTTATTTCTCAAGGTCAATTGAGCTGAATAAAAGTTCTACAAAAACAATAAACATACTAAATTAGATATACCAAAAACTACACTGTGAAGATATACCAAAAACAATAATAAACATAAAGAGTAGTAGTTTATTCTTCAAACTTAAATTTGCAACACTGTGAATTTCGTTTGTCTTTGTTTTTTGGTTGAAGTAATGCAATTCATTCAAGTTTCAATTTGCAGAAGAAGAATAGTTTCTGAAAATGAAAATTGCAACACGAAAAATGACTATCGCAACGAGAGAATCGCAACGCGAAACTAAAATCGCGTTGCGATTTGCATTTCGCGTTGCGATTCTCGGTTGATTTAATAAGCAATCTAAGTGAAATGGTTAATCTATTATTGAAATTACCAGTAAACTTATCATCAATTTCAATATGAAAAACCTAATAATAATGCAAAAATTTCAAAAAGAAAATAATTAAAAAACTAACCCTCGTTGGTTGATTGGTTGATTTTCCATTTCTGATTGTGAGGGTGGCTTTGAGAGATGGAGAGACGGATTTCACCGGAGATGGGACGGATTTCGTCGGAGATGGGTGAGAGAGTGAGAGATGGAGATGGGACTGAGTTGTGATTTTAGGTTTTAGGTTATGAGTTGCGATTATGGGATATACTGTGGACGGTTCAGTGTTCCAATATATTAATATTCGTGTTTGGAATTTAAAAATAAAATACTGGCTAGGATACTAATGGCGCTTTGAAATCGCATTGCGATTATGTATTATCGCGTTGCGAAAGTCAGAATCGCGTTGTGAAAGTCAGTATCGCGTTGCGAAAGTAAGTATCTCGTTGCGATTTTGTATTATCGCATTGCGATAGTCAGTATCGCATTGCGATTTTCCCAATTCGCGTTGCGATTTACTTATTCGCATTGCGAATTGGGAAAATCGCAACGACACTGTAGACCATCGCAACGCGATTTTCAACTATCGCATTGCGAAAATGCAACGCGAATTTGCGATAATGGAGATCGCGTTGCGAATTAGCGATCGCATTGCGATTTTGTTGGTCATTTTGGCAAATCCGGAAAAAGTTGGTTAAAATCGTATATTATATGGGATTTTTGGTCACTGAGGTTATTTTCTCTTAAAATTATTGTACTTCTTCTTGATCTTCTTCGTAAATTACATATCTATTATCAATGAGGTATTTAGAGTTACTAGAAGCCTTTAGAGTAATATATCTTTTAGACAATTACAGTCTCTAATATAATCAATGATAGGGATTAATGGTCGATCAAATCGAGTTAAATTGAGTCGAGTCCAAAAATTTTGAGTTATTTGAAATGATAAGTCTTATTTTATAACTCAAAATTGATTTAAAAAGAATTTCAGTATCTAGTCAAGTAATTCGAGTTTCTATTTAAATTTAATTATAAATATTTGTAATACTATTTGATTATAATTTTGAATTATTCAAATTACTGTTTGAGTTCTATATTATAACTCGAATCAAATTTGAAATTTTTTTCGAGTCAAGTTTATGAAATTACAACTTGTATTCATTTCGAGTCAATTTTTTTTAGTCTTGTCGAGTCGAAAAGATTGATTTTTCGAGTCGAGCCGTGTTTTGCTCACCTCTAACCATAAGTAGACCCACATTATCTATCAACTGAATTTATTATCTAATAATCAAATCTATTTAATCTACGACTTACAAATAATCATCATATTAACCTGGCCTAACACCATCACCAAGAGTTAATATTTAATTTACTATGCGATGGCAAAGAAGGAACTTCTCTCTCTTTCTAATCTCAACTTATCTCATTATTTATCTATTTTTTTACCAAATTCAAGTACTGTATTATAAAAAAATAAAAAAATCATATACCAAATTGATTTTTTTATCAAATTATACCAAATAGGATTTAAAAACAAATACCACGTCAAAGAATGATAAATTCAAATATCAAATTACATATATATTAGCAATAACAATATTTATCTTTTATTGTCGGTAATAATATTTGTTTATAATTCTTTCATTATGTGATTTTATTTTATTTTTTAATGATTAGTTTGTGTATATCTACAATTATAAAAGAAACGATCAAATGAAATAATTTAATCTACCCTAATTTCATATACTATTCTAGTAATTTTATTATATTTATTTTTTATACAATTAAACTTAACTGATTATTATTATTTAAAAAAAGTTTAAACAAAATTGTTATTTCTCTAAATGGCGCGTGAAGTCATTTCCTTCAAAGGAGCGTTAATGGCATCTCAATATTTGGTTGAATTAAATGACCATTTTATCTCCGTCGGCGGATTTCCGTTACTCCATTGGTGGGGAATCTAGTTTGGGGTCCATAACTGACACCAACTAAACGGCACCGTTTTGTTACGCCTCAAACCCCCCTAAACTTTATGGTAATAAACACTCAAAAGATTCCTTCCCAATATAAACTTTGCAATTTAGTCCTTTTACTACTCGATAGATTCTGATATTTAGCACAATTTTCTTCGGAAATCAAAACATCCATCAGAAGTAATCATTCAAGAAAATACAGCTATTTTAAATTTTGAAGATAAAAATATTTTAAATACATGTAAATTTAATCATATAGTAAAATTGGTTCTCAAACTACAGTTTCTCCCATTTAGGTACCTAAATATTTATTTCTTAGAAGTTATGGTGTCCAATAAATGTCCCACATGCCATGTTCTTCTTGGTTGACTTATTTTGCGTAAGAAAATGTATAGTTTAGGTACCATTTACGAAATTTTTGTTTAGATACCTAAATGGAAAAATAAATATTTAGGGATCAGCCTTACTATTAAAACCTATGTATACGGTGATGTAGCTACATGATAGGTTGGGGGAGCCACAATTTTTTTTGGTTTTAACTACTTGGTCGTCCCTAGTAGTTCTAAAACTAGGCAAATTAAACCCCAACCTTTATTATTATTATTTTCATTTAAATACTTCTTAGGTCTAGACATGCATATGGTTCCGTTTTTATAATTTTTTGAACAGATATTCGATTTTTGGCTTGGTTTACCTTGATTATCGATTTTTTTCTTCATATTATCTTTTAAGTTTTAAGTTTTTGTATACTATTTCGATATAATGATTTTGTTCTATAAATTTAAATATTATATGTTAATATTTTAAGTATTTTTCATAAATATCTCTTAAAATATTAATTTTAAGGTCTTGGGTTTAAAATTTAAAATTTATAAATTACAGTTTAGAATTTAAAGTTTTATATTTTAAATTTTAACATTAAAATGAATAAAATTATGTAAATTAAGTTTACATTACTATATATTAAATAATTTCTCATTTTATATGTCTTTATAGATTGTAGTTAACCCTTGTATCTAAATTCTTAAACCTAATTGATACAATTTAATATGTAAATGGGATTGGCTAGTCTCATATATTATATAAGATAATTGATGCTTGGGCCTTCTCAATTACCAGCATTTTTCAATAGAAAAAAAATTTGTAAAGGAAGTCTGTTACACCTAAAATAAAGGTGACAAAATGAATTAAGGTTAAAGTACTATCAAGCATTTATTATATGTACATTTTTATAAGAATATGTATCGATATTTTAATTTTTTTTTAAAAAAAATTTACGGACAATTTATAGAATAATTAATTCATAGATTATTATTTCATATATTGAAGTTGGAAAATATTTTATAAGTGGGTTGTATTGGTACTAGCTATTTGTTTATATTTATTAGGTTTACAATTTTAAGTTTTAGAATTTGAAATTTAAGAATTAGGATTCAAAATTAAGGTCATTAAATATATCAAATAACATTTAAATAGTTGTGTTTGTAGAATCTAAATTTTATACCATATTTGTAGAAAATAATTTATACTATTTATTTTATATTATATGTATATTTTGAAATATAGATCATGCCTATTGTATTATATATTTAATGCATGATCCACTGGATTGCCAATTTTTCCAATAAAAAAATTAAAAAAAAAAGAAGTCTCTCACATCTAAAATTAAAGACTCTCATTGATATGCGTGTCCCACTCTCATTGATGTGTAATATATATATATAATATATATATATATATATATATATATATATATATATATATATATATATATATATAACAGGAATTGTTGCATCATGCATGAGTTTCTTCCTGCTAAGGCAAGCATGATTCATCAACCAATTATGCATATATATTTCACCTGCTTTAGACATGGAAAATATTAAATTATAATTATTAAGAAATATTTAAAAAAATAATTACACACTTTATATTTAAATATTATTTTTATTCTTTTTAGTATCTAAATTTAATTTTTAAATCACTAACAACATGTTTATATAACATGATATGACATGTTAATTTTTTATTTTTTTAATTACCGCGTCACTTTCTTCTTTATCCTTCAATATTTTTTAATTAATTTTATTCAACTAATTAAATAGTGAAAACTTGTCACCATATTTTATATTTAATTTATATAATTGTATCATCATAAAATTAATGTTTTTAGATAATTATAAGATTAAAATATAAAACACTTTAAATTATTGATTGAAAACTTACTCAATTATAATGTGAATCATTTTTTATTATAATAAACTTCATACATACTTTATTATTATTATTATTTTAATAAAGAAGTCGGCCTAAGCTTTTATTAACCAAACAACTGTACTCACTACCAAATGTTAAAAAATGGAGAAAATCAAGAGTCAGAAAGTAAACATAACAAGTGGAAAGAGAAAATAAAATTAAATGGAAAAAAAAAAAACACAAGGCCAGCCATGCAGCTCCCTTTCAGGCGAAGAGACGATGAGAACCAGAGGGAATTGAAAAAGAATAGATAGATGATTTATCATAGGGCAACAACGAGGGTCACTTGACTATGGAGGCTCAAGGTTCCTTCTATCCAGCGCCGTCTGAATCAACACACTCCGAGGGGCCTCCTCAATCCAGTATCTGTCCTCCGAACCAGCAGAAGCTTCCTTCACCAGGATGTGGGCTGCCGCGTTTCCTGCTCGTGGAACCCAATTAAAATCCACCACATGCAAGGTATTTGCTAACGCTTGTCGTTCCAAATAATAGCTCCAATTTTAGAGTATCTAGCTCGTTTCTTAGCAGTTTCAATAGCACCGAACGGGCATCACCTTCAACCACAACCCAGGAGAAACCCATACCCGACACCGGTTTTGTCCGGATTATTATTATTATTTATTTTATATATATATTTATTTTATTTTTATTTTTATTTCTATTTCTATTTTTATTTTATTTTATTTTTATTTCTTTTTTTATTTCTTTTTTTATAAGTCCTTGTATCACATGAAGCCCCACAACAGATTGAGCTCGATTACAAAGTGCCCACCGGCTTAAAACCTAGCCCCATGGCACATTATGTTATAACTTTGACAAACCCTAATTTTAGGGTTAGCCACATGCCACCACTATCGAGAAGCGAGCCGCAATCGACGAGCCTTCAATCCCGCCAGTCAACTCACCACCCCTGTTCAACCATTAACCAAATCTAAACCAAATCATAAAAATCAATAAAAAAAGCCAATCTCGGGAAATTCGGAATCTCCACCAACAGGTCATACTCCTACCCCTAGCATCTCCTCTTTAATCATCATTCACTCACCAAACACAACAACCATATAACATGCATCAAGGGTTTTTGAAAAGGGGATTCGATTTGGGAAAAGAAAAGGAAAAGGCAGATAAAAAAGAGGAGACCAAGGGGGAGCTCGAAAACTAAGAGAATGAAAAAAGGGAAAAAAAAGGAGAGTTACGAAACAAAAAAGGGATTCGAGTTAAAAAAATGAGGTTTCAAATAGAAGAAAAAGTGAAAAAGTAGGTTTTGGGGGTTCGATTCGAAAAAGAAAAAAGGAGGAAGAAATGAGGCCCACCGAAGAAAGGTCACCGGAAGAAAAAAGAAACTGAAAAGGTTTCCTTAGATCTATGTCACTCCAATTGTTTTGGTGGCAATCGGACACTGGATCCACGTTCACAACGTTGAGACGAGGCAGCCCGTGAAATTTGGGCTTGAAAATTCGTCGGAATACGGCGGCACATTATGGCCGTCACAACGGTCGATGAGAACCCTCTTCGGATTCTATAGAGAGATTGGAGAGCTTCTCTCTAAGGGAGAAACGAAAAAGAGAATAGATAATGAGAAAGAAAGGCTAAAAAACGACTTATATAGCTTACCCAAAACGACGTAGTTTTGAGGGAGAGGATTTCTGATTCCAAAGCATGGGATAATCCCATAACTGGCCATCCAATGTTTGTAACCTCTTCATTTTAGTCATTAAATGCAACTTATTCTATTTGACTTTGAACTACTTATTTTCTTCATGTTTCATTTTAGTCCTATTTCGTGACTTCTGAAGTTTATGATTTCATCTTCAAATTTTGCGTATGTTTCATTTTAGTCCCAGGGCTTAGTTATTCGAAAGTTTTTACTTGTTTGTACATTTGACATGCCATTTTCGAAACTTTTATTTTAACCCCATATATGTTTTTTAGTTTTATTTCGATTTTGGTTCCTGGAATATTTAATTTTTCGTGCCTAATGACTTATGTTTGTTTAATTTGTTGTTATGTCCTTAGAGTTGATATTTTTTTTATTTGGTCATATGTTAGCCATTATTTCCATTTTAGGGCTGATATGTTTGTTGTTTGTTCACTTTAGTCACCTTGTTAGATTTCTATTGTACATAGGTTATGTATTTGAAAATATACATTAACGCATGTTGCATATAAATCAAAATGACGCATTTGGTATGTTCTATATATTGTTGGGTTATATTTGCACATAAATCAAATGTATGTCATATCACATTTATGATTTAATGTATTAGGTGGTCCTTTATTAAATAACTAAATGTTCGAGGATATACATTTTCATCTATTTTTACACGTTTTATGCATTTCGTTGATGTGCATTTATTTGCATATAAGATTTCCATATGCCATCATTTTTCATAATATGTATGAAACTCTCATAAACATTACTTGACTCGAATCAAAATAATTTGACTAAAGATAATATCCGTTCATTTTAGAATTGTTGTGAAATTATTGTCTTAATGTACAAGAAAGTTACTTTCGATAATTTGAAAATGAAAGTGTATCTCATTAAGTGAAACCTTAAAAATTGATTACACGTAAAATTTGGGACTGAGCAAAATATTATGTTCTTTTAACTAAATTCATCAAGAAAGACTGCTAGATCGGATCTAAGGTCTCGTCTCTATGTATTTAAATAATTGAGCATCCTTATTCGCATTAAAGGTTGGTAAAATAATTAATTAATCGTATTTGTTTTATATGTTTAATTTTGTTTTATTTTGTGTGGGGTTTAATATGATTTCAAAAATAAATCACATTTGAATAAAATGAATTTTAGGAAGAAATAGCAATATTTCTTTATTTTGATTGGAGTAAGAAATGATTCCTTTAAGGCATGAGAGGTCATTTCTTCTCAATAAGAAATAATTAAATATTATCGTTTTCCCTCTTAAAATTCAAAGAAATGTTTAAAAAAACATTAATTTACTTTGCTTTATTTTATTGTTATTTATGCATTTAAATTTGGAATTAATAATGAGCTTTATAATGGAATTGTAGTATTTTTCTTTATTTCGATTGGAGTAAGAATCGACTGCTTTAAGGCATGAGTGTTGATTTTTCTCGATAAGAATAATTAAATATTATTTTGTTTTATCCTAAAATTCAAAGAATATTATTTGTATGGGATCTTAAATTAAATTTGAATTCGTAAATTTCATTGCAAATGCAACTAATTAATCGACTAGGTATCGATTTTGGGCGTTGTGGGGGTGTTAATTATTCTCCACAAGTAACTGACTTCTGAACTTAAATTTTTGGTAACGCAGACTATAAATTTGTTGTTTTAATTAAAATTAATATTTTTATTAAAACAAAAAATGCATTTTTGGATGCCCAATCACACCCTAATCAAATATTGGTGGCGACTCCTCGAACCATGTTTTATTATTAAAAGGTCACCAAATTATTTGAGACGAGATTTTTTTAAATCACTTTAAAAATAAAATGTTTTTAAGAAAATTGTTTCGACAGCTTGACGACTCTACTGGGGACTTTTTTTAGAGAGTCAAGTCGTTAGTTAATTAATAATTGTCTTTGCAATGAAAATTACAAGTTCGTATAATTTAGTTTTTGATCCCTTGTTTGGTTTAAATTTTATGTTTATAATTTGATTAACCACTAAATAGTTGTACTGATTTGTTTGCAGATGTTTTCAGATTAAATGTTCAAGAATTTGAGAACTTAGTTTTGTGTTGTTTGTATTGTTTTTGTTTTCCTCACACACCGCACAACTACATTTGCATAACATTATCTAAAACCCCGCTCCATCCAATTTAAGTAGAAGTGATAAACTACTCTCTCATGTGGTTTTCACCTCCGTATGGGATAGTGGATCGCTTATGGGGCTCACGCCTTATGGTCCTCGTGATGGTTTTCACCTCTGTATGAGCATAAGGAGGTGTGTCCCTTCGAATGAAATTGATTGAAAGCCTGTGATAGGCCAGGATTGAGGGTTTGGTAGCTCAATGGGGCACCGACAATGACAGTTCGAGAACCTTTTACTTTATAGTCAAACCTAGTATATAGTGAACCTAGAATCCAAACCTAGGTAGAGCCTAACCCAAACCTTAAGAATCCCATGATGAGAGAAAACAAGAAAAAAACTCTTTTGAGACTTTTAATTTTTGTTGTTTAATTTTGTTTCTTGAATAAATTTATGAGAATTAGAGATCATGCGGTTAGGTTCATTTTTTCAAAGGGGCATGCAAATTAGATATCATGCGGTTAGGATTATATGTTGAACAAAGCATGGGGGTAGAAAAACATGTCTAGGTAGAACTATTATAAAAGCATGTTAGGTAGGTACCATGTTGGGTTGGATATTTCCTTCATAAATTTTTCTGTTTTTTTTTGTTGAGTGCTACTAACAATTTCTTATCTTATTTTCTCTGTCTTTGTTTGCATTTGCATTTTCACATCATAACCAAACAAGGTGTTAATTCGCAAGTGATGAACAAATTAGAAGGTTTTCATATCGACATAAGAGTTCCATAACTAGGTAGTCAAATTCGTAAGGGAAATGACTTAAAAACAAAGTTGATCGACGAAAAAAAAAAAGCTCAAGTTGATCGAAGAGTCCTATTAAATGAACAAAGATCAAGATACAAAATAGTCAGATAGTTGAGTCAAGAATGAGAAGATCCTTCACGATATCAAAGTCACATTCCTCTTGGATAATCCCCGGAAATAGAGGTCTAGAAATCAAAAAATCATAGTAGGTGAATTAAAATGAAGATTGGTGGATCAAAGATTTGAGAAGTCCAACAGCGACTATAAAGACAACATCAAATCGTGAGAAATACCTATATCAAGTAAATGAAGAAAATAAAGCTCATTTATCTAGTGTAAGGAGGACTTATGGTCTGATGAAGGTTGTTCTATGGTAGTCGCTTTTGGAATTAATACCTTGTGCATTTGCATTTGCATTCTTGTTTTGCACTAGCTTATTAATTTATTTGTTATTATTGTTTTATAATAATTCTTGTCATTTTGTTATCTTATTTGTACTAACTTGTTTTTATGTTGCTTTTCTTTTTGTTTGCATCGCATGATCATGACATAATCAAAAGGTGTTGATTTATGAGTGATCATCAGAGTAAAAGATTTTCATGATGGACAAAGGGTTTCATGATCAAGTAGACTATAACACAGCTAGGGAATGGCATCTTGAGTGAACTCTGAGAATAGTGGAGAGCTATATACCCAAAGATCGTATGTCTAACGAAGATTAAAAGGAGATAAGAGAGATGATAGAGAAAATGTCCAAGATGATGGATATAATAGCTTCTTTGGCCAAAGGAAAAGAGATTTCTACAAAAGAAAGGAAATAACTCAATGAAAACAATCTCGCAATGTCAAATACATAAGGGATTACTTTAGAACAAGTTAATCCTAGCCAATATAAAATTCACCCACAATCACCACTCGTATCAACAAGTTGTCTGGAGACACCAAAGAAATGGTGATAACTGCAGAAGTTCAGAAAGATGAAAAGAAGTCATACAATCAGAACTCATTGGTATTTGAAAGTCTACTCCCAACGTCAAGAGAAATAAACCTAAAGACCCAGTTCAATTCAAGATGAAATGTGTCTCTCATTTTGATTATATCCTTATATCATATAAGGAGTTGTATGATAAGCTTTTAGAAGCCCGAAAGATGGCCCCGTATTATGTGAAACCTTGGCAACCTCTATATTTGGTATGACGTCAATGTTTGTTGTGAATATCTTGTCGAAGCTCAAGGACATTCCATTGAAAATTGCACTTCCTTCAAGCTAGAGTCCAACATCTTTGGATCATGGGGAATATTAGAGTTTGAGATGAAAGATCGACCTAGTTTGGTAACTAATTATCCTGTTAAAATGGAGCCAAAAGTGTTCAAAGGTAAGGGTATCAGTGAGGACATCTAGGAGGAAGAATGTTTGTTAAAGTACGAAGCTCAAGTGCATCATTTGATGATTGAAAATGATAAACTGAATAGAGAGATGAAAGCCATGTGTGATGGTTTTCAAATGATAAGTCAAGCCTTTAAAAATGTTGGTACATGAAATGCCCTAGAGGAGTGGGAAAAAGGGGTCACTAAACTGAAAACGATGTCGAACAATGGATAAAGAATTGCAAGGTACATGAAGGTCAAGCCAAAAAGTTCTCTTACAATTTACAAATTGCTAAAAAAAGAGTAATACAACCATTAATGCTATTGTAAGATGTCAAGCCAAAAATTATATGTTGAATATAACCATAGC
Source organism: Hibiscus syriacus (assembly GCF_006381635.1). Taxonomy (NCBI): domain Eukaryota; kingdom Viridiplantae; phylum Streptophyta; class Magnoliopsida; order Malvales; family Malvaceae; genus Hibiscus; species Hibiscus syriacus. The sequence continues at coordinate 373,211 of NW_024063145.1, read as the reverse complement.
CAATATGGAAGCTTCATATCAGTGCCACAAGCGGGAGAATGATGCTGAGCTAGAAGACATTAGGGCCAAGAACAAGACATTGATGAAGCCTGTAGATGATTATATAGATCTTGTACGAGAACTTCGTAACAAAAAAGATTTTCTTACAAGGAAAATGAACAAAAATGTCTATAGCTATGAGAATTGACACATATTATAAAGGAAAAAGACGACGTCATGAAAGAAGCTATGATCCAAGCAAGCAATGTAGCTCACAAGTTGGTTGATTTAGCTAGCTTTGTAAGAGAATTGAAGCAGATTGACAACTCAACCCCGAGCATGAGTAGAAGTTAACTTGCTTTTGAAGGAGATAGTGAGTTAGGAGTTAAAGTTATCCCTTATATGTAAAGTTTGTTTGATGTACCGAACCTTTATGTTCAATGAAGTTATTTGAAGATGGTCGTTCTGGAATCACACCTTTTGCATATATGCATTTGCACAATTTTTTTTTAAGCATGTTCCATGCATTAGTTATGAAAACATGAAAATAATTTATGGAGGGTTATATGACAGTAATACCAAGATCATTCATTCATACTACTTCTTCATCATCATGAAAAAATAAATGGAAACAATGAAGCAATCTCATGAGAGATCACGAGATTGATTGCAATAGTAGTTGACTGATTTGCAACTAGATATGAGGAATCAAACATCAAGTTCTCTGCAAGATGTATCAAACCAAATTATCAATGTGATGGTAAACAGGGATGTTGATAGAGAGAAAATAACTGTTAAAGGATATCAATGCTGACATACTAATACGTCGAGAATGAAACCTATCCTGAGCTTCCTACTCAAACCTAGGGAAGAGTCTCATTAATCATAAGCAATTTAAGATAAATTCAAGCGGTTGAAGGAAGCAATTGGAGCTATGAAAAGTGTTAATGCCTCCCACAAAGAACTAGAACCGAGAGAGCTTAGCTTGGTCCCTGATTTGGTTATGCCCACATAAATTTAGGGTGCCTAATTTTGAGAAATATGATGGCACCAGTTGTCCCCTGATTCATCTGAAAATGTTTTGTAGAAAGATGGAAGGGTGTAACATCCCAAATTATGGGTTAGTGACCAAATTGTAATTTTCAAAAATTTGGTGACAAAGTATAAATTATTAAAAGTTCAATGGTTTAAGTATGAATATTTCAGTATTGGATTAATGGTAATTATGGAATTATGGAAGGGATATAATGATTTTTTTATGGAAAAGATATTTATCTCTTAAAAGAGATAAGCATATGGTAGAGAGTATCTAGAAGCTTATTTCCTTCTTCTTCTTCTTCTTCTTCTTCTTCTTCTTCTTCTTCTTCTTCTTCTTCTTCTCCCCGTAAGCTCCATGGAAAAGGTAAGATTTATTAGTTGTTGACTATTAGCTAAAATTTAAGTGGGGTTTTTAATCATTAGGTGATACTTAAGCTTGGGGAAAGCTTAAGTTATCTTAAAATCAAAAGATGAAGAAGTTATAAAAGATTAAAGAAAATGAGTTTCAAAGTGAATTTCTGAATAGAGTTAATTAATCAACTTTGAGATGAAATTTGACTTGTTCTTGATGTGAATAAGAAGTTATAAATGTTAGAATCGAATTTAGAACATGTTGAAATTTGAGTATGATTCTTGAATTTCTTAAGGAGAATGGATATGGAGGTTAAAGAAGTAATTATTGAGTAGAAATGAGTGCAAATATGTATATGTAAGTTAGGAATATGAAAGGGGATGAAATATAAAGCATTTGAGTTGAATTAAATGGATTTTTGGGCTTAAAATACAAATTCTGGGCAAGGTGTATCGATGCATATTGAATGTGCATCGATGCACTCTTTAAAAAGAAACATCGAATGCAATTGGTGTATCGATGCATAAGGAGTGCATCGATGCATCCTTTTTAAATGAAAACATCGAAGGTAATTTGTGTATCGATGCATGAGTAGTGCATCGATGCACATGTTAAAGAATGCATCGATGCACTGTAGAATGCATCGATGCACTTCAAGGGAAATTGAAAAGACATTTCTTTTGGTATAAGAAATGATAGATTAGTGTATATCATTGGATACTGATATTATCAATGTATGATTATATAGATATCGAGCACGAACAAGTTCGGGTCGATTGGCAAGTTAAGATTCGATCGAAATAGAGGAAAATCATAAAGTGTATTGGAACGTAGTGAGGCCAAGGTAGTGCACATTAGATAGTGTATTATGTATTAATGGAAATAAGACTTGACAAGTCTATTTCCTATAGTAGAATGCATGAATGCATTAATATGAGTATATGTTTGATATGTTATGTGTGTGTTATTGATTGTTACATATGTTAATGATATGAGTGAATAAATGTTTATATGATACATGTTAATTGTCCATGATATATGCACCCATGATAAATGATATAAGTTAAATTATGTGATATGATACATAACTATGAAATACGTGAAGGAATGTATATATGATAAAGATTATGTAGAGATATATAGGATTATCAAATAAGTTATGAGATAAGTTATATGACATTGATATAGGCTAGATGAAAGTATACACATGAATACATGTACAAGTTTATATGTTACTTATATGCTATGGAATATACCCATGAACATATGACATGATTTATATGATCCATATGATATATACTGAACTACAGGAATATATGAAAATATTGTATCAGTGGAATGATAGGTTTGACATGTTATTTATGTGATACGTGTTTAAATGATCACAAGACATGAGTTATATGAAAGAGAAAGTATATGTGATACATGAAAGTGAATCATATGTTTACATGAAAAGTGACATGAAAGTAAACTATGTGACTATATCACATGTAATATGATCATAAGCATGAAAGTGTATAAATGAAAAATTCCCATGTTATGTATTGAGAGCTAGAGGTAAGTTGGCATGCCAAGAGTCGAGGGTTTACCTATGTTCTAAGGAACATATGGACAGTTTACCTAGGTTCTTCGGGACCTATGGACAGTTACCGAGGATCTTTATGACCTCTGGATAGTTACCGAGGATCTTTATGACCTCTGGATAGGTCCTTCAGGACATTTATACGAGCTGTGGTGACAACATAGTGGTGCACAACCTCAATAGACTCACGTATCTACAGTTCTCACATGTGTACCATGGGCTAATAAAGAGATAATATTAATAAACTGGATATGATATTTTATTTCCTTATGAAATGTTATGTGTGATATATGATGGTACAAATGGTAATTATAAGATTATATGATAAAAGGATCAATGATAGTGATAAGAATGAAGAGGATGATATAGTTTCTTGTGTGTTTGATTTACGATAGGATATATGTTTTTACATGACATGATATATATGTTATATGGTATACGTGAGCACCTGTTAAGGTATATGTGAATGAGTATAATTGATTTACATGATGATATAATAACAAGTCTATCATATATATAATATGGACATAAAAGATCATAGGAACAGGAGATAAGAGATATGAATGATAATGACATATATGTATATATGTATGTATTTGTTACAATAACAATATATGAGTTGTAAGAAATGATTACTAGTAAATGTTACATTATATGTTTATTACCTCACTAAGTCATAGACTTAGTGTGTGATTGTTTCACACGTAGTTACAGAAGTGAGAAGAGTAAAGAGCAATATAGCAGACAGGTCAGTTCTCTTTTCCGAAGGTCAGATCAGAAGAAACATGAATAATATGTATGTTAACAACTAAAGTTTTAGTTGGCATGTATTCAAAATAATGTATTGTATAAGCTCTGAATAGTTTTGTAAACATTTTGAATAGTTTATATGTTATAAAAGTTTTAAATTATTCACTAATTTTGTACAAGCAAAAGTTTTGAAAAGTCAATGTGATACCTCGGACTCGGATCCGGGTCGGATTCTAGTTGGGGGTGTTACAAAGGGTATTTAAATAATGATAATTTATTGATCCATTACTTCCATAATAGTTTTTGGGCAAGCTGTAGTATGGTATAACCATTTGAACAAAGAACAGATCAAGATGTGAGTCGATCTAGCTGATGCCTTTTTGGGGCAATATCGATATGTTAAATGCTTAGCCCCAAAACGTCAAGATCTTTAAAAAAAAGGATGAAAGATACTGAAAGCTTTAAAGAATATACCCTAAGATGGAGAGGGGTGGCAGCACAAGTTCAGCCTCCCATGTTAGAAGAAGAAATATCATACATGTTTCATAATTCTCTTCCAGCTCCTTTCTTCGAGTTAATACTGGCAAATTCAATAAGGACATCGAGGATCTTGTGACAAATGAGGAGTTAATTGAAAATGTAATCAGCAAATAAAACTTGAAAATCACTTCCAAAAGCCCAAATAATCAAGAAGCGAAAGCTGATGAGGTGAATAAATGTCACGTCTAGAGCCCCCACAGTCACAAAAGAAAATGAGCAACTAGTCGTTCAAACCGACAAAAGAAAGTCTCACGATCAAGAAGTACTTTGAAGGTGTTCCAAACTTCTATCTCATATCTGTACCCCTATTTGATTAAAGGTCAATACCTCACATCGAGGCCAACAAAGTACCACCAAACCCTTCTGCCCATAGTTATGATCAAGATAGTGTTTGTGATTTCCACTTAGAGGCATATGGGCATTCTATGGGGAATTGTAGCCCATTGTTAAAGGAGATAGAAATGCTTGTTGAAAATGGAAAGTTGGCACAAGAATTGGTGGAGCAGTGGAAGACAAACTCGAGTGGGGCATCAAAGCACAATATAGTATTCGATCGAGTCAAGTGCCACTGCATTAGATGAATAATATGCGACATCGTAATTATGAAGAGATCATTTCATCCATCATGAAGCTTTATTTCACTTGCATTATCTTATTTGAATTTTTTTTTGTTCTTTCTTTATTTACCTAAATATTTTGTGAAAATATTTTGTGATTGAACTTATGCTACTTTTTAGGGTTATAAGCAATGAAATACTTTTTAATCTTGAAGTTCTTTGAGTATCAAATGAATTAAAGGTTCTTTTCATTTTTCAAGAATTATAAATCTTTGGCAAGTGGCAAAATTAGACCTTTCATACTTCGTCCTAAGCCAAAAGCACAATTACTCGATTTTTTACCTTAAATAATTCATTGTCACTACCAAAACCAGATTTTGATACTACATCTGTCTGAGTCACCAAAGCTATACCCTTACCTCTCTTTGAGACAATAAAGTTACATCATCGTATTCTCAAACACAAAGCCCTCATTTTTATGCCAATAAAAACTAAAGGCCTTAAGTGCAAAACTTTCATTTGTCTGTGAATCTTCCTATAAAAATAAGCGAGGTGGGGCATCATATATCAATTTTCTGAAGATAAGCTCAAATAATTGGGCATACTCAAGCAGAAGAAGAAGAAATAAATGGAATGATTTAAATAATTCTATCATATATTAATTATGTTGTTTTCATGTAAATAAAAGTTAATCCTGAATATTCATCCCCCCTGAGGATACCTCTTTTTGCAAGAACTTCTTTGCATGAAATGATGAACGGTTTTATTTTAATACCCATTCAAAAAAAGAGAACAAATGTATCTTTTTTTGTCCACATTTGAGCCTAAATTATTTTCCTTCTGATTCAACCCTGACCATGAATCACCCTCCACACTAGGGGAAGAGGTGAAGGAAATCTGCTCGCAAGAGTGAAGATTATTAATTCATGTCAAGTGAGAAAGAACAAGGAGCCACAAGGTAGATCAATGCAGAGTGCGAAGATCAATAAGGTAAAAACAGCAAAAGATGTCAGAATACAAGAAATAATTTGTACTCATACAGAAGTGTAAAATTCTTCAAATCAAGAGGATAAGGTGCTCAAAGCAATTAAAGTCCTAAACTCATCCAATAAAGTCATATTTGAAGAAAAAGAAAAAGAAGATTGAGAAAAAAAAAGAGAAACAAAAAAAAAGAAGAGAAAAAGAAAAGAAAAGAAAAGAAAGAGAATAAGAAAAAGAGAAAAAGGAAAAGGAAAAGAAGAAAGACAATAGATCATGTATTTCAAGATGAGTTACTCATTGAGCCTCAAACCACAAGGTTGATCACGTACAAATAGTTCAAAGATCTAAATTCAACAAGAAGATCGAGAAATGCAAAAAATAGGAAAATGAGATGAACTCTAGGGTGAAATCCCAAAAATAAGCAGTCTATAAGGATCCAGAAAAAAAAATGAAAATAAAATACAAGTGGCAAGCAATTCAAATTCGATAAGATGATATTAAAGACATCAAAATGAATTGGTCCTTGGTTCGATCACCTTTAAACACATGTTTTGGGTCCATTATCCCTTTCTTTTGTAACCGTGAACCGTAGCCTACATTACCTGCCTAAAAAGTCCCTTCTAATCATAAATGAAGTTCTAAGCAGAAGAGACTATCTTCAGATTTTATTCCGCCTCTTAGGATTAATTTTTTATTTGAAAAATGTTTCCTAAAATCTTTAATTTATGATAAGAAAATTACAAAGGGGATTCAAGACGTGAAATTTTGAAAGACGTCTTGAAGCCAAAGGAGGATTCGAGTTGAAAACCTGAAAGGACGACTCAAATATTAAATTGAGCAACTATGACATAAGAGACAATCTTTCAAATCTCTTGATGAAGCACCCCACGTCCCAAATGTGCTCTTGAGAGTTTAGAACCGGTGAGTATCTTTAGAATATGAACATAACAACCACTTAAGTCAGTGGACACAGAAAAACTAGATATGATAATAAATAGGACAACCTGAGAGACCTTACCTTTTCAGATTCAACATATACCTCAAATTTTCCATTAAGATTGACACTTGTCAAAGGGCTATAATTCTTGAAGAATCAAAAAGTAATTGATTTGTTTGATACTCAATGAACTCTTGTTTTATAATTTGTTTCAATTGCGACCCCATTGTATGGGGCACCAGTTTTTAAAAATTCTACGTCAAACGTTTTCGCATTTTAAAAAATTGAAAGAGAAAGAAAAATATTTTCAAATAGGATAATCTCTCGAGAATAAATGAGGTATTTGAAGATGGTGAGACTTGTTCTGCCTCAAATAAAGAATTGAGAGAAAATATTAAGAGCCAAAGCAAAAAGAATAAAGACATAGGAGAAACGAATACATTCTTCATTTTCTTTCGAAGGAATGAAGTTTGAAAGATCAAAAGACTCAAGAACAAAACTTCTCATACTTTGTTGTGACATCATCAACATCAGTAATAGATCATGAAGCGGGCAATCGCCTTAATAATAAGGGCTTTTGATTTTTTATAAATGATAAAATTTTGGCACCAAAATAGGATGAGTCATGAAATTACCCACATTGGGGCATGACCAAAGACCCAGATCATGTTGAGATAACAAGGTTCAGACTGAAAAGAAATTGAGAATGAGCCTCACAACTTGGAGTGTCAGGGGCAGAACATGAATTTGAGAAGAGCTTAACTTGTAGAGCAAACCAATCGAGCATAAATTAACTGTAGAGTCATGGAAAAAACAACTCTGATAGCGCAATTGAGTTAAGGACAGAAAAGGGCATCAAGGTCCTATTTATTACCGCAACAAGATTTCAAGAAATGAAACATTTCTTCTAAGACTTTCATGCAGATAAGAGGAAAAGAAGACACAAAGACATAAGGTGATCATATGGCTCTTCAAAATTACAAGCTTGATATTTTAAGTTGTTACACTAATACTGAGTAAACCCTAGAGAAGAGTGATCAAGTGGAAGAAGACTGAGTTCTCCATTTTGGAGTCAAAGAAAATTGAATCAACATTTATGCATTAATGAGAACATCATTTGCATAAAATAAAAGGTATTACATTGATACATTTAATTGCATTCGCATTTCACACATAAACGCACGTTTTTATATATCTTCTAATGAAAATAGAAGATTCATGATATCAAAATCTTAACAAGTGAAAACTAGAATTCAAACTTCAAATGTAGGGAATCGTGTTTTGTGAGATAGAACCTGAAAAACAAAAAGCCCAATCCACGGAAGAATCATTACTTTGAAGTGGGGCATGTTACTCGACCATTAAGTTGTTTTATATACTGAGAAAATGATTCTCAAAATTTCTCATTTTTAGAAAAGTGAAATTTTGAAAAGTAAGAAAGCGATTTCCAACTTTTCTTACATAGTAAACTATTTCCAAAATTGGTAAGTCCTTCGGGTCATCAGTAAGTCTTTCGAGCATGTTGCTTAAATCATTCGGGTCATCTATAAGCCTTTTCGAGCAAGATGATAAGTTCTTTGGACCATCCATAAGACCTTTGGACAAGATGTTTTCACATGATTTTCGAAAAATGAGAAAGCAATTTCCAAAGTTTCTCATTTAAATATTTTCTAAAAAGTGAAATTTTTGAAATGTAAGAAGGCGATTTCCAAAGTTTCTTACCTAGTAAACTATTTCCAAAATTGCTAAGTTCTTCGGGTTATTAGTAAGTCTTTCGAGCATGATGATTAAATCATTTGGGTCATCTACAAACTTTTCGAGCAAGGTGATAAGTCCTTTGGGCCATCAGTAAGTCTTTCGAGCATGATGCTTAAATCCTTTGGGTCATATAAACCTTTCGAGCAAGATGATAAGTTCTTCAGGCCATCCATAAGACCTTCAGACATGATGTTTCCACATGATTTCGAAAAATGAGAAAGTGGTTTCCAAAGTTTCTTATTTAAATCTTTTATAAAAAGTTAAATTTTTGAAAAGTAAGAAAGCGATTTCCAAATTTTCTTGCCTAGTAAACTATTTCCAAAGTTGGTAAGTCATTTGGGCCATCCGTAAGTCTTTTGAGCATGGTGGTTAAATCCTTCGGGTCATATATAAGCCTTTTGAGCAATATGATAAGTCCTTCGGGTCATATATAAGCCTTTTGAGCAATATGATAAGTCCTTCGGGTCATCCATAAGACCTTCGGGCAGGATATTTTCACATGATTTTCGAAAAATGAGAAAGTGATTTCTAAAGTCTCTCATTTAAATCTTTTATGAAAAGTGAAATTTTTGAAAAGTAAGAAAGTGATTTCCAAAGTTTCTTACCTAGTAAACTATTTCCAAAATTGGCAAGTCCTTCGGGCCATCAGTAAGCCTTTCGAGCAAGATGATAAGTTCTTCGAGCCATCTATAAGACTTTCGGGCAGGATGTTTTCACAAGATTTTCGAAAAATGAGAAAGTGGTTTCCAAAGGTTTTTATTTAAATATTTTCTGAAAATTGTTTTTTAAAGTAAGAAAACGATTTCCAAAGTTTCTTACTTAGTAAGTTCTTTGGGCCTTCAGTAAGTCTTTCGAGCATGATGATTAAATCCTTCGGGTCATCTGTTAGTATTTTGAGTAAGATGATAAGTCATGCGGCCATCTATAAGACCTTTGGGCAAGATGCTTTCATATGATAATTTAAAAAATGAGAAAGTGATTTTCAAAGTTTCTCATTTAGAATATTCAATAAAACGAAATTTTTGAAAAGTAAGAAAACGATTTCCAAAGTTTCTTACCTAATAAACTATTTCCAAAATTGATAACTCCTTCAGACCATCAATAAGTCTTTCGAGCATGATGATTAAATACTTCAGGTCATCTGTCAGTCTCACTTGAGACATCACCAAGATGGAACCGAACAAAAACGCGTTATTTTTTTATCTTTGTCCTATTCTTGTTAACACAAGCATGAGTAAAGAGGGGTAACTATATACACCCGTTTTGTTCGGGTTTTTGTTGTTGTTGTTGTTATTATTATTATTATTATTTTATTATTATTATTATTTTTATTTCTTTTTTTACAGGCCCTTGCATTACCCAAAGCCCAACAACAGAATGAGCCTAATTACAAAGGCCACACCGGCCCATTATGTTACAATTTTGGCTAACCCTAATTTTATGTTTATCCACCTACCACCGCCGACACCCAGAAGAAAAAGAGTCACACTGGTCACCTATACTCGATCAGTCACCGCCACTACCTAGAAGCAAGTCACTGTAGACGAGCCTCCAATCATGTCAATCACCTCACCACCCCTGTTCAACCATCAACTAAATCTAAACCAATTCATAAAAAATAATAAAAAATAATAAAAATCCAATCTCGAAAATATACGCGATCTCCATTACCCGACCATACTCCTACCCATAACCTCTCATTTATTAATCATCATTCCCTCACCAAACACAATAACCATATAACATGCATTAAGGGTTTTTGAAAAGGGGATTTAGTTTTAGGGAAAAGAAAAGAAAAAGGAAGATAAAAAAGAGAAGACCATAGGGGGGCCCAAAAAAACAAAAAGAAAGAAGGAAAAAAGAGAGTTTTGAAACAAAAAAAGGGATTCGAGTTTAAAAACAAAAACAAAAAAGGAGGTTTTGAATAGAAGAAAAAATAAAAAAGAGGTTTTGGGGGTTCGGTTCGAAAAAAAGAAGAAGGAAGAAAGGAGGCTCACCGAAGAAAAGTCACCGAAATTGTTTCCTTAGATCTACGCCACTCGAATTATTTTGGAGTCAATCGAACACCAGATCCACGTTCACGACGTTGAGAGGAGGTGACCCGTGAAATTTGGGCTCAAAAAAATCATTGGAGGACGGCGGCGCACGGTGGCCATCACAACGGTCGGCGAGAACTCTCATCGGATTCTGTATATAGAGGGAGAGCTTCTCTCTCTAAGAGAAAAGAAAAAGAGAATACATAAGGAGAAATAAAAAATGAGAAAGAAAGCTAACAAAGGAGGTTATATAGCTTACCCAAAACGACGTAGTTTTGAGGGAGGGGATTTATGATTTCAAAGCATGAGATAATCGCACAACGGGCCATCCAATGTTTGTAACCTATTCATTTTAGTCACTAAATGCAACTTACTTATTTGACTTTGAACTCCTTATTTTCTTCATGTTTCATTTTAGTCACATTTCGTGACTTCTGAAGTTTATGATTTTTTCTTCAAATTTTGCGTGTGTTGCATTTTAGTCCCTAGGCTTAGTTATTCGAAATTTTTTACTTGTTTGTAAATTTGACATGCCATTTTTGAAACTTTTATTTTAACCCCATGTATGTTTTTTTAGTTTTATTTTGATTTAGGTGCCTAGAATATTTAATTTTTCATGCATGATCACTTATTTTTGTTTAATTTGCTGTTATGTCCTTAAAGTTTATGCTTTTTATTTGGTCATATGTTAGCCATTATTTCCATTTTAGGGCTGATATGTTTGTTGTTTGTTCACTTTAGTCACCATGTTAGATTTCTATTGTACATAGGTTATTTATTTGAAAATATACATTAACGCATGTTACATATCAATAAAAATGGCGCATTTGGTATTGTTGGGTTATATTTGCATATAAATCAAATGTATGGCATATCACATTTATGATTTTAATGTATTAGGTGGTCCTTTGTTAAATAACTAAATGCAAGAGGATGCACATATTTTTCATCTATTTTACACATTTTATGCGTTTATGTGATTTGCATTTATTTGCATATAAGATTTCCACATGTCACATTTTGCATAATATGTATGAAACCCTCCTAAGCATTACTTGATTGGAATCAAAATAATTTGACTAAGGGTAATATTCGTTCATTTTAGAATTGTTGTGAAATGATTGTCTTAACGTATAAGAAAGTTACTTTCGATGATTTTAAAATGAAAGTGTATCACATTAAGTGAAACCTTAAAAATTGATTACACGTAAAATTTGGGACTGAGAAAAAGATTATGTTCTTTTAATTAAATTCACTGGGAAAATATTGTTAGATTGGATCTAAGGTCACGTCTCGATGTATTTAAATAATTGAACATCTTTATTCTCATTAAAGGTTGATAAAATAATTTTAGGACTAATTGTCTTAATTATATTTGTATGACATATGCGTTTAATTTCGTTTTATTTTGTGTGTATTTTAATATGATTTCAAAAATAAATCGCATTCGAATTAATAATAAATTTTAGGATGAAATATCAACCAAAGGAGGCGGCCAAAGGGAGGCTCATCTCCCTCTTGGTTAAAGGAAATGAAATGAGAGAGAAAGGGGTGTGGTGAAAACGGATGAGATTGGAAATGAGGGTTAGGGTGCGTTTGGTTCACGGAATGTAAGATTACCAATTGGAATGTAAGATTACCAGGGAATAGGATTACTGAGAATATTGTATTTTGTGTTTGGTTGGTTTAGCAGGAATGTAAGATTATCGTGTTTGGTTAAAGGAATAAAAGATTATTATAATGTATATTTGATCAAATTATCCTTATTATATATTGTTTTTTAACAATTTGAAAAATATTATATATTTTCTTTAAAAAATTAAATTTATAAAATTTATATAATTTTTTTTGCAAAATTAAAAATATAAAAAGGTTTAATGAAAGGGTACAATTTTATTTTACCCCTGAACTTCATATAAAATTTTAATTATAGATTTTTTTGTAAATCTAAAATAGTTTAAGGATAAATTTGTAATTTAACCTTCGTAGAATTTTTATTATTCAATGAAAGAATAATGATATTTTTGAAAGGAAAAAAAATTAAGGACATTTTAGTCCAAAACGCCGGTAATCCAACAATATCTAAGGAAAGGGGGTAATGACATTCCCGGTATACCTAAAAAATCTACTATTGGTAATAAGATTATCATGAATGACATTCCCGGCCAACCAAACGGGGAATGTGGATTTCATTCCCATAGGAATCTCACATTCCCCCAACCAAACACACCCTTAGGATATTTTTTTTTTATAATGGTATATAAATGAAATCTAAAACGACACCTTTTTGGGCTTTAATGCAACTATCATTTAGTGCAAGGGTAAATTATTCAAGGGTCTCTGGACTTGCAAAGTTGTGTTTTAGTCAATGTTTAAATCTTTTTAATTTTTTATTTCACCTTTTTATTTAAGCATGTTGTATTTTAGTCACTTTGACTTGTTGATCTTTTGTTTATTTTAATTTCCAATATGTAATTCTGAAAACTCTCATTTTTGTCCTTATTTGAATTTTGTCTTTATTAATTTGAGCTATGAATGTCATAATTATTTAATTTCCGTCCTTAAATGTGTTTGCTCATTTATGATTGGACTTTGTAATTTTAATTTTTTTTTTATATTTTAACTTCATTATTTATTTATTGTTAGATATACTACCATATTGTAGTGTTGTTCGTCATTCGTTTTTTTATTTGGAATTTTGTATGTAAATATTTCATTTAATTATTTCATATAATTTATACTTGTTATTTGCCCTAGATGTTAATATTAAACATGGTGTATTTAGCCTTTAGGTATTTTGCTTTTATTTGGTTAATGTTTTCAATTAGATATATATCCGTATGTTTTTAGTTTACATCTAAGCATATGCGTTCGTAGTAAATATATTTGGTATGTCCCTTTGTAGAAGAAATCGTCCATATGTGCTGTATTATTAATCTATGCATACTAATTATAGTATAATATAATAAATGTTATTTTATATATATTAATTGTATTATTATTATTATGTATGCTATGTATGTAAATGTGTAATTTGGTGTATATCGGTCTAGGTTCTATTTTAATTAAAATTGCATGATATCCTCACAAATATTTCTTGATTCGATCAAAATAATTTGACTAAGGGAATATCCATGTATTTTGAGATTAGGGGAAGTGATTGTATTAAATAATAAGAGGTCGCTTTCAATAATAATAAAAATAAAAGGGTATCCTATCAAATGAAACGAATAAAATTAATTACATTTAAAATTTGGGACTAAGAAAAAGATTATATTCTTTTAATTAAATTAACCGAGAAAATACTGTTAGATCATATCTAAGGTCTCGTCTCAATGTATTTAAATAATTGAACATTCTTGTTCTCATTAAAGGTTTGTAAATTAATTAATTATTCGTATTTGTTTGATATTTGTGTTTAATTTTCATTTTTTTGTGTGTGTTTTAATATGATTTCAAAAATAAATCACATTCGAATTAATAATGAATTTTAGGATGAAATAGTAATATTTTTTCATTTTGATTGGAGTAAGAAATGATTGTTTTAAGGTATTAGAGGTCGTTTCTTCTCGATAGAAAATAATTAAATATTTTCTTTTTTCCTCCTAAAATTCAAAGAATGTTTTATTTTATTTTATAGTTATTTTTGCATTTCAATTTGGAATTAATAAGGAACTTTAGGATGTAATTGTAATATTTATTTAGTTCGATTGGAGTAAGAATCGACTGCTTTAAGGCATGAGAGGTCGATTCTTCTCGATAGGAAATAATTAAATATTATTATGTTTTGTCTTAAAATTCAAATAATATTATCTAAAGGGATCTTAAATTAAATTAAATTTGAAATCGTAAATGCCATTGTAAAGACAACTAATTAATCGACTAGGTATCGATTTAGGGCGTTTTGGGGGTGTTAATCATTCCCCACGTGTAATCGACTCTCGAACTCAAATTTTTGGTAAAGCAGACCGTAAAATTGTTGTTTAATTAAAATTAATATTTTTTATTAAAATGACAAAATACGTTTTTGGGTGCCCAATCACACCCTAATCAAGGATTGGTGACGACTCCGCTAACTGATTTTATTATTTTTTAACTTGAGTCCCAAATTATTCGAGACAAAACTTTTTTACTAAATCCCTATTTATTAAAAAAATTAAAGAAAAATCGTTCCGACAAAAGGCAAAAACCCTAGAGAGAAAAAAGGCAAAAATCCTAGAATATCATTTTACTTATATCATTATTAAATTCAAAGATTAATTTTTTACTTTATTTAGAAATAAAAAATAATTAAATAATTTATATATTTTTATAAAAATTATATAAAATCATTATAAAAAAGTATATTTATAATATTATAAAAAAATATTTAAGTTTTAAAGTCATAGTAATTATTTATTTGAAATAATATTATTTTAAAATTATCCATTTAATTTTAAATAATTTAAAATTTAGAGTAAATTACACATTTAGTATCAAACTTTCACTTTGGTTCCATATAATATTATTTAAAATTAAATAGATAATTTAAAAATAACATTATTTCAAATAAATAATTAATATTATTTGAATAAATAATATGATCTTAAAAAAAGTAATAAATATTTTATAATATTATAAATATACTTTTTAGAATAATTTAATATAAATTTTATACAGATGTAAAAATAATTATTTAATTATTTTTTATTTTCAAATAAAGTGAAAACTTATTCTTTACTTTAATAATGATAAGTAAGTATTGTGTTCGATATAATAAAAATAGTTTTGCATTATATTTGAATAGATAAGCTTCTGGTCATTAATTTAGAGTGTCTTGTATTCAAATGTTATAATCATTGAAAAATATTGATTTTGTGGTGATACTATTATATAAGTTAAATACAAAAATGGTGACATTAACTTAAATGACTAGCTTAACTCAATGTTTGATTACCTTGCATTTCATGTGAAAGGCCTAGTTTCAATTCATGCTAAGAACAATATTGATTTCTTTTATTTTACCTCATAGTTGGCGACACGCGTCACCATTTAATTAGTTGAATAAAATTAATTAAAGAAATAGAAAGGTAATGTGGAAAATAAAAAAAATAAAAAATTGACATGTCATTTCATATCAATATTATCGTTAATGATTTTGAAAAAAAATAAAATTTAGGTACTAAAATAAAATAAAAATAATAGTGTAAATGGTAAATATGTAATTTATCCTTTTTAATATTTATTTAATAAGAACAATTTAGTTACTGATATGTTTTAGTGTCGTTAATAATGTGTTTAAGTGGGTCTGCTTTAATAATCTGTTTCAATATACTACGTGCGCTGTGTACTCACCCTTACAAATTACATTTGTTGATGTTGGTCTTAAATTTTATCCAGATTCATATACGCTCGCCATTTCTATAATATACATATATATAATTTAATTTACTGGAAAATCGAGTATAGTCGATTGTACGATCAAAATCTCTGTCATTTCGGTTCAAATCATGTTTAGTTGTTTACTAAAAGATGAACAGGTGGCTTTTGGCATGCACCTACTGACTAGACTCTGGCTGGGGTATTCTCAAGGGTCAATTCTATGGATTCAATTTATGCTTGGGACACTTGTCATCAAAGTGAATTCGATTTTTGTTCCCCTTTCGAAATCAAATTTAATTCGGTTCATATAATTGTTTTTAAGAAAAATAATCGATGATCAAAATGTAAAGCTTGTAACATGTAGGGTATGGTTAGGAAAAAAGAAAATTCACCTTCCATCAAATCACTTACTAATAATGATTTCGTAGCAAATTAGAAAACACTTGATCCCAACTTACCGACACAAAGCTTTAGGGTCGACACAAATATATTCTTCAAATTTGCATCATATTAATTTCACGTGAATTAGTGTATGATTAATCATATTCTTCAAACAATAAGAGTACGTAAAGATAAGAATTAATGAAGCTTGTCTCATGCGAAGCAGAAGTAATATTATATTGGCATTAAAATTAAAGGGCTTTGCTAGTGCAAGTCCTTTTATTATACAAATTAGGTAATTAGATTGCAAACCCTGGCCACATGGAGAAAGCATCTTCAACTATTTAAATACAAATATATATATTCTAATTTTAATTTGTTGGATCTAATGACCAAAGCCTAGTAATAAGATTGGTTTATATGTTACATAATTAAACTCCTGATTATTGCAGCCTCGGCACTGTCTGCATCAATGGTGGCCAACAGCTGCGAGAGCCGCTCACTTAGGTCGTCCACCTCCCTGTGCAAGTTTCTGATATAATTGCAAGTCTCTTGTAAAACCTTGGATGCCGATGCCTGAACGAACAGACGTAAAATTTTATATGAGAATTATATTAAAAATTTAGAGTTGTATAATTATAAAATTTCATGGAATACAAAATTAAATCATCGGCAAAAAATATAAAGAAAATACATAAACTAATAAGAAATTAAACTTTTAATGATATGTGATTGTACCGTAACACCCATCTGTTTATCCCTGGGTACTTGCTTGGACCGGGATATGGATATTTCAAGCCGACCCATTGTCGACAAAGTAGACCGTTATGTACATTATATATTTTTTTGGAGGGATAAAAGTGTGGGGTGAATATAAAGTATAATCTGTTAAAATACTTAACTATTTCACAATAAACACTCATTTCCTTCTATACGCAGTATTCGGATCCGAAACCTTAAAAAAAAAAAAATAATCTCTCAATCGCTAAAGTCGTTTGATTTGTGCACCTAGGTTATATATCTAAATATAATGAGATGGTCATGTGGCTAGGGAGAAAGCATGCAGTGTTGTAAGTCAATGAGGAGCTGAAACCTAAGAAAATGTGTGTTCCTTGATGTCCGGGTTTAAGTCTTTGAAACTGTATTTTCCAGGACTAGTATCATTATTTTAACTGAAATATACTATCCCCATGTGGCGCATGCACCAGGAAAATCCATCACCATATAAAAACAAATAAGATATTTATATTTGAATATGCCGACAATATTTACCTTATCGGAACGCCTCTCGCGAATCTCGGGGAGGAGCTGCCGTAACTTCGAGATCAGTTCAATGATCTGCTCATCGGAAATCCTCGAAACGCCCGCACTCGACTGTCTCGACCTTCTGCTCGACATGTTCGGGAAAAAGACCACCGTAATAATGACCGGAAACCGAGAAACTTTCTCGCCTAGGGGTTTAGAAACGCACAAGATATGCAATGCACAAGGAAAAATGGTTTTGGTTTGGCAAGAAAAGCAATAGAGGGAGAAGAAGAAGTAGAGTAGTATTAGATGTAATGTTTGAAGAACTGAAGAAAGTGATGAGAGAGATATAAAGAGGTAAAGAGGACCACACCCATGGGGAATGTGAGAGAGAGATTACAATAACAAAGATAGTGATGTTGGACGTGAAGAAGACAAGTGCATCGGAGAAAGCACAGTTGGTCTTAAAAAGGGGTTTGTTTTTTAAGTAACAACTAAGTATGTATTTGTATGGTGTTTATCTTTTCTATAGGATGTATGTATATTATCAGAAAATTCTGAATATATATAACATCTTTATAATCACCTCAAACTATTCTAAACAAAATATATTTGTATCTAAGATTATAGAATGGAGAGAAAATAAAGGAGGGAAATAAGGGTCTGATGCTTATGTTCCCAAGTTGGGGTTTGATGGCAAGTGAGCTTTAAGAAATATGTTTGTTTTTGAGCTAACATTGTGGGCCTTCATGTGCATGTCTTGATACGCAATACCATGTGACCATCATCCTCTCCAACTACATCCTTCTTTTAATGTATTCCACAACCCCCAAATCACCCTTTCACATTTCCATTTCCATTTCCATTCCCATTTTTCTCTTCCTTTTCTTTTCCCATTTAAATATACTAAATTCTCATCCACTGAATTTAATTCGATTGATATTATTGTCGGTATTATTATATTATAGGACATGGGATCAAATATAATTAAATGTTTAATACTTTCCGATTTATAATTACATAAAAATTTAGATAGTATTGACATTGTATACAAAAAATACCAAACCTCCTCTTTTATTTCCTTCTTCATCCTCCATAACACTCATCCTTCCAGCATAGATTTATATTGGGATTGCAAATATACTTTTGATCGTACTCTGTACAATTGTAAATAAAACGAAACATATCGTAAGTTATTTGAAAATTCGGTCAACACTCGATTTAAATGAACTCGACTTGAGTTCGAATTCAATTAAAGTTTTTAACAAGCCAAAACGAGTTTTTTTATACTCGATTTAAAAAGCTCACAAGCAATTCAAAAATTAATATAATCATTTTTATTTTTAAAAATTTAATTATTAATAATATTAATATTTATATGACATTTTTAAAAATGTAGTATAAGGTGATATGTACTTAAGGTTCTGGTTTGAGTTCGAGTTCAAGCTTGCATTGAGGTGAGTTTGAGCATCAACAGAGCTAAGCTTGATAATATTTCGAGTTTAAGTTTTTTCGAGCTCAACTCGAGCTTTGATTTTTTATTTCGAATCAAGCTTGACAATTTTAAGCTTGCGAGCTTTCTAGTCGAGTTGAACTCAATTTTAAACTTTTCGAGTCAAGTCAAGCTCAACAATACTCAGTTAGGATGGCAAGCAGTGCTGGTTTTCAAGACTTGGTTCTGAAAGAAGGGGTTCATGGGGTTGGGGTTCTTGAGCTTTGTTTTTAGGCCCTTCGCAAGGAAATAGTATGGATCAAGCTGCCGTGGGGGCTATCTTTTGTGTGTTGGAATTATTTTTGGAAGCTGGCTGGAAGGGACGTGTTGACTTTTTGGTGGTCGCAGAGTCTAGAGCAGTGGTAAAATGGTTTGAGGATCCATTGTTAAGGCCATGGTGTTGGTGGCATATGTTTCTTAAAATCGATAAAGTAATAAGGGTGATTGGTAAGGTACAATTTCGTTATGATTCAACTTTTAGCAGTGGTTGGATTTTGGCTAGCTTGTGATGGGGGTCGATCGGAGGGCAAAATTTTTAAGGCGTGGTGGTAAGATTATCTGGGAAAAGTGTGCTGTATTGCATATCCGGTTGTATTAAGAGGGATTTTGGGCTGTAAATGTTGGGGGAGCGTAGTATATGGGGAGTGAGTGAGGGGTGCTTGTTTGGTAGCGTGGCTGCAGCCTGGTGCTGGAATTGTTTTGTACTAAGGTGTTAAAGTTTGCTTTGTACTGCTCTCTGTTCGGGTGCACTGTGTATTAGTTTTCTACCGCATATTGGTTTTGGGGCTGCCGAGTTGGGGCTAGTGTCTATTTTGGGTTTTGTTTTGCTTTGTTTTAGCGTTGATTGGATTTGCGTTTTGTTCCTAATTAAGTTGTCAATTAGTGAAAATGAAATTAGTAATTAGAGAAGGAAAGATGGAGAGTAATTGATGATAAGCATATGAACTAACATATGTTTGTTGTTTGATCCAGAAAACTGTTGTTTTGGGGAAAGATGTTTGTAAATATAGTACATGTATTATTTTTATAAATTAATTGATAAAGAATGGAAATTTAGCAACCAAGCAAAAGTCCAAGTCTATCTCCCTCAAATCATTATTAATTTTCCTTTGTTTGGGACATAACTACGTGAGTGTTGGAAACCCTTGCTTTTCTTTTCATGTACATTTCCAAACCCTCAGTCACACGACTCTCTTCTTCACTGGCACACACTACATGACACGTGGCATGTCTTAGCTTAGTACAATATATATATATGTGTGTCATAGGATGCAAGTGGTCTTTTTTCTACAACGGGCATGCAAGGATCTGAAAATTTCCATGATTTTGCCTCAGCATAGTCGCGTGTCAGTTGCAAATAAAATGGGTAAACTCATCATTGACCACTAACTATTGACCCTTTTATTTTGATCATCATTTTTGAAATTTTATCAGTCAGGTCATCTAACTATTTAAAAATATTTAATTAAGCCGTTTGCCGTAAACATTTAATGGAGAAGCTGACGTGGCAGTTAACAAACTTGGTATAATTACATATCTGGTCCTTGTAACTTATATATTTTTATCAATTTGGTCATAATTTTGATAAATTAAAATAAATTTAACATTTGAATCATATCGTGTCATGTGTCACTATTGCCAAGTGTCATGACGCATGTCATCATCCAATTGGATGATTAATTTACTTAATTTAATATATTTATTTTTCACTAATCAAATAGCGACACGTGTCACCCTTTGGTGGAAAGAAAACAGTCGAAGACCAATTTTTGAAGCTTTTGCATCGATGTCAGTTATATGATTAATTTAGACAATTATTGTTGTATTAAGCCTTAAATTAAAGAAAATATCATTAAAAATTAATGTTGTAAGAAAAAGCACACACAAAAAATATTATTAAAATAATATGTAGGTTTAATATATCTGAGACCTTTAAACTTTTACAAAAAAAATTAGTGTGACTCTTGAACTTTTTTGTATTTAGTGTGATCCTTGAACTTAGGGAAAAAATAATTGGACTGTTTGACCAACAAAATCTAATGTTGAGAACGACGGTGTTAATTACGTGGTAATTCACTGTGCTTATGTGGCAGTCTATGAAATTGATTTGGATCACCAAGTCAACATCATAATTGTCAACATTCAATTTTATTGATTAAAAGGTTAGATCAGTTTTTTTTCTCAGTTTAAGGGTTATATTGAGTACAAAAATTATTCAAAGGTCATATTACTTTTTTTGTGAAAGTTTGAGAGCCTCATATACCATTAAATAAAATTTGAACTTGTGTAAGCCAAGTTAAAAACATAAACTTGTTTTTTTCTATTTTTTATGAAAATACTAAAAATATGTTTTATGTTTTCAAATTTTCACATATTTTTATTTACTAGAAATTATTTTTTAATTTTATAAAACGTTTTTATTTTTGAAAAAAAATAAAACTAATCTATATTTTCCAAAATCAAACGCTCTAAGTAAATGAATTCAACATTCTAAATTATCTCTTTAAAATTGTTGCATTAATTTTTTTTACCTTTGCCCTATTTTTATTCCGAGCGCAACTAAAGATTACTTGCATCATCCCTATCTATTATAAAGATAATATAACATTCTATAAACTAAATGCTTCTTAATGTATATTGTCACACCGGTACTTCGGTGGTTCCAAATTCTCGTTTTGATTTGGATTAAGTGATGGAGTCGCTATCATTCGTATTTGAATTAGGTAGATCATACACCTTAAACATATCATTTTATCAGATCTGTATCTTACTAGAGAAATGTTAGATTCGAGAGTCAGTTATAATTAAAGAAGGATGAGCACCCCCGTATTATCCTTTCGGTACCAACACAATTACCAGTTTATCTTAATTACAAATATAAAGTTGAATTTAATTACAAATATTCAATAAAAATATTAAAAATTCGTAATAAATTAAAATTCTCGTATTGGGCTTGTATCTAATTTTCTGTACGCTATGTCTTCGCTAAAATAAAAATGTCTTGAGTTTTTAACATCTGATTGAGGCGTTTCAAAATGCGTTGGAAAGATAATTGAACGTCTGTCATATCTTAAGAAGACATCATGCCTTGAAAACGTTTGACTCTTAGTTGAAAAATTGTTTCAAGTTGGCTGATATTTCATGCTTCAAAATCAGCTTCAATAAAATATTTAGGCATTGAAAACAACTAGGCTGGATGAAAATGTGTCTATTTTATTAACAAAATAATTATACGTATAACGCAGAGAAAACATAATAGAGCTTTGCATAAGTTTGATTAGGGGAGCAAAACTCGACTCAACTCAAAAAATTGATTTATTTTTAATTTCGAGTTATTCAAGTTAACTTGAATTATTAATTCGGTTTTCAACTTTGAGTCGAGTTAAATTTATAAAAATTTTAAGTAACTCAAAAAATAAAAATTTGGATTAATATTTTTGACAGATTTACGATTTGGTCCCTAATTTCTTATTCCTTCAATTCTTCATTCATTTTAACTCAAAATTTTATCAAATTTGATCCACATGCTTCTAAACCATCATATAATACAATGTACTTTCAATTCCATTTTTTGATAGAAAATTTTATATTTTTTCAATTTAGTCCCTCAATTTTGTATGATTTATGTATTTCTTCAATTCATCCTTCATTTTAAGTACGTTTTTGACCAAATTTAAACCACATTCTCCCCTATCTCTATAGAATAACTATGTAACTTTAATTCTTATTTTTACTAAAAATATACTCTCACTTTTAAATTTAGTCTTTTAACTTTGCATTATCCTAAATTTAATCTTTTGACTACAATCGTTCTTTTTAACTAAATGTAATAGCTTTTTAACTATTACATTTAATGGTGGGGGTGCCAAATTGAAACCTAAACTAGATGTTAGGTACGATTTAAAAAATATATAATTTGAGTTCCAAAACAGAATAAAAGTAATAGTTTAGGTACTAAATGTGTAGTTTACTCTATTAAATATTATCAATCAAAATTGGGTTGAAATCTCATAGTTGGGCCGTTTATATTCAAACCAAATTGCTTCAAAGAAAAATACAAATATCATATTTATAAAAAAAACTTATATGTTAAATATGTAACTTTTGATAAATAAATATCAAATTAATTAAAATAATAGGAGTATCACAATTATTAAAATGACAAATTTATATATCGAATGATATATTAAGCTAAAATAGTTTCAAGTGATGATGATTTTGTGTAAAGTTCTGGATTTTTATAGGGATATGGTGTGGCTTTTTTGCGTAATTGAAATTGGGTTATACAGGCTAAATGAAAGAAAAATTAGTCTTTTTCCCCTCCCTGCTTCAAGTTTCACTCTGAATCTCTAATTAATTCGGACCGGCATATGTTGTAGACCTAGTTTTGGTTGATGTGTCTCCTAACGGGTATTTATATTGCACAATGACTCAAACTCGAAACCTTAATTAAGTGATATCAAACTGTTTACCACTTGAACCAATCCATTTGGTTAATATTATTGATTTATATGTTAAATATAATTTTTTTATTTATATATTAAACATATTTTTATATGAAATGAACTTTTTTTTTTGTTTCTATAAAAATGTCACAGTTGACATCGTTTGGTTAAAAATTTCAACTTTTAATCATGTTTTAGTTATTTAAAATTTATATTTAATATATTTAAAATTATTTCACTTATAGATTTTAAAATGGTTTTTATAATTTTTATTAATAATATATTTAATATAATACAAAGTTATGTTATATTTTATAATTCTTTATTTATCTAATTTCCATATGGTTCAGTATCGAGTAGGTTGACTTTTAGCTAAACCATTGGTTGAGCCAACTGAAATTTAGGTCCATTATGGTAGAAGGTTAGGATTTTGTTTTTTGCCCAATACCCCAAGCTAGGACTGTAAATGAGACGAGACAGATCGTGAGCTACTCGAGATCGACTCGATCAAGGCTCGATAAATACTCAAATCAAATGGACTCAAATTCCAAATACAACTCATTATAACAACTTGTAACTTATCAAAATAATAAGAATCTATTTCATTTGAGTTAGAAGTTACCATTGAATTTTCTCTGATGGCCATGAGGCATAGGTTAGCTACTTCATCTTCATCATCGGAGTCATCTTCATTACTCCAAGCTGCCACACATACATTCTTCTTACTTGATCCATTCTTATTTAGGAGGGGACATTCATATTTGACATGCCCCGTTCTTTGACATTTGAAGCACACCGGGGACTCTTCTTTTTTGCTCGATTCATGCCTCATTTCCTCAGAAGTCATGAATCTCTTGAATCTTTTGAAGAGCTTGGACATCTCTTTCTCTTCTTCATCGTCTTCATCCACCTCTTCATTTGTATCTTGATTGCTCTCATTGAAGGATTTGAAGGCAATGCCTACCTCCTTCTTCTTCTTATTTTACTTCTCTTCATATTCTTCCTCTTCATTCACCATCAACTCATGAGTGAGAAGATAACCAATCAACTCATCGAAAGTGAGAGACTTTAAATTCTTAGCCTCAATGATCGTTGTCTTCTTCAATTTGCCAAGATTTTGGAAGAGAGTATATTATATTCCTCACAAAATTCTAGTTAGGGATTACTTTTCTAAATCCCTTGAGGTCATTGAAATCACGAAAAATCTATCCGCCATAGCTTTGATATCTTCATCCGATTTCATCTTGAAATTCTCGTAGCAATGCCTGAGAAGACTTATCTTGGTTTCCCTCACTTCATTGGTTCCTTCATGAGTGACTTGGAGCTTATCCCATATTTTATTGACATTGGAACAAGAGGAGACTCTTCCATATTCATCCGACCTAATATACAAAAGAGGATGTACATAGCCTTAGCATTGAGTTGGAACTTCTTCTTCTCTCCATCACTCCACTCATCCATCTCACCGGATGGAGTAGAGTAACCCTTCATGATTGAGTTCCAAGCTCCTAGATCATTGGCTTGAATGAAGAGCATCATCTTATTCTTCCAATAGGCATAATTTGCTCCATTGAAATATGGTGACTTGTTGATCGGTTGAGGATCTTCAAGGTAGTAAGAGCCAGAGGTCAAAGCCATCTTTTTGTCGGTTGTGTCGGGAATCGATAGAGCTTCTTCAAGGATCGTCTCAAGGTGGTTAAACCTTCTAATGAGTCAAGCTCTGATACCAATTGTTTAGATTTTTGAAGCTCAAATTGATCAACCGAAAATTGCACAAGGGTGTGAATTGGCAAAAATTTGTTTAGATAGTAAGGAGAGTAAAGGATAGAAAATTTGGCATAACGATTTATAGTGGCTCGACTTCTTAACTAAGTCTACATCCACTACCTTAACTCCTCATTAAGGATTTTCTAACAAATTCACTAATTTGTTTTTTTTCTTTTTCAAGGACAAAGAGATAACCTTTACAAGACTCCTTACCTTTTCAAAGGCTCAACTAGAACCAAAACCCCTTTACAAGGATAAAAGATACAAAATAAACTTCTAAAAAGGAAGGTGTTTACAAAATTAAACTCACAAGAACAAAATTATTTACAAGAGAATAGAATAAAGAGTGAAAAACTCTTCTCTTGTGTTTGATTGTTTGGATAGGTGTTCTAACCCTTCTTCAAGTGTCTTGAACTTGCATTTATATGTTGCACTGAGTTTGTGGTCATTTCTAGCCGTTGGGAGTGATTTGGAGCCGTTGGGGATGTTTTCTCTACAATATAAAAATGCCCAGTACAGAGGGTATCAATACTCATATAGAGAGTATCGGTACTACCTTTGTTACTTTTAAATAAAACTAGTTGTTACTAACTGTTGGGCCTGACTGTATCGATACTAAGACTATGGTATCGATACTACTATGTAAAGTAGTATTGGTACCTCATTGAGTATCGTACCATTTTGCATTCTGGAATTTGAGCAATCCTGATAGTATCGATACTACCTAGTAATTATTGATACTTCCCTTACCTTTGGTATCAGTACCATATGAACAATATCGGTAATGTTCATGAGGTATCGATATTGTAAGAACATTATCGATACTTCTTGTCCAGAAAAACATTTTGTGCTCAATTCCAAGTTAAATGGATTTTGAATTATTTTTGAAAACTTTGAATAAATTCAATTAAAGTCCAAAAACATTTTTCCATAAATTGTTATATCAAAACATAGTTCAACACAATCACTTTAGATTATTTAAAAATAATAATTTATAAATTAAATTTTGAATGAATATATTTATCAAAATATTAATTTTAGAATAATTTTTTTATTTAATAAATTATGGGATTCGTTCTATTCTAATCACCAAATAAAAAAATATTAATTATGTTATTAATATTTCATTTTGGTATTTATTTTTATATCAATCAAGTCCTTTACTTTTAAGTTTTGTTAGCTAATAAAGGAGTTAATGATTTAGCTCATTTTTAATTTTGGATAATAATAAATTTAGTCATCATTATTTACTTATTTTATTTATTTTATTTTATTTTTAATTAGAAACCATTTAATAAATTTAACCATCTAATAAGATAATAATTATCTTATTGATAGAAAATTAAGAAAAATATGGATTGAGTTTGGAATGCATCAAACCCAAAACCTCAGCACTCCAACACTTAATTGTTAAACCGAGCTAAATATTTGTTTCATGGTGGAGATAAATTGCATTTAAGTTAAATTATAGTTAATGCAAGAATTATTAAGAAAATATGTATTAGGTTTGGAAGGGATAAAAATTAAGACTTGAGACTTAGACTAACACTTAGTCATTGTACCAAATTAAATAATTGTTATATAGTTGACAAAAAATATATTTAGGTTAAACTATATTTGATACAAGACTTTATGTTTTTAAACTAAATGTAACGGTTTTTAACTATTTTTTATTTTCATAATTACATAAATGTAATCATTGAAATAATTTAAAAAAAAATAATTTTAAAATTATATGTTTATATATAAAAATATATTTTTATATATAAATATATAATTTAAAATTATTAATTAGATTAAAAATTAATTTGATGATTATATATAAGTAATTATAAAAATACAAAATGATAATAAAATATTGAATTTAGTTTAAAATTATAAAAACTTTATTAAAACAATTTAATCTAAATATAATCTTTGTCAACTATGAAGCAATTACTTAATTTAGGGTGGTGGATAAGTGATTGATTTACACCAAAATAAAATGTTTAATGATCTAATTGACAATTTTTGATTGAGCGATTAGAATAAAATTGATCTCATAATTTAGTGATTAAAACAATAGTTTCTCCATTTTTTAAATAATATATGAATAATATTCTATAGGACAAAGTAGACAAATGGTCTCTCGACTATAAAGCATTGTTTTTTTGGATCTCAATTATTAAAAGTTATAAAATAGTTCATCGATTATAGGTATTATTTTATTAAGTTCCCAAACTATTAAAAGTTACGAAATGGTTACATGTATGTTTCACGCTTGTCCTTTTCTGTTAAAAAATTGGCGAGCGTCTGAGCTAGACGTTAACCTATTGACAGGGATATAATAAAATATGATCCAAGAATCGTTTGAGTTATATTTTATGGATCGACTCTCTATTTATATTATATCGTCGAGGCAGTTTTTGAAAGTTGAAACATTATGGTGTCAAGCCAGTGCTTGAAAGTAACTGTGGTGCCAATAAATATCATTAAAATATGATTTTATCTTATCTCAGTTAGTAGGTTAACATCCAACTCAGTCAATCGTCAACTTTTAACGGGGATATGACGAGTTTAGAACATATGAATAGTTAGGTGATAATTTTGCAATTTTTAATTGTCGATGGACTCAACAAAACAACGTTCTATAATCGAGAAATCATTTTGTAACTCTTAATAATTGAGGGTTCAACAAAGCAACGCGTTACACTTAGGGATGATTTGTACAAAACTGTTACATTTAGTATAAAAATACAAAACTGTTACTCTTAATAATTGAGGGTTCAACAAAGCAACTCGTTCAAGCTTTGAAATTATGAAGCAAGGCAGGTTGCACCAGAGTTGGACAGTAAATAGTTTTGACTCAAGTTTAATTTTGAGCCATTAATGATGAAAGATTTGGACTTTGGTTGGGTGTTCAACTTACAGATAATAATCTCAAGGACCAAAACTATAATTTGACCAATAAAATTTGATGGTCGTTTGGTAATTGAGTCAAGGAGAAGCCCCACTCACATCTGCCAAGTTGAGAATCAATTCCTTATGGGAAGAAGTCCATTATTATTGGCCAAAACAAAACAAAATGATAGGTGATACAGGGACCTCGATCAAAAACAAAAGAAACATTGATGGGGTTCAACTCAATATTTCAGACAATGATCCCCTACCATTGGTCAACATTTGTAGACTACATATCCACCATTACTTTATATGTTTTATGATCCATATATATTTGTTCCTCCCAATATTATTATCTTTTAAGTTGGAAAGTAAAATTTTCATTCTAACATCTCACGATGCATTGGATTGTGAGTGATTAACATGATCTTGCTAAAAAAAGGATTGGAGGGGCATGTATGCGTGTGATGATAGGGAACGGCACAAGACATGTTGACAGTGATGCATCATCATCTGTGCCTTTGAAAATCTGAGACCCCACCCATTTCCATGGCCTTGAATTTTCTTTTTCCATCAGATTCAGACTCAGAACTGAAAAGAACCCCTCCATTTCATGTCCTTTGCCACCCATTATTGAACTGTAAAAGTTTCATAGGGCCCTAACCCTTCACAGTTTCAAAGTACAGCAAAATGCAACTTTTAGTGAATTCCACAATCATACAATAACCTACCCCATTCTTTATTTTTATTTCCAAAGAAACATGGGGATTGACACTTTTATTTTTGACGCATGTATTATCACAATCATTCGAATAACATAGCTGAAAGCCATAGAAACAGAGGGCCTCATTTAGAGCTCAAGCTCTTTCAGCAGGCACATGCAATGGGAAGCTCATGATAAAGTGGCGTGTAGGGTTTGCACTTTATAAAATCAATTACAAGAAAGAAGATAACAATAATTTAACATTGGAAAAGATTCAGTCTCCCACACTATCTACAACTATCATCATTTCAAACACAGAAAGATGGAACACACAAAAGGTTAAAGGCCCCCCCAAACGTAATGACCACCCAACAAGGCCATGTTGTTTCAATTTTTTTTTGAAAGACTTTTTTCATATGTGATGGTGTTGCAGTTGCAACAGCCTCGAATAGGCTCCTTCGGGTCGGCTAATCAATTCGGAGTGGCTGCCTTGTTCCACAATTCGTCCGTCTTGCACTACTGCGATACTGTCGACATTTCTTATTGTCGAGAGACGGTGAGCCACGAGCACCGTGGTGCGGCGCCTCATTAACCTTTCGAGTGCTTCTTGTAGCACACACTCGGACTCCGCATCGAGTGCACTTGTGGCCTCGTCGAGTAGTAGTATTGTTGGGTCCTTAAGCACAGCCCTTGCGATTGCGATTCTTTGCTTCTGACCTCCGGAGAGCTGAACCCCTCTCTCGCCAACCGGTGTTTTGTACCCTTCAGGCAATGCACTTACAAAACCGTGCACATTAGCTGCCCGGGCTGCTTCGATTACTTCAGCTTCGGTTGCTCCTTCTTTGCCATAAGCAATATTATCGAAAATGCTGGCAGCAAAGAGGACCGGTTCTTGTTGCACCAATCCAATTTTAAGCCTGAGAGATTTCAAGTTCAATCTCCGGATATCTTTTCCATCAATCATAACCTTTCCGGCTGTAGGATCGTAGAACCGTTCGATCAATGCAATGACTGAACTTTTGCCGGAGCCACTGGCCCCGACAAGTGCTTGGCTTTGGCTGGCACGGATACGAAGGTTAAGGTCTTTGAACACACTAACATCAGGTCGTGAAGGATATGCAAAATCAACATGCCTGAGTTCAATTTCTCCACGAATTGTTTCGACCGGCTCTGCCTCCGGATCATCGGGGTCAATCCTGGTTGAACGATCTAAAATCGAGAACACCGAACCAACAGCTTCACCTCCCCTAACAATCTCAGGAGCAAGACTAACCGTTTCTGCCACGGAATTCGCAGTGACCACTAATACCACGAAAACTTTGATCACCTTAGAGAATGTCGAGACCCCTTCGTTGACAAGGTGAGCACCATACCAAAGTATGAGAGCTTCGGAAGCATAAAGAGCAAGTTGAGACAGGCCGAAAAGGAAGCCCGAAGTTTGGCTGCGGCGGAGGCTTCGCATCTGCGGAACTCGGAGTTCATGGCAAAACAGGGAAAGGATCTTGTTCTGCGCGTTGAAGGCCGCAACCGTTCGGATATTGCTTACGCCTTCGCCTGCAATCATGCTCGTCTTTGCATGCGCCTTCGCCGTGTCACCGGCAAACCCTTTGAGAGAAAGTTGCTGCAGTCCAAAATAAAATAGATCGAATTGCCAAGAAATCCAAGACATTTCAGATAACTATCAGTTATTAACTGTTATTCAAACTCTTTAATTTCCATAAAATATTCATTTTCGACACATTTTACTGGCTAGTCCTTTACATGGTAACTTTCTCAATGTTTTATTGTCAAAATCTGACACTCTCTGGGGAAATAAAAACAAAACATTCAGAAAAGGACCTCAAAATGCATAAAAGATCATGAATTATATGAATCACGGGGAAAGCATCTCTTGAAACTTTCATATATATTTGTTGGCATCTGCTATACAACAACGCTCAGGTTCCAAGAAGTTTTTCCATTTTAATAAGTTGGTTTTCTAAAATCTGAAATAAATAAATACAAAAAAACTAATTTACACTGTGACCTGCAGCGTCGGTGAAGATTAAACAAGTTAAAAATGTTGACTTATGGGAAGAACACTTCCTCAGAAGTATGGAATCTTTATTATTTTATTGCTCACTTGGAGGAAGCACGTGCAGAGAAGTGGAGATGAGCCATGTTGGGTTTTCTTATGTTGTCGTTTAATGAGAAAGATTCAACTTTTTACTGGAAAAATGATGAACTTGGATTGAATTGGTTGACAAAAATGGTGGAATCATTGTGTGAAGAGATTTACCTGAGCGAAGTTTGCAAGGACTAGAAGAGGGAAGGTGCCTAGGATGAGAAGAGAGACCCTCCATTCCACAACGAACGCAACGATGAAAGAGGTGAGTAATGAAGTCATGTTTTGCAGTATCACCGATATCCTCTCGGCTATGGCGGATTTTACGTCTGCTGCATCGGTTGCCAATTTGGCTGCAAGAAGGCTTGAATTGTGCTCTTCCTCGTCAAACCATCCTACTTCGTTCCTTAGAATTGCTGAATCCAGAAGAAAAACAGCATAAAATTGACAAGCATGCTATTAAAATGTTAGGCGATTTGTAGTTGCGAATTCGTACCTCCGAGCATCATCCGCCTAACCCTTGTTGTGAGGTTTTCTCCCATGATACTGAAGAAATAATGCTGAATCAAATATGCAACGACGGCATATAGACCGGTTCCAATGTATATGAAAACGTATTCTTTAGTCTTTCTTTCCATAGAGGTCGGATTTGTATAGTAGAAGACCTCAATCATGTTGCTCATCACGAGGGCGAAAGTCGGTCCAATAAAACCGGAAAGCACTGAACCAACAGCTCCCATGATTGAATAGGGCCATTCCGGAGCATTTAGGTTGAGAAGACGACAGAAGTAGCCATGTGGTGCAGGGTTTTTCCGTTCAGTTTCAGCATTTGAGATCATCTCTATCCGGCCATCAGCGCCAGTACTGTAAGAATAGCTCAAGTTCCGCAAACTACCGGACCGGAGGCTTAAAGACTTGGTTGACAGTGAATGACTTAGACGTGACGAACGTGAATGGCGAGTCGACGGGTTAGCAAAATCTCTGTTTCCCACCATTTCTTGGAATCTGATTAATGAAGCATACGCCCCTGCCCTTGCAATCAATTCTTCATGTGTTCCCGTGTCGACAACTTTCCCTTGTTGTATAACAGCTATTGAATCCACGTTCCTTATTGTGGAAAGTCGATGCGCAACAACCACAGTTGTTCTCCCGACCATGAGTCGATCAAGAGCTTCCTGAACAATACTCTCGGAGCCAGCATCGAGTGCGCTTGTTGCTTCATCAAGAAGCAAGATCTTAGGGTTCTTCAACATGGCTCTAGCAATTGCTATTCTCTGTTTTTGGCCACCAGAGAGTTGGACTCCTCGCTCTCCCACCTGAATTTCACATTAAGGCACACAAAACAGATTGTAACACAAATTGTCATGGAGCCACAGAGTTGAAATTCGAACTAGAATATTAAACTCGAAGAGACCAACCTGAGTGTTGTATCCATTTGGAAGTAGTGTAATAAAGCTGTGAACATTTGCTGCACAAGCTGCAGCTTCCACTTCATCCATCGTTGCATCGGGTTTTCCATATAGTATGTTCTCAAGGATCGTCGTTGCAAAGAGAGCAGGCTCTTGATTCACCAGTCCGATCTGGTCGCGTAACCATTTCAGTTGCAGTGTCTTTATGTCAACATCATCCAACAAAACCTGTCCTGCTTAGACAAAAGAACATACACATGAGCTCTATAATCCGAGGTGCCAACGTTTTCATTCTTCAAACAAAAAAAGTCTCTTAATTACCCTGGTTAGGATCATAGAACCTCTCGATCAGTGAGACAACAGTACTCTTCCCGGAACCGCTACCCCCAACAACGGCAACCGTCTTTCCTGCTGGAAAGAAAATCGAGAAATTGCTAAAGATGATAACATCCGGTCTTGATGGGTAGCTGAAAGTGACATCCTTGAATTCTATGTTGCCATTAACCTCGGGCAGAACTTTCGCATCCGAATGGTCTTGGATTATGGAGGGCTTTTGATTGATAATCTCCATCAGTTTGTAACCAGCTGCTTTTCCTTTACAAAATGCACCGAGATTCGAAAATGATTGACCTAAACTCCTGCAATGGTAAAATTCTTAAACAATTTCATCCATGGAAAAGCTTGTTTCACCTTTAACCACAGGAGTTAAGATAACATGAGCTTAAGATCTTACATGCCACCAACAATGGCCGAGAAAATTGCGGTAAACGCCTTGCCTCCATCGGTCTGTCCATTCCGGATAAAAACGCCAGCATACCAGAAAACAAGTGCCCAAGACATACAAGCTATGCCGTACGTACACCCGAGCCCCAAACCCTTTGCCATTCCAGCCTTGTATCCAAGTTTTAGCGTGTTTTGTATCACATCCGAGTAAGAATTAAGGGCCTTGCTCTCACCAACATACGAGTAAACCGTACGAACTTGTGCAATTGCCTGTCCAGGAGATTAAACTCTTACACAAAATGTTAAGTATGTAATAATCAAGTTCGATAAAAAGCGACTTCCCCGAGTGTCAAAGACTTGAAGTTGGCCTAACAAGACTTCATTAACACAAAAACATGTAGACAGAGAGTCCACAAACCAACATACACCCTATGCTGATTATCTATAACTAGAAGTTTATGATGCTTTCAAAGGCCAGAAAGGCTCACCTGTTCGGCAATAATGCCGGCATTCGCATAGGATTCCCGGCTCTTCGAAGTGAGACCTGTCAAAGTATACGCATATAAGCCCCCGGCAAAGGCGATTCCGGGGATCACTGCCACACTCAGTAGGGCCAACTTCCATGCTGATACAAAACCAACCACCAAACCAGCCAGGAAAGTTGACAGATAATGTATAAAGTTCCCAACCTAAAAGAAACAACATTTATGCATCAGATCAAACCCAGAAATCCTAATAACTAAGAAGGAAAAGATAAAGCAACCTTCTCACTGATGGCATCTTGAACAAGCAGAGTATCGGTTGAGACACTAAAAACAATATCCCCAGTTCTTGCATCAGTGTCAAAGAAGCCAACATCTTGCTTCAAAACAGCTTCCAAATACTTCTTCCTCAATGTGCTTACTTGCCTTTCCCCAGTGTACATCCAACATGCAATCTCTGTAAACCAGTAAAAAAAATCAATCCTTTTTTAACAGATGAAGTTAACAGGAACATTAATAATAATAAAAAAGTTATCAGCAACAACCAAATGTATTTTGACAACGAAAGAGATGGGACTATAGTTAAAAGATAATGTTGCATACTAAAAGAAAAAAGGACAAAGAGACAGCCTTTTAAGACCATGTGGGCACGCACCCACCGGTCCGTTATGACCCCATAGGTTAATATTCAACACCTGTAATGCTTGCCTTAACCCATTCCTTTCAAAGATTGCATACATTTAAAACAAAAAGGGTTCAAAAAAGGAAGCAGAAAAGAAAATTTATATACCTGCATAAGATGATAGGCAGACAATGAGACCAAGATACACAAAATAGAGTGCATACTGCATAAACAAAACCAAAAAACAACAGATCTTAGATCTATAAAAGAAAGTTGGTATCTTGGTGAAATGAAGAAGGAACGAGAAAAAGTTAAACCTTGGCAACTTCATGAGTCATTTTGGGCAAATCAGATTGGTTTTTGCCAAATCCATTAACCATTTCACCAAACAATAAGAAGAAAACTGGCATTGAAGAACCATGGATGACAGCTCCCAGGCTACCAGTGATCATCAACAAATAATCATACTTGTCAGCAAAAGTGAAAAGTTGGTAAAACGGCAAGCTTTGTTCTTTCTTCTTTTCAGCTTCTGGGACTGCCTTTGTTTCAGTTGCTTCAGCCATTTGTGAAACTCAAAAAGACCAAAGCTCAAAAGAAGTGTAAGGAAAGAGCTTGAATGAATTGAGTTAAGGTGAGTTGAAGCCGAAGGAGAAGATCCGAGGGTTAAAGAAGAAACGATGGATCTAAAAGAGTAAAGACCCTTTTTTTCTCTATATTTCTTTACCCTTTTCAAGGTCTCGAAAACCTGACAATGTCGTTTTTTCTGAGTTTCTGAGTTCGAGAACTCAGCTGAATAGAAGGGAAAAGTAAAAGGCAAAGCAGCATAAAAAGAGTGCTTGAGTGAGTGTATATATAAAAGAGAGAAAACTGAATAACAATGGTTGATAATGCATGTGTTACACTATTGGTCAAACCAAAAGCATTTCTTTCAGTTCAAAATCAAATGAATAGTTTGTTTTGGTTAAATTTTAGTTCTGGTCCCTAAACTTTTCTTACAATTCATATTTAGTCCATACACTTTAACTTGACAATTTGATCCCCTACTTTTATAATGTTATTATTTAATACAAACTAAAGGGAAATTTTACATCAGCACTTTAGGATGATAGTTAACAGTGTTCCTTGTTTGGACTAATTAATAACGTTGTAAATAAGAGAATCAAATTCTGTTAAATTAAAATACAGTGAACAAATTTTAAATGTAAGCATAGTAAAGGACTAAATACAATTCAACATTTTTTGTTTTTTGGTTTTACTACTACAACGGGAATTTCAATAAATCATGTTCATAAATATATTCTAATTCAATTTAATCCCTCTTAATGTTTATTTATAATATTTATTCATCGTTCAATTTCCAAATTATTATCATTAAAAATTATTTAATTTTCTTTAAATTACATATGTTTATTATCAAACTAACTTTTATTTTTATTGTTTAACAGACCGTTGTTATTTTGGTACTTACTAATACTATTTTTAATAGACATTTTTAATTTGTATATCTGGATTTTGATTTTTAATATATATATTTGTAACATTTTTATAAAGTATTATTTAGAAATAATAATTTTAATTTAAAAAAGTTTTAAAAATATATTTAAATAAAATAATGGAAAACAGATTTAAAAAGTTTAAAGTATTGCTTTAATGATTCAATCCTTTAAAAATGAATTAAGTGATTTTAAAACAGGCTTAAAACATAATGTAAATTACTGTAGTATATAATTAAAAATGATCCGAAATAGTAGATTAATAGATCGGATATTGGTGATTAAATTAAAAAAATAAAATTTTAAAAACTTGTTACAAATTCAATTATGGGATTTTTAAAAAATGAAAAGTTCATATAAAATTTTTAAATTAATTTATGTATTGAATTCTAATAATATCTAAAAAAAAATCCTTCCTTTGCTTAAAAAACAATGCTAATAATAATATCTAAACAAAAAAGCATTGTTGAATTCTGCTTTCCCTTTTATGGTCATCTGAATTTCAATGAAAAAGCAGAGAACCTCTTTCATTCACTGACTCCCTCTCTTCCTCTCCCCCTCTTTATTTTTTATTCTGTTTTTTATTCTGTTTTATTTTATTTTTTTTTTCAAAATATATATAACCTTCAGTTTAGGTTTCATTTTGGTACCCGTCATTGAAAGCTTAAAGGTAATATTGACTTGTCAATATAAGATAACCACATCAACAATTATGTTATTTTTCTAAAAGCGGGTACCAAATGGAAACCTAAACTAAACATTAAGTATGATTTTGAAAAAAAAAATAAAGTTTGAGTACCAAAATAAAATAAAAATAATTATTTAGGTACTAAATATGTAGTTTTTCCTTTATTAAATGAATAATTTACATTAAATATTATAAAATTATTTCTCAATTCAATTTATTATATTTATAATGTCATAATTTAAATTTTAAAATTTATTTAAAAAATATAGTATCTACGATAAATTTTTCATACATATATTTTTATTTATTTATTTCCGTAACTTTTGTCCTTTAGTATTTTGTTTGTTTGCTACTTCAAGTATTTATTTCAATTAACTTTTCCTTTGTTACACTTTATTACAATTGAGTTGTGAACTAGATCGTGTGACAAAAAGTCGAAGATTTAGCATTAATTTTTGTGAAATAAATTTTATTCGTACAAAATTTAATAGATATTTTTTTTTCAATTTTGACAAATTGAGTTTCTTAAAATAAGTAGTTTAGTCTTGTATATATCAAAGTGAAGATGAGGACAGTAGGTAAAATTGTTTACTTTTTTTCATCCATTTATCCTATTTTTATTAGTATAATTATAGATTCAGTGATTAATATTTATATATTTGTATTTCATCACAATTTAAAAAAAATAAAAAATTGAATAATCTATATTTATATATTCTGTCAATTTAATATTGATTATAAAAATTACGTAAAAATAAAAAATATATAATGTTTTTAAATATAGAAAGTTCAAAAAATAATGTATAAAAAAAGTTAAACTTCGATTTTTTTATAAAATATTTGCTTTTTATTCAAACACAATATTATTCGATTCAAACTCCCATCTAAAGTCGATAAAATTATTTTTATTACATAATATTCTAAAATAATGTATTATGTTTTAAAAATTATTTATTATATAATTTAATTACATTAAATCTATTTGTGTCTCATAATATTTCTAAATAGTAATGAACTTATTTACATGGAAAGTATGGCAGCAAATGCAATGAACATTGGTTGGAAAGGACGGATTGCAAATCAAAAGACTCATTAATACGAATTCTGGTTTAACGAAATCAAAATTTACACCGAATGGGGTAATTATATTAAAACCCCCGTTAATTATTTTTTTGAAAAATAACTCCCTCAACAGATTTATTAGAAGAATAGCCCCAAAGTGCACAAGTAAGACTACCTCGCGTCCCACAAAACGCACGTCAGATCCTCGCTTTCTACAAGCGCGAGGAACGTCCTACTTGGACGAACTTTGCATACAGCTCAAGTGACCCTCCTAATGAACACTGCACGCGGCAATCGATCATCATGTCCACATCCTTATCATCCTCAACGTTGCATATATAGTAGGTTAGTGGTTCTAACGATGTCAGTAATCAATACTTCAACGATTCAAGTTTTTTTCCGCGACCATGTAGAACAGCGTTATTGACTTCTTTCGTTAACTTTTTGTGAGTTAATTTCTTCAGTGAGGTTATCATCACAGTATGTGTGGACTGAAAGCGATGCCAAAAGATTCATCATGTGTCATTCTGCTATCATTTTATACCAAAGCAGTAACATGTCATGGTCGGGGGAGAAGGACGAGAGGACGGTCGAGAAAATGAAGAAGGAATTGGGGAAACTGCAAGTCAAGGGTTAGGGATTGTTGAGGGAATTGGGGATTATTACCTGATGAAGCATGCACCACGTGAGGAGCACGTGTTCATTAACCCATTAGCAACTTAAGGATCCATCAGCAGGGAAGCCCAATGAAGAAGCCCAATTCGATCTGCAGTAAAAAAAATCAGTTAGAGAATTAGCCAGCTGGTTCACTAGATTCCATAGTACAATTGCATAAAAATAAATGTACCTGAAATGATTGATTATGCATGAATTTCTTCAATCCTTTCTGCTTCATCATATCGCATTCATCTCATAACTGCTCCACTCCTCGACATGTTCTGAAAATATATGCGATCATACAAAGAGAAGACCAAAATATGAATAAAAGACAATGCTTTCAAACTATGTAATAATCAAGAAGCATCAAGTAAACATACGAGTGAGATTGATCTTGCATATCAATTCCCTTCTTTGCTTTAAACTTTGAGTGTATAGTTTGCTTCTTCACCATTATGTGCTTGAAATACAGAATGGAATGGAACTCTCATTTTTTAAAGTAGAATAGCTTGTTAACGAGATGTGGATGGGACTTGGACGAACTGCAGATAATATTCCTGACTTGACGTGGCAGGAACCTCGCGTTTTGCAGAGCGCGAGTTCCTCAGATATTCCTGAAGTGGCAGCAACTAATTTGACATGGTGGTTTGATGTGTGATGGATCTCACATTTAGCAAAAAAAAAGTTGCTTAGATATTCCTGACTGATGGCGACAACAAATATTCTTGACCCGACTATATTTGTATATTTAAATTTCCTCTTATTCCCTGAATCAAACCATCTCCGTGAAACCTGCTCGAAAAACTTATAGTTTGAAAAATGCACTCTATTTTGGTGGCATCTATATTTCCTTTGCATACTTCTCGAAATAGTGCTGGGTTTTTTGCTTTGCATTTTGTACCGATGGTACCAATAACATAACACAGGCATTTTCTTCTGTTGGCATCTAGATTTCCGTTTGAGCCTTTTATGAAACTTTTTCTTCCATGAATTAGGTCCAAATGAACACCTTTCTAGAAACACTTCTGAGTTGTTTCATTTGTGCTCTATACCGACTACACGAAGAAAGAAGATAAATTTTTTCTTTTCATTTATCTGGCGCGACGATACCCGTTTATTATAGAAGATAACATCTATTTCTCATTTCCCCTCATGTGTGATAAAATTAAAATGCAGGAACATCGCTTACATTATTTACATAAATCATATCCCGTCCAATTTCTCATATGTGTTCACATCAGTTTCAATTGAAATATAAGTTGCAAAAATATGCTTGTAACCTTAAACATTTTCGCAAATCACACCCTACTTTTTAGCTTCAGAGTTTTTAAAATAATAACTACATATTTGTTACAAATTTAATGATTTTATAGGTTTTTTAACATAAATAATAATGTCATTATATTTTTAAAATTAAAAACCTCTCTTTTTACAAAAAAACATGACGTATCTCGCATCAGGTGGAACATGAGTTCCTTTTGAACCATTGAAATTTATTCATTTCAGAACCGTTGGATTTTATTCAATTTAAAACGTCGCGCGTTTCTAATGGGGTACCTCACATCCTGGGAAAAGCAAGGTCCATCGAATACTTGCTTTGGGACTGGTGCAAGGAATATTATAAATAGGGACCCATTTTGGAAGGTTTCCTAAATCAGTTTCAAAGCAAAATGCCAAACAATTTTTTTTTTTTTCGAATTCACGATAGAAGACTTAACAAAAATTCTACTTCATGTTGCTTTTAACTTCATCATCGATTTCTTCAAAGCGCAGTTGAGTTGCAAGAGTTTTCATGAATCTGTCGATCAAAATTACATTTTCTATAACATTTCCATGAAAACTTTTAGCATCATGTCGTGGTATCAACCCAAGAAGATGATTCACCAAAGATGTCTTCGTGCTAACAATACTGAAGCTTTATATTGAGAAGACATGTTTAATTTTTTTAGTGGAAAAAATTCAGACTTCGGTCTACATCTATTGATGCAAGCGGCTGATAGAGGTAACATCAATGCCATATATATCTATAGCCTTATTTTCACACCCCAATTTAGGGGATAGATTTTAATAATTTTAACTATCGAATTAAAGTCATAACAAGGGAAAAGTTTAGGACCAAATTGTAATTTTTAGAAGATTGTAGCTTGATTTTGAAACTATAGAAAATTCAGGGACTTGAACTCAAATTATCCCATTTTTATTGGGCAGTGAAAAATAAACACCCCCATCGTCTTCTCCATTTAGAAATAGAAACCCAAAATCTATCAACCATATTTTTTAACACCTCCATCGCGCCATCACCGATCTGATTCCTCCGGCCACTGTGTATGTACCCTCGACACCATAAGCATCTTCGTGACCTCGAGATCAAAACCAGTCTAGCCATTCATCATTTCTCCCTGCCAGTGGTCTTGGAGGTTTGTTTAAAGACTCATCGGAGATACATACTATCGACATTTGTTTTTGTGATTCATTGTTGATAAGCCGACGGTGTTCGACACCCCCCAATAGGAGAGCCATCGACAGGTGAACAAAACCCAGTCGGGTTTGTCGTTTGTCGTCTGTCGCCTCTGCCAGTAACCGCTTGGGTAATTTTCGGTCACTTTTTTTTAATTCTTTATATGGTTTAGATGGTTTTGGCTTGATTTTTGTGTTATTTTTGGCAAGTGTTTGAACAACGAGTAAACGATCGATCACCCTGACCTCCGTCGCCTCAGCACGCGTCGCCAAGTATCATTAGTATGCATAGGATTTGTCTGCAGTCCAGGAAGCTTCTCGAACTGGCCCAACCTGGACCGAACCTGGTATGTTTGACCCGACCGAGTCAACCCGAACTGAGTCAAATCGTCCAAGTCAACTCTTTCGAGTCACTTGTCCAAGTCAACTCATTTGAGTCAACTCGTCCGAGTCAACCCGTTAACTTTGACCCAAAAAGTCAAATTTTTTGAAAAGTCTTATTTATGTTTTTCGACGTCTGAGTCCGAATCTGAAGTTCATTTTGCCAAATTCGCACCCGAACAAGCTATTTTTCAGTGATTTATCTCATAATCAAATTTGGTTTTCTGATTAAGTTCGGTTTCTGACGTAAATTCGTTTGCTATGTATCCAAGAAATTATTGGACGTTGAATTCAAGTTCGAGAGTGATCGAATGGAATTTTAATGTTTGATCGGCATGGCTCGTAAATCAAGGTAATATATTACTACCTTTTGTATGCTTTTTGGAACTTGTTGATAATTGGTAACTGCATCGATGAAATGATTGGTCCTTTGGGTAAAATTAATTATTTTTGGACTCGAACATAATTTCGGTAAAAAGACAGTAAATTGTATAAGAAACTGGAAGATCAAACGGAAATAATTATAAGTTCAATGCTTCATTAATAAATGAATTGACTTCAAGATCCGTAAATTGTGATTAATTTCTTTAAAGGTTAAATACCGAGAATATTTGGATAAGAAATTACAAAAAATAGCCCAATGGGGTAAAATTATGAAAATGCCCTTGTACTGTAAAAGACCAAGATTTCCCTTGATGGTGAAGAATAACCCAGAAATAACATACTTGACCAATTATCAGAAAAATTGCATATTGTATGGATTGAAAGGAATTATTGAAATCTCCTCGACTTACAAATAACTAAAATGACCTCAAATGTTCAAATGACCAAAATACCCTAAACTCTAAAGGAACTATAATACTTTGAAGCCTAATTTATTGGAAGTAATGCCACTGACAGAATTGATTGGAATGACGATAATACACTTAAATTGTAAAAAGGACTATGGATGGCTATGATAATGGAAATGACCTGAGAACTCAAATTTTGATTCGCTTGAACCTTGGAATCACTGACTAAATTCCCGATTTATTGGGAAAACCTCAAAAATAAACTTCTACATTTGGAAATTCTTAATACGACGATCCCCTTGTTTTTGAATGATCAATTAAAGATTAGGTTACTGGAAGTGCGACACGTCACTGAAGTTTTTAAATGATGAATTATTCTCAAGTTTTGAAATAACTAATATGCATGGACCCCAAAATAACTAAAATAACCTCGAATGTCGAGATGACCTAAAACATTTATAACTTGGATTATGTGAATGTCGCTGGATAGATAATAGGAACATCGATGAACCTAAATGTATATACTGCCTCTAAAGGTTATGGAGCACGACCCAAGTCGTCGACATTTTTGGATGCTATTACAACATGAAAATAAAATAAATACCAACATAATGCTTACTCGTCTTCTCAAGAACTGATTAAGGATGATTCTGATATTGATTAGATCAGCTGGTGCAGTCAGTAATAAGAAGTGAATAATAGTGAAGTATCACGGTCCTAATGATTGAAGAGTATCACAATATTGGGATATATAGTTCAATCGGACTCGAAATCCTTTTAATGAAATACATAATTTTGAAATACCACAAATCACCACTCTATCCTTATTGAGTTAAATTAATGAGAATTCTCTGAGAACCAAAATGCCTGGAATACCAATGGTTGTTTGAGTAATGAAATCACTCCTGTCATACTTGAAATCTTAAGTAACTCTGATGCACAAGATTCTGAATGTCTTCCTGATACTCAATTGCCTACAAAAATATCTGAATATTGTATGATCTTGATAAATCACTTATCGAATAAATGATGAATCAATTAGCTATCAAACCCCCTTTTATATGGATCTTAGTTCTGAAATCCTATTAAATTACAAAAGTTTCATGGTTCCCTAACTGATAAATACCAAGTATATCCGAATAATATATCGATCCTCTAGTGTGTTCCTTATGTGATATGTAAATATTTTACTTGTTTTAAAACATGATTTTCTGAAATCACTGATTTATTGGTTTATGAACCATTGTTACCTGAAATATGTTCTTTGGCTACCTATTTTCACTGTAAAATATGATCATTTCGGATTTATGGATCATGAAATCTATTGGTTACTACTTAAACTGTTTTATTGGGACATTATATGGGTAGGATACTGGAGTATGGAGGTTGAGCTTGGTTAAACTGGTAATTCTTTATATAGGTTCAGACTGATCAAGCTGGTAATTCCTTACAGACCTAAGGTGACCCTTGGGTAGGCTCTCAGGCCCCAAGACACTCTCTTGGGTAAATCATGAGACTGCATATGGTGTATGGGTGGAGGGCATTTATGTGATTTAAATAACTACATGATCTTTTTACTATATACTACTGGATCATTATTTTGATATTAAAGTTACTTCTCAATCTGATTTCTACTGGTACTCTATGGGTAGGTTGGAGTATGTAGGTTCAGCTCGGTCAAACTGATAATTCCTTATATAGGTTCAAATCGATCGAGCTGGTAATTCCTTACGGACCTAAGGTGACCATTGGGTAGGCTCCGAGGCCCCGAAAAACTTTCTTGGGAAGGCTCTTAGGCCCCAAGGCACTCCCTTAGGGTGACTCCTTTTGTTGTATGCTTAGGGTAAGTCCTTATGGATGCAATTATGGGGAAACTGCATAAAGGTGTTTGGTTGGAGGGTTCTACTATTATTTTAAAAATATGTTTTAAACTGTAACTGTTTATAAAGATATGTACCTTGTCATTGGTTTGGGAACACACTATACACCTTATTTGATCTCCTGAACCTGATACTCTAATTGTTTCATTTGAACTGAAATCTTTATGGCTTTTTC
Source organism: Hibiscus syriacus (assembly GCF_006381635.1). Taxonomy (NCBI): domain Eukaryota; kingdom Viridiplantae; phylum Streptophyta; class Magnoliopsida; order Malvales; family Malvaceae; genus Hibiscus; species Hibiscus syriacus. The sequence continues at coordinate 329,503 of NW_024063145.1, read as the reverse complement.
TCGATGAAATATCAGTGGAACCTTGGCTCATTACGAAAACCTGCAGACGGTTGAGTCAATAAGGAAAACTTATGATGTTTCTTTTATCAGCATATCCTTTAGCATCACTTTGTAATTCTGTATTACTGAGCTTCCCAAAGCTCACTCTTTTACTCGTCATTTTAGGTTGAAAGAGTCAAACCAATACAGCTTTCGACATCAGTAAAGAAGTTCCACGGCTCTGCTTGCGGAGTACGGTGCATGTGATTAGAGGGCATATAGGTTGTATTCTGTTTTTTATATCAGAGTCCAAAACTTGTATGATTTTAATCATGTTTATAATATATGAATGGTTTTCTGAACTTGTATTATTATAAATTGTTTTATGATTTCACGCGTTTTAATAAAAAAATAATTTTTCACAGATTTTTACTGTGGGTCGCTCCAGTAGCCCTAATGTGGCACCTCGGATCGGATTGGGTCACCCGTATCGGTCGGTGGGTGTTACACTTATTCTAGTTTGTTTTGGGGACAAATTGAGGGATGAATGACTCTGAATCGTGAGAGCTCTCGATCTCACGAAAATAAATTTACTAGTTCTTCGTCCGAAGAGGATTCCATGTTTACATTTATAGTCTTGGCATTGTCACCACATTACCTTCCCAGAACAAATCAAAGATTGTAATTGTCCTACCAACTGTGCGCATAATTCAAACTTCCAACGTTGGTACGAATATTATGTCAATCTATGTACTTGTTATGCTTCTTGTTTTTGGAACCATGAAGCAAGTTTGTTTCGTCAAATTGTACGTGATTGTCATGTTCCATATTACTAATGTCTATTTATATAACAATCTACTTTTTAAAAATGTTGCTACCCTAAATATTATGTAATCAAAGTATAAGTTCGAATTTTATATAACGTAGATGTTATGTAATTTTATTAAATGTTATGTAATAAAAATAAAATGATTAAATTTAACACTAAAACTAAAATTATTAAATTTAATTTGAAATGTACAACCTACCTCGCTTTTTGAAAAACAAGAGGTACCTTGAATACCACTTGCGATCAATTTCTCGGGACGGTTCATTCCCAGGAACCTCGCTATGCACAGAACGTGAGGTATTAAATAGCAATATTAAATTGCGTCCACAGAAAAGTTCATCCAAATAGGATGTTCCTCGTGCCTTGTAGAAAGCGAAGACCTGACGCACATTTTGTGGACGAGGTAGTCTACGTGTGCACTTTGGGGGTATTCTTCTAACAAATCTACTAAGGGTGTTATTTTTAAAAAATAATTAATGGATTTTTTTAATATAATAACACCGAATTAAAGGATATTGTGCTTAAATAAAAAGTGAATATCTTATAAAATGTTTTAAAGTTTAATTTTTTTATATTTATTTTTTATTCTTTTACGATCAATTTAACATTATTGTAAATATTGAAGTTTAAATTTAATATTTTTAAATTATTATCAAATAAAAGGATGTATAAATATTGAGAGTAAATTTTATAATTATATTAATAAAACATAAGATAAATGAATGGAAAACTGAATGTTGCCATTTATCGTCCTTAATTTCTCACATTTAAATTAGCAATACTAAATTCCTCTGTTAATTTTAAGAAATTTATCCACGTACTTCCACATGTTTTATTGCATCAAAATTAGGGATATTGATAGTCATTTAATCGTATCGTTTAACCTAAACGTTTGATTAATTATTATAATGATTATTAAATTTTTCTAACTATAACTTAATCATTAAGATATGATTAATTGTTATTAACAAATCAGTTACCGATTAGACTAAAGGTTAACCTATTACAATAATTGTTTTCAAAGACAACAAAATATGAAAGTTTCGAAGTTTCATAAAATTTATGATGATATAAACATATATATTAATAAAAGTCTTATTTATTTATAGATGTGATTCATTTTTATAGAAACATATATATTAGGAAGTATATTCGGTTTTTATTCAATTTAAAATCTTACATGCATATATACTAATGAATATACTTACTAAGATCAAGTTTAAATCAGACATTTCTTAATCGGTTAAGCATTTATTTTCTTATTGACTATGTTTTGACTATATAGGTAATCGTTTTTTATTCAATTTAAAATCTTACATGCATATATTAGGAAGTATATCCATTTTGACTATATTTTTTTATTTTATTTTCTCTAAAAATTAAAATTTATTAAAATTTATTATCAGTTAAGCATTTATCAAAATTCGTAACCGTAACTATTAACTGACACTCTTAGTGGTTCGGTTAATTGAAATCATTTAATCTTATTATTTCAATTAATTAATTTTTAATATGTAACAATTATACCGATTAATGATTACAATAATGGTTACATGTTAATTTGAACATCCATAATCAAAAGAGAGTATAGTCTATCCTACATGGCCAAATATCTGAACATAAAAATAAAATAAAAGTAAAATGTCAAGAACATTTCTCTAATCCTAGTGGATAAAGGTTTAAAATGATTATAATTGAGATTTGTCCTTACGATTCATTACATGAAGTTCGATTCTAAGGAAGTTAATCGAATTATCATCTTTATCACCTTACCAAAGTTAGAAAGACCTCTAAACCTTATTAATTATAGACTCACACGGATCGAATTTAATTCAAGATGATATGTTTTACTATATTTGTACAGATGTCTATGTCACAGTGAGATAATACATATATACCCTAGAAGCAACTTACTAGCATGCATGGAGGTTTACCTCATGAAGGAATATCGATTTGCTCCTATGTAAGAGGGATAAAATTCATGTAGGAAGCTCATGTTATGGAATGTAAGTTCACACAAGATGTTGATACGGGAAATGACCTCATATCAAACGAAAATTCATAATTTTTTGAAAGTCTAATATCTCTAATGGTAAATCATAGATGGTGTAACATCCTAATCCGTTTCATTCTAAATCCAAAAGATTTGAGTATCACATAAAACCTCCAAAATAACTGATCATTTGTCAAATTATTTACTCAAAATTGATAAATATAATCGTCGCAATCATAATAAAATCACAAGATAAGTGATAATAAATAATAGTTCACAAAATATGGAGCTCTCAAAAATACTTCTTGAGTACAATATTTAGTATAAGGTCAATGAATGATACATGCCCTCTACTAATATCCAAGACGTACTCTGATAACTTGAATGGCTGAAATTTTAATCCATAAATAAGCTCCTTCATCTCCATTTGTGAACCTGCGAACGAAAATACATTCTAAACATTGAGCTAACAAGCTTAGTTCCACACAAATAAATCTAATATACTACATGCATTCGTTAAATGAGCAAGCCACGTGTATAGCCATAAAGCAATCATCAATGCATTATCAATCACAAAAGCAAGTAAACATCATGATATAATTCAAGATCGTCATAGCGTGAGAATCACACCCCTCTAGCATATGTTATATGTACTTTAGATGAGGCCCATGTCACAAATGTACTAGGAATGTACACTCGGATAGTCTACTTGTTTAGAGTATATTGACAAGTCTAGGTCAAATCAGCATTAGAGCAAGTCTGACTAGCATTACAATTGCCATCACACTACAATTGGGATATATGTATATTCCTCATACAAACAAGACGATCACCATGCACAAGTAACTCACGTATTCTTGATGTTTTCGAATGTTAAAAAAAGGCATAAGTCTTGCTAAATCTTACTTCATATTGTCCTTATGCATATCAAACACATTAAGTCAAATTCTCACTTTTCACTTTTAAGCTTATTATCAGTTGTTTAACTTGTCTTTAAGCTCCACACTCGAGTCTCTTGTCAACACAAGGTTCTCTAACCTTTTCTTACTAATGGTCTTGATTCATACCCCCCAACTATCAATTCTCATCCTTAGGTAACGAATATCGGCCTTAGCATATCGGTACTCTTGATGAGTACAAGTAAAAAAATAGGTTCAATATTTGCTCAATAATCCCTAATATCGATATCATATGCAAGTATCGATATATCCTTTAAAGATATCGATACCACCCATAGGCACTAATACAATATCTCTCGAAGTTGAATAAAATTATCATAGTAACGATACTCATTCATGAGTACAAATACTCTTTTTTTGGTATCGATACTAACCTTGAGTATATATATGTTGTAACACCCCCAAATTTTGGGTTAAGAGTTTCGTGCTAACCCTAGAGAGCCTTGATTGAATCCTTTAGCTTGTGAAAAGCTTTAACCCAAATAAGAATGAGATTGGGCTTGGTTTGGTTTGGGCCCAATGGATGTTAAAAAGGATATTTTTAATCTTGAAGTAATATGAGAGGGACTAAGAGAAGAATTATCCCCTTATACTTTTGAAAGGATAATTTTTTCAATTGGGGGTAAGGTCATATTGTAGACCACCTCTTTTCCCCTCTCTTTTGTTATTTTTCTTCACCATTTCTCTTCATTCTTTCTTCAAGTTAAACAAGAAAATGTTGTAACTTGGTAGCCCAATAATCCTAGTCCTTTTCAATAAAGGTAAGAATTGAAATCAACGTTCATTTGAATTTTATTTAAGGCCTCAACTTCTTCATTTCACCATTTGTGGGGGTTTAAAAAACTGTTTTCAGAGAGTTTAATCCTTAAAAAATTTTCTTAAATACTTTTTAACCTCTAAATCGAGTTAGTAACTCAAGTGTTTGATTATTTTCTAGTGAGAGAAGTTGGAGATATCTCCAAGGTCAAAGGGAAAGAGAAATTAGTGCTTGGTTGAACTTTGGGTGTTCCAGCAACTTAGAATCCCAGGTAACTCTCTTCTAACTCAACTCTACCACATATAATCATTAGATAAGTTTTGGTAGGTTGCATGAGTTATGAAGCATGTCTATGGTAGCTTACATCTTTTGATGTTTTCATCATGTTAAAAGACTTATTATGACCTCTTTTAATCCTCATAAGATTTTAATAACAGTTGGGAACCTCAGTAGGGTCTTTGGCATAGAAAGTTAGAATTTTTCATGCCCAAAAAGGGTATTTTTGGTCACGAGTATCGGCACTAGAAGAACAATATTGATATTGTTATTCAGCTAGCGTAAAATAAAGGAGTTTTGGAAAAGGGTTATTGATACTCAATTAAGGGGAACCGATATTGTTAGTCCAGTCATGATACTTGTAGGGTGGTATCGATACCGGGTTTACTTATCAGATTTCAGTATAGATTTTTTGTATCAGTACTCATGGGAGTATCGATACCAAGGGTAGAGTATCAACTCCCAGTAGGGGTATCGATACTGAGGTATTTTTCAAAACATCAAACCTAAATTTGGTATCGATACTCAATACAATATCGATAAGCTAGAATCAGAGTATCGATACTCGGTCTAGGAATATCGATTCTACCCTCCTACTTCGACATTTAACATTCAATAGGTATTTATACCAAAAGGTGGGTATCAATACTCAGGGTCAATATTTGTACTAGTAGACAGTTTTGGATAACTAATCCAATTATTAAGAGATTAGACTTACGGAAAACAATAATATTAGAATATCAGCAGATAAAACTACAAGTGAAAACAATAATTAAATTCAGAATATCTAAAAACAATAACAGTTATGATTACATAAAACAAGCCTTGTTTGATATTCTAGAAACATCCAGGATGCCAGAGTCTTTTTAGTAGAATATGATAGTCTCAGTTGGATATCATAGTCAGTTCTAAGGCACTTTAATTACCGATTGGATGTAGATGCCCCAAGACTCGACAAAGTAAGTTGATCGAGTGTACATTTATGATGTAATTCCAGATCTAACCCCAGATACCCAAGGGTATTTTAGGTAGGCTAGAGGGGTATGTGAGCTCCGAGATGTAGAACCCTCAGCCATATCATGATGCATATCTCAACAATTCATATTAGCATTTTACATGTATTCATACCTATTCCACTAGCGAGCTCATCTAGTGAATACATGTAGTATAATACAGTTATTAGTGTAGCACTGAGCTCGTATGCTCAGCGTTCAGAATGTGTTTTGGTGCGCAGGTTCCTAGGAGACCAGTATAGGAGGATTATCATCGACAACAGTTTCAGACTTGTCGAGATATTCAGAGTACATCTTGATATATATTAGAGGGCATATATTATTATAGACCCGTTTGTATTCAAATGTAACTCTATTTTGTTGTAAACTCGGTATTATTATTGTTTTGAATATTATGGGAGTTCCCCCATATTTGTAAACCTTATTACTATGATTTATTTTATTTATATGGATGATTTTTTATCAGAATTTTTACAATGATTTTGTAAAGAAAATTTTTGGGTTCGCCACTTCTGTGGTCCCGTGTGATATTCTAATCCATCAACCTTCTGGTTGGACTAGATTAGGGTGTCACATCGGTTCTCAACAAAACCCCAAAGTTCAAAAAACAACCAAATACAGATACTATTGTCCCTGATATCGATTCTAGAAGAATAATATTGATACCATATGAATATGATACTAATACTACCTAAAAAAATCCTAGATTTTGATATTCATACGAACAATATCAGTATCAATTCATCTAGTGCAGATACTCAAACTCAGAAATGTTATAATTATCATGAGAAACTCATCTAAACTTTCCCTCAAGCACTTATTTAAGGTCTTATCATTGTAACACCCTAATCCGATCTGACCCGAAAACCCAATGGATTATAATACCACATAGAACCACCGAAGTAGATAACCATTTTTTTTAAATCATTTTTAAACACATCCATAAATCAGATCATGATAAAACAAAATAAGAATATCAAGTATAATAGGTTTACAAAATACGGGAGCTCCCAACAATAATGTCCAAAATAATAGTATTCAAATATAGTTACAACTCGACACTACATAAGGGCCTATAATAGTACATGCCCACTATAATACTCGAGACGTACTCTGATAGATGATCAAGTCTGGAAATCTTGAATCTGGCGATGAGCTCCTCGACCAACACCTAAGAAACTGTGCACGAAAATACATTCCATATACTGAGCTCACAAGCTCAGTGTCATACAAATAACCCGACTATACTACATCCATTCAATATATGAGTATGCTACGTGCATAGTTATGAATCATACATATATTCATCACACAACAGAAGTAGCATCATGGTGTGGCTCAGGGTCACCATAACATCACGAAACTCACCCCTATTTGCTTACTATGGGTACTTCGGATAAGATATGGGTCACATAGCATCAACATCATACAATACCCTAGGCTAGGTATGGGTCAAATAGCGTCGGTACTTGCCAAGCTAGTCTGCTCATCTCGAGTACTTGGGACGTGTTTGGGTCACTTAGCATCAATACAATGTCTAACTAGTGGTTTGAGTACCTTAGTACTAGGTTGGATATATCCATATATTCTCAATAATTAGACGATCATAACTCACACACAAGTAATTCAGCTGTCCTAATCGTTTCTCGAACGATAAAAAAAGGCATAAGTCTTATGGCTCTTATGTTATCACATAATTATTAAGGTTTCTACTTGTAAGCATATTGGAAAGTTTCCCCTCATTAAAGCCTCATTCTCATCTTTTAAGCTCAAGCTAGGCTTACAACCTAAATATTCACAATGGTGTCGATACTCTTCATTGGGAATCAATACTCCTCTTATTAAGGTATTAATACTTCCATGAGTATCAATACCAAATTTTCATTCAATGTTTTAAAAAATACTCCAGTATCGATACTCATACTGAGAGTATTGATACTCTACCCTCAGTATCAATACTCCCATAAGTATTGATACCAAAATTGCATTCGATGTTTTGAAAAGCACCCCGGTATCAATACTTCTACTAGAGTATCAATACTCTACCCTCGATATCGATACTCCCATGAGTACTAATACCAAAATTGGCTATTGGAATCTGACCAAGTCCCCTAGTATCGATACTAGGCCTCTGAGTATCGATACTGCATGAGCAGTATCAATACTCCTTGAAAGGGTATTGATACTCTCCTCACAAACCCTTTGAATTTTGCTCATTTACAACGAGCAGTATCGATACTATTCATACAATACTGACACCCTCAATCCAAAAGCATTGTTTCTCTCGTGTAAAATCTCTCAAATTAGTCATGAAGTCTTCCCAAGACCCCCAAAATATGTTTAAATTATATGTATGGTTATAGGATCATGAAAGGTTATTACTTTATGTATGAATAACCATAAATACTAATTTTGATGCTATGAAATCAAAATACACCGAAATGACCTATACACTCATACAAGCATCATTATTACACATGCTAATCTAAAAGTACTAAGGAAATTTTAGAAGTCTGTTACCTTGTAACTAGGGCTGGGAAAAACAACCTCAAGCTCACCCAAGGACATATTTCTCCTTGCTCTTCACCTTTGAGCTTTCACATACTTTTCTCACTAACCAAAACCAATTAAATGATTACTAACTTACTTGAAGGCTTATGAAAAGTAATATGAGAGGGACTAAGAGAATAATTATCCCCTTATACTTTTGAAAGGCTATTTTTTTCAATTGGGGGTAAGGTCATATTGTAGACCACCTCTTTTTCCCCTCTCTTTTGTTATTTTTCTTTACCATTTCTCTTCATTCTTTCTTCAAGTTAAACAAGAAAATGTTGTAACTTGGTAGCCCAATAATCCTAGTCCTTTTCAATAAAGGTAAGAATTGAAATCAACGTTCATATGAATTTTATTTAAGGCCTCAACTTCTTCATTTCACCATTTTGGGGGTTTAAAAAACTTAGGTGTTTTAATATGTTTTCAGAGAGTTTAATCCTTAAAAATTTTCTTAAATACTTTTTAACCTCTAAATCGAGTTAGTAACTCAAGTGTTTGATTATTTTCTAGTGAGAGAAGTTGGAGATATCTCCAAGGTCAAAGGGAAAGAGAAATTAGTGCTTGGTTGAACTTTGGGTGTTCCAGCAACTTAGAATCCCAGGTAACTCTCTTCTAACTCAACTCTACCACATATAGATCATTAGATAAGTTTTGGTAGGTTGCATGAGTTATGAAGCATGTCTATGGTAGCTTACATCTTTTGATGTTTTCATCATGTTAAAAGACTTATTATGACCTCTTTTAATCCTCATAAGATTTTAATAACAGTTGGGAACCTCAGTAGGGTCTTTGGCATAGAAAGTTAGAATTTTTCATGCCCAAAAAGGGTATTTTTGGTCATGAGTATCGGCACTAGAAGAACAATATTGATATTTTTATTCAGCTAGCGTAAAATAAAGGAGTTTTGGAAAAGGGTTATTGATACTAAATTAAGGGGAACCGATATTGTTAGTCCAGTCATGATACTTGTAGGGTGGTATCGATACCGGGTTTACTTATCAGATTTCAGTATACATTTTTTGTATCAGTACTCATGGGAGTATCGATACCAAGGGTAGAGTATCAACTCCCAGTAGGGGTATCGATACTGAGGTATTTTTCAAAACATCAAACCTAAATTTGGTATCGATACTCAATACAATATCGATAAGCTAGAATTAGAGTATCGATACTCGGTCTAGGAATATCGATTCTACCCTCCTACTTCGACATTTAACATTCAATAGGTATTTATACCAAAAGGTGGGTATCAATACTCAGGGTTAATATTTGTACTAGTAGACAGTTTTGGATAACTAATCCAATTATTAAGAGATTAGACTTACGGAAAATAATAATATTAGAATATCAGTAGATAAAACTACAAGTGAAAACAATAATTAAATTCAGAATATCTAAAAACAATAACAGTTATGATTACATAAAACAAGCCTTGTTTGATGTTCTAGAAACATCCAGGATGCCCGAGTCTCTTTAGTAGAATATGATAGTCTCAGTTGGATATGATAGTCAGTTCTAAGGCACTTTAATTACCGATTGGATGTAGATGCCCCAAGACTCGACAAAGTAAGTTGATCGAGTGTACATTTATGATGTAATTCCAGATCTAAACCCAGATACCCAAGGGTATTTTAGGTAGGCTAGAGGGGTGTGTGAGCTCCGAGATGTAGAACCCTCAGCCATATCATGATGCATATCTCAACAATTCATATTAGCATTTTACATGTATTCATACCTATTCCACTAGCGAGCTCATCTAGTGAATACATGTAGTATAATACAGTTATTAGTGTAGCACTGAGCTCGTATGCTCAGCGTTCAGAATGTGTTTTGGTGCACAGGTTCCTAGGAGACCAGTATAGGAGGATTATCATCGACAACAGTTTCAGACTTGTCGAGATATTCAGAGTACATCTTGATATATATTAGAGGGCATATATTATTATAGACCCGTTTGTATTCAAATGTAACTCTATTTTGTTGTAAACTCAGTATTATTATTGTTTTGAATATTATGGGAGTTCCCCCATATTTGTAAACCTTATAACTATGATTTATTTTATTTATATGGATGATTTTTTATCAGAATTTTTACAATGATTTTGTAAAGAAAATTTTTGGGTTCGCCACTTCTGTGGTCCCGTGTGATATTCTAATCCATCAGCCTTCTGGTTGGACTAGATTAGGGTGTCATATCGGTTCTCAACAAAACCCCAAAGTTCAACAAAACAACCAAATACAGATACTATTGTCCCTGATATCGATTCTAGAAGAATAATATTGATACCATATGAATATGATACTAATACTACCTAAAAAAATCCTAGATTTTGATATTCATACGAACAGTATCAGTATCAATTCATCTAATGCAGATACTCAAACTCAGAAATGTTATAATTATCATGAGAAACTCATCTAAACTTTCCCTCAAGCACTTATTTAAGGTCTTATCATTGTAACACCCTAATCCGATCTGACCCGAAAACCCAATGGATTATAATACCACATAGAACCACCGAAGTAGATAACCATTTTTTTTAAATTATTTTTAAACACATCCATAAATCAGATCATGATAAAACAAAATAAGAATATCAAGTATAATAGGTTTACAAAATACGGGAGCTCCCAACAATAATGTCCAAAATAATAGTATTCAAATATAGTTACAACTCGACACTACATAAGGGCCTATAATAGTACATGCACACTATAATACTCGAGACGTACTCTGATAGATGATCAAGTCTGGAAATCTTGAATCTGGTGATGAGCTCCTCGACCAACACCTAAGAAACTGTGCATGAAAATACATTCCATATACTGAGCTCACAAGCTCAGTGTCATACAAATAACCCGACTATACTACATCCATTCAATATATGAGTATGCTACGTGCATAGTTATGAATCATACATATATTCATCACACAACAGAAGTCGCATCATGGTGTGGCTCAGGGTCACCATAACATCACGAAACTCACCCCTATTTGCTTACTATGGGTACTTCGGATAAGATATGGGTCACGATCATAACTCACACACAAGTAATTCAGCTGTCCTAATCGTTTCCCGAACGATAAAAAAAGGCATAAGTCTTATGGCTCTTATGTTATCACACAATTATTAAGGTTTCTACTTGTAAGCATATTGGAAAGTTTCCCCTCATTAAAGCCTCATTCTCATCTTTTAAGCTCAAGCTACGCTTACAACCTAAATATTCACAATGGTGTCGATACTCTTCATTGGGAATCAATACTCGTCTTATTAAGGTATTAATACTTCCATGAGTATCAATACCAAATTTTCATTCAATGTTTTAAAAAATACTCCAGTATCGATACTCATACTGAGAGTATTGATACTCTACCCTCAGTATCAATACTCCCATAAGTATCGATACCAAAATTGCATTCGATGTTTTGAAAAGCACCCCGGTATCAATACTTCTACTAGAGTATCAATACTCTACCCTCGATATCGATACTCCCATGATTACTGATACCAAAATTGGCTATTGGAATCTGACCAAGTCCCCTAGTATCGATACTAGGCCTCTGAGTATCGATACCGCATGAGCAGTATCAATACTCCTTGAAAGGGTATTGATACTCTCCTCACAAACCCTTTGAATTTTGCTCATTTACAACGAGCAGTATCGATACTATTCATACAATACTGACACCCTCAATCCAAAAAGCATTGTTTCTCTCGTGTAAAATCTCTCAAATTAGTCATGAAGTCTTCCCAAGACCCCCAAAATATGTTTAAATTATATGTATGGTTATAGGATCATGAAAGGTTATTACTTTATGCATGAATAACCATAAATACTAATTTTGATGCTATGAAATCAAAATACACCGAAATGACCTATACACTCATACAAGCATCATTATTACACATGCTAATCTAAAAGTACTAAGGAAATGTTAGAAGTTGTTACCTTGTAACTAGGGCTGGGAAAAACAACCTCAATCTCACCCAAGGACATATTTCTCCTTGCTCTTCACCTTTGAGCTTTCACATACTTTTCTCACTAACCAAAACCAATTAAATGGATTACTAACTTACTTGAAGGCTTATGAAAAGTAAAGACGTGATTATAAACCCTTCAAAAACCCTTACCATGGCCTCCGTGGCCAAACCTTGATATTAATAGCTTAAAAGAGAGCTCTAGGGAGGAGTTTATTAATCTTACATTTATAATCTCATACTAGGACTGAGTAGTAATAAAGCTATCACCTTTGATGGATGAAAATAGAGAAGATAAGAGAGAAAGATGAGAATGAAGAAGACAAGAGAAAGGTTTCTCTTCCCAACGTTATGTGGTTCAAAAATGACTCTTTTAATATCTTTTAGGCTCAACCTAAGCCCAATTTAGTCCATAATTGGACACGATCTCTCACAAATCTAATGGGTTTATTTCATTATCTCTCGGATTAGCCAAAACTACTAACTTGAGAATCAAGATGTTACATATATTTAAAGCTTACAAGAGTCAAATGAGATCATTTATTACCATTTTCATACATATTTAACAAATATTGATGTAAAAAAAATAAGGTGGTGGCTTATGGTGGTAAACACAATGGTAAAAGAGGTTGTAGATCAAAGATATGTGGTTTACCTTTTCTAACATAGGTGGAGAGCCACAAGTTAGAGAGAAAAAGGGGAGTGTTTATAATATCTTATAAGTCTTTTGTAATATATATATACTTCGTACTTATGTCATCTTTCTCTTGGAATTTGTAACTATCATAGGATGTTTAGGTGATCGAATTAAAAGTTGGAGCTTATGGTTTAGTGTGTTTGATTTTATTCTTTATATCATCAATAAGTGATAGAGCTCTTATTTATTACCCATGTGGTTTTGAGCTTTTCGACAATGAACTAAATAATATCAAAAATATAAATAAAGGAAATATGTAAGGTAATAATTGAAGGTTCAAAATGAAATTAAATACATAAAATGGATCTAAAAATGAACTAAATGTGACTTTTTATACCAAAAGTCAATTTTTTCCTACTTATTTTTTAAAAAAACATATGCATTTTGTTACTTTAACTTGGTTTTAATGTTTAATTTGATATCTAACTTTTTCATCTAATTAAGTAATTGAATTTGACTTTATGGTTGAAATTAATGTATGAACTTGACTTTTTATCCAAAATTGGTGTCGAAATATATATTTACCTCTCTTAAAATAACATGAAGCAAATTCAAAGGGTTCGCCTTAAATTAATCTTAGGGAACAACTTTCCTCAAAGAATCTTTGTAACACCCTAGACTAGTACGACACAGCGTCGACCGATTTAAGGTTCTACACAGAACCATCGAAGTGGCTAACCAATTTATTCTTACTTTCTTGTACTTTAAAATGACTCTTTACATCTGAGATCCCTCAAAATATATAGATACCTACATACTGAATATTAACTAACTTTACAACTCAATACAACTAAATTCATGAATATACATGACATTTAAGAAACTTGTGACGTACTCTGCTCTATACTATATCTGGACCTTGATCTATCTACTACTCCTTGAACTCTCGATCTACTGACCTTCCACGAAAAAAAATCCTAAGGCTAAGCTAACTAGCTCAGTGCCACACTAACAACTAAAACATACTAAAAGTTTGTCACTAAAATGCTCAAGCTATATGGTCTACTGCTATATGGTCTATTGGTTTGTTTTGTTATGCTTTAGTGAGTATACTCATATGCCCACTCTCTATTCTATATTATACATCATTTTTTGGCTGAGGGTTCTACATCTTGGAGTTCACGCACCCTCTATTATACCGAAATTGTGGCCCCCAGAATCTCTGCATTGGATGCCACATTCTCGACTAGCCCACTTATTGAGTGTCAGACCTTTCGCCCAAACTAGTCAACTTAAAGTGTCTTGCACACTCCCTAAGAATATCTAGATTGAATCTATGTTTTCGACTCTGCTATCTTTTCTAAAGGAACTCGGGTGTCCTGGTCGTTTTCCCGAGCATTCAAACAAGGCTAGTCTTATTTCACCCTACTTTATTCTCGTTTCTACGTTTGAATTAAACATAATTAATGTTCTCACTTGAAGTCTTATGTGAGAAAATAATGAAGTGTTGGGGTACCTTGAGTCTAATTCCCTTAAAAACTGACATTTTTCCTAAAATAGACTGAAAATATCGATACCATCCCAAGAGTATCGATATTCCAGAAAAAGTTTTGATACTTTATATAAGTACTGAAACTTTTAAACATTTTATTCTACCAGTTTCAAAAATTATAGGAGTTTCGAAACTATGACCCAAAGTTTTGATCGATACTCTTGCCCAGAAACTCACGAATTTGCCCAAAACGAAGAACAAGTATCGACACTCTACCCGCATAAGTCATAAAACACATACAAAATGTTATATTTCAATCCTAAAGACCCTAGTGAGGTCCCCAAACATTCTTTAAAGTCTTATGCGATTACAAGTAGCATAAATAAGGCTTTATATCATGCTTATAACATAAATCATGTAATCTACCATTAACATATAACTCTAAGCTTCATAACTTACTCTCAAGCTAGAACTCATTTCTAATGATCACCAGGAGTATGGAAGAGTTGATGGTGAGTTACATGGCCTCTTTTGTTGCTAAAAACTCCCTCAACTCGACTAGGAGTCACCTTACCTTTATCATTTGTTTTAGAATCTCACCCACCTTATTTGCTAATCAAAACAGAACTAGGGGTTACTAACTTGTGTTTGACTTGGAAATTAAGTTAAAACACTCTAAACTACTTAATATTACTTAAAACAAGCTTAAATCTCTAAGTTACTTTCAAACTCCCATAAGCCCATTTTGAAAACAAATTATAAAACTCACAAAATGGAGCTTGAAACAAAGCTTGAAGGATGAAGAGAAACATTCTTACCTTGGCTAAACAAATCTAAGATTGGAATGCTTGAAACTTGGCTCTTAAAAGGAAGAAGAAATGAAAACTAATGGAAGGAAAAAGAAGAAGAGTGGGTGATATATTATGGGGAGTTTGGTTACGTGAAATGATATAAAAAGAGGGGAAAGTTTTCAGCTTAAACAAAATGGGTAAACTACACTTTAGGTCCTTAACCTATTTACTCACTTTAAAACTATCTATTAGCTTTATCTCTTCGGCCTATCTTAGGCCCAACACCTATATAACTTGGTCCAACTATCTTGGGAAATCTAATTGGCTTGACTTAAAGGTCTCAGGTTGACCCAAACTACTAACTCGGGTTTTGGGGTATTACACTCTCAACCATTTAACATGAAAGGTTCAAATACTTTGTAATTGTTGGTGCTCAAACCTAAGACCTTTAGAAATAATAATCATCCCTTTAATCACTGAAGTTGCTTGGTTCACAATTAATTTAACCATCATTATTTGATTTTGATAAAAATAGAAGTTGATAGTAAATTTTTAGATCCCATGTCGCAATATGTAGTACAAATGTCACCATAAATGTTTTAGTTTTATTATTATTTATGGGTTGTTAATCTAAAAGTAATATGAATTTTGATATTTAAATCTTAAATTTATTGTATCTCGTAAAGGACAGTTAATTTTAAAATTTATCTTCAATTTAGATTATAAATTACATTTTTTAATTTAAATCGAAATAAATAGTGATTATTAGAAGGATATCTTTATTTTTACCATCAGCTCTTTAAAATAATTACAAGAAACTCCAGATAATTCCTATTACCATCACAATGACGTTCTCATTGATTTGGGTTCATCAGGAACAAGTTTGATTTTGATGATTCAAGGCTTGATTTTTATGTTATTGATGTTGTAGATCAATTTAAAGGCATGAGTGATGATTAAAATCAAGAGTAGGGGTATATATTACATTCGTAAATAGCTAGGGTTTATTTATTGGTTGAATTTGATTCAATTTGATGTTGTGATGATTGAATTGCATAAATTCGACCATAGGAGGTTGAATTCATGCTTGAAATTAAATGAAATCCTTGCTTTATTGCACTAGGTAGGTTCGGCCATAAGGGGAAAATTAAGGAAAATGTTGAAATTTTTTATATGGTCTAGAATTGATATAAATGTGTTCTATGTGATTTGGAGACTGATTTGGATTAATTTGGAACCTTGAGATAGTAAAAGGACTATTTTCCAAGTTTTAAGAATTGTGAGACATTAATGCATAAATGTGTTAATTGGGGCTTTCAATGTTACATTTTAATTATGAAATGCTGAAATTTTAAGTTAGATTAAGAATCAAGGACCAAAGAACAATTTGGATTAACTTGGTGGTGGAATTCACATAGTCTCAAAAGTTGGGATTTGATTGTGAGTTCTTCAAAGTGATGGTATTATTTTGTTAAGAAATTACAATAGTGGAAATTTTATTAGCATGCTGATTTTTAGTTTAAATATTAGTTTGGGAATCAATTTGCAAGTTTGTTAAAGTCAAAGATTGATTTTGAAAAGTCTAAGGAAGTTTAGGATGAAATTGCAAGTTTATGAATGTTAAGGTATTGAATTGAGTGTATTATTAAGTTTAGATTATGTTAGTACGATACTAACATATAGTTTGAATATTTTATGTTATTATATGACGTTGTCAGACCACAATAAATCTAGCGGTCCGAACGACCCAAAAGAAAAGAAAAATCATGCGAGTAAGAAATATTATATAAAGGTTCGGTAGTGAGGCAAATGTGAGTGCAATTTATTTATTTAATTATCTTAATCGAGGAAGACTTACGATAAGTTAATCTCATATTATTTCAAAGTATAATTTTATGTTAATTATGGAATGTTTCCATGATATTTATATAAATGTTTTACGAATGTTTTTGGGTATGAACTGCCCAAGTTATTATTCTTATGACGATAAGTTAAATGATCCTGATATGAAAATGTTGATTATTAAATGAATATGATATGATATGATATGATATGAAAACCCATTGTATGTTGCATTGAGAGTTTTAGATACATTTGATATGCCATTAAAGTCATATTAATTTATGGTACATTCGTGTACAATATGAATAGCATCGTTGGTGCATATGTTATGATTTGCACTTGGAGTGCATCTTATGATGATTTATGATTGGCACCGTGAAGTGCCTAGTGCACACCTTATGTTCTACTCACATACCTTGTATTCTCTTAAATATGCATTAGGCAATGAGCATGAGATATGAAAGTTATGAAATATGTCAAATTGGCAGGAAACATGATATGATTATTTTATCTGATAATGTTTATCATGATTTTGATAAAATCATGAGATTAAGTTGATTTTTAGGTTTACGATGAAAAAATTTGCTTGAATAGTTGGTTTGAATATCTTCAAATTTTAATTAAGTTATTTTACATATTTTAATGTAGTTATGATATTTTGATTGTTTTGTATAACTTGAGTTTTACTGCGTCATTAAGTTATACTTAGCGTGTGATGATTTTCATGCGTAGGTTCTGATAGAGAAAATGGCGTGCAGTGAGGAGCCTCCCGAGCATATTTTTGGAAATCATCTATACTATCAATATTAGTAAGACATCTTTGATGTTTCTTTTGGCTTTTAGTGGCATGAATATTATATGTGTTAGTTATTTTATCAATTTTATTTTAAAATGGTCTGTAATAGTAAACTGGGATCATTTTTGGTAGTTTACTTATATTTGAATTTATGCATGAATATTATATTACATTTTATATTTTAAAATGGTTTTCAAATTAAGAAGTATTTAGGCATTTTTAAATAGTTCATGAAATAGAACTAAACTGCCTATTTGTTGCCTAAAATCAGATTTGTTTTAAATGATTAAATATTATTTTATGATTTTACGTGATTAAGGAAATAGTTTTAAAGTTGGCAAATGAATGTTTTGCAACGAAACAATTTTTAATATTTATGGTCGACGTATGTCTGTAAGTTTGATGTAATATCTTTAATTCGTGTTTCGAAATATATACATGTTACGGGTGTTACAAAATGAAATTAAATACATAACAAGAATCTAAAAATGAACTAAATGTGACTTTTTATACCAAAAGTCAGCATTTTTACTATTTATTTTTAAAAAGGATAAATATGCATTTTGTTACTTGAACTTGGTTTTAATGTTTAATTTGATATCTAACTTTTTCAGCTAATTAAGTAGTTGACTTTATGGTTGAAATTAACGATTGAACTTGATTTTTTTTTATCTAAATTGGTGTAGAAATATATATTTACCCCTCTTAAAACAACGTGAAGCAAATTCAAAGGGTTTGTCTTAAACTAATATTAAGGAAGAATTTTATTCGAAGTTTCTCAACCATTTACAATAATATTTAAATACTTTATAGTTGTTGGTGTTTAAACTCAAAACCTCTAAAAATAATAATATCCTTTAATCACTAAAATCATTTTACTCACGATTAATTTAGCAATCATTATTTGATTTTGATAAAAAAAAAAACAGAAGCTATAGTAAATTGTTGGATTCCATGTGGGTCATGTCGCAATATGTAGTACAAATGGCGTCATAAATGCTTCAGATTTGTCATTATTTCAGGGTTGTTAATCTAAAAGTAATACGGATTTTGAGGTTTAAATCTTAAATTTATTGTATCTCGTAAAGGGTAGTTAATTTTAAAATTTATCTTCAGTTTGGATTATAAATTACAGTTAAATTTAAAAACCGGAATATTTAGTGATTATCAGAAGGATAAATTTATTTTATACCATCAGCTCTTTAAAATAATTATACGAAACTCCAGCTAATTCCTATTACCATCACAATGTCGTTCTCATTGTGTTGTGCGCTACACCAATTTCATGCGCCAAAAGGTTTCATGTTCGGAGCAATGACTTTCTTGTTTTTTTGTTTCTTTTGGCTAAACAATATACCCTTTTAGCTGTAAGCTTCACGCTACATTTCCATGGGTAATTTTTATTATTATTATTAATAACAGTGTGAAAAAAACATGGTTTGTTCTCTCTCTGGTTGGATTTAGTGTTGAGTTTTTTGCCTTTGCCTCATTTGTTTAGCATTCGTATTTTTGCCTATGGTAAATCGGACATCCATTTTCCTTAAATTTCCCGCATACTTTGGTCCAGTTATGATATATTCTGCTTGTTTGTCTGTTGAACTTACTTTTGTATCATAAATGGTAAAAATTAAAACCGTAAGTTAAAATGACATGGACCTGAGATGGTTCAATTTAAAAATAAAATAGAAAATCAAATTAAAAGATAGGGGGAGATGAAAAATGGAAAATTTTCAATTTGTAGGAGAGAAAAGGTGGGTAAATCAAATAACAATGGAAAATTTTCAATTTGGAACCTCTTATTTATAAAAGAAGATGCACAAAGGGAAATCCAACTCTCCATCACCATCTTCTTTGTCCCAAAACAAATGGTGCATCAAGTCACATCCATGGGTTCAATCATCAATCATTTGGAATTCTTTTAAATCAAAATCTAATCATTTTATTTCCACAATCAACATAATCTGAATATCAGGAATCCATGCTTAAATCTATTTATACAAATCTATGTTGATAAATATATATTCAAGATTTTATGTTAGGGCGGATTTTTTAAAATTTTAAGGGTTGATGAAAATAGATTTTCAATCGAAAATATAAAAAAAATATCTAAAATATATCATTATTTAATTTTTTAGGGGGATTGCTCCTACCCACTTTTCCTCGATCCATTCCTAAGTATCATATTTGATCTTAAACCTTTAATTTAAATAATAAATTTTAGGGTAAACTATATATTTAGTCATCCAATTATGTGGGGTTCCGTTTTAGTAACCCAACTATTGTTTTCAAAATCATACATAATATTACATTTTGATTTTATTCTTATCACCCGTCGTTTAAAAAAATAGCATAACTGTTGCATGGTACTTTTTATTTTTTTCAATGATGATGTGGTATTACCTTATGATGAAATGTTAGCATCATCATTAATTTTTTACGGGTATTGACCATAATGAAACTGAAACATAATGTTAGGTATGATTTGGGAAAAAAGAGTTGAATGACCAAAACAAAACCGCATAAATAATTAAGTGACTAAATATGTCATTTACCCTAAATTTTATTTATTTCACTTAAAATATATAAAGTATAAAAATAAAAATATTATTGTAATGATATTTATTATCATTTAAAACTAGAATGAACTATTAAAAAAATAGAATGAATGTGTTCAAACTCAAGATTTCTAAGACAACGATCGTTCTTTTAATCATTGAGATAACTTAATTTTATTCTTTAAAAAACATATAACAAACGAAATTAATCATTTTTATTAACTATGAATATTATAATTTCTAAAAAAGAAATCATATTTTGCTTTGTTGGGTTAGACTCGAACTCAACCAGATTTGCCTTAAACCAGATTCCAAGCTGGTTTGCCCAACCTTGTGTCAAGAAAGACAGGCAAAATCTTCTTCCTTTTCATAATCGAATTTGTATTTAAAAAGAAGGGTAAACTTCATGTTTAGTGCCAACCTATCATTTTTATTCCATTTTGGTAACTTTGTTTTTTTTCAAAATCATAACTATGGTTATACCTTAGTTTCATTTTGATCACTCACCATTAAAAAACTAACAGAAGTACTAATGTGACTTTTTTATTTTTTTCAATGATGATGTAGCATGACTTTATGATGACACATCGGTATCAACGTTAATTTTTAACGGCAAACGTCCAAAATGAAATCAAAACTAAATTTTAAATATGATATTAAAAAAAATAGTTGAGTGACCAAACAGAACAAAAGTGATACTTGTGTACTAAATTATTGTTTACCCTAAAAAGAAACATGCTTTTCAATAATCCAAAGTGTAAGAAGCCTTTGAAGTTGAAGATAAGACCTGTCTTAATCATCAGTATATCAAATAATAACGTATAAAAAATACTTTAAAATGAAGGAAATGTACAAGAGCTATGTTTCCTTTGGCCCCTCACTGGTTCACAACCAAGGTTAAATTATTATTAGAGATATAATAGAAACAAACCCATATGTTGTTTGGGAGCCATAAGGAATTAATAATTTAATAAAGTTGCCTTTGCTTGTATTGTAGGCTCTTTGGGGAACATTAGATCCATTTTGGTGAGAAATTTGGCAACATAGATATACTTCATTGAAATATTAAGTGTTAACTGAATTAAATTTTGATATTTTAATAGTTTGGTATGATTATAAGATAATTTCTATTCCAAAAAAATAATCACCAACGTCATCTGGTTCAAGTGATAAACAACTTGATATCGCTTAAGTAAGTCTCAAATTTGAGTCCTTGTGTATACAGAAAATCCTTGTTGGGAGACTCACCCACCAAAATCAGGTGTAAGACTCAAATCGGTATGGATTAGTCAAGGCAAAACTTTAGGGAACCGGAAGGACAACAAAAAAAAATTTCTTAATCTAGTGACAATGCATATGTATATTACGGACACAATTACTCAAGTTCATGTCATTTCAATAAATAATATTTCATTTTATCACTAAAAACCCACAACAAGTTTAAAATATAATTTTAAACTTTAATTGATATGATTGGAATTTTTATTTTTATTTTATCAAATGATTTGAAATAACTTCAGTTAGTTTATTTAGCATTCCATTAAAAACTTATTTTATGAGTAAATATAATTTAAAAATTCACCTTCAGAATGAATAAATAAAATTTTCAATATTCTATTTGCCACACATGCTAAGTCTAGCTAATTGGTGATAGCTACAAATAAATTTCATTACATGATCTGGGATCACAAGAAATTATATAAGAAATATAAAGGCAAAGCTTGAAGCTGGCACATTATATTATATGCAGCAGAAAGAAAGCAATGGACCACATTCTTGGAGTAAAGGGTCTAAATTATGGTCTAAAAAATTAAATTTTTATTAGTATTATAGGCCATAACTTTGTATAAAATAAATGAAAAGGTATTTGAAATAAAAATAAATAAATATGAGCCGTCTATATTCTCTCTCTCTTTCTATTTTTTTCTGTCTTTAACTATAATTAGTCTACTTTAACTTGAAATTTTATAATTATTTTCTAAAATCATCCAATAGAACAAAATAAACATTAAAGTTGCCACAAAAAGGGGGAAATTTTATAAACATATTGATCAAAGTATAAAAATAATAATGATCAACATAATGACTACTCGAAGGCGGATTTCATACCGAAAATTATGTGATTAATTATGGTAGCCATTGAAGAGAAAATGCAATGACAGTGTCTTTGGGTCAAAGTTCGACAGCAAATAAATAAAAGGATCCTCATCTGTCATAATCTTTAAACTTTGGGGGGTTGTTTTTAAATGGTTATCTTTTAGTAATCATCCAACTATGTATACTTAAGTGACTTTTGACATGTGAAAAAAAATAAAGCTCCCTTTTTGGTAATTTTCATGAGTGGCTATACCACTCCAAGTTAAGGTGTTTTTTATTTGTTCGTTTGGAAAAAAATTTATTATTTGGTCCTTTTAGGAATGGAATGGAAAATGGAGAAGAAGAATGGGTAGTTTTAGATAGGTATAATATAATATTTCTTTTATTAATTTAGGGTGAATATAAGATTATAAGATATTATTTGTTGAAAGATTCTTCAACCATTTGATAATAAACGCTCTATACCCCTGTATATGTAGTGCTCGAGCTTACGATCTCAAGAGATAACAATAATTCCTTAACCACTGAGGTCGCTTGGTTCGTTCTTTGACAGATTATTTGGTGATATTTGAGAAGTTGGTAATTTACTTTTTTCTTAAATGATAACTAAACTTGAAATAATTGTACAATTTGCATGTAAAATCTTAACAATGTTTGCAAAGTCGACGTCACAGGAAAATACCGCACTTGCAAAATTCCCAAAAAAAAAATAGCAACTATTGGGTTGCAATTTTGAAACTCTTGAGATAGACCAAAATTATTCAAACTAAAATAAAAGGACTAATTACACAATCTGAATAAAGTAATAGGCTAGTCGTAGAATTTGACCCAAATGTGAAAAAGAAAGTCCGCGGGTGAGAGCATTTAACAGGCCTAAGCCCACTCTTCCAAAAGGGTTAAGGCTCCAATTGTGGATTAGACAAATTAACATCAGCTTAAATTATCAACCTTGGGCCTACATCAACCTAAAAAAAATTGATTGAGTAAACTACATCATTAGTCGCTGAACTTTGGGTATTGTCTCATTTTAATCATTAAATTATAAAAATATTTTATTTATAGCACTAAACTTTTTGAATTGATTCTTTTAATCATTGCGTCGTTAATTTTTTAATAGCTTAATATAATGATATTTTATTGTTGATTTGCTGCTAACCTGGAAGTTAAATGACTCATTTTATCACTTTCCCTTTTCTTCACCAAATTTGATATTTTTACTGTAATTCTTTTGTGTCCTGCAAAGTCATCTTAGATCCCAATTAACATCATCGATTTATATTTTTCTCAAAACACATTTAAAATTCATGAAATTAAACATAAAAAATCCACCATCTTTGGAGTTTGAATACCTTGTTAGTTTTGAGGGGCTTGGGGAATCTATGCAAAAAATTTGAACATATATTAATCTAAGAAACTAACAATGTATCTCAAAGTTAGTCTCATAATTGAAATAAAAATTACTTATTTAAAAGAGAACATAAATAAATCAAATTTTTAAACAATTGATAATCATACATATTTAAGACTAAACTATGAATCTCAAAATGAAACCAAAATATCGAAAGGTTTATACAAACATTCTAGAGCTCTGTTTATACAAAAATGGATTTTCAATAACCCAAGGGATTAAAAGAGATAAGAAGAAATTTAGAAGTATGTGAATAGAGAAAACGACAAAAGTTTTCTTTAAAACCTTAAATGCTCTTAACATCCCTCTTGTAGTTTCATCATGACAAAATGAGCCTTTCTTGAAGCTCTCATGATGAAGAAGAAGAATCTCACCTTAGAGTGTCTTGAAAGATGGATTTAAAATCAAAAGATTTTTCCTTCTGATTAAGTTCAAACTTAAAAGAGGAAGGAAAGAAGAGAAATGGAGGGGGAGAGACAAATTAGTTGAAACTAAGCTCTTATCCCCTAGGTGTGTTTGGATGGGGGATTATGAGATTACAGGGGAAATTCGTTTTCCGAAATGTTATTCCTCGTTTGGATTGCAAATATTCCCAACCCCCGATAATAAGTCATTCCTAACAGTGACATTTTAGAGGTTTATTACCGAGAATGTGATTCCCTCAATCCCTTAGATATTTGTCATTTCGAGATGTTTTGGACTAAAATGCCCTTAAAACGTTTTTTAAATATCATTCTTTTTGTCGTTGAATAAAAAAAAATCTACGAAGGTTAAATCGTAAATTTATCCTTAAATTATTTTAGATTTAAAAAAGTTCATAATTAGAATTTTATATAAAATTCAGGGGTAAAAATAAAATTAAACCCTTTCATTAAACCTATTTATCTTTTAAATTTTATAAAAAAATTATATAAATTTTATGAATTTAAAATTTTTAAAGAAAATGTATAAATTAAAAATAGTAAAATTATATATTTTCTTTGTTCTTTTATACAAATATTTTCATTTGAATATTTAGAACTCAACTTGTTAATATATATATATATATATATATAATAAGGATAATTTAATAAAATATGCATTCCAATAATCTTTTATTCTTTTAACCAAACATTTTAATCTTACATTCATCCTAAACGAACCAAACGTAACAATTCAACATTCTCAGTAATGTGTTAAGTAATGTTACATTCCGATAATCTTATTTTCGGAGGTAATGCTACATTCTATGAACCAAACGCACCCTAAATGTCCCCGTGCCACATCACATTAGGCCAAATGGGGTGCAGTCTAATTTTTCATAAATGGGAAAACTACACTCAAAGTCCACCGACGCTTCCACAGGAATGAAACTCAATTTGATTTCAATTCTTATTCGAAAATTTTTATCCAACATTTATAAGTGGGTCCACTATTTGGAGTTGTCTAGCTTCAGATCAAAACACTAATTTTGACTTCAAATCTCGAGGTGTTGTATAATATTTAGATGGATTTTTTGTAAATTTTAAGCGAATTTCGTGAAAAACCAATTTGATGACAAGAATGAAGAGAGAAATGCAGATATTTGGTTACTAATTTTGTCTCAAATAACCATGAATCATGTATAATAGTAAAATAATGATGGTGATAGGAGGAGATTAGGGTTTTTTTTTAAAAAAATAGAAAAATAGCAATAGATCTAATGGTGTTAAAAATTTAATGGCTCTGTAAATAAAAAAAACAATTCAAGAAGTTTAGTGTTAAAATTGATTTTTTATAATTTAGTGACCGAAATGAGATAACCCCAAAAATTCGATTACTAGTAGTTTACCCAAATTGATTTGTGTAATGAAAAATTGAATATATACTCTTATTCGAGGGTTAACTTTTTTCTTATTAATTGTTATCAAGCCTGCTCCTCAGACTTTGTTAGCCTAGGCGAATTAAAAAATTAGGTATATAATCATAGATTTAAACTACAATTTACATTTGTATTTTTGGTCGTGTTGCATTTTCGTTATTGAGGACATAACAAATGATACTGTGGTCACTGCAAGTATCGTAGTTGTGGATTCTTAATAACATATACTATTGTGAACATAACGATTATGAATATTGCAGTTTTGGAAGATGTCATTACCATTGTATAACGGTCATTGTTGTGGTTACATACTATTATTTAAGTAGTTATTCATAATAACAAGTTGAATTTTTTTAAGGGTAGCTCCATAATAACAAGCATGAAAAAATGAATTCCTAATAACTATTATTTTATAAGTATGTTGATAATAGAATTAAATATCAGTAATAACAAGTTGAATTTTTTTAAGGGTAGCTCCATAATAACAAGCATGAAAAAATGAATTCCTAATAACAAATATATGAAAACAAGATAAATTTTATAAGTATGTTGATAATAAAAAGAATTAAATATACAAAAGTGCCCAACCTAACAAGTTGAATTTTTTTAAGGGTAGCTCCATAATAACAAGCATGAAAAAATGAATTCCTAATAACAAATATATGAAAAAAGATAAATTTTATAAGTATGTTGATAATAAAAAGAATTAAATATACAAAAGGTGTCCAACCTATGTCTTTTTTTTTTCAATTTAGTGTCTAACTTTATTTCTTTCCAGTTTGGTATCTAACGGTTCATTTTGTTACTGATTTAGGTGCTCGGGCCGTCAACGACGTTAATTTCCACATGAAGTGACACGTGTCGTAACCTGGTAATTTTAAATTTTTATTTAAAATTAAAAAATTAAAAAAAATATTTTTAAAAAAGAAAACACAAATTTTGAAATAAACCTAAACTTTAAAAGCATTCATTTCAACTCCTAAACCCATGGAGGCCGCCACCTTTTTTGTCAACGAAGCTCCACCCGACCTTCCCTCCCCTCGAATACTAAAACCCCCATGAAATCGTGATCGATCGATGACGAATCAACGTTTTATACCCCACGAACCCTAGGATGAAAATCGCGATCCCACGCGATTCCGGCAGTTAATCAACCATCGATCGGTCACGATTTCATGGGGTTTTGGTCACTGAGGGGAGGGGAGGTTGGGTGGAGCTTTATCGACGGCAAAAGCCGACGGTCGGCGTGGGTTTAAGTGTTGAAATGAAGGTTTTCAAAGTTTTGAGTTTATTTCAAAATTTTGTTTTCTTTTATATATATATATATATATATATATATATATATATATATATATATATATATATAATTTTAATTTTTTAAATTTATTTTTTTAAATTAACAGATTGTGACACGTGTCACTTAACGGCCAAACTTAATGGTCCGTCACGGCTTGACCTATTTTGTGTAACGGAATGAAACATTAGGCACCAAACTGAAACGAAATAAATATTAGGCACTAAAGTGAAAAAATGAGCATAGGTTTCACACCTTTTGTATATTTAAGCCTAATAAACTTTATTAAAAAAATTATACCTCTACTAAAAAGTACTGGAAAAAATAAACTTATAAAATAAATAAATATTAGGAAAGAAATTGAATTTTAAAAGTATGACCCTGATAACAAATATCGAAAAAATTGGACCCCTGATAATAAGTAATATAAATATTGGGTCTTTAATAACAAATGTTTGAAAAAATATTGACAAAAAACTAGACACTTATATAAACATTAGAAAAAATAAATTATAAGAGTAGACTCCTAATAATAAATATTAAAAATTGGACCCTGATAATATGTAACAAAAATATTGGGAAAAATTAAACCCTTAATAATAATTATTACAAAAACTAAGCCTGTAATAATAAATATTAAGAAAAAATTAAACCCTTAATAAAAATATTAAAAATAATTGGACGATATAACCAATGTTTTTAAAACTGAACCGGACATTGAATCGGTGAAGGTACTGATTCACTGGTTCAATCGGGTTCAACCGCGGTTGAACCGAATTTTATATAAAATAATATTTTTTTTAATTTTACATAATATTCAAAGCAATATTAATATATATGTAACACTTTTTTTAAGTTTACAATATTAAAAGGTATACAAATATCACAAGTCATAACATATATAAATTAAAAACCATAAAATCAAGTGAAACAAAATGATTCAAATCAACTACAACATAATATTTAAGGTAAAACATATTAAATAATAAATATAATTATATAAATATAATCAAAAAAATAAAATTGAGGCTTAAAAAATCATAACAAATGATGTAATTTGGTTTAATATTTTTTTAAAAAAACAATCCCACATGGCTAAGAAACATAGAAGAGCATCTCAAAAGTTTAAAGAGTAAAAATATGAGAACAAAACAATCCACATGACTGAGAAACATAGAAGAGCATCTCAAAAGTTTAAAGAGTAAAAATATGAGAACAAAACAATCCCACATGGCTAAGAAATATAGAAGAGCATCCCAACTTGCTTCTATAAATAATAGAGGTAATTTGACATTCAAAATCATGGAGCCTTTTGGTGAGCACAGAGCGAACTATTCTTTCGCTTCAATTGAGCTCAAATTTTAGGCTTCAATTGAACTTCTAATTTTTTTTTTGAGTTCGAGCTTTTCGAGTTCAAGTTTTAATATTATATTTCGAGTTCGAGTTGAACTTGATAATTTTTAGCTTGTGAGTTTTTGAGTCGAGTTGAGCTTACTTTTAAAGTTTTGAGTTCGAGTCAAGCTCAGCAATACTCGAATTTGACTTGGCTCGTTGAACAAATGACGTCGTTTGATTTAATTTTTTTTAAAAGAAAAAAAGTGAATCGCCGGTTCAAACCGGTTTTGCCGGTTTTCAGCCGGTTCACCATGGTTTTACCGGTTTTCAGCCGATTCATTGTCAGACCGATTTTGTGAGATAACCGGACCGGACAGACCACCAGTTCAGGGTTCAACCGGCCGGTCCGGTCCGGTTTTGATAACCATGGATATAACTGATATAAAATCATTTTTTACAAATATAATACATTATAAAATTTCTGAGCCATGGACAGATGTCTCTCTTGCCCAGACCAACCATGAATAAATTTCAAGTGTTGGCTTGTAGGATACTAGAGATTTTAGTGGTTATGTTGAGTTAAAATTAAGTGATCAAGAACCTTGTTAAGTTGGGTAAACAATGGGCTATCACCTAGAGGGCGATGACCGAATTAATTGTGCATGCATGTGACCAAATTAAGAAAATTTGAAAGGTTTTGTACTAAATTAAAAAAATATATATGTAGGATAAAGTTGCTGGAAATTTAAATTTATTGAATATTTAAGCTTTAAACAAGAGCAAATGTTGCAAAATTTTAAGAAATTGGCCTTAGAGTGAAACTAGTCACAATTGTTGCTATAGATCGATTAAGGACTGTTTTGGAAAAATCTGTTAGATTGGAGGACTTAATTAGATTATTAAGGGGTAAAATTGTTATGAAAATACACGGGAAAGACAAAATAAACAAGGATAGAAAGAGATAAAACAAATCGGTGAGGGTTTTAGCCTTTTAGGTGAATTAGTCACCAAAGTGCATCGAATTGCAAAGGTGGCAAAATGGTCACTGGAAATGATACCAGACTTTAAATGCAAAAGTGTAATTGTATAATAATGAATTAAAATATGAGCCATACATGGTTGGATAGATAATTGAATTATCTTTATAAGGATATAAAGAAATCGAAAATCCAATGAGTAAATTAAAAGTTATGATCATACTACAAGGTATACAATCTGCCACGCAGAATCTGTTTAGTGTCAAATAACTTAATTTAGCTTGAATTTCTATTATATTGATTCTAATAACTTCCCTATGATGTGTATCAATTTCTAGAGCAAGGAAGTGAGGAAGCACTACAACAAATTTTCTTATTAGTGGTATCTAGGTTATTGTCACTAAAACTTCAATTTATGTCACTAGATGTATTCTGTGACGTAAAAGTCAATGTCACGGCGATCGTCACCCTAGGTGTGTCACTAAATGTCAAAAGTGACGATGTATCTGTTATCATCATGCATTGTTAAATATATAGTGACACTGATGGATAACGTCATAGTTTAATTTGCATTCAGTGACAATTACTTTTGTCATCAAATGATGTACATTTTCGTCGTTAATAAATCATATCGTCACCAATAACACAATAATTTTATTGTATACGTGACGAAAAGAAAATTGTCAAATTTTTAGTAACGTAATATATCGTCACCTAATAGTAGCATGGATGACATTTATATATAACGTCACTATATAATTAATATTCAATGACAACTAATTATGTTTTACTCTAAAAAAACTTTAAATGTGAGATAATCTAATATAGAATAATGTCAATAAAATAAAAAAGACAAAAAACTCTATAAATTGCATTATTTAATAAGGTTGTTAGATTATCTTATTTTTTAACATTAACTGACATAATTTCATTACGTCTTTTAAAAACGTAATATAAAAAAGAGAGATAAAAATAAGTGACAAATAATTGATTTCGTCGTGCTAAAACTATTTTTGTGACAATAATAAAATGTCACTTTTAGTGTCTTATAAAATATGACAAATTAAATTGCCACGAATAAAACTTATTAGTGACAAATGTGCAACGCCACTAATTCAAATTCAATCGTCATTATAATAAATCGTCACTAATACCTGTTTTTCAATGAAGACGATTTTACAACGTCATTATTTTATCTAAATGTCATTAAAAGGTTTCCCACCAAAGAATTTGGTGGGAAGATTTTGGCGCCAAACATATAGTGACAAAAATCAATTACCATTTTAAAATTGTCATAAAGATATACCAGTAATCAATAAATATGACGAAGATAAAAAAACGTCACATTATAGTATGTTTTGTGATGATATACGTAACGTCATATAGAAATTGTCATAAATTAACAAATTTGTTGTAGTGAAGTGTCTGAAGGAACTAAGGGAGGATCCACCAAAGATAAACAAAAAGGAATAGTAATTCAAGGCTAACTTGGAGTATTGTGAGTGTAACCATACTAGGTTGGGAATTAGATCCTAACCAACCTCTATATTTATTTCTAGATTCAATTGCTTATGAAATCAGTATGCTAATGATAAAATTAAGTTACACACTTCCAAATTTATTTATTAATTGGTTTTAATTGACCTCAATTTTGAAATCCATATACTCTCATTAATTTTTTTATTCATATAATTGAACCTTAGGGAATAATTTGGAAATTGTATAATTATCTCACCTTAGGTCTTAATTAATGACTAGAATAATAAATTTGATGCATTTTAAAATTGAGAATATTTTCCTTCTTTTTTCATGTTTAGAGTTTTGTGCCCTTTTTTATAGATATAAATTCTCTCTTTTTTTAAATTTTTTTAATTGGTGGCGGCATCGATTTTGATGTTGATTATCGTATGTTGGTTCTCTTTTCTCTCTCTTTTTTTAATAAGAATAATTATACTTTTATGGAACGTTTTTCTTTGCCTTTGTGGACACATTTTTCATTTTCTTTCGTGGTCGTTTGGTTGTTCTTTTATTTATGTTTTCTCATGGTAGGATTTGACGACACCACGACTGATCAAGATGGAACTTACTTGTAATCCTGTTGATCTCTCTGCTATAAACCCTCATATTGAATTTGGATGCGTGATTTTGTGTTTGTGGATAATTTCTCACGACTCTCGACTCTAATTTGTAGTTCTCGGTGATCTTTCAATAGATTAATCCCCTTTTGTGGCTCGTTTACCATTGTAGTCATATTTATTCGTATCTATTTTTTGTTTCAGTCTTTTGTTTGGGTTTTAACCTTTTCTATATATGGTCCTTATATGATCTAAATTTTCAATATTATACGAAAAAGTTCAAATTATGTAATTAGTTTATGATGATAGTTATAAACTCTTATTGTAATTTTAAATATTTTTATTTTTTTAATAATATTGCGGCTTCTATTCAAAAATAAAATCAAATAAAATTGGGAATATCTGAATAAAAAATATTGATCAATGATGAGTTTAATCACTAACTAATTCATTAATAAACTTTTTTTTATTGGTATCCATGCTTAGTTATTTATTGTTTCATTTTAATTTATGAATATTAATGATATGTGCTTTTCGTGCAGCATTTAATATTTTTTCTAAAATGCATTACAAGAAAATTGTTTTTGTCTTTTTAAAATATGAGGCAATGCTATGTTGTTATGTGGGCCTCCTTTTTTAATGAGTGCAACATAAATTATTGCTTCCAAACGAGGTTTATTATATATATTTTTTAAAAAATTACATTTATATGTGAGATTAAAATTAGACTAAATTTATATTCGTAATTCTTTGAAAATTGAACATTATGTATTTTTAAAGATATTTCTCTAACCTTATGATAGCACGTAAGCATCACCATTATTATTTTTAATATGATAACTGAAATATAAGAAAATATAACATTTAACATAATTTAAAAAAATAGTTGAATGATGAACATAGAAATTAAATAATAGACGGGTGATTTAGGAGAAGTTATCGATGGCGGTTCAATAGCATGTCATCGATGAAGGTAGAACCGGAACCTATTACCATGAAGCGTAAAATCAAGAATTGTGTACAGAGTAATTTAGTTAAAAAATAATATAAGAAAACAGTATCGATTTATTGGGTCCTCCAAAGCTAGAAAAGAAGGAACAAAGGATGAAACAAATGGACATTGAGAAATTAAAAGAGAGAGAGAGAGAGAATGATGAAGTTCATGCGAGACAATATATCGTCAGATTTCATGCTTTACTTTTACACCTCCATCTCCTTTGTTATACAAGATACTACCTTAAAATTTTCAAGATTCAATGCTCATTATCAACTGCTTGGTTGACCATTTGACTTGTCAACAACTGAAATGATCCATAAACTTATATGCTTTCCGACATCTCAAAATTCGAGTTAAAATATAATCTTACAATTTAAGATAAGAAAAAAATTATAAATTTAAAATTCTCTAATTTTAATTTTAAACGAATATGAATCGATTGAATTAAACTCGAGTTGTTTTTTTAATTGACTCAAGTGTAATAAGAGTATTATTCAGAACAGTAATGGGTTAAGGTCAGAGATGAAACTACGTGTAATGTGTTAACAATGTCCCTCTCAATTTTGAAGCTAAATAAATTTAAGTCTCCATCTTTATTTTATTAATTCAATTGCTTTTTAATTTCTAGTCACTCTTTTTTTCGGGTACATTTGCTTTTGAAGTGATCCCTGTTTTTTTATTCAAATAATACCTTTTACATAACTTTCAATTTTAGAATTAAAATAATATAGATCCTGATCACTCCATTTTAGTTTTAAATTAACGACTTAACAATTAGACTCTGATATTCATATTTATATTTTTCCTCCTGAAATTTCATCTAGACTTCATTAGTGGTTAGGGTATTCGTCCCTCCAATTAATAATTCATAGGGTAAAATACATTAAAGGTCACTGGACTATGCTCAAATGAGTATTTTGACTATTGAACTTTCAAAACTTACAAAAGGTTAATAAATGAAATTTTTTTCGATAAATTTAATGACTATTTTGCAATAGATCAATAAGTTAAATGATCATTTGATAAGTTTTGAAAGTTTTGTATTTAAAACAATCATTTTAGTATAGTTCGATGACCTCTTAATTATTTTACCCTAATTTATAATCCAAATATAAGATAGTTTTTTTTTTTTTGGAATACTCTAGTCTCTGGGTGATTTTAAAGTAGTATTTGTTTGAAAATTTCTTAATCTATTGACAATGCACAAACTTTAGACGCAACTGCTCAAAGGAATAACCTATATGGAGAACAATATTTCCTTTTATCGGTGAGAGTTGATAGGTTGTATAGAGAGTTTTCTTAAACACCGACCAATAAGCTATTAATTATTTGTCATAAAACCCTATGAATAGCGTCTTGACCATGGGGTTGGGGGTTAAATTCCACTTATTATGGAGAATGGATATCAATTCCCATCATTTAGTCAATTGCATACGCATGCTAATCATGTTATTGACTCAGACAAACAATAACCTCTAAAAAAATCCCAATAATTCCGCAGCACAAGTTGCTTCCGCAGATTTTCCGAGCAAATGGGCCCTTACCTATGTCGACAGATTTCTTGCTTGATATGATCCCCGCCAAATATTCAATTTATAATATAATTCCTTAGTTCAGTTAGACCCGAAGATTCATGTATTACAATGTTACACGGGACTATTAAAATAGTGATCCAACAATTTTCTTTTAAAATTGCTTGTAAATATCTAAAATTTAGACATCCATAAAGTAATATAAAAACATAATAATAATCCGGGTTTACAAAAATGGGGAGCTCCCAAAATACATCCGCTAAATAATACAAAATAAAGAGTTTCAAAAGAGTTACGACTGAATACATAACAGGTCTGTAACAGTACATGCCCTCTAAAGATGACTCAAGACGTACTCTGAAAGGTCTTTGGAAATTTGGATCTGCTGCACTGGAATATCTGATGACGATAGCTCCCCACAATTTGCCCCTAAGAACCTGCGCACGAAAACACATTTTGAATGCAGAGCTTACGATCTTAGTGCCTCATCGAAAACTGTATTATACCATATGCATTCACTAGATGAAGTGCAAGTGGCACAGGTCTGAGTGTACAACTATTGGACTGCTAATATGTGGTTGGCATCATGGTGCTGCCAAGGGATTCTGCATTTCGGAGCTCCCGCACACCTCTAGCATTTCCGAAGCACCATCAGATACTCATGGGTGAGATCCAGAATTCTACATCGGAACGTACACCCGCCGACTTACTCCTTCGAGTCTTGGGGCATCTGCGCCCAATCAACTGATGTAGTGTCATGGCACTAACTTGGATCCACTGATTGTCGTATTTTTGCTAAAAGGAACTCGAGTGTCTTGATTGTTTCTCGAGCGTCAACCAAGGCTAGTTTTATGTAAACCTAGCTATTTATGTTTCTGCTGTTCAGAAGTTAATTATTGTTCTCACTTGAAGTCTTATTTGAGGATATACTGAAATGTTGGGGTACCTCGAGTCCAATTCCCTTAAAAACTGACATTTTTGTCCAAAAGAGACTGAAAGTATCGATACCATCCTAAGAGTATCGATACTCCTGCAAAAGTTTTGATACTTTATATAAGTACCGATACTTTTAAACATTATGTTTTGCCTAGTTTCAAAACTTTGGCCCAAAATATCGATACTCTTGCCCAGAAACTCACGAATTTGGCCAAGAAGAAGAACAAGTTTCATTACTATCCCTCTAGTATCGAAACTCAACCTGCAGAGAACATAAAATAGGTGCAAAAACTCCTATTATAATATCCCAAAGACCTTAGTGAGGTCCCCAAACATTATTAATGTTTTATAAAGATACAAAAGAGCATAAATAGGGCTTTAAACGTGTTCATAACTCTAAAACATGAAATCTACCATGTGAATGCTTCAAGCTTATGCAACCTACTACATTTCATCTAAATGACTTACATATGGTATAGTTGAGTCAAGAGTGAGTTACCTTTAATGCTATACTACTGGAAACGTCAAAGGCTAGGTCCAAAGTAAACTTTTCCTTTCCCTTAGCTTTGGAGCCTTCTCCAACCTCTTGCACTAAACAAAACCAAATGTAAGGGTTACTAATTGTTGCTAGGGATTAAGGAGGGTTTTAAAACACTTCCTAAGGATAGAAATATCAATAACAAAAAAAGGTTTAGAACCATTTAGTTCCTAAAACCCTTCTAAACTCGTTGTTGTAACTATGGTGAAATGAGTGTCTTGAGAGTTTGATTCAAAGCTTGGGATACAAGGATCATGATTTTACCTTTAGTTTACTGAATTAGGGTTGCAAGACTACCAAGTTTCTACTTTTACTTGGTTCTTTGGAGAGGAAGAAAGAGCTATGAAGATGAAGATTTGAAGAGGAAGAAGAGACAAAGATAGAGTTGAGATAAAGAGGGTGTATCAGACATGATATCACCAAGCAATTAAGGATTTCAGACTTAATTTTGAAAAAGGATAAAATTGCTTCTTTGGTCCCTCCAATTCTGACTGCATATTAAAAACACCCTTTTTATTTCACTATTGGGCTCAACTCAAGCCCAAATCCTCTTCAATTTGGGTCAAGGCTTCCACAAGCTAAGGAATTAAACCAAGGCCCATCTCAGATTAGCACAATACTTCTAACCTAAGATTTGGGCGTTACATATACTATACGAATATGTATTATCTTTAACATGATTATGACATGCAAAAGTAATGGATATAAGTTGTAAGTTTCATCATCTAACTTTCTTTCACTTTTATCTTGGTTCACTAAAGTTTAAGATTTTCAATTTGTTCACTTAATTTTTTATTTGTTCCTATTGTAGTCACTCGGGCGTTAAATTAGAAATAGAAGTGTGACACACCAACCTCTTGTGCTTATGTGGACTGATTTTTGTTGACATTGATTTTATTTTATTTTCTCCAAAGATGAAATTTTTATAGTTTCACTCTTGTGAAGAAAATCACCATTCTCCAACATTTTATCCGACCACTCAAGACACCGACGAATTCACTTCATCGTCTCCTACCATTCTGTCTGTTTAGATTTTTCCAAAATCACTTTAAAAGTCATGAAATTCAACTCAAATACCAAAAACTCATAAAACCCTAAACCACTATGATATACAACATCCACCATCCAATTAGCTTGAAATCAAGATATACAACTTGTTTCCTCCTCCTCCACCTCTCCTTGGTTGATATTTGGAAGAATATGTTCCATTGTTAAGAAATCAAAGGGAATATGAAAGGTTTTTTTTTGGGGGGGACACAAAAAATAAGAAAGTTTTGGGGTCATATCACGATTTTAAAAGAAAAATATCTAGTCATAATATTGTTAAGTATTTAATGATGGAATGACCAAAATAGGAACAAGTCAAAAGTTTAGTGAATAAACTTTAATGACTAAAATAAGAGTGAAAAGAAAATTGAGTGAAGAAACTTTTAATTTACCCAAAAATAATAGAAATACATGAATTACTAGTAATAGTTCTCCTCCTATATAAATGCTGCTTATTTCAATTACCATTACACACCCAGTCCTCTGAGAATACAATGTCCGGCAAAAGATCAAGTGGTAAAAGCAATGACAATGAAGATCTCAGCCTCAAACTTAGAGACCTTCTCCCAACTAACAAGAAGAAGAAAAGAAATGCACCAAAGGTAAGATGTTGATCAAGCCCCATACTTGGTTTGCAATGAATGCATCGTGTTACCATCTTTATTTAAATTTGTACATCGATATGCAGCTTCTGGATGAGACATGCAATCACATTAAGAAGCTTAACGGAGAGGTGGATGATCTGAGCAATCGGATATCGGATTTACTGATTTCTTCGGAGGCCGAAAGCAGCATTAATGCAAACATACATGGACAACAATAATCGCTGCAACTTTTGTTCTTACATTTCACTACACCTATATGTTTCAAGTCTTTGTATTTGAGTTGTTCCGGGATATTGTTGGCATCCAAGAGAACAGCAAAGGGTTTATCTTCCATTACTCTAGGGTTTGATGGATGATAAGTTTGGTTTCAAAGGATATATACATATATCAATAGAAAATAAAAATAAATAAAATATATAAAAAATTATTTAAGCAGAGACAACATTATAATTATTATTATCTTAATTATGTTCTGACTTAACTACCTACTTGGACTAACATAATAATGAATTACACTTATGGAAGCCAAAAATCTATAATAATTAGATTGGACTACAACTAACCAAAAGGTGAAATTACTTGAACTTAAGATTAGTAGAAACATAATAAATTGGGTTTTTATATTTAATTTATGTGAGAGATAGAACTAGACCATATAATTTCAATAGGGCTTAATAAAAAAATATGAAATTATATTTCTTTTCCTATTTAGGTGTCCAAATTTTTTTCGGTCAATCTAAGTTTTTAACATTACAAATGTTATTATTTTAAGTGTTTCGACTATGATGATCATTAAAAGATTCTGTTAGTGACACATGTTTCATTTATATAATTTAAAATTTTATTTAAAATAAAAAACTATAAATTATAATTTAAAAAAATCCCAAAATTTTATCAAATCTTAAAAACTCTCTATACCCATGTGGGACGTCGTTGTTTGCATCTATTTTTACCATCAAACCTCCACCCGATCGAACCTTCTCCACACGATAAGATCCTGATGACTCAAAACGAAGAAATCAACTAACCATATGACTTTGGAAAATTGCGACACCCACACAACTTGCTAGCAAGGGTGACGACAATCGACAAGTGAGATGATTAGGGCGACAATGACGTCAGTGGTCGTGGCTAGAGAGGGAGATGGTAAAGTTAAGGTCAGGGATCTTACGAATGATTTTAGTAAATTTTAGATATTTGGATTATTTTTTTAATTCTATATAAATTAGGATTTTGTAATATAATAATATTTCTAAAAATAAAATTTCCAAAACAATATAAATATGACACGTTTTTAGAGGAACTTTTTAACAATCATTACAACTAAAACACTTAAAATGATAATATTTGTAACGTTAAACACTTATATCGACTGAAAAAGAATTAGACATCAAAATAAGAAAAAAATATAGTTTGATTTTTTTTATATTAAGTTTTTCAGTGATAAAGTATTTGTCCTACCTTCTTATGGGTGTCAACGGGGAAGGGTGGAGACGGTTTTACATTATCTAATCTGTCACCAACACTTGCAGGTACGGTTTTAGGGAATCCCTATTATATGTTTCGGGGATTTTTTCCCCATAATCATTCCTTACGAATCCTTGTGGGTTTCGATTAATCTCCATCCCAAAAAATAAACAAATATTTTTTAAATAAATTCAACACCTAAAACTTATAAGATATATCAGATTATCTTAAATTGGTCTCTATCTATAATATGAAAGTTTCAAACGTCAATATTTATCTAACACCCAATGTATATGTACAATTTTAATCATTTTCAATTTCAACAAATCAATGTATATTAAATGAGAAAATATCTAAACTTCAATTTTAGTTCATTTGAGATATAACAATGACAACACGTAATCTCACAATCTTATCATATATAATTTTTTTATTAAAATATATATTAAGGGTATATAGGTAAATGATTATAAATATATTTTTAAAATTTTGTAAAATATCAAAGATTTCTACGGATATTTTTTGGGGATCTTCATGGTTATTCACACGGGTACGTTCGGTCATTCCCATTGTTCAGATATAGCAATCTCCATCCCCATTTCTATTTTAGATTCGGGGATAAAACTTCTCCTGTCCCCATCCCTGTGGGCGAAGATTTTGGTTATTCCCCATCCCATCATTTCGAATCCCCACGATTTCCGATTTTCTCTGTCCGATTGCCACCCCTATACCTTCTATATAAATCAGCTTATGACATCCATTAAACGAATGGATGGATTACGTTAGAAAAATAATAAAGATCTGTTTGGTCTATATATTATATCCAATTCTTAATTTCGTATACGCAACATAGCTTATTGTTATCAGGCTTGATTTCATCACAGAAGTGATAAAAGTAAAATATTGTGTATGAAACTAAAAGAAAAATAATAATTTTTACAACATCGAGAAATTAAGTATAGTTCATATACTAAACAAGTAATTAACCAAAAAAATAATATTAAGTAAAAACAAACATGGTTATTATAAATAGAATAGGTTAATAATCATCATCTATAAAATTATATTTTTCAATGAATAATCCTACAAATTGAAGAAAAAAAACTGTAGATTTTTAAATAAGTTCAAAATAGAAAACATAGAAGTGTACTTACAATGTGGATCCAAATTAATCACCACTGCTATCCTTGGATTAGGTTATTTTATTACGAGAACAATTTATATGAAAAAAATAAATGAATTTACCACACTATTTTAGATATGAAGAACAACTCCATTCGACACTGTGCTGTATGTATCATGATCTTTGTAGACATTAGTTTTTGCCCATTTTTTATTTTATTATTATTATTATTATTATTATTATTATTATTATTAAATAAATTATTAATATTATTACAGGACCAAACCCGAGCCCAATTACAAATGAATCCATACCCAAACCAACCGGGTACCCAGAAGCCCAACTAGGTCCAAACAACTTGACCCGGTCCACAGAACCCTTCTAGGGTTTCAACACTTTCTCCAGCCACCATCAACCATCCACCGTTGGATCTGATGAGATCCAACGGTCCACAGATGCGTCAGATGAAACCCTAGGGTTATGATACCCTAGGGACTACGCCAGTTGCCGCCGCTCCACATCGCTCCAGCAGCTGCCACGCCCCAACCGAAGGCTCCAGAAGTTCCAAGTTCCAACGCCAGCCGTCCACGTTATTTCCCTAGGGTGAGTCACCACTATGGGTTCGATGACTCACCGAAGGGTACTCTATTACCCGGTCCGAGGCAAGGTTCGTGGTGGCTATTAAAGCCACCGATCTTGCGAAATAAAAAAAGCAACAACAAAAAGGAAGCAAGATACAAACCAGAACAACCAAAAATATCAAAACGAAAAATAGAGAGAGGTTTACCGAGGAAGCTGCGCCGCCACCAGAGTCTCTACGTGCCTCCACGCGCCACTGTAGAAGTTGAAATACCGAAGGTATTTATTTAGATCTATGAAAATACGAGACTTTTTAGGGGAAACGGGGGTTGGAATCGGTCTTAGAATACGCAGATCTTCAATTTGGAGGGATTTTGTAATTTCTGGCCACTAGCGGTGGTGGCCAGCGACGGCGGTGACCAGCGGCGGAGTTGGCAGCGGCATATTGCCTGTCGGCGATCAGATTCCCTCCGGCGAGGGAATCCTAGAGAGAACGGGGAGAGTTCTCATCTCTCTCACTTAGAGAGAGAATGAGAAATGAAGAAATGAGAAAACCGGTCTTAAGGCTGGTTATATTCGGGTATTTATAATCTCCCTTGAACGACGTCGTTTAAGGGAGGGACCCTTGCGTAATTCGCGCAGGGGTTAATTATACCCGCAATCACTGTAATTTGAAAACGTTGTAATTTAATCCCGAAAAGCATATTTTAATTTATTTTAATTTGGTATTCAAATTTTAGTTCATTATAATTTAGTCCCTGACATAATTATGCATATTTTAGATAAAATAACAGATTTACCCCTGTAATTTTATTAATTTATGCTTTAATCTCGAATAATTAATTAGGTTAAATCATACTGTTAATCCCTATTTTAACATTTTTCAAATTAGAGCTTTCAAATTTGATATTTTATGTTTTAATCTATAATATTTTAAATAAATTTTATTTTTAATCATAAATATTATATTATTTATTTAATCCTATATTTTTAAATTTTAAATTTTAAATATTTATATCTATATTTTAATATTAGGAAATGATAATATTTATTTATTTTTTAATATTATGAAAGTGGATGTCTTAAAATAACTAAATGTTCATTTCTAATATTTTAAATAATAAAAATCCTACTTATAAAATATATATATTTACTTTAATTTTATAAATTATTTTTAGGAAAAATTATTATATTTTTATTAATATTTATTCATTTTTTAATATTAAGAAAGGAGTTGTCTTAAAGTAACTAGATGTCCTTTTATGATATTTTCAAATAAATAAATATCATATTTATAAAAATCTAAAAAATATATGTTTACTTTAATTTTATAAAAAATTATTATTTTAATAAATTTCCTTAGAATTATCCGATTGAATCTAAAATAACAGGATTATAAATTATATATATTTAGAATTCTTAAATTTCCTCTAATAGAGACAATTTATAACTGATGAGTACCAATTTTGGGTGTTATAGGGGTGCTAATCATTCCCTAAACATAATCGACCACAAATCCTTTTTTATTACTAAAAAGAATGAATTTTTGGTTATACGTAGACATGTTTATCTTTTAAATCATGTTTTCTTAAAAACTATTTTAAAAAATTATTTTTAGGTATTCGACCTATATAACCCAAAAGGTTGATGGCGACTCCCAAAACAGTTTTTAATAAAAAGCATTTATTTATTCACATACTTTTCTCGCTAAGAAAATTAGTGCTGGGCAAAAACCGGTTACGACAGCTTGGCGACTCCGCTGGGGACCCTGGTCAAACCTAAATCGATTATATATTATCTCTATAGTTAGAAATTAAGAATTCAATTTTATTTAATTTATGATTCTTTTGATTTCTTTCAATTTAATTTATATATCTTGATATACTAATATTTTTATTGATTTTCAGATATTAACTTCATTTTTTATTGGTTATTTGTCAAAGGTTTGAGAATTTCTCCTCACACACAACACATGCATTGCATAAACATAAGCTCTATACTTGAGTTCTTTTTCCTTTTAAGTGGGATTGAAAGCAACGTCTTCGTGAGAATTTATTCTCTGTGTCAGACCTAGCAAGTAGCTTTCGTGGTTCATATGCTCTATGTCTTCGTGAAAATTTATTCTCCGTGTCAGGCATAGAAAAATGTGTCCCCTTGAATTGAACTTGATCCGCTTAAGTCTGTAATAGATTAGGATTGAGGGTTTGGAGCCCAAGGGGGCACCAACAAGGATAATTTGAGTACCTTTACTCATAGAACCATAACCATACATATAGTAAACCCTAGAAAAACCTCTCGATCTGAAACCATGCCGAAATTTTGTCCAAAATAAATGTACACAAAGGAGAAATAAACTCTAACTTTTGCCTTTTAATTAATTTCTTTTCCTGAATAAATGCATGTGAATTTAGAAATTATGTGAATTAGGGATTATAGTATTATTTAAAGTATGCTATGTAGAAAACATGTTTAAATAGAGATGTTTGGTTAGACATTATTATTAAATTAAATTTTCCTTCTGTATTATTTGAACTAATTCATTTCATTTTTAAGTTTTTAAATCTTTTATTTTTGCTATTTGCATGGCATCATACAAGATTGAAGGCGAAGGGCTTACTCATAACATAAGGAAAACTCCATAGAGGATTGATCTTCGAGTTAATCGTCTCATTAGAAAACATTCATCAATGGATAAAAAGTATTTGAATACAGTTTGCATGATGATTATGTACCATATTTAGCAAATTATGCTCTAGTTTCTATAAAAATAATGATATTCAAGACGTGCGCGGCATTTGGGAGAACTGGGATTCAAATAAAAAGCTGTAGTTTTACCAATATTACGGGGACATTTTGTATTTGCTTTATGTTGAAGTTGATGATGAATTGCTCCGAGCCTTGATTCAATTCTGGAACCCATGATATAATTGCTTCACTTTCAATAAAGAGGACATGGTTCCTACTATTGAAGAATATACAACCTTGCTACATATAGAGGGGGCTTTGGAGAATCGAATTTATTCTAGGTCAA
The DNA here is from genome assembly GCF_006381635.1 of Hibiscus syriacus. Lineage (NCBI taxonomy): Eukaryota > Viridiplantae > Streptophyta > Magnoliopsida > Malvales > Malvaceae > Hibiscus > Hibiscus syriacus. Next base: position 286,170 of record NW_024063145.1, on the reverse strand, counting down.
ACAAAACTCAACCTTTCAGAGTTAAATTGGCAAAGATTGCAGGAGTACATGAATAATGGGTGGTGGCCCGTACAAAACAAAAAAGCGAGGGTGAAGGCATTTCTTGGAATAATATCAAAGAAATCATTCAAAGTCATCCAGATGATAAAGTACAATTTGATCTCTTTGCTCTGGGTATATATGGTATGGTCATCTTCCCGAAAGCTTTGGGATATATCGAAGCTGCAGTAGTAGATTTATTTGAGCAGCTACAAAAAAAGGTCAATCCTACTTCTGCAATTCTAGCAGAGACCTTTCGATCATTGAGCGCTTGTAGAAGGCTAAGAGGTGGACGATTTTTCGGATGCACATAATTGTTATATGTCTGAATCTATAGCCATTTTTGGAGGACAGAAAAGGTCTCATACCGTCACTTTAGTACGTACTACTCATCTTTGAAAGAGTTTTTTGAGCAAGAATGGCCGAAAAAAGTCACAAAAGACATATGGATGAATGCCCTTCGAAATATTCAAAGCAGCGATATCGTTTGGAAAGCCCCTTGGCAAATAAAAAGGGAGTTCCTTTACAAATATGGTGACTACAACTGGGTGATGTTGTTCGGCTTATGGGGAGGAGTTGGATATACACTACTTTTAGCTATAAGACAGTACGAGGGTCGTCAATTTATTCTGGTTACTGCTGGGTTACATTCGTCTGAATTTGCATTTCATGGAAACAATTACAAAAGAAATATCTTGGAGGCTGTTAAAGCATGGAAAACAACTTTATGTATTCGAGCCAAAGCAACGAAAGTAATGTTAACCCCTAATTACGAGGAATTGAGGTCTATTAGAAAAATGAAAATATTCCTCTACCAAACTAAAATTAGGATATCTCTATGGAAGATCGAATTCGGGTAGTCCCATCAGAGATAGAAATCATAAGAGTTGAGTTTGAACCAGAAAGAGAGGGTTGGTCAAAAGAATTAGAGAAAATGCGACGAGATAAAGCTATTTGAGGTGTCGATGTTGACTTTCATGTCGCACAGTGTGCAATGCTAAGGGAAAACAAAGAAAAAGTAGATGGTGAGGCAACATTAAAGAAGAATTACCATGAGCTGTAAAAGTCACGGACAACATCAGGGTCGAGCAGAGCGACAACACAGATGACCAGAGAGTTGAACATTGGGAAATTCCGAGTCGAAGATTTGAAAGCAAAGAATGGTTGTTTACTCAAGAGCTTGGAGAAAGGAAAGCAGAAAATGGAAGAGCTTGAGGTTGACAAGAGGGAGCGAATTATAAAGCACAAAGCCGAGAGACGCCAGATTATGGAGGAAATGAAGAAAGAGAGAATCGAGTCAAAGAATTAGAAGATATGAAGAATGGTATTCTCGAGGGATTTGTGGTCAAGAAGAATATCATGTTTAAGGGATTTGAAGCTAAAATGAACAATATGATTGCTAAACTTGAAGTTAGGGGATAAAGAATTAAAGAGTTCGATGTTGAAAAGAAAACATGGGATTTGGAGAGAAAGAACTTCAATACCAGACTCGAAGCAGGACAAGAGGTAACCAACAATTGGGTGCAACGATGTAGAAACAAGAATGTGAAAATCCAGAAGCTTAATAAAAGGATACAAGAAACATGAACAAAACTTGAAGAGGATTTGATTCAATGTCGAAACAAAAACACAGAATTTAATGCTTATATCTTGCAACTTGAAGAATCATTATTCCAAGAGAAGGTTCGTCTAGGACGTAGTGATCTTAAGGAGAGTTATGAGGAGAATGCTTCACTAAGAAGGCTAATCCGAGATCTGGAAAGTACTCTGCACAGTTGTCATGTATGGATCACCGAGTTAGAGCAAACTCTCCAATGGACTAATGAATAATGGCAAAATTTGACTGATTTCTATGAAGGAATAAGTGAAGATAGAAGCAGCATGGTAGTCGAGGCCATGATACAAATAAGCGAATTTTCCAGGTATATTGGGGAGTTAGTTGTTGAAGCAAAGGTTATCGAGCATCACGTCGATCCAGCTTCTAAGTTTGGAAAGAAGATGTCATGGTTGATCAATGAAATCATAGAGCTTAATAGGAAAGCTATGTCGTATCTGTAGTTATGAACTATTATATGGAAAACTTTTGTATGCCAATAGAAGTTGTTCTATGACAGTTAAGTTTTTGGGATCAATACCTTTTGCATACATTCATTTTGCATACATTCATTATTCATTGTATTATTTTATTTATATATGATTTTAATATTTTACATATTACATTTTACACTAAGATAAACATTCATTAAGTAAAATTCAAAAAAATGATATGAAAAATATTTTCAATCGCAGCTATCCTGTCCAAACAAGAAACTCAACACGATTACGGTACTAGGAAAGCGACTAAGAGAATGGAAGATAAGATAGACCGTCTCAAGGAACATCATAATAAAGAACAAGTAGAAATGAGAATGAAATTAGAGAAGATTGAGGCCAGTATTGCAAATTCACAAGAAAACATGATGAAGAAAATAGATGATATGCTCAAGAAGCAAGCCACTATTGGAAAGAGTCATGAAAATCCTATACCTTATGATCAGGAACCTATATATCCTCCAGGTTTCACACCAGAATCAGTTCCTGGTTTCAAATCTGTGCACATTCATGCTCGCACTTCGGCACTTTAAGAAACCAAACCTAATGAGAATCGACAAATGGATCCTACGTCTTTAAACAAAAATCCGCTTGTATCAGATGTGAAGATAGGAGAATTTAATGTTGAGCATCTAACTCCAGATCTAAATGAGTTGGCTGAGAAAGAAAAGGCCAATGAAGAGTTGACTCGACAGATCAAGAGCTTGGAAGAAAGAATAAAATCCATAGAGGTAACTGAATCGTTCTATGGGTTTGACGCCAGTGAGTTGAGTTTAGTCCTGGAATTAATCCTCCATATTAAGTTCAAAGTTCCTGAATTTGAAAGATATGATGGTACTACATGCCCTTCATCCCATATTACCATGTTTTGTCGCAGAATGGTTGGTCATGTGAAAGATGAGAAATTATTGATTCACTATTTTTAATACAGTTTAACAGGACCAGCCCTCAAGTGGTATACTAAATTGACTAAAGGTCATATTAGATCATGGAAAGATCTAGCAAAAGCATTTCTAGAGCAATATCGCCACATTACTGACATGGTTCCTGATAGATGGACTCTCCAAAATATGGAGAAAAAGTACAATGAGACATTCAGACAATACGTCCAGAGATGGCGTGATACAGTGGCACAAATTCAACCACCACTGTCAGAAAAGGAAGCAACTGTGATGTTTGTACATACCTTAAAGGCCCCATACTTAGGCCATTTAATGGGAAATGCAACTAGGAATTTTGCTGATTTGGTTATTTCTAGAGAACTCATTGAGAATGTCATAAAGAATGACAAGATCGAAGCAGGTGAGGGGTCTAGTTCTAAAAAGCTCATGTATCGGAAGAAGGAAAGCGAAGTTAACAATGCGAATTCTTATAACAAGGATACCGCGAAAAGTATTACGATAACCCAACCAAGGGTTAAGAAGGAGGAGACAAACACTAACCGAAATGAATTTAGAGGACCTCACAAAGATAATGAGAGGTTTCCTTTACACCATTACCAGTACCATATGCTGAGATCTATGATTCATTGTTAAAGGTAGATGTAATGTGTCCTTATCATTTGACTCCTATGCAACCGACATTCCCTTACTGGTATGATGTAAAAGCACATTCTGATTACCAAGATAGAATTACTGGTCATTTCATAGAGAACTGTTTAGCCTTTAAAAGGGTAGTGCAAAATTTGATTAATGCTGGGAAATTAGAGTTCAATTCCCTAGTTACATCAAATCATCCACTACCAAATCATGGAGATAAAGGGGTGAATACAATCCAGGAAGGGGATAGAAAGAAAGCAAATATCGATGATTCTGAAATTAAATCTCCCTTTGGTTGGGTATTTCAACAGCTTTCCCAATCTGGTATGATTAAGTAAGAGTTCAAGCCAAAGCCTAACGAGTGTGGAGATTATTGTGAATATCATCAGGAAAAGGGACATGAAATTCAACGGTGCCTTGAATTTAGAGGATTAGTACAAAAGCTGATGGACAATAAAGAGATAGAAATCTTTGAATAAGAACCAGGAAAAAGAGAAGATGATGTTTGCACATCATAATATTCCAAACCCAGGCATAGAACAAGTGAGCTTGTGGTTATCACTGTGAAACCATCTGCAGTGAATCCCACGCTAGTAAAACCAAAAGTGGTTATCATAACCCCTTTACCATTTCCATATAAGGATACCCGAAAGGTACCTTGAAATTATATTACCAATATCGCAATGGTAGGAGGACATGTTTCTTTGAAAAAGCATAAGAAAAAGGGAAAGCACAGGGAGTGGATTTGACATCTGAAATAGTGAGTGAAGTATGATTTTTTACAAGAAGTAGGAGGTGTTACTCTCCCGAAACTTTGAATGCATTATACAAAGTAAAAGAAAAGGGAAAAGCTACAGTGATACCATAGAAGGTATATAATGATGAGCTCCAACCAACAATTAATGAGCCAGTAACGGAAGCACAAGCACAAGAATTTTTAAAATTCTTGAAACATAGTGAGTATAGTGTAGTTGAGCAGCTACACAAGCAACAAGCACGAATTTCAATTATGGATTTATTGATGAATTCGGAAGTACACCGAAATACTTTGATGAAGATACTTAATCATGCATTTATCCCTGAGGATATATCTCTAAATAAGCTTGACAAGATTGAGGGGCATATAGCTGCTGATAACTGCATAACATTCACTGATGATGAAAAACCTAAAGGTGGAATGGGATCAGTGAAAGCTTTGAATATTACTACGTATTGTCAAGGTCATGTTTTGCCAGGGGTATTAATTGATAATGGATCTGCTTTTAACTTGATGCCATTGGTCACACTTCAAAGGATGTCCGTGGATAAATCACATATGAAGAACTATCAAAATGTAGTGAGAGCATTTGATGGCACTCAAAATGAGATACTGGGAAAATGGAAATACCACTGTTGATAGGACCAGTAGTGTACAACATCGATTTTGTGGTAATGAATATCCACCCTATATATAATTGTTTATTGGGGAGGCCATGGATTCATTCAGCAGGAGCTGTTCCTTCTTCGTTACATCAAAAACTGAAGTTCATTGTTGACGGTCAACTGATATGTGTGGGAGCTGAGGAAGAAATTATTGCTTCTGTGACAAGTGATGCTCATTATATTGAAATAAATAATGATGCTCTTGAGTGTTCTTTTCAAGCTTTGGAGTTTATCAATGCAACTTTTATTGATGAAGGAGGCAAAATTCCACACCCTAGATTATCTGATTACACTAAAATGGTTATACGACAGACTTTAGGCATAGGAGCTAAAATTAGAAGAGGTTTGGGTAAGAATCTTCAGGGAAGTTCAGTTCCTGTAATTGTAAAGATGAAAAAAGATCGTTTTGGGCTTGGATTTAAGCCCAACTTTCAGTAAAGAAGCAAAGAGATGAAAAGAAGAAGTGAAGATAGAAGAGCAAGATTGAAAGGAGAAGAAATTCCATGGGGACGTATGTCTTTCCCTCATTTGAAGCTCGTATTCAAATATGGAGGAACGGTTAATGTGGAACAACAATTGGTTGATGCTTTTATTAACTGAGTAAGAAGTTTACTAATTGTGAAATTCGATATCCACCAATACAAAATTATGTTATGCTTTGGTATGGGTTACTCGAAGACTCAGACAGTATATATTATATCATACCACTTGGCTGTTAGCCCAACTTAATTCCTTAAAATTCTTAATGGAATCACCAGCTTTGACAGGCAAAATGGCTAGATGGAAGATGTTATTATCTGAGTTTGATATCGTATATGTCAACCAAAAAGTAATAAAAGAAAGTGTCATAGCAGGTTTTCTGGCCAGTCGTGTATCAGATGATTATCAGTCCTTGAGTTTAAATTTTCCAGATGAGGATTTGTTGTGCATATCCATGAATGAAGAAGTCAGAATCAATGATGAATCTTAGAAGCTTTATTTTGATGGAGCATCCAATGCCTTGGGACGAGGAATTGGGGCAGTGTTAATTTCTGCAGAAAATATCTACTATCCTTTTACAAGCAGATTAGAGTTCTTTTGCACCAATAACATGGCAGAATATGAAGCTTGTGTCATGGGATTGAAGGCAACCATAGAAAGAAAAATTAAATTTCTCCAAATATATGGAGATTCATCATTGGTGGTGTATCAATTACGAGGAGAATGAGAGACGAAAGATGCAAAATTGTTGGAATACCGAGATTTTACCCTCTAATTAGTTAAAGAATTTGAAAGAATCACCTTTAATTATCTCCCTCGAGAGGAAAATCAAATGGAAGATGCCTTGGTTACATTAGCTGCTATGTTTCAAGCAAATAAGAAAGTTGATATGATGCCAATTAAAATGCAAGTATATGAAATTCCTGCACATTGCTACAGCATAGAAGAAGAAGCAGATGGAAATACATGGTATCATGATATCTTGCAATATATCAAGTATCAAAGTTATCCACAAAATGCATCTGAGATTGACAAAAAAACATTAAGAAGAATGGCTCCTAGATACTTTCTTGATTGTGAGACTTTTTATAGAAGAAACAATGATCAAATGCTATTGAGATGTGTAAATACTAGAGAAGCAAGAAGCATTATTGAGGAAGTACTGTTGTAACCGTTTTCCAGCGGGACAATCGTTTAATTGTTTAAAAACCAGTTACGACTTTAATTTTGGAAATTTGGTGATTTGGATTAATTTGAATTAAATTGAAAAGAGTCGCCATCAACCTTTGAGTTAGGTAGGTCGAATACCTAAAAACGTATTTTAAAAACAATTTTAAGAAAAATCATTTTTTTTAAAACAAAAGCTAGTCAGTGTTTACCAAAGATTTGATTAAAATAGGTTCGAGAGTCAGTTACGCGTGGGGAAGGATTAGCACCCCCACAGCGCCCAAAATTAGTACTGTGGCTTACACGTTGTCATAATGATGGAAATCATGAATCAAATATCAAGTTAAAATATGATCCATTTATTGAAATTTAATTAATTTACTTCAGATTAATAATTTAAAGAAAATAAATAAAATAAAATAAGTAGTTAAACTTATAAGAACCAAAATAATTAGAACAAAAACTTAAAGGGTTAATAAACCAAAATAAAAAATTACAAACATTAAATAACACAAGTACTAAAATGAAAATAATCCAAAAATGAAATTTAGAACTAAAGTGCAACAAATCAAAAACTTGAAGGCTAAATCACAATTAAACCAAATTAAAACAAGGACTAAAACGATATATTTACAAACATCATAGCCAAATTCGAATAATATCAAAAATACACAAATATATTAAATCAATGATAATATGTAATATTTATAAATATTATGCACAAAGTCAAATATTAACATAACATGTAATAATGTTGAGTTATGCACATGAAGATAACATACAATATTAATTAAAAGATGCCTTGTACCTAATTTATATATCAAAATGAATAAAACTATATATAACATGTAATAATGTTGAGTTATGCACATGAAGATAACATACAATATTAATTAAAAGATGCCTTGTACCTAATTTATATATCAAAATGAATTAAACTATATATGTAATTTATAAACAATCAAAAACTAATAATAACTAAATATTGTTAAGAAAATATACATACACATTCTAATAAAACATACAAAAGAAATAAACATTAAATATATAAATTCGTAAATAAAATATAATATATACATATGTCCAATAAAATGTATAAAATACATTACCATATACAAATTATAAAACATTAATATATATATATATATAAGTAATGTAAATATTCAAATATGCATATATATATATATATATGCAAAAAACACCAATGATAATGTGGAAACCTTAAACAATATTACAAATAAAATTATTTATACTTACGTGGTGATTAAGAAGATGTTAATAATAACTTGTAATTATAAACTACAAAATCAACATCAAATCAAGATAATAATTAAATATCAAACAATATATATATTAACAATGAAAATACCTCACAAAACAATATTATAGATTTAAATAAAATGCAAACCATAATTATAAAATGATCAAAATCAAATACTATAAAAAAACTAAAATGAATTAAAAAAACGTATAATACTAAAACATGAATAAATTAAAGTAAGATAGTTAGATCTCAAATATAAGCATAATTATTCATATAAGTAAGTACAAAATTAAAATTATCAATAACTAATAGACTTGAAATGAAAATAATGAAAACTTCATTAATGAACAAATTAAAATAATACAAACCAAGAGGGTATGCTTCACTAATATTCCATATATGAAGCATTAAATTTGTGCTTGGTATTTTAACCAAGAAACCTGCGTGCGTGAGAACCAGAACCCTCTCCTTTTTTTTTCCTTCACATATCTCTCTACTGTTGGTGACTTTTCTGCGTGCCCTCCTTTTTTATAAGGATTGATTGGGGTTTTTATAGCCCTAATTCTCATATGCTTTTACATAAAATAATATAATTTGTTGGGTGTTTGATGCATCAGACATGCATTTATCCATTTAGTGCCAGGAAACAAAGGATAGTGGTAATTTAGGTATGGTGGGGTAAGATATAATGAAAATGGTGCTTGGTGGAGTCATGAAACACGTGAATGGTGGAGTGGGTGGAGTATGGGTAGTTGAGCATAGTAAAAAAATGGTGTTGACAGCTGTCCCTCTATGCTTATTGCTGTGAAACGGGAATGAAGCAAAGATAATAAAGCATCATTTTTTTCTTGGTCTCTTCTTGTCACACTACAAATCTCTTCACTGGGAAAGTTAATTCTTATTCTTCTGTAAAATCGTTGAGTCTTTGCTGCAAATGATGTCATCTTACTTCATTCTCTTGGCTGAGTCTTCATCTTCAGTTCTTCAGGTTATGTGTTCTTCTCATTACGATCTTTCTCCTTTAGGATGAGTTATTCTCATTATGAACTCTTCTGGAAATGTCAATCCCTCAAGCGAGGCGTCACTGATTCGAAATACCGTGAATTGAGTGATAGGTCGAATAAGCTCTTCTCATTATGAACTTCTTCTCCCTCTGTCGGATGAGTTCTTCTCATTATGAACTCTCAATTGGAAATATCAATCCCTCAATCGAGGTGTCACTGATTCGAAATACCGTGAATTGAGTGATAGGTCGAACAAGCTCTTCTCATTGTGAACTTTTTCTCCCTCTGTCGGATGAGTTCTTCTCATTATGAACTCTCAATTGGAAATGTCAATCCCTCAAGCGAGGTGTCACTGATTTGAAATACCGTGAATCGAGTGATAGGTCGACCAACCTCTTCTTATTATGAACTTTTTCTCCCTCTGTCGGATGAGTTCTTCTCATTATGAACTCTCAATTAAAAATGTCAATCCCTCAAGCGAGGTGTCACTAATTTGAAATGTCATGAATCGAGTGATAGGTCAAACAAGCTTTTCTTATTATGAACTTTTTCTCCCTCTGTCGGATGAGTTCTTCTCATTATGAACTCTGTACTGGAAATGTTGATTTGTTTATCTTCTCATTGAAAATTTTCAGACCTGCAAAAGATTATCATGTGTCAGTAATAATTGTGTTTGAAGTACCTGAAGGTATTGACCCAAAGGTTCTCGAATCTTTGTTGAGATCCATTTCTTTCAATATGGATTGATTATTTGCTGAAATCGTGAAATGAAATTTTGTTAGCTCTTTGAATTCCTGTCAAAAATTTAACACTTACGAAAATTAATAAGAAACTTGTTTTAAGAGAAACTCTCTCGAGTGAGATAAATTTTGTTAGAAGGAAAATTGTCTCAAGCAAGACAAAGTAAGTTTTAAGAAAAACCATCTCAAGTGAGATTCAAGTTCTTGTTTTAAGGGAAAACTGTCTCAAGCGAGACGAATTTGGTTTTAAGAAAAACCAAATCAAGGGAGACAAAACTTTGTTTCAAGAGAAACTGTCTCAAAGGAGACAAAACTCGTTTCAAAATTTTGTGTTTCAAGAGAAACTATTTCATGGGAGATAAAATTTGTTTCAAGGGAAACTGTCTCAAGTGAGACACAATTTTTTGTTTCGAGGGAAACTATCTCAAGCGAGATAAAATCTTCTGTTTCAAGGAAAAACAATCTTGAGCGAGATAAAATCTTCTGTTTCGAGGAAAAACAATCTTGACTGAGATAAAATCTTCTATTTCAAGGAAAAACAATCTTGAATGAGATAAAATCTTCTGTTTCAAGGAAAAACAATCTTGAATGAGATAAAATCTTCTGTTTCAAGGAAAAACAATCTTGAGTGAGATAAAATCTTATGTTTCAAGGAAAAATAATCTTGAATGAGATAAAATCTTCTGTTTTAAGGAAAAACAATCTTGAATGAGATAAAATCTTCTATTTCAAGGAAAAATAATCTTGAATGAGATAAAATCTTTTGTTTCAAGGAAAAATAATCTTGAATGAAATAAAATATATTGTTTTAAATAATACATGTCTCCAGCGAGACAAATCTTCCGTATTAAATGAGACTGTCTCAAGCGAGACAAAATTTGTCTGAAAATGTTGAATCTGAAGATGATTGTTCCCTTTTGCAGAGGATGTCTTATTGTCTTTTAATATCATATTCTCCTGAAAGATTTGCAAAAATGTATATGAATGCAACATGTAATGCATGACTTTTTTATATGCAAATGATGTTATTATGAATGCAAAAAATGTTGATGCAATCTTCATTTAACTTCAAAGTGGCCATCTCGGTCTTCTTCTACTTGATCACTTCTTCCCAAAGTCTTCTCAAATATTCATGTAGCAACTCATAATTTCTAGCTTGCATTTTTTTAAGATCCATCTAATCTTCTTATCTCTTCTTGTCGTCTTCGTTTTCTATCTTCATTTCAGAGAAAACGTTTTCTTTCTCAACTTCTTGCTACGATCAGAAATATGACTGTGTTGCCCTATTTTCAGAGACTATGCGTATGACTATGTCAAACTCCATAAAGATCAAAGGGAGAGTTACGTCAATTGTGATTTGACTCTTGAAACTCGACATCAGGAGGGCCTATCCAAATTTCATGTCACCGCATCTAGTCACACATCAAATGAGGCTCGTTTTTAATAACAACCCATCTTTCAGCCTTAGTTGATACCACTAGTCTCTTTTGTTAAGATTTTATCACCTCTTTCGTGGAAAGAAATCTTCATCATATCTCACTTCTAACCTTGGGGTTGAAGAAGACAAACTTCATAAATAGAAACACCATATGATCGCAACATTCGTTTAGCACTATAATCATTGGTTCGTAAAGCATTTTACACACATTTATCATTTCCTATAGCTTCTGCTCAAATTTATCAATCAGTGATTCTCTTTGCATATTGTTTGGAGCTTTTGTAGGACGTCACTTAAGAACAAAGCTCAGTGAGACCGCAAGTGGGATACTTTAACTACCAGCATCAAATCACCATAATAATACAACTTACTGATGAACAAAGTAATTATGTATAGTTAGCTCCACTGTCACTAATTTATCATTTTCATTCTTCATATCTTTTATCTCATTGAAAATATTTGCTCAAATCAATGATCTTGACACATGATGATATGGGCCTTCAGCATGCCCTAACATTTGCTGATATGAACGTTCAAAATTATCAAAACTCCCCCACATGAATCATTTTTTGTTTGAAATGGGCCTTCAAAATGCCCCAACATTATATTTCTGGTTGAAATGGACCTTCAAAATATCCCAACCTTTTCATGTCTAAAATGGATCATTTCTGTCTAAAATGGGCCTTCAAAATGCCCCATCCTTCAAGTCAAAAGGTTCATTCTTGATATCCATTGAATTTGAATCTCATGATTCCCACGAGGTACAACTTTGATAATGCCTCTATTTGTGGATCATTGTGGCTCTATTCGTGCCCAAATTTGTTTATCTTGAATGCTCTCATTCTGGTGTTACTAAACAATAGTGTTGTCAAGTAACTTCGAGGGATTATCTTCATGTTATCACAAACTTAAGAAGTGATCAATCTTTCTAACATAAATGACTGAGATATGTGCTTCTTCTGAGTAAGGTGGTCATCTTCTGCTTGACTGGTCGCATTCTTGCTTTTTTACTATGTACTGGGATATGTGCTCCTTTTTTCGAACGAGACAATCAACGTCTTCTTGTCAGGTTGTTGATAATGTCACAAGAGAGTGTTACAAGTTCTCTCCTCCAGCCTTCCTGATCTTTCGGACCACTTGCTTTCAAGAATGTGAAGTGATTCCTTATTTTGGCATCGCTTATTCTTTTTCTCCAATAGAGGTAGAATAGACATCAACTTGCTTCAAGGACCTTTTTCAATTTGAGACTGTCCTGTTTGAAAATGTTTTTCCTCCTTTCTTTATCAAAAAATGAAAGAATTTTGTAAAGTATTGCTTCTTCCAGGTTCACAATTGAATCAAATCATAAACAATGAGTTTAATGATATCAAATAAATCAACTACTATTTTAAATCATTCAAAAATCATAGTCTTATGGAAAATGTCAAAATTATTGACTAATTTAATGTGTAGGTTAATTATGGTAAAGTAAGGTCTCTTAGGTTGGTCCAGCATATATGTCCTTTTGAGCATCCAATAATCTTGAAGAAATGATTGTTATGCTCATCTCGTAGAGATACTTCTTGGTTCCAGACTCTCAGGAACATCTTTGGGATGCGTGGTTCTTCATCAAGAATTTAAGATCGTCTCTTATGTCATTGTTGCACCATTCAATATTCGAGCCGCCTTTTTAGGTTTTCAACTCGAATCCTTGTTGGTTTCAAGACATTATTCAAAATTTATATCTTGAACCCCCTTTTATAATATCATGCATTAAAGATTTTTTTAAAAAACTAATTTTTGTAAATAAAAATTAATCCTGAGAAGCGGAATAAAATCTTAAGATAGTCTATTTTACTTACAAATCCATGTACGGTTAGAATGGACTTTTCAGGGACGTAACGTAGGTCAGGGCTCATGGTTATGAAAGAAATGGATAAAAAGGCCCAAACAAGTGTTTAAGGGTAATTGAACCAAGGATCAATTCATTCTGATGCCTTCAATCTTGCCTTGCTTGACTTGGATCTGCTTTGCTACTTGTATTTCATCATTTCTTTTTCTGGATCCCTCTACACTATCAATTTTGTTATATCTCCAGTATTTCTTGCGCTTCTGGTTGAATATGAATCTTTGAACTTGATCAACCTTAAAACTTGAGGTTCAATGAATCATCCATCTTGATTCAATTTCATTTCTTTTTTTTCTTTTTTTTTTTTTTTTTTTTTTTTTTTTCTTTTTTTTTTTCTTTTTTTCTTTTTTTTTTCTTTTTTTTTTTTTTTTTCCTTTTTTTCTCTGATGGATGAGTATAAGACTTCAATTAGTTTGAGTACCTCCTTTTACTATTGCATTTTTTATTCTTGACTGGATTTGATCTTCAAGCACCTCATATTTGACCTGCCTTGTGGTTCAAAACTCTCTTTACTTCATGGAGATTTGTCTTCGTAATAAAACTAGATTGACAATTTTTATTCATGTGAGCAGATATCCTTCACCTTGCCCCCCAATGTGGAGGGTGATCCTTGGTTAGGGTTTAATCAGAAGAAAAATTATTCATACTCAAATGGGGACAACAAAAGATATATTTTTTCCTTTTGCGAGGGGATAAATGAAAGAATGACGTTCATCATTTCAACAGAGAAGTCTATGTAAAAAAAGTATCCCCAAGAGATGAATATCAGGATTAACTTTTATTTACATGAAAACAATGCAATTAATACATGATATACTTATTTAAATCAATCCCTCTTTTTCTTTTTTCTTTTTCTCTTCTTCTTACTTCGAGCCTACCCCAATTACTCGAAACTCTCTTCGACAAGTTGGTCTATAATGCCCCATCTCGTTTCTTCTTGCAAGAAGATTCACAAATAATTGAAAGTTTGGTTCTTTTGAGGTCTGTTGGTTTCACCAGTATAAAGGACAAATGTGTGACTTTTGAAGTCGTGTATATGGTGGAAAACCAATCAACTCTACCCAAGAAGGTAAACATCTGGATTTGGTATCTCAAAAACAGGTAGGGATATTACTTCAGAGTCTCAGATAAATGTAGGGTCAGGACTTGGTAAGGACCCAAAATAGATCATGTAATTATATTTCTACATTGAATGGGATATGAAAGGTCTAATTTTACCACTTGCCAAAGATCTACGATTCTTGAGAAAATAAAAGAATATTTAATTTACTTGATACTCAAAACAACTTCAAGATTAAAATTTGATTCCTTACTCATAACCATAAAAGCAACAAAAATTTATTTATTACACAAAAGGAAGAGAAAGGAACAAAAAACATATTCAAATAAGATGTTGAAAATAGAAAGTACTAAGTGGTAGATAACAACTTCCACTTATTTATCTATTATGCCCCATTGCTCCTAGAATATTGTGTGTGTAATTGGACCAGGGTCCTTGTCCTCATTTGCCCCCCTTTCTTGATCATCTTTTGTGTCAACTTCTTTAAATTCACAAATATCTACTTCCTCCTGAGCTGTTTCATCATTATCTTTTTCTTCCTCGACTTGAAATTGGGCTCAATTTTAGATCCAGAACAAATTTCCTTGGTGATGGCAGTTTTGTCTTGGTTCTGAATGCTCATTGCAACTATGATTGAGGTAATATTCACCAGACTCCTTAAATTGCCCCCTACATCACTTGTTTTCAGAAAATTTGATATATGTGTCTGAGGTGTCTTCTGGGTTACATCTGCCCCATTCCTTCTTAGACCTATGGGCCAATCTCAAATTACCTTTCCTTTTATTTCTTCATTTCTCATCTCTTTCTCAAGTATCGAGAGTTAAATCTACCATACATACTTCACATTCCTTAGTTTTTCCTTTTCTCTTTTCAATGTCCTCTGATGTATGAACTTCACTTGTTTTGATACTATTAACTTTATTTTGGGGTTTGAATCCCAATTGTCTAATCAACAGAGATTGATTGTTAACATCTACTTCTAATAACTTATGAACCGAAAGGTCTTGAACTCGTCGTTTGAAGTTACCGCAATTCTCGATGGAATGTTCTCGAATTCCAACATGATATTCACAAAAGATTTTCTCATTATACCATCTCGGGTAAGGAGGCAATAAAGGCTTAGCCTGACATGGGGCAATAAGTTGGGCTTTAAGTAACTTAGGATATAACTTGCTGCACGAAATTGAAGGAAATTTAGGTAGAATTTCCTTTGACATCACTGTCTCCTTACAATTGTTTACTTTGCTTTCTTGAAGACCTTGTGACTGATGACCAAAATGTTTTCTTTGAATGTTTGATCCTTGACCAACATCATGAGAAAGACAATAATTCGAAAATTTATCTTTCTCGACCAGTTTTGAGTTTTTGAGGAGCCTAGGTTTCCCATCTTCAAAACATAGCAGCCCTTCAGTTATAAGATCTTGGACTTTTGATCTCATAATTATGCAATTTTCTGTAGAGTGAATGAAATCTCCAAATGATAAATGCATAAATCTTTGACATCTTGCCAATTTGGACGTAGATAAGTACTAGGAGAAATGGGTGTTACAAGACCACTTTAAAGAGAAAGGGTAACAAGTCTGAATATGAGTTTGGAATGAGATGTGTCCTCTTCTTTTCCTTCTTGCTCTTTTTGGCCATCTTTACTGGCATTTGAACCTCCTCTATGCCTCTCTTCTTTGAGTCCAGCTCCACTTTTGTATTATAAGTTTCACCCTTAACTTCTGCTTTTTCCCAGTATGATCTCTATGGCATTTTCTGGAATCATACTTGATTTTTGGAGTTGACTTGAATTACTATATCCCTTAACAGGTTCTTGACCATTTTCTGCCATCGCATTGGCTGCACCACTATCATTCAGATTATCATTCGAAGTCTTCATCTTTTCTTGCATAATAGGGTACTCTGATGATTTCCCCCCATATATTACAGTAACCATCATGCTCATCAATTTGGACATATGTTCCCTGGATTCAACTTGGAACTTCCTTGCTTTATCAATCATTTCGTGTTGGGTCCTTATGAGTTGTTCTTGAATTTTCTCAATCTTACTAACTCGTGCTAATATTTCATTCATTGCTCTCTATCTTTCCAGAAACACGTCTTGGGTAACTTCAGTTTACTTTCTGAGCTTCTGTAACAGTATCTTTCACGAGTTACTCTCACGTTTTCATGATCGATGCATGTAAAAATGCTTAAATTAAAGCAATGCGAATGCAAATGTGGATGCAAATGCAAAAGGTATTAATTCCAAAAGTGACCACTGTAGAACAACCTTTATTTAGACAACAAGATTTTATTACACCATGTAGTCAAAATACAATTATGATTCTTCATTTCTTCATTTCTTGAACCGTACTCTTCATGGAATCAAGCATTGCACCCCGTAGTTGTCGGCGTATTTTATCACATTTGATAACATCGGACGTTCTTAAATTGAATCTTGGGATCTCCATTTTTACCTCCAATGCGAAGTGGTTTTCATGTCTTTATGAATGTATCTATCTTTTGAGTCAACATCTAGACCTTTGCACGTTTAAAGGAAGTCTTCAATTAGTTTTAGATTTCTTCATTCATAATATATCTTTCTTCACAGATCTGTCTTCAATCTGTTTAAGATTTCTTCAATCATCGAATGTTCTTCTTCATGAATCGTTCTTTAATCAGTTTCAAATTTCTTCATTCATCGGATGTCCATTTTCATGAATCATTTGAATGTATTTGGATCTCCCGATTTTGGCACATGGTTAAGAATTTCTTGCCTCATTATGACCAGCCTTCTTATTAGTCAATCACTTGATAAACACCTTTGGATGACATGAGGATGCAAATGCAATAAATCCAAAATAAAATATACATAAAACCAAAATGGGTTAGTACACATAATATAAACAAAATAATAAGCATTGTAAATAAAACCTACCCTCACATGTTGACTACCCAATCATGCTTTAGTAAATCCTACCCAACATGATATCTACCCCATGCTTTGTCATTTACAAAAAAATCCTAACCGCATGATGCATACTTGTTTGAAAAGAACAAATATGTTCTATGAACATAAAAAAGGTAAAGGCTCAGAAACACTCCTCATTTATGTACACTTATTTTGGGTACCTATTGGCATACAGAGGTTCAGTATGTCTATATGTAGGGTGACCGTTCTACAGTTCACTATATGCATGGTTTCGGCTCTATCATGAAAAGGTACTCGAATTGTCCTTGATGTCGATGCCCCCTTGGGCTTCCAAACCCTCGATCCTCACCCATTATAGGTTTCAAGCGGAACGAGTTCAATTCGAGAGGATACATTCCCTTATGCCTATGCGGAGAATAAATTCCCTCGAAGACATAAGGTATATGAATCCTGAAGGTTACATGCTAGGCCTGCACGGAGAATAAATTCTCACGAAGGTGTCACTTTCGCACCCACTTAAAAAGGTTCGAAGCTCGGGTATAGAGCTTATGTTATGCAAATGCGCTTCATGTGTGTGAGGAGGAACATTCAACCCTTTGACTAAAAAGAAAAACAAAACCTCTTGACAAAAACTTGGACATATCTGAAAGCAAAAATCAAAATGTTAGTATAACAAAAAATGAAGCAATTACAAACTTCAAAAATGAATAATAAATTAACTAAAAAATCGAACTCATAATTTCCACCAAACGACAATGTGTAAACGAATTACAGACTGACTCTCAAAAAGTAAGTCCCCAGCGGAGTCGCCAAGCTGTCGTAACCGTTTTCCGGTGGGACAATCATTTAATTGTTTAAAAACCAGTTACGACTTTAATTTTGGAAAATTTGGTGATTTGGATTAATTTGAATTAAATTGAAAAGAGTCGCCATCAACCTTTGAGTTAGGTAGGTCGAATACCTAAAAACGTTTTTTAAAAACAATTTTAAGAAAAAACATTTTTTAAGACAAAAGCTAGTCAGCGTTTACCAAAGATTTGATTAAAACGGGTTCAGGAGTCGGTTACGCGTGGGGAAGGATTAGCACCCCCACAGCGCCCAAAATTGGTACTGTGTGGCTTACACGTTGTCGTAATGGTGGAAATCCTGAATCAAATATCAAGTTAAAATATGATTCATTTATTGAAATTTAATTAATTTACTTCAGATTAATAATTTAAAGAAAATAAATAAAATAAAATAAGTAGTTAAACTTATAAGAACCAAAATAATTAGAACAAAAACTTAAAGGGTTAATAAACCAAAATCAAAAATTACAAACATTAAATAACACAAGTACTAAAATGAAAATAATCCAAAAATGAAATTTAAAATTAAAGTGCAACAAATCAAAAACTTGAAGGCTAAATCACAATTAAACCAAATTAAAACAAGGACTAAAACGATATATTTACAAACATCATAGCCAAATTCGAATAATATCAAAAATACACAAATATATTAAATCAATGATAATATGTAATATTTATAAATATTATGCACAAAGTCAAATATTAACATAACATGTAATAATGTCGAGTTATGCACATGAAGATAACATACAATATTAATTAAAAGATGTCTTGTACCTAATTTATATATCACAATGAATAAAACTATATATGTAATTTATAAACAATAAAAAACTAATAATAACTAAATATTGTTAAGAAAATATACATACACATTCTAATAAAACATACAAAAGAAATAAACATTAAATATATACATGTGTAAATAAAATATAATATATACATATGTCCAATAAAATGTATAAAATACATTACCATATACAAATTATAAAACATTAATATATATATATAATAATATAATATATATATATATATATATATATATATATATATATATATATATATATATGTATGTAAAAAAACACCAAGGATAATATGGAAACCTGAAACAATATTACAAATAAAATTATTTATACATATGTGGTGATTAAGAAGATGTTAATAATAACTTGTAATTATAAACTACAAAATCAACATCAAATCAAGATAATAATTAAATATCAAACAATATATATACTAACAATGAAAATACCTCACAAAACAATATTATAGATTTAAATAAAATACACACCATAATTATAAAATGATCAAAATCAAATAATATAAAAAAACTAAAATGAATTAAAAAACGTATAATACTAAAACATGAATAAATTAAAGTAAGATAGTTAGATCTCAAATATAAGCATAATTATTCATATAAGTAAGTACGAAATTAAAATTATCAATAACTAATAGACTTGAAATGAAAATAATGAAAACTTCATTAATGACCAAATTAAAATAATACAAACCAAGAGGGTATGCTTCACTAATATTCCATATATGAAGCATTAAATTTTTGCTTGGTATTTTAACCAAGAAACCTGCGTGCATGAGAACCAGAACCCCCTCCCTTTTTTTCCTTCACGTATCTCTCTGCTGTTGGTGACTTTTTTGCATGTCCCTCTTTTTTACAAGGAATGATTGGGGTTTTTATAGCCCCAATTCTCACATGCTTTTACATAAAATAATACAATTGTTGGTTGTTTGATGCATCAGACATGCATTTATCCATTTAGTGCCAGGAAACAAAGGATAGTGGTAATTTAGGTATGGTGGGGTAAGATATAATGAAAATGGTGCTTGGTGGAGTCATGAAACACATGAATGGTGGACTGGGTGGAGTATGGGTAGTGGAGCATAGTAAAAAAATGATGTTGACAAGTACATAGTGGGATATGTGGAACACATGCAAATGGTCTTTCTATGGATAAAAAATAATGAGATATGGGTATTATTGGGTTACTATGCATACAGACTGCATTGATTATGCAAGAAGATGTCATAAATGTCAAGTATATGCAGATAAGATTCATGCACCTCCATCGCCCTTACATGTAATGACAACACCTTGGACATTTTCTATCTAGGAATATACGTCATTCGGGCAATTACACCAAAAGCATCAAATGGACATTTTTTTCATCCTAGTGGCATCGACTATTTCACTAAGTGGGTTGAAGTTGTTTCATATGCCAATATTAAGAGGTCTACAGTTTGCAAATTTATAAAGAAAGAAATAATCTGTCGGTATGGGCTACCAGAGAGAATCATTACAGATAATACTCTGAACTTGAACAATAAAACGATGACTGAACTTTGTGCACAGTTCAAGATCAAGCACGCAAACTCAATGACATATCGCCCAAAGATGAATGGGGCCGTTGAAGCAGAAAATAAGAATATTAAGAGGATCATTACAAAGACCACTGAAACTTACAAAGATTGGCACGAGAAGTTACCTTTTGCCTTATAAGCATATCGAACTACTATGCGAACATCTACTGGGGCAACACCTTTTTCTTTATTCTATGGGATAGAACCAGTCTTACCAATTAAAGTTAAGATTCCATCACTTCGCATCTTGAAGGAAGTAAAATTGGATGAGGCTTAATGGGTCCAAGCTCGATTTGATCAATTAAACCTTATTGATGAGAATAGATTGAAAGCTATTTGCCATTGGCAGATGTATCAGAAACAGATGATGAAGTCTCATGACAAAAAAATACATCTGAGAGAATTCCAAGAGGGTGATCTAGTGTTGAAAAAGATCTTGCCTATACATAAAGATTTCATGGGAAATGGATGCCTAATTGGGAGGGGCCATATGTTGTAAAAAAAGGCCTTTTCCAGAGGAGTGTTGATTTTGACAGAAATGGATGGAAAAGTTCTGAGATACCCAATAAACTCAGACTCTGTCAAGAAATATTATGCTTGAAGAAGAAAAAAAAGAAAAAAGAAAATAAATAGAAAATAAAAAAAGAGGGTCAAGATGAAAAACCGCAAAGGGCGTCTTGTAACCAAAGGAAGGATTTGAGTTGAAAACCTGAAAGGGCAGCTCAAATGAATGTTGATGTTAGGCATCTGGAAATTAAACCCTCTTAAGAGCTTGATATTTTGGGAGGAACTTTACATCTACAAACATTATGGCAACGTTTGAGATCTTCCAGACATAAGCTTATCTCAATGCTCTAAATTATATCAAATTGATTAGTTTAGAAATACTTATGCTAATGATTTGTTGGGTCATTTGAATATTTTATTTCTATTATTCCTATGGTTGCCATGACTTTGAACAAATTTCCATATATTTATTAATAAATTCAAAGTTTATCTTTTTGAAATTCAGTTTATTCTTTTATAAACATCTTATAAGTGGAGTAACATAATCTCAAAATAAACAAAATATTTCTGGCTATCACTCTATGTTAATACTTTTGAGTACATAGAATCCAAAGTAAGTCTTAATGTCAACAATTACAATCGTTGTTGAAAGAAGAACAAGGTTTTACCATCATAGAGTAATTTGGAAGCAAGTAAAGAAGAAAAGTGGAAAAGAAATTTCTCAACAAGGAGAAATGGACAGGATGCTTTGAGAAAATATATCTAAGCGAAGAGTCTATGAAAAGAGCAAATTAAATCAAAGCAAAAAAGCAAAGATGAAATCCCAGCAAGGATAAATATTTAACAAAGAGAATTAAATATCAATTGATGAGAATACAGAAGCTCGAAATTTTAAAACTATATCATGCATCATACTTAGGCATTTGCAAAAATAGGGACATTTCCATTCATTTTATCAATGTTGAATATTTGACAGGAATTCCAAAGATTAGAAAAGATTCAAAACCATCACTTGATGGATCAACATTTCCAGAAGAAGTTCGTAATAAGAAGATCTCGTTGAAGAGGAAGAAGAAGTTCATAATCTGAAGAACTTATTCAACCTTTTTTCTTGACTCTATCGCAGAAGGAGATAGAGCAGCATCAATATTTCCAGAAGAAGTTCGTAATAAGAAGAACTCATCTGAAGAGGAAGAAGAAGTTCATAATATGAAGAACTTATTCAGCCTTTTTGCTTGACTCTATCGCAGAAGGATATAGAGCAGCATCAACATTTCCAGAAGAAGTTCGTAATAAGAAGAACTCATCTGAAGAGGAAGAAGAAGTTCATAATCCGAAGAACTTATTCAACCTTTTTGCTCGACACTATCGCAGAAGGAGATAGAGTAGCATCAACATTTCCAGAAGAAGTTCATAATAAGAAGAACTCATCTGAAGAGGAAGAAGAAGTTCATAATCTAAAGAGGAAGAAGAAGTTCATAATCTGAAGAACTTATTCAAGCTTTTTGCTTGACTCTATCGCAGAAGAAGATAGAGCAGCATCAATATTTCCAGACAGAGTTCGTAATAAGAAGAACTCAACTAAAGAGGAAGAAGAAGTTCATAGTCTGAAGAATTTGTTCAATCTTTCGCTCGATTATATCGCAGAAGGAGATAGAAGAGCATCAACATTTCCAGATAGAGTTCGTAATAAGAAGAACTCATCTGAAGAGGAAGAAGAACTTCATATTTTGAAGAACTTGTTCAACCTTTTGCTAGATTACACCATAGAAGGAAAGGGATTGTCATTCCCAGTGGAAGAGTTCATAATGAGAAGAACTAGTCTAAAGAGGAAGAATAAGTTCATAATGAAAAGCACTTGTTCAACATTTCCATCATAATCAAGAAAAGTCAAATGGACAAAAAACTTATTGTCTTTTTCGTCTTTGCCCTATTCTTGTTAACACAAGAATAAGCAAAGAAGGGCAGCTATAGACATTAGTTTTTTGCCCATTTTTTTATTTTTTATTTTATTATTATTATTATTTTATTATTATTATTATTATTAAATAAATTATTAATATTATTACAGGCCCAACCCTGGAGCCCAGTTACAAATGAATCCCAAATCCAAACCAATCGGGTACCCAAAAGCCCAACCCAGTCCAAAGAAGCCTTCTAGGGTTTCGGCACTTTCTCCAGTCGTTATCAACCATCCACCGTTGGATCTGATGAGATCCAACGGTCCACAGATGCGTCAGATGAAACCCTAGGGTTATGATACCCTAGGGACTACGCCGGTAGTCGTCGCTCCAGCCCCTGCCACGCCCCAACCGAAGGCTCCAGAAGTTCCAATGCCAGCCGTCCATGTTATGGCCCTAGGATAGGTCACCACTGTGGGTTCGGTGACTCACCGAATAATACTCTATTACCCGGTCCGAGGCAACTTTCGTGGTGGCTATTAAAGCCACCGAACCTGCGAAATAAAAAACAACAAAAATGAAGCAAGATACAAACACATCAACCAAAAATATCAAAACAAAAAATAGAGAGAGGTTTACCGAGGAAGCTGCGCCGCCACCGGAGTCTCTACGTGCCACTGTAGAAGTCGAAATACCGAATGTATTTCTTTAGATCTACAAAAATACGAGGCTTTTTAGGGGAAACGGGGTTCAAAATCGGTCTTAGAATACTCGAATCTTCAATTTGGAGGGATTTTGTAATTTTCGATCACCAGCGGCAGTATATGCCGCCGGCCGGAGATCATATTCCCTCCGACGAGGGAATCCTAGAGAGAAGTGGGAGAGTTATCATCTCTCTCACTTAGAAAGAGAATGAGAAATGAAGAAATGGGAAAATCGGCCTTAAGACCGGTTATATTGGGGTATTTATACCTCCCTTGAACGACATCGTTTAAAGGAGGGGCCCCGTGTAATTTTGCGCAGGGGTTAATTATACCCGCAGTCACTGTAATTTGAAAACGTTGCAATTAATCCCGAAAAGCATATTTAATTTGGTATTCGAATTTTAGTTCATTATAATTTAGTCCCTAACATAATTATGCATATTTTAGATAAAATAACAGATTTAGCCTTGTAATTTTATTAATTTATGCTTTAATCTCGAATAATTAATTAGGTTAAATCATATTGTTAATCTCTATGTTTAATATTTTTCGAATTAGAGCTTTCAAATTTGATCTTTTATGATTTAATCTATAATATTTTAAATAAATTTTATTTTTAATCATAAATATTATATTATTTATTTAATCCTATATTTTTAAATTTTTAATATTTATATCTATATTTTAATATTAGGAAATGATAATATTTATTTATTTTTTAATATTAAGAAAGGGTTTATCTTAAAATAACTAGATATTCGTTTCTGATATTTTTAAATAAATAAAAATCCTACTTATAAAATAGATATATTTACTTTAATTTTATAAATTATTTTTAGGAAAAACTATTATATTTTTATTAATATTTATTTATTTTTTAATATTAAGAAATGGACTGTTTAAAGTAACTAGATGTTTTTTTCTGATATTTTCAAAAAAAAATATCCTATTTATGAAAACCTAAAAAATATATATATATATACTTTAATTTTATAAAAAATATTTTTTTAATATATTTCCTTATAATTATCCGATTGAATCTGAAATAACACGATTATATATTAAATATATATCTGAATTATTAAATTTTCACTAATAGAGACAATTTATAACTAATGTGTACCAATTTTGGGCGTTATAAGGGTGTTAATCATTCCCTAAACGTAACCGACCACAAATTATTTTTTATTACTAAAAGGAATGAATTTTTTGTTATACACAGACATGTTTATCTTTAAAATTATATTTTCTTAAAAATTATTTTAAAAAATTGTATTTAGGTATTCGACCTACTTAACTTAAAAGGTTGATGACGACTTCCAAAACATTTTTAATATAAATCATTTATATATTCATATACTTTTCCCGCTAAGAAAATTAGTGTCCGGGCGAAAACGGGTTACCAAAATCTTTATTTAGAATAAAAGAGATATGTCCGAAAATCCCAATTAAGAAATCTAAAATACTCCATTAAAATTATCTTCAAGCTTTCCTGCTGCCCGTCATTTACAAATTCAAAAAGAAGGAACTATATATGAATTCAGAAAGAAACATTTTTTTCTCAGCATCCAAACAGATCAAAGAAAAAGAACGTCCAAAGATAAAATCTATATGAAATGAAATATAACCTTGGTTGATCGATCAATCGAGGTGATCGATTTAGGTTTGCTTCATTGCATGGCCTTTTTAACGCGGTTCTTGCCGCTAAGGGGAGAGGAAGGCAAGATCGGTTTGGAAACCAGAATCTCGCTCAAAACCCCACCAACGGCGTCTGCTCCAAAGACAACCTGGTTGTTATCGGCTGCCACGATGAAATCTTCTCCAAGATGCAAATCTTCCTCTCTTATTCTCAAAACCTGACTGTGAAGTACTAGTGTCTCTACTTTCTGCTTCACCTGCAGCACCACCGACCTCGGAGACTCCAACTCCGCCTCCTCCGTCGATGACTCTCCGCTCTCCACCTCCATTGAGTTGTGACTGTCGTTGATGTCCGATTTGGCGGGGAGAATTTTATATATAGAGGGGGGAAAGGAGATAAAAACGGGGAGTTTGGCGAGGCAAGATCACGTGGTTGACTGAAATCAATTATTCAATAACCGTTGCCCATTTCAGTAGCCAATGGAGATTTTTTAGGGTTCTAATCACTTGCCAAGTCATAACCATCTTCTTCAATAAAAAAATCAAAATCTTACTTAGCATTCATGCTTAAACAATTATTGAGTACATATATACATTTGAATATGAGGATACACACAAATCAAACGATTTCACTGATTGAAAGTTAAGAGTCTAAACATTTCCCGTCAAATGGTGAAGAATTTTTAAACATATATTATTTGTATTCATTTTAAATTTATATGAAAAAGAATGTGAAGATAAATTAAAAAAGTTCTTTAAAAGATTGTTAATTCCATCAATATTCTGCCTAAAAACAACTAATTTAAATATTTTAATCTCAAAACAACTAAATTGCTCAATTAACATCAAATCCGACAAAAAAAAAACAGATAACAACATCCACTACAGTACAGGTCTCAAAAAAAAAAACTCAAACCATGTCTAATAACACGAAGTAAATGGTAAAGTTCGAAACAAGGGCGTTTTTAATGGTTCTCTAGAGGTGGTAGCGGCATAAGGTTTACTCGTCTTCCTCTTCATCACCGTCTCCGCCAGCGGCCTTCTTGGCAGCAGCTCTCTGGTTCTTTCTCTTCACTCTTCCGGGGCGGCCACCTCCAAATGGACTTGTAAGAGAGAAGTCGATATGTTTTTGGGAGTCAACCCTCACCATGAAGGATGGGATGTTAACCACCTGACTCCCAACCCTATTAAGGTAAAGACCAAACATCAGGATACAACAGTCAGGGCATCATAATATCTTTCGGACAACCAAAGCATGGATCGAGTCACATACGTATTCAAGTAGCGTTTACATATATGCCTACATATATGAAACTGATCAAACAACTTGCATTTTATACTCAAAGACAATGCAATAAATCAAACTACTTGCATACTAGAAGCCACATTGGCACATCAGCAATCAGCCAAGGGGGTTTTTTCCCATTATTAAAAAAAACTAGAAGCAGTCGAACCCGTTAATTCTTCTAAAAGAAAGAAAGCTCTATAAGTTTAGTATTATGAAAGGAAATCTCCTTTATCCCAAATGGTGAGTTAGCTGATTAAGCAAATTCATCAGATAAGAATTCGTAAACATACTATCGGGCAAACAGTCATCATTCATAAACACATAACAAAAGAGGTTCGGCACACATCGAGCAACGATCATGATGCAATAGAACACTTATCAATATAAAGTTAAAAGATATACCACATGCAGTAAAAGAGAATAGCTGCATATCCTATGAATATCCTAAATGTCAGACATAAACACTGTAGCCACACAGGCATGACTTCTGTCTTGAATTTTAAATGCATCAACAAGCACATCCATGGCTTCAGTCGACCAACAAGATATGAAACTAAACCGCTGACGAGAACAAAGTAAAAGTTACTTTCTTTATAATTTCCTATATATAAAAAATAATAAGATCTCTGGAAATGGTGAAACGAAAAGACAGTTTCTTTCATGAGCCTAAGGTTTGATATCTTGAGCTGACTTGACCATCCAAACTAGGGAGCAAGTGATTAAAACCTTGTAGCAAAAGCTTCAGCTGACACCGAAATAACCCATTTATCTTTGGTTTCCATCGTTTTATTGATTTCGTATTACCTAACTTCATTTCAATTTCAGATATCTTCCTCAAAACTTTAGTTGACCAGAGACAACCTATTTATCCCTCCACCATTTTTCACCTGAGAAAATAATACAACTACCACTATAATGTAGAAAAGTAATTTTTTTGAATCTACTAACTCCCAAACCTCTAGTTTGCATATGCTTATACCCAGACTTAAAACACACGCGCTTTACTTACAATTGAGAATTTTTTTTTCTTTAGTTCTTGGACCATAATTTTTACTATGCTTAAATATCACAATTGATTTTACTATGTTGATTTGCTGTGAATTTGCTTTCTGGGTTTATTTAATTTCAGTAAAACAAAGAGATTTTTTTGCAGATAGTTAGATATAAGGGAACCGAATAGTATTAAACTTTTAAACTCTTGATATTGCTTTGATCGTTCTTTATTTCTATATTATTGTTTGTGTGCAGCCGTATTTGGAGCAGTTTTGTATGTAATATCCACTTCGATTCCAAGTATAACAGTCATAACTATGGCGACTTAAATTGCAGGAAACAATCATAAACTTGCTTCACTTTTGCTCATAATTCTTGGTGTTAGCTATATGTTATTGTTTTTGTCCTATAAGGGTGGATATAATCTATTCTATTTTCAAATTAAAAAGTTTAGGTTTAAATTTGATACAAAATCATTGTTTAATGACATTTGATTTTTTTAACAGTAGTTTAAGGGTAAAACTGAATATTAACCTTTTTTATGTTGTCACGTCAGCAATTTGACGGAGATAAAGGTGGAGTGACCATTTCGTTATAAATTGATAAAGTTTGTGATCAATTTGTTACTTTTGAAACTTTAGTTGGAGAAAACGAAGACTTGCTCAAACATTAGTGATCATTGGTGTAGTTTACCCTTAAAGAAATTAGCAATATGTCACCAAGAAATTATTTTATTAAAAATCAAATATTACAAGTATTAATGTAAAAAAGTAATTTTGATTTAGTGTTGTCTCCTCCCTTTTGCTTCCGCTCTTATAATCAATGGAATCCAAAACTTCACATCAATTGTGACATTTACTTGTTGAATATTTAATCTTGTAGTAATTACCAGGTCATGAATCTGCTCCTCTTCCTTATCCAAGGGGAAATATTAATTATTAATTAATTTTATTAAAAAAGGGAAAGTAAAATCTAATTCGAGATTTAATATTAATCATGAATAAATAATCTTTTATCAACATAAATAAATAATGATCAATTAAAGAATAATTATTTTAAAATTTGGCATCAAAATTATAATGAAAAGGTTTTACTCTAAACGATTTGAATAGAAATCTGAACTTATTGTGTAAAATTAACAAAAAACTATTCAATCAAAGATCAATTCAAGCAAACATATTAAATAGGATGATATTGGAAGGGTGGTTTGTCATTTTGCCTGGTTTTTCATGATAAAAACAAGAGAGTTGAAGCTCATGAAAACAGTTTTGATTTGAGTCCCCAAGTTTTCATACAAACTTCTCTCTTTCTATATGATGAACATGGATGATGTTGATAAAGTTGATGATGTGATGTTGCCTGGTTTTCGTTTCCACCCAACAGATGAAGAGCTTGTCGGATTTTACCTAAAGAAGAAGATTCAGGAGAAACCATTGCCCATTGAGCTCATTAAACAAGTCGACATTTATAAATATGAACCCTGGGACCTTCCAAGTGAGTTTTCTTTTTCTGTTTGGCTCCCTAGAAAATTTTCTTTTTGTATGACAAGATCCTACTTTTGACCTTATTTTTGTATGAGCAGGGCTAGCTGCATCAGGGGATAAAGAGTGGTATTTCTACTGTCCAAGGGACCGAAAATACCGGAATAGTGCAAGGCCTAACAGAGTCACAGGAGCCGGGTTTTGGAAGGCGACCGGAACAGATAGGCCTATATACTCATCTGATGGCACAAGATGTATTGGCTTGAAGAAGTCCCTTGTGTTCTACAGAGGCCGAGCTGCCAAAGGGATGAAAACCGATTGGATGATGCACGAATTTCGGCTTCCTTCGATGTCGGACTCAACGTCGCCATCGAAGAAGCTCTTGGACAAAACATTTCCTGCAAATGTAATGATATTTGAATCGTGATTTTTGCTATGTTGTTTGATTATGAAGTGTTTGAAAAAATTATTTGCCTTGTTCCCAACAGGACGCATGGGCCATTTGTAGGATATTTAGAAAGACCAGTCCCATGGCTCAAAGAGCTCTTTCCCACCCTTGGATATCCTCATTGCCAGAGATTGTACCATCTGATATACTCCACCATGGTCGGTTCGGTTTGGAAAACATTTCTTGCACTACTGAAATAGGATCAACCATGCAGTTAGGCAGCAACGGTGAACTGCAACAAGGCTGCACTGCCGGTTTTTCGGCTCTAGATATTCCCACGTATAAACCATTCCATCAGACAGTTTACAGGCCATCTCCATTTCCTGTGTCCAATGGAGAACTTCATAACAACTTGATGTTTTCTCAGCTTGACAACATGTCTGGATCATCCAACAAGTGCATTGTTGATGCCTCTTCTGTACTGTTGAACCCACCAATGATTGCCAATGTTAGCAAGGGCTCAGTGAGTAACAATTTCGGAGGTAAACAACAGGAATACAGTGGCTTCTCGATCGGCTTGCTCCAAGATATGCAAGGTAATGGAGGTGTAGTGGAGAGCAAGGAAGGAACGACGAAGAACTCAGATTCAGTCCTGGATTATAACCATTTACCGATGAGCTTTCCTTTTAGATTGTCTCCAAATGTGACGGATTCATTGGATTCACCGCAATGCCCTAGTGAAATGTCCACCACTTATTCAACTGATAACTGCTACACTTAAATCAACTAGTATCAAAACTATTTCCAGTATTGTTGTACATTTTTGACATTTTCCTCGTTATATGTATTGTTTGTATAAAGATATCATGTCTGAAAAATAGATTTAAGGTTTACATTTAGGATGGAGTAGGGCTTAAACAAATATGTATTGTTTTCATACCATCAAACATAAGACCAACTCAAACCTTCACGAGCCGAGCAACAGTGTACAACGGTCGAAACTCGAAACATAACTTCTAAGCTGATTAGAGATCATCAAAACTATCTTGTTGCAGCTTTGTAAGGGAAAGCTAACCACAAATGAGCATGCTACAATTGCAACCATATTATATTTCTGTTAACCAACCTAATTCTTTAACACCAAATATAGCATGCAAACCCAACTGAAAATTCGTTTTGCTAAAGTTGACTCGAAACACATAAAACTAACCAAATTCTTATTTAGGGTTTAGGGTTTAGAGATTCAGAATAAGGGGTTAACACATCTGGGTTCAAGGATAAAACAAATGCAAGATTGGTGCCTAATAAAAGAAACCACGTCAACAAAATAAAACCATCATTAAACAATAACTTCATAATCGATACATCGTCAAGTGAACAAGCAGCAAACTGATCAGTATGAAACTACCTAATAGGAAAAATATTGAAAGTTCTACATTTTCATCAATCACCATTATAACAAAAATAGAATTTCTAACGGGTAAAATCCAACAAACCAAAAACAATTCGGCTTTCATCAGAAATAAAATTTCTAGCTCTTTGAGGATTGCTTTTCCTTTGCCTTCTGGATTTTGAGAACCTTCTTCACAATCTTTTGTTCTTCAACCAGGAAGGCCCGGATTATCCTTGGATAATAAAAAACAGAGAGATAAAAATAAGAATATCATCAATCGCTTCGAACAAACAATCAAAAACCAGTTGTACCTTTCTCTAACAGCACTGCCTGACAAAACACCACCATAGGCACGATTCACAGTCCTTCGGTTCCTAGGCAATCGTGATCGCTTGTATTCAGCAGGCCTCAAGTGAGGAATCTGCATAGAATGTGTATATGAAAGCCATGAGAACAAGCTCAGAACTTTACTACTCGGGTTCAATCAACCTCGTATTCAGAGAGAATCATAAAATAACCAATCAAAATGTAACATAAAAATGGCATAGCTTTGAAAAATAAACCCACACTTCCTATACTGAAAAAAGGTTTTACATTTCTACAAGCTATACAGCAAGTATAATAAAATCAAGCGCCACAGTTTGTAAACTGCTTCAAATTGATATGCAATAAAGCATTCCACCATGAACAAATACAAAATGTCTACAATGATCAACATTTAGCACCGTTTCCAATTTTTTACAAACACACCAGTATTTCTGAAATTCAAACCGTTAAAACATTGTAAGCTATCAACTTCAACACTAAGCTCAAAATAAAGTAGAAAGCCCATTTACGACTAGCATTTCACGTCCTATAGAGCTTAGATCATGAAATTATAAAAAGATAACTAAGCTTAGCAGTATCATTAATACATGTTTAATTCGAAACAGAAAGTTCCAAGAGCAAACATGAAAAATGAACATAACAGAAACATCTTTTTTGCAACCAAATAAACAAAAGGGTATCTACATTTCATACTTACTTGATTAACCTAACAATAAAAATTGAAACTTCGAAATAAAAATTTCAACTTAAATTAAAAAAAAAAGCAAAAGAACTTACACCCTGAATCCGCTTTCCAGTAACAGGGCACTTAGGCCCACTTGCTCTCTTCTTAGTAGTCTGATAAACCAATTTCCCACCTTCAAAAACAAAAGACCCACCATTATTTTCGTACAAACCTCGAAAAAAACCGACAACAGAGCAGCCGAAGCGCATCATTTTTGGAACTTCAAGACTTACCTGGGGTTTTAACGACACGGTGTTGATTTGATTTGGTAGCATAGCTATGGCGACTACGATAAGTGAGCCTTTGAACCATCTTCTCTAGAGTCTTTTTTCCTCACCTCTCTTCTTAGAAAGAAATGCCAGAGACAGACGGTAAGGCCCAAGCGGCTGAGTTTTGGAGAAAGAGAATATATAAATAGGAATTCTTTTGTATGCAAGCCCTAGATCCTACGGTTAAAATTTGGTCTTCTTTGATCGACGGTTAGAGTTATAGTGAACGTGCGAATTTCTATTTAAAGATAAAATAAGCCAATTTTTAGTTAATTATACTTATATTCTAAATTGGTCTTTGCATGTTAATATATTCTAATTGAGTCCTCAAATTTTTTTAGTTAATATATTTGTGTCTTATTCTTAATCTAGTAATATGTTTATGCTGAAATATAAGCTCGAGTTTAATATGAAAATTAATCACGTGAAATATCGCAATCTACTCGAGATTGACTCAATCAATGATCATTCAACTCTCGAATCGAATGAACTCAATTCGAGCTCGAACTTGGCTCGAATTCTAAACGAGTCAAAGTGTCAAAACGAGATACTTGATACCCGACTCGAAAAGCTCGTGAGAAACTAAAAAAATAATATATTAAGATTTTAGGGTTTTAAATTAAATTATTAATATAAGGGTAAACTACACGGGTGGCCACCAAACTATAGTAAAAAATCATTTTGACCATCAATGTTTTAATTCGATTAAAAAGACCACCTAACTTTTAAAATGGTTTAATCAAACCACTCTCTGTTAAAAAAAACGGTACGTCTGACGTGACATTTCAATAATTTTTTCTATGTTGGAAATAAATAAGAACATGTCATGACGCCACATAAGAAAAACAGTGGTCTCTCTATTATTATTTAAAGTAACTCTAATCCTTTTATTTGAAAATTTATCCCTATTGTAAAAACCCTAAAGTGGCTATAGAAATAGAAAACATAGTAATCACCAATTTTCACCCTAGGTATATTAGTATAAATAAACAATAAAAAAGTAAGTAAAAAATAAAATAAAAAACAACAATGAGTAACAAGAAAATGGGACGGTTGTTCCTGTCATCACTGTGCTACCATCTACCTACCATTTCCATTCCTCTACTACACCTTGCCCCGACAACTTCCAAATCAGTTGAAGGCACCAGATCAAGGTTCACACACAAAAGGGTAAAATGTATTTTTTTTAATTGTGATATTGGATTGTTATAAAACCCTAAGCAATCTAATGTAAAAAGGGGGCTCTGGATTTAAAAAAAAAAACAAATTATAAAATGGCCCTCTTCTTCTCATTCGATTTACAGAAACAATGTAAAGGGGTCATTTTCTCACCATTTTCTTCAAGCAATAACAGAGGACAAAGATTTGTTGGATTTGTTTCAGTAACTAAATATAAAATTATATTTCTTATTTTTTTTCTTTTTATTTCCTTTTGAACTAACCTTACAAATTACAAATATACCTAAAAATTTTAGATAATGACCAAAATGAAAATTTTGAAAGTTTGATGGTCAAAGTAGAAAATTGGGAAAAGTTTAAGGAATTAAGTGGTAATTTTCCCAAAAAGAATTTTATTCCATAAATGGATTTATTTAGTGACCAAATTTTAAATTTGGTAAAGTTTGGTGACCAAAGTATAAACTTTGAAAGGTTTAGGGACCAAAATGTAATTTTAAAAAGTTACAAATGGGTCACGAAAATAAGAAAATAAAAACATTATTTTCACATTTTTAAAATGTTGGAAAATAATATTTAATGGTTTAATTCTAAGTTTAATTTGGACCGTTGGATTAAGGTGACTGAATTATAATTTTTGGAAATTGCAAGGGCAAAACGGTAAAGTGGAAAACTATTTTGTTCATCTTTGACTATTGAAAGATGATAAGGCTGATATTTCTATGATTTGGATGATGATAAGGATAAGTATCTAGGTTTTATGGTAATTATGAAGTTTCATTAAGGGTATATTGGTATTTTCCCAAGTTAATGAATTAAATATGAATTTAAAGGATGATAAGCATGATATCAATAAAAAATGTCATACCAAGATGTTCATATTCTCCAGCAAAGGACGTGAGATAACTTCCAAGGTAAGAAAATATTTTATTTTCAATTTTTGAATTAATTCCTTTGGAATTCGGGTTATGCCGTGAAATAGGAAAGTGATCTACGCGAAAAACGCTATCATTTGATACCAATATTTCTTTCTAATCTTGCTGGATTTCAAAGATCTCAAATCTACGGGTTTATGTTCATGATAAGGTTCATGAGATTGATGATGAATCTTGATGTTTTTGAGGTTGTAGATTCATATTCAAGCTTGTATGATGATTAGAACATGTTCAATCTTCCTAGAAATAATTCTATAAAATTCGGCCAAACTATAAGTGGGAGAACTTTGTGTTCTGATGAGAATTGATAAGGGATTTGATTGTAGAGATGTTATAAGGTTGATTGAAAGTTCATTTCATGCTTGAATCGAATCAAAATCGAGCAAAATCATGAAAACCCTAGTTTTTAGAACTTTAAACCATTAGGCCTTGGTCTTAAAGGATGAGAAAAATAATGGAAAATTAGATAAGGTCTGGAAATAATGTAGAAAGTATTCTACAAGCCTTAGAAAAATTTGGGGACCATTTTGTAATTTTTGAAAAGTTGGGGGACCAATTCAACAACTTTGGAAAAGTCCAAAGTTGTGAATGGTTGTATATTTGTTTAATAGTTGATGTACTACTTTGGAAAATGTTGTTTTGGAATTGAAATGAGTGTTTAGATGTGAAATATGACTATTTTGGAAGTTTAAAAAGATTGATGATTTAAGTACAATACTTGTATAGTTAGGGTACTTAAATGTAATTATGCTTCTGTAAAAGCATTTGAATGGTAATAATAATTTCAATGATGGAATTATTGGTATTAAGAATCTAAGTGATAAAATGGTGAAAGACCATTTTGTGTAAATTGGAAAAGTTGGTTCCAATATTAAAAGGAATTATTAAGAGTTAAGTATTTTGAGAGATAATGAGTTTCAAATATATTATGGAGTTATTATGGGATGTATTTATGTTAGTACAATACTAACATATGTATTATTATGTATTTGTGATTTTTACAGATTGTGTTTGATTTGTGATCGAAGCAAGTCAAATAGAAAAAGGTTTATTGTGGACAATAGTGAGGCACAAATATTTGGAAAAATTATAAAGTGTTAAGGTGAGCGCAATACATGCATGAAATTATACATGGATGTTTTATACATCATCAGGAAGACTTGCGATAAGTCGACCTTGTTTATATAAGCATGATATTATGTCATATTTTTATAAATTGACATGACATTGATATGTCAAAGTATGAAATTATAATGCATTGATATGGAAAATGTTATATTTTACCATGAATGTTATTTCGGGTATGAACTGCCCAATGTTAAATTATGATAATATACTTTGCTATGGATGAATTGAATAAAATATATATTATATGCCCTAGTAAGTCATTGAGGGACAGGGTATAGTTGGCATGCCATAGAGTATAGCAGTTGTAGGTTTATAATACACTTCAGTGTATATGGTGGGCATGACCTTATGTGTAATACACTTCGGTGTATATGGTGGGCACGACCTTATGTGTAATACATTTCGGTGTATATGGTGGGCACGACCTTATGTGCAATACACTTCGATGTATATGGTGGGCACGACCTTATGTGTAGCACTACGATGCAAATATTACTCGAATACCCAGGGTCCTCAGGGTTTTATATTGGGCTATTGTCTATAGTATATGGTTTATGGAATAATGGCAAGTGTATTGGTAAAATAAGCTTACAAGCTTATGGGGCTAAATGGTAAGTATTTTGCTAAAATAAGATTACGAGCTTATGGGATCAAATGGTAAGTAAATTGATAAGAAATTTTATATTATGTTGATCATGGTAAAATATTGGACATGTATGTAACATGATCTTATTGCATTTGTTTTTTACATTGAAAATCATGCATGAATTGTATTGCACTGTTTATTGTTTTAAATTGCCTCACTAAGTATATACTTAGCGTATGATGATTTTCACGTGTAGGTAAAAAGCCAAGAATAGAGTAAAGAATACAAGGCACTCCGAGCATCCAGGAATATACTACAATATCATTAAGACATCCTATGATGTAATTTTGACTTAGATAGTGGCATGTAATTATTAATGTTCAATTTGTTTTGTTGAACAAATTTGGAAACAAAATAGTAACTTTATAATGATGAAAGGTTAAGTTTTTTATGAGTTTTATATATATTTTGCTGAAATTATTGTAGCAGTGCATCGATATACTGTAGCAGTGCATTACACATTTTAAATTCGAAGTTTTTTTACATCGGTACACTGTTCACGGTACTGCAACAGTGCATCGGTACACTGTTCACGGTACTGTTCACAGTACTATTCATAAAAAAATGTTTTGCCTTTAATTTGTTATAACGAAACATGATTCATATGATATGATATTTTTATAATATCATTTTACCATATTAAGAAAATAAATTTTAAAGCACTATTGAATTGGAAATGGTTTTAGAAATTCAGGTGACATCTATAATCTGTATAGGTATATTATACGGGTTATGGGTGTTACAGTATACCTCTCGGCTAGACCTCTTACTGGCGATGGGAGCCCCTGTTGCTCAATTCAAATGGTGAGAAGGTGTAAGGTATCCTCGAGAGAAACA
Source organism: Hibiscus syriacus (assembly GCF_006381635.1). Lineage (NCBI taxonomy): Eukaryota > Viridiplantae > Streptophyta > Magnoliopsida > Malvales > Malvaceae > Hibiscus > Hibiscus syriacus. Next base: position 249,557 of record NW_024063145.1, on the reverse strand, counting down.
TATTGAAAAATCAACTCAATCCAATGGTTGAAAGCTGAGATCAGATCGTTAGAAGTCGAGAGTTGTTCGGTCTATTTCACGACATTAGGGGTCCTTTTTCAAAAAATAGTGGTTGGATCTACAACCACCACAATGAGATGAATGAGCCTCGAAAGTTTGGTGGCTAACAGCCACCGACGACGATGATCGATACAGCACTCGACGATGGATAGAGGCGGTGCTCGTCCCCCGTTTCTAGAGAGAATGGAGAACATTTGAGAAAGATAAGAGAGGGAAAAAGAAAAAAAATTAAGGAAAAATGTATTTCCATATGAATCGATACTACGCCGTTTTGGGTCCTTAATAGTGCGTTTTGAGCTTCAAGGGTCAAATTACACGCACAGTCCTCGCCATTTCCTCTCGTGTTCAATTTGATCCATAATTTCAACATATTTCATTTATTATTTTAATTTAGTGTGATTGCCTTGCTATTTTTCATTTTTGTTTTCTAATACTAATTCTTGGTTTATTTGCTTTCAGGTCCCCAAGTATTGTCGTATTTTTCCAAAATAGACACCATTTCCTTATTTATTTTATAATTTGAATATGATGCTATGATTTTACTAGTTTTCATTTTAGCCACTTGTTTGTGTTTCACTTATTTTGAATTAGCTATTATTTTTTCATTTTCTTTCATTTTGGTCACATATTCCTATCTTTTTCATTATTTCGAATTTGGCATGTTTTTCTGTTTATTTTTTATTTAGTTACCATGCAAGTTATTATGTTTATTTTAAAATTAGCTTGTTGATTTTGTTTTATTTCATATTGGTTATTGACCCTTAAATTATTATTGCTTTTAAATATTTGATTGTTAATACAACCTCACGATGACCCGCTCTGGGGTTTGATCTGCATTATTCATGGTTTGGGTAACAATTAAAAATTAACCCCCTAAATTCTAATTTTATATTCGATTGTTTAATTACTGTTATTTTAATTTTGCATAGTTTAAATTCTGTTATTTTAATTTCTGATTAAAATTATTAATTGTTTATATTTTAGTCATATCAGTTCCAGCCTTTAATTTTATGCACTATCTTAATTTAAGTTTTATTCTGATTTCTTTCATTTTAGTCCTTACTTAATGTTTTAATTTCAACTTTGCATTTTTTATTTATTTTAATTTAGTCCTTTCTATATTCATTAATTGCATTTAATTTCATTTTCTTTAATATAATCTTAGAATTTTAGGTTTTAAATTTAACCTTTTGATTTATATTTATAATATTTTAGTAGTAATCCATATTACTTAGTTTTTAGGTCTAGTCCTTAAATTTAGAGTCCTTTAAATTTGGTCCCTAAACTTTTAATTTGGGAGAATTTTTTATTTAGTCCTCGCTTATGCTTGAGGTTTTGAATTAATTATTCGATAGTTCATAATTGATTAAAATTAATTAAGATTAATATTAGAGCCTTCATCTTAGGCTTAATTTCTTAATTTAGTCCTTAAATTAGGATAATTCTTAATTTGGTCCTCGTTTTTGCTCGAGGTTCCACTTTAATTATTCGAATTGCAATATTGATTAAAATTAATTTAAGTTGATAATAGAGCTTCCACTTTAGATTAGATTTCAATTTAGTCCCTTTAATTTAGGTAGTAATATGAGTTAGCCCTCGCCTAAATGCTCAAGGGACCATATCGATTATTCGATTCAATAACTGGTTAAAATCAAGTAGGATTAATATTAGAGCCTATATTTTTAGGTTTATGCCTCTAGGTTATTTAATTATTCATAATTTGACACTTTAAGATAGAGAAAACCTTAATCTACCCTTATTTTAATTAGGGTCAATATAAATTGTTTGATTGCATATTATTTTCACACACAAGGTAATGTTCACTTATTAGGGAGTCAATAGTATATATCCCGCAAATATGCTCAGGGGGTGACTACTGGTGATTCCCGAAATAGGTCGACACCCTTTTCAAGACCACAACATGATTTCTAAAATATCGAGGCAATGTTCAGTTATTGGGCACAATAGCTGATCTCTCGCATTCATGCTAGGGGGTGAATGCTATTGGCTTTAATAAACGAATACCTTTTTAACTTTACGTTAGTAATAATTTTTAAATTAGATGAAGTTTAAACTCAAAATTTTCAATTTTAAATACATGGAAATTAACTAGGTACCAATTTTTTGGCACTTTGGGCGTGTTAATCCTACCCTATGCGTAATTGACTCTCGAACCTATTTTTTTGTTTTCGTAGACCTTAAACTTGGTATTTTTATAAAATAAAACATTTTATTAAAATCACCCATTTTTATGGTGCCCCGATCACACCTTAAAATGATTGGTGGTGACTCCTCACTTTTCAAAACTTTTTCAAAGAAAAACCCCTAAGTCGAAACTTGTTTTTCCCTACCCAGGCGAAAAACGGTGTCGACAGACATAGAGTAAAAAGAAGGAAGAAGTAGAAAAGAATGAAGCGACGAAACATTGATGCAGAAAGTGAGAATCAATTGTGCTTCTGTGGAGTTCGTTCGATAGTAAAAACGAGCTGGACTGACGAAAATCTAGGTATGAGGTTTTGGGGTTGTGGAAATTATGGGAAATGTGTCAGTGTTTTCAAATTTTTTGATGGTATGGTCCAGCAGTAGATTACCGATCAAAAACTATTATTGTTGGTATTCTAAGAATGATTGGAGCAATAGAGCGGGAACAAAGGAAGCTTAAATGCCGTTGGATAGTGACTTCTCTTGTTTTCTTCTTTGTGAGAGTGATTCTGGGAATTATAACCAGTTAAATGATTTTTCTTCTTTTGTTGTTTGCTTTTGGAGAGTTATTTAGGGTAATATTATGTTATGTGTTAACAACATTTTATGGGTTAGAATGTTACAAAATACTTAAGTATTTTTCAAAGTTATGTTTTAAGTATTGTTTTTTTGTCAATGTTATGTTTAAGTATTAATGAAACAGAATGTTAAATTTGCGAGTTAATTTTGTCTTAATGAAATCCTTTCAGGAAAGAAAAAAGACAAAATATCTTTGCATTCATTTCCAAACCAATATATGATATACATCACCTGTTTGACCAATAAATAAAAGCAAAATAATATATTTACAGATTAATTGTTTGAGCAAATAAAAGTTATTTTCGGCTATTAGCACCAGGGTTTTAAAAAATGGTCCGCGACCGCGATTTCGGCCGCGATATAGCGGTTTCACCGCCTTCCGAGTTACCTGCGACGGCCGCAATAGAGTCCGCGACGACCGCAATCATGGTAAATCCAAAATAACCAAAAGTACAACCGCGACCGTGATTTGAAACCCTGATTAGCACAAAAGGTAACAGTAGCAACTGATCAAAATATTATAGTCAAATGTATATGGTCAAATGCACAACTCAAAAAAACATCAAACAAAATGTTTATGCTTGTGGAGAGTATTAGATAGTAGTAGTATCACTCTTATGCCTCTTTAGAGATGACTGACTGACAGAAGTATCCTAACTCATATGGACAGTAATGGTGGGCATACATATCACAGTATACCCTTGTGAAGGTGGTTGTGGATTCAGATAAAGCTTTGATTTTTGTATCCCATCTTGATTTGATGTTGGAGCTTGTTGTGGAGAGAACCGACTCACACAACTATCTTGACTCATGTGGACAATGGGGTGGGCACCCATCTCACAGTAAACCCTTGTGTAGGTTGTTGTGAACTTGAGGTGATAGCTTGATTTTGCATGCCAGTTTGATTTGATTTTCTAAACTGCAATCAAAATCAAATTCAATTAAAATCAAATTCAATCAGAAACAAAATCAATCAAAAATAAATCCAATAAAAAAGTTAAACTTAATGGCAGTTTTGATCTTCTTGTAGCAGATACTTGTTGGACCTGCCTAGTATTGTGACCAACCTGACCCTTGCATGTTCTGACATTATGACCATACCCCCCACACTTCCTACAAAATAGTTTAACTCCATTCTTTTTCATCCTACGAGTGTGAGGTGGTGCTTCATCAACCTCCCTTCTTCTGTTCTTGTGTAGTCTTCTTGGCGGCCTTCTTAAGGTAGATGGTAAGATAGGCTCCATTGTTTCGATAGGTGTCCACTGATTAGGACCTGTCACCGGGTTGATTAAATATGAGTATATGTCCATTTGTGTTTTCACATAATAGAATTTGTCGACAAATGCTTCTAGCCTTTCATGATTCATGAAAATAACAACAATTGCATGGAAACAAGGAATGCATGAGTTCAAAAATAATTAGTAACTATAAAAATCTAGAAAATAATAAAAGAATATTGTATTAATAAAACAATAAGTCACTTGTTAGTTCCCATTTTCTACAAGAACAAGTTCTAGTTTCAATGTTAACACAATGTTGATTTGTTGGACGACATGAAACTTGGAATGTTGGTCCACCAGTATGAATAGGCCAACAACTGTAACCAATTAACAATATGTAATAACAATTTCACACAAGTTTATAAGCATTAATAGTAAGCAGTTAACAAGTTCACATAAGTTTATAAGTAATAACAATAAGCATTAACAATTAACAGTAAGCAATTAACAAGTTCATACAAGTTTATAAGTATTAAGAGAAGCATTAATAATTAATAGTATGCAATAACAAGTTCACACAAGTTTATAAGCATTAACAATAATCAATTAACAATTTCAACTAAGTTTATAAGAATTAATAGTAAGAATTAACAATTAACAATATGCAATAACTATTAAAAATAAGCATCAACAATTAACAATATGCATTAACAAATTCACACAAGTTTATAAGCATTAACAGTTAGCATTTAACAATTTCACACAAGTTTATAAGCACTAACAGTAAGCATTAACAATTAACATTATGCAATAACAAGTTCACACAAGTTTATACATTAATAGTAACCAATTAACAATTTCACTCAAGTTTATAAGCATTAGCAGTAAGCATTAACAATTAACAATATTAAGTAACAAGTTCACACAAGTGTATACGCATTAACAGTAAGCAATTAACAAGTTTATCTATTTGCTTGTGATATCGAATTGCACAACTTCTTTTGAATTTTAAGGCATAAAGGCCAAGAAATATTGTGAGCTTGATCATTTTTTTGCAAGTCTATGCATCAACATTGTTCTAATGGACTCCACCAATGTAATAATTGGGTTGTCTCTAGCTTCAAATATCAACAAATGACAAAATGAAAAAAAAATATATTAGGATACATAAATGAGAAGTTTATATAGAAATATTTTTTTTCGTATTCACCTTATTGAAACACTCACAAAGATTGTTTGATAGCATGTCTGACTTGGCTCTAAATGACAAGTGTGACTTTGACCATTGTTTAGGATCTTTCTCTGATAGCCACTTGTGTGCTTCTGTGATAAAATTTGCATGACAAATTTAACAGAATTATAATATTTATCAACATGAATTATCCATAAAAATATACCTTCATTCATTCCATGGCAAATTCGAACTCCCTAACATATGTTGCCTTATCAGCCATCCACAGTTGGTCCTTCAATGTTTTTCCCTTGTACTGACCATTAGTCTTAAAGTTTGAATATAAGTTCCTTACACATGTTATGTGTTATGCATTGGGGTATAATTCAGCCACAGCTTCCATCAGCCCCTATGCACACCAAAAATAAAATATTAGAAACAAATTTAAATTATCTTAAGCCTATAGAAATTTAAAAGCATTAGAATAAATACATTTTGTCTATCAGTCATGTATGCCAATTTGTTAGAATCATTCGACTCCAAATCATTACCCAATAATTCTAAAAATCAACACCAAGACTAATGATTCTCACTCTCTACAACTGCAAAGGCTAATGGATAAATAGAGTCAGATGCATCAACCCCAACAGCAGCTAGCAGATGACTCACATAGTACCCCTTTAAGTGACACCCATCCATACATATAATGGGCCTACACCCTGATTTAAAGCCATCCTTCATTGCTTGCATAAAAATGTAAAGCCTATTGAAAACTCTCTCTCCCAAGTGACAAATAGTGGTAGTCCATGGATATGTGTACCGAAGCTCACTTAGGTAATCATACAACTTGGTGTACTGTTCTTCATGATTACCGTGAAGCTTTTCAAGGGCCATGAACTTAGCTCTAGAACACTTGGATGTAGTTACCATGATGCCATAGTCATTGCGAACAACTTGCTTAAGGGATTTAATAGAATAATTTGGGTCAACATGGAATGCATGTAAATACTACTTTGTTATCCACTTAGCAGTTATATTAGCATTTTCAAACCCCTTAAGACATGTATGTTAATCAGTCAGTGACTTAATTTGCCAAGTACCATTACTAGGATCTTTAGGGCTAATTGAAGAGGCCCATAAAACCTAAGGACACATGCCTGACATCTTACTCATATTCTTTTATTGTCATTTCTTCTAAACTTGACATTGTACATATTCTTAATGTCATACATTATAATTACCTCTCTCAATATTATCTTGTCAGCAAAGATCAATCCAAACTTTAATTTAGGATTAAAAACGTATGTGGCACTATTAAATTTAGGGTATCTAGTCTTCTTATGTTCTTTACTAGAAACTGACTCATCTGCACTGTACAATGAGTCAGAATGTCCATTTTCAGAGTCACTCACAACCCTCATTTGATCATTGTCCAACCCGACATGCATATCACAAGCTTCATCTTCTGAATATTCAGTCTCATTTTCACTATTATTAAATTCAGATTCATTGTTGCTAGACTGTGGGGCTTCAAAATAAGAATCTTCTGAGTCATACTCATTATTTTCAGGTTCAGGTGGTTCACCATCCTTAATTTCAGGTTTAGATTGGTCAACCTCATTTAAATTCAGGTTTAGGTAGTTCAACTTGGTGTATTTCAAGTTCAAGTGGTTACCATAATTAATTTTGGGTTCAGGTTGGTCAACATCATTAAATTCAATTTCAGGTGGTTCAACCCATTATTGATTATGTTTATTATCTCCTATATTTTCTTCCAAATAAATGTGAACATGATGGTCACTAGATAAAACCCTAAGCAATTCATGGATATCATTATTAGTTTGGAGTGGTTTCACCTCTAGTGGATTATCTAGCGCTTGCCTAAATATCTTAAGAGTATAACTGTAGACACTCGTTTTTTACCGGGCTTAAAAAATATTATAAATATTAATTATATATTATTATTATTATTAGTAATACAAATTACATTATTTTATGTAGGCCTGAAGCTTAAGTCCACTACGACAAAAGCAATCATGCACCCTTGCGCTTCAACCATGCATCTCATGTTGACCAAGTACTGCAGATTTCGTACCCCAATAGAGATTCCATCAGCTAATTGATTAAACTGCATTGGTCTTGCCAATTCCTACACCCCACGAGTGAATCCAAACCCGGTTATAAGATCTGACCCGCCAGTCACCATAGATGCATGTTTGATTCAGTGCTTTCCACATCCATGCGTGAAACCTGCCACAATTACATAGCCAAATATCATCTCCAAAGTCAAAGAATCAATCCACTGAAAAGCAACCAACCTAATCCCGAAAATTTCGAGATTTCAGTTGACCTGCTCCAATCAAAATCTCACCAAACAGAAGGAAATTAGCATGCAACGACAAAGGACATTCGGTGAGAATCAGAAATTATCAGGGAAAGAAAGCAACAAACAGGAGAAGAAATTTTTCATTAGATTCGGGGAAGACGATTCGAACAGGGGCTCTCTTGCTGGGAATTTACAGAGAAAAGAAAATATAGAAAGAAAAGGGGCCTTCCTCTTCGTTCTTGTAAGCAGAGAGTTCCGAAAGAAAAAAAATATAAGCTATATTTTCTTCTTGGTTCGTTCATTTTTCAGTAGCACAATCACACAAAACAACAAGTATTTATTTTTATTATTATTATTTTTAAAACATTTTGCATCCATTTGGATTAAGCATAATAAAGAGAAGGGGTAGGGGAAACCGTTAGCATAGAGAGGAATCAAGACAAAGTTTTTTTATTATTCTAATTCCCCAATCGAAAAACCAGTGAACTAAACTATGAAAAATCGAAATAGAAAACTAGGGAGAGAAAGCGAAGTTACTTGTGGTGTTGAGTCCCAGCCGGTGTAGAACTCGTCGGCCTTAGAAGTTGGGAGTTGTCGCTAGTGACGTTCAGAGTATTTGATTTTGAGTTTCATGGCAACGATCATGAGAGAAAAGAAGGGGATCAAGCAGCGACCATGGTGGCCAGCTTCATCAGGTTCGATTGTAGAGCTTTGTTTAAGCTCTAGGCCGAAAGAGGAAACGTAGTTGAGGAAAGAAGATGCGACCATATGGTTTACTTTCAATTTAGATTAGGTTTAATGTTTAATATAATATATATATTAATTCATTGAAACGGCAGTGTATAGGGGAGTTGGGGCTCTCATTTCGCGTGTGGGTTAACTGTTTTATAAGCCATCCAATTTTTGAGTTTTTTTTTAGTCCTTAAATCAGTTTTTTTATATTTCTGATTCTGTCTCCATGTTTTATGCGTATTTAATTTTAGTCCAAGATATTATGTTATTTAATTTTTTTTTATTTTAGACATTAGAATTCTAAAGTTTTGCATGTTACTTTTTAGTCCTAAATATGTTTTGGGTTTATGTTAGTTTTAGTCAGTTAAAATATTAAGATTTTTATTTCAGTTTCCAGTATTCAATGTGGTATAATATTAGTGTGTCTACATTAATTATTTTTTTCGTTTATAGTTAGGATAATAAAGTTTTATTTTAATATTATTTAGTCGTCATTTTAGTAAATAATTATTTTCTGAAATTTGTAATTTGTTGTGTTATGTTTTTATTTTATTATGTTGGAATCGTATTTGTTCATTAAATATTACTATGAATATAGTATATATTTTTTAGTTATAAGATATGTATATAATTTTTATATTAAAGTGTCACATTGTAGGAATATTTTGTATATATTATTTGTTAATTGGATGATTATTTCTATTAGTTTATGCATGTTGTCCTCATATGCAACTTGATCTAATTACATAATTTGATTTTACCCTTTTAATTTAAAATTGTTTGAAGGGCTTCTCTTAACTCACTAGAAAGCCATTTTTAACGATTTTAATTACAAGTGTACCCCCATCAGTGACACTAATAAAATTAATTTTTCACCTTAAAATTTGGGAACGAAAGAAAAAGAAATGTTCGACTATTTAAATTTGTTGAGAAAAGGTCGTTAGAACTCACCTAAAGACCTGGTCTTGATATTTTTAAATAATCGAATATTCTTTATCTTTCTAATGGTTTGTTAATTTTAATTTAATTTATTTTGGTGGTTCTGAATATTATAAAATTTGTATTTTTTTGTTTTTAGGGATCATAAAGCAAATAAAATTTGAACTTATGAAATTCGTTGCAATGACATTAATTAATCGACTAGGTACCGATTTAGGGTGCTGTGCGGGTGTTAATCCTTCCCCACGCGTAACCGACTCCTGAACCCATTTTCTGGTAACACAGACCACAAATATGTCATTTTAATTAAAATTATTTTTTATTTTAAATGGTAAAACATTTTTGGGTGCCCAATCACACCCTAATCAAAGATTGGTGGTGACTCCTCAAACCGTAAGTTTTATTTTTTTTTAAAAAGGAATCTCAAATATTCGAAACAAGAGGTTTTCTAAAATCGTATTGTTTTTAATTAAAAATTCAATTAAAAAGAGAATAATTAAAAATGATGTGGTTTTCGAAATCTCACTTCTTTTGGGAAAAAATCATTTCGACATCTTGACGACTCCGCTGGGGACTTGGTTAGAGAGTCAGACTGATAGTCGATTAGTTAATTGTCTTTGCATATGAAAGTTATAAATTCATTCTAATTTGGGTTTTGATCCCTTTTTGTTTTAAATATTTTGTTTGTATTTTAATTGTTAGTTTGATTAATAAATAAATAGTTGTACTAACGTGTGATTTATATGTTTCAGTTTTCTGACCTTCACTTTAGTCTGTTGTTTTTCTTGGACCGAGGCAAAGGATTATGAGTTTCCCCCACTGCCGATATTTAGAGCCTTCTAATTGTGCTCTGTCCTGTTAGGTAGAGGTGAAAGCTACGCTTACGTGAGAAAAATTAATTTTATCCGCATGGGCTTTAGCAAATAACCTCTGGGGTACATGCCTTATGTTTACGAGTGAAACATTGAGTTTCCTCGCATGGACATAGGGAAATGTATCCTCTCGAATTGAACTTGATCCGTTTTAAGCCTATAATGGGTGAGGGTCGAGGGTTTGGCAAGCTCAAGGGGGCACCAATAAAGGACAATTCGAGGACTCTGCTAGTGTTACCAAAACTCTGCCCGTCTTATGTTGAATCTCTGTCCGTAGACACAAGGGGAAACTCATTCTAACATTTTCCTCGAATTTATTTATTTTTGTAAGATGTATGTGAACTAGAAAAGTGTGTGGTTAAGTTTCATATTTCCGTACGAAGCCTGTGAACTAGATATCATGCGATTAGGATTTTCTTTGAATAACAAAGCATGTGGGTAGATATCATGTTGGGTAGGATCTACCAAAGCTTGATTGGGTATCTGGTATGTGAGGGTAGGTTAATTGATTTTTTTATACTTATTATCTTGTTGTTTATCTTATGAGTACTAACCCATTTTTTTTTCATGTCTATTTTATTTTGGATTTATTGCATTTTCATCCTCATGTCATCGAGGGTGTTAATTTGCAAGTGATTGACTAACAAGAAGGCTGACCATATTGAGGCAAGAAATTCTCCACTATGTAGTCAAAACGGGAGATCCAGAGATGTTCAAACGATCCATGAAGAAGGGCACCCGATGAATGAAGAGATCTGAAGTTGATTGGAGAATTCCTTTAAAGGTGCAAAGGCCAAGATGTTGACTTAGAAGATATATACAGCCCTACCAAGGACGAGAAGACCATTCATAAAGACATGAAGACCCTTCATAAAGACATGAAGACCACTTCGCATTGGAGATAAGAATAGAGATTTCAAGATTCAATTTAAGGACATCCGACGTAATCAAAGGTGATCAAATACACCGAAAATTTTGGAGGTGCAATACTAGATTCCATGAAGATTATGGCCCAAGGAAATGAAGAGATGAAAAATCACAGTTGTATTTTGACAATAGTAAATTTCCTAGAGTTCATAAATGTTCATGACAAAGTATAATTATTATTGAATCACAATATGTAACTAAACATACTGACAAAAATTTGCAAATTATCATTATCATATCAGTTACTGATTTCAACATGTAACTAAATATACTAACAATATGAATAAAAAGAGTCAAAAAAGAACTTTTCAAATAATGGATAAATGCATATCACATGTGGGAACCACATTCGAAATACTATACTAATAGCAACATATAATATGTGGGGGACCACAACAAATGCAAAGTTAAATATTTGTAAATGTGCATTGCAAAATTGATATAAACAGATGAATATAATCAGAATTTTATCATGTGGAGGCATGCACTTTTGTCTATTCGCGGATTTCATGCAAATTCTTAAACCCATGTGTATGCAACAATAAGATCCCAAATAAACTAACTAGGGTTTTAACATACTATCAACAGTAAACCCATATAGTACACATATAAATATATATATGATTTTAACATAAAAAAACCCCTAAATCTTTTTAAACAAAAGATATCCTTAAAGATATATCTAGGGTTTTTAACGAAAGAAAATACTAATTTCTTTTCAATAAGACTTTTAAAACTTGTTTTTAGGGCTTTTTAAAACCATAAACATCTAAAATAATGTTTTAAATACTGACCATATCTTTGCTTTAAGGATTCTTCTTATTCGCGATGAATGTCGTTTCCCATTCTTCGATCAAACCACTGTTTACCCTAAACCCATAAAAATAAGATTTTAAATATTCTATCACAATCTTTCAATCAAATCAAGTTTACCATGAAACCCATAAAAATAAGATTTTCTTACCCAGAAAAACCAAGTTTTCTTTCTCTCTGAATCGAAAATCAAACCAATCTTTAACCTAAATCTCTCTCAAGAAAAAAACCAGCGTTTGCCCACAAACCAATTTTATTTTCAGAAGTAAAAGGGTTGAGATATTTCACTCGTCTGATGAAATGAAACGGCTGAATGAAACCCCTTAACTGGATTAATTGTTTAAAAAAATTAAAAGATTTGTTTTCAATTATATATTAAATAGGGTTTTTAATATGTGTTCTTTATTATTTCCGAGTTGGCATTAACAATAATATAAAATACATTCCTCTACCTCATTGTTAGTTTCTAATAGCCACGTTAGAGACGCTGTTTTTTTAACGGAGAGTGGCTTAAATTAATCATTTTAAAAATTGGGTAGTCTTTTTGATCAAATTGAAACATCGATGTTCAAAATTATTTTTGATCATAGTTTGGTGGTCACTCGTTTTGTTTACCCTTAATAATATTAACATTTATATGTTGTTCTTAAAAAAATAGGTTTAAGGGTCAGCTTTGCCCCTGTAGTAGACTCAATTTATCATTTTAACCCCTATCATATTTTCACATCAATTTAGCCCTCAAAGTTATTAAATTGTATCATTCTATATCATTTCTCTAATTTAAAACCTTAAATTACAAATCATAAGTTAATATTTAGGGTTTAAGGTTTAGAGGAAATAGGGCTATGGTTTAGGGTTTAAGATTTTAAGTTAAGGGTAGGGTATATAATGATGCAATTGAGCAACTTCGATGACTAAATTGGTGCGAAAATACGATAAGGGCAAAAATGATAAATCGAGTCTACTACAAGGGCAAAATTGACCCTTTTGCCAAAAAAATACAATATAATGCTTTCATATACTTAAAGTTCAAGTTCAAACTCAGTTTGAGCTTCAATCGAGCTAAGTCTTATAATATTTCAAGTTTAATTTTTTAGCTTGAGTCGAGTTTCAATTTTGATTTCGAATTGAGCTTGAAAATTTTAAGCTCACGAGCTTTCGAATCGAGTCAAACTTGATAATTTTAAACTCGTGAGCTTTGGAATCGAGTCGAACTCAATTTTACACTTTTCAAGTCGAGTCAAACTTAGCACTACTCGAGCTCGTCTTATTTACGACCCTAATTGTATGAACAATTTATATATATATATATATATATATATATATGTATGTATATATATAGAGAGAGAGAGAATAGAATAGAATAGAATGTGTGATTGATATGATCATTTATTTCTTTATTAACACATTAAATTCAAGATATTCACGCTATAGTTGCATAATGTACATAATTTGATGTGTGTGTGTTCTAAATATGATTTGCTTCAAATTTAACTTGTAAATTGATGAGTGCATTATCAGAAGAATTTGACTGAAACAATATTGACATTGATAATTAGAGAGTGGGGGATAATACAAGGAAGTATGGAGTATTTATTGTTTGATGAATCATGTCAAGAGGGGAAGAGCAAAAAGGATGGTTCTACATTAATCTTCCTATGAACAAAATTAATGCTGCTCAACTTGTTGTGGCACCAAAAGAGTTGGTCTTTTGTCACTTTTGACATGTTCAAAACTCTCGCCACTAATTTCAAATCCACTTGAGAGAAGAAATGAAGAACATGATCTGAGTTCTCCTCTCGGTTCTGCCTCAATTTCCTCAATATGCAATTCCCATTCCTTAGGATGTCTTTAAGCCTCCTATCCTTATGCTCTTCCAACACGAATACAAAGGATTACTCGCGATGGAATTCGAATCGCAAACTCGTTAGATGCATCTTTTTGGTATAAATGTGTGGATCAAACTAAAATAAGCTCCACATCAATGTTTTTAGTTGCAAGACTAATTACCTTTTGTAGGCTGGTTTGAACCTCTGCTGGTTCTAAAGGTTCTACTTGAGTCCCTTTCCTGGAATTCTTGATCACAACATTTGCATCTTTATCGGATCGAACTAATCGCCAAAATATTCGTATCGATTCTTCCATGATCTGAACTAGCATATCGCTCGTAAATGGCATCATTATCATCATCCTCATCGTCCCTTCCTTTTCTTCTACCTTTCCTTTTATCCTTCATACTATCCTCTGCAACAGAAAATTCAGCTCAAAGGGGGTCTAAACTACGTACATTGTCACCATAAGCAGGGATTTCAATTTAGATTGCGATGAACATCTACAACGGAGAGAGTTCATACCTCGAATAACCGGAACTTGAAGGAGATTGCGTAGGATGCATCGGTTCTTAACGTAGTTTTGCACCCTGGGGCCTTCGAAGGGTTCGTTTTTGATGAATCTTTGCATCAAAACTTGAAACTGTTGACACTCAGAAGCGACTTCATTGAATGTGCGTAGGCCATAACGATCGGTTTCCCATATTTCAATGGCTTTCTCGTATTGCCAATGAAGTATTTCCCAGGAAAGGCAAAGCTGTCCTACGTAGACCATCTCTAGATCACCGTTGAGCTCATTGATGAACTTGGCCGTGGGGTCTAAATCGGACTTTTTTCGCCGTCGGAGCCTCATGTTTTGATGCAGAAGAGATGAGGATGATTTGTGGGGTGAAATCGATTCAAGTGGATCCTTCAACTGGAGAAAGCCTATATGAATTGCGACGAAAAATTAGCTTATTTTACATGAAACATCAAATACAATTAATAGTAACAAAGGGTAAAGTATTCAAATGGTCCCCTGACTATAGGATGTTATTTTGTTGAATCCCCCAACTATTAAAAACTACAAAATGATCTGCTGACTATAAAACGAATCTCAAGAAGCACCTCAATGGGGGAGGACACAGTTCTAAACATCGTGTAGGGTGTAGAGTGCTTATCTCGACTTATATTTCGACAATGAGACATTGTATGATGACTCGTTTAAGGGATTGATGATGACGGGATTGAATTGCAATTGGATCATCATGGAACTCTTCAGCGTTGGGAGACGAGTCACAATAAATGTTTTATGTCCTACACAATCTTCGATCACATCCTTGCATCGAGACATTTTATGAAATTCATTATAAGATAATGATGAGAGAAAATCTTAACTGTTTTATAACAATATCGTCTCAAAAATACAATACATGGTTATATTTTATTTTTAATATAGTTTTCCAAGTTGTCTTGTGTGTGGCATTTAGATTCTGAAGTGTCTTTACACCCAAAAAAAACTAGCTTTAAAGAAGCCTTTCTTGCGGAGCATTAAAACCGGGGCAGGTTTGGTTTTATTAATGTGAATTTGGTAGTAATTGAGAGTTAGGTAAAGCTTCCCCATAATAAACTCGGTTCTTTAATGAGATTGAGGAAACTAGCCTCAAACATACGAGTTTGGCTCGACAGCACCAAAGACATGCATGCCACTTTCAACTAACACAAATTGAGATCTCACCCTATTCTTTATACATGTATCACACGTACTCGTATATTTCAACGTCGGCTCAATTGTTTATTACACATGTTTTTGAATCTATCTTATTTTTAAATTTTATTCGATGTTTGTTCTAATTTCGGTCAGGTATGAACTAAGGAAGACGCGGTCGAAGACCTTTGTCATTCTTGAAAAATTTTAAACTATCAATATATTTTAAATATTTTTTTATTGATAATATGTTTTTGTCTCTTAAAACTTTAAAACTTCAACCATCTAACTATAAAGTGATGTTGATATCGACCATAAATTAATGTTTTAAGATTCTAATCAAACTAAGAAATTATGACTAAAAGATATAAAAAGTAGTTACAAGATTAAGAGAGAAATATTTTCACATGTAGGACAGCACCAAGGGTTCAGCGCGGTCTAGTCCCTGATTTGGTGAAATTATTCTTTTACTCCTTGGGGTTGTAAAACTTTTAATTAAATTGATTCTAGAATTGTGAAGTTTTTAATTAATAAAGTTATAGTATCTACCCTAAAAATTTATAGTTTAATCTCAATCCTTAATAAAAATCTTCTGGCATCGCCTTTGTTAATCGACTTAAGTGAAAATTCCTCATAGAGATTGAGCAATTCAAAACTCATGATTTTGGATTTTTTTTCTATACCTATATTTTAAAAAATATATAATTTATCAAGTGGTCTCAATAATAAAATAAAAGATTATTTTCTTTAGATATTAATTTGAGTAAATATGTTTACAGAATGTATATTCGTTATCAATAAATTAAGAAAATTCTAAACAAAAATTATGTTATAATCGCACGTCATATTAAAAAAATATGAACTAGCAATTAAACCCTAAATAAGCATTGAATCAGAAAATGCTAAAATTGAATGAGAATAAAAGAGAAAACTAACCTATTGCATACATCTTCTGGTAATTCAAGACATCAAATTTCCTCATTCTTTCTCTGTAACTCTTGTAAAACTTGCGAAGCTCACTCATTCGATCAGCAAGTTGGAACTTCTCATCAATCTTCCATGGCTTCAAATCATCCATTATTTTCGGGGACTCTGATTCTTCCATTATCGTAGGCAAACCAGTTGCTCTAACCTTTTTCAGCTCCATTTTCAGCTGTTCTATCAGATGCTGATGTTCCCACAAAGTCTCTAAATCATTTGAAATTGAATCCTCCATGTTTGCAGACCCAATCTCACCTTCCTGCTTGGTAACTTCATCATCAAAATCAACAGTTTCTTCTATCTGTTCTTGGTTCTCTGTCGTTTCTTCAACGATATCAGCTTCAGATTTCATGTTTTGTTCCGAGAAATCTTGTTTTGGAAACAACCCGTCGCTTGAATCAGAGTATAATTCATCGACACAAAAGCTGGAATCCTTTGGATTCTCCATCACGAAGCTGAAATCATTCCCTGAATTGAACTCATACGTGTTTGTTGTGCTTATTGAAGGATCAGATTCCAGGCCAATGGCGTAATAATACTCATCATCTCTAAACTTGTTGCTGAATTCTTAAAATGTCTGAGTTTGAAACTGAAACTTGAAAACAAAATTCGGTGACTCAGGCTTTTCTTCAAACATTTCTTCTTCTTCACCCTTCAATTCAATGGCATCAGGCTTAGCTTCCTCTGCTTTCTCTTCTATTGGATTGGTTGCTTGAGAAAGCTTATTATACCTCTGAGTCCTGAAATCATTAAAAGAAAACATAAAAAAAACAAAACATGATTTTCATTGTTCAAAACACAGTGTGAAAATTGGGTTTTACCTTGAGAAACTTCGCTCGAGAATTCAAACAGAGCAGAGATGGAGACCGAGAAAAATCCATGAACATCTTTTGAAAGAGAAATGCATTAAAAGAACTCATATCCATCGTATTAAAAATGGTTATTCACCAAAAACTGCTTTCTGTATACGCATTGATGTAAATCATCAATCTGTTCTCGTCCTTTTTTTTCACGTTGAAGCAAAAGAAAACAGAGTAGCGCAAGTCCACAGTTAGGAACTCTGATTTCAACTTTGAAATATTTCGATTCAAAGTATACACTCCACCTATAAAAAACCCAAACCCAAAAAGTATGATGAAATAAACGATTTTTTAAATCAAAATTGAAATCTAACCTAAGTGAGATTTAACGTGATGAGAATCCATGAAAAGAACATGTCAGCGACTAAGGAGCTTAATTCCTCATTTGGGGTTAATCTGTGGTTGCTTAAAACCTTGGGCTTTTGTGGACCGTTATTATATGAGAGGTTTAGAGAAAGAAGAAGAAGAAGATCTTGATTTTGTTGGAAGGTCGGTTTTTGGCCTTCGTATTTACCATCCAAAACTTGTGTGAGGAAGGGAAGAAGAAAGAAAATGGTTAAACTCAGTCATTAGTCCCTATATCATGCATAAATTGTGGATTTTGCTCATATACTCTAATTTAATTAATTTTTAGTTCTTATATTTTAATTATTTTGAAATTTCAATCGGGATCCAAAAAATATATGGATAATGAGTAAATTATAAGAACTTAAAATGATAGATTACTGAATAAAAATTAAATATAAAATTAACATAAAATACAAAAATTAATAATAAAATTTGACCAAATAAATTTTATTTTTACAGTTAAATTATTGTTAAAATTTTAAAAATATAGACACTAAACCCATAATTATAGTATATGAAATAATAAAAAAAATTGACTATAGGAAGTAGGGCTAACTTGAATGTTTACGCCTTTTTAATTATTTCATTAAAATTGCATTTAATTAATTTTTTTTAGGATTCAATTTGGGAGTTTAGGTTAGGAAGATAATTAGGAGGGGGACGCAAAAATTTATATTATAGATGTGAATTTAAAAAGTCATATTAATTTTTTTTTAAAATGTATGAAATTAGATAATCAATAAATATATAAATAAAAAACATAAATATATAACAATTTAAAATTTTAAAGAGTACGACCAAGTAATTGGAAAATCAAGCCCCGTATTTTACTAGATTTTTCTGTTCGATCTTACTTTTGAGGTTCAATTTGGGTTTAGGTTAGGAAGTTAATATTTATCATCATAGCATTGAATTTTATATAATTTGGATCCATCTTTAATGGTATATATATATATATATATTCCTAATATAAACAAGAGTTTTGAAATTGTTCGTACATATATATCTTATTTACAAATGATAGTGATATTTTTAAAAATTTTACAATAACCTTAATCTATCGTTATATATTTTAGAATAAACTATATGTTTCGTATGTATACAAGAACTGCATGAATTTGCTAGGTCGAACATACATAAAGTGAAGATAAAATATCATATTCTTTCTAGGAATGGAAAAATCACATGATTTGACATTTAATTCATATGTTGTTGGTAGAAATAGACGCATGATTTTATGTAAGATGTGTATTTTTTTAATAAGTTACATTCAAAATTTAAAGGAGGCTAGATTATAAAATTTAAATATTATCAATATAAAAATATAAATAAAATATTTAAATTATATAAAAATTTAAATTTTTTAGAGGTGCGATTATTCTTAAACGTCTCTCAATCCATCCTTGATCGTTGGCTCAGTATTTTTCTAAAATGAATATCGAATTTCCATTACTATATATTATTATTATTATTACTATGTTAGATCAGGATTATTTTAAAAAAGATTGAACCTACTATAGCAATATCACTCTCATGCAGATTGACTAGGAAAACCACCCAGAAATTAAAATATTAAAAAATATATAAAAAGAAAAGGTAAAATATTTTTTATTGCTGCAATTTGAATCAAAAGAATGTTAATTAATCGATTATATAAAAATCATGTAGGACGAATTTGAGGTTATTTTCAAATTTAAATGGTGGGAAAACATCGGTTCAGAAACATCGTGAATATACTACATATAGATAATAATTTTATATCCAGGTAATAATTTTATAATTTTTTTAATGTAACCACCTAAACACTTTGCAATCGATCCTAAAAAAATATCATATTCTTGTAATATTAGATGTTGATATGGTTACCAACAATTAGTAGGTCTAGTGAGATGAGACACTAGATCTTTTAATTGACGTCAGAGGTTTGAATACTGACATTTGTGAATGAAGCAAACTGAGTTGAAAGGATCACCTTTATGTCTACAGTATTCAATTTAGATTAATTAATTAATAAATCAAGTATAGATAATTATATATAAAAAAAAGAATATTGATTTGGCTTGGCAAGAAAATATTATTGCATATAAAAATAAATTGAGTACGCTCCTCATTCTTTGCGGTAGTTACATTTTCCCTTGGACAAATTTCAATTTTTTCTGTGTTTATGGCAGCAGTGATGGTCTTCTCCCACCACCGGTCATTTTTAATTAGGTTTTATCGTATTTACTATAATAATACTTTTGGCCCTTTCTCTAATAAAGGATACTATGACTATCGATGTTTTTAGACTCTCGGTATAGGTTTTTTTTCTCGGGTTTTCTCGTTTTTTTTAATACATGGTTGTTGATTTCCCGTGGCATGGTTCCTCTATTTGTTTGTACAAAATGACTAATTGATTATCGCATATATGTGCCGGAAGGGATTGCTGTTAAGGGGAGATCACTTTGTCCGTTAGCCTTTTTGATTATTCTTCAAGTTTCTCTCCTCAATGTTTGTTGCTCGGAGCCGTTGGTGTGTTCAGTTTATGTACGTCGTTGCTTTACTTGTTAATGGTTTTGTTTATTGCTATCTTTAAGCGATCATTGTTATATTTTATTTTCTATAGTCTCGATTGAATTTGTTCATTCTGTAATTAGCAAGACATTTGTCGATACAACTTTCGATAAATAAAATATCATTGTTATTTTCAACAATAACAAAAAAAAGATGGATTTGGGTTGATAACAATTTTTAGATTTTAAAATCAATTATTTTAATTCGATTCGAATTGATTTTGTCCTTGATTTTTATACCCTAATTCTGAATTTCAATTTTTTGAATTTATTTTCTCAAAATTAATTTACTTTATGTTTTCTTACATTATTTGATAATTTTTTAAAATATCATTTCATAAATATTTTTAAAAGAGTTATTTTGTCAATCAAATAAAAGATTAATAATTATTTTTTAATTATTTTCACTATTTAAGATAAAAAAAATACTTATTTTTATATTATAAAATGAAAATTAATAAGATATTAAAAATAGAATTTAGTTTAATTTGAATAATTACGATTTTAAAATTTCTAAACCGGTTATCATCTAGCTACTACATATCGATTTAATTTCTAATTTATTTATTTATTTTACTCATCCTAATTTCATTTATTGTGCATGTGATATATTCTATATATAAAATTAAAGGTGATTGCTTGATTGAGTCGAGTTGAGTCGATTTAAATTTTTTAAGTTAATTGTTAAATCTTATTTTATAATTCAAATTTTATTTGAAAATATTTTAGTTGAGTTAACTCCAGTCAAATTATTCAAGTTTCTATTTAAATTTAATTATAAACATTTATAATATTATGACATTAATTGATTCTAATTTAATCAACTTTCTATATTCATATTTTTTTTTGCTAGGCAAACAATTTATTTTACTGAATAAATAAGTAACTTTAGCCGCTCCGATTATGAGCCTCGTTAAAAACTTCCCTACACTTAAATGGAGGAAAAAAACTACAAATAATCGGGGAAAAGACAATGATCACAATATTCAAAGTCAAAATGTAACCACTAGACTACACTGCACAAAGAACTTTCTTATCAGGTTAGGAGATTAAATATACTCTAGCATTTTACACCATATTGTAAAAATCAAGGTTTCAAATTGCGGTCCGAAAATGTAACAACTCCCGCAAAATAGTTGTAGTGCCGCCGTCATAATTACCCGCTACACCCGCAATAGCACCCACTACGGCCGCAATCACAGTAAACAAGAAATGACCGAAAACGCGACATCGATTTGAAACCTTGGTAAACATCCAACAGCCAAGAAACGAAATAATTTAACACAATCTCGCGACCATACATGCTTTTATTCAAAGTAATGCAGAGCCCAACCAACCTTCATCCAGGGATTCTAACTTTGTTTCTTGAAGGAACAACATCCCCACCCTCTGTATTCTAATAAAGTCCCTAACCATCGTTCTTTTCACGTTTGAACCCAAACCCCTTATGTTCCACGAAGCGAATCTCATTCCCCCTCTTAACCCGAAGTAAAAAACTAAACTTAATTTATCACCTCAAGTTCTACAATCTCTTCTGTCACTTCCTGTTTGTCTCCAAAAAAATTCATACCCCACTCTTCCCCTAGTGAAATAACCTCTTTAGCTTCTTTTATGCCCCTCGTCCATATTTCCAGTATAATTGAGTCCGAAATTGTATCTTCCTCGAGTTTGATTTGATCACAATCCTTTGCTCTAGATCTCTTGAGCTCTTAGTCGACTTTTTTCTTTTTCTACTTTGAAAGAATCGTATTTTGGAGAAGATGGAGAGAGTCAAACTTCCTGCTTTTACCATATTTCTTCTTATTTTTCAACTCCAAAATCTCTAAAATGTAACTTTTTGAAGACATGTCTTCGATGTAACCCCTGATTCCCGAGTTAGGAGTTTTGGGATAACCTGAGAGGATCTTGGATGAATTCATTAGTCTGTAGGAAGCCTTAGTCCAAGTTTGGATGATTTTGGACTTGGTTAGAGCCCATATGGAGCTAAGAATGGGTAACTTTAGTTTGATCTTGAAATTTGAGGGAACAAGGGAAAAATTATATCAATTTTATTTTGAAACACTGAAATATCATTAACCGAGATGATATCACGTCTGAAAATAACCCCGTCCTTTTCATCCCACAATTTGTCTCTTTCCATCTTACATTCATTTTCTTCCTTCCCACAACAACCTAGAAAAGGTTTAAACGACTTGCAAGAATCCTCTGAAATTTACAAGGTAAGGGTAACAATCTCACCACCATTAGCTTTCTTCCAAGCCTAAAATGAAAAAGTTTGGTTATGGAAACCATGAGTGGGGGGTTTATTGGGTTTTAGGAACTATAGAATCCCAACTCATTTTTTAGGGATTTGAATTGTAAAAAGCGTTCCTACCCTTATCTTAAGTTCCTAAACGGGTTAATGACTCATTTTCTTTGTCATGATTAGTGAAATAGTTAAGAGAAACCTCTAAGGCAAGGGACAAAGAGAAAATAGTCCTTTGGTGAGTTGAGGACGTTTTTCCAGTAGTCTAGCATTGAGGTAACACGTTTCTAACTTGCTCATACATCATGTAGTTCATTAAATATCAATAAATGGCTAGTTGAGTTCATGCAGCATGTATAAGTATTTCATGGTAGATTTCACGTATGGTGTTTTTTTAACATGAAAGGTGACTCTTTTTAACCCTTAATAACTCAAATAAGACTTAAGTAACTTTTAATGGCCTTGATGTGATGAATGGGTGGAGTTAAATCATATTTTTTTTTGCTCAAAATAGGGTATTTCTGGGTACGAGTATCGATACTAGATGAACAGTACAAATATTGTTCTTTGAGTATGCCCAAAACAAGACGTTCGAGGCTGATGGTATCGATACTCTATCAAAGGGTATCGATTTTGTCATAAGAGTATCAATACTCAAAGGGTAGTATTGATACCAAATGTTGATTTCAAATTCTAGTAGCCAATTTGGTACCGGTACTCAAGGGAGTATCGATATCAGGATAGAAGTATCAATGCCCTACATAAGAGTATCGATACTCAATATAATTTTCAAAACATCAAAGCCAGTATTGGTACACATGGTAGTATAGATACCCTCCTATAGAAATATCGTTACTCCAAATAAAAGTATCGATACATAGTGTTTTCCCAAAACACCGAAGCTATTTTTGGTATCGATACCTATCAGTATCAATATTGTGTATCGTTACTGTAGACATTAAATTTTTGCCTATTTTATTATTATAATTATTATAATTGTTATAATTATTACTATTATTATTATATTTTTATTAATAAATATTATTATTACATATTATAGGTGTTGAGTTAATCGAATGACGAAATTGGCCAAGAGGGGGTGAATTGGCAATAAAAATTTTGTGGAAGCTTTTGCAGAAAATTGAAAGCAATTGCACAGTGATTTACAGTGGTTCGACTTTCTCAAACAAAGTCTACGTCCACTACCTTAGCTATCCACACTAAGGATTTTCCAACAAATTCACTAATTTGTTCTTTCTTTTGAGGCCAAAGAGATAACCTTACAATTCCCTCAAGAGTATACCCCAACTCTTGAGAACACTCTTTTCTCAAAGAGAAGATTACAAATTTGCAAACTTACAAGAAAACCTCACAAGGTAAGATGTTTGCACAATTCTAGAACAAAGAAAAGAACACTCAAAGATGAATACAATTGAGCACAAAAAGTGTTCTTGAAAGCAAAATGAATATTGAATGAAAATGGGCTTGAAATGCTCAAACTTGAGGTTTGATGCTTTCTCTTTGATTCTCTCTTGATTCTAGTTGCTTGATGTTTCTTGTTTTTGATCAATGGCTTCTAAGCTTGCTTAAATACACCTTGGATCACTTCTGAACGTTGGGGATAATTAGAGAAGATATTATAGCCGTTTTAGTGTGAAAACATTTAATAAAACAGCTTAGAGCGTGGGGGGAATCGGTTCCCTCTCATAGGGAATCGGTTCCCTAAGTGTAAAATTCAAATATTTCGACCGTTGAACAGGGGGAATCGGTACCCCTTGGGGGGAATCGGTTCCCTCTGAGCATTCTGGAAATCTCGGAGCCAAACCATTCAGGGGGGAATCGGTTCCTCCTATGGGGGGAATCGGTTCCCTCTGAGCAATCTGGAATTTTTGGCTTTGAATTGGTTCGAAATACTTTGTAAAATTATTTTGAAATTGTTTTATGATTAAAACTTAATTTTACACTTAAGTAAGGATCAAAAATGATTTTTGAAATATTTGGAGTAATGTTTTGATATTCGAATAGTTATATCGAATATACTTAGAAAATCATTTGGAAAATCTTAAAATCCATTTAACTTAATTTGTTATATCGAAATATTAAAATGTTTCAACAATCTCCCCCTTTTTGATATAACAAAACATTTTAGTAATTTTAAGATTTTTGAAATCAAGTTTTGAAATTACTCCCCCTTACTTTAACACTTCTTAAATTTATCATGTAAAACATTTAAAACTTATTCTTCTCCCCATTTTTGTTAAATCAAAAAGACATTGTAAAACAAGGTTTTGAAAATAATTTAGCCAATTGATTTATTAATTATAAGCTTAAGCTGCTAAGATCACAATCAAAAAGAGAGGTTAGCCATTAATTTCATAAATCAATATTCATAAATAATGTGATATGGCAAAATTGGTCATATTGTTAATGATAATGTAAATGATGCAAAAATGAATAAAACACCAAACATATAATTTCACACTATCCATAAATCCAAAATCCAACAAAATCAAACAATTCAAAATGTTGAGACAATATTCATTTTGTTCAAAGTTTTAAAGCTAAACATAAATCAAGCATCCGGATCGGTAGGTGGAAAACGGGCTCGCATAGCGGCCATCTCGTGTGTGAGTTCATTGATACGAGCGTTGGTTGATTCATTGTTTGCACGCATCTCCCGAAGAATCTCTAATTGTTGAGCTCCCATTGTGGATAAATGAGACTCTATAGAGGAAAAGCGTGAGTCCATGGTAGCGTATCGGAAATCGAATGTCTCCATAAAGGATTGAAAATATGGAGGCATTTGATGCGTTTGTTGTGCTTGTTCCTCGGACTGCTCTTCGGGTTGTTCAGGTTCTTCTTCAGCTTCATCAATATCCCTCATTAATTGTTCAAACTCGGGATCTTCGTCAGCTTCGGGTGGAGCTTGTGAAGAACTAGCTCCCGGAGTAGAAGAACGAACCCATTCACCGGTTTCTTTGTCCTTTACCCATCCCGCTCTCGTTAAGGAAAGAAGATTTATTTATTTCTTAAGAGGAAAAACGGCATCTAGACCGACTCTAAACCCAGCTTTGGAAAACAGATTACTCAAAAAGCAACCGTAAACTAGAGATGAACAGTGTTTCTTGTTAGGAACAAGATTTACGGTTTCAACAATTTCAGCAAAAATAATCTGAGGTAGGTTAATTTTAATACGGTTTTCGAAACAATGTAACCACCAAAGATCCAAAGCTCTAAGAGTAGAATAACGACCTCCGGATGGTCGAAACCACCAAGAAATCATTAGATGAAGAAAACGCTCATGTAGGTCTAAGACACTCGCACTATCTCTTCTTTTGTAACGAGAACCTAAAATTTGTTTTTCATTCGAGATACCATCATTATCTAATCCAAATGTATTGGCTATATATGCCGGGTCAAATATATAAGAATTGTCCTAGGAGGTAGGAACGAATTCCTATGGTTTCGGTTTCAGCTTGGTTTTTAACACATACGGCATTAGAGTAGAATATACGAACAAGTTGATGGTAAACGATGGGTTCAAGATCAAATAGTTTATCAAATTTCCATTCTTGTAAAATGGGAAGATATTTAAAATCGATAGCTAACATAGCTTGACGAGAAGGAATACGTTCTTCCCGGATTTTGTAAGAATCGAAATATTGATAATACCAATATCGGTGATTTCTAGACCCAGGATGATTGAAACACGAATTTTGGATAGTCAAGTTAGGATCAGTGGGATTGGGATTAGAAATTGGAATAGAAGGAGGATTTGGAGGTGGATTTGGTTGACTACTAGAACGACTAGATGAAGACCTAGGACATTTAGGATTTGACATGGTGAAGGAAATCGGAATAGATATAATGACCTGCAATTTTAAAACAAGTGTATGCAATTCAATTAATCCCAAAACTCAAATGAGTCCTCAATATTTCAAGATTCTCTAAATCAATCCTAATGGGCAAAGTTTTTGAAAAACTTTTGAAAATATGGTTTTGAGAAACAATATATGTATAGTTTTTCATAACAACAATATAATTTGATCAAAACACAATAATTTGAAATATAACATTTTTTTTATTTCAAAAATTTTAAAAAATTTGAAAAATTCTTGTGTTTTTGATGAAATTAGTTGTAACATCTAGTTTCTAATCACTAAATAATCAATGCCCGATCACTATTTCAACCTAGAACTAATTGAAACTAATCCTATGTTCAAAAATAATGAAATAAAGAGTTTAGAAAAATTTACCTTGAAATATGAAGATTGAGGGGATTTAGATGTTGTTTGCACGATTTTAATGATTCCAACAGGTTTGGAAGATGATTTATGAAGCAAATTCCGATTAATATCGTTGATTTGAGGCAAAAATGGAGATTTGAGGGGTTTAGAGGGTGAGAACGGCGGAAGATATAATAAAATGAGGGTTTGGGATTTTGGGGTGTTCTGTTCGATTTTAACAGAACCCCAGGGGGGTATCGATTCCCCTGTGGGGGGAATCGGTTCCCCTTCAAAGGGGGAATCGGTTCCCTCAGGGGGGGATCGATTCCCTCTGCACCAAAATGCTAAAATCCGAATTTTAAGCACAAAATGCTAAATTAATCTTTTCTAGTGGTATTGGCAACTCATATATCAAACATTAATTATGTTCAAATAATTAAATTAATCTTTAATTGATTTTGAACATAAAATTAATTTTCATTAAGAATCACAAACTCCCCCTAACTAATAGCAAGAATGCAATCAAAAATTATTATAAGCATTTTTCAAGATTTATTAAAAGTGCTAAAATTATTTTAAACACTAAGTGAAGATAGGTTGGTCAAACCTAATTCTCTCCTAAGTGTCCAAAATCTTTCCTTGTCTAAGGGTTTTGTAAAGATATCCGCTAATTGGTGCAAAGTATCAACAAATTCTAGAACTACATCTTTCTTAGTGACATGGTCTCTAATGAAGTGATGTCTTATTTCAATGTGCTTAGTTCTAGAGTGTTGGATGGGATTTTTAGTGAGACAAATAGCACTAGTATTGTCACACTTGATAGGAATAGTACCTACTTCAATTCCATAATCAAAAAGTTGTTGTTTCATCCATAAAACTTGTGCACAACAACTACCAGCTGAAATGTATTCGGCTTCAGTGGTAGATAATGCAACACAATTTTGTTTCTTTGAAAACCAAGAAATCAGCATATTTCCAAGGAATTGGCAAGTACCGGAGGTGCTTTTCCTATCTAATTTGCATCCTCCATAATCTGCATCAGAAAAAGCATGCAAGCTAAAGCTAGAGTCTCTAGGATACCAAAGTCCTAAACTAGGAGTGTCCTTAAGGTATCTAAAGATTCTCTTAACAGCTAGTAAATGTGATTCCTTAGGACATGATTGAAATCTAGCACATAAGCAAACACTAAACATAATGTCCGGTCTACTTGCAGTTAGATAAAGCAAAGAGCCAATCATTGACCTATATAATTTAACATCTACACATTTACCTCCTTCATCTAAGTCAAGCTTTGTTGAAGAGCTCATTGGAGTGTTATGAGGTTTCCCATTTTCCAGTCCAAACTTCTTGAGCATATCTTTGACGTACTTAGCTTGATTAATGAAGATGCCATCTTTTCTTTGCTTGATTTGGAGTCCCAAGAAAAATGAGAGCTCCCCCATCATGCTCATCTCAAACTCACTTTGCATTAGCTTAGAAAATTCTTGACAAAGAACATCATTAGTAGAACCAAATTATATCATCAACATAAATTTGAACTACTAATAATCTTTACCTTTTCTCTTTAAAAACAATGTAGTGTCAACCTTTCCTTTTAAAAAACCTTTTTCAATTAAAAAATTTGACAATCTTTCATACCAAGCTCTAGGAGCTTGTTTTAAACCATAAAGAGCTTTTGTCAATTTTAAAACATGATCTGGAAAATTTGAATCTTCAAAACCTGGAGGTTATTCCACGTACACTTATTCTTTTATAAAACCATTTAAAAATGCACTTTTAACATCCATTTGATATAATTTAAATTCATTGAAACATGCAAATACTAATAACATTCTAATTGCTTCCATCCTAGCTACGGGAGCGTATGTTTCATCATAGTCTATGCCTTCTTCTTGAGTATAGCCTTGAGCAACAAGTCTAGCCTTGTTCCTCACTATATTACCACTTTCATCAAGTTTATTTCTAAAAACCCATCTAGTACCTACAGTAGATTTATTACTAGGCCTTTCAACTAATGTCCATACTTTACTTCTCTCAAATTGATTTAATTCTTCTTGCATAGCCATAATCCAATGTTCATCTTTTAATGCTTCTTGATGTTCTTAGGCTCTATGCATGAAATAAATGCAACATAATTACAGATATTTCTAAGAGAAGATCGAGTAGTTACCCCTTTTGATGGATCACCTATAATTTCACCATCCTTGACATAGTTGTACTCTCTTGGAAAAGATACTTCCCTTTCTTCAATGGTTGGATTCTCGAGGGGATCATGAGTTTCCTCATCTTTTGTTTCTTCCTTTGATGATGATTCTCCAACGTCATGTCTAATGTCATTTGCTTGTACAATACCTACATCATCATTAACAGAAGAATCCTTCCTCGGAAGGGGATTATCATCGAAAACAACATGTATAGACTCTTCTACAACTAAAGTTCTTTTATTAAATACACGATAAGCTTTAGAATTTAAGGAATAACCCAGAAAAATTCCTTCATCACTTTTAGCATCAAATTTACCAAGATTTTCTTTACCGTTGTTTAAAACAAAACATTTACATCCAAAAGGATGAAAATAGCTAATGTTAGGCTTTTTATTTTTGAGAATTTCATATGGAGTTTTCTTTAAAATTGGCCTAATCATTACTCGATTTACAACATAACAAGCGGTATTTGTGGCTTCCGCCCACAAATATTTTGGCAAATTATTTTCGCAAAGCATGGTTCTAGCCATTTCTTCTAAAGTTCGATTTTTCCTTTCAACAACTCCATTTTGTTGAGGGGTTATAGGTGCTGAAAAATTGTGGCTATACCATTAGAATTACAAAACTCAATAAATCCAAGATTTTCAATTCAGTTCCATGATCACTTCGAACACTAGTGATAGAGTATCCTTTTCCATTTTGGGATTATTTTGAAAATGTGATGAATTTTCTAATGCTTCATCTTTAGTACTTAAGAATAGAACCCAAGTGTATCTAGAATAGTCATCTACCAAGACAAATGCATATGTTTTCCTCCCAAGCTAGTAGTTCTAGTTGGCCCAAAAAGATCTAAATGGATCAATTGTAATACTCTACTAGTTGATACATCATTAATAGATTTAAAAGAAATACGTTTTGTACTTTCCTTTATGCACAAGCATCATCATGCTCATCCTTAGCAACTAGGCATAAATTAGTCATATCAATAGAATCTAAATACACCCATGTAAATGTTTCCTATTCTATGACCAACAAGCATAATCCGATTAGATGCAATGTCAATGACTTTACAACCATTAATTTCAAATAAGACATTGAATCCTTTATCGCATAATTGACTAATACTCAATAGATTATGCTTTAATCCATTCACATATAAAACATTCTTAATTTGTATGGAAGAGGTATTACCTATTGTACCAATACCTTCAATGTAACCTTTTGAATTGTCTCCAAAAGTCACTTCTTCTCCATTTTGGCGTTAAGCTCAATGAACCGGTTTTGTCTCCGGTCATGTGTCTTGAGCATCCACTATCAAGGTACCATGAATTTGAATTTGTTTCCCGTGCCTTGTATCAATGCTCCTTTCCCTACAAACATAGATTAATTTTGATTTTTGGTACCCAAATTCTTTTGGGTCCATATTCATTAGTTTCCAAAATCCTAGTTCCCTTAGGTATCCATTTTGTAGGATATCTTTATCTTTAGTAGTAATGAGTCCTTTAGGAACCCATATACTTCTAATATTTTACCATTTAAGGTTCGTTGAGGATTTCTATGATTGTAGTTTCTAAATCTTTTCTAACAAAGTTGGATTTGAATTTTCTCCTTTTTCAAAACGTTTTGTTCCAACTTTATCAAAAGAGATTTTAAGATCATTTTCTTTTGATGATCATCATTGACCTTGAAAGTAAATTTTGCAAATATAAATTTTCTTTTCAAACTCTTCTAGTTTGATTTGCAAATCTTTAATTTTACTTTCAAGATCATTGTTGGTTTGGATATGAGTATTTTCATTTTCAACTTTGAACATCATTTTTATATTTAAAAATAATTTCTCATAATCCGAAGCCAACCCATTATATTCCTCTAATAGCTCATCATAAGATAAATCATCAAAACAGATGAGTTAGAGGTTACCTTAGAATCTTCCCCGAATGCCATCAAGCACAAGTTTGCTACTTCTTGTCCTCTTCATCGGAACCTTCTTCATCGCTCCATGTAGCCACATGAGCCTTGTGCTTATTCTTGATTGACCCTTTTTCTTCAATTGTGGGCAATCATATTTGACATGCCCCGGCTTTTTGCATTCATAGCAAATGATTGGGTCCTTCTCTTTGGTCATTTTTGAGGCCTTCATTTCGTTTGAATTTTCTTCCTTGGTAAGGTCTCATCATTTTTCTGAACCGTTTGGCAAACAATGCCATTCCTCGTCATCATCATCATCATTAGAATCACTCTCATCTTTTGTGGATTTGAGAGCAACTCCAATGTTTTCTTCTTCTCCTTTGGTGTCTCTTCAACTTATCAAGGTCCACCTCATCTTCAAGCATCATCTCATGAGGAGGAGTGAACGATAAGTTCTCAAGAGTAAGGATGATAGGTCCTTAGACTCGATGATTGTCGTCTTCTTTGATTGCCATGATTTTGGGAGGGAGTAGACTAACTCCTCACAAGCTTTCATTTGAGATGATCTCTCCATATGATTGAGACCATTGACAATCGTTGAAAATCTATCCGTCATAGCTTGATGTCTTCATTTGGTTCATCCTGAAATTTTCATAGCTATGCGTTAGAATAATTTTTGATTTCTTTACCTCATCTGTACCTTCATGTGTGACTTGAAGTTGTCCCATATTTCTTTGGCGGTTGTACACGATGAAACTCTTCCGTATTCATCTGGTCCAAGAGCACAAAAGATAATATGATGGCTTTGGAGTGAGCTGGAACATTTTTGTATCTCCTTCACTCCACAACCTTGGATGAGTGATAGGCTTAATGTATCCTTCTTCTACGGCATTCCATGCTCCCATGTCACTTGCTTGAATGAGTACATCATTCTATTCTTCCAATAGGCGTAGTTAGCTCCATTGAAGAAATGAGGCTTGTTGACGGGCATCGAATCGAGACCGGAGTCGAAGTTTGAAGTGGAGGCCATTGATGACTTTGTAATCGATGTAACCTTCCCGGATCGACTCAAGAGGCGATTAAACCTTCAAATGAGTTAGGCTCTGATGACAATTGTTGAGTTAATCGAATGACGAAATTGGCCAAGAGGGGGTGAATTGGCAATAAAAATTTTGTGGAAGCTTTTGCAGAAAATTGAAAGCAATTGCACAGCGATTTACAGTGGTTTGACTTTCTCAAACAAAGTCTACGTCCACTACTTAGCTATCCACACTAAGGATTTTCCAACAAATTCACTAATTGTTCTTTCTTTTGAGGCCAAAGAGATAACCTTACAATTCCCTCAAGAGTATACCCAACTCTTGAGAACACTCTTTTCTCAAAGAGAAGATTACAAATTTGCAAACTACAAGAAAACCTCACAAGGTAAGATGTTTGCACAATTCTAGAACAAAGAAAAGAACACTCAAAGATGAATACAATTGAGCACAAAAGTGTTCTTGAAAGCAAATGATATTGAATGAAAATGGGCTTGAAATGCTCAAACTTGAGGTTTGATGCTTTCTCTTTGATTCTCTCTTGTTCTAGTTGCTTGATGTTTCTTGTTTTGATCAATGGCTTCTAAGCTTGCTTAAATACACCTTGGATCACTTCTGAACGTTGGGGATAATTAGAGAAGATTATAGCCGTTTTAGTTTGAAACATTTAATAAAACAGCTTAGAGCGTGGGGGAATCGGTTCCCTCTCATAGGGAATCGGTTCCTAAGTGTAAAATTCAATATTTCGACCGTTGAACAGGGGGAATCGGTTCCCTCCGAGCATCTGGAAATCTCGGAGCTAAACCATTCAGGGGGGAATCGGTTCCTCCTATGGGGGAATCGGTTCCCTCTGAGCAATCTGGAATTTTTGGCTTTGAATTGGTTCGAAATACTTTGTAAAATTATTTTGAAATTGTTTTATGATTAAAACTTAATTTTACACTTAAGTAAGGATCAAAAATGATTTTTGAAATTTGGAGTAATGTTTTGATATTCGAATAGTTATATCGAATATACTTAGAAAATCATTTGGAAAATCTTAAAATCCATTTAACTTAATTTGTTATATCGAAATATTAAAATGTTTCAACAATAGGCCCAATACCCGGAGCCCAATTCTAGCCCAACTGAGCTAGCCCAATAGAAACCCTAAACTAATTAGGGTTTGATCTCTGCTCCAGCCGCCAGCAATCATCCACCATTGGATGATAAGATCCAACGGTCCAGAAGCCTCCAGAGGAAACCCTAGGGTATCATCACCCTAGGGCCATGTCACCGCTTCCCTTGCTGCCACCACTCCGCCGCCTCAGGAAGCTGCTGCCACCGCTTCAACATAACGCTCCAGAAGATCCAGCTGCCCCTCCACGCTACACTCTATGGTGAGTCACCACCATAGTCTGGTGACTCAAAAAAGCCCCTTTTGGACTGGTTCGAGGCCATTACCATGGTGGCTATAAAGCCACCAACCTATAAAGATAGCAACGGAGAGCGACAGAGAGAACAACAACAGAGAATAAACGAGCAAGAACAACCAAAAGAGGAAAGGACAACAAGCAAAGGAGATCCAAACAGCAACCATACCAACAAATAATAGTAAACAAGAGAGAAAAGAAGGCTTACCACATCCATCGGAGCCTACACGAGCCATCAAGAACCAAAATATCGAACGTATTTCCATAGATCTAGGTAATTTCGAAGGTTTTTAGGGAAAGTAAAGACTGTAATTGGCCTTAGGGTATTCCGATCTATATTTTAGGTAAATTTGGGATTTTCCGACCACCGGTGGTGGTGGCCGACGGTGGAGCTTGCGGCGGCGTTTTGGTGAGGGTGTTTCTGTAATTTCTCATAGGGGTAAACCCCATCCGCAGTGCTTCACGTCTGTACACTTTGCAATTTAGTCATTGAAATTAACTTTTAAATATTTCAATTTAGTATTAAATTATTACTTTATAATTTAGTCCTTTCCAGTAGTTATATTTTAGGATAAATACTTTATTTAGTCCCTGGTAATTTTAATTACTTTAATTTTGATCCCCAATAATTAATTAGGTCAAACTACACTATTAATTTTTAAAAAGAACGAATTTTTGGTTAAATGCAGATCAGTTTATCTTTAAACTGATGTTTTCTTAAAAAACTCTTTTAAAAGTAATTTTTAGGTATTCGACCTACCTGACCCAAAAGGTCGATGGTGACTCCCAAACCATTTTAATTATTTTGTATCCACATTATTTTTCCCGCCAAGTAAAAATTCGTGCCCGGACGAAATCGGTTACGACAGCTTGGCAACTCCGCTGGGGACCGTCAAGCTTTAAATTAATTATAAATGTCTCTATTAATTAGAAATTAAAATTCATTTATTTAATTTTTAATTCTTTTCTTTCAAATTTTATTACTTATGATTTTCATAATATTTATTATTTTATTATTTTTATTTTTACTTTATTTTCAGATATTAAATTTTTCATTTAATTATTTGTCAAAGGTTTGAATATTTCTCCTCACACACAACACTTACATTGCATAACATAAGCTTTTTAATCAAGCTTGTCCCTTTTAAGTGGGAGTGAAAGCGACGTCTTCGTGAGAATTTATTCTCCGTGTCAGACCTAGTAAGTAACTTTTGGGGTTCATATATTCTATGTCTTCATGAGAATTTATTCTCCGTGTCAGGCACAGAGAAATGTGTCCCCTCGAATTAAACTCGATCCGCTTAAGTCTGTAATGGACTATGATTGAGGGTTGACAGCCCAAGGGGGCATCAACAAGGACAGTTCTAGTACCTTTACTCCTAGAACTGAAAACCTGCATATAATAAACCTTAGAAACTCTCCCGATCTGAAACCATGCCGAAATTTGTCAGTAGGTATACAAAGGAGAAATAAGCTCTAGCTTTTAATTTATTTTATTTCCTTTCTTTTCCTGAATAAATACATGTGAACTAGAAATCATGCGGTTAGGTTAAATTTTCCAAACAAAGCATGGAACTAGAAAGCATGAGGTTAAGATTTATACCTTGATAGATAGATTTTTTTTCATTTGTTGGTACTAACTATTCTATTTTTTCTTATTTTTCATGCATGTTACATTGCTCTAATCTGTTCATATTGATTTTTTGTTTGCATTGCATGATCATGGCATAACCAAAAGGTGTTTACTGGAAAGACTTTCATCATATTGGAAAGAAATCGTAAATGGACAAAAAGTTTTATGATCAAACAAAATATGATGCGGCCAAGGAAAGACATCCTGAAGAAACTACGAGGATCGAGGGAAGTTCTGTACATAGAGAATCGGTTATATTAATACCAAAAGTATTACACAAAGATCCTACCAGATTAATACAAAAGCAGTCTATGGTAAGAACATCAGTCAGGGCATCAAAGTAATGGAGGTTTTTATGAAGCTCAAGCATGTTATTTGAAGGACTTGAACGACTAAAACAAGAAATTGAGCACAGAAATGAAAACCATGCATGAAGATTTTCAGAAGATCAGTCAAGCCTTTCGAAATGATGGCATAGGAAACACCCCAGAAGAGTGGATCACAGAGGTCACCAAGCTGAAAAGAACTACAACATATATGAAGATCTTGTTCAAGAACTTCTTGGACAGAAGGTTCTCTTACAAGGGAAATGAGCAACTCCGAGAAATGACACAGAAGATGAAAGAGAATGTCATGGAAGAAGTTGCAGTCCAGACAATAATATGGTTCTTAAGTAATAGATTTAGCTGATTTTACAAGGAGATGAAGCAGACAGAAGACTCAACTTTTTGAGCATGAATGAAACTAACTGGGCTTTGGAGAAGTTAGGAGTGAAAGATATCCTTATATGTAAAAGTTTTGTTTGATGTACCAAAACTTTTATGTTCAATGAATCTGTTCTAAGATGATCACTTCTTGAGTAACACCTTTTCATACATGCATTTGCATTTTGCATCTTTGCATTTTTCATTGTGCATTTATACTTTTATTTGCTTTTGTACTATACAATTGCATTTTATTGTTACATTCCATATTTACTTTGCATTTTTTAGTTTGTATTTACATTTTCATTTTTACATAATTACATTTGGTTTTAAACTATTTTACATACATTTAAACATGAAACATGAGAGAAATTCGTGGAGGATCCATGACAGAATTCTGAAATCAAAGTGGAGCTAACTTGGTCTTCCTAAACAAGGATAAGAACCATGAATGAGATTTTAGCAAGGGTTGGTAGAATTGAGAAACTACAAGAGAACTTATCAAGACTCAACAGAGATGATTGATCAATTAAAAAAATCCCATAATGATTCAAAAGAGCAAATGACAAACTGATGGACATGATAAATGTTGTACTCCATGGAGAGAAACCCTTAAAGGATCCCGCTGTGAAGGCTGTGAATAAGTTCTGAATGATAATGATGAGTTCGATGTGATAGTGTCTGATGATCAAGAACCTATTAGAGAGCATGGTAATTCAAGACAGATTCAAGATTTGGTCCCAAGGGGCAATCTAAGGATCTGGTGAACACTACCCCAATTATAGCTGAAATGAGCACCCAGAACCCCCTCCATAACAGATAGCATCAGTCGTTCAGAACGATCAAGAAGGTGATAGCCTCACGAGCGAGAAAAATCTGAAGGTGTTTCAAATCTATCTCAGACCTGTACCCTCATTTGGTAAAGGTCAATATATTACACCAGATTGGTGAAGGTGTCCAAAGCCTTATGCCCATTGCTATATCAAAATAGCTTCTGTATTTCACTTGAGGGTATCTGGACATTTCAACAGGGAATTATTGGTCACTGTTAAAGGAATAGAGTCGCTCGTCGACAAGAGTCTTGACACAGAAATGATCAAGAAATGGGGGGGGCAAATAAGGATAAAAATCCTGGGCTAAGTATACACCCACATTAGAGGAGTATGATGCATAAACAAGTGGAAGTGTTATCTACCACTGTAGTACTTTATATTTCAGCATCTTGTTTGAACTTGTTTTTTGTTTCTTTTCTCCGCTTTTGTGCAAAATAAATGTGTGCTTTTATGGTTATGAGTAAGGAATCATTTTTAATCTTGAGATTATTGAGTATCAAGTAGATTAAATATTCTTTTAATTTTTCAAGAATTATATCTTTGGCAAGTGATAAAATTATACCTTCCATCCAATGCCAATTACTTGATCCTTACTAAAACCAAATTTTGACTGTACATTTATCTGAGACTCTGAAGAATGTCTCTACCTGTTTTTGAGATACCAACTTTAGATGTTACCTTCTCGGATAGAGTTGGTTGGTTTATGATATTACCCCTTCCACCATATATAACCTCAAAAGTCACACATTGACCTTCTAATCCAAAACCATACAGAAAAAACTCAAAAGAACCAAACTTTCAATTATCTGGGAATCTTCCTGCAAGAAGAGACGAGATAAGGCATCATGGACCAACTTATCGAAGATAATTTCGAGTGATTGGGACATACTCAAAGAAGAAGGAAAAAGTGTTTGATGAAATAAATATATCATGCATTAATTACATTTTTTCATGTAATAAAGTTAATCTTGAATATTCATCCCCCTGTGGATACCTCTTTTTACAAAGGTTCTGTGTATGAGTGATGAACGACATTGTTTCATTTATCCTTATATATATATATATATATATATCTATATATATATATATATATATATATATATATATATATATATATCCTTTGTTATCCCCATTTGAACCTGAATGATTTTTGTTCTAATTCAACCCTAACCAAGGATCACCCTCCATATGGGGGTAAGTGAAGGATATTTGCTCACAAGAATAAATATTGTCAATACAGTTTTATTACGAAGACAAGTTTCCATGAAGTCAAAAAAGTTTTGAACTACAAGGTATGTCAAATACAAAGTGCTTGAAGATCAATGCAGTCAAGAATAACGAAAGACTTTTGAAATGCAGAGGAAAAGGAGGTGCTTAAAGCAATTGAAGTCCTATACTCATAAAAAAAGGGAAAAAAAAAAAAAGAAAAAGAAAAAAGAAAAAAAAAGGAAAATTGAAACAAGATGGGTGACTTATTGAGCCTCAAGTTACAAGGTTGATCAAGTACAAACAAGAAGAGCAAGAAATGCTGGAGATATGAGAAAATGGAAATGAATCCAAATTTGGCAGTCTAGAGGGATTCAAATGATGGAAAATCCCCAACAAAGCAGATCCAAGTTAAGCAAGGCAAGGTGAAGGCATCAGAATGAATTGATCCTTGGTTTGATTACCTTTAAACACTTATTTGAGCCTTTTTATCCATTTCTTTCGTAATCATAAGTCATGGCCTACGTTACTACCTGAAAAGTCCATTTTAATCATACATGGATTCTAAGTGAAAGAGAATATCTTCAGATTTCATTCCGCCTCTAAGATTAATTTTTATTTGTAAAATTGGTTTTTAAAATCTTTAATGCATAATATGAAAAATGATAAAGGGGGTTCAAGATGTAAATTTTTAAATACATCTTGAAACCAAAGGAGGATTCGAGTTGAAAACTTAAAAAGGCGGCTCGAATATTGAATTGTGCAAAACACATAAGAGATGATCTTAAGCTCTTAATGAGCACCACATATCTCAAAGATGTTCCTGAGAATTTGGAAACGAGAAGAATCTCTACAAGATGAGCATAACAACAATTTCTTCAAGTTAGTGGAAGCCCGAAGCGACATACTGAACCACTTGAAAGAACCTACTTTACCAAAATCAACCTACACCTCAAATCAGTCAATAATTTGACACTTGCCATAGGACTATGATTTTTGAATGATTTAAAAGTGTAGTTGATTTATTTGATATTCATTAATTCATTGTTTATGATTTGATTATATTGTGAACCTGAAAGGGGTAATACTTTACAAATTCATTCATTCTTCAATAAAGAAAGGAGAAAAAACATTTTCAAACAGGACAGTCTCAAATAAGGAAGGTCCTTAAAGCAATTGTTGCTTATTCTACCTCTGTTGTAGAAAAAGAATGAACGAGGCCAGAATAATAAAGCACTTCATATTTTTGAAGGCAAGTGGTCCAAAAAGCCAGAAAGTCTGGAGAATTGAACTTGTGACACTCTCCTATGACATTATTAGCAGCTCAAGAAAGATTATCGTTTATCTCATGCTGAGGGCGATAAGCATCACCAGAGATTATTTTCCCCAACCATCAATTCATGTTCTCTAGAAGATTACATTAGAGCCATGAACAAGTCACTACCTGCACTCTGGTTATACCGTGATGCTGGCTCAAGTCGTGATACATCATTGCTACTTCTTCTATGCCAATCATTTTCTTTGTCAAGATGATATCCATTATATCCTTCAGAAGATTACTGAATTTGAATTTGAGGAATTATGGCACAAAATAAGACATTGGAACAGAATCTACCCTTATAAGCCTTTTATATAGGGTAACATTGGTTACAGGATTCTAAAAGTTGAAGATGACCAGTTTTACTGTCAACTAAATCGTTCCATGATTCGAAAAGAGTGGGATATATTGGAGCAGCAGAAGAGACAGTTGTCATAGCAGTCATTGCAAGAAAATGCACCAACAAAAATCTTCTAGTTCATCCTAATGATGTTTATTTCTTCCAGTAAGGTTGTTACGCTGGATGCCACTGACAACAAGGTCGAATTCGACAAATCTACTCATCAATTTCTCCAACCGATCATCATTCAGTTCTTGCACATCTGTTTTCAAAGATATTCTAAGACAGTAGAAGGCGACCTCTACATCACTGATCCCAGAAAAAAAAAGAGACAGGACATTGATATCACCGGAGAACATGTCTCTAGCAGCTCCTCATGTATGGTTTTTAGGGAAACCTAGAAGCATTTCCACCTCATCAGGTTCAAGTGGAATAATTTTATTCCTTCCAACCCATACCAGATTCTATTTTCAGCACTCATCAAGAACATACTTCTGGACACTCGAAGGTGGCTCATCGTCATAAGCTTCAAGAGCCTTACGGATCCTTTATGTCAATTTGGCACTTTATGTACATGTTTGTAAACAGTTCAACTTTGTTCTTGAAGCCCAAGAAGGCTACCAGTTTTTGTTAATGGAAAAACATCATGTATGGCGCGGGGAGGAAGTAGAATAAGAGGAAATTTGTTCTCAATTGGCAGATTATGAATATAGCCCCTTTTCTGTGCAGTAGCATGAAAATACTTCGAATCTACAAATTTGGCTACATCAGTATGTGACATTTCGGTCCAAGTACCAAACTGGAGCAAGTGCTACTTTCTCATAGTAAAAAGGAAGTTCATAGCA
Organism: Hibiscus syriacus; assembly: GCF_006381635.1. Classification (NCBI taxonomy): domain Eukaryota; kingdom Viridiplantae; phylum Streptophyta; class Magnoliopsida; order Malvales; family Malvaceae; genus Hibiscus; species Hibiscus syriacus. The sequence continues at coordinate 209,548 of NW_024063145.1, read as the reverse complement.
TCTTCGAAGTGTTCTTTGAGTTATCTGATCGGTTTGGGGTCATTGTATAATGATTTCTTATCTTTTACTGGAAGAAGTGCGTCAACAGCCTTAGCCATTTGAGCAACACATATAAACCTGTCAACTCTGCGATTGATGAATCTGAATCACATCTCTCCATGGTTATTGAAGTCTCAGCCTCTGAGTACCCCGTTTTCGTCGAGTATCAACATTTATTCTCCTCATTAGAATCAGAATTCAGGATTTCCTCGGTATCAGAAACTATCAATACCTGTGAATCGTCAGAAAGATCGCTTCATAATCAGAGAAAAGTATATTATAGAACTAGCCTTTACTGAAAACAAGGTTCACTGTGTCAGCCTGAAATGAATTACCAAGTGATTTATACCACTTTGTCCGACCAATATCCCTCCAAATCCAGAAAATGGGCGCCTCATTCAGAATGATTGAGCACTTCATAAGTTTGTGACAACATGAGAGAATTCCTCCAGTTACTTGACAACACTGTGTTAGTGACACCAAAATGAGAGTATTTAAGATAAACATATTTGAGGCACGAATAAAGCTACAAGTACCCACAACAGTACATGTCAAAATTGAACCTCATGGGGGATCACGATATTGAAATCAACAAACATTGGAAGTAAGCCTTACAGTTTAGAAGGTTAGGGGCATTCTAAAGGTCCAATTCAGACAGATTCATACAGGACATCTTGAAAACCCATTTCAAACAGAAATAGAATAGTGGGCATTTTAGTATTCTTGGAGGCTCATTTCAACCAGAATAGAATGTCAGGACATTTTGAAGGTTACTTCAGACAGATCCATATGGGGCATTTTGAAGGCTCAGATTAACAAGAAGAAAATACTGGGCATGCTGAAAGCCCCTTTCAAATCAGAATCATGAATGATGATTTTGAACGTTTGTATTAGCAAATGTTGGGGCATATGAAGCCCATTTCAGACAGAAATGATTCATATGGGGCATTCTGGGGACCACGTCAGTATGAATATTTGGGCATTTTGAAAGCTCACATCAATAAGAAGCAAATGTTGGGGTATGTTGAAAACCATTATAATCAGGAACATTGACGTTTTGAATGTTTATGTCAACAAATGTTGGGGCTTACTGCAAGCCCATTTCAATCAAGAATGTTGATGTATTTGAACGTTGGTATCACAATTGTTGGGGCATGCTGAAGGCCCATATCATCGTGTGTCAAGATCATTGACTTGAACAAATATTTCCAAGACATAAAGATATGAATAATGAAAATGGTGAAACAGTAACAGTCGAGCTGACCATACATAATTGCTTCGTTATCAGGCAGTTGTATTAGGGTCTGTTGTTTGAACAAATATCTACTCAGCAAGTATGGTTTCAAATACCTAATCTTCTTAACCATGTGTCACGAAAGTTCTGAGCGCTACGAAAGAGCCTCCCTGACTGAAATCTGTGCATAAGTACATGAAATGATGAATGTTGTAAAATAGCATCTGTGCAGAAGCTACAGGAAAGGATGAATGTGTTGTCAATGTTTACTAGCATATGAGCTTAAACACATGAGATGATGAATGTATTGACAAATGTTTACGAACAGCCTTTGATGTTGAACCAATGTTGTGATCAGATGGTTTCAATTTATTGGTCCAAGATGAAGTTGTCTTCTTCAAACCTCAAGGGTGAGAAGTGAGATATGATGAGATTTCTTTCAACAGAAAGAGAGCTGAAATTTTAACACAAAACTGGTGGAGCTAATTAAGATTGACGACAAGTTATTGTTAAGCATCTCGACATGATACGGTCCAAGTTGCCTTATTCGAGATCTGATTATATGTGGAGACATGAAAGGAATTAGAATAATCTTCCTTGTGATGTGTTTCAAAGAGTCAAATTAGAACAACTCTACTCTCCTAATTAATCCCTACTGAGTCAAACATATCTACCATTCTTCAAAGATGATAGATTCTCTTCAAAGATAGATTCTGTTTTCAAAGATGATAGATTCTCTCTTCAAAGATGATAGATCTCTTTTTAAAGATGATAGATTCTCTTTTCAAAGATGAAGCTTTATTGATTTCTACACAAGTCCCAACAAAGAAAGCTGTTTATCCAAGACAAAATGGGCATCAAAGTCATAGTTATGACTACAGCAAGAGTTCCACAAATAAAACATTTCTTCTGAGACTTAAATGATGCAAAGAAGACACCAAGATACAGATTGATCAGATGATTCTGCAGAAATGAAAGCTTGATAGCATAAGTTGCTACACTCCAGAGGTAATCCTGGCAATAAATGGTGAAGTGAAGGAAGACCAAGTTCACCACTTTGAAGTGAAATGAAGATTGCATCAACATTCATACATTCATAAGAATATCATTTACACAATAGATAATGCATTACATTGATACATCTGAGTGCATTCAAACATGAAGTTTTACAGATCTTCGGAAGAACAAGAAGATTCAGGGTAAAAAAAATACCTTACAAGAAGAAGGTATTCAAAACCGTAAATACAGGAATCATGCAAACATCTGAAGAATAGATGAACGTAATCCGCAAGAGTGAGCATTATCTTGAGATTGGGCATGTTACCCAATCAAATGTTATTTGAAAAATAATGAGAAAACGGTTTCATAGTTTCTCATTCAATCTTTTCTAAAAATGAAATTGTTGAATAGTAAGAAGACGATTTTCATAGTTTTTACTTAGTAAACTATTCTCACATCTGTAAGTCCTACAATGCATGTGTTTTCAAAAAGCCTTCGGGAACTTTTGATGTTTTCAAAGCCTTAGGGTCATCTGTAAGTCCTACAATGCATGATGTTTCCAAAAAGCCTCCGGGAACTTTTTGATGTTTTCAAAGCCTTAGGGTCATCTGTAAGTCCTACAGTGCATGATGTTTCCAAAAAGTCTTGGGGAGCTTTTGATGTTTTCAAAACCTTCGGGTCAGCTGTAAGCCCTACAGTGCAGATGTTTTTTCTTAAAACATTTCTAGGTAGAGTTCATAATGAGAACTCATCTGAAGAAGGAAGAAGAAGTTCATAATGAGAAGAACTTGTTCAACTTTTTGCTTGAATTCATCATTCGATGGATCAGCATTTCCAGAAGAGTTCATAATGAGAAGAACTCATCTGAAGAAGGAAGAAGAAGTTCATAATGAGAAGAACTTGTTCAATCTTTGCTTGAATTCATCACTCGATGGATCAACATTTCCAGGTAGAGTTCATAATAAGAAGAACTCATCTAAAGAATGAAGAAGAAGTTCATAATGAGAAGAACTTGTTCAATCTTTTTCATGATTCTATCACAGAAGGAGATAGATCATCATTAATTTTTCCAGAGAAAGTTCATAATGAGAAGAACTCATTTGAAGAAGGAAGAAGAAGTTCATAATGAGAAGAGCTTGTTCAACCTTTTGCATGACTCTTTCACAGAAGGAGATAGATCAGCATCAATTTTCCAGAGAAAGTTCATAATGAGAAGAACTCATCTGAAGAAGGAAGAAGAAGTTCATAATGAGAAGAGCTTGTTCAACCTTTTGTTTGACTTTATCACAGAAGGAGATAGATCAACATCAACATTTCCAGAAGTGTTCATAATGAGAAGAACTCATCTGAAGAAGGAGAAGAAATTCATAATGAGAAGAATTTGTTCAACCTTGTCTTAATTTATCACATATAAAGTTGAATCAATGACACATCCTTCAAGAATCAGCATTTCCAGAAGAAGTTCATAATGAAAAAAACTCATCTGACGAAGAAGAAGTTCATAATTAGAAGAACTTGTTCAAACTTTTTGCTAGATTACATCACAGAATGAGATGAATTGTCATCCCCAGTGGAAGAGTTCATAATGAGAATATCTTGTTTAACATTGCCATCTTAATTAAGAGAAGTCAACTGAACAAAAATTTATTGTCTTTTTGTCTTTGCCCTATTCTTGTTAACACAAGAATGCACAAAGAGGGGCAGCTGTAGACATTAAATTTTTGCCTATTTTATTATTATAATTATTATAATTGTTATAATTATTACTATTATTATATTTTATTAATAATATATTATTACATATTACAGGCCCAATACCCGGAGCCCAATTACAACAATACCCAATATTCCAGACCCAACACCCGGAGCCCAATTCTGGCCCAACTGAGCTAGCCCAATGGAAACCCTAAATTAATTAGGGTTTAATCTCTGCTCCAGCCGCCAGTAATCATCCACCGTTGGATCTGATAAGATTCAACGATCCAGAAGCCTCCAGAGGAAACCTAGGGTATCATCACCCTAGGGCCACGTCACCGCTTCCCTTGCTGCCACCACCGCCGCCTCAGAAAGCTGCTGCCACCGCTTCAACAGAACGCTCCAGAAGATCCATCTGCCCCTCCACGCTACAACTCTATGGTGAGTCACCATCATAGTCTGGTGACTCACCAAAGAGCCCTTTTGGACTGGTTCGAGGCCATTACCATGGTGGCTAAAGCCACCAAACCTGTAAAAGACAGCAACGGAGAGCGACAGAGAGAGAAACGAACAACAAAAGAGAATAAACGAGCAAGAACAACCAAAAGAGGAAAGGACAACAAGCAAAGGAGATCCAAACAGCAACCATACCAACAAATAATAGTAAAGAAGAGAGAAAATAAGGCTTACCACATCTATCGGAGCCTAACGAGCCATCAAAGAAACCGAAATACCTAACGTATTTCCATAGATCTAGGTAATTTCGAAGGTTTTTAGGGAAAGTAAAGACTGGAATCGGCCTTAGGGTATTTCGATCTATATTTTAGGTAAATTTGGGATTTTCCGGCCACCGGTGGTGGTGGTCGACGATGGAGCTTGCGGCGGCGTGTGGCTGCCGGCGACTGCCGGAATTCCCTCAAATGAGGGAAATATAGAGAAAAACGAGAGGTTGAGAGAACCAGAAAGAAAAATGAGAAAATAATGGCCCTTTGGGCCGGTTTAAAGGGTATATATACCCTCACCGATGCCGTTTTGGTGAGGGTGTTTCTGTAATTTCTCATAGGGGTAAACCCCATCCGTAGTGCTTCACGTCTGTACACTTTGCAATTTAGTCATTGAAATTGACTTTTAAACATTTCAATTTAGTAAATTATATTTACTTTATAATTTAGTCCTTTTCAGTAGTTATATATATTTTAGGATAAATACTTTATTTAGTCCCTGGTAATTTTAATTACTTTTTTTGATCCCCAATAATTAATTAGGTCAAACTACACTATTAATACCTATATTTTTAATAATTCGAATTAGGTCTGTAAATTTTAATATTTTACATTTAATAACTGTGTTTTATATAGTTTTATTTTAGTCCCTAAATTAATAAATTGGTAAAATAGCATATCTAATCCCTGTATTTTAAATAATTAATTATAAATTACGTATTTAATTTTATTAGATTATAATTTAGTCCCTAAGATTAATATTTTCATTTATTTTACAAGCTTTATTACTTTTTACATTTTAATACTATTTTAATTTTATTAATCATATTTACTTTCATATTTATGATTATATATTTATCATTAGTATTACTATTATTATTTAATGTCAACATATATATATAATAATATTTATCTAAGTCTATAAATATTATATAAATATATTATTTTTATGAAAATCCTATTTATAAATTTAATACATTATTTTTAAATCATTTCAATCATATTTAATATATATTTATCAATATTAGAAAGAACAGTCTTAAAGCAACTAAATGTCCATTGTTTGATATTTTTAAATAAAAAAATAAATATTTTAATATAAATCTGTTTTTATATTATTTTCTATTAAAATTTATTATTTTTTCAATATTAAGAAAGGAGCTGTCTTAAAGCACCTAGAAGCCCTTTTCTGATATTTCTAAATAAAAATATATGTTTAATATATATATATATATATATATATATATATATATATATTATCTTAAAATTATATTAATAAACTTAAACAGAATTATGGATTAATATATTTTTAAACTTTTAAATTTCCAATAATAGAGACAATTTAAATTTATAAGTACCAATTTTGGGCGTTGTAGGGGTGCTAATACTTTCCTAAACATAACCGACCACGAATCCCTTTTTATTTCTAAAAGAACAAATTTTTGGTTAAATGCAGATCAATTTATCTTTTAACTGATGTTTTCTTAAAAACTTTTAAAAGGTAATTTTTAGGTATTCGACCTACTTGACCCAAAAGGCCGATGACGACTCCCAAACCATTTTTTTAATTATTTTGTATCCACATTATTTTTCCCGCCAAGTAAAAATTCGTGCCCGGACGAAAACCGGTTACGACTGTTACAACCGACATGAATTGGGCAAATAACCCATATCGATTTAAGCGTTCGACTAGGGGGATCAGGGGCCATCAAAGCCTATGCATAAGATTACAAGTGAGAATAACCAAAATTATAATTACAAATAGAAACAGAGCAAATTAGGATGACATAAGACTGACCTTGTGTGATGCTCAGGAAATAGTCAGGACACTCGAGTCCTTTTAGCAGTTTAACGATTGCTCTTCATGGTGTAATATCTAGTTATAGCTCTACTAGTGCGTTAGAAACTTTAGTTGCCAGCTTGACACAGATGCCTCAAGACTCGACATAGTAAGATGGTCGGGTATACATATCCGATGCAGGTAAAATTTTGGATCGCACCCCAATGCTCGAGAGCCTACATGTTGGCTAGAGATGTAAGCTTTCGATGCATGAAAAAATTGGTTCTTACCCTGAGACCCTCAAATATTCAAGGTAGGCTAGGTGTTCCGAGATGGAGAAAATTACTCCGACCACACCACTAGACCTACCTCATGCTTGTTATTATACTTGTGCATACCCATGACTTCACACACCAACATGTCCATGAAATGAATGCATGTAGTACTACATAGTTATTAATGTGTCACTAAGCTTGTGAACTCAGTGTTCGGAATTTGTTTCCATGCATAGTTTAGTTGAGGATCGAGAGGAGCCTATCGCGCAGATACATTCCAAATCAACCGTTTTCAGAGTATGTGTTGAGTATTTTAGAGGGCATGTATTATGGACCTTGTATTATTTCAAGTCATCACTCTATTTTGATTTAAACTCAATGATTGTATTTTGTACGTATTGGGAGCTCCCCGTATTTTGTAAACTCTGATTTGTGATTTTTTATTTCATGTTATTATGGATAGTTTTACAAACGATTTCGAAAGAAAATTTTTGGGTTAGCCACTTCGGTTGTACGTGTAACGTTTAATCGTTCACTCTTCGAGTCAGACTAGACTAGGGCGTTACATTTGATTTCCACATGACCTAACTTCCCAAAAGCCTCGTCACAGGGTGAGTTATTCTTCCACTGGTTCAATCTATAGTTTTAATATGATACATATATCATAAAACGTTAAAGAATTCAATTTGAACTTGCAAATCAATCCACTAACCATTAACTTTGTTTTAGTTGTTTGAGTCATATTTTATAACTTAAACTTTATTTAATTTTTTATTTGAATTTTATAAAATTATAAATTGATTTGAATTTTAAGGTTGAACCGAGTAAAAATTCTGTTTTTTATTCGAATCAAATGTTCACACTTGTATAAAATAACTATTTTCATCTTTGTATTGGTGAATAAAATAAATCAATGACTAAAGAATTAAGTATACGGTAACCTTTAGAGAACACCAAGTCTCATTATAACATTATCATGTCTTGTTAGAGTTTCCTAAATCAAAAAACACATATAATTAAGATTTCGGAATTTAATTTTTTTTACAAAATCTTCGTATATTTACCGTCAATTTAGTAAAATTTTTATTTTCTCAACATATATCTTTTCATATAAGTTAACATGTTATTATTATTTATTCCATGATCTTATTTTTTTAATCACCATTTTATAGTAACAATTTTAAAAATATGCACTTCTAAGTTTGAACCATTTAACCAAAAGCAGTTAAAATCGCACCAACTAAAACATATGAATACCAAAACAAAGAGGATCACGCGTAATAAAACTCAAAGCTGGCCACATTTGTGTGTCGGCTGATAGGGAAAAGCCCCCACACGCTTTGTTAGAAGAGAAAATTATAAAAAGGGTGATTCATAACTTGTTTTTGAACTAAAGTCAATAATACAATTATGCAAACTGTGTATGAAAAGTCCATTTGGAAGTTCTTGGTCTGTTGTACTTTAACTTTTCAAATTTTCAAAAAAGAAATACAATTTTAGTGTTATGCAGTGACCCACCAATGCTGACCCTTTGCTGGGACAGAAACTCAAACTTTGGGGTCAAATAGTGTACCATTGTAGACTTTGGCTACTAGGTCAAAAAGTTAATATGATGTGATAAATTATGTTATTTTTTCATTAATGATTAGATTGATATAATTTATTTTAACTAAAAAGTTAATAAAATTGTTCTTAGGAGTTTAGTTAGATGTTTGGCTACTATCCATTAAATTGATATAATTCAGCTTAATTGAATGAGATCGAGTTTAAATTGAATTTATGTATATTATTTTTTTGAATACACAGGGAAAACAGCATAGACTAGGCAGTGTTCATCGACTGCAACTCGATTTCCAGCAGAGGCAAAATACCCAAGGGGGCTAAGCATGACGAACCATGCTACACGGCTGGTCCCAAGCAACCCCCGCCATGGCATCAGCAACGGCATTACCTTCACGCAGAGTATGAACTGCTCGAACTCTCCAGTCACGACCCATAAGCTCAATCAGGTGGGGAACGATATGAGAGATCCGTTCCATATCGACACCTTGTTGTAATAGTGTCACCGCCTCCTTGCAATCGGATTCAACAATTACATTAGAAATTGCCAGCTCCCAAGCCAGAATTAAGCTCTTGTAAATACCCCAATGCTCTGCATAAAAAACCGAACATCGCCCTAAGGCCTTCGAAAACCCCATCATCCAATTACCCAGATCAGAAGAAAAAACAGAATGCAAATGAATGAAGAAAAAAATAGAAAAATCGAAGAATCAAGAACAAATAAGCTTAAAAAAGAACAAAATTTGAAATCTGAAAGAAGAGAAGGAGATAGACTCACATGTATGAAGACATTCAGATATGGTGGTGTCATCCCTAAGAAGCTTATTGCAAAGAGGGCAAGTCATGCATGCCGCGATCGCTTCTCTCTTCACTTTGACGACCTGATTCGCCATCTCTCTTTCTCTTTTTTCCTCCTTGGATTCCCACCCTTCTCTTTGTTTTCTAATTTCAACTCAATAACCCCGTACACGTATCCTTCTCACTGCATGTCAAAAACACAAGCAAGCAAATTTTACGTACACATCTTCACAAAAAACGTGCATTAGAAACGATTACAGAAGAACTAACTAGAAAGAAGGGTTGTAAACAGATAGAGCTCGATAATGAACGAGAAGTGAAAGCAAGAGAGATTTGGGTGCACGAGCAAGATGGGATTAATTATGTTTTGTTCTGCAACAAAATGAAAAAAAGAGGGGATTGAGATTAAAGAAGAGAATAAAGGGAAAAACTACAATTAAGATCAAAGAAGAAGATGGAGGAATAGTGTTGTTGAGAAGATGAAGGCAACGATGATCTGAATCTAACCAAAAACAAATAGAAAGAAAAAGGAAAAAAATTACTCGTCGAAAGGAGCATGAACCGAGAGTTTCCTTTTGTTTTTATTATTAGGGTAAAGTATAGTAATGGTCACTGAACTTTTCTAAATCTTTCACTTAGATCCCCAAACTTTTAAAACTTACAATACAGTCCCCTAATATTTAGTCCGTTTGCAATATGATCCCCAACAGTTATGTCGGGTACCATATTGCAAACGGACTAAATATTAGAGGATTATATTACAAGTTTTAAAAGTTGAGGAACCTAAATGAAAGCTTTAAAAAAGTTCAGTGACCATTACTATACTTTACCCAATTGGAAAATAGGATGAATTCGACAGATTGGTGCTGTTCCATTCGGTCAAATCCATTGTCATAAATTCAGCCATTCTCTCAGGTTTAACTAGAGCTGACCAAGTGGTGACAGCATTAACACACACTCGGAAAATATGAGAGATTGATTCCGACGAAGCACATAAGACACACTCCGAATTATTTGACATATTAAATCGAACACGCTCTTCATTGGTCATTAATCTTATTTTACAAAGGCTTATCGGCCTAAATTGAGAGATATACGCAGGAGTGCTGATCTTCGGAATAAGCGCAAGAACAGTTTCGTTTATCTCGGTTGGCACTGATTGGGAAGCAAAACAACTGTGAACAAATTGGCAAACGTGAGGACTCACCACCTCCCAATTTTTTTGGTAGAAAAAGGAGTGAAAACCATCAATGCCAAGAGATTTAGATGGATCCATGCCGAAAACAGTTTGACGAATCACCTCATCTGAAGCAGGATTCAAAAGCATGGCAACAGAGGTATCAGAAATGATCGGAATCCGAGCTCGAATATTGTAGGTATAAACAAATTTTCCATCACTGGTAAAAAGTTTCTTGGAAAATTCAACCGCCATATTACCCAATTCCACTTGATCAGAACACCAGGTACCATCTAGATTTTTTAGCATCGAAAAAGTATTGCTTCGACGTTGGATTTTCGCAAAGGTATGATAGAATTTGGGTTTCGATATCCATTTAGCAACCAATTTGAGCGAGATTTTTGCCTCCAAAGACTATCCTCCTTTGCAAGAACCTGTTCTAAATCACGCTTAAGCTCCTTTCTAACTCCAAGAGGTATTCCGTCAAACGATTAATAAGAGCTCAATCTATCTCCCGAAGCCTGAGAAGTAATCTTTTCTTTCGTTCTCCAATAAGTTCAAAATTATAAACATTCCAATCGGCTAGTTTGGAATGAAGGTTGGTCAAATTTGAAACTAGGTCTCTTTCGCTATGCCACTGTTCATTCAACAAAGATTTGAATTCCTCATGCTGCTGCCAGGCAAATAAAAAATGAAAAGATAAATTCTCAATACGTCTAGGAGCAATAGAGGTACAAAGTGTTGCGGAAGACGGCTATCGGATAGAGCAAAATCGCAACTGATAATTTGAGAAAATAAAAATAAAGATAAAAGATGACACAAATTTTACGTGGAAAACCCCTAAATAATATAGGGTAAAAACCCACGGGCAACGGTAGAAGAATTTCACTATAAGAAAATAGGAATTACAACTTCTCTCGATCGACCAAGGAGAAAAAATGATAATTCTCTCTTGATAAAAAGGAGAAAACAACTCTCAAGAAACTCTCTAAAATTCTCTTTAGTATTGGAAGAAAGCTAGATGTTTTGAGATGGTTTTGAAGCTAAATGAGCTAGGGTATTTATAGTTGAAGCTTAAGACTAATTTGTAATACCCTAAATTACAATGACTAAAATGATTATCCCTTTACAATAATTTCAACAAATATACAATAATTTTTCGGTGCAACTTTGTTGACAATTCCATTCTTTTTGCACCGAAAGTGCATGCTTTCAACATATCCCACTTGAAGATTTGATTGGAACAATCATATCTTCAAACCATTCTTTCTACCTTGTACCTTCATGTTGCTTAGTTTCTGACAGACCACAAGAGGATCGACACCAGGTAAATTTATCAGCATTGATCACCTTCGTCATGAAATCTGCTATGTTGTATTCGGTATGGATCTTCTGTATATCTACCGTCCCTTCTTCCACCTTTTCACGAATGAAATGTACTGAAACTCGTATGTGCTTTGTCTTGAATGAAATGCTGGATTTCTTGCTAGATGCAAGGAACTTTGACTGTCACAAAATAGAGAGACATACTCTCGATTGTGCCCAAGCTCCTCCAATAGCATCTTCACTAAATTGCTTTTTACTGGCTTGTGTAGCTGCTACATATTCTGCTTCTGTTGTGGATGTAGCCACAACTGACTGCAATTTTGAAACCCAACTTACAACTCACCAGCAACTTTGAACACATATCCTGTAGTAGATTTGTTTTTATCCAATCCCCTGCATAGTCAGAATCTACATACCCATTGATTAGTAAGTTTGATCCTTCGTAACATAATGCAATATTTGAGGTCCCTTTGATGTATCTCAGGATCCTCTTTACTGTATTCCAATGCTCTTTGCCTGGATTCGCCATGTACCGACTAACCACTCCCACTGCTTGTGCAATCTCTGGTCTTGTGCATATCATAGCGAATATTAAACTTCCCACTGCTGATGCATACGGTACTCGAGACATCTCCATCCTATCTTCTTCACTGCTAGGACTCATACTGGAGGATAATTTGAAGTTATAGGAAGAGGGGTAGAAATTGGCTTACAATCTTGCATGTTGAATCGTGACAAGATCTTTTTCAAGTAATTTTTATAAAAGCCAAATCTTCTATTACTTCTGTCTCGGTGAATTTGCATCCCTAAAATCTTGTTTGATGATCCCAAGTCCTTCATTTCAAATTCCCTAGCCAGTTGTGCCTTCAATTCTTCAATATGATCTTTGTTGGGTCCTTCAACCAACATGTCATCCACATACAACAACAATAACAAAATCATTATCACCAGACCTCTTGAAATAAGCACAAGGGTTTGTGTTAAGTCTGTTGTATCCAAGGCACATAATGAAGGAATCAAATCTCTTATACCAACACCTCTGCGTCTGCTTTAGACCGTACAGAGATTTGTTCAACATGCAAACCAAGTTCTTCTTTTCTTTTTCTTCAAAACCTTCAGGCTGGAGCATGTAAATCTCTTCTTCAAGATTTCCATGAAGAAAAGCTGTTTTAACATCTAGTTGCTCTAGATGTAAGTTCAATGTAGCACATTGCCAAAACTACTCGAACTGTGTTAGTCGAACCACAGGAGAAATATTTCATTGAAATCAATACCTTCTTTTTGAGCATATCCTTTGACCACTAGTCTTGCACGATACCTCTCAACTTGATCGTCACCATTTCGCTTGATTTTGAAGACCAATTTGTTACCAATTGGCTTCCTTTCTTGTGGTAGTGGCACAATGTCCCATGTATTATTTTTATAAAGGGCTTCAATTTCTTTGCATCGCCATCATCCACAGTGAAGCATCTGAGCTGTTTATTGCCTCATGGTATGTTGATGACTCACTGTCCTCTGTTAAAAGGCAGTATGCAATATTACCTTCTATAATATAATCTGAGTGCCAATTGGGACTCTTCTCACACGATCTGATTGACAAGTTGTTGGAGCTTCAGAACTCTTTGGTTCTTATTCATCATGTGATGGTTCTGCTTTAGAAGAATCTCCTTGTTTTCCACATGTATCTGAGTAGTCTCTGACTTTTCAGCGCTATCATCGGCTTCTTTTCTTTGTAGTTTATCTTCTACAAAGACAACATCCCTGCTAATGATCACTTTGTAGGCAGTGGGATCCCACAAACGATACCCCTTTACTTCATCAACATACCCCAAGAATTTGCATTTTCTGGATTTTGGATCCAACTTTGAAATTTCTTGGGAGTTGTACATCACGTATACAATACTTCAAAATACATGGAGGTTTGAATAATCAGCTGGTTTACCAGTCCACATCTCCATTGGTGTCTTCAGCTCTATTGTAGTTGATGAAGCTCGATTCACCAAATAACAGGCAGTATTGACTGCTTCTACCCAAAATGATTTTTCTAGGCCTGCATCCCTTAACATTGCTCTTGTTCTTTCTAACAAGGTTCTGTTCATTCGCTCTGCCACTCCATTTTGGTGAGGAATGTTCGCCACTATGAACTGTCTTTTGATGCCTTCTTTCCTACAAAAGTCATCAAATTCTTCGCTTGTGTATTCTCCTCCATTATCTGTTCTGAAACACTTGATCTTATTTCCAGAATCAAGTTCCACCTGCCTTGAAGTTTTTGAAAGTTAAAAACACATCTGACTTCTTCTTAATATGGTACACCTAACATCTCCTTGAGTAGTCATCAATAAATGAGAAAAAGTATTTTGCTCCGCCTAGGGATGTAACTGGTGCTTTCCATACGTCAGAGTGAACCAATTCTAGAACACTTTTGCCTCTAGAATTTGATGTTTTGAATTTCAACCGGTGTTGCTTACTTGTTATGCAATGCTCATACAAAGTAAGTGATACCTTCGTTAAGCCTGGAAGTAGCTTTTTCTCCACAAGGACTTTCATTCCTTGTTCTGACATGTGTCCAAGTTTCTGATGCTATAGCATTGTAGAATCTGAACTACATGAGGCAACAGAGGCTTCTGCTTCTAGCAAAGTTTCTCCCTTCAGCATGTACAAGTTTGCTACTATCTTTTCGCCTTTCAACACCACAAGCGCTCCACAGAACACCTTCATGATTCCTTTCTGTGTTTCAATCTTGCTTGCATTATTATCCAACAATCCGTAGGATAATAAATTTTTCTTCATGCCTTTCACGTGCCGCATATCTCAAACAACTTTAATTGTTCCATCATACATATTCAATTTGATGGTTCTAACGCCAACGATATCTAAGGCATGATCATTGCAACTATACACAGATCCTCCTGAGATAGGTTCATAATGATGGAACCATTCTCTTTTTAAGGTCATGTGATATGTTTCTCCTGAATCAATGAGCCATATATCTGCAAATCTTTTTCTGCCTTCCACGGTGGTTGACGCTTCACAGCATAGAGCATCTCCATCATCTGAAGTGTTTGCGGTATTGCCTTGTGGATTGGAGTTTTTATTTAGACTCCAACAATCCTTCTTCAAGTGACAATTCTTTCCACAGTTGTAGCACTTTAAATTCTTCTTGCTCCTCGACTTCGATCTACCTTGTTTGTGACTGTTGCTTTGGCCATGTTTTGTTGACCTCCCTCTCATCGTTGTCAATGCTTCTGCTTGTTGTAGATTTACTTGTCTGTCTTCCTTGTTCTTGTGCCGATTTTCTTCTTGTAGAACAGCAGCTGTAACGTCATCGAAGACTAGACTGGTGACATTACTGTTTGTCAAGTTGATGATGAGTTGATCATACGAATCCGGTAGACTTTGAAGTAGAAGTTCAACACGTTCTTGTTCTCCTATTGTACATCTTAAAGATGTAAGCTGAGAAAATAAAGTGTTCAGTGTGTTTAAGTGCTCCGTCACTGAAGTAGATTCTGGCAAACGGAGAGTGTACAATTTCCTCTTAAGGAAAATTTTATTGTGCAGCGATGTGGTCTCGTACAGTTTGGTGAGATGATCCCATATCTTCTTAGATGTATTCTTCTCCTCATGCTTGACAATACTTCATCTGCTAATGCTAGATGAAAGTTTACCATAGCATTCCCGTCCATTTCGATCCATTTGTTGTCATCTGTGAAATCCACCGGCCTTTTACTGATAGCTGCTAGACAACCATCTTTCCTCAGGATGGCATTTATCTTCAATTTCCACAATGAGAAATTTCTCCTATTGAATTTTTCAATATCAAATTTCGTTGCCATAGTTTCTTTTACGGATAGCTCCCACTATTTCACTATCGTGAATAGTTCTTTGGAACCTTCGAAGAATGGATAATAACTTCTTATTTTCTTATGTTGGAGGATCTACTCTTGGTGGCAACCACAAAGACAATAAGCAGATATTACACACTCTAATCTGGCTCTGATACCAATTGTTGCGGAATACGGTTATCGGATAGAGCAAAATCGCAACTAATAATTTGAGAAAATAAAAATGAAGATAAAAGATGACACAAATTTTATGTGGAAAACTCCTAAATAATATAGGGTAAAAACCACAGGCAACGGTAGAAGAATTTTACTATGAGAAAATAGGAATTACAACTTCTCTCGATATACCAAGGAGAAAACAATGATAATTATCTCTTGATAAAAAGGAGAAAACAACTCTCAAGAAACTCTCTAAATTCTCTCTAGTATTAGAAGAAAGCTAGAATGCTTTGGGATGGTTTTGAAGATAAATGAGCTAGGGTATTTATAGTTGAAGCTTAAGGACTAATTTGTAAATAACCCTAAATTACAATGACTAAAAATGATTATCCCTTTACAATAATTTCAACAAATTATACACCTAATTTTTTCGGTGCCTAATTTTGTTGACAATTCCATTATTTTGCATCGAAAGTGCATGCTTTCAACACAAAGCAATAAAGGGTGGTGGTCCGAGCCAAGGCGACCAAGATGGAAGTTCGTTGAATCAATGAAGGTAGACAACCAACTGGAATTAACAAAACAACGATCCAATCTCTGAAGGAGAGTACCCCGAGACCAAGTAAACGGAGGACCCTAAAATCCAATATCCAAAAGAGCACAGTTATCAACCAGATCAGCAAGTCCCTACTCACACATGAACTACCCAAAGCTCCTCATTTCCTCTCATCGCAATTGATAATAGCGTTAAAATCCCCAAGAATCCAGGGAGAGTGCTAACCAAGATTTTGATTATGTAAATAAGATCAAATATGCTTCCTGTAATTAAGATGAGGGCTCGTTCCACCAGAGAAGCCAAATACCACCATTGAACCCTTGAACTTCAACCCGAAATGAATTTGGAAATTCCAACTTAGCAATCACTTGATCCACTCTTGTACCACCGATACGAGTCTCCATTAACGCCACAACAGCGGGATGGTGCTCCTAAATTAATTGACGAAAATAACGTCGATAAGTGGGACTAGCATCCCCTTGATAGTTCCAAATGATACAGTCTAACATTAAAATCATTGATTAGGTGGTGTAACACCCGAATCTTGGGTTAGTAGTTCGAGTCAATCTGAGACCCAAAGTTGATCCCAAAAGACTTTATAAATTAGTTGAACCAAGTTTAGTGTTAGTGAGCTTGTGTTGGGTCCAAAAGATTGGGTGATAAGTGATTAGTGTTTTATGTAAGAGAAAGTAGAGGGGTTAATAGTGCAATTTTTTTATTGTTTTAAAGCTGAAAATCCTCCTGTTTTTATATCATGTTTATGTGAACCACCCCACCATTTTCTCACCAAACACTAATCTCTTCTTATTCTTCATCATTTTCTCTTTTCTTCTTCCTTTCTTAAGTGCAAAGTTTTAAGGATTCAAGCTTAGTTTGTTCTAGCCAAGGTAAGAATGTTTCTCTTAATTCTCCAAGCTTTGTTTTAAGCTCCATTTTGTAAGTTTTAGAATTAGTTTTCAAAATAGGTTTTTCTTGAAGGTAGGTGAATCCTAGTTGTTTCAAGAGGTGTTTTAGCAGCCAAGGTAGTAAGGTAACACACTTATAGCTTTCTCATACCAAGTGTAGATCATGGGAAGTTAAGATGTGTTACAAAGTTAAGTTTAAAGCACGTTTAGCAATTTTCATGGTAGATTGTTCATTTGATGTTATAAGCATGTTAATAAGCATCTATTATAACCTTTGTTAATCAAATAAAACTTTAAGCATGTTTGGGGACCTCACTAAGGTCTTTAGGATTGAAAAATAGAGTTTGTAGTACTTGTTTTATGACTTTTACAGGTAGAGTATTGATACTATAGGGATAGTATCCATACTTGTTCTTTGTTTTAGGCAAATTCGTCAATTTCTAGGCAAGAGTATCGAACTCTTTCAAGAGTATTGAAACTTTGGGTTATAGT
The DNA here is from genome assembly GCF_006381635.1 of Hibiscus syriacus. Lineage (NCBI taxonomy): Eukaryota > Viridiplantae > Streptophyta > Magnoliopsida > Malvales > Malvaceae > Hibiscus > Hibiscus syriacus. Next base: position 191,989 of record NW_024063145.1, on the reverse strand, counting down.
ATCGAAACTTTGAGTCATAGTTTCAAAACTCCCAAAAAGTTTTGAAACTAGGCAGAAAAAATGTTTAAAAGTATCAGTATTTATATAAAATATCGAAACATTTTTAGGAGTATCCATACTCTTGGGCTAATATCGATACTTTTAGTCTGTTTTGGTCAAAACGTTGTCCGAGAGACCTAGACCCATAGTATGACCATAAATGGGATTGAATAAGTGTAAAACATTAGAATAAGTGCTATAGAAGATGTTAAAGTTGGGTTAAAATGGATGAAATAGTTGTAGGGGTATCGATACCTTAGGAAGGGTATCGACACTGCAAAAAGGATATTGACACTGTAAGGTCAGTATCAATACAAAAAGTGAGGTTTCCAAAAGTTTATAATTCCTATCAAATAAGACTACAAGTGAAAACATTTATTAATTGATGAGTGTTCAAAATGGTTAATATTTGCTCGTTATTTCTTCAATTTTGTAGAATTATTGTTGCTAAATTGGTCGTGTTATGCTTGTTTTCGTGTAGGTACTTACTTTCCAGAATTAGGGACAAAACGGGCACATCCTGTATTTTTTTTATTATTTGGTCACGGTTGGAGACATGGGCACGAAACGGTCTGACGTGGCAGTTTCTAGAAGGTCCAGTCAGCGACGGTTTCTAAAAGACTTCCTCCGTACTCCTTTTGGAAGATGGACGAGCAGAGTTGTATTAGGAGACTAGATTTAAGTTTGAATTTAAATTTGAAAAAACAATTATCTTAGGATTATTTTATTTTATTTTCTTGTTTATCCTTAGGCTTTGAGAGGCTATAAATATCCACTTGGGGTAAGCCTAAACTCATCATTCGGATTACAATCTTCTTTCTCTCTAGTTTTTATAAAAACTTTCTCTTTTTACTTTTCAAGTTCTTTTCATTTTTCTTTTATTTTTCAAGCTTTGTTTTCAAAATGCTAAGTATGACTTTTGTCATGCTTAGCTAAATTTTTCATAAGTCGAGAGCTGACGCGATGACTCAATTCTAACGGGAGAATTAAAATGACCCTTAATATCTTCAGAATATCTCTCTCAATCTCTGAGCTTATTTTTTAAAATCAAAACAATTTTTAAAATCAAAGATTGACTTTGGTCAAGAGGTTGTTGCGATTAAACGTGTGGGAGGAAGATTCAGCTTATAGAAAGCAATTCGACTTCCTGGGAACACATTTGGCGAGATAGCTTCGCCAAGAGGGATTTGAGATCGAAATTGACGGTTATTGAAGCAACAATCAGAGTCGGTCGCCACAAACTTAAACGGAAATTGATCTACGAAAATTGATGTTGTTAGAATCAATTCCCGAATCTGGAATCAAAGATTGACTTAGGTATTCAGTATACAAGATAGAGTCACGGGGATTGCCCTCGTAGACAAAGTAACCGACGTGAATCCCGAAGAGAAAATCTTATTCGATGACATAAGGAAATTAAGTCAAAGTAAGGCTTGAGAATATTTTACCGTATTTATTCACAATCTCTATTCTCTTATTTTTATTTAAATTACTTTTATTTATTTAATTGATTTTATTATTTAAATATCTCATTGCCAAACCCCCCTTTTATTACTTTCACGCCTGGTGTAAAACAAACCGAACAAAAGTTTATAAATTTCCAAGTCCCTGTGGATTCGACCCTACTTCTCTACGCGTATTTCCTTATTGATTAATTGAGAAAAAGGAATTATTTTGACATCGAAAATGATAGTTGTCAAATTGGCGTCATTGCCGGGGACTTCACCAAAGTTACTAATTTTTGTTTATTTTTTATTTATGACCAGGTCTAATCCGGGAGCATTAGTGGAGTACTAGCAGGAGATTGAAGAAAAAGCTAGGATACTCCATGCACAGACACTTCAGGAAAGAAGGAGGCAACAAACAGATCCAGAAGAAGAATCATATTTAGGTAATATAAATCCAATGGATGATCCTACTATCCGGGAGTTAGCCGCGGAACCTACTGAACAAGTGCCTTTGAGCATTGATTTTCCCCAAGGCAAAACTCTATACCAGTTGAAAACTGGCCTTATTCATCTCCTCCCTACATTCCATGGATAACCAAACGAGGATCCACACAAATATCTCAAGGAATTTCATATGGTATGCTCCAGCATGAGACCACAGGGAGTAACCGAGGACCATATAAAACTCAAAGCTTTTCCTTTTTCCTTAGTCGATTCGGCTAAGGAGTGGTTATTTTATCTTCCTCCTAATACTATTACTACATGGGCTCAAATGACTCGTCTTTTTCTTGACAGGTTTTTCCCTGCGGCGAAAGTTAGTGAACTGCGAAGGAGAATACTTGGAATCATGCAGCTTGATGGAGAGTCACTTTATGACTACTGGTAGCGGTTTAAGAAGTTATGTTCTAGCTGCCCACAACATGGGTTAACCGAGCAAACACTCCTTCAATACTTTTATGAAGGATTATCTCCCCTAAAAATAAAGATGATCGATGCTGCCATCGGTGGAGCCTTGGTGAATATGACTCCTACTGAGCCTAGGGACTTAATATAGACGATGGCCACAAATAATGTAGAATATGTTAACTAAGCCTACCGCGCAAATAATGAACCTTCTCGAAGGGTTCATGAGATAAGTTCATTTTCCTTAGAAAATAAAATAGATAAGTTAACTGAAGTCGTAAACTCTCTTGTTGTCGGAAAGATAGGACAAAACCGATTTTGTGGAATATGTGCATTACCTGATCATCCAAAAAATGGTTGTCCACTGATTCAAGATGACACATCATCTCAAGTCAATGCAGTTAGGAATTTTCTGGGACCTACCCAAAGACCTTATAATCCCTACGGAAATACATACAACCCAAGATGGAGGGATCATCCGAATTTCATCTATTCTCAGAACTCAAGACCAAACCAATGCTATCAAGCGAGACCTCCACCACCACAACAACCGTAGAAGTCATCATTAGAATTGATTGTCGAGAGGTTAGCACTTTCCCAAGAAAAATTATAGAATCGTACTGAATCCCACTTCTAAGAGATGAACAAACAGATAAGCCAACTGGCTCAAACCATAGGATGCTTGGAATCACAAGGTAAACTCTCGTCTCAAACTTAAGTAAACCCAAGGGAGAATGTCAGCGCCATCACTCTCCAAAGCGATACAGTAGTGACACCACCTGTTCTATCAAACGAAGCAACCCAAAAAGAGAAGAAGACTAATGATTCAGGATCCCAGAAAGAGAATAACGAAGAACAAATAGACGATTTGATGCCATCTCCCTATGATGTGCCACCACATTTTCCATCAAGGTTAGTTAAAAGGATAAAAAATGAGGAAAAGGAATATTAGACGTACTTCGGAAGGTGGAAGTTAGCATACCTCTCCTTGAGGTTATCTGAAAAGTTCTAAGGTATTGTCAGTTTTTGAAGGACCTTTTCACAACAAAGAGAAAACTTACCGGGAACGAGAAAGTGAATTTGGGAGAGCACGTCTCACCCATTTTCCTACGAAAGTTACCACCGAAACTAAAAGACCAAGGTATATTCGCAATACCCTGTAAAATTGGTAAAGTTGAGATAAAACAAGCCATGTGCGATCTTGGCGCATCAATTAATGTAATGTCTCTATCTGTTTATAAAATGATTACTAACGATCCTTTGAAGTATACAAAGATCTCGATACATCTTGCCGACAGATCGGTGATCTATCCAGAAGGACTCTTAGAGACTGTATTGGTAGAGGTAAATGACTTGATATTTCCCGCCGATTTTTATATAATCGACATGGAGAATGATCACACGAACACATCCTCTAATATCCTATTGGGGAACCCTTTCCTAAGCACGGCACACACGAAAATTGATGTAAGAAGCAGAATTTTAACTATGGAGTTCGACGGTTGATGATGAATCTAACTTGGTTGATGATTTATGCCAGAAATCGGATGATAAAAAAGACGACATAAGGCAGTTGAAAAATATTTCAGTTGTTGATTCAGATTTGATCTTAACTCCTTTAAAAACTAAAGATTTGCCTTCCTTTTTACAGACACAAAAATTAAGTCGAAACCATCAATGAATAGTTTGAAGAAATCATTTTTTGGTAAAAAAATGTTTTGACGGCCATTCTTCTGGACAAGGTTTTAAAATTGGGAAATATCCAAAGAAATCTTTGTGAGAATTTTCAAATTTCTCATAAGGAATTTCTTAGTTAGAAAAAGTGAATCAAGTGGAAGTGTTTGTCACGGAATATGTAGTCTGAACTAGGTCGTTGAGCTAATGACGTTAAATAAAGTGCTTCATGGGAGGCAACCCATTGTTTTTAATCATGTTACAGTTTTTACTTTGTTTTTATTTTTGTTTTTATTTCGATTAAGTATGCCTTATTTAATTTTTAATTTTATTTTGCAGGAACCAAATATTTTTATTCAAACTTAAACGAGAAGAATTGCGGAAATTTCATTCGAACAATGCCGATTTTGGAATCTACAGTGCAGTACACAATCGAACAAAGTAGAAAAAAAGAGAGGTCCAGTTGTGTGCACCATTTCATTAACGGCGCAGTTAGCAGAACCCAAGGGGGCTCGGCGCACGTTAGCCAAACCCAAAAAATATTTGCCCCCAATTTGATTCCACTGCCGCCCCACCTCCCAATACCTTCTCCCCTTCCCCTTTTCACTATGTCGGGGACCCTACCCTATCACCATTCATCCACCTTTTTCAATTTTCAACACACTTTATCATTAAAAAACAAAACCCATTTGACTCATATTCAAACTCTCCTCCCCTCCCAAACACGACAACACCAAATTAAACCCAATTCAACCAAACTTCTTCCCTTCTTCTTCTCCATAAAGTACTCCCCTCCCATCCCAAAGCACGAACCCATCGGTCCCCATTCGACTCACCACCGGCGGCATCAACAAAGAACTCTTCTTGTTCTAACGAGTTTCCACACCATATGCTCCTCTCTACTCCACGATGGTGCGCACGCGAAACCAACTTGACAATGAAAATGCTCCTCCGCCCCGGACCGCGTACTATTCGCTATTCCTCTTCGATGTTCTCGTCGTCTCCGTCATTCTAGTCCGTACCAACTGTGGCCACCTCTTTCTCTTGACCACGTCTACTGGATTTTTATTTTGTTCTAATTATTCGACGATAATAGATAATACTCCTAAGGTAAACTCAGATCCTATTTTCATTCAAGTATTACTAATGTATTATCTCATTTATGGTTTTACAGGGGATTTAGATGTTGGTTTTCCACCAAAAACACCACCTGATAGTGTTTCAAGTTCACGGTTTCAATCCAGGCATCCCACTTCATAGTCCTAGTACCTCCCACCGTGGCCGTGGTCGACATTAAATCCGGGGAGTACTCTATTCCTTCTCTTGCACTTTAATTTTTCGTTTTGAGGAAAAACGCTTTAAGTGAGGGGGAGTAGAGTATAGGATTGAATTTTACGTTGCTTATCTTTATGTTTCGATGCTAGTATGTGTTGGTTGGATTTGTCGGAAACTTCATTGATTGTCTTTGTCTTGTTGAATATTGTTTGGAATGCTATGCTTGTTTGGGAACACATAATTGTTTAGGTTAGGATGTTGTTGATAGCGAATAGCATGAATTGTGATAAGTTGGTGTTTTTGTGATATTCTATGACTTTGTTGGTTGAAATGTGATTAGCTCAATGCATGAAACAATTTGGTGAGATTTGAGCCTTTACGAGCATATCATTTTTGCTCTCATTTTATTGGATTGAGTGTGTCGAATTTGGCATTGATATTCTAGAACCTGCATGTTAAATACTATCAAGATTATACATGAACGTGATACTTAAAAATGATTAGGGCACCTTAGGATTAACTATTCCGTTTCACCACTAAATAGCCTACCCATGCATTTTTCCCTTAGTTAACCACTTTTGAGCCTTTTCCTGCTTTTTTATTTTCACCATTTTTATAAACCGAGCCTTTTATTTTATCCTTGTTTTCTACATATTTCATGGCAAGTGAACCGTTAATCCATTGTATGCTCCATCGAGAGAAAAAAAGAGAAAAAAATATACAACAATTCAAAAAAAAAGATGTTGTTCGAAAGAAGAAAAAAAGAAAAAGAAGAGAAGAATACATGAAAAAGAATGCAGAACGAAACAACAACAAAAAGAAAAAAATTTAATGCATTTCGAAAAGAAGTTTGTTGTTTGATAGGTTGTTTTTTATCTTGTTGCGCTTAATGTTTGTTTTGATGGAGTTGAAATTATTGTTTGTTAGTTCCTTACCTTGAACATTTAGCCATATATTTAGCCTTTTCCCACCTCTACCTAAGCACCGTTACAACCAATAAAAGACCCTTTGATTTATGCATCGTGTTCTTATTAGTAGTGGAGATTTGATTTACTTGCAGGCTTATGTAATGTCGTGTCAATTCTGACATTGAGCGTTTTCTTTACCCCAAACACATTAAGTGATTAGAGTGAATCCCGGTAAGGTGTTGAGTTATAAGCATTGAGATTGATGATTTAATGGATGATTACAATTACATTTAACTTGTTCCCCTTGGTGATATTCAATTGATTGATGTCTTGACTCGAATAGTTATTATGGTCTCTACCTTGCTTCCTTGAATGTGAAACTTGACAAAGAACGGTAAACGAAATTTTTGACTGATTTGATTAATCATGCTTGAGGGAAAGCATGAGATAAGTGAGGGGGAATTTGATGAAATTTCAAAATCGTTAATCCTTGCTCATTATTTCTTCAATTTTGTGGAATTATTGCTGCTAAATTGGTCGTGTTATGCTTATTTTCATGCAGGTCCTTACTTTCTAGAATTAGTGACAAAACGAGCACATTCTGCATTTTTTTATTATTTGGTCACGGTTGGAAACATGGGCACGACTCTGGACATGACGCGGTCTGACGTGGCATTTTCTAGAAGGTCCAGTTAGTGACTGTTTCTGGAAGACTTCCTCCGCACGCCTTCTGGAAGATGGACGAGCAGAGTTGCATTAGGAGACTAGATTTAAGTTTGAATTTAAATTTGAAAAAAAATTATCTTAGGATTATTTTATTTTATTTTTTTGTTTATCCTTAGGCTTTGAGAGGCTATAAATATCCACTTGGGGTAAGCCTAAACTCATCATTCGGATTATAATCTTCTTTTCTCTCTAGTTTTTATAAAAGCTTTCTCTTTTTACTTTTCAAGTTCTTTTCATTTTTCTTTTATTTTTCAAGCTTTGTTTTCAAAATGCTAAGTATGACTTTTGTCATGCTTAGCTAAATTTTTTATAAGCCGAGAGCTGACGCGATGACTCAATTCCAACGGGAGAATTGAAACTGGCCCTTAATATCTTCGAAATATCTCTCTCAATCTCTGCGCTTATTTTTCAAAATCAAAACAGTTTTCAAAATCAAAGATTGACTTTGGTCAAGAGGTTGTTACGATTAAACGTGTGGGAGGAAGATTCAGCTTATAGAAAGCAATTCGACTTCCTGGGAGCACATTTGGCGAGATTGCTTCGCCAAGAGGGATTTAAGATCGGAATTGACGGTTATTGAAGCAACAATCCGAATCGGTCGCCACGAACTTAAACGAAAATTGATCTACGACAATTGATGTTGTTAGAATCAATTCCTGAAGCCGAATCAAAGATTGCCTTAGGTATTCGGTATACAAGATAGAGTCACGGGGATTGCCCTCATAGACAAAGTAACTGACGTGAATTCCAAAGAGAAAATCTTATTCGATGATCAGAAGAAATTGAGTCAAAGCAAGACTTGAGGCTATTTTACCGTATTTATTCATAATCTCTATTCTCTTATTTTTATTTAAATTACTTTTATTTATTTAATCACTTTTATTATTTAAATATCTCATTGCCAAACCCCCTTTTATTACTTTCACACCTGGTGTAAACTAAACCGAACAAAAGTTTATAATTTTCCTATTCCCTGTGGATTCGACCCTACTTCTCTACGCTACACATTTCCTTATTGATTAATTGAGAAAAAGGAATTATTTTGACATCAAAAATGATAATTGTCATTAATGTTTAATTCAAACGTAGAAACGAGAATAAAGTAGGGTGAAATATGACTAATTTTGTTTGAATGCTCGGGAAAACGACCAAGACACTTGAGTTCCTTTAGAAAAGATAGCAGAGCGATAATATAGATTAAATAAATATATCCTTAGGTAGGTCTGAGGCCCTTTTGACTAACTATGTTTGCAGAGGCCTTAACACTATTTAGAAGAAAGGGTGGGTTAGTCAGAGGTATGGTTTCTGATGTAGAGACTTCTGGGGGCCATATCCATGGTAGACTAGAGGGGTGTGTGAGCTCCGAGATGTAAAACCCTCAGTCGCACCATGATGTCTATCAGATCTTAAAAAGTGAGTATTCGAGAATACTCACTAAAGCAGTTTTAAAGCATACTATCTTGGGCACTAGGTCCAGCACTCAAGGAGTAGGCTAGTAGAATAGATAGCAGTAGACCTTATACCAGTAGACTTGATAGCTTCAGCTTTTCAGTGATGCAGTTAGTATATTTTAGCTGTTAGTGTGGCACTGATCTAGTTAGCTCAGCCTTCAGATGTTTCCATGGGCAGGTTAGTAGATCAAGCAGTAGATAGACCAAGATTCAGACTAGTCTAGTGCAGATCAGATGTACGTCTCAGCATTTTTATTAGGCATGTATATTTGTAAACATTGTTGTCCAGATGAGTCGTAGATTTAGTCAAGTTGGTCTGTAATATTTTTTAAGTGTAAATATTTTATTTTGGAGCTCCTCAATGAAAAGATTTTTTTATATTTCAGTTTATTTTATGGTTATTTTAAAGCATGAGAAAGTAAGTTTAAAGTTGGTTAGCCACTTCGGTGGTTCCATGTGGTATCTTACATCGATCGACTGTGTATCATATTGGTATTAAGGTGGTGCCCCATCACCTACAAGATCCAAATCCAAACATACATAAACATTCTCCAGAGCACCATCAGGTCGATTCTCCTTTCCCAAAGCTGGAACAGCTTCACTTCTCTTATCAGGGGATCCACAGTGGTTTTTTTTATCAAGGTTAGCCGATTGAATCTATTCAGATAGCATAGGACAGCCTGGGGTCTTATAAGAATGAAGCTTTTTCATTCGAAGTCCCTTCGAACCCACCATAAGGCTACTGTATTATTTTAATTCTCTTTGGTCCGATAAAAAATGGAAACAACTCCATACTGCCCAAAGCGAATGCTCGGCTCTTTGAATGTAACACTAACTTCCTCATCTGCACCCATAGTTACAATATGTGGCTTTACCAAACGAGTAGATAGCCCCATAGCATTGGACTTAAAAGTAGCTTTGATAGTAAGAGGTTGGGAACTATTTGAGCAAGTGAAGGTACCTGCACTCACCATAATCGCATTTGGACCTTTATCATTCTGGTTGTTTAACGTGTCCTTTGAATTAGCTTCCATAGAACACTCCACTCTAGTCAAAGTTGTATTTATAACATCCCAAACACCGGGTTAGTGACCAAATTATAAAATTTTAGAGTTTAGTGACTAAAGTAGATAAATTGAAAAGTTCAGTGACTTATATAGAAAATTTTATATATAAATGAATAACAAAGAGGGATGAATGAAGGGAAAAATGATCATTTGACCATTAAATAAATTAAATATTGGTATGAGTTATGATATATACACGTCGAGATTTACAAAAGGAGAAATAAAATATCCAGAATGATCTTCATCTTTCTTTCTCCTTCAGCGTGAACTCTATTGGGAAAAGGTGAGTTTCTTTCTAGCTGGTTATTTATTTAATTTAAGCTTGGTTTATGTTCTTTAGGTAATACTTAAGCTTAAGGAAAGCTTAAGATTTCTTAAAACCAAAAGATGAAGGAGTTAAGAAGGATTTAATATAAGAGGTGATTAAGTGAAATTGTGAAATGAAGTTAGTAAAGGAAGTTTGAGATTAAATTTGACTTGTCATTAGTTAAATTATGAAGTATGGAGTGTTAGAAATGTAAATTAGAACATGTTGTAAATTTAGTAAGATTATTGGTTTTAAGGTATATGATGAGATATTGAAGATAATGATGTTTTTTATGGATATAAAATAATTTGAGTAAGTGTAGTTAAGTTTAGTGGCAATAAGGGAGTTCAAAATAAAGGGTTTAAGTGAGTATTGGTAAATTTTCGGGTTTAAGGAGTGACTTTTGGGCTAGGAGTATTAGTATTGATTCATCCAGTACCGATACTTCAAAGGTAAACGAGTGATACTTGGAGTAGGGGTATCGGTACTGGTTGAACAATACTGATACCATAAGCCAAAATTGGATAAGTTATTCAAGGAGTATCGATACCTAAAGGGTAGTATCGATACCAAGGATACCGATACCATAAGGCAAGTATCGATACAATTTTGAAATAAGGATTTCCAGAATCGGGAAAGGGTATCGATACCAAAGCTCAGTATCGATACCACAACTAGGGAAGTATCGGTACCATACCTTGGGTACCGATACTATTCAAAGTGAAAATGTGAATATTGTACTTCTTTTAGTTAAGATTATTGATGATTGATTAATAAGGTTTAGAATTCTAATATCCATATCAAATGTACATTGGTGTAGATATCAAACATAATCAAGCTCCGGAATTGTCAAAGATTTAAGATCGATCGATTGACGGATAATGATTTATAGAAGTTGATTTAGACTAATTGAGGCTAATGTGAGTGCATACTATAGTATCGATGTTGTTTTATGGAAACAAGACTTGGGACATGTCTATTTCCTATGTTTAATGTCATGGTTTAATAGTTATGAACATGCACATGTTATGATCATTATGAGTACATGCATAAGTGATAGATGTTTATATATTCTAATATATTTCTATATGATTCATGTGAACATAAAGGAACAAACAAAAGCTATATGGTATGAGATAAATGATTATATGCACATATGATATATGTTACGAGATAGAACATATGTGATTACATGAGAAATGATATGAGTTATATGAGCATATGAAAATGTGATGAATTAGTGATTATATAGACAAATGAAACATATAAATATTCAAGCCCATGTTATGTGATATAAAAGTTGTGGGTATAGTTGGCATGCCAATAGTCGAGGGTTCTACGAGGTCATTCGGGACATATACGAGGTCCTTCGTGGACATATATAAAGTCCTTCGGATAAATTTTATATGTCACTCAGTCGAAAATTATACGAGCTGTGGTGACAACGTATGTGCACAACCTCAGTGTACTCGTATACCTTAAGTTCTCAATAATATACATGGGCACATAAAAGATACAAAATTAATTAAATACTTTATAAGATCACATGTTATTTTTTGTGCAATGCATGATTGTATATGTTATGTTTGAGTAGATGTATGATGATTGTGATTATATGTTGGAATTATAGGATTGCATGTTTCATGAGTTAATTATTGAAATTTTATATTATGCCTCGCTAAGTCTGTGACTTAGCGTGTGAGTGTTTCACACGTAGGTACCAAAAAAATAGGAGGATCAGAGTTAGAGTCTATCAAGGCAACATCTTTTTGAAGAAAATCATATCAGAAGTGATTCAAACAATATGTCATTATATTATAGTAATTATGTTGGCATGTAATCAAACTTTAAATCACATATGCTCTGATTGATTTTTTAATTATTTTGATTATACTTGTGTGAATTATTTCACTGTTATTTTAATGAAAGTTTAAATTTTCAACAATTTTGTAAAAGTAAACGTTTTGAAAAGTCAATTTGACACCTCCGATTCGTATCTGGGTAGGGTACAATTGGGGGTGTTACATTTAATGGTATCAGAGCTATGATTTAGCCGATTCTAGGTATAAACCGAAGTCCAAGGTGTCTTTAAATGCATACATACCAACAAAATAGTGAGAACTTCTGATCTGATAAAGTAATGAGTATGATGTCTTTATAATAGAATTATATGGTTATGTCCTACTAGATGTCTGAACATAAGAGCTCTCGAAGTGAAGCGGGAGATGATAGGCCTACAGAGAGTAGTAATTCACCTGCGCTAGCCAGGCAAGGTGAAGGCATCTTATGGAGTGTCTGTGCAAGATCAAGATGTCTTCTTCAGGATGTTGTACGCTATCTTGAAGCGTTTCCAACCTCCTACTCCCTCAACTCATAGAATGAATTTTGCGAAGGAGTTAATGGATTAGGAGCTCCTGAGTTCAAAGGTAGAGCCGACGAAGGTCCTGTTACTACGGACCTTTGGCTTAATGATGTGAAGATGATGTTTGATGGACTCCACTTTTTGAGGTGAAGAAACTAGATGGAGTAGTCTCCTTGCTTTGTGGGCAAATAAGAATATGGTGGACGAATGTCACCATGAGAATGGAAAGTGACCAAGTGACATGGTCCTGAATGATTTATCAGGCAAATGAAGTAATATTTTATGAACCTGAAGCAATGGAATCGCATGGTGTATGAATATGAGCATGAGTTCAACAAGTTAAGTCGCTTTGTTGTCGACTTATTCGATGGAGAGGGATGCCTGTGAATGGTTTGTGGAGGGCTTGTATCCTCGATTGAAAGAGATGTTGATTGTGTTGAATCTATCCTCGTTTCAAGAGGTAGTTAATCATGCTAAAGATTTGGAAAGAGCTCAAAATGAAAGGTTTGGAGAGCAAAGAGGCCAAACGTCTAAAAGAACGGGAGCTTCATCAAGTTCTGCACTATCTAAGAGGGACAAAGATCTTGGTTTTCGATATCAATCGAGGTTTGAGTCAATGACATCCTTTGATAGAGGATTAAATCAGATGAGAGCTAGATAAACTCAATTAGTAAGGTCTGGTGCTGGGAGATCAAATCAAGGTCAAGCCAGACAATGTCAGCTTGTGGAAGAAGCCATACCGGAATATGTCGAGTAATCTCCAGAGCTTGTTTCTGATGTGGGGACACGGGACATTTTATCAGGGATTATCCAATGATGGCTAGAGAGCCTGCACAGTCGAAGCGATCTACTTCGATATCTCAGAGAGGACGAGGTAGAGGTAGAGGGAGAAATCAGTGAATCTTTTACTCAACAGGAAGTACGCTCAACTGCCCAAGTTTATAACATCAAGACAAATGAATAACGTGATGATCCAGAGATAATTGCAGGTCCTTTCCAATTGTATGATAAATGTGTTGTGGTATTGATTGATCTTGGGTTACATATTCATATATTAGTAGTAAATTGGTGAAAGAATTGAGAATTCAGTTAGAAGCCACTAGTAGTGATGTGATAGTGACAAATCCATTAAGGCACAGTGCTCAGGTAAATAGAGTGGGTCGAGAGTGTCCCATAAGGATTCAGGGAATTGAATTCCCTACTAATCTGATGGAATTACCCTTTAAGGAGTTTGAAGTGATTGCGAATGAACTGGTTATATCATTATCATGCTAACGTTGATTGTAGACTGAAGATAGTAACATCAATTAGTTTAGAAGGATTAAAAGTTATAGTGTTCAGTGAAAGATGGAATCCATTGGCAAATGTAATATTTGTGATGTCGACAATGAATTTATTGTTACAAGGATGTTATGGTTTCATTGCTAATGTGATAGATACTAGAACCAAGAAGAAAGTGTTAGAAGAGATTCCCATAGTCAGAGAGTTCCCCGATGTCTTTCCTATAGAGTTGTTAGGTTTTCCTCCAAATAGAAAGGTTGAATTTCAAATAGAAGTAATGCCTAGAACAACACTTATTGCAATGACACCTTACAAAATGGCTCCGAAAGAGTTGCAGGAGTTAAAGATTCAGTTACAAGAATTGTTGGATAAAGGATTTATAAGACCAAGTGTGTCACCTTGGGGAGATCTAGTGTTGTTTGTTAAAAAGAAGGATGGTTCAATGCGTCTCTGCATTGATTATCAACACCTCAACAAGGTAACCATAAAGAAAAAATATCCCCTTCCTAGAATTGATTATTTATTTGATTAGTTAAAGGGAGCTTCAGTATTCTCAAAGATTGATTTACGTTCTGACTATCATCAATTGAAGATTCAGGAGAATGATATTCTGAAAACGGCTTTCAGAAAGAGATATGGTCACTATGAGTTCATTGTTATGCCGTTTGGGGTAATGAATACATCGGTTGCTTTTATGGACCTGATGAATAGAATATTACGACCTTATCTGGACCGGTTCGTAGTTGTTTGCATTAGCAATATATTGGTGTATTCAAAGTCGAATGAAGAGCATAGTGTACATCTGAGGATAGTCTTGCAGATTCTACGAGATAAGAAGCTCTATGCCAAACTATCTAAGTATGAGTTTTGGTTGAGTGAAGTGACATTCCTTAGACATGTGATTTATGTAGAAGGAAATCGGGTTGATCCTCAAAAGATAAAATCCATTTTGTAATGGGAAATTCTAAAGAATGTGTCTAAAGTTCAAAGTTTTCTGGGGCTCGCAGGTTATTATAGAAGATTCGTTAAGAACTTTTCGATGATAGCTTTACCTTTTATTAAGTTGATGAGAAAATATGTAATATTTGCTTGGACTCCTGAGTGTCAAGAAAGTTTTGAAACATTAAAGAAAATTTTGACAGAAGCTCCAGTATTGGTTCAATCTAAGTCTAACAAGAACTATGTGTTTTTACAGTGACACGTCCCATAAAGATTTGAGATGTGTATTAATGCAAGAAGGGAAAGTGGTGGCCTATGCATCTAGATAATTGAAACCACATGAGAAGAACTATCCAACACATGATTTGGAGTTGGATGTAGTAGTTTTCGCTTTTAAGATTTGACGTCACTACTTATATGGCGAACGTTGTTATCTATACAGATCATAAGAGCTTAAAGTATCTAATGACTCAGAAAGAATTAAACTTGAGACAAAGAAGATGGGTTGAATTCTTAAAGGATTATGATGTGATAATTTATTTCCATCTTGAAAAAGCCAACGTGGTAGCAGATGCCTTAAGATGAAAAACGTTTGCAGCCTTACGAGATTTAGATGCAAGGTTATCATTAGATGAGGATGGTGAAATATGTGCAGAATTGAAGCTTAAGCCAACCTTGTTGGATTGAATTAAAGAATTACAAAGAAAATATGAAAAGTGTTTGAAGAGGTTATAACAAGTTAAGAATGAAGAAATTAAAGATTATGAGATTAAGTCTGATGAGAATCTGTATTATCGAGGGAGATTGGTAATTCCAGATGATGAGGAATTGAGGAATGATCTATTGACAGAGGCCCATTGTAGACCATTAACAATGCACCCGGGTGGAAACAAGATGTATATGGATCTCAAGAGTCGGTATTGGTGGCCGGGAATGAAGAGAATGATTACGGAATTTGTGTCCAAATGTTTAACATGCCAACAAGTCAAAGCTGAGCATCAGTTTCAGTCAGGATTATTGCAACCAATCTCTATTCTTCAATGGAAATGGGAGAATGTGACGATGGATTTTGTGACGAGGTTACTCTTAACTCCGAATAAGAGAGACTTAATTTGGGTAATAGTTGATCGGTTGACTAAGTCAATCCATTTTATTCCAGTACGAGCTGATTTCTCTATGGATAAGTATGTTGAACTATATATCAAAGAAATTATTAGATTGTATGGTGTGCCGGTTTCGATTGTTTCTGACCGAGATCCTCGATTTAAATCGAGATTTTGGAAAACTTTACATGGAGCGTTAGAAACTCGATTGAACTTTAGCACAACGTTTCATCCTCAAATGATTGGACAGTTTGAGAGGACTATCCAAATTCTGGAAGATATGTTCTTGTGTGATCGAGTTTAAAGGGTCTTGGGAAAAATACTTGCCATTTGCCGAATTCGCTTACAACAATAGCTACCAGTCAAGCATCAAGATGTCTCCCTATGAGGCTTTATATGGGAGAAAGTTTCGTACGTCCTTGAATTGGTACGAGCTTAAGGATAGAGAAGTTCATGGTCCTGAGTTGATTAAAGAAGTGGAAGAGAAAGTTCAAGTGATTCAGAATAATCTCAAAGTGCCATCCGATAGATAGAAATCATGTGCTGATCTTAAGAAGAAAAAGATAGAGTTTCAAATTGGAGATAAAGTGTTTATAAAAGTGTCTCCTTAGAAGAAAGTGCTAAGGTTTGGGTGAAAAGGAAAGCTTAGCCCTCGGTTTATTGAGCCCTATGAGATCATTAAGTGAGTAGGACCAGTGGCATACCAGTTGGCTTTGCCACCAGAAATGGAGAAGATTCATGATGTTTTCCATGTTTCTATGCTTCGGAGATATAAGTCCGATCCCTCTCATATTATTACACCAGAAGGGATAGATGATCAATCTGACTTGACCTATGAGGAAGAACCGGTACAAATATTGGCTCATGAGGTGAAACAATTACAGAATAAGACTATTCCAATAGTCAAGGTTTTATGGAGGAATCACAAAGTAGAGGAATCAATATGGGAACGTGAAGAGGATATGTGGAATCAGTACCCCCATCTCTTTGTGCAATGAAAATTAGAGGATGAATTTTCTAAAAGGGGAGATTTGTAACATCCCAAACACCGAGTTAGTGACCAAATTGTAAAATTTTAGAGTTTAGTGACTAAAGTAGATAAATTGAAAAGTTTAGGGACTTATATGGAAAATTTTGTGTATGACTGAATAGAAAATAGGGATGAATGGAAGGGAAAAATGGTCATTTGACAATTAAATGAATTAAATATTGGTATGGGTTATGATATATACACGTGGAGTTTTGCAAAAGGGGAAAGAAAATATCTAGAATGATCTTCATCTTTCTTCCTCCTTCAACCGTGAACTCTATTGGGAAAAGGCGAGTTTCTTTCTAGCTGATTATTTATTGAATTTAAGCTTGGTTTATGTTCTTTATGTAATACTTAAGCTTAAGGAAAGCTTAAGATTTCTTAAAACCAAAAGATTAAGGAGTTAGGAAGGATTTAATATAAGAGGTGATTAAGTGAAATTGTGAAAAGAAGTTAGTAAGGGAAGTTTGAGATTAAATTTGACTTGTCATTAGTTAAATTATGAAGTATGAAGTGTTAGAAATGGAATTAGAATATGTTGTAAATTTAGTAAGATTCTTGGTTTCAAGGTATAGGATGAGATATTGAAGATAATGATGTTTTATATGGATATAAAATGATTTGAGTAAGTGTAGTTAAGTTTAGTGGTAAGAAAAGTTTAAAATAGAGGGTTTAAGTGAGTATTGGTAAATTTTTGGGTTTAAGGAGTGACTTCTGGGCTAGGAGTATCGGTATTGATTCATCCAATACCGATACTTCAAAGGTAATAGAGTGATATTTGGAGTAGGGGTATCGATACTGGTTGAACAGTATCGATACCATAAGCCAAAATTAGATAAGTTATTCAAGGAGTATCGATACCTAAAGGGTAGTATCGATACCATAAGGCAAGTATCGATACCATTTTGAAATAAGGATTTCCAGAATCAGGAAAGGGTATCAATACCAAGGCTTGGTATCGATACAACATCTAAGGAAGTATCGATACTATACCTTGGGTACCGATACTAGTCAAAGTGAAAATGTGAAATTGGTACTTCTTTTAGGTTATATTATTGATGATTGATTAATAAGGTTTAGAATTCTAATATCCGTATCAAATGAACATTGGTGTAGATATCGAACATAATCAAGTTCCGAAACAGTCAAAGAGTTAAGATCGATCGATCAAAGGATAATGATTTATAGAAGTTGATTTGGGCTAAATGAGGCTAAGGTGAGTGCATACTATAGTATCGATGTTGTTTTATGGAAATAAGACTTGGGCAAGTCTATTTCCTATGTTTAAATGTCATGGTTTAATAGTTATGAACATGCATATGTTATGATCATTATGAGTACATGCATAAGTGATAGATGTTTATATATTCTAATATATGCTATGTGATTCATGTGAACATAAAGGAACAAACATAAGCTATATGGTATGAGATAAATGATTATATGCACATATGATATATGTTACGAGATAGATCATATGTGATTACATGAGAAATGATATGAGTTATATGAGTATATGAATATGTGATGAATTATGTGATATGAGAGCTGTGGGTATAGTTGGCATGCCAAGAGTCGAGAGGGTTTTACGAGGTCCTTCGGGAGATATACGAGGTCTTTCGGGACATATATGATGTCATTCGGGATAAATTTTATATGCCACTTAGTAGAAAATTATACGAACTATGGTGACAGCATAAGTGCACAACCTCAATGTACTCATATACCTTTAGTTCTCAATAATGTACATGGGCACATAAAATATATAAAAAGAATTAAATATTTTATAAGATCACATGTTATTGTTTGTACAATGCATGATTGTATATGTTATGTTTGAGTAGATATATGATGATTGTGATTATATGTTGTAATTATAGGATTGCATGTTTCATGAGTTAATTATTGAAATTTTATATTATGCCTCACTAAGTCTGTGACTTAGCGTGTGAGTGTTTCACACGTAGGTACCAAGAAATAGGAGGATCAAAGTTAGGGTCTATCAAGGTAGCATCTCTTTTGAAGACGATCAGATCAGAAGTGATTCAAACAATATTTCATTTTGTTATAGTAATTATGTTGGAATGTAATCAAAGTTTAAATTACATTTGCTCTTATCGATTTTGTAATTATTTTGATTGTACTTGTGTAAATTATTTCACTGTTATTTTAATGTAAGTTTAAGTTTTCAACGATTTTGTAAAAGTAAACGTTTTGAAAAGTTAATGTGACACTTCCGATTCGTATTGGGGTCGAGTACGGGTTGGGAGTGTTACGGTATTAATGCTGGAATTAGGGCGTTCTTCCACAGCTGCCACCTCGTTAGAAACCTGCTCCACATGATCATCATTCAGACCTTCAAGAACAACAAACCTGGATGCATTGTTAGGGTTAGAATTATCCCTCTTGAGTCTTGTTAGGAGTTTCTACAATGCAATGACGACGAAGAAAGGTCGAGAGCTAAACAAAGATACAAGGAGGCAAAGCGGGAAGCCAAGAAAACGGTGGCTAAAGCAAAGAATAAGGCATACAAGGAAATGTACAAGAGATTAGACACCAAGGAATGACAAAACGACATCTTCAGGCTTGCAAAATCTAGGGAGAATAGGAAAAAGGATCTAGGTAGCATTAGGTTTATTAAGGACAACAATGGTGTTCTTCTAGAAAAGATCATGATATTAAAGGGTTTGGGGTAGTTACTTCTTTGGCTTATTTAATGAGGGTGCCTCTCCCTGTAGAGATAGTATCGTTGATGGGTCAGCCGACCATCATACTACGGCCAATGACTGCCCTACAAGTAAGATTGGGTTTGAGGAAGTCAATATGGCTCTTAGAAAGATGGGAAGGGACAAAGTTGTCGGTCCTGATCAAATTCCTATCACTGTGTGGTTGGCCCTAGGAGATGAGGGAGTTAAGTGGTTGACCAATATCTTTAATATTATTTTAGAGACTGCCAAGATGCCAGAGGAGTGGAGAGAATCCACGGTGATACCAATCTATAAGAATAAAGGAGATCCCCAACGTTGTGGTAACTACAGATGTATTAAACTACTCAGTCATACCATGAAGCTATGGGAAGATAGAGGCTAGGTTGAGACAAGTTACTAGGGTTTCGGAAAACTAATTTGGATTTATGCCAGGCAGGTCTACCACGGAGGCGATTCATCTACTTCAACGACTTATGGAGAAATATAGGGAAAAGTCTAGAGATCTTCACATGGCGTTCATTGACCTTGAGAAGGCTTATGATAACGTTCCCTGAGATACGATTTGGAAGACTTTGGAAACAAGACGGACCCCAACTGCTTATATCCGGGCGATTCGTGATATGTATTGTAGATCTACTACACACGTCAGGACTACAGTTGGCGACACCGAGGCATTCCCGGTGGAAATCGGACTCCACCAGGGGTCGGCTCTTAGTCCTTACATCTTCACCTTGATTATGGACGACATCTATTGTGCGACACCAGACGGTGTACCATGGTGTATGCTTTTCGCTGACGACATTGTCCTAGTTGCTGAAACAAAATCTGAGTTGAATAATAGACTGACTACCTAGAAGACTGCTTTGGAAGAAAAATGTCTAAGGATCAATATTGAAAAGACAGAGTATTTATGTTCAAACTTCAGTGGGACCAAAACGATGAAGATATAGAAGTATGCATAGAAGGACGTTCTCCCCTCAAATGATTGTTTCAAGTACCTAGGGTCTATGATACATAAAGATGGGGGTGTAGATGATGATGTAACACACCGTATAAAGGCGGGATGACTAAAGTGGAGGGCTGCTACTGGAGTTTTGTGTGACAAGAAGGTGCCTCTAAAACTTAAGGGAAAATTTTATAGAATGGCAATAAGACCAGCGTTGTTGTATGGATCAGAATGTTAGGCAACCAAGAAGGATCATGTAAGGAGGATAGAGGCTGCAGAAATGAGAATGCTTCGATGGACATGCGGTAGGACTCTGTGGGATATGACAACAAACTCTACTATTAGGATGTCCTTGGGGGTGGTGCATGTTTCTGAAAAATTGAGGGAGGGAAGACTACGGTGGTTTGGGCATGTCCTTAGGCGACTACCGTCGGATGCGGTCAGTAGTGTGGGTCACATCTCTAGGGTGTATCATCTCTGTCTTCTTTTAATGCCTTTGTAGTAATTTCCATGAATTCTACTTTTTATACGTTTCTGTTATTGGTATTTATGAAGGCTTAGAACTGGGCTTGCTATCGTTGACTTCTGTGTAATATTCTCTTCACTTTAAAATTTAGTCGGGTCTTATGTTTCTGTCTATATGCAGAGATTTTTTCGCAGGGATTTATTTGCAGGGATTACTTCCCATTTCAAACGCATATAATATTAATGATATTTATGACTGCATATGAATACTGTTCAACTATGTATTTATTTATACATGCTTTGCATTTTATCTATTTTTTTAATTTTTGACTGCCGGAGGTCTTCCACGGAAGCTACTCTCAACCTGGCGTTGGGGGCAGCCTACTACCCTACCTCCCCCTTACCCCATTGCATATGGGAATTGGGTTTTGTTGTTGTTGTTGTTGTGAGTCTTGACAGATTGTACCCTCTCATTAACGGATGCTTGCTTAACACGAGGACGACGCTTGCGGGTTGGGGCTAACATCCATGGACCATAGAGGTCATCACCTTGCTTTTCACTTTGTCTTCCTTTATAGTCTGTGCATTTAGGTGGGAGCTACCAGTCACCGATTTTCCAATGGGTGAGTTCTCACAAATGTTCTGGATATGTCCATAAACTCCGCACCGAAAGCAAACATTTTGAAGCCCCTCGTACTCAATTTTTTGAATAAAACCGTCAATACCCATGCATGGTAAATATGGTTTATTCAAATCAATAACTATCACTTGCCACGCGAACTTCCCTTGGTCGCCCATATTGGTATTGTAATCGATTTTGATAACACGCCACAATTCAGCAGCTAAGAGATGAAACATTGATTTTGTGTAATAACAGAAGTCGGACCCAGACAAATGATATGTGAAGGGTGTTCTTTTGTTGTTGAAAAGTTGCGGCTTGGAACGGTAAGATAGTTCCCAATATCATCCAAGGGCCCTCAGATAAGACTTTAGTATAATCATCTATGCAACCAAATCGAATCAAATAGTAATCATTATCCAAATCAACGACTTGAATATGACCTTGTGGATTCCAGAGCTGATTCCCGATAGCCTATAGATTTACCAAGAAGTCGCACAATCACAGTTCGTTTCATGTTCTGGTTAATCGTATCATGGACTCTATCAAAGAATTGTATCACTGGATACGTACCAGAACGATCCACCACAATATACCCTTCTTGAATACAGACATCATCATCACCAAACTCATTGGAAGGGGTTTGAGAAACACCAGCAATATTAGAAAGTTTTTCCGCATACGTCATCACTAACTCAACACGCTCAGAACCGGCTATGGAAGCAAGCAGAGGCAGGTTGGGGTCCTCATCCATCAGACTAGAAATAGCTTGGGGATCCATCACCGTAACACCAGAAAGGCAGCCCATCTTTGATTCAGGCTAAACATTCAGATCGACTAGACAGCCCGGTCATTCCGAAGGGGGAGCAAACGGGATACCCACCTTTAGGGTTTGCCCAAAGACCAATCAAATGATGATTGCATTGGCACGTTTTATTTACCTTATTTATCAAATAAAGGCATTATTGTTATTTTCTTTTATTGTATTTATGTGCATCGAATAAGCTAAAAGATAATAATGTCCATATTAATAATGTGATTATTATT
Organism: Hibiscus syriacus; assembly: GCF_006381635.1. NCBI lineage: Eukaryota > Viridiplantae > Streptophyta > Magnoliopsida > Malvales > Malvaceae > Hibiscus > Hibiscus syriacus. The sequence goes on along the minus strand of NW_024063145.1, from coordinate 169,691 downwards.
AAAAGATTCTTAGTCAAGTATTATTATGGGCATAGACAGTAATAATACGCTCAAGACTAATATGGTATTGATTGATGACAAAGAGTTGTCATTGACACAGAGATGTCAAAATTAATATATGAATATATTGTCGATAACAGTATATTGGATTGACCCGCTATGGGCATATATCTTGGATTATTATGTGATGATCACGATATTGCTCATAGTGACAACTATATGTATAATCCTTAGACTTGAGATCATTACAATCTCAACATATATTGTTGTATGTTTTGATAAAGTTAAACGTGCTCCATAACGTGAATGATCGAGATAGGATTTTTCCTTCATACATAGTAGGAAATATATCACAGACCACTTGATTGAGTGAGACTAGAAATGCATGGCCATGCTCGAATAAGTTGATATAAATTATTCGTTTATTATAGTTTACTCTAGATATCAAGAAATAATAGATGGGCTACACAAGTGTGACTGTTCCAATACTTATGCTATTCTAGATATAAAGGACTAAGGATATAATACATTGAAAGAGTTAGTCACGGACATGTTATGTCAAATCATGACTTCCAGTAACTTAGGTAACAATGACATATTGCTAGATATCACTCATTGTTTGTAATATTAGAATAGTTCTAATTATTACTACTAACGTTACAAGAACCTACATGGTCTCACCCAAGGGTTGAAAAGAGAGCAACTCATAAATGTGTCACATATGTACAATTTGATTGTACATGAATAAATTGTTTATTTAATATTAATATATATGTGTGTAATTTTAATTGCACAAGAATACCGAATTTAATAATATAATTAAAGTAATTATACTCCTAATTAAATTCAGAATTTTAAAAGCCCTAATATCTAGGGCGACATATATAAGGGATATATTGGTCTAGCAGTCGTTTTATGTTTTTTGAAAATTCCCGAAATTCCTAGAACCCTTTTAGAAAAGGTTTTGCTCTTAAAAGCTATTCAACCGGGTGAACTAAGTAGAGGCCAAGACGAATTTTTGTGGAGGCTAAGATTCGAACTGTTTGTGATTTCCATTAGTCCCTATTGTATTTGCTGTTTTTCAAGGAACACAATATAAGTAATCACATCTCTTCCTCTTGGTTTTGGATTTAACGTACTTGGATCGCTAGCGAGACCATCATGTTTTTGTTTCCGCTGCGCCATAGGTACGCTGACGGTCCCAACACCACTGACGTCGGCGTCGGCTGGTCAGGTTCAATCATCAAACCCTAGATTGAATAGAGAGATCCTAACTTTTCGGAGAGTTCCTAGCCAAAAACCTACCTTTCTTTTCAGTAAATTTTTTTGTATATTATTAATGACATACATAGATGTTCAAGTCCATTTTAAATTAAAATATGAACTTTTTTATTTGATTAAGGTGATTATTAAGTAATACATGATCTAAATACTCTCAATCATTTGACAATGAACGCTCAATCATCCATGTTGCAGTTGTTGATGCTCAAACCTGATACGTATAAAAATAACTATCATTTCTTTATCCTCTAACGTAATTTGATTCGTACTTTAAACTATAAATATTAAATTTTGTTTAAATGCATTTATATTTATAAATGATTAGTGAAAACTTATTCAAATTTATATATATTAATTTTAAAATTTATCATTATTAATTTTAAAATTATTATTTGGTATATAATATTTATTGATTTTATATTTTTATTAAATTTTAATTATAAAATTAACATATTTTTAAATATTTATATTATTAAATTTTAATCACATCCACAATGTAAGTAAACGAACACACTTTATGTAAGTTTATATTTACAAAAATTAATTCAAAAAATAATGATTGGTGGAATAAAAATTTATTATATGAAAAATATGTTATTCTTATATTTGATCTTCAAGTAATGATTTTTAGTTGTTTTATTTTTGTTACAATGTATGAGCATTCAAACCCACATCTCGCTATACGTGTAACAATAAACTTGTCAACCAAGTTAAGACTCAATTGAATTTTTAATTATTTCATTTAGAGATTATATAAAAGTGGAAAATATGAAAAGACACGTATCATTATAATAATGTTAATTATCATTTAAAAAGTATTTTTATTTTTTATATTAAAGTAATGGGTAAAGTATATAAATTGTCACACCCGGTTAATATTTTCAATTAGTTAAATTTGGGAATTTAATTGAATTTATAATTAAATTTAGAATCAAATTTGGAACTTAGTAGGTTTTGAGGACTTGGAGCATAAATTTTCCATTTTCCTATGTGAAAGGAGTTTAAAAGCCCCCACATTTGAGACTCCCCAAATTAGCAAACCCATATTCTCTCTCTTTCCACACTTTTCCATTTTTATCTCTCTCCTCCAAGAAAATTTTAACCGTTGTTTAGTTGTCGATCATAGCTCCGTTTGCTACACCACTCATACTATTGAATTCCTAACGTTATCCCGAGTCCATCGGTGTTCATCATATCTTCGTAGTCGCCAGCGTGAGAGGGGTGAAGGAAAATGAGTTTTTGAAGTTGCAAAATCGAGTTCTCCATCGTAAACCGAGCTTGGTAAGTGACTCTAAACTTCAAATTATTAATTTCAAAAAATTTCCCAAATTTTTTCGACGCTTCTTGCACCACAAGTGGCCCATGTGTTATCCCAGCACGTGGGGCTTCTTCACCACCTGGAGGAGATTTTTGGAATCGGGTCAACTAGACTCGCTAACCGACCCAAACTCATCTGGTCGAATAGGACCGAACCGGTCCAATCGAGCCCAGCCAAGCCATATTGAGCCGAGTCGAGCACCGTCATTAACCGATGTTGACTTTTTCGAAACCTCTCTCTTAACGCTTTTTGATATCCTAAGTCTGATTTTACAGTTCGTTTCTCCAAATTCTGACCCGAAAGCCTAGTAATAAGCTTGTTAACCCAAAATTGCTTAGTATTTTTAATATTTCTACATGATTATTTAGGTATTGAATACATAATTGATTTGAGAATATATTTTTAAAGGTATTTGTGTTTCCCCTGATCGAGACTGACTTGATTCGGTGCTTTCCGTCCAGTGATCTACATGGTCAACGTGCTTTGAAAGTTACTTGTAGGTTTTCATAAATTGTTTAAATAAATTTTATTAATTATCATATTGGGTTAGTGATATAGTTTCTATAGTTTGTAGGATCTAGTGCTACCACTAATCATGATAGGTAAACCAAATAGTAGGCTACACTATCAGACTTCTTAGACCGATATAAGTGTGTTACTGATTATGCTAAATATCTATTTTGATTTATTTATTTGAACTTTTGATGATACTAAACATTTTAATGATATGATCTCTAATTTACTATATATCGATGATTGGATTCTGATTTATCGTATATTTATGACATGGTCCTAGTTACCATATTTTTTTAAAATATGACTTTAAATCATGAATTGTTTTCATTTTTTGATATTAAACAATTGCTTTGACTGGATTTCATGCATATTTACTGTCTTTGAGAGTATTGTTGGAGGCAGTATTTCAAGCTTAGTCTATAATTTGTAAGACCTTACCGCAAGCCCCTCTACTTTGTGCACATGGTAAGTCCTTATCGCAGTTCCTTATACCATAAGTATAAGGTCCTTATCGGGTGTACAGGTGAGTGTATGGTTCAAGGGAACCTACACATTAACTATAAACACACACATATATAATTATTGGTGTGTTGTTTTGGAGCCTTTGAGTCCAGGAGTTCTCAACTTTTCCCATTTTAGACAATAAAAGTTTGAAGATTTTATACATAATATATTAAAAAGAATAATTTCATTTCTACATTATATTTTTTTCTAATTGTATTATATAATAATTATTTCAAATAAAAAATACCAAAGCATTAATTATATAGAAATCTTATCTATGCATTATGGTTGATTCGAAGATTTGTATAAGAAAGATGAAGCTTCTTTAAGGCTCTAGTAAGGGTTGAGATTTGTCTGAAGGTCTTGGCTGGTTGAGAAATGACATTATTCATAAATTACCGAATGTAAAACAAATTGATCTTATCAACCATTGACCGTTCAGTTTTTTGATGTGGGAGAATAATTGTGTCCAATGAGAGAATGATTGTTAATCGATGTTTCTTTGTGATAGGGAGTTGGTAGGAAGAACAAGGATAATATGTTTAGGTTGTTGAGGGTTTAACCCCCTTAATAATCTTGGATGAGAGATATTTATAGACCCTAGAGATGTTTTTAGGCATAGAGTCCTCATGACTATTCGTAGAAGAACAGTCTAAATAAATTTGACAGTCAAATCTTTAATTTCAGTCTAGTAGGTCACATGGACTTCTCAGAAGTCTTTTCTATGCATTGTGGTTGACTGGTTGACTTGGAGGTTTGTCCTAGAGGATGTGGACATCTTGGAGGCTTTGGTAAGCGAAAGAGTCAGTATAAAGGTCTTGACTGGTGGAAAATTCATAATATCAAGAGGTTATCTCTAAAGATATAACAAATTGGTCTCTTCAACTATTGTTGGTTAACCCCTTCTGATATGTACAGGGAGTCGTGACTGCTGAAGGAACAATTGTTGGTCGGCATTTCTTTGTGATAGTGAGTTGGTCCTAATAAAGAAGATGAAGAGTATGTGTAGGTTGCTGAAGGTTCGACCCCTTAACAGTTTTGATCGAGAAATATTTATGGTGATCCTAACTGGTAGTGTCAGGTATATGATTATTATCATTATTCGTAGGCTAACTAGCTAAATAGATTAAGTAGTCGGATTTTAAATTTCGCTCTTGTAGATTATATAAACATGAGAACTATAATATATAGACAAAACCTCTTACATATCTAACTATAGGCTCAGACTTATATTTACCGTAAATACTTCATTCATCATCAATTTATGCCTTTTTAAGGGTAAAAAAATTGTCGACCAAAACCCACATTGAATGCCACGCGGTGTGGTGCTGCGAGGCAGGAAAGATGATTTGCATTGCCTCAACTGAGCTGACTTTGGCTTTGACTGGCTGACTTAATGCTCTTTCTGTCATCTTTTGACTCTTTGGAATGGTAGTAATTGTTGCACCATTTAGGTCAGCATCCTTTCTCTCCACTTTTCTATATATGCAAAGCACCGAGTACTCCTTTGCCTTAAACTTTCCCAACAAGAAAAATAACTAGAGAAATAAAATACAATCTGTTTGCTGATATTGAAATGGGGAGACCACCTTATTGTGACAAAGCTGGTTTGAAGAAAGGGCCATTGACTCCTGAAGAAGATATCACCTTAGTTTCATATATTCAAGGACATAGCCTTTTGTTTTATTTCTGCTTTTTCACTTGATTTTTTCAGGGCTGTTTAGATGTAGCAAGAGTTGCAGGCTTAGATGGACTAATTACTTGAGGCCAGGGATTCAAATGAAAAACTTTACTGAACAAGAAGAGAAAATGATAGTCCACCTTCAAGCTCTTATAGGCAACAGGTAATCTGACAATTGATATTATTTTATCAATAAATTTGATTTTTATAATTCCAAATCTGATTTCTCACATCTATATCACCCGATCAGGAAACCCTTTTCCAGGATGAAAGTAATGTAGATGTTAATGAAGTAGGGCACCTCTCATTGCTTGAGAAATGGCTTTTTGATGCTGTGGCTAATCAAGGGAAAGAATATCAGCTTAGTGATATCAAATTAGATGAAAATGCTGATTTTTCTTTAAAAAAAAATGATATGGGGGAGTTGTTGATTTAGAGGCAATTTTGATGGATTCTTTTGATCTTAGTTTTTTTTTTTTTTTTTTTTTGCTATAGGTCTTGTGCAAAGAAGATATCTTTGGTCGAGAATAAGAATATTAATCTTAATTTTTGATGATTTTGTGTTTATTTCAGGCTAATCTTACATATTTTTATGATTATGTTCTTAGATAAAAAAATGTTGTTGAACTTTATATAATATTGCATTTGAATTATGAGATGAATCAGAGTTTAATTTTTATTTAAGTTTTAAAGATTTAAGAATTTTTGCGAAATCTGAATTTTTTTTACTAGACATCAGCTCCATGGTGAAGTGATGGATTGAAGCTGGCATCAAGCTGAGAACTATGAATATAATAATTATATTTTATATATTATATTTATGTATTAGAGATTATGATGTGAATTTTGTTTTGATTTAACTTTAGTAGTTTATGATATGAATTAGTGAAGAAATAAATAGAAAGAAAAAAAAATAAGTTATGACTGCATCTACCATGGATATTGTCAAGGGTGATATATTGATACAATATACTATAATTTTATTGTTTTTAGTGATTGTATAAATATATATATATATATATATATATATATATATATATATATTGAGTTTTTAGTTTTAAGTGAACGGTTCTTATGATCTATTTTGTATTTTACCGTCTATATAATAAAATTTTCTACAATATCAATGATTTTTCTCAAAACAAATTCACGTAAAAACACGTATATTTTAGTTTCGCGATTGATTATTTACTAATATTATTTATACTATTTCATAATTTTATTAATTTTTATATATTAATTTATATTATTAAAAAAAATTTGTATGCTTATAACCATGCTTCCTTGATATATGATCATTTATTGGTCATAGTGAGAGCTCTAATCAAAGGTTAAATTGTGCTTTCTTTTAAGGTGTATATATGATTTTTTTTGGATTAATATGGGTAAGTACAAGATAATATTTGTTTAAAGATAATTCTCAATCGTTTGATATTAAACGCTCACACCCCTGACAGTTCTAGTGCTAGAAGCCGAGACCTTAAAGAACAACAATAATTTTTTTATTATTTAAGTTGTTTGCGTGTGTATGTAGGATTAATAAGGAGGGTCATATAAAAAAAAGTCATTACATGAGTCTTATTAAAAAAAATTCTAAATTTAAATGAAGGAAAAAGAATATTCACGATAATGATAACCGAGAGAATTCGTCAGAAGTGAATATTCGATTACGCATCAGACTACCACTGCTACAGAAGATAATAGGCAATTCCCCAATGAAGACCCAACATAACCAGTAAAAATGAAAAACTAACAATCGAGAATAGCCTTTCCAAAGAAGCAGAACAAAACAGAGCCCAACAAGGGCTGCCACGAACCAGGCTAGCGATATATAAAGTTCAATATTGTTTTAGAGGCTTTCGATACAAATCCATAGTATATTCCTACAAATTAGGGAGGTTATGCTGTGAGGCAGATTAATATATGGCTAAAAACGACGTGATTGGCTAAGGTGATCGGTTAAAAGAGCTACTGGAAATGTAATATGTTTTCACCGTAAATGTTATTTGTGTTGGTAATAATAATGACAATAACCAAGAATATTATCGTCGTATGTAAAATGCGTAAAAAAAATATTGACTTTAACATATCCGGTTAATTAATGAAAATATTATCAACCATAATAACATATCAGATAGCATTTATATAACGTAATAGGTAACGCATTTTTAAAGATGATAGGGTCTTAGAAATCCGACAATAACAAAATAGGTTAAATACTTAATTTGTTATCAATTTATCAACATATTAGGTACCACCAAAGTTTAAGCTGATTGAGCCTTAGATATCCGAAGATAACATAATCGGATAATTACTAGAAACATTTTCAACCATAATAACATAACAAGTAGTGTTTATTTAAATGTAATAGGTATCACCTTTTTAAAGCTGATGGATACTTAGAAATCCGACAATAACAAAATATGTTAATTACTTGATTTGTTATCAATATTATCAACATATTAGGTATCACCTAAAATATTACCAAAATTTAAGTTGATGGAACCTTATAAATCAGACGATAACAAAATATGTTAATTACTAGAAACATTATCAACCATAATAATATAACAAGTAGCGTTTATTTAATGTAATAAGTAACACTTTTTTAAAGATGATGGGGCCATGGAAATAAGACGATAACAAAATGTGTTAATTACTTAATTTGTTATTAATATTATCAAAATATTAGGTAGCGCCTAAAATATTATCAAAGTTTAAGCTGATGGGGCCTAAGAAATCCGACGATAACAAAATAGGTTAATTACTTATTTTGTTATTAATATTATTAACATATTAGGTAGCGCCTAAAATGTTACCAAAGTTTAAGCTGACGGGGCCTTCGAAATCCCACGACAACAAAATAGATTAATTTCTTATTTTGTTATAAATAAATATTAACATACTAGGTTAAATCTAATAATATTATTTTGAATAAAGAAGTAGGTTGCAATATGGAATAATAAAGTTGTGTTTAATGATATCGGTAGGATTTAATATATTACTTATCTTTGGATGACAATTATTTTTAAAATAAATATCGATGCTACTATGATCTGATGGTCGATATTTCAGCAAATATTAATACTTTTAGAGTAAGTATAGATACATTATTATTAACTTTTAGAGTATTCATACTTTTAGAGTAAATATTCATACTTTCGAATTTTAAAAAAATATTTCAAACAATTAAGTTGTATATATTTTACCGTTTACATTACTGTCGAAATAGTATCCATACTTTTAGAGTAAGTATGGATACATTATTATTAACCTTTAGAGTATCCATACTTTGAGAGTAAGTATTCATACTTTCAAATTTTTAAAAAATATTTCAAATGGTTAAGTTGTATATATTTTAGCGTTTACATTATTATTAACCTTTAAAAAACCGGTAATTAGTTTAACGTAATTGGTAACACTTATTTAACGTAATAGGTAGCGTCTATTTAACATAATAGGTAACGCCTATTTTATTTTACCGTTTACATTATTATTAACCTTTAAACAAACGGGTAGCTAATTTAATGTAATAGGTAGCGACTATTTTATTTTACCGTTTACAATATTAGTAACTTTTAAACAAACCGGTAGGTAGTTTAACATAATAGCTAGTGCCTATTTTATTTTACCGTTTGCATTATTAGTAACCTTTAAACAAACTGGTAGGTATTTTAATGTAATAGGTAGTGTCTATTTTATCTTATTGTTTACATTATTAGTAATCTTCAAACAAACTGGTAGGTAGTTTAACATAATAGATAATGACTATTTTATTTTAACCGATTAAGTTTTAAATATAAGTATCGATACATACAATATATGTATGGATACTTTTTCAGGACAATAGTTGGACATAGCTTACTGTCGAAACAGTATCTATATTTTTAGAGTAAGTATGGATACATAAGGTATGCAATTTACGTTTCAAATTTTTTTAATAGTTCTTAATTTTTTCCACCTACAACATTAATTTAATAATTTCATTTACACAAAAAAATTATTTGATTATTTATATTTTTTTAAATATTATTTAGAATTTAAATTTAACAATTTTAACTAAATATAATAATAAATATGTAATATATATGTTTATTATTTTTAATTTAATAATAATATATATCGTAACTTAAAAATAAGTCATTAGACGTTTATAATTACTAAATTAATATATTAAAACTTACTCAAAAGGTAACCCTAAATTAATATTTTCCACAGTGAAGTAAGTATGAATACTTATATATATGTATCGATACCTACCGATAACCAAAGTTTATTGGTTACCAAATTTTTTAATAGTTCATGTTTTCCACCTACAACATTATGAGCCTGTCAACATTTTCAGTAGCATTTTATCGAATTTGTTAATTATCTTATTAAATTTTCACTCACATCATTTCTTAGTTGTATATTAGTCCGTCTTTCCTTAGACAAGCCCTACAAATTAATAAAACAAATTTTCAATCTTACAAATTAGTTGAACTACTTATTCCTAACTAGGGTGTTTAAAATCGGGTACCCGAAAAATATCGGCCCGTGTATGGATCCATTACATTCGGATACCCATAAATCGGGTACTCATAAAACTTGGGTAGTTGTATTTCTGGGTAACGGGTACCCGGTTCATAATTTCTTTTAGTTTTTAAAATTATATTATTTTAAAAAAATTATATAAAATTCTAAATTTAAAATTTAAAAATCTAAAATATATAACTCACAGTTTAAAAACTAAAATTACATAATTGAAAAATGATTAAAAATTAAAATAAAAAGTATAATTAAATTTCAAATGTTTCAAAGTTAAAATAAATATTTTAAAATATAATTTAGAAATTTAATGTGAAATAAATTAAGAATTTAATACTTTAAAATGTTATAGTGAAATAATTTGAGAATTATAAATAAAAATTTAATATAAAATGAAAATTATATATATATATAATAAATAAACTGGATATTGGTTCAGTGGGTATCTAGTTAAGCAACATTTTGTAATTCGGACCTAACTCGGAAACCTGAAAATTTTAGTGAACTGGGTACCCGACTTGGAAAATCGGGTATTTTTAACATAAATATTCGATATTTTTTAACAAAATCAATGGGTTAACGGATCAAGTCAATCGTGTTGGGTATTTTTAACAACCCTATTCCTAACAAATTGTGTTGATAAGGTGATGTCTATTTAATTATTTCACAGGTCAAAGGAATCAATGTAATGAATAGACTGATGGGTCGTGCTGCTTGATTATTTCTAGAAAAATTAATTGGAAGAAATTATTCTAAAGATAACTTTACAAGCTTTACACTAAAAGCTCCTCTTAAACTATTTACTTCAGTCTTTTGATTTTTTTTTTTAGAATTTATTAATATTTATCGAACATGCAAAGTACATCAATGAAATTTAAATAAATATCCAACATGCAAAACACATCAATGAAATTAAAACATCATACTTCAACCATACAAAAAAATCATGCTTTGTAAATATTCATAATTAACACTTTAGGGTAAAATAGACATTTCACGTTTCATTATCAAATTAATGGTAAAAACATTATTTAACTTTGCCAATATTCATTATTAACGCTTAATTAGTTGCTTGTAAATTTTCAGCTTAATCAAACATCATTCAGGGACCTACTTAAACATGCTAATCTAAGGACTAAAATGTAAATAATTCAAAACATGCTTACAACCATAAAACTTTCAATTAACACTTCCATTATGTAATTGGTGGTATCAAAGGGTGACAAAACAAAGCTCAGCCATATTCAATTTAAAATCAAGTATTACTTACATAAACATATTTTGGACTAATTTAAACTATACAAACATTCTGGATCAAACTAGGACTTAGGGTACACTTAGAACTTTTAATGAATAGATTTTACCATTTTCAAACATATAAAACTCGAAGGGATCAATATCTTTTCATGGAGGATCGATCCTATGCAAAACAATAACAAGGAATCGATCCTTTTTTCAGAAAAATTTTAGAAATTCATATGAACATGCAAGAACAAACCACCAAACTTCCATACAATCAATCCTAGGATGTATGAACATACTTAAACATAATTGAATCACTTAGAGCATGTGAAAACCATAACATCATTTAACACAACATACATGAATTTAGTATCCAAAGTCAACAGTTCATATGGTATGGATACCAACTCATCCAGTATGGATACCGATTTATTTGGTATTGATGCTAAGCTTCTAGTATCGATATCACAACCCTTGATATCAATACCAGTTCATCCACTATCGATATCGATACCTAAAAAACTCTATTTTCACTCAGAATATGAACATTATCGATACTAGTTTATCCAATATCATTAATGTGGCCTGGAACACATTGTTTTGCTCAGAAACCCCTAAACTCATCCTAAATAATTATTTTAAGGTCTAAGTTAATTATTACAACTTATGAAAGTCTTTAGGGGTCATTATAAATAATTTTCACACTAATTTAACACCAAAAACATCCATTTCAACAAATCGAGCACCCAACACAAGCATTTTTCCCTCGATTTATATCATTGGCACTTTATTCAAAATATAACATACTCGTCGAATAAACAGACTTCATACAACTCCTCACATATATTTGGACTTACATAGGTTCCAAGTTAAGAGCAAAGCTCAACATACCAACCTTACCTCGTTACCATTAAATCAAACACTTATAAAAACATAGAGTACACTTTCCTAGGCATGCCTTTCATATACAAAGGTCCCATAATGAACAATTTGCAAACAAATCCATGTTTATTATAGGTAGTTTCATTTGATGCATAGCATATACATATATCCTTTTTAAGCATAGTTTTAAACATACTAAAGAATGGTTGTCATGAACAACCCTCATTGGATAGAAAAGTTTCTTTACTCATCCATGGATAGTAGAGTATCTCTACTGATCCTTAGCTAAATATCACAGAGACTGGCAACATAATTTTCTAGATCAGTTATGCATCAAAAGGTGACATAACACATGTATATTAATGTTTATCATACTTTCAATGTAATGCATCAATACCCATAAATTTCAATCCAATTCATTAAAGAAGGTTCATATACTTACTTTAGGATATTAGATCAATATACACTCAATGTTAAATCCTTAATCAACTTTGTCAATGTTCATTATAAGTTAATGGATAACCACTCACCGTTGTCGATCCAAGCATAATATCGACCTCAAACACTTGCCGATTTGATGTCGAATGTTAATGCACTAATTTTACTTCATCATAGACTCGATGAAAACCTTAGGAAACATATTAAAGTGTCATTAAAGCATCCAAACATAGAAAAAATCAACCAAAAGATCAAAAACCTTATCGTTATCAATCTAAGCCTCCTAAAATCTTAGCACAATCTTCCCTTGCATAAAGTTGATCAAGGACATCCAAAACATCTAATCAGATCAAAACACTCAAAAACAACAACAATCAACCTAACTCTCAAATTTCTAAAAAAGGCCAAAATCAAACTTATTTGAATCAAATCACCATGCATTTCATTTTCAATTGAAAATTTGATTTTAGAGCACCATAATTACCTCAAAATCAGCTCAATTTCACACGTAATCATCTTAAATAAAATCAAGAAATTTTATCAATTAATTATTTCAAAAATCACTTTCGTTTTATAGAATCGCAGTCAACACATGTGACCTGTTAGGATCACTCATAATATGGATATCTTAATCATTAATGCTCAAAGGAACCAAGGATGAAAGAGTTACCTTGCTAGAATTTAGAGAAGAATAGATGAAAATGGTGATCAAAAGAGAATTGAAAATCACCAAGAAGACAAGAGGAAAATCGGCAAGAAGAGTGAATGATGGTAAGATGGAATCAAGGATGAAAGATGAATGAATGAAGATAGAAATAAAGCAATAATTTAACATAGAGTTGAGATAATTTGGAGAAGGGAATTTCAGCCAATCAAGGAGAAAAGAGAGGAAAAAGAAATGTGTTTGGATGAACAAAAGAAAGAAAATAAAAAATTGGTTATAACCAACTTTTGATTTAGAATGAAAAAGGAATAAAAATGAAATAAAATCCAAGGAGAAATGATAATGGAATTCACGGCAAAGATGAAGGAAATTGAAGGGGAAATAAAATTGCTTAATAGATTTTGATATTTTGATCTAATTTTAATGTAGTCACTGAAATTCAAATTTTAAATGAATTCAATTTGGACACTTCCGAAATAATTAAATTAATTCCTTTTAAAAACTCATTTTTCACACTCCCAAATCATATTAAAATATTTTAAAATATTTTTCAAATTAAAATTATTTAAAGAAATTTCAAAAATATAAAAAATTATTCGATTACTAATTCGAATCTACTTACCTTAATTTTAAGAAGTTACATGAGAGCCAGGGGAGAGCCACAACTAACCACCAAGCTAGGTCCAATGTACGATTATATATATATATATATATATATATATATATATATGTTAAACCATGTCTTATTTGTAAAAAGAAATAAAAAGGACAACAGAAGGACTTCGAACTTAGGAATTAGGGGAGGGCATGTCTAACCATTAAGCTTAGTCCAATATTTAATTTATATTTAGCAACATTTCATATATATTTTAAACTTGAGTTAATGATAGATATTTATTATAATAAAAATAGGTTTATGTATGTATACATAATATTTAACCACTAAATAAAATTAAATAATTGCTTTATGATTAAAATATTATATTTATATTAAATTATATTTGAGACAAAATTTTTATATTTTAAAAATAAATTTAATATTTTATTTTTCATTTTTCATTTTTATTATATAATTATTATATTTATTGTCATCTTATAGCAATTATTTACAAATTTAAAATTAGAGATTAATATTTTTATACATCCTCTGCGCCTTAAGACCTCTAGAGGACCCATGAGCATTGCTGAATTTCCGACCTCTTTTGCACCCCCTAAGGACTCCAAGGGAAGGACCTCAAATACATAACGTCCCTTAGGAAGTTGTATTCTCTTGATATAACTTCTAATAGACTCACATGATTTTCTAAAATTAAATCTACCATCAATTGATGATACGTACTTAGCATGCTAACATACGAATAATTATAATGATTATGTGCCTATCACCAGCTCTATGAACCACTATAAAATCTCTCAACCAATACTGAGAGATGGATGTAGACTCTCCCTATCACTCTTATTTCTTCTATTTCCTCATGGAAACGAAAAATCTTAACATCGGCTGATAGTTGTTCTCATACTAGTTATGACTTTCCACCCAAATTAAAAGGAATAAATTGCCTACAACTATATGATAATAATAAATAGTTCAACACATACAAGCTATGTGTTTATTGATAAGTCACAATATAATCTCAAAGAAAACAAAGAATTTTGGATAGGAGATCCTCTGGGGCCTAATGAAAGCTAGAGTTTAGCCCTACTCCACAACTAAGAGCATGATATATGACCTACAAGTCCTAAATTCTCTTTAGGTAATTCTTCTAGAGTAACATTATACAATTCATTTGGTTCTAGTGTTCGTACACTTAGGCCTCAGATGAGCTTAAGAGTAAGTCACTTACACCATGCAATCTCTATATGATACCATACATAGATAGACCCGATTAGAGTGACCTGACTTAAATACCAAATATCACATTAATCACTGAATATGATAGCATAAATAGATAGACCCGATTAGAGTGATCTGACTTAAATACCAAATATCACATTAATCACTGTAGTCACCGATGTCAATAATTAGCTTTTTTTCTAACATTCAATCATTTGTCAGAAAACATACAACGAAATATCATAATAAGCATGGCATGTCGATGGCAAAACATACATAGAAATTACATAAAGTCTGATTTCATACACAAGGGAAAAACGTCATTTCACATAAATTTACTAGACTATAATTTAAGTTATATTAAATCAACATGCAAAATTTCAAATCAATCAGACATAATTTAAGCCTTCAATTAAGCATACAAACATTTTTAAGGACTAAATTGCTTTATAGCAAATCATTTTGGTATTAACATGAAAAAATCATAATTTTCATATTAAATCATTTTGTTTGACTCAGTAGTTGGATGTTGGCTTTTTGTTTCCCAAAGCCTAAATCCGATCATATTTTCTTTTATTTCTAAACCATTAAGACAATGACATCTTTACTACCACCCACAACATGGTTGAGTGATTATTTTATAATTTTTTGAAATTCAATGGTGAAAATAAAAAGTTACCCAAACTTTACTGAGCGATGGTGTAGTTTATCCAATAAAATAAAGTTTTTTATTTGCGTAAAGGTTTGGCAAGGCTTAGAAATAAGACCACATACGAGCACGTTTATTGATCAAGAAGAGACAATTGTAGTTGGTATCGCATCAATTATCAAAGCAACAAAGCAAATGCCTATTAACATCAGTTTAGGGGGCCACACCATTCTATTTTCGGTTTAAAGCAGCTAAAGCTTAGCTGTTAATTCCATTTAAGACCAAATCACTGGTTTCGAAACAAATTAAAAGTTTTTATCATCATTTTAGGGTTTTGCCTTAGCTTAATAGTAATAACTTCTATTACCAGTAAAGGAAAAAACAATTATCAGAATTAAAAAAATGAAAATAATAATACATGGTGAAGGAATAAGCTATAATGTTATTATTTATTAAGTCCATAAGAAAGTTTTTCATATATACCTTAGGGTTAGGGCTTGGCATTGGCAATAACCTTATCCAATTAAGACCATTGCCTCTCTTTCTATATGTTTTAGGGTTTTGCATACATTAAGGAGCAGACAATGAGGAAGCGACAAGTAGTAGTGAGAAGGGAGGAGCCAGCAAGAAGCTCCACCACAATAAGTAGTGTGAGATATGGGGAGTGCCAAAGGAATCACGCCGCCAGTGTCGGAGGTTATGTCGTAGACGGTTGCCGGGAATTCATGGCCAGCGGAGACGAAGGAACCAGCGCTGCCCTCACTTGTGCCGCCTGTGGCTGCCATAGGAATTTCCATAGGAAGGAAATTGAAACTGAGGTTGTCTCTGAGTGCTCTTCACCTCATAATTCTTCCAATAGAACATAGCTATATATACATATATATATAGTTTTGTTAAGTTTTATTTCTACTCGAGTCTATATAAATGGAAGGTTTTAATTTGTATTATGTATGTTCTTAGTGAAGGAATTAATGATGTTTAATGCTAGGTTTATGTATTCTATTGAAGTGCAAGACCTCTATATGAATAAACACTTTGTTTTCTGTAAATCTGCTTCAAACCCCATTGGCACCTTATGAAAAAGTGTTTGAATTTTACCCTGATGATTAAAACCTGTATAAGGGGGGATGAATCATGATGATAATTCATTGATGCCTGCACCAAACAATTAGCAACCTTATCTTCTGACACTAAAGGCAGAAATCGATGAAATATTTCCTAAATTTGGAAGTTTAATCTGAATGGTAATGAGATAAGTTTGTATTAAGTTGACAGGCCCACATACATCAGCTCATTAGTGGAAAATTTTTCTCCTGTGGTCTACTCTCTGCTGGCTGTTATGATTGGAAAATTTGTGAGCCATGCACTTCGTACTTGATTAAAACGCAATTATATGAAGTTTAAGCCCCACCACATTTTTTGGTCCATATTTATTTAACATTGTCTCTTAAGTTTATCCATATAAACCAATTAAATTGAACCGTACCCTTTCTTCTTGTTTTGAATGGGAGAGGTGGGCATGTGCCCTAGAAATGCAAGCAAAAAAACACAAAAAAGGCACGTTCATAAGAATAGCCTAGTTTGTTCTTATCCCAACACATTCATCAAACTCATATGGTCAGCGACAAAGCTGACTCCTATTGAACCTATCAAGCAATTTTAGTGGTTAATGGAAGTAATATTCTCCTTAAGGGTTCTAGGTTCGAGCATCTATGTCTGCAGGTTGTGTGATTCATTAATAGTTAAGAAATATTCTGAACAAATACTATATTTTAATTACCTCAGACTATCAACAACATCAACAAAAACTGATTCTTGTCATTGTCGATTCAGAAAAATATCCCAAAGTGAATGCATAGTTTTGAGCTGAAAAATGTTTTTTCTTTTAAGACCTAGCTTGTATTTTTTTTTTTTTTTTTGAAGGATCTAGCTTGTATTTAACGTTGGTAAAAAGCTATTTGTTGTATCATCAAAGTCAAGCCCCTTTTCTTACTAGGGATGGAAAGCTTTTCTTTTAAGACCATGCTTGTATTCTTGCTCATTTTTGTGAGTGATTGTTACTTAATTTCATCAATTATTTGAGCTCAAACAATATCTTCTATATATGTTCTGATTATTGAGAATAAGATCTCTGTGGAGTTCCGCAGGAAGATATTACACTCTAAGCAAGTCCAATCAGATTCCAACTAAAGCCATGCTCAAATTTATTTATGTCAATATTAATTTCATCTTAAACAAACATTAATGATTTATGATTCGAATTTTTGTTTTCATTCCCAGCGATGAAACTAGAATAGGACGTTAGAAGACCAAATAATTTAGGGATTTAAGCAGCATTTAAATTACAATGTTTAAAGAGATTAAAGTTTAATTTGAATAATATTTAAACTACAAGGGACTTAAATTTCAATTAGACCTTCCCACCTATTTATTTTCGTCCTTGTTTATTCCTATTCCCTCCTGTTAAGTAAAGATCATTAAACCATTGTATTTTGATCTTAATTTTTTATATAAATTAAATAAACTTATAGAAAAAAGAACAAACTCGTTAAAATAAGATAACTAAATATTCGGAAGTTAAAGAAAGTATTGTTCTTTCTAAATGTCATGAGTTCGAGCAGTTGTATCTACAGAGTGTGTACACATTGTTAATAACTAAGAAAATTATGAATAGATATTATCTTATAATCACTTTAGACTGTAAAAAAAATCGCTAGACTAGAATATTTTGATGTTAATGTGTCATCTATGGGGCTAAGATCCAACCATTCAATAATTGATTGGATCTTGAGTTAGGCTTGACCAAGTCAATTTGTGACGAAATTGGCCCAATACCATAGGCGGGTTGATTATTTAGCTCAATAAGAGATAAGATATTTTATTTTGGAAACTACGACATTTATTACAATGACTTTCAACTCGTCACGTGGGCATAATCAGTTTCAATAAAAATATATTTTATTGGAACTTGTCACTCCAATGTGACAAAAATCTAATAAAAAATTAATATATTTTTTGGAACTTGTTGGCTTGACATGACGAGTTTAAATAAAAAAAATATTATTTAGGTAAACTCGTCATACGGGCATGACGAGTTTATCCTGTAATGTAGTATTTGTCGTATATCCCAAATTAATTTTAGAGATGACTTAATAGACCAACTTTTTTACCCGCCCAGCTTATTGGGCTAATTTTCCCGTCAATTTGTAGGGATTTGGTTGAAGAAAATCAATTTGGTTGATCCAATTGGACTTTTTCATGTCAGTGTTTATTGTAGTTTCGAAGTCCAACAACTTTGATATTTAAACTACACATTTAGTATATATGCTATTACTTTTGTTCCGTTTTGGTATTTAAACTTTTTTAAAAACCATGTCTAACGTTTAGTTTAGGTTTCAATTTGATATCCTGCTTTTAAAAAATTAACGTAATTGTTGATGTGGCATTACCTTATGGTGACACAACAATATCACCATTAAGTGCCTAACGACGATGTAACAAAATGAAATCTAAACTAAATATTAGATATAATTTTTAAAAAAGTATGAATATCAAAATAGAAAATAGTTTAGATACTGAACATGTAATTTACGCAAAAACAACTTGTTTTGAAAGGTCTTAAATCATTCAAAATCCAAAGATGTTATTCCTTTTAGATTTTGTGAGCCTTCAAGAAAAATAAGCTTTGGATTGAGACACCCACTTGGCTTTAATTGATCCTTTAAATATGCAGGGATTAAGTTAAGATAATAAGGGTGGAAATTGAATTGTAATTTCTTTATTTATAATTTTTAAATAATATTTTTTCCATTTTAA
The DNA here is from genome assembly GCF_006381635.1 of Hibiscus syriacus. Taxonomy (NCBI): domain Eukaryota; kingdom Viridiplantae; phylum Streptophyta; class Magnoliopsida; order Malvales; family Malvaceae; genus Hibiscus; species Hibiscus syriacus. Next base: position 150,339 of record NW_024063145.1, on the reverse strand, counting down.
AGAAAACCGATTTATATTTTTACTACTTATAATTTTATAGTTTAAAAATGACTGAAATTTAATTTATTTCAAAAATGGCTCTGATTAAAACAGTTTAGTTAATGGTGAACTAAATATAATATTAACACGGCATTGTTTAGAATCATTTCATAGAGCATATACATGGTACTTTAAAACATGTAAATTATAAGATATGTATGACTTGAGAACAATTGGACCACGAAATGAAGTGCAAATAAAATTTATGCTTCAAATAATTCTAGTGGTCCTTTAATTGACTTTAAATTTAAATGTTTTTCACCTTTAATAAAATCTATTAGTTCTATTAGTTGTAGGTTAGAAGAGGAAGTAGTACGCGAGTTAGCTGTGTTGGAAGTTTCGGATGGAGAGTCGTTGCCATTTTAAAAGAGAATAAGTAGTGGCGGATGCAAAGTATATCAAAGGTAAATGAACAAATAGCGGCAGATGTAAAGTATTCTTAGAGTGGGAACGTACTGATCTTGGAATCCGAATTTTTTAGTATTAGTTGTCCACTTTACTATAGGTACATACTTGAAATTTTATTTGTTCTTACCCATACGAAAACTTTCAATGATTAATATGTGTGCTTCTCCCTATATTGAAGGATGTCGACACCCGTTTTCTCGGAGTTCATGGGAGTCTGTCGAGGAAAAAGGGGCATCGATGTGTGGTGGCCGATGAATGAGGTAGAGGTGGTTTTTGGGTTTCGACCGGGAATGAGAAATGAGAAGAGGGAAGAAGAGTGTTAGGCGGCCGTGTGTTTTGGTTTAGGCTTAGGTTTAGGTTTAGTTTACGTTTAATCTAAAATTAGGTTTTTATATTAAGGCTTTTGGGTTAATTATCTTTTAGTCACTGAAACTTTAGGGTAAAACTACTCTTAGATCCCCGTACTTTGCGTGAATTTGTACTCTGGTCACTTGTTTGGTTCATTTTGATTTTATCTCATTTTTAATGTCCTGATTTTGCAATTACTCATATTTTTTAGGTTAGAATATTTCAGGCTTTTAAGAATTAAAAAAATTATAATTTAGTCCTTCTAGTTTAGGCATGTTTTTTACACTTAGGTCACTGGTTTAGTTCCAATTTTGTTTGTTTAATTTACATTCACTTCAATTTAGTCATTATGCTAGAATTTGCTTGATTGAGTTTAAATTATTCCCTGAACTATTCTATTTTTAATTTAATCCTTAGATTAATTAGACTTAATTATTTTTGTATAGTTTTAGCATATTTTTGCTTATTTAAATACATGTTTGTTTTTATGATTTTAGGATTAATCTTTTAGTTCAGTTTCCTTTAATTTAGTTTGTAATTAGGGCCTTAGACTTTAAATTAGATCCTTAGATTTAGATTTCTCACACTTTAGTCCTTAAATTTAGGGAGTAATTCAATTTGGCTTTCGCATTTAGATGCTCGTAGGCTCGTTTGAATTACTCAATTCAATAATTGATTAATCTTAATTAGGTTAATAATTAGAGGTTTAACTTCATATTTTTCACCATCTAATCCTCCAACTTTTAATTAGATGATCTAGTTGACATAATAAATTAGGATTAATTAGAGTCTCTGCTCTAGTTATTTTCATCTGAGTCCTTTAATTATGGAATGATCTGATTTGGGTTTTCTTATTAAGATGCCCAATTTCTCTAATCGATTATTCAATTCAATAATTGGATTAAAACCAGTCAAGATTAAATTAGAGCTTTCATTTTAGGTTTAGTCCTTTAGGTTCTCCAATTTTCATAAATTGACACTTTAGGTTAGGGGAAGCTTTAATTAACCAATAATTAGGTTCTTAAACTTGTTGATCGGTTACATTTCTTTTTTAAACACAAGGCAATGTTGATTTATTAAGGAATTAATGATATAGTTCCCGTAATCATGCTCTGAGGACGACTATTGGTAATTTCCGAAATAGGTCGACATCCTTTTAAAAATCCCTTCATTTTTGAAATCTCGAGGCAATGTCCAATTATTGAGCACAATAATTGATCTCCCACATTCATGCTAGGGATTATTGTTGTTAATAAACGAGCAATCTCTTCAACTTTGCATCCATAGAGATTTCTAAATTAAATAAAACTTCGAACTCCAAATTTCCAAATTTTAGAATATAGGGTAATCAACTAAGTATCAATTTTTGGGCATTATGGGGTGCTAACCCTTCCCCACGCGTAACCGACTCCCGAACCTATTTCTGGTTTTCGCATACCCCAAACTTGGTATTTTAGAAAAATAAAATGTTTTTTAAATTATTCATTTTTTATGGTGTTCAAATCGTACTTTAAAATAATTGGTGGCGACTCCTAACATTTCATAAAACCATTTCAAAAACACTTCAAAAACCCCATTGTTCGCAACTAGTCGGCCTTTCCCCGAGGGCCGGTTGCGACAAAGGAATATTTTTGTTTGCTGGATGGCTATAGAAGCGTGAAGTTTTGTGCCCTTGTTCTGTGGGTAAGGCAGTGTCGTTTGAGCTCTGCAGCAGTTGTTGGAAGTTTCTTCCGGTGTAGTGTGTTGTAACTTTGCAAGTCGAGTTTACAGTTTGGAGTAGGCTTTTGTTTTTAGTTTGAGTTTTATGTACAGTTTTCAACCATTTTGGTCTAGGGAAATTTTGAATGAGACATACAATTTGGATATAATTTGTTCGATTTTAATAAAATCATCTTTTCGAGTAAAAAAAATCCATAATTCGTAATCATCAAGTTTAAGGCTGCAGAATTCTCGGACAAGTTAGATTTGTGGATACATGCTAATAATGTATGCAAGCATGCTATTAATTAATTCTTTCGAATGAAATGTTTGATGTTTATTGCTCATATAAAGAAGCAAAAATTATCTGTGAAAACTTACTGACCAAATATATTACTGAAGATGCTAATACAGTAGAGAATGTTATTGTGTTGTGGTAGTTCATTATCTTCAAAGTAAATTTAATCCGACCATTATAATTGTAAAAATAAACGATTGTTTCTCAAAGTTAATACAATACTCCCTGTAAAAAGTCGATTACTCTTTTTCAGAAATGAACAAAATAAATCAAATTTTTTGTCGAAGAAAAAAATATAAAAAAAGCTAAGACTACAGACAAATGTAGATGATAGAGAAAAAGAAGAGTGATTTTAACAGGTGATTAGAAATGAATTGCAGCTAGTTTTATATAGAAGTGAAGCAGAGACAAAAGCATCCCTATGAGAGATGAAAGTCTCAATAAAATATCTTTCGATTTCACCACAATCATTAGTTTTAAATTTAAAATTTTAAAAAGGGTAAACTACTCAAACGGTCACTAAAGTTTAAGTTTTCATTTTCCCCACTGAACTTTCGAACGTTACAAATTGGTCATTAACGTTATCGATTTGTTACAAAATGGTAGCCCGACGTCAATAGCCATTGCACCATAGCTCCATTTGCCTTGTTTTAATGACTCATGTTGCATTTCAAGAATAATGTAAGATTTTCAACTTCTGATAACAAATAATAACAGTACTAATTCAAAAACAAATGAAAGGGTAAGCATCTAGAGATAAAATGAAGCTGGGCAATCTCAGTTAGACAAACTAAAATTAAATTTCCATAGATTGAGATTGTAGAATGCCAAATCCAACAAGGAACAAGGAGACAAATCAATGGATCCAAATAACTCGATAATTGGATATCACTCTTCGTGGTGATTTTTCCTTGAGAAAGTGCCTCCAATGAAACATAATCAAAAGATCCAAATAACCCGATAATTGGATCCATGAATCCATCCACTGAACTCAATCCAAAATCCATGATCTTCAATGTCAAATATTTGTTTTTCCTCAAGAACAATTTTTCCATTCTAGATCCCTATGAACAATATTCGCCTTGAATCATTGTAACCCATGTGATCTGCGTGATCTGTCGCACCACAGCCACCCGCCAGCCTCTGAGTACCTCATTCGGGTGAACGCTACTAAGTCACCGCCAGAGCATAGCTCCACTACTAAGTGAACGTTGGTTTAATCTTCATAAACATCGTGGAGGTTGATCACATTCGGGTGCGATGAAACGTTCTCGACAATATTTTGCATCATAGGGATTTCGTTGGTCAACAACACGTTAGAGATAGAAACCTGATATTGTGTCGTCAATAACGCCACCATTGAAGAAGTTTTAGTTTTCTCGGCTCAAGGCGGTGGCATCGACATGGTGGTGAATCTTTTTAGAGTTTTTATGCCTTTTCAGAGTTTTAATGTTGTCCCCAAAACTAATTTGAATTTATAAAAAGACTCATAATCAGTATTTTATCTAAAGTTTACGGGTTAAAATAAAAACTAAACTATTTTACTAACGGGTCACATCATCAACCTAACGATATTCAACGTCCAAATGACCAAAACTTAATAAAATGATAATGTAAGTGACCAAAACTTAATAAAATAATAACGCAAGTGACCAAAACTTAGGCTTTTTAAATTTGGTGAGCAAAAGTGTACAAATATGAAATGAAAATGACAAAAACTTAATTCATGTATTATCTACGTAGAAATGATATAATTTTAATTTTATATATTTATGGTGTCACATAAGCAAACAGTCAAAGGTTTAAAAGTTGTTAATCTTCAGTGACCACATCTTAATTAAAACGAACCGAAAGTGACTAAATATTATGCTTTTTGAATTCAGTGAGGAAAAGTATATAAACTCAAACAAAATTGACCAATTTTGTAGTTTACCCAAAAAAAACTAATAAAACATATAACACTTACTAATTATGCTTCTTCCACAACATGCAGCCTCTCTGTAGACAACAAATGTTCCACCGTACTTGGTGGCTGCTGAAACAAGTAAAAATTAAATGGTAGAATCCATACCAGTTTAGCTAGCCCATCAACGACCTCCAATTTCAACTATCGCTTTGTCATCTTGTTCTTGTTGTCTTTGAAAAGACTCTCCAGATCAACAACCTTCATCTTGCCCCTGCAACCTTTGCCAACCCAAAGTTGATTTTTGAAGTGCTTGGTGTAAACTCGAATTGTGGGCACCATGTCTTCTGGATTGACTTTGGGTTGGCAAAGATTCTAGGGGCAAGATGAAGGTTGCTGATCTGAGAGTCTTTTCAAAGACAACAAAAACAAGATGACAAAGCGATAGTTGAAATTGAAGGTCATTGCTGATGAATTCAAGAAACATGCAAACAAACTTCGGATAACTCCTATCGATAGAGGGATCCAATGGCGTCACCGTTAAAGAACATGCTCAGCAAAGGATGAAAGCCAGAGATGCAATCATTCGATAATTCTGGGAACAAGTAAAAAAGCAGCTCGTCACTTGCACGGTTTAACCAGAGAAGTTGGAGCAGTTCAGCAGGTTATTCGATCGGTGACAGACGAAGGCAGAAGACTAGTCAACCTGTCAGAAGTTGTCAGGATATTTTTGTCTCTTAAAAGATAAAACACTTTTGTCCCCAATAGGGGCTATTTATAATAATATGCATGTTTTTGGATCAATGCCTCGAGCATTTCATGCATTTTTGCATCTACATTTCATTTTTAAGCATTTTCATACACATGAAATTTCTTCATGGAGGATTCGATGCAGTGTTCTTATTCACGTGACATCATCGATAGAGCGCTCCAATGGTGTCACCGTTAGAGAACATGCTCAGCAAAGGATGAAAGCCAGATATGCAATCATTCGATAATTCTGGGAACAAGTACAAAGAGCAACTCGTCACTTTCATGGTTTAACCAGAGAAGCTGTAGTAGTTCGGCAGGTTATTCGATCGGTGATAGACGAAGGCAGAAGAGTAGTCAACCTGTCAGAAGATGTCAGGATATTTTTGTCTCTTAAAAGATAAAAAACTTTTATCCCCACTAGGGGTTATTTATAATAATATGCATGTTTTTGGATCAATGCCTCGAGCATTTCATGCATTTTTGCATCTACATTTCATTTTTAAGCATTTTCACAAACATGAAATTTCTTCATGGAGGATTCGATGCAGTGTTCTTAATCACGTGACACCACATGGAAGAAAGATTTTAACAATTAAAAAAACTGAAATCAATACAGTTGGAGCCTAATCAGCTGATTGTAGGGACAAGTCCTGCCAGGATGATCTGAGAAAAAAAGTTCACATATCCTAAGGGCTACGATGTTGAAGCTGTGTACAGTTACCACTTAGGAAGCTCCAAACATTCCTCTGAGAATTGTAAGGCACTGAAGCGCAAGATTCAAAACCTGAGGGGGGGACGGACAAAACTGAAGCGCAGGATTAGCACCCTTGAACCGCCCTTTCGTTACCAATTAATTTGTCGGTTGTATTTAATTACCCTCTCGTGGCACGAAACGAAACAGAACCCGCCACTCTCGCCTACTTGCGGAACAATCGACGAACGGCCCTCCATATCCACACCCCGGCCAGCAAGTGCTGGAACAATTCTACTATCGTTTCAACAATGACATCTCGCACTCCCTGATCCCATGCCATCGACAAACCGCCTCATAACTCCGCATCCAGTACGGAGCAGGCACCAATTGCACCACCCATGCTACATTACGTTCCACCCTCCTCATTGGATTACTGCGCCATGCACCGTCCCTAGTAAGAGCGTGCACAGCTTCTCTTTGAAGATTACGACCACGTTGCAACAACCTACCAACCTAAAAAAAAGGTCAAAAATCATCATTTTCCGACGTAAGCAAAGGCACTACGATGCATAGAGCAAGTCCCAATCCTCCTGCTCATTCGGAAAGTAAAAGGAATGTTGGAGGTTTAGCTTAATCCAGTCAACAAGAACTCTTCAATTAACCCTGCTTTAATAAGCACACTCTTCATTAAGTTGATTCAAACGTTTAATCACATATGGTCTTTAATTTTTCTCAAAATTTATCTATAATTCTAAATGATTAATTCATTTTTATTTAAATCTATTCATATTATTTTCAACTTTTTTTATTTAACATATGTTCATATTTTCATATTTATTAATTTAGATTAAAACTTTAAACAATATAAATATTTTTAATATTTATATTAAATAATTAATTTAATTTACATATGATTTAATTAACATAATACATAAACAAAAAATAAAATTTTTATAAATAGAAAAACATCTCAAACCAAAATAAATATAGTGTTGCCCCGTGGCATGTTAAATAATATCATCATATTTAAGTTCATAATTATATGACCTTTTAATATGATTAAATAAAATTATTTCATTTTTAAAGGGGCAAGAGGTAATTTTAATATTATGTTAATTTTATAATATAATATTTTAAGGGATTCTATTCAAGTATTAAGGTCAGATTGCAGCCTGCCCTGACCCATATACTCTAAGTTTATAATATATTGTAATTTTTTTATATTATATAATTTATATAACATAAAATTTTAATTTAAAATAATAGATAATGCAATAATTTAAATATATAAAACATGTTAAATACTAGGGGTGAGCAAAACTCGATTTGAAAAACTGATTTTTTTCTAAATGATTCGACTCAAAAAAGTCAACTCGAATTAATTTCAAGTTGCAATTTCATAAACTCGATTCGACCCAAAAAAAAAAATTTCAAAGAGTTGTAAAATACAATTCGAATAACTCCAAATTTTTAGTAATTAGTAGATTGATTTTCAAGTTTGAATCGAGTCCTTCAATTGTATGATAAATGTATATCACATATGAAAAAAATATAAAGAAATATATTTGTATTGTATGTATAGTTGTAGAAAACCATTTAAATTGAAATAAAAAAAATATTGTAATATTATAAATATTTACAATTAAATTTAAACAAAAACTCGAAAAATTTACTTAACTCGACTCGAACTTTATAAACTCGACTCAACTTTAAAAAAAATCAAATCAACTTCGAGTTGTAAAATAAGACTCGCCAACTCGAATAACTTGAAATGTTTTGACTCGACTCGACCGAAAATAAATTTGGAAAAGAGACCGTCCAAATTTTATGCCCACATTCCTAATTGGATCAAACTTGAATAAATAAAATATATAAATTCCATGTATAAATTCGACTGATCCAACTCATAAACACTTTCATTGACGACTAGGCTAGGTATGAATCCAATTTTATCATGAGTAGATGAGATGATTAAATACACTTGGTTCGTGCAAGAATATAATATCTAATTATTATAGATTTCAATTAATCACATAATTAGAAGATCCTTCAACTTTTGTATTTAGATATAGTAATAAATACATTTCTGGATAAGAAGATAAACATTTTCCTATGTTCTTGTCTGTTTTACTTTTCCACCTATTGCACATATATACTTCTTACAATAACCTTACAACTAACCAGTCCCATTTTATAACCAAAAAAACATTTCCATTTGCGATGTTATTTTATCGCCAAAGAAAATAATTATTGTCAATTAAAAACACAAAAACCCCCATTCTCTTATGAGATCATCGTTGAGTGAAAATAGAAACCAAATAATATAAAATCATTCAACCAAAATAATAGGGTTTCTTTGTTTTATCATTCATGCAAGTACATATCCCTTTTCTATCATTCATGAAAGTAGAAACCAAATAATATAGTGCAAGAATCATATATTATATTATGTGTTAAAATTGTTAGAAGTATAATGATCTTAGACGGAAAAAAATTGTCACACCCTAAATCCGATTGAGCTTAAAGTGTCACACTAGGCTATCGAGGCAATCCCTAATTTTCAAAACCTATTTATTTTCTTTTCAAACATATTGAATGGTATCATAAATAAAACATAAATAATTGTTATGAAAATATTTTACAAAATCGGAGGTATGTGACACATAATTTAAAACCAAAATAATATAAACCCTGAGTTTTAATAAACTGAATACATGAGTAAGGTTTTATGAATACATATGCCTACTAAAACTACTATGCAGTACTCTGAAGGATATGCTGGAAGTTCTGCTGTGACGATGCTCCATGAATCACTCAAGCTACTGACCTGCCAACGGAAAACATTTGAAGGTTGTGCTTACAAAGCCCAACAGTATAATCGTTAATCTAGAGTAGCATAAGAGTTTCATAAACACAAGCATGCTAAAGACATGGTACTAAGCAGTAGGTACATGCATGATATAGATCAAGTACTACCTACTTAAGGTGTTACTGTTCTATCACTGAATTAGGAGTCTCATGCTTTCTTAGTTCTATGCTAAGAGCTTCTCCATGAGTACACCTCTAAAGGCTCTCTAACCCTAGTGAGTGTAACTACTACGCATTATCTAAATGCAACTCTAATACTCATGTGCATTATATGAATCCAAACTTCACTATAATGTGCATTATCTAATGCAACATTAACTCTGTTGTGCTAGTATCTGGTATCACATAGCATCAGTTACTAACCTACTGAAAGGGAGCATCGGTATCACATAGCATTGGTAAAGTCCCCTCTAAGCTGCTGAATGATCTCCTGGTATCACATAGCATCAAGTAGACCATGGAGGGAGAAGTCTAGTATCACATAGCATCGGATATTCCCAATCAACTGAAGCGTTGGCTTAGTATCACATAGCCTCAAGCCAAGCTTTTCTGATAATTGTAATACTGGACTGATACAACTATGCATGCATATCTAAGGCCCAAAGGCCACACAACAATGACACCGCTAACCCACTCCTCGTGAGTGTTCAGTCCTCGCGCCCTAACTAGCTCTTGAAGTGCCTCTCACACTGACAATGTCCCAATAGTGCAACTAAAGTAACTTGGGTATACCCTAGCATAGTGGACTCACTAAAGTGAGGTTATCCTGAAGATTGTTGTTATATCGCTCGTTCTCTCATCTGGAATGTTATGCGAAGGTTTATTAGTTTGTTACTACAGTTATTTATTAACCTACATTATTTTGATCATTCGTTACTTAAGGGCATTTTAGTCACTTGACTCAAGAGAGTCACTTGACTCAAGAGAGTCTCTACGTGTTTCGTGATTCACTGATGATTACTGAGTAGCGACGATCTAGTCGCTCTTATCGTACTTCCCTTCAATATCCCTTGAACTGAAAGGGGTTACTTGCCCCTCCTGGGTTCACTAACGTTCTTAAAGCTCACGTTTTCTGCTATTACTGAATTTGACTTATTCATTATATCGCTTGTTGGTACATCCTCTACAACAATCCTTGTCCTCCACAATCCGCATACATTTTCGACTAAATGGATTTTGATGTATTACGCTTAGTATGGTTACATCTATTGTAATTCACTCCTACGAGTGTTTCTAGGTATGTTTTATCATTTATGTCCCTAACGGAACTAAGTCTTACTATTACAGATCGTCCTTAGCTCTTACAGGCCTTAAACCGGTGAAATCTAACCATCTCAAGTGGGTAGTATTGATACTCTACTTGTAGTATCGATACCCTAGGGTCAAGTATCTATATCCCTATGAGTATTGGTACCAAAAATGCATTTTATTGCTAAAAAGGGGGCCTTAGTATCGATAATGTCACCCTGAGTATCGATACTGCCCCTATTGATACTTTTAGCCTGAAACCTAATTTTTGTCCCAATTCAATAGCGATACTATTCATCCAAGTATCATACTCGAACACTGAAATAGTTTATTTAGGTTCGAGAAACACCCAAATTTTATTTCAAATGACTTAGTTTTGTTCCTAATCTTTGTACTGAAGCTTTAGAGAGTTAATTAGGGTCTAAAGTTGTCATAAAAACACTTCCTTAACACCTAAAACGTCTTTTAATCTTGAAATCAAGCTTAAAACATAATATGCTTAACTACACAAATCTTAGCAAATTATTGAAATTTATAAAAGCTTAATACTCCAAGGATTATAAATACCCTACCTTGATGTATGAATCCTGAAATAGAGCTCCTTGCTTAGCACACACCCTTTCACTATGATTTGGATGATTTTCTCACTCTTTTTCACTCAACAAAGATGAAAGAATTTTTTTAACGAAATAATGGTATAGGGAGTAAGAAGGATGAAATTGAAACTTATTGAAGTAGAGAAATGAGTTCTTACCACCCATATGAAAGTTATGGAGACTAAGAGAAGAATAGAATGGAAGAAAATGAAGAGGAAATGGGACAAAGCCACGTACAAAATGATATAAATCCCAAATTTTATCTTCAATTTCCATCAATGGTCTGGTTACTCATTTGGTCCTTCGCAATTTGTCTCATATTTAAAATCCCCTTTTTATGACTAATAGGCCCAAATCCAACCCAATTAAACCCAACTTAAATCATGGAATCTATGAGGTCCGCTTACCTCTCGGGTAAACCCGAAACTACTAGCCCGAAATTTGGGGTGCTACAAAAATAAAATATTTCATTAAATAATCAGAAAGAATAATTAAGAAATAAAATATGATTTGACAGATTAACATATTGGAAACAAGTTGATGTTTGTAGCTACACATGTTCTTAAGACAAATTTTCGATCACTCTTATGGTGCTTGAGATTGTTGGTAGTCCGTCTCCTGGGATATAACATCTAGATGATTAGCTACAGTTACACTTCTGTAGAGATCACCTTCCAAGACCCTATATGCATTACAGTCGTCGAGCCTTCCTGAAGGCACATGGTGGTCTCGGAAACCTTCGAGAAGTACTGTAGCATTTATCTTATCTCCGAAAATAATTTCGACAAGACTCTATACAAGCTAATAATTTTTTTTAGTGCCTGTGAGAGAAATTTTGCTTACAAACTTTATGTTGCAATTGTTTTGAGGTCACCGTAATAATTTTAAAAAGATAATGAATTTTTAGTTAAGTGTGATTGATAATCTAAAATATTTTATTATTGTAATAAAATTTATTATCAACTAAAAATTATAAAAATAACAATTTTGATATGTGAAGTAGAAAAAAAATTAAGAGATTAGATGTGAAGAAGGAATAACACTCTTAAAGTGTGTTTGGTTTACGGAATGTAAGATTACCGACGGGAATAATATTACCGACGGGAATAGGATTACCGACGGGAATAGGATTACCGACGGGAATATGATTACCGACGGGAATAGGATTACCGACGGGAATAGGATTACCGGCGGGAATAAGATTACTGGAAATATTGTATTTTTTGTTTGGTTCCTTTAGCAGAAATGTAAGATTACAGTGCTTGATTAAATGAATAAAAGATTATTGAAATGTATATTTTACCAAATTGTCCTTATTATATATTTATTTTTTTAACAAGTTGAATTCTACTATAATTTTACTATAATTAATTTATATATTTTCTTTAAAAAATTTAAATTCATAAAATTTATATATATATATTTTTTTTTACAAAATTGAAAAGATAAATAGGTTTAATAAAAGGTAAAATTTTATTTTAACCCCTGAACTTCATATAAAATTCTAATTATGGATTTTTTTGTAAATCTAAAATAGTTTAAGGATAAATTTATAATTTAACCTTCGTAAAAAAATTATTCAACAACAACAGAAGAAGAATATTTTTGAAAAAAAAATTAAGAGCATTTTAGTCCAAAACGTCGGGAATGTAACAATACCTAAGGGAAGGGAATCACATTCCCTGTAATATACCCCAAAATATCATTGTTAGTAATAACTTATTACCGGGGGTTAGGAATGTTTGTCATCCAAACGGGAAATGGCATTCCATTACCCTCAGTAATCCAAGATTACCTTAACCAAAAGCCCCCTTACGGAACTCAAATTTTGTAATTTGTTAAAGATGTGTTGTTTCAAATCTTAAAAGTTATAAGTTTAAATTTTAATGTTCAAATATGATCTTTAAAATATATTTTAAATTGAATGAAATTCATTTTAAAATAAAAAGTTACAAAAATAAAATATTATTTTGAATGATTATAATCTTTTTATTCATTTATATTTAAAAAGAAAAGGATGCTCCCTTATTAAAACTAATTAACGAAATCACCCTCCAATAAATTTAGAAATTATCTCATTAATCTTCCTAATAAATGAATATAATCTTAAATTAAGGTTCATTTTAGAAGCACAAATTCTTCTCAAATATGTAATCTTCCAATAAATAATTTCCGATCATCGGAGCTCTTTTATTCATTGTTCATCATTTCTTTGTATATATATTTTTTTAATAAAATTTATCTCATAAAAAATAGTATTCTAAAGAGACGGTCTAAAAGAACAGTTCAATCTGAATTATTGTACACATGTGCTATCATTATATGCATAAACTTCACGCAATGTTGTTTCTTATGAATAAAGTAAAAATATTTACTATTACATTAAATACAATATTTCTTCTACTTGTTTTAATATATATATATATATGTAGGTTTATTTTATCTTAACGAAATGATTAGATAAATTACAACCAACCCTTTATATTATATTATTGATCTAGTGTCAATTTTGTTAAACCTACCAATATCTTTCATAAATAAAAATATTAGTTTTATTTATAAAAAAATCAGTTTTATTAAATGAAGGTGAGGGTTTAATGGAAAGACCTTCCTCTAAATCTTTATTCTTCACAAATAAATTTTTGAAAACCCAACACGAATTAAATACTAATTAAAATTAAAAACAATACTAAAGATTAATAATAGTAGCAATAATGGCTGCTTCGATTTCATCATCTTTCCCAAAAAAGGTAAGTGAGTTGAAATATTAAATAAAGCAAAGACCAGATCATCCTTAAATAGCAAATTCCAAGAGATTAGCATCTAATCATTTTATCCCCCAAACCTAACCCCATCAAAGCATCTTATCAGATTGTTGTTGCTTAAATTATTAGTGGAAAGTTAATGGGATATGTTAAAATAATCTGATAATGTTTTTTAATCATACTTTCTGCTTCATCTTCCCAGACAGAACATGGAGGCTAATAAGGAAACATTGCAGATTCAAAGGTTTTTATTTTAAGGTTTTTGAAAACAGAAAAGCACAATTCCAAAGAAAACATCTCCTCCATGTTATATCCTCAACAAAGTCATGATCATTGATTAGAAATAACATAAAGGTTAAAAAAACAGCTAATAAACAAGCCCTTAATCTATCTAACAGCTTATTATCTCCTCCTTAAAAAGAAAAAAAAAGAGTTGATTCTCATGATAATCTTGATTAAGATGAAGAAGAGCCATTAGTTCCAAGATGAACACTTTCAAAGTGATGGTTCAGATTCTGATCATTGTTGTTGTTGATGTTGTCATCGTCGTTGTCATGGCTGATTCCACTATCAATGTAGTTGTTGTTTGCAGATTCTCCTCCATTAATGGCTTGACCTTTCTTCCCAAAAGTGCTCTTGTTGTTATGCATCCAAACTTTCAAAACTCCTCTATCAACCCCAACTTGTTTGCAAAATTCTTGGATAGCTTCTTCGTCTCTTTTCTGTATCTTCCACTCAAATCTCTCGGCGAACTCCAGCATCTTCTCTTTCTGGAACTGACTGAACTTTGTTCTGAATCGCTTTTTCGAGTTCGAACCCGGATTTGTGTTAAAGCCGCCGGAAAGAGCTAAAAGCATATGGGGAGCTGAAGGGTAGTAAGATGACGAGATCGGCGGAGGGGAAGCTGAGTTTGGACTATGATGCGGTGGTTGCTGAGTAGCGGGAGGTGGTGGATGGTGGCGGTGGTGAGGCTGGTATTCTATCGTAGCGGTGGCAGTTGTCATGGGTGGTGGGTCTTCGGGTTCCCGGCGGTGGAAGTTGCGGTGACAGCCACAAACGGCACACTTGAGGGAGGTTGGGTCAGTTGGGGTGGCTGTTGGGGAAGGCAGGAATTCACCGCAGCCGTCTAAAGCATGGCCACCCAAAGTGGCTGCATGGTTCTTGAGACATTCTTTGTAGATCACTACTATGGGCGGCGCTTGGTGGTGGTTGTGGCGGTGACGCTTGAGGACTCCGTTGGTGAAAGATTTTGGCTTGGTGGTGGGTTCTATCCGGGTTGGTGTTCCGGTGTCCGGGTCGGGTGATTTGGGTGCTGTGGTGGTGCTTAGTGGATGGGTGCTTGTGGGAGCTACTTCCATGGCTTTAACATCTAGAGTCAACAAAAGCACATACAAACCAAAAGAAGAAAATTGAAATTAAAATAGGGTTTTCAATATGGTTTTTATGGGAAATTGTATGACATTAAAGAAAACTCAGAAGTTTGGAAATGGAGAGAAGAAAAGACAGGGCGGCGGTGTTGATGGTGGTGGTGGAGGAGGAAGAGGAATGATGACTGTTAATAAAAAAAATCTGTGGTTGAGGTTGCCCTACTTAACCACTTGAGTTTTTAACCGGAGTTCTAATCCATGGTTAAGTTTTTGACCCCGTTAGGGTAAACTATATTTGTGTAATTAATAAAAATGAAATAAATTAATGTTATCATTATCTTCATTTTTTAAAGAGAAAATACTCCTACAACATGAATATTAGTACTTGATTTTTTTTTAATTTTATCTTATCTAATTGTAATAAAATGAAAAAGATATTTTACCATTACATATGTCCACTCCAATTTATAACATCAAAAATATTCTCAGAAGTATTTAAAGAACAACTCTAGTATATTTTTAAAATAGTAACAAATTCTGAATACTCTAATATAAATATTACCTCATAAACTAAACTAAATATATAATTACTTTTTTAAGGAACATAACACATGTAGTGTATTTTAATTTGACTTGCTTTTATATAAGAACTTTATTTAAGATTAAATTTGACATCTAATATCAATCAGCTCTAGCATATCATCATTTTAGAAATTAAAATATTTAAAACTAAATCTATATATATAGAGAGAGAGAAAAGTTAAGATCCACTTGTACTAAACTCTTTTAGTTTTATACATTTTTAAGATTATTGAATTGAGAAAATTAAAGGTTGAGATTAATTCCTTGTTTTTTTTAATGAACATCTCATTTTCTATTGTTAATCTCAACATTTAATTTCTCTCATCTAATGGTCTTAAAAAGGTGTAAAACTAAAAGAGTTTTATATATATGGGTTAAGATACACTTACACCGTGTAAAACTTTTAGTTTTACACCTTTTTAGGACCACGGGATTGAGGAAAATCAAAGGATGAGATTAAATCCTTGTTTTTTTCAGTGATTATCTTCTTATTTTCTACTGTTAAACTCAACATTTAATTTCGCTAATCCAATGGTCCTAAAAAGATGTAAAACTAAAAGAGTTTCACGTAGTGTAATTGGATCTTTCCTATATATATATATATATATATATATATATATATATAGTGTAAAACTTTTAGTTTTACACCCTTTTAGGATCGTTGGATGAGGGGATATCAAAGGCTTAGATTAACTCTTTTTTTCTAGTGAATATCTTCTCATTTCCTGTTATTAATCTCAGTCTTTAATTTTTCCTCATCTAACGATCCTAAATAGGTGTAAAACTTTTTAATTTTATAATATGTAATTGGATCCTAGCCAATATATATATATATATATATATATATATATAGTTAGTTAGTTAATTAGTTAGCTAGCTAGCTAGTTATGATTCACTCACATAATGTAAAAAGCTATTAGTTTTATAAATGAATGTTATTATCTTTTTTTAGTAAATATATTCTCATTTCCTATCATTAATCTCAATCGTCAATTTTCACTCATCCAACGATCTTTTTAGTTTTATATTGTGTAACTTGATCCAACCTCATATATATATATATATATAACTCTTTTAGTTTTACACCTTTTTAGGATCATTAGATTGAGAGAAATCAAATGGTGAGATCAACTCATTATTTTTATAATGAATATGTTCTTATTTTCTATTATTAATATAAGCCTTTAATTTATGTTATAATACTCTTAAAAATGTGTAAACTGAAAGAATTTTATACAGTGTAATTGTATCATGTCCATGTATGTATGTGTATGTGTAGTCATGGGTCATGTTATGTTTCTTGTCGGTTCAAATACGATTTGAATATTATAATCATCCACATGATCTAATTTGAATTTAAAGGGATTCAACCTGTCATAATGTAAGAATCTCATTTTTATTCAATAAAATATGTAGTTAATTTAAAAATATATAAACAAATGTATTATAACAAATATTCTTAAAATTGTGGAGGATAATTATATTATTATCTCATGTCATGTCAAAGAATTTTTTTATCCTAAACTCAAATATGACACAATTTAACTTAAATAAATATAAAAAAAGTCTTATTTTTATTCAATAAAAAAATTAAAAATATATAAAAAGAGACATTATAACCATAATTCTTACACACACACACATATATATATATGTGTGTGTGTGTGTGATAATTATATTATTACATTATTTGAGTACAAAATTACCATAATTTGAATTTGACGAATTTTAATATCAACCTTCAAAAAAATTGGATTCGAAGCAAAATTATTATTTCTTTAAAAAATGAACTCCATAGATTTAGATCAAAACACGTAAAATTCAAGTAAACTAATCCTTCTAATATATGATTATTAGGTTTAAGAATTAGTAAGACAAAAAAGAGCACTGATTTTGGAGTAAATTAATGAATTTTTCACAGCAGTAAACAGAGAGAGGGGAGAGAACCAATAAGATTTGTACAAAGAGGAGTAAAATGACGTTATTATACCAATCATGTCGAATCTAAGGTTTAATCATCGAAGTATGTGTAGAAAACCTAAACCAACCGTTGCATTGATATTTTAAACTCTCAATTTATTATTATTTGTCCAAAAAATCTGTTCAAAAACAGTTCACTTTTCTCTTTAAAAAATGCTTTTTTTTATTTTTTTCTTCTATTCCTAAAATAAAATGACAGTAATTTTTTCTTTTTCACTTTTTTTTGTGTAAAAGTACAAAGGAAAAATTCCTCTTTCTGTTTCTTACTGTGCATTTGGGTACTTTTACTGTAGGTAATTAAAAAAATCATATGTACTATTCATTTGACCTGGAATAATGAAAATAAATATGAGATATGTCATCCAATGTTTTAATTAGTGTTAATTTCTTTTAGTCTGAAAATCTGTGAATATTTTCTCAGATTCTTCTATTAATTTGCCATATGAAATTTATAAATTATACTATAATTTAGTTTATATATATATATATATATAATAGACTTAATACAAATATAAGTATTCAAATTATGTCTCAAAAAAACGTTTTAGTGCCTAAATTTTTTTTTGCTAAAATTAAGTGTCTAATGTTTTCAACGTTACAATTTTAGGTGTCCGTACGTTAACCGCCGTTAAAAATCTCTGTTAAGTGACATATGTCACACTCTTATAATTTTGAGAATTTATTTAAAAATTAAAAAATATTTTTATTAAAAAAACCCAACAGCGGCCCTCATGCTCTCTCCCCTCTCCCTTCCCCCTTCCTCATTTCATAGTCGACGGTCTGCTAGCGGTGACCGTCACCGCCAATGTCATTAGTACCGGTGTCGACCGTTGACCTTTCGTCATAATATGCCACCATTTGTTGTGGAGAAACGTTCAAAGGTTCGTCGAATTTTAAGTCACTGTCGTTGTTCTTCGTCAATTCCAACCGATTTAGACATCCATAAGCCACATTGTTGCTGCCTTCATTCGTATCATCGTGCAATTCCGATCAAAACTCAATCGTTCGACGATGAAGATGACCAGCGACCATTTGGGTTAGGAAATTGAAATTGGGAATTAGAGATCTGAATATTTGGGATTTTAGATTTATGGAATTTGGTGACGGACGGTGATGGGCAAATGACCATTTGGAAATGACGATAATAGCCGAAAATGGCCGGTAACAATTGTTAATGGTCGGAAAAAGTATAACCGAGAAAACATTAAGCACCTATTTTTTGCTAAAAAAAATATCAGGCACTAAAACATTTTCGAGACATAGTTTAAACACTTATTTTTATATTAAGCCTATATAATATTAAAAAGAGTGAATAAAGATAGTCAAAATTAAAAATAATAATTATTAATACATTTTTTAAATAATATACGCTGATTGCAAGATAATAACTATTTAGAATTTTTCTTAGTCTATTAATAATACATACACACCCTATAGATGTAGTTACTAGAATTTGGATTCTCTAAAAAATAATATTATTTTTTATCACTTAAAACTACTTAATAAGTTAATTTAATTATCATAGGCAATCAATTCTGATTTTCCTACTAGATATTTGAATTACATATTTTTTATTAAACCAAGGTGATTGTAACACCCACAGATCGATGCGGTGACTCGATCCAATCCGAGGTGTCACATTAGGGCCACTGAAGCGACCCACAGTAAAAATCCCGAAAAAAATTTAAATTTTCTGTTAAAACGTGTAAAATCATAAAACAAATTATAATTAAAATACAAGTTCAGAAAAACCATTCATATACTACAAACAGAAGTTAAAATCATACATGTTTCAAACTCATATATAAAAACAGAATACAACCTACATGCCCCCTAATCACATGCACCGTACTCCACAAGCAACGTCGGTGGAACTCCTTTACTGATGTCGATAGCTGCACTAGATCAATTCTTTTAACCTGAATAGTGAGTAAACAGAGTGAGCTATAGGAAGCTCAGTAATACAGAACTACTAAGTGATGTTGAAGGACGTGCATATAATAGGCAAGCAAAATTTTCCTTATTTATTCCGACATCTACAAATTTTTGTGATGAATTGAGGTCCCATTGATATTTCAAGTAGTAAAAGACATGAAGATTACAGATCAGAGAAAATGTTTGGAGAACCAGGTTCATGAGATCAGAATAGGGTGTCTAGTGCGTTTCCACAAAACCAGTAAAAATGTACAAATCTTTTTAAAACAATAGTAGTTTAAAACATATTTTTAAAACCATGGTAAAACCCTCCAATCGAACACCAATATGCAGTTCCTCAGAACTGTATCCATAAGGAATTACCCTAGGCTCATTGGGATTATGAACCAATCTAAAGGAGCACATTGGGTCCATAAGGTCTTACCCTAGCCGAAGCGTAGGTGCCCACCTGAGGGGAGTGCTCTCAGGTTCATAAGGACTTACCCAAAGTACATAACAGAAATACCACCCTAAGGGAGTTTCTTAGGGTCCATAAGGTCTTACTACTAGGCCCATTAAGCCTAGGAGCCCACCTAAGGGTCATCTAAGATCCGTAAGGAATTACCAGTTCGATCGGTCTGAACGTATATAAGGAATTACCAATTTGATCGAGTTGAACCTGCAGAGACTTCATACCAGATCCTAAAGTACCATGAAGAAAAATATTTTTCAAACAGTAACTAGTGGTAGCAGGAAATCAGAGTTCAGACATATCAATTCAGTAGAAATGGTATCTAGAGATCATGAATCAGACAGGCAGACTTAAAACTTTAGTAACTCAGAAATCTTGGTAAAACACATTTCAAAACAGATAAAACAATCATATAACACATAGTGAACACACTAGAGGATCCAGTTATTTTCCGAAGGTACTGGTTTTTATCAGGTAGGGATCTAGGAAACTTCTGTAAACTGATTGAATTCAGAAACGAGATATAGCTGACGGATTCATTAGTTATTCGGGACATGATTTATCAAGATCATAAAGTATTCAGATATTTTTTGGAGGCACTATGTAATCTGAAAGGTATTCAGAATCCTTTACATTAGAGTTACTTGTGATTTTAGATATGATAGGAGTGATTCCATTATTCAGGAAATCAGGGGCATTTTGGACATTAGGTTCTTGGAGAATTCTTAGTAATTTGATCTAATAAGGGAAAAATGATAATTTCTGGTATTTAAGATTTTTGTCAATTTATCAGGATATCGAGTTAACTCGTACTGAACAAACCCCAACACTGTGATACCCGTCAACAGGTCAAATCGTTACACTTCAAGGGTCACACTTTAATACTGACAACTCTTATCGAACTAATCATCTTCATAATCATCGTTGAATAGATTTTAGGGAGACGAACAGGTATTCCAATGGTATTTATTTAACTTATGTATTACAACAATATCAAGAAATATTGACGTGCTTGATTCGTGGTTCAAAACCCTTATGAAAGGTACAACATATAAGATCATTAGCGTTTCCAGACTTATCCAAGTTATTTGCTTAATTCTAGGTCTTTAAGGGTACTTAGGTCATTTAGTAGTCAAGTTATCCTGGTCAATTCGAAGTTTCCAGAGTAACTCAGTCATTTTCATAATTTTGAAACCTACAGTACTTCCATTTAGTTCAACTTGGTCATATAATATAGTCATTTTATACTTTAATGGTATTTTGGTCATTTTACACTTCAGGGGCAATTCCGTGATTTCATAATCAGGTAATTTTAGTATTAAATTTTTTAACGAGGATAAATAAAATTTAGAGATTCCGAGGTTATTCATTTTTTCGGATAATCACTGAACTTGAAATCATTCTTATCAATCTTTATGTGTCTATGCGGGCAATCTGAGCTTTATTCAGCTTAATTTATTTAATTTTGAAATCGCACCGAGTTTAGAATTTTTAATTACACACATATGTAACCATAATCAACCTTCCATTTACCAATACCAACATGTTACATACATCATGCCTAAGGTAGTAATGTATTACCTCAATTTACGAACCATATTGATCGACCATTTAAACTCCATTCGATCACCCTCGAATTTTGATTCCAAGTCTCATAATATCTCGAATACATAGCAAACAAATTTACGTAAAAAACTGAACTTAATCGAAAAAACCAAATTTGATTCCAAAGATAAACCACTGAAAAACAGCTTACTAAGTGCGAATTTGGCAAAACGGACTTTAGATTCAGACTAAGGACATAAAAAAATAAAATAGGACATTTAAAATTTTTGACTTTTTTGGTCAAAGTTAACGGTCAACGGTCATACCAGTTAAAGTCAACGGTCAGACCGATCAAAGTAAACAATCATATTGTCAACGATCAATGGGTCGGGTCAAAGTCAATGGGTCAGGTCGGGTTGACTCGGTTCGGGTCAAACAGATCCAGTTCAGACTGTGTTAGGCCAGTTCGAGCAGGTTCTAGAAGAAACAGAGTTGTGAGACAAGCCCTACGCGCACGGAATGACGCGTGGTGGCGCGAGAAGATGGTTACAAGTTGGGGGACGGCAACCGATTACTCCAAACGAAAACCAAACACAATAACCAGTCCATATCATTATGAAATACGAGTCAAAACAACAAAATTAAACGAGAAAGGAAATTGGTACGTTTACCACAACGGGCAACGAATGGGCGATGATGGAGTGACGAATTCACTTAGGTTCTGATCGGAAGGATACAGTGATCTCAACCGTGGTGGCGGTGAGGTGAACGGTCGGGCTAATTGATCGGAATCGACAGAAAGTCAAACGTCGAAGAAAAGTTTTCGACGAACTTCCTTAGCTTAAATCCCGAGGATCGACTACTGATCTCGGTGAGGAATAAGAGGGGTTTTGATCTCTTGTCGACGGTGAACACAATGATGGTGGTGGCTAGTTAAATAATGGCCAGACAATGCAGAATCGGGACGACAAAAGGGTTGATGAGGCTAGGGTTTAAGGTTTAGGGAAATTGGGGATTTTGGGAAAATTGGGGAGAGTTAACCGGTTTTAACTTACCATGAGAAATTGGAAAAATTCAAGGATAAGTCCCTCAACTTCCCAAAGATTCCAAAATCGAGCTACAACTTTTAAAAAAATTATAACTTGGTCCTCAACTTTCCCCTGTTACAACTTTAATTCGATATTTTAGATTAATAAAATCTAGCCATTAAATTAGGGCGTGACAATGATTATAAAGTATTATATATTATATATTATATATATTCTCAATCATTTGACAATGCACACTCAATCACCCTATTGCAACTACTGATGCTCGAACCAGTGACCTCTAATAACAACAACGATTTCTTTAACCGGTGAAGTAAATTGGTTTGTGATCTTTGATTTACATATAATATATAAAATTGATAAAAAAATAATGGACTAAATCTTATCAACTATAGTAATTTAAAAGTCTTATAATACTATATTGTGGAAGATGATTTGATAATTGTATATTTGGATTTCATCTCAGAGGTGTTTAAATGGCAGATTTGATTAATAATTGAATTGAATTATTTTATTTCAGAATATAATATAATATTTTATTTTGATATTATAATAATATTTTTGTTTTAATAAGTAATTAATATAATTGATAATATAATATTTATATTTTAATAAATAATTAATAGAATTTTAAATATATTTATTTTAATAAAATATAATAGTCATAATACTTGTATTTGTAAAATTGTAGAAATACCATTAAATTAGGGAGTGACAATGATTATAAAGTATTATATGTTATATATATTCTCAATCATTTGACAATGCACACTCAATCACCCTATTGCAACTACTGATGCTCGAACCGGTGACCTCTAATAACAACAACGATTTCTTTAACCGGTGAAGTAAATTGGTTTGTGATCTTTGATTTACATATAATATATAAAATTGAGAAAAAAATAATGGACTAAATCTTATCAACTATAGTAATTTAAAAGTCTTATAATACTATATTGTGGAAGATGATTTGATAATTGTATATTTGGATTTCATCTCAGAGGTGTTTAAATGGCAGATTTGATTAATAATTGAATTGAATTATTTTATTTCAGAATATAATATAATATTTTATTTTGATATTATAATAATATTTTTTAATAAGTAATTAATATAATTGATAATATAATATTTATATTTTAATAAATAATTAATAGAATTTTAAATATATTTATTTTAATAAAATATAATAGTCATAATACTTGTATTTGTAAAATTGTAGAAATAAGATTTAAATGATAATATTAAATAAATTCTTATAATATTTTAAAAAATAAGAATAATATTTTTTAATAAATAGTATTATTTATTATATTCTATATTTATAATAAATGATTTCTAAAAAACTTATCAAGTGAAAAATAATTTACATAACATCATCTAATCACCATAAAAATGATTTTCATAAATTATTTTTCAGAGAAAGTATAATTCATTCTACCAAAATCAATTTTTGAAATATATCTTCTATGAAACAAATCAACCAAATATTAATAATATTTATATATTTTAAAAAATTAATATTTTATTCATACGTATTTTATCACGTATTTTATCATCCAAATATTTTTCTTTTAGAGTATACCCCATAAGTATTGACGGAATCACCTTATGGACTATGACGTCAATTCGAACCACTTAAATATTTTTTCATAAAATCTTATATAAATATATTAAAAACAAAATTGATATTATTTTAGATATATAAAGTCAAAAATGTCCCTCACACGTAATATATTTTACTTTGTTTAATGAAACCAATAAGATAATAAACTAATAATACGTGTTGTCATTTTACTGGACAAAAAAAATTAAATAAAAATTATATAAAATTAATTTTAAAAAAGAAAATATTAATATATTGTTTATCACGTTAACACCCTTGTATGTGTGACAGGATAAACAAATATATTGTTTTGATATTGTAAAATAAATAAGATGATGAAACCATAGATGCCTAGGCTGAACATTCTTAGGGACAAAAGTCACATGAATAACATACTAGTGTTGTTGATGTTTCTATTTATTGATTGTAAGACGCCTGCCGCATCTATATCTTCATGGGAAATTATATATATATATATATATATATATATATATATATATGTGTGGTTTTAATATATGGCTAAAGAAATGTATTATTGATTTTGTTATTATTTTTTTAATATTTTCGGTAAAGAAACATTATTATTTTTACCTAAAACATTAATGTTTTTAACATTTCCGGTAAAATATCCAATAATAACAAAACCGGTAGAAAAAAAAATAATATTTTAGGTAGCACTTTACCAAACCCAGTAAAGCGCCCGATAAACAAAATCAATAGAAATAATAATGTTTCCGATAAATTTTTATTGATTTTATTAAAAAAATAATAACAAAATCGATAGTGTCTTTATTTAATCGTATATTAACGTTGCCGCATGTGAGACTTTCCCCTATCTTCACATTCAAGCCTGCCTTTCATACTCTTCTTAATTTTAACTGCTTGGCCTGCCTAATTCCATTCCTCTCTGTCCCCAAAAGTCTTACGAATAATATAATTTGATTTTAAAAATGAATAATAAAATTCCTAAAATGATATGTATTTAATCCAGATGAGTGATATTTTTATTTTTATTTGAATATTTTCAATTAAACTAATATTTTAGTAACATATAACATTAACTCATTTAGTATAATAATTGATTATATGATTACATACACTTGGGCATGGGCGGAACATCACGGGGTCAAGGGCTGCTTTGGCCTTGTCAATTATATTTTTAATTATTAATTAATGTAGAAAAATATATACTTTTAAAAATAAATAAACAAAAATTTATTAAATTCCCTTAATTAAAAATTATATTTATAGAAAATAAAAAATATTTTAATCCCGTTATAATAAATTCCTATTTTTACCCCTACACTTGGGATGTCCTCATTGTAATTCACCATTCAAACACTCTAGGGTATTCCACTAAAAGGTCCAATGAGTTTGTCTAATGCTTTTTATGGGTCGGATTGAGACAACTCAAGTTTTGATAGCAAAATGGTGCGCTTTTATTTGCAGCATACTTTTGATTTGATCAGTCAAAGGTTAAAAAATTATTTATAATATCATAATTAAATTTGTATGTAATTTTAGGCGTTTTTCCCGATATATCACTTATACCTTATATATTTTCCTGTCAGGTATCATTCAGACTATTTTTCTGATCTAACACCCTTTGCAGTAAGGCGCGTCTCTTACAGCGCGCTTTATGTTGATCTGACGCTATGTGGGGTAAGGCGCGCCCCCTACAACGCGTCTTATGCTGATATTGACACACGTGTCTAAAGCGCGGCCCCTGAGGCGCGCCTTATGCCACGTGGGACTATAGCGCGGGGCAGATGTCACGCTTTTCAATTATCAGACATGCATAATGCAAGGCGTGGTGCACGGACTGCGCCTTGCATAATTTACTCGAACTTCTCGGCTTTAAAGCATCATCTCTCGGCTATAAATAGTCATCTCCATGTAAACTCTCTCATAATTCCCTCTCAACCGAAGAATTAATACAACAATCCTTTCAACCAGTAAATAACACCCGACAATCCTCTTATATTTGATTCAGAAGTTCGTTCGATCTTTCCTTATAAGGTAATTTTGTTATAATATTTTTTATTATACTTATTGTGTATTATGATTATTTGAAAAAATATTATACTAATTGTTTTCAATTAATTTATGTGCCAGTTCAAGGGGAAAGCGGGAGCATACGTCGAAATATTTTTACGGTACAAGTAATAATATAAAATTATATTATTTAAATTATTTACGTTTATGTGTAAAAATTTTATTGTGTTATATTTTCGTTAATATATTATTTATTTAAGCATGTTTGTTTCAGTTGTTTTTTTGCATATATAATATTGTTGCACTTTTAAACTCTAAGAATGGCGCGACTTTAAGCTATTGTTTATTATGATGGAGACATTCGAGAAGATGAGACCGACATTGTTTTTGTATCAAATGAGCGTATTAAAATATCATTCAAGAGAAACATAACTCTTGAGGAGCTGATAACGAAGATTTCGAGGAAGGTTCATGTTGGAAGTAGTAGAAGAATGTCTTCGTTGCAGTAAAGATTTACAACATCATTGTTGCCATTAACTTATACAACATTCGAACTATTGATCAATGATGATGTTGAAATGATGGCTGATTCTCAAAGTAATTATTCAGACGCCGATATTGAGATGTATGCAAAGTTTGTTCAAGTGCGTGTTGTTCGGGGTCAGTCATTAAGCTCCCACTATGGGCTGGTTGAACAAGTTGACAGCCCGACTACAATAATGTGTAATGATTTTAATGCCATAATGGGAAATCCGCAACATGGTGTCGTAACATCAACTTCATTGGGGAGACATTTATCCACAACTCCTTACGATATGTACCAAGGTGGGTCCACGAACAATCCTTATGGCAACATCGCGTCCAGTTCAAGGGAAAGACATTCATCTGCAAATTTCTTTGACCTTAATATGGAGATGCCATCGACACAACAATCTGTACAATTTCCATTTGAAACGATGACTTCAAGCTCCAGGGGGAGGCATTCAACTGCGAGCTTTTTCGATCTCAATGTTCGATATGCCTTCTAGTTCAAGGGGAAGACGTGCAAGTAGTAGGTTCTTCAACCCAAATATGGAGAGTATGGAGGAACTATCATCTCCACCAGAAGAACCGCTTCGTGAGGCTGGTGCGGATGGTGCTGAGACTAGACTATTCATTCACCCAGAATCACCGCAATTCAACTCCGATGATGATGTAGATGAAGTTCCCTCAAATGTGGCACAAGCTGACCCTCCAGCACATATATATGAAGCTGATTATTGTGCAATGTACGGGCCAAAATTTGCGGATATGCCTCATCTCGGTAACTATGGATATTACTCATCAATAAATAATGGTGATTTATCTTTAGTCATGGAGTTTTCAAGCAAAGAAGAAGTGATGATGGCTATAAAAAATTACAATATCCGTAATTCTGTTCAATCGAGATTCGACCGGTCCATGGCAGAAAAATTACAATAACGGGGAAGGCGCCGATGTCGATCCTCCCATAACATGACCCACTCATAATGCCTCACCAGCCAATCTGTATCGGTCTTGCCGCGTCTATCTATGCTATATAACTGGTCCATATTGCGAGGTGCTTCCGGAATTGGTTGAAAACAACCAAATTGCCGGAGCACACAATCAGTGGAGTACCACTCGACGATCACATAATAGATCAAAGGGACCATTGCCATCCAAACATTTGATGAGCCCCTCAACTCAGGTGGGATCACCATCCTCACATCATCATTAGAATATGTCACCCATTCAAACTAAAACAAATATATATAATTTTTATCAAAATAATAATCTAATTATATAACTATAATCTAAAATCGATTTTTAAACATTAAAATGCATACCTGTATGCCAGCCTTCTGATCGATTATCACCCTAATTTTTTCTAAATCATCAGGTAGCTCCTGATGATTTTTTCTATCAGTAGACCACCTATTCAAGGAAAAAAATTATTATACACTGTATAAAATGATTAATATACGAAATCAGTTTTATAATCACCTCAATAGTAGCGGAAATACGAATGGGTTCTTGACAACGGGACATAAAAAGGGCAATCGATACCATGTCCAAGACTGTATCAGCATGAGACATTCGCCGATAGCATTTTTCCTGTAGTCAGTGACTCGACACATCTCCCTGTACAGGAAAGCCAAAACTGTCGAGCCCAACTGAATGATCTGGCCAGATGAAAGTCGCCAAGATGTCGCAACCACATACAGCGAACTTGGTTGCGCGATTTGTCCGGCATCAACAACCCTCCTATCAGCTGCAGTATGCATGCCCGTGCATACATTTTAACTTCATCATCAGAGGCGTCCTCACTCAACTCCTGAAAATTGGCATCTAACCAATTTAACAGTATCCGACCACCGTTAAAACTTTCCGGGACACGTCTAGGTATCACTAACTTAAGATTCCTAATAAAATGATCTAATACACGGTCCCTCTCCTAAAATTAAATAATTACAAAAATTAATTTTTAAACTAATAATCATGCATTAAATAAATAAATAAATTATAACTAATAATTAAATTAAATTAAAACGTTAAAATTTTACCGTATCAGCAAAATGTCGCGATATATGATTTCCATCCAAGCGAAGTAGATCACCTTCCATTTTATATCTGCAAAAAAAATTAATTAAATAAAATATTAAAAAATTTAAATACTTAAATAAATTAAAAATAAAATATTAAATATAATAAAATATACCTTAAACAGTTATAAGAGAATATAAGAGTATTTGAGAGAAGTTGAGAGGATTTGGTGTGATGAAAGTGATTAAGAATGGAGGTATTTATAGGGAGGGGGTGGGGTGTGAACGGCCGGGGTAGGTGGGTAATTAAACCTAAGGTGCGTCGCAGGGGACGCGCCTTTCTGACACGTGTCAAATTTAAAGGTAAGACGCGCCGCAGGGGCTGCGCTTTACACACGTGTATCCCAACTCAACATAAAGCGTGCTCCAGGGAGCACGCCTTACTCACGTGGCGCCAGATCAGTTTAAAGAGTGCTGCAGGGGGCGTGCCTTACTGCAAAGGGTGTTAGATCGGGAAAAATAGTCTGAAGGGTGCTTGACAGGGAAATATATAGGGTATAGGTGATTTTTCGGGGAAAACACCGTAATTTTATAATTAATTCTAATTTTTATTCGTTTTACGGTATATATTTGAAGTTTGAAGTTGTTCTTCTCAATAATTTCATTTCAAATAATCGAATTTGATTTTTTTCTAAAAAAATAAAATATCATTTAAAAAATGAGCTTTTGATCATTGCATTTTTTAAAATTTATAAAATAATCATTAAATTTTATCAAATTATTATAAAATGACCTTTAAATTTATCAACAAAGTTTAAATTATTATAATATTTCTATGATAATTTTATAATAATTTAATAAATTTAATTATTGCTTTATCAATTTTGAAAAACTAATTATTAAAATGATTAAAAATTAAATAATATTTGATAAGTTTTACTCAAGTATAATATACTTATCTTAATATTGCAT
This sequence comes from Hibiscus syriacus, assembly GCF_006381635.1. NCBI lineage: Eukaryota > Viridiplantae > Streptophyta > Magnoliopsida > Malvales > Malvaceae > Hibiscus > Hibiscus syriacus. The sequence continues at coordinate 120,696 of NW_024063145.1, read as the reverse complement.
GCTTATTAATAAGTATTTTTTTATCATTTAAACAATAAACCAAACCAACACAACTCCATTTTAAAAAAATTTGCAAACTGCACAAATCAACTTACTTCAGTGGTTAAAGGAATCGTTATTGTTCTTATAGGTTACGAGTTCGAGCACTAACGGTTGCAACAGGGTGATTAAACGTTTATTGTTAAATAATTAATAATATTTAAAACAAATAATATTTTATAATCACCTTGACTTAATGAAAGAAAACAAATTGTCGGAAACTTACCTAATTGAGCCCAAGTATTCATCTTTTTTTTTCTTTTATTATTGATAACGAAAACAACAAAATTATTGCTGACAAAACTAAGGATGAAAAAAAAGAGATGTAACCAATTCAAAAACAGAAGGGTAAACTACTCCAATGGTCACTAATGTTTTGGTAAGTTTTTATTTTCACCATTGGTGTTTCAAAAGTTACAAATCGGTCACTACATTATCGTTTGTTATAAATTGATCACTTTACGTGACGAAAAACACACGTGGACTATTAATAGCTATTAACAGGCTTACATTGATGGTATAATTACACAAATAGTCCATATTATTTATATATTCTTTTAATTTGATCATAGTTTTAGTAAATTAAAATATATTTATTTATAATTCTTATAAATAATGATATATATTTTATACAAAATAATTAAAAATTTAAGTTCAACGGCTTTAAAAAAGGAAATAAAAAATTTTAAAATTAGTTATAAAAACAAATTTATAACAAATAGGGTATTTTTAAACACCCTACTCTTTGCTATATCTTACCATTTTGCTTTTAATCTTTTTATAATCGTAAATACAATGATGATAGGCCAACTATTCTCACAGTGCATGGTTCTTCATCTATCAATTGGTACAAAATCTCAATCACATCCTCATCATCTATGGATCTTAAATCAAATATTTTTTTTTCAAGAATGTAAATAGCATTATGTATATTTTTATTTATTAATTCTAAAAATATAAAATATATATGATATAAATATGTCAAAAGTTTCATTTACTTTAAAAATACATCAAACCTAGAGTCTAAACTTATGAAATTTTCTTATTTGAAATAATTCCATCCGAATTCGAATTAACTCAAGTAATTACAACTTAGAAGGAGGTAAAAGGAACTTACAGGGATATGGGAGTCTCGAGCCTTCCTCTTGGGATCAGTAGCGGAGAAAACAGTGTAAACCAAAACAAATGTTCCAATAATTTTGGCTCCCAGACCGAAAATTTACCCAAACATTAGTGACCATTAGAGTAGTTTACCCTTGTTTATAAGAATAAAATATTAAATATTTTAGTGATAATTCTCTCAAACTCGATCATGTTTTAAATGTTTTATGTGAACCGCTACACATTGAATGTGATTTTGTACTGTACATCACGATAACCCCACGACTCAAATTAACTAAATCTATCTCTACTCTTTTTATTCACATTAAGTTTGAACTCATATCATGCCTCAAAAAATTATTAAAATGCAACATCTTAATCATATTTAAAACAAATAAATTGTTATATTCAATAATTATATATTCTTTATTATACTTAAAATCTAATCGAAACGGGTATGATTATGTTTTAACTTGAGATCATCTTCAACAAATGAAAATATAAATTAAATAAAAAAATAATGTCAAAATATTATTTTAAAAAACATGATAATTATAACAATTTACGATAGCAAATAAATCATTGATCGTTAAGAATAATATTAATAAAATTGTTGGAAGTTGTTGATGATTTTGTTTCATCTTTTAATAATTTTTAGATAGGATTGTAAGAAAATAGAAGTGTAAAAACTAGAATGAAAATTTTCAGAAATTATTATTCAAAATGAAACAATGAGTTTAACTCGTATCGTAAAACTTTGAAAGATTATAATTTTAAATGATTTTTAATATGTATATATATTGAAATTCATGGGCACTGAGCAAACAATGAGTCAAAGGTGCTTTATCATTATTTTTGTCCTGAAAAATATCTTTTTAACTTTTAATTTTAATTTTTTTGTTTTTATAATTAATTTTAAATTTTTGATTTCCTTTTTTTAAAGTCGTTGGAATTAAACATTTAATTATTTTATATAAAAATATATCATTTTTTTATAGGAATTAAAAATAAATATATTTTAATTTATTAAAACTATGATCAAATTGAAAGAATATATAAATAACATGAACTATTTGTGTAATTATACCATCTAGGTAAGCCTATTAACAGCTGTTAACAGTCCACGTGTGTTTTCCGTCACACCTGTTAACGGCGAGTGATAAATTTGTATCAAACGATAATGTTAGTGACTGATTTGTGACTTTTAAAATATCAGTGGTGAAAAAGAAAATTTAGCCAAACATTAGTGACCATTGGAGTAGTTTACTCAAAACAGAAAGCTATAATTTGTGTTTGAGCTGTGACAAAGGGAAAGCTAATGTCATGTCAATAAAAAGAAGAGATTGGAATGAGATGGGAGAAAACTAGCAGACTAGAATAGACTAGTCTATGACAAACAATTCCCTTGATTCAGCACCAGTGTCAAATTGGTCACCTCTTTCCTTTCTCGAACGATTATGAAATGTCATTCCTTTTTCATATTAATTAGTTTTTCTTTCTCTTAGTCTAATCATTTGATTAGAGTTGCTCTAATAGTCTCTTTTAACGCTACTATTATCAAAAGGATAAAGTATGAGCAATTACGTGGTATGAGAGTCTAATTTAAGTTAAAAAAAGGATAAAGTATGAGCAATTACGTGGTATGAGAGTCTAATTTAAGTTTAAAAAAGGATGGAAATGAGTTTAATAAAAAAATGCAATAAAATGTATAACCTTTTAGGTCATGCACGGTTTACTTAAAATGTTAACTTTTTTTTTAATTATATGTTTAACTGAAAATATTATGAAGAATGTAATATTTTTTGTTGTCAATCGAAAATGTCATGAATAAGGTAACATTTTGGGTTCAACTAAAAATGTTAGAAAAAAATAACATTTTATGTTGAATCAAACTTAAAATATTATTTTTTATCACATTTTCGATTATCCTTATCTCCGCCATTTTTAGCCTTAAATTAGGTTGTCGTTCCTTAGCTTTTCCAGATAACGTATACAAATAGTTTCCCCACTATATGACATTGTTTTGTAGAGTCATTTCATTATTAAAAGTTATAAAGTTATCCTCCGACTATAGGGCATTGCTTTGTTAAGTCCATCGACTATAAAAATTTACAAAATGATCATCTTACTCTTCATATATCTCATATGCATAATTTTTCGTTAAAAAATTAGCAACAATATAAGTTTGACGTTAAAAAGTTAACATGCTGATCGAGATATGATAAAATCTTATCTAAAATTTCAAACATCTATCATATCTTACTTAACATGTTAACGTCTATTATAAACGACAGTTATTCTTTTAGCTAAAGAGGATGAGTTTGGGAAATATGAATAGTTAGATGACTATTTTGTAACTTTTAATAGCCGGTGGACTCAACAAAGCAACACCCTATAATTGGAGAATTATTTTATAACTTTTAATAGTCGATGTGTAACCCCTTAAACCCAACCTATACGTTTCAAACGAATCTCGAAGATCACACATTTTAAATTAAAGAAATTCATTTGTGTTTCTAAATTTATCGTCCAATATCAAAGTCCTAGACTACATTCGATTTATAACTTCTAATAGGAATAAGTTTGTATAACTGAAAAGTTAGGTTTGAGTTCTCATAAAACAATGTATGGTAAAAAATGAATTATGAGACCCGTCAAAGTAACATAATATCTCAAAAAGCGCCCAAATAGTAAAATTTGATAGAAACTTATATAAAGAATTCAAAGCCCGAAAACATTCATACGAAATCTAAAGAAATAAGCTAGCGATCAATCCTCCAAATACCAGTGTAATCGTAGAACCCAAAAGGATATGGAAAGATAGAAACTAAATAAATGAGCTATAAAGCTTAGTGTGTCCTTTAAGAGCAACATATATTGATAACAAAACTTCAATAATTCAGACATGTCATAAAATTGATTGCAAATACCTAAGATGAAGACATTACCTTTCGAAGAGGTGCCCAAAACAGAATACAAAAATCAAGATGAGGATTCTGCCCTTTAAAGAGGATCATAGTATGCCCTCTAAAGAGAATCCTACTCACAAATAGAAATCAGAATAAGGATACAACCCTCCGAAGAGGATCTAGAAGAGAAACAAAATGGGGGATATTGCACTCTGTAAAGGATCCCAAATAAAAACATGAGTAAGATATTGCCCTCCATAGAGCATCACATGCAGATTATAAAAATACATCAATACATAGACTAAAAGTGATACAACAACAATCAGAAATCAGACATATCACAGATAAACATAACTACAATACATACATACTTACAAATAGATCATACAATATAATAACATAAAATTATTAAATGTATCATAGAAATCAAGGGGACACACCTATATCAACTAAGTCTTACACTTCCCATGATCGGTAGTATTAGGTCCTACAGAATGGGGACCTAAAAATAACACAATACTATGAAACAATATATCTAAATAAAAATAGATTATTAATTCACTAAACGACACCCACATGATCTCGAGTCGAGTATGCAAAATTGAACTGAGCTAAGCGATGATAGTCGAAATCTAACAGAGAGTGATACGGAGACACATGTTCACCTTCAAAACATAATACTAAAATGTGAGTCCAAAATCTCATAATTTACTTAACATAGTTGTAGTTTAAAATGATAAATGTCGCAGAACAAGGATTTCAGGTCAAAATTTTGCAAAACAGACTACGAAAATAAACTCATGATGTCGAAAAACATCGAGGTAAGGGTTAACTTAAAATTCAATGATCAAAGTAAATGGTCAAAGTCAACGATCAATGGTCAAAGTCAACGATCAATGGTCAATGATCAACGATCAGTGGTCAAAGTTCAATAGTCAATGATTTGGGTAACTAATTTAATTTAGTTTAGGGTTAGATTGGTTCAAGGATAATTTAATTAGATCGATCTAGGGTTGATTAAAATAGTTTGCTTGTAGAAAAAAACTTACACGCATACGACGGCGCGTAAGGCATGTTACGATGGTTGAAAAGTATGAAAAATTATAGAATTAGGTTTTAAGGTACATGAAGTTACTTATGAGAGTCAATTTAAAGAAAATAATGGAGGGGATGTACTATTTTGAAAAACCCAAAACTTATTATCCTCACAAAACGTTATTGTTAACGGTGTTGGATAAATCGAGACCACCGAATGAACGAAGGAGAATAATAAGACGATTAGAGTAAGGCCGACAATGACAACCACGATGACTGGATGATGATGAAACGGTAAAAAATGTACAACGACGATATAAAGGGAGAAAATATGTCAGAGAGAGATTTCAACGACATTTTTTCCAAATTGGAAAGCAGAGAACTGCAAAAGAGAGGGAAAGTTTCTTAACCTAGACTTATAGGCTAATTACCTCCTTAGACCTTAGGTTTTTAAAGAATTCACAAAAGGCTCTAAAATTAATAAACCAGATTCAACCCCATATTTTATGGTGTAACAACTCTCATCCTTACGAAAATTTTGGCATCGAAATTTTACCTGATAAAAAAATATGAAGGACCTGCTCCTCCACGAACTTCTGAGTTTCCCAAGTGTCCTCTGCAAGGCTATAGTTACTTCATATAACCTTAACTGATATACATCATCTTCTTAGAACTCGATCCTTATAGGCAAGAATCTGAATAGGTTCCTCTTTATAACTAAGATCAGGTCTCAGCTCAACATCCTCAACATAAATTATATAAGATAGATTAGAACGGTAGCTTCTCAACATAGAAACATGAAAATCATCATGAATATACTCAAGGCTCAATGATAATTCAAGCTGATATGCAACTGGTTCTACTCATCGCAGAACCTGATAAGGTCCTATAAATATCAAGCTCAACTTACCTTTATGACCAAATTTGAGGACCTTCTTCAAAAGAGATACTTTGAGAAAGACTCGCTCACCCACACTAAACTTGACATCTCATCTTTTTAGATCAATATAAGACTTTTGTCTATCAAATGCAACCTTAATCCTATCTCGAATCAACCTTATAAAAACCTTTTATCTCATAAATAAGATCAAGTCCCACAACCCTCCTCTTAGATAACTAAGTTCAACATAATAAAGTACAAAACCTATGATCATACAAGGCCTCATATGCTGCCATCTAGATACTAGTTTGATAACTATTATTGTAGGCATACTCAACCAATGACAAGTGATCATCTCAACTACCCCCAAAAATCTATAATGCATCATATCAACATATCCTCTAAAATCTGAATAACCCACTTAGACTGACAATCAAATAGTGGGTGATAAGTTGTACTAAAATTTAATCGAGTAACTAAAGTATCATGAAAAACCTTTTTAGAATTGTGACGTAAACCTCAGTCTCAATCAGAAATAATAGACAAATGAATCCCATAAAGATGAACAGTCTCTGAAATATAAAATTGAGCCAATCTATCTAGAGTATAACTAGACCAAGTTGGAATAAAGTCGGTAGACTTAGTGAGATGATCAACAATAACACATACCAAATCCTTCTTGGATTGCGTCAAAGGCAATCCACTAACAAAATCCATAGTTACTAGCTCCCATTTTCACTCTAGAATCTGAATGGGTTGAGGTAAACCAGACGAAAACTGATGTTCAACCTTCACTTACAGACATGTCAAACACTTAGCCACATAATCAATTACATCTCTTTTTAAACCATACCAATGTTACATTTCTTTAATATTTTGATGCATCTTAATCCTAACGGGATGCATAGAATAAATATTATCATAAGTTTATCACAAAATAGCATGTCATAGCTCATGATCATTTGACACACATTAACTTCCTCAGAAGTACAATACACTATCCTCATCGAAGGTGTACCCAGAATCATAACTCTACTCAGTTCATTTTGCAAATGTAAAAAAATGATATATTGAGAGGTTTATTTGACTTAATCTCAATCACCATGGTAGGCTTAATACGAATTTCAGCTAACAAAGTATCATCATCGTATAAGCTCATGTTAGTAAACACAACCCTCAAATCAGTAATCGTTATACGACTCAAAGCATCAACAACTACATTGGCCTTTCCATAGTGGTATTCAATCTCAAAATCAAAATCTTTTAGGAACTCTAACCGGTGACGATGTCTCAAATTGAGATCCTTCTGATTCAGCAAATACTTAAAACTTTTATGATTGATATAGATATAACGTTATTCACCATACATGTAGTGCCTCCAGATTGTCAGTGCAAACACCACTACAACCAACTTCAGATCATGAGTAGGGTATTTACTCTCATACAACTTTAGCTAACGAAACTGTCGAAACGATTTTTACCGGTGGGGAGCGAGATTTTGAAAACCACGTCATTTTTAATTATTCTCTTTTCAATTGAATTTTAATTAAAAACAATGCAATTTTAGAAAACCTCTCATTTCGAGAAATTGGAAATTCCTTTACGGTAAAAATATAAGGTTCGAGGAGTCGCCACCAATCTTTGATTAGGGTGTGATTGGGCACCCAAAAACGTTGCCATTTTAAATAAAAATTAATTTTAATTAAAACGACAAATTTGCGGTCTATGTTACCAAAATCTGGGTTTGGGAGTCGGTTACGCGTGAGGAAGGATTAGCACCCCCACAGCGCCCTATATCGGTACCTCATCGATTAATTAATGTCTTTACAACAAATTTCACAAGTTTGAGTTTAATTTGATTAATGATCCCTTTAAACAACAAAAATGCTAACTTTATAACATTCAAAACAACAAAAGTAGATTTAATTAAAATTACCAAATCATTAGAAAGATAAAGAATATTCAATTATTTAAATATATTGAGACCAGATCTTTAGGTGAGTTCTAACGATCTTTTCTCAAATAATTTAAATAGCCGAATATTTCTTTTTCTTTCATTCCCAAATTTTAAAGTGGTGGATCAATTTTTTTTGTGACACTGTTGGGATACCCTTTTAATTTAAAATTGTCAGAACGACCCTCTAGTAAGTTAAGAGAAGTCATTCCTATAGTTTTAAATTAAAAGAGTATTACCCTTAATCGATTTGTAATGGTGACGGATCATGCTTATGGTTAACATACTATATTAAAAATTATCTAATTAAGAAATAATACATGAAAAATTACCATGCACTAATATTACTTATATACATTAATAAGTAACGTACTACTCGGACTTAAATACAAAAAAAATACAAAACATAACATACCAGACTATGAGGAAAAACTATACATATTAAAATAATGACTAAATCATGTTAAACAAAATTTTAATATCTAGAATATGAACAAAACAGTAATTGAAATTGCATATGAATGACATAATATACAATGAAACCAAAGTAAAACAAATCACCACCATGAAGGATTAAAATTATAAAAAAAACCTAAACATGCTAGGACCCAAAGGAAACATGCACATGTAAAGATCAATGTTTAAAAACAACAAAAGTTTAACAAGATAACATTTGGGACTAAATTAGAATGCGTGAAAAATATAGAACCAAAATTATGAACGTACAAGCTTAGACCTAGGGATTAAAACGTAACATGAGAAATTAACAGTGAAATGTAAAACAAAGGAAATCACATACATTGCCACAGGACTGAAATTAGAGACGCATAAAATATGGGAACTGAGTTAAGAACACAAAATATCGATTTAAGGACTATAATGAATTGAAAGTAAAACCTAAATGGCCAGACAAGGGTTAAACCACGTGGGGAACGAGTACCCTAAGCCCCTAAACGATGCCGTTTTGATAATCTAATATATATAACAATTAGGGTAAAAACTAAACCCTAACTTCATTTGTTCTTCTCCCAGTCGCAATACCATCTCTCTACCTTCTTTCTTCAACTCTCCCTACCACCATGAAAAAACCAAAGAACCCCTCCCATGGCCTTCATCGGCCACCAACAGTGGTGGCCAGACGACATCGAACTGGCACCCTAAACTCCTAAACTCGCCGATCTACCCGCTTAGACCTGGAACAAGAATCAAATCTCCCTATTAAACTCTCAACCAACTACCCTAAACTAACACACCAACTCTACATACCCTAAATCCTCCAACAAATGTTTTCCTCCCTTGTTGTTGATGATTTCTGTTTCGAAGGGCTACTTTGTTTTATGTCTGTTGGTGAATTTTTGTGTTGGTTTCTGGTTCCTCAACCGAGAGCCCCTCCTTTGTTCGTTGTTGAAAAATGGTTATATCCCCTGCTTGGTTCTGTCATCCTCTTTTCGTGTGTCTGCAGGGCGTCATCTCAAGCACGGACAAGCATGGAAAATAAGCTGGGGAGTTGAGCCTGTCTGCTCGGGCATAGTGTTGTGGAGCAGTGTTTGCTCGGTTGGGGTGCTACATTGGAGCATGGGCACAGGTTCTTCACGTGGGCAGCATGGGGCTACTGCAATGCATGGGTCTCATGTTGTGGATTCACGGGTGGTCAACAGGGGCTGCTGTTGGGCGTGGTGCTCAAGACTGTTGTTTGATCTACACAACTGGTGACCGAGTGACGTGGAGCAGAACAAAGCCTTCAAGTGGGAGCTAGCTGCCAAAATCGGGTCTTGTCTTGAAGCCCGGGTTTGAATGTAATTACTGTTGGGCTTTGTAATTGGATCTATTATTTTGTAATTTGGTTTGAGCTTGTGAGATGGATTCTAGATGATTAATTCAGGGTTGAATTTTAATTTGCCTCTCAATCTCCAAAATGAAACATATACGATCAATCTAATTAAGCACTTCAAGCTTTCAAACGCAAATGCCCATGATTTATAACTTGAATTAATTCATCATCGAACACAAAATCTCCAAATTAATTCTCAAGCATCTTAAAATTAATTAAATTGCCCGGACAAAATTAGGGTATTACAACTGCCCCTCTTTGCTCGTTGTTGTGAACACAAGAACGTAGCAAAGATAAAAAAGGACCCAATTTTGTCTGATCGCAACGTCTTCTCCTTTCTTCAATATTCTTCTTGACTTTTGCCTCCATCTCACGTGCACAAACCCTTTTAATCGATTGTTCCACTTCTTCGTACTTGAGAATCTTTAGTTTCCGTCCACATATGATGATCTGATGGTTTACTCCGACATTCTTCTGAAAAGGCTAAAAACGGCTCGGATGACTTATTATCTTGGTGAAAAGCATCCTGCCCGAAGGTCTTATGGATGACCCGAAGGATTTAAGCATCATGCTCGAAAGACTTACTGATGGCCCGAAGGACTTATAAATTGTGAAATTTTGAAAATCGCATTCTTTGTTTTCAAAAATTCCATCTTCTTAAAACATCATTTTTCATTTTCAAATTCATGTGAAAACATCCTACCCGAAGGTTTTATGGATGGCCCGAAGGACTTATCATCTTGCTCTAAAGGCTTACAGATGACCCGAAGGATTTACGTATCATGCTCGAAAGACTTACTGATGGCCCGAAGGACTTATAAATGGTGAAATTTTGAAAATCGCATTCTTCATTTTAAAAAATTTTATCTTTTTAAAACATCATTTTTTTCATTCTCAAATTCATTTGAAAACATCCTACCCGAAGGTCTTATGGATAGCCCGAAGGACTTATCAACTTGCTCTAAAGGCTTATAGATGACTCGAAGGATTTAAACATCATGCTCGAAAGACTTACTGATGGCCCGAGGGACTTATACATTGTGAAATTTTTAAAATCGCATTCTTCGTTTCCAAAAATTCCATCTTATTAAAACATCATTTTTCATTTCAAATTCATGTGAAAACATCCTACCCGAAGGTTTTATGGATGGCCCGAAAGACTTATCATCTTGCTCTAAAGGCTTACAGATGACCCGAAGGATTTAAACATCATGCTTGAAAGACTTACTGATGTCCCGAGGGACTTATACATTGTGAAATTTTGAAAATCGCATTCTTCGTTTCAAAAAATTCCATCTTCTTAAGACATTATTTTTCATTTCAAATTCATGTGAAAACATCCTACCCGAAGGTTTTATGGATGGCCCGAAGGACTTATCATATTGATCTAAAGGCTTACAGATGACCCGAAGGATTTAAACATCATGCTCGAAAGACTTACTGATGGCCCGAAGGACTTATAAATCGTGAAATTTTGAAAATCGCATTCTTCGTTTTCAAAAATTTCATCTTCTTAAAACATCATTTTTCACTTTCAAATTCATGAGAAAACATCCTACCCGAAGGACTTATTATCTTGCTCTAAAGGCTTACAGATGACCCGAAGGATTTAAGCATCATGCTCGAAAGACTTATTGATGGCCCGAAGGACTTATAAATGGTGAAATTTTGAAAATCGCATTCTTCGTTTTCAAAACTTTCATCTTCTTAAAACATCATTTTGTTTTCATTTTCAAATTCATGTGAAAATATCCTACCCGAAGGTTTTATGGATGGATTTTCTTCACTACTCTTCGATGAAGGCTTAAGGTGGCGCTTCACTACTCTTTGGTGAAGGCTTAAGATTGATTTGCTTCACTACTATTTGGTGAATGCTTAAGATGAATTACTTCACTACTCTTCAGTGAAGGCTGAAGATTGTTTGCTTCACTATTCTCCGGTGAAGGCTTCAGATTGATCTACTTCACTCCTCTTTGGTGAAGGCTTAAGATTGACTTTGCTCAAATCTCATGTGTGCAAGTCTCTCTTCATACACGAAAATCTTTGTTTTTCTTCTACATCTGATGGTCTTCACTTCAAAGCAATACTTCTTCTGTGGATTAGACCTCTTTGTTCTTCAGGGTATGCTTTTTGAAATGCAACTCTTGGCATTTGAGGTTTGAAATCTCCCTTTCAATCATCGAGATTTTAACATTCTGCATCTTATCTTTTCGCCGGAAGATCTGTCAAAATCATGTATTTATGCAATAAACACAAATACAATTCAATGTATCAGTGTAATGCATTTTCTTTTATGCAAATGATGTTAACATGAATGCATAAATGTTGAATCAATCTTCACTTGGCTCCAGAGTGGTGAGCTTGATCTTATTCTATCTGATCATTCTTTCAAGGGTCCACTTCATATGCTCGTGTAGCAACTCATAGTTTCCAACTTGCATCTTTGACGAGCCCTCTGATCTTCTTCTATCTTCTTGTTGTCTTCGTTCTCTATATTCATTTCAGAGAAAGTGTTTTTCTCTCTCAAGTTCTTGCTATGGTTAGAAGCATAACTGTGTTGCCCCATTATCAGAGACCATGTATATGAATGTGCGAAACTCTGCCAAGATCAAAGGGAGAGTTGCGTCTATTCTGATTTGACTCTTGAAATATGATGCCAAGAGAACCTATCCCAATTTTCTTTTTACCACATTTAATCAAACATCAAATAAGGCTTGTTTATATCATTTCATGCCGAGAGGTTAACAACATCCCATCATTTAACCTTAGTTGGTTCCTCTAGTCTCTAGCTGAAACAGGTCTTCACTAGTGCCCCAACATCATCTTGTACTGGTACGGATCTTCAAAATGCCCCAACACCTCAAATTGTAAGGCTCATTCTCCATGACCTTTGGTCTGGATCTTATCATCTCCACATTATGGGGGTTCAATCATGCCCCAACATTATCTTATACGGGTACGGGCCTTTAAAATGCCCCAACACCATAATTTGTAAGGCTCATTCTTCATGCCTCCTTGGTCTGAATATTGTCATATCAACATGATCTGGGCTCAGTCGTGCCCCGACATTATCTCATACTGGTACGGGCCTTCAAAATGCCCCATCACCTCAATTTGTAAGGCTCATTCTTCATGCCTCCTTGGTCTGAATCTCGTCGTCTCAACATGATGTGGGTTCAGTCATGTCCCAGAGTGGGTATTCATGGATCTCTTCGTGCCCAAAATATCCTAACTTGGATGTTCTTATTCTGGTGTCACTACACAGTAGTGTTGTCAAATAGTATGAGGGCTTCTTTTCATTCTACCTAAGAAGTGATCAATTCTTCTCTTCATACAAGCTAGGGTATGTGCCCCTTTCAAATATAGCGATCATCTACTTCTTGATGGGTTACTGACAGCGTCACAAGGAAATGCTGCAAGTTCTATCCTTCATCCATTATGATTTCTCGGATCATCTGCTTCAAGATTATGGAAAGCTTCATGTTCTGACATTGTTTATTCTTCTTCTCCCATAGAGGCACAATGAGACTCACCAGCTTTAAGGACCTTTCACATTTGAACTGTCCTGTTTGAAAATGTTTTCCCCTTTCTCTTATTTTAGGGATAAAAGAATGAAAGAATTTTATAAAATATTACCCCTTAATTCAGGCTCACAATCGAATCAAATCATAAACATGAGTTCACAGAATATCAAAAGAATCAATAGCTCTTTAATATTTTCAGGGTTATAGCTCTTTGACAAGTGTCAAAATTGAGGGGTTGGCTTCAGGTTGGCTTCCTATTTTCTAAGGTTTCAACCACCAAAATATAACTTCTTTCTTGATCATTGTGAACATCGCAACATGCCCTTCTTTCTTTGCTTGGTATTTTAATCGGATGCGGACAAAATGACGCAACTAGCACAATCAATTACTAGACTTTCTAGAACACTTCCATTTCAGTTCTCTGAAATCTTCCGTTTGTTCAAGCTTCGTAGACTCCTCTAACCAAGGCAGTACAGAAATATCGATCTAAAAATGAAATTTCTGAGTGCACGTGTGAAATTGACTATAACAGATGTTCCTTAACTCCCTTAGTCCATTTTTGCCGCAACTCCTTATTTAGATAAACTTGATTTAATTTGCCATTATCTGGCTAGCTGAAATCAAATTTATTGTAATTTTCCTTTATCAGGCTAGCTGAAGGATTCATCTCATTACAAAGTCTTTGACTTGACAATCACAGTGGAGCATACACCGAATTGCCGAGTACCCGATCAAGGTCATGGTTTGAATATAATCTATTCATAAAGCCAGGGCCTTCGAGTTTCCTCTATAACCAATTTCCTTAGTGGAATAACTTAGCTTTATTATAATTTGCGTTTATCGGGCTAACTGAAGGATTCATCTCATCACAAAGTCTTTGACTTGACAATCACAGTGGAGCATACACCGAATTGCCAAGTACCCGATCAAGGTCATGGTTTGAATATAATCTATTCATAAAGCCAGGCTTTCGAGTTTCCTCTATAACCAATTGCCTTAGTGGAATAGCTTTATTTTATATACATATTATAAATTTATATATATTTATATTTGGGTATATGGATTCCATTTCTTAAGCTTGTCAAGGAGAACCTGTTATAGTCTAGGTGTTGTTGAAAGACAGAAAATCTCACCGTTAGAGTTCAGTTTCCAAGCAACTGACCTAAACTAGATTCACCTACTCGACTATTCCATCCGTAAATATCATAGTCATCATCGAACATCATTAACAAAAATGGTCTAGACAGTTTTGTAATGTCATACACAAAAGATGCCCCATGTTGTCCGCTCCTATGCATACCTGAATACCAATCCTATGGTTCATTCCATTATGATAGAAGAAGGCTATATCGATCCCTACAAATAAAAAAAGGTATGGTGTTCGATTGTATCTTCTGGGGATAAGGTCAAGGTCCTTGTTTTATCAGGTTTCAACCTTGCCATTTTGTCAAAGATTTATAACTCTAATCATTAAAGAGCTTTTAATTCAATTGATATTCAAAGAATTTCAAATCATGAATTTGATTCAATGCTCACCGTTCTTAAAGTAACATGAATTCATTTAAATATCGTTATAAAAAAACTGATGAGAAAGTCCCAAAAAACATGTTCAAACAAGATGTTGCAAATGACAAAAAGTTTCATGATGAACAAAATGATTTATGCGCAGTTAGAATGCCCCATTATTCTTCTAATGTAGTGGCGTTTGATTCGATCGGGTGCTACACCTTGTGCTCTGGTACCCCACTCGAGCTCGTCATCCATTGTTTCACCAATTCTTGTGTCAAGGTCCCATTTTCCACAAGCATTTCTATCTCCTTTAACAGCGGCCCACAATTCCCCGTAGAATGCCCCAGTACCCCCAAATAGAAATCACAAACACTATCTTGATCGTATCTATGGGAAGAAGGGTTTGGTTGCACTTTTACCGGCCTCGGTGTGAGGTATTGACCTTTAATCAAATGGGGATACAGATCCGAGATAGACATTTGAAATACTTTCAAAGTATTTTTCGATCTTGGGACTTTCTTCGGACGACTAGAGTACCCTATTACCCCTTTTCTTTTGCGGGTGCGGGAGTTCTGGATATGACATTCATTCACCTCATCAGCTTTTCGCTCTTGATCAGTTGGGCGTTTGGAAGTGACTTTCAAGTTTCCTTTTCTGATTGCATCTTCAATTACCTCGCCAGCCATCATAAGATCCTTGAAGTCATTCGTCGAATTTACCATCATTAACTCAAAGAAAGGAGCTGGAAGAGAATCGTGAAATATATATGATATTTCTTCTTCTAACAAAGGAGGCTGAACTTGTGCTGCCATTCCTCTCCATCTTAGGAAATATTCTTTGAAGCTCTCGATAGCTTTCATCCTTATCTTTTGAAGGTGATGATGTTTTGGGGCCAAGCCTGTAACATATTGATATTGCCCTAGAAAAGCATCAGCTAGGTTGACCCATGTCTTGATCTTCTCTTTGTTCAAATGATTGTACCATACCACAGATGGCCCAGCAAGACTGTCATAGAAGTAATGAATCAACATATTATCATCATCTAAGTACCCTTCCATCTTTCTGCAAAACATTTTCAGATGATTTAGGGGGCAACTGGTGCCATCATATTTCTCAAAATTAGGTACCCTAAATTCATGTGGGATGACCAAATCAGGGACCAAACTGAGTTCTCTGGCTTCTAACTCCTTGTGAGTGGCATTAACAACTTTCATATTTTTAACGGCTTCATTCAACCACTGGAATTCGTTTTCAAATTGCACATAATTGACGAAGCTCTTCCCTTAGCTTGAGTTAGATGCTCCGGGGCAAACTATCACTCTTGATGCATTAGTATGATGACATTGATTTCCTCTTTCTTTACCAACAACTTGTGGTGCCAACACCTGGATCATTTGATTCGATGCACCTTGCAAAGAACCCGATACTTGATTCCTCGTACCATGTTGTAACTCGACCAACTGCTCTTGCATCTGATCTTGCGATTCCTGATTAGATTGCTCCATCGCTTCCATTTGCTTGTCTATGATGATGATGAAGTAATATGAATGAATGATCTTGTTATTACTGTTACATAATCTTCCATAAGTTATTTCCATGTTTTCATAATTAATGCATATAAAATGCTTAAATAAATACATGCAATGAAAATACAAAAGGTGTCATTCCAGAGTGACCATCTTAAAACAACTTTCATTAAACACAAAGGTCTCGATATATCAAACAAACTTTACAGATAATGGACAGCTTTCACTCCTAGCTTTTCTATCTCCTTCAAAAGCCAAAGTAACTTCCACTGATGCTCGGGGGTTGAGTTGTCAATCTGCTTCAATTCGCTTGCAAAACCAGCTAAATCAACCCATATGTGAGCCACATTGCTTGATTGGGTCATAACCTCTTTCATGACGTTGTCTCTTTTCTCTATCTTGAGTGCCAATTCTCGGAGCTGCAGACATTGCTGTTGATTTTCCTTGTAAGAAAGTCATTTTGGTTATGAAACTCTTTCATAAGATCACTACAGTCATCCACCATCTTCATCAACTTCTTGTTCTTGGCTCTAGTGGCTTCTAGCTCAGCTTCATTCTCCCGCTTGTGGCGTTGATATGAAATTTCCATGTTGGCTATGGACCTATTTAACGTCTGAATTTCAACTTGATACCTTCCCAAATCACTGATAGCTGTATTGCGCCTCATTTCTGCAATATGTAAATCATGAGAAAACTTCTCTGCTCGACCTTCGTGCACCTTGTAGTTCTTTCTCCACTGTTCAGCGTCATTCTTCAGTTTAGCAACCCCTGTTACCCACTCATCTGGGATATTCCCCATACCAGCAGATTTAAAAGCTTGACCGATCTCTTGAAAAACATCTCGCATAGCTTTCAGTTCAATTTATCATTTTCGCTCCTTAAATGATGAATCTGAGCTTCATATCCTGCCAAACAATCTTTCTCCTGGATGTCCTCACTGATACCATTACCTTTGGTCACTTTTGATTCAGACTCAACATGATAAGCCGCTACCAAAGTGTGTTGTCCTTTCAACTCAAACTCCAATACTCCATGATCTATAAGAAGTTAGACTCGTAATGTCCTTGAACTCCAACATGATAATCACAACGAACATTGACGTCATACCAATGTGGATATGGAGGCTGCAAAGGTTTCACATAATGTGGGGCCACTTCTCGGGCTTCTAAAAGTGCATCATACAACTCCTTATATGATGTTGGGATAAAATCAAAATGAGAGCCACCTCTCGACTTGGATTGAACTGGAGCTTCAAGCTTTACTTCCTCTGATGTTGGGAGTAGACTATCACACACCAACGAGTTCTGACTACACGACTTCTTTTCAACCTTCTGAACTTATACAATTGCTACTCTTTCTTTGGCGTTTCCAAACAGCTTGTTGATACTAACAATGATTGTGCGTGGCTTCTCATATTGGCTAGAATCCGCAAGCTCTAAGGTAGTCTTTTGCATATTTGACACCTCAAGATCATTCTCATTGAGCTCTCTCTTTTGTTTTGTAGAAGTCCCTCTTCCTTTGGCCAAAACATCTATTCTATCCATAATCTTCAACATCTGCTCTTTCAATTCTCTTATCTCCTTTTGCCCCTCGTTAGCCATGCAATCTTCAGGTGCAGATATTTCCACTATTCTCGAAGCTTTCTTAGGATGCCATTTTTCATCTGTGTTACAGTCTTCTTGATCACAAAACCCCTTGTCCATCATGAAAACCTTATACTATGCTGACCACTCACAAATCGACACCTTTTGATTATGTCATGATCATGCAATGCAGACAACGCAAAAACAAGTCAGTACAAACAAGGTAACAAAATGACAAAAAGTAAACA
Source organism: Hibiscus syriacus (assembly GCF_006381635.1). Taxonomy (NCBI): domain Eukaryota; kingdom Viridiplantae; phylum Streptophyta; class Magnoliopsida; order Malvales; family Malvaceae; genus Hibiscus; species Hibiscus syriacus. Next base: position 102,557 of record NW_024063145.1, on the reverse strand, counting down.
ATAGCAAAATAAATTAATGAGCAAGTACGAAAATAAGAATGCAAATGCAGATGGAAATGCACGAGGTGTTAATTCCAAAAGTGATCACTTATAGAACAACCGTTCCCTTAGACGACAAGAATTCAGTAAGTACACCATGTAGTCAAAATACAACTGTGATTCTTCATCTCTTCATTTCCTTAAGTCGTACTCTTCATGTGATCTGGTATTGCACCCAAAGTTGTAGGAGCATTTCATCACATTTGATGACGTCGGATGTCCTTAAATTGAATCATGAAATCTTCTTTCTTTCCTCCAATGTGAAGTAGTCTTCATGTCATTATAAAGGATCTTCTCGTCCTTGGTATGGTCGTCTCTATCCCTTAAGTCAATATCTTGGCCTTTGCACCTTCAAAGGAATTCTTCTATCAGTTTCATATCTCTTCATTCATCGAGTTCCCATCTTAATGGATCGTTTGAACATCTCTGGATCTCCCGGTTTTGACTACATGGTAGAGAATTTCTTGCCTCAATATGGTCAGCCTTCTTGTTAGTCAATCACTTGTGAATTAACACCCCTCGATGACTTGAGGATGCAAATGTAATAGAATAAAATGGACACATAACAAAAATGGGTTAGTGCACATAAGGTAAACAACAAGATAGTGGATACCGTAAACATCAAATAAAACCTACCCTCACATGCTGGCTACCCAATCATACTTTAGTAGATCCTACCTACCTTGATATCTTCCCACATTCTTTGTCATTCACAAAAAACCTAACCGCATGGTATCTAATTCACATGCTTTGTGCGAAAATAAAAAACCTAACCACATGATCTCTAGTTCGCATACTTTTTTGCAAAAATAAATAAATTTGAGGAAAATGTTAGAATGAGTTTCCCCCTGCGACTTTCGAAGAAAAACGGGCAGATGTTCGGTACAAAACAGGCAGAATTTTGGTATCACTAAAAGGGTCCTCGAATTGTCCTTTGCTGATGCCCCTTTGGGCTTGTCAGACCCTCGATCCTCACCCATTATAGGCTTAAAACGGATCAAGTTCAATTCGAGAGGATACATTTCCCTATGTCCATGCGAGGAAACTCAATGTTTCACTCATAAACATAAGGCATGTACCCCAGAGGTTACTTGCTAAAGCCCATGCGGAGAAAAGTAATTTTTCTCACGTAAGCGTAGCGTTCACCCCTACTTAACGGGATAAAGCACAGTAAAAAGGCTCTAAATATCGAAAGGTTATAGCGACAGTAAGGGGAAACCCATAATCCTTTGCCTCGATCCAAGGAAATCAACAAACTAAAGTCAGAAAACTGAAACACGTAAATCGCACGTTAGTACAACTATTTATTCGTTAACCAAATAACCAATTAAATGCAAACAAAATTTAAAAACAAACAAGGGATCAAAACCAAATTAAAACGAACTTATAAATTTCTTTTGCAAAGACAATTAATTAATCAACTATCGGCCTGACTCTCTAAAAAAAATTCCCCAGTGGAGTCACCAAGCTGTCGAAACGATTTTTACCGGTGGGGAGCGAGATTTTGAAAACCGCATCATTTTTAATTATTCTCTTTTCAATTGAATTTTAATTAAAAACAATGCAATTTTAGAAAACCTCTCGTTTCGAGAAATTGGAAATTCCTTTACGTTAAAAATATAAGGTTCGAGGAGTCGCCACCAATCTTTGATTAGGGTGTGATTGGGCACCCAAAAACGTTGCCATTTTAAATAAAAATTAATTTTAATTAAAACGACAAATTTGCGGTCTATGTTACCAAAATCTGGGTTTGGGAGTCGGTTACGCGTGAGGAAGGATTAGCACCCCCACAGCGCCCTATATCGGTACCTCATCGATTAATTAATGTCTTTGCAACAAATTTCACAAGTTTGAGTTTAATTTGATTAATGATCCCTTTAAACAACAAAAATTCTAACTTTATAACATTCAAAAACAACGAAAGTAGATTTAATTAAAATTACCAAATCATTAGAAAGATAAAGAATATTCGATTATTTAAATATATCGAGACCAGATCTTTAGGTGAGTTCTAACGATCTTTTCTCAAATAATTTAAATAGCCGAATATTTCTTTTTCTTTCATTCCCAAATTTTAAAGTGGTGGATCAATTTTTTTTGGTGACACTGTTGGGATACACTTTTAATTTAAAATTGTCAGAACGACCCTCTAGTAAGTTAAGAGAAGTCATTCCGATAGTTTTAAATTAAAAGAGTATTACCCTTAATCTGATTATGTAATGGTGACGGATCATGCTTATGAGGTTAACATACTATATTAAAAATTATCTAATTAAGAAATAATACATGAAAAATTACCATGCACTAATATTACTTATATACATTAATAAGTAACGTACTACTCGGACTTAAATACAAAAAAAACCATAACATAACATACCAGACTATGAGGAAAAACTATACATATTAAAATAATGACTAAATCATGTTAAACAAAATTTTAATATCTAGAATATGAACAAAACATTAATTGAAATGGCATATGAATGACACAATATCCAATGAAACCAAAGTAAAACAAATCACCACCATGAAGGATTAAAATTATAAAAAAAAACCTAAACATGCATAGGACCAAAGGAAACATGCAAACATGTAAAGATCAAATGTTTAAAAACAACAAAAGTTTAACAAGATAACATTTGGGACTGAAATAGAATGCGTGAAAAATATAGAACCAAAATTATGAATGTACAAGCTTAGACCTAGGGATTAAAACGTAACATGAGAAAATTAACAGTGAAATGTAAAACAAAGGAAATCACATACATTGCCACAGGACTGAAATTAAAGACGCATAAAATATGGGAGCTGAGTTAAGAACACAAAATATCGATTTAAGGACTATAATGAATTGAAAGTAAAACTTAAATGGCCAGACAAGGGTTAAACCACGCGGGGAACGAGTACCCTAAACCCCTAAACGACGCCGTTTTGATAATCTAATATATATAACCATTAGGGTAAAAACTAAACCCTAACTTCATTTGTTCTTCTCCCAACCGCAATACCATCTCTCTACCTTCTTTCTTCAACTCTCCCTGCCACCATGAAAAAAACCAGAGAACCCCTCCCATGGCCTTCATCGGCCACCAACAGTGGTGACCAGACGACATCGAACCGGCACCCTAAAGTCCTAAACTTGCCGATCTACCCGCTTAGACCTGAAAAAAAATCAAATCTCCCTAATAAACTCTTAACCAACTACCCTAAACCAACACACCAACTCCATATACCCTAAATCCTCCAACAAATGTTTTCCTCTCCTGTTGTTGATGATTTCTGTTTCGAAGGGCTACTTTATTTTATGTCTGTTGGTGATTTTTTTTGTTGGTTTCTGGTTCCTCAACCGAGAGCCCCTCCTTTGTTCGTTGTTGAAAAATGGTTATATCCCCTGCTTGGTTCTGTCCTCCTCTTTTCGTGTGTCTACAGGGCGTCGTCTCAAGCACGGGCAAGCATGGAAAATAAGCTGGGGAGTTGAGCTCGTCTGCTCAGGCATAGTGTTGTGGAGTAGTGTGTTTGCTCGGTTGGGGTGCTACATTGGAGCATGGGCACAGGGTCTTCACGTGGGCAGCATGGGGCTGCTACAACGCATGGGTCTCCTGTTGTGGATTCACGGGTGGTCGACAGGGGCTGCTGTTGGGCGTGGTGCTCAAGACTGCTGTTTAATCTGCACAACTGGTGACCGAGTGACGTGGAGCATAACAAAGCCTTCAAGTGGGAGCTAGCTGCCAAAACCGGGTCTTGTCTTGAAGCCTGGGTTTGAATGTAATTACTGTTGGGCTTTGTAATTGGATCTATTATTTTGTAATTTGGTTTGAGCTTGTGAGATGGACTCTAGATGATTAATTCGGGGTTGAATTTTAATTTGCCTCTCAATCTCCAAAATGAAACATATATGATCAATCTAATCAAGCACTTCAAGCTTCAAACGCAAATGCCCATGATTTATCACTTGAATTAATTCATCATCGAACACAAAACCTCCAAATTAATTCTCAAGCATCTTCAAATTAATTAAATTGCCCGGAAAAAATTAGGGTAGTATAGAAACGCATAAGCTACTAATATGTCACTCTGCATCAGAACATAACCCAAACCGATGTTAGAAGCATCACTATAAACTATAAAATCCTTCTCATAATCTAGTTGGATCAAAATCGAAGCTTGAGTTAGAATCGATTTCAACTGCTCAAAACTCAACAGTTGAGCTTCATTCTAGACAAAGGCTCATTCTTCCTTAGAAGTTTCATCTAAGGGACTAAAATTATAGAAAACCCTTATACAAACCTCCAATAATATCTTACCAAACCCAAGAAACAACAGATCTCTGCTATATTCTTAGGTTGCTTTCAGTTCAGAATAACTTTTATCTTTTTCGAATCAATAGAAATACCCTTAGCAGAAATAATGTTTCCTACAAACATTACTTTATTAAGCCAAAATTCACACTTACTAAACTTTGCATAAAGTTGTTTTTCCTTCAATGTTTGCAAAACAATCCTTAAGTGCTCATCGTATTCAATCTCAGGCTTGGAAAAATCATGATATCATTGATAAAAAAATAACAAAAAAATACAGATAATGTTGGAACACCCAGCTCATCATATTCATGAAAGCAATATGGGCATTAGTTAACTTGAATGACATCACTAAGAACATGTAATGATAATATCAAGTTCAAAAAGCCGTCTTTGGGACATCATAATCTTTCACCTTAAACTGTAATAGCCAAATTAAAGATCAATTTTAGAGAAAACAAATACTTCTCGAAATTGATCAAACAAATCGTCAATACGTGATAACGAGTATTTGTTTTTAATCGTCAGCTTATTCAACTTCTGATAATCAATATACAAGTGCAACGTCCCATCATTCTTCTTAACAAAAAGCATGAGAGCTTCCCCACAGAAAGATACTTGGCTGAATAAAAGCTTGATCAAATAATTCATGCAATTGAACCTATAACTCTCTCAATTCCTTAGGTGCTATGCGATAAGGTGTTATGGACATTGTTGTAGTACCCAAATATAATTCAATTCCAAACTCTATTTCACTTTCAGGCGGTATACCAGACAACTCTTTCAAAAAGACATCCGAAAAGTCTCTCACGTTATGAATTTGTTCAATTCTAGACGTAGATTTCCTTGAATCCATAATATAAAGCAAGGTACGCTAAAACACCCTTTTAAATTATTTTCTCTGCTGCCAAGGCCAATATAACATTAGAAAGATAACCCTGTTTCTCACCTATCATCAAAAGTATTCAGAACTGCTCTTTTACGTTTATAGTTCAGGTTAACCCGATGCTCTTTCAGCCAATCAATACCAAGGATAAGATCAAACTTATTTAATGAGTGTTCTATAAGGTTTTCCATAAAGGTATCTATATAGAGCTTAAGAATATAGTTTCAGTAGATTTTATTAACCAAGGATAAAATCAAAATTATTTAGTGACCGACATGAGACTGAACAGTAACAGGATAAATGGTTGACTCAACCAAGATTTCAAAATTATGTACAATAGAACTTGCAATGTATGAATGCGTAGATTCGCCATCAAACAATGCAAAATAATGAATAGAATGAACGGTAAAAGTACCTGCAATGATGTATGGCTCATCGTGATCCTCATAACGTCTCGTAACATAAACAATAGTAGGCTTCTTAGCCTTTAATATCACAAAACCTCTACCCTGGGAAGATCACTCCTTATTTGCAGAACCCAGTGCAAATCCAGATGATACGAGTCTATTCTGGCTACGAACTCTTGGTTTTTGAGATGATCTCTAAGAACGAGCATGAGTTTGATATGTCAGAGCAAGCTACAAATAATCTCTTAGAATGTGCTAAATAGAACCACACCTAAAACACATTCTTAACTTCTTGTGACACTCTATAATTTTGCCTACAACAGAAAGTTCAAGTAGGAACAATTCATTGTATAAAAGTAATACTCTTACTCTCCATCAAATTTTTGCGACAGTCTCTAGAGTCAAATCTCGAGGTATCATATTTTAAACGCTTGCCAGGATATGCAAAAGAACCAAAAGGACCTTAGAAACCTGATTGCTTCTTTTATGATTGTGTTGTTCCCTACTGATATCTTATGTCTCCTCGGTAGTCTTAGCTTAGTCCACAAGCTTAACACTGCCTCTTTCGTGATGAGTAGCTATCCTGCTACGAATCTCAACCCAAAGACCCTTCTCAAACAACGATCACTTGTCTTCTTTGGTAGTGATAAGTTCAATAGCATACTTACTGAGACACATAAACTCCAGCTCATAATCCTAAATTGTTATATTACCCTGCTTCATATCCATGAATTCTTATTTTTGCTCTTTCAGATAATGACTTCCAATAAACTGACTCTAAAAAATCTTCCCAAAAAGCTCACAAGTTAGTTGATCCCTTAGAGTGGTCATCTTCACTGAATCCCACAAACTTAGTGTATCATCTCTCAACAGTGAAACAATTGCCTGAAATCTCCGCCTCTCCATATAATCCATCTCATTGAGAATATGCTCAGTTTTCTCAATCCAATACTCCCTAACAGACGATGATGCTCGAGTGATCCCTCTGAAATACTTTATTATATTACACAACATAACCAATGATACAATAATGATAGTATCCTCTAGTTGAGCTCCAACTGATCTTTGAAGTAAACGTAACACTTCTAAACAACAATAGCATCCTCCATATGATCTGTAGTTCTGCCCTCACTAGTAGGCATATGCTAAATCAGATCAAAAGAATTGGACACTTGAGTACGCCACTCAGATGTCTCAACCATAGAAACTAAAGGATATATATAACTATTAGTTGCTTGGCCACCACGACCTTAGCGCTACCACCTCTACAGGTTGGAACAGAAGGACGTCGACCTCTACGGGGTGGCATACTATCTACTAGGTATGAGATCAAACATATATAGAAGTTAAAGTTAGATTTGGTACTAAAGTATCGAATCAAAGTAACTCGAATATAAATCTTATATTTAAAAACAAATAATATTAAATTATTTAACAAATATTTTCACTCAAAACATATTTTAGAAAATATTTCTCACACCCAAAACTTTTTAATGCATGCAAAAATTATTTTACAGAATATTATAAAATTTATGGTAACACAGTCCAAGAGTTAAATATAGATTCTGATACCACTAAATGTAACCATCTAAAGTCGGAATAGCCGTTATGACCGAATCTTGGAGATCACACATTTTAAATTAATGAAAGTAATTGCATTTCTAAATTTATCGCCAAATATCAAAGTCCCAAAACATATTCAATTTATAGCTTATAGCAATAATAAGTTTGTATAACCCAAAATTAAAGTTCGAGTTCTCACAAAATAATGCATGGTAAAAAAATAAATTCTGAAATCCATCAAAGTAACATAATGTCTAAAAAATGCTCAAATAGTAAAATCTGATAAAAAGTTGTATAAAGAATTCAAAGTCTGAAGGATCTCAGAGACTAACTTAACATAATCATATACCTGATCCATGATTGGCTTGTCGTCGAACATCTGGAATTTGAGTCACTCATCATCTACATACTTCTTTATATCGACATCACCAACTTCATACTTTTTCTTCAATGTCTCCCATATAGTCTTTACACTTCCCTCCTTGAAAAACTTTTCAAACAGTTTGTTCGACGTGCGAACTTAGGAGAAAGCCACAAATAGTCTTTTTGTCATTCTCGTGCTTCTCTAATGATGCCTGAATAGGGGCGTCAATAGCTACAAGATGAAGGACTTCATTGGAAGGAGTAGAAGTTGCTTCATCACCAACAACATTGAAAGCAACATCTAAGGACAATGAAATAGGATGAGACGGCGGCTTGAGCAACACGTAGTCAAGATCATGTTACTTGAAGACAATGATTACCGGGACCACCTCCTATAATTGGTCCCATCTAGTACATCGAGCTTGGATAGATCTGGAACAAGCTTTGACTCGGGATTTGACATTTTTTCATTATGAAATTGTTTTTAAATTGTTGGTAAAATTATTAGAAAACCAAATCGTTAGCACTGTCTATATAATAAATAAACAAAATAAGCAACAAACTAATAATCGTGTTGTAGTATGAACCATTACCTTAGGAACGATTTTGCCTCGATGTTTGTAATTCCTGCAAGTTGGCGGTCATCCCTCGAGGTTAACATGGTAGCTATAAATAATTATACCCCGAAGATCGGAGTGGAAAATGGTGAAATTGCTCTTCTCACCAAAAGAATAATAGAGAGAAAACTTTTAGAGAATTTTGTAAAAGGAAAATGTTGTGCTTGAAATGAATGAGAATTCTGAAAACTCTATCTATTTATAGGCTTTACTTCGGGGTTAAAAATGTCAAATAAAATCAATCATGAACACTGATTTAATTTTCAAAATTAACAACTAATTAATTGATGTAATTAATCTGATGTAGCTGGCTGAATCTAGCCTCAAAACTGTTCAGGTTGTTAAAAAAACAGATGTTAAGACAACTTTTATGTAAGTAGCAAACAACTAAAATTAGGTTTTGTTCCAAATTTTCAGAAAACAATTCTAACGAAATTATTACGAATTTCCTCAAAAAGATAAAACGCGTGTGGACGTGTCTAAGACACATATTTCCATGATCATGACCAAAAGCCATGAAGATCAACCAACCAGGTAGCAACAACAACAACATGTGCGTGCGAGAAAGATGTTTAACACATTCAACAAAGGAGGGGTAGGAAGTCTTTAAATACCCTTACCAATTAATTTACCCTTCTAATGTGTGATATTACCAACAAATATATCGGTTACAAAGCATTGGTGAATCATATTCAAGCATTGTGAAGTTTTCGGGTTAAGGATGGATGCATAATCTTATGTTAGGAGTGAAATTTTAAGATTCTTAGAGGATAAACTTATAAAATTTCAGTGAATAAAAATATATTATCAATTGAAAATATAAAAAATATTTAAAAAATACATCAATTTATAATTTTTATTGTAACGACTACCCCACCCATCTGGCCTTCAATCCATCCTTGGTGGGGGAATTTCTAGTACTAAGAGAGAATGCTTTCGAAAGTTCTGTGGAATATTTATGACAAGTACTAAAATGTTCAACCATGAAGTCGCAAGTTATCAACCTCTCAACATTTCCTCTCTAAGTTTCTAAAATGCCCTTGAAATAAAGAGTTTTCTTCATTTAGATTCTTTGTAGTATATTTTTCTACTAGATTGCTAATTATCTGGGTATATAAATTCTTTATTTTATTTTAATTTAATATTTAAATGATGCTGTACATATTTTAATATTAAATTAATATTTAATGCGTATTTATTAATGTTGTTTAATAAAAACATTTAGCCATTGTTTTTTTCATTATGAATTTATTCGTTCTTTTAAAAATATGTTTTAATTATTAATATTTTATTTTATTTTTAAAAGTATTTCCATTATTTTAGAAGCCTGATTTAAACTGAAATAGTTAAAGATTCTTTGATTTATATATATTTGTAGTATGCTTTAAACTTGCTTATAGATTTGAGCATCCATTGGGTTCCAATTAAACTTAGACAAAATGAATTTTTTGAGTCGAATAAAAAAATTACTTTTTCTTCGAATTTAATTGTATTATTTTTAAATATTAATAAAAATATATTTTATATCCTTCAATATACTAGTTATATTTAAATATATTTCAAATTAATTATGTTTCAATGTAATAAAAATAGTTATATTTAAATATATTTTCAAATATATTTTATATCCTTCAATATACTTTTCTTCGAATTTTATCCTTCCAAGTAAGGTAACGTAACATTCTCAATAATGTGTACATAATATCACATTCCAGTAATCATATTCCTAAATCAAGTTTATATTTTTTGAACCGAACAAACCCTTATAGACTCTACTACTAAGTACTCAGATGTCTCTAGGGGTGAGAAAAATTCGACTTAACTCAAAAAATTAATTTTTTTAATTTTGAGTTATTCGAGTCGAGTTACTCGAGTCTACTAGAATATCAATTCATTTTTTGAGTTCAAATTGAGTTGAAATTTGAAAATTTAGATACTCGAAAAATAAAAAAATTTGGCTGAGTATTTTGACAGTTTTGCAATTTAGTCTATTATTTCCTTATTCCTTTAATTCCTCCTTCATTTTAAGTCAATTTTTACCAATGCTCCTAAACAATCGTAGAATACATATATACTTTCAATTCCTCTTTTTGATAACAATTTTTCTAATTTTCAATTTAGTCCCTCAACTTTTCATTGTTTACTTATTTCTTCAATTCACCCTTCATTTTAAGTCCATTTTTAACCAAATTTGAATAACTTGTTACTATACCACTATATGATACCTATGTAACTTAAGTTCCTATTTTTTCAATAAAATGTACTCTCTTTTCATATTTAGTCCTTGACTTTGCATTTCACGCAATTTGTTCTTTTGACTGCAATTGTTTACAAATTCTTTCTTCCCATCAATTTCATGACTTCTTTATACTCTCATTAATATTTTACCCTCAAAATACCTTCTTTAAAATATAATATTGTAAATATATTTTATGATTTTATATTTTATATATTAAATAGCATTATAATGTGAAAAGAATATATATATATAGAAAGTCAAATAATTGGAACCAATCCTGTGAAAAGAATATATATATATAGAAAGTCAAAAAATTGGAACCAATCCTTACCATAATACTATAAATAATTATAATAAAATTTGTGCAGAAACTCGAATAATTCAACTAGAACAAAAAAAAAATATAAGTTAAGTATGACTCATAATATACAACTCGTTAATTCAAAAAATTCAAAATTTTTAACTCGACTCGGTTGAATACCCACCCCTAGATATCCCACCATGCTTATGGGTGCTCTTTAGAAACCCTGACCACAAAAATGTAAAAATGAGATATCTCTATATCCTATGGCTAGTCAACCATACTTAAAAGAAGATCCTCTAAATTTTCGGGCTTAATAATATTTATAACCCTTGAGCTTTTCAAACAAAGTTATTTTCCCCTTAAATTATTTTCATCTCTTTTGACCCTAGAACTTATTTTTTTAATCAAATTAACAAACTAATGAGAATATATATACTTTTTATGTCGCGTTTATGTAAAAAAATTCATAATTTTATAATTTTAAAACAATTTAAATATTTTTTTAAAAAAATATGTTCACAACTTTTAATATAATTAGGGTTAAATATTTTTCTCCTAAATTGAAATAAAAAGAGAGATGGGCAACCATCAGCACATCTTTAGTGCAATAATTATACATTTTCTTCTTTTATTGTTCTTTTTCTAATTTGAGATTCAAATGGTTATTTTTTTGTTTGTGGAAGTCATTTTCGTGGGAAAAGTGTTTCCCTATCAAACAAAAAGCAAGTGGCCATGTGAGAGTTCCCCAAAAATGCCACTTATGGTACTCTAATTCATCATCATAAATCTCCTTTTTCAGCTATACTATCACCAAAAAAATTTTCCTCTATTTTTTAATCACCAAATGTAAACTTAACATAGGCAACTAAGAGTAAGCCCTTCCCCCCCCCCCCCCCCCAAATTAATTATGTGCTCCAATTTCACCCCATGTTGAAAAGAAGAGAAAAAGCCCCCCTTTCCCCTTCTTTAATTTAACTTAATTTAATCGGTTGTCCAAAAAAAAATTAATTTAATCGAGTGAAGCAATCCAAGACCACAGAGAAGGTCTACGCTCCATTAATACTATATTGAACTTAAATCAAAAATAAATTTAAAGAAAAATTGTAGAGTGCTCAAAAACCAAAGACCTTAATTTTTACTAATTCTGTCAAAGCCTCGTCGATAATAGTATTATCAACTTCTGATTTTAATGAAAGTATAATGACAAAATTAGTATCTAATATTTGAATAAATGATTATTTTGATTCCTATTTTTTTTAAGTACTATGTCCCTCCAACGTTTCATTTTAGGGGAAAATGTCCCATTGTTCGATGGAAACTGTTAGTTGACTAACAATCAACGCATCCTGTTGACTAGGCAGATTTACATGAAGTAAAATATTGATGTGGTATATTCACGTAAACAAAAAATATTTTTTAAATTAATTTATTATTATTAATTTAATAAGAACCGATCAGATGATGACAAATAATATCAAATAATTAGTTTAAAAGAGATGATTGAATAAAATTTAAAAGCAAATTCCCTTAGAATCAAACCCAGCTCAAGTGAAGATTTAATTGAATAAGATTTAATTGCAACATTGCAACAACCTTAGGAATCAAACCCAGGTCAAGTGTAAAGATTGGTTAAGGCCTGACCACTAGACCAACTTACTTCCATGTTATAATTTGATCAACAAAAAAACTTAAAGTAAACTATAATTAATATTATTATTTTGTTAATATATTCTAATTTTGTTTGTTTATAATATAGCGGGTTTTCACGATCAAGACTGAACCCCCTTTTTTTTAATAGTTTTCAAGTCAATGAACCATCATCATCACCGTTGAAGAAGCTATGGGTTTCAAATCCATGGCTCCACTGAGTCAGTACTCAGTAGCAATAATAATAACTGAGTTTAAAACTTTAGAATCTTTCGACGAAGTAGTAAACTATAATTTGAATTTATTCACATTGCATCAACTGTTTATTTAAGAATGGACGTAAAATTTTATATTAGAATACGAATTTTTAAAATTTCAAGAAGAGATTAACTTTTAAGTAGTAAAAATGAATTATCAATAAAAAATAAAAATATATATCTTAAATATATGATAATTTGAAAATTTTAAGGTAGGGATTGTCCCCAATTACCCTCTATCCATCTCTTATTGTATTAATTTAAAGGTAAACAATATATATTTTAGGTGTAACTCGATTGGAATTATAAAGTTGTAGGTTAAGTTAAAGATAAAACTAATTATATATAAAGCTTTAATTTTTTTATTGTGAACAACTTGTTTATAAATTGTGTAAACTTAATTTTTTTATTGTTATCTTAGTTTATTAGTTTCATTGCATGTGATACGATCGATCATTAGAAATATTAAATGTTCATTAACCTTTATTTGAAATAAATACTACGAATAATATTTTTGATTGTTTAAACTTTTAGATTATTTGTGAATTTAATTTAATTTAAATAGATTTTGTCATAACGACTTTCGGGTTGATTCGAAAAAGTTTTGTGAGAAGGTAGGAGTTGCTATTAATCATTTTCAAGGTGAGACCTAAAATCGAATAATTTTAATAAAATATTTTTTTAATAAAAATATCAATATTTTGGTTTATGAAATCATAAAACGAGTTTGAGAGTTAATTACGTGTGAGGAATGATGAACAACCCCATAACGTCCAAAAAATAGTACCAAGTCGATTATTCTATATTTTAAATTTTGAAATTTTGAGATCGAAGTTTTATTTAATTTAAAACTCATTACGTGTGCAAAATTTAAAAAGATTACCAATTTATTAGTAACAAATACCTCCAAACACAAGTGGAAGCTTCATTATTAATCCCAATAAATAAACATTGTCTTAATAATTTTAAAATCATGATATGAGATTTTGAAAAGGATGTTGATTTACTTTAGGAATTAATAGTGGTCACCCTAGATAGAGGTGCACAAAAAATCCGAATATCCGATTTTGTGCAAAAAATATTCGAAACTGGATTTGGGAAAAACCGTTTTTTTTTAAAAATCGGATCGGATATTTAAAAACCGGATAGTATAATTGGTTTGGGAAAAAATTGGACGATCGGGTTTTTTTTTTCGGATAAAAAACCGGTTTGAAAAAAACCGGATAAAAAACCGGTTTTTTAACCGAAAAAATACGGTCTGAGATTTTAAAAACTAGCCGTTAATGTAGCCGTTGAGGGGTTTGTGACCCTTTTTTGATCATTTTTTCTTAAAAAATCACCATTTTACCACCCTAAACATGTATAAATAGGTTGGGGATGTATTTGGTTGATTACAACTTTCTCAAATCTTATTACACAACACCTAAACATCCCTCAAATCTTATTTTTGTAATTTTTTGTTCATCATGGCTACAAATACCGACCCTAACACGACTGAATCTTCCGTCGGGGGAAACCTTGAAGTCGTGAGAGTGATCGAACACACTCGAAACAAAGATATTTGGGATCACTACGATTTATGTGAGAACGATTTATGTGAGATGTCAAATGGCTCGAGGAGGGCGCGTTGTAAACTTTGTCTAAAGTTTTATGCACTGGAAGGAAACACAACGTTGAAGAACCATTTTACAAAATCATGCAAGACACTTCGCTCAAGATCGGATCCAAGTCAATCAAATCTTACACTGCAAGGTGGTGTTTTTGTTTACGACAACGAAAAATTACGAGAAGCGTTTACAAAATTCGTGATTACAAAAGCATTGTCGTTCGACCACTTTGATGATGAAGATTTCACGGCAACAATTCAACAACTAATGCAACCTATACTCAAGTAAGTCGTACTACCCTTAGAAGAGATGCTCTAAAAATGTGGAGTACGGTGAGGGAAAAATGATTTTAGGATTCCAAGAACACTGTTAGGTGTGTCGCTTACATGTGACGTTTGGAGTTCCTCTCATAATACCGGAAATTCTTTTTTAGCCGTTACGACACATTGGTTAGATCAAGATAATTGGCAAATGATGAAAAGAACAATCGCGTTTGAATTATTCGGTGAGCCGCATACCGGTGCTAATTTATTTACACTTTTAAAAAGGGTAATTTGTCTTTATAAATTAGAAAATAAAGTTTTTTCTATATCCTTTGATAATGCATCAAATAATACAAACGCGGTTCCAAGATTGAAAATATTACTTTCACCGATTTTAAACGGTGCGTTTTTTATACCCGTTGCGTTGCACACATAATTAATCTATCCGTGCAAGCCGGTTTAGAGGTTATTGAGCTGATTAGATTAGAATTTAAAGCAATGATAAAATCGGTTCTTTGTAACAACAAGAAAAGACTAAATGATTATAAACGATTTTGTGAGTCGGTTAATAAAAAAGCTTTGGGTCCTAATTTGGATTGTCCAACTCGTTGGAACTAAACTTGGATGATGATGCATACCGCCTTAAGGCAAAGGGAAACATTGCAAACATTTCACGATCGGCTTTTCAAGAGGGGCCATGTCCCAAACATTTATCCGGATTCGAGTTGGGAAACTATAGCCAAAATAACCGATTTGCTTGGGGTTTTTAAAAATGCAACAACTTTTTTATCCGGTGTTTATTACCCTACTAGCTCGTTAGTTCTTAATCAAATGTTTTTGTTGGCTAACCGACTAAATGACTTTGAATTTGAAACCGAAGTTTTTCAAGAAATTGGCTTTGCAATGAAGGAAAAACTTTTAAAATATTTTAAGGAGATTCCCCCCATTTTTATTTGTGTCGCCGCTTTAAACCCAACGTTAAATGTTGGCGGGGTTGAAACACTAATCAAACAAATTGCGTTTGCTTTTAATCTAACCGATGATGAACCCAACTTTGTCCAAAACCAAATAAATTATTTTAACAAATGTTTTCGAGACATGTTTGCAATTTATTTAACTAAATACGGATCAAGTAGTGTAATACATGATCAAATGAGAACGAATGCGGAATCATCTAGTAGACGTCCAAGTAACATAAATTTGTCACTTTTTAACACTCTAGTAAATTCCCAATCCAAACGATCACGTACTACCACCCAAGTAGTGAGTTTAGAAATTACATGTAATGCGATTTTCTATAAAAAAAAATGACATTTGAAGAGTTTGAAAGTTTGGATATTTTGGCTTGGTGGAAAGAAAATGAAGCACAATTTCCGATTCTGGTAGCCATGGCCCGTGATTTACTAACCATCCAAGCTTCTACGATAGCTTCGGAATCTGTTTTTTCTGTTAGTGGTAGGGTTATATCACAACAGAGATCAAGACTAAGTCCCGAGTCGTGGAAATATGCATTTGTTTGAAAGATTATTTGGATGGAGCGGCTTGGAAGCAACATATCACCACCCTAGAAGATGCAATTAATGCCGATTTGGAAGAAAACTTACACATTGAAGAAGTCGAACTTGGAATATCCCCTCCAAACGAAGAAGGCGAAGATGATGAAGAAGAGATGGTGATGTAGTTTATTTTTAAACTTTGTTTCAATTATCATAAATTTTGTTTCAATTATCGAACTTGGAAGTTTTTAAGTATTTGAATTTATCGAACTTGGAAGTATTTAAGTATTTCAATAATCGTAAACTTTGTTGCAATTGATGACGATGTAATTTTAACATTGTAATAATTAAGTATTTTAATTTATCGTTGATGAGTGTCTTATGTATATGCTCTTCACATGCATAAAATGTTTATAAATACACCACCACCGGTTTTTTTATATCCGTTTTTTTTTAAAAACCGGTTACACCATCCGACCCTCCAAACCGGTTAGGATCCGAATCAATTTTTTTAAAATCCGGTTTTTTGGCTAGGTGAAAAAACCGGATCATTTTTTATCTTATCCGGATCGGTTTTTTATCCGACTTTGTGCATGTATACCCCTAGACATAATGTTGAAGATACACTATTAAGTATTAACCCTAATAAATGAACATTGTCTTATTTTAAAATCAACTTATGCAGTCAAACATCCAATTATTGAACCTAATTATACTAGGTGACTTAATTAAGACTTTCATCTCACTAAAGCTTTAAATTATGAATGTTAAAGAACTTAAAGGATTAAACTTAAGATGTAGGCTCTAATATCAAAATCTAACGAATTTTTAGCAATTTATTAGATCAAATAATTACTTTGAAACCTCAAGCATAAAGGCGAGGACCAAATTAAAAAATCTCCTAAATTAAAGTACTAATGAAATTAAACCTAAGTTGAATACTCTAATGTTAAATCTAGTCAATTTTAACAATTTATTGGATCGAATAATTAATATGAAACCTCTAGCATAAAAGTGAGGACCAATAAAATTCACCAAAATTAAAAACTAAAGTGAAACTAATCTAAAATGAAGGGTGTAATACTAAAACCTAATCAATTTTAACAAATTATTGGATTAAATAATTAAAATGGAACCTCGGGCATGAATGCGAGGACCAAATAAAAATTTACCTAAATTAAAAATTTAGGGACTAATTTTTAAGGAAACTAAGTTTAAGGGTTAAATTTATAATCTAAGTAACCTAACAAGGGCTAAATTAAAAATTACTAAAATAAAAAATAAAAAGAATAATTAGAACTTAAAAAAGGACTAACTTGAAACAAATTAGAAAAAGATATTTGAAATTAAAACACATCAATTAAGGGGACTAAAATGAAAGAAAACAAAATATAAGGAAAAATTACAAAAATGTAGAAAATTAAATACTGGAATTTAGTGGATTGAAATTTAAATGCAAGAAATTAAAGAACATAAATTAAAATACTAAAAAAAGTAATGGGACAGAAATGCAAAATAGACAAAATGTATAATCGAGTAAAATTAAAGTTAGGGGTTAATTTTAAATATTTTACCCGAACCGTAATAATGCGGTCGTACCTCGAGAGTGTCATCGTGAGGTCATACAATTAATTTAGAATTAGCAATTAAAAATAAAACTTTACCCATACCATAATAATGCGGGTCATACCCCGAGCATGTTGCCACAAGGTCGAATCGAGTGTTTATTGAAATAATATTAAAAGGTTAATGGTTATAATGGAAATTAATAAAAACACTTAAACAAATTCAAATTAAATAAAAAATAGAGAAAATAGTGACAAAAATGTAAATATGTCGCTAAGTTAAGGGACCTAAACATGATTTTCCCTGAAACTTTAGGTATATAATTTAAGTTTTTTTATTTCATGTAAATTGCTTATAACCCCTAAAAATCAAAGCCTTTTTTTCCAAACCCTCCCCTTGCACAACCAAGAATTCCCAGACTCCCCACCATCTCGTCGACGACCATCGTATTTCAGTGGTTGAACCCTTCTTCTAACCACCACCAATAGTGGCCGAAAGCCTAAAATCGAGCCTAAATAAACCCCAATCTCCCTAAACCATCGATTCACAATCCTAAACTCAGATTTGAAGTTAGAACCACCAAATAAAGCCTCTAAAGACCCTTAGCCACCCTTGACTCTTTGTCTTTAAGGTATTCAATAACCCTAAAGTGATGGTTGTTCCCTATTTCATCTTAAAGCCTTCCCCGTTTTGTTCTAACCCTTAAATTGAGCCACTAAAAAAACATGCAAGCCCCAAATGCTTAAAGAACCATGATCGTTCAACTACCTCACTCCCCATCGACGATGTTTACTCCAATGAGAAGCTCGAACGACTGGTAAGCAACTTACTTTCCCCTTTCTTTCTAACTTATATTACATTTGAGAGAGAAATGGTTCGAAATTTCAAAATACCTTGAAGTTTTTGGTATTTCAGTTACAAAATTTTTTGGGATTTTTAAACCCATTTACAAGGGTTGCAAATGTAAAATAAAGGAAAAAAAATCATTTTACAATTTTTCTTTATATTTTTTACAACTCATCCCTCATTTTTCATGCATGCATGGCTGTTGATCTAGTGAGGAGAAACTCAATTTGGTGCTTTCGTGGTGATGCCTGAAGCTGTTGTGTAACACCCTAAACTCGATTAGGCCTAAAGTGCCACATTGAGATATAGCCAACTCCTGATTTTCTGAATTTGTTCATTTTGTTTTAAAACATACTCAATGGTATCATACAACATACAACACAATTATTAAAACATTTTATAAATTGGAGCTTCGTGACATATAGTTTAAAAGCTAAAATAATACAACTCGATATTTTACCAAACAATACATGAGTAAAGTTCTTTGAATACACATGTCCACTAAAGCTACAGTACAATACTCTAAAGGAGAAGCTGGAAGTCCTGTTGCGACGATTCTCCACGAAATGCCTAGATGCTAACATACCAACGAAAAACATCTAAAGGTTAATCTTACAAAGCCAGTAGTATAATCGTTAATCTAGAGAAACATTAAGAGTCTCATAAACATAAGCATGCTAAAGATATGGTAATAAGCAGTAGACAAATACACGATCTTGATTAAGTGCTACCTACTTAAGCTGAACTGATCTATCACTAGAATAAGGGTCTTATACTTCCCTAAATCCTCTGCTAAGGGCCTAGCCATGAGTACACCTATAAGAGTCTCTAACCTTAATGATTGTATTTGTTGCACATTATCTAAATGCGATATTGGCACTCATATGAATTATTTGAATGCAATACTAACTCTGATGTGCATTATTTGAATGCAATACTAACTCTGATGTGTATTGTTTGAATGCAACACTGACTCTGCTGTGCATTATCTGAATGTAACACTGACTCTACTATGCATTATTTGAATGCAACACTGATACTACTATACGACACATAAGCTGAGGTAGGCATCATGGTATGGATAAGGGGTTACATCTCGGAGCTCACACACTGTTCTAGCCTACTTAAGGTACTATTGGGTTTCTGAGTGAGATTTAGAACTGCATCAGAGATGTGCACCCGACCCCTTGGATATATGCGGTGAGATCCGAAGCTACATCGAAAACGTACACCCCACCCCACCAACTTACTCCGTCAAGTCTTGGGGCATATATGGCCAACTAGTATCTAAAGTGCCTTAACACTAACTTGTATATACCTGGACATACTAACAAATAAGATAATCACCCTACTGCTAAAGTAACTCGGGTGTCCTAGCTGTTTTTTGAGTATCATACAAAGGCTAATTTTATGACATCATAATTGTTACTGTTTCTTGTTGTTACTATTTTTAGCTGTTACTGAGTTATTATTAATCTCGTTTACTGCTCTCTATAGTTTTTATCTCGCTCGTTCTCTCATCTAGACCGTTATGCAAGAGTTTATTAATCTGTTACTACTGATAATCTATATTGATATGGTTATTCACTATTTAAGGGCATTTTAGTCATTCTCTGACTCTGGGGAAGTCCCTACACGTTTTGGGACTTCACGATGATTTTTGTGTTTACTAGTTACTAGCTGTGATACTGACTAGCTCGATATCTGACTCGATTTATTTTTGGGTAGCGGTACTCTATTCGTTACTACTATGCTAACCCTTAATTCATTCTCGAAATTAACTTGATATCTGTATGTTTAACACTCTTGGTCGCCCTTACGGTAAACGACTCTGCTATTTCATAATCAGATTATTCGGTCATACCACTTCTTAGATATCTGTTACGTATTCAACTGAAGATACTTAGACGCATTACTCCTTGTTAGGATTTTCGGAAGCTCGAATCGACAACCAGAACGGTTTGCAAAGAGGGGTCGGAATGGTTTTGTGTTTAGGGAGTAAGGAGATTAAAAGATAGAGAATTTCACAATGATTTATAGTGGTTCGACTTTCTCAATCAAAGTCTACGTCCACTACCTTAGCTCCTCACCAAGGATTTTCCAACAAATTCACTAATTTGTTCTCTCTTTTGAGGATAAAGAGTAACCTTACAAACTCACTAGTTTTTTCGGGCTAAACTAGAACCTTTCGCTAGCTTTTACATAGGCTAAGCTAGAACATTTCCCCTTTACAAAAGGATAAAAGATGTAAACAAGAAAACCTCTCTAAGGTAGGTGTTTACAAGATTGAGCTCACAAGAACAAAATATTTACAAGAGAAAGATGAAATAAGATTGAAAAACTCTTCTCTTGTGTTTGATTACTTGGATAGTTGTTCTCTTGTATCTTCAAGTGTCCTTAGGTTGTATTTATAGCTTGGAATGTGTTTGAAGTCGTATATAGCCGTTGGGGATGTTTTGGAGCCGTTTGGAGATGAGAAACAATTAATAAAATAGCTTGGAGCGTGGGGGGAATCAGTACCCCCTCATGGGGAATCGGTTCCCTAAGTGCAATCTGTTTTTGACCGTTAGACAGGGGGAATCAGTACCCCCTGGGGGGGAATCTGTTCCCCCTGGGGGGAATCTGTACCCCCTGGGGGGGAATCTGTACCCACTAGGGGGGAATGATTTTTCTTGTCTTTTGAAACGGTTCGAAATACTTTCTAAAATTGTTTTAAAAATAGTTTAAGTATAAAACAAAATTTTACACTTTAGTAAGGATTAAAATGAACTTCGAAAGACTTGGAGTAATATTTTGATATTCGAATAATTACATCGAATATACTTAGAAAATCTTTTGTAAAATCTTAAAATTCATTTAACTTAATCTGTTATATCGAAACATCAAAATGTTTTCAACAATCTCCCCCTTTTTGATATAACAAAACATTTGAGTAATTTTAAGATTTTGAAATCAAGTTTGAAAAATTACTCCTTACCTTAACATTTCTCCTCTTTAAAATACTTTAACACTTCTCCCCCCTTTTTGTTAAATCAAAAAGACTATAATCTTTGAAGTTCAAAATTACTTTGGAGAGTAAGTAGTAAATTTGACATTTTAAAAAATCATTTGAAAAATCAAAGCTCCCCCTCAATAAATGTATTCCAAATAAAATTTTGCTTTTAGAATCTTGACACTTAAACAAAATTGAATTTCAACAAAGAATAACAAACATGTTAGTAGCATATGAAATTCAATATATCCAAGACTAAAATACTTTATGCAATACCAATTGTTGAATTTAAGATCATATGCATAAAGTTTTCTAAAAATGTTATGCATTTGAAAAATTTTGATATCAATTATTAGAGAGATATCATTTTCATTTAAACCACATGCATAAACATTTAAATTTAGGTAAAAAATTTTAAAATTTATAAAATCAAAACATTTGAAAAGTTGATATCAATTGTTAGAGAGATATCCATTGCATTAAAACCAATTTTGACCAAAATTTTATTATGATGAACTAAAAATTCTGAAAAATCATTACAACTTTAAAATGTTCATTATAATCATCTTTTCAACATACATAAGATTAAAACAATGATGCATAATCATTTAAAACCAAAACTCATGCATGCTTAAAATCAAATGAGCAACCAAATAACCAAAATTAAAAGTATTAAGCTTAGAGGTTACCCATTCCTTTTTCATGTGTGGCTAGAGCATCTTTAATATCATTATTTTCATCACCATTGCTCCCACACACCTACAAGAGACATTTAAGTAGATTTTGGTATCCAAATTACTTTGGATCCTTGGACGTTAGTTTCAATGCCCCTTGTTCCTTTCGGAACCCATACTTGTCTAATTTTAAAACGTTTTCCTTTCTTCAAAGGACAAGTATGTTCCTTATGACCATGATAATGACAATGTGAGCATATTGTCATTATTGAACTAAATGAATTATTTAAAATGATTTCTTTTTCTTTTGTTAAGCATTCAATCTTAACTTTTAAATCAAGATTTTCTTTTTCAAAACTTTCAATTTTTATTTTTGAAAGCTATAAATCATTTTTCAAAATTTCATTTTGGCTTTCAAAATCTATTTTTGTTTTCAAAAGAAAATCTTTTTTGATTTTAAAATTTGAAATCATTTTCTTATATTTGGAGTTCATGGTCTCAAACTCCGAATATAACCTATTAAAAGCATCTTGTAACTCATCAAACGTATATGAATTAAATTCATTTGAGTTAGAAGATACCTCGGGCTCTTCACGAGCCATTAGAGACACCACCTTTGTTGGTTCTTCTTTCTTGTTTCCATGGATTTCCTCAAGCTTATTCCAAAGCTCCTTGGCACTTGAACATGAATAAACCCCTTCATAGATTTCATGACCAAATACACAAAACAGCATGTGCATGACCTTGGCATTAAGTTGAGCTTTCTTCCATTCTTTGTCACTCATCTTCTTCTCCTTCTTCTTTGGAGAAGAGTAGCCATTCTCGATTATCTCCCATGAATCAAGATCATTGGATTGGATGAATACCTTCATTGATTTCTTCCAATGATGATAGTTGACTCCATTGAAGTATGGAGGCTTGTCCGTTGGTAGGGAGTCTTCCATGTGGAACGAGCCGGAGGTGGAAGCCATCTTCTCAGTTGTGTCGGGAATTGGTAGAGCTTCTTCGAGGATCATCTCAAGGTGATTAAACCTTCTTAACGAGTTAGGCTCTGATGCCAATTGTTAGGATTTTCAGAAGCTCGAATCGATAACCGGAACGGTTTGCAAAGAGGGGTCGAAGCGGTTTTGTATTTAGGGAGTAAGGAGATTGAAAGATAGAGAATTGCACAGCGCTTTATAGTGGTTCGACTTTCTCAATCAAAGTCTACGTCCACTACCTTAGCTCCTCACCAAGAAATTTCCAACAAATTCACTAATTTGTTCTTTCTTTTGAGGATAAAGAGTAACCTTACAAACTCTCTAGTTTTTTCGGGCTAAACTAGAACCTTTCCCTAGCTTTTACACGGGCTAAGCTAGAACCTTTCCCCTTTACAAAAGGATAAAAGATGTAAACAAGAAAACCTCTCTAAGGTAGGTGTTTACAAGATTGAGCTCACAAGAACAAAATATTTACAAGAGAAAGATGAAATAAGATTGAAAAACTCTTCTCTTATGTTTGATTACTTGGATAGTTGTTCTCTTGTATCTTCAAGTGTCCTTAGGTTATATTTATAGCTTGGAATGTGTTTGAAGTCATATATAGCCATTGGGGATGTTTTGGAGCCGTTTGGAGATGAGAAACAATTAATAAAACAACTTGGAGCATGGGGGGAATCGGTACCCCCTCATGGGGAATCGGTTCCCTAAGTGCAATCTGTTTTTGACTGTTAGACAGGGGGTAATCGGTACCCCCTGGGGGGGGGGGAATCTGTACCCCTGGGGGGGAATCTGTATCCCCTGGGCAATCTGATTTTTCTTGTCTTTGAAACGGTTCGAAATACTTTTTAAAATTGTTTTAAAAATAGTTTAAGTATAAAACACAATTTTACACTTTAGTAAGGATTAAAATGAACTTTGAAATACTTGGAGTAATATTTTGATATTCGAATAATTACATCGAATATACTTAGAAAATCTTTTGTAAAATCTTAAAATTCATTTAACTTAATTTGTTATATCGAAACAATAAAATGTTTTCAACACGCCTGTTATGGTTACGCTAGTTGTAACCCACTTCTACAAGTGTTGTTGGGCCTCTTTGACCATTTATGTCCCTTAAGGACTAAGTTATATCCTTACGGACCATCCCTAGCTCTTACGAATCTTAATCGGGTCGATCATCTGAGGTGGGTAGTATCGATACTCTACTTGTAGTATCGATACCCTAGGTCAAGTATCGATACTCATATGAGTACCGGTACCAAAAATGCATTATGTTCCTAAAAAATAGGCCCAGTCTCGAGACTGAAGGGGCAATATCGATACTCTCATAGCAGTATTGATACTCTTAGCCTAAAATCCCTAATTTTGCCCCAATTCATACAATATCGATACTATTCATACCAATATCGATACTTAAACCCTAAAATAGATATTTTAGGCTCAAAAATCACCTAAAAATCACTCTAAAGGCCATGGCTTGATTCTAAATAATATGCTAATATTGTGGGTAGTTATTTAGGGTATTAAGATGTAATAAAACACATGTTTAACAACAAATTCGTGATTTATGACATGAATCAAATGTGAAACCTTAAAATGCTCAACTACCAAAACTTAGAAAGTGTTTTGAATTTTATGAAAGCTTAATACTCCAAAGGATTGGAAATACACTTCCTTGATGATTGAATCCCGAAATGAGGCTCCTTGCTTAGCCACACCCTTCCTATGAGACTTGGATGAAAGCCCATCACTTTTTCTTGCAACCAAAGAACTCAAAGCATTGATTCATTTAAAAGATGCTGCTAGTGAAATTAAGGACGAAGTTGAAGCATGAAATAGGCTTAAAATCTTACCTTTGCTAAGGAACTGTCGTAACCATCTTTCTGTTGGGCCCCGAAATTGGGCTGCGACTTGAAAAATGTGGATTGGAGTCACCACCAACTATTTTAAAACGAATTTAGGTGGGTCGGACACCATCTTACCTGATCTGCGTTTTTACCAGAAATGTGTCGGGTTCGGGAGTCGGTTACGGTTAAGGAAGGATTAGCACCCTTGAACCGCCCTTTCGGTACCAATTAATTTGCCGGTTGTCTTAGTTGCGAAAATTTGAAATTTAAATTAAAATTTAACAGACCCGATTCAAATTACTTACAATTACTTGATTTGAATACCCTTAAAAGATAAAAACGTTTGACTCGTAGCGGAGTATAAAATCGAATTAGGATAGCAAGTGTGCAAACGTGAGAATAATAAATAAAACAAGAAAAAATGGAAAATAACAAAACACGTAAAAAAATAATAAAAATAAACAAAATGAATAAAATGTTAAAAAAACAAAGACACAGATAAAGGGAAAATATTAATGGAGTAAAAAAATAAAAAAGGTAAAAGAAATTAAAAAGGAATAAAAATAATATGTACATATAAAGTAGTATTTACTAAAACAAATAAATAATAATAAATATATAATACTAAGTAAAACAAATAAAAAATGAAGATATACATGATATTAAGGAAAAAAATAATAGAAAAAATAAAATAAAGTAAAAATATAATATATATAAATAAATAAAAAATAGAATACTAAGAAAATATATATAAAAACGTATAAAATATAATATTAAGCAAAATATATACATAGTAAATGGAGAAAAATTAATACATCTATATATATATATATATATAATGATATAAGATATATATAATAAAAATAATATAATATAAATAAAAAAAGAGGAATATAGTAAATAAATAAAAAATATATAATTTAAAATATATATATAGGGGACGAAATTAATATAAAAGTAAAATTAAAGGGTAAATTTCAAGGTAAATTAAAGATTAAGATTGACTTAGGGGGAATATTAAATACTTTCAAAAAAATGAACATGCCTCGGGAGTAGATCTAGGTTCGAAACTTTGAACCCCACCCTTTTTTGGTCATCAACGCAACCCACGCTTTGGGTTATTCAAACCAAATCTCAAGAAAAATAACATGTACATGCGAGAAATGAACGAATCAATGTAAAAAAAGATGATACATTTTATTTCCTTTTCGAATCGTTTACAATAGCTTTGCCTTTGTATTTTTTCTTGTTTTCCTCTGTATCTTGTATGTAAATCCATGTGTTACAAATGGGGAGGATTACATGTATTTATAGTGGAAAAAAAACTAACTATTTTTAGAATCCTATTAACAATAGAATCCTAATGCAACTAGACTCCTTGCTCGGTTGTTGCACGTTTGTTGGTGTAGTTGTTGCTTTAAAAGATATAGAGGTGGAAGAGTCCTTTTAGGAGATGAACTCTTGCTAGTTCTATCTTTTAAGAAAATGGGTGTCTACAGCTGCCTCTCTTTGTCCTTTTTCGTGGAACGAAAAATAGGACAAAGATAAAAAGACACAAATTTTCGTTCAGTGGAGTTGAAGAATAACTCTCTGTCGAATTGAGTTGCGGATGGATCCTCTGTCGCGAAGTCGAGTCCATCTTGAAATGATTTGAATCAGAATGTGGCTTCTCGTTGTAGTCCACTTTGGTCTTCTTCTCGATTTAAAGACCTTGGCTAAAAATTCGACTAGAATGTAATCCTTTGACTCCATAATGTGGTTGATATACCCTCGAGCTGAATGAAACTGAACTCGAAAAGTCTTCGTTGACAGATAGCTTTTCTCGACTTAAGCTATGCTGATAGAAAAAGGCTTATTGCTACTAAGGCACGGCTAACCCATATCTTCTTTTCGACTTGAAAACCTCGATTGTAGTCAAACAATAGTGTGATTGAGGTGTCATCGAGCTGAATGGAATCGAACTCAACAATTTTTGTTGACAGATAGCCCTTCTTGCCTTGAGCTATGTTGTAAATTTGATTTACCTCTGAGTTGAATTTAATTGAACTCGAAGGTCTTTGATGATAGATAACCCTTCTTGCCTTGAGTTATGCTGCAAATTATGTGTCTTGGAGCTGAACGTAGTCTAACTCGAAGGTTTTTGTTGACATATAACCCTTCTTTGAGTTGGATATCCTTCGTCGTGAAGTTGAAATCCAATCTAGAGATGGATGTTGCTTGTGTACACGATTCCCCTTCGTCGTGAAGTTGAAACCGCGGGTGGCCCATTCGTCGTGGAGTTAAGCCTGGTAATCGGATATCCTTCATCGTGAAGTTGAAATCCAAGTGGGTAGTATTGTTCCGAGTCCAATATCCTCCGTCGTGAAGTTGAAATTGGCTTTGGAACTAGGAAATTGTTTGTTGACAGCCAGTCGCCCCGCTGTGATGTTGAGCTTGTGTTGTCTCGAGTTCAATATCCTTCACTATGAAGTAAAAATTGACTCTGAATGAAACTGAAAAGTTGTTTGTTGACAATCAGTCGCCCCTTTGTTGTGAAGTTGAGCTTCTTTTGTCTTGAGTCCAATATCCCTCGTTGTGAAGTTGAAATTGGCTCTGAAATTGGGAAGCCCCTTCGTCGTGAAGTTGAGCCTCAAATTGCACGATATCCTCCATCATGGAGTTGAAATCGTTGATGTGCAGTTACGATATCCTCTGTCGTGGAGTTGAAATCGCGGATGGCTCTTTCGTCGTGAAATTGAGCCTTGACTTGAATATCCTTCGTCGTGAAGTTGAACTCCAAGTATTGTATATTATGGGTGAACACGATTCCCTTCGCCGTGAAGTTGAAACCGTGGATGACCCATTTATTGTGAAGTTTGGCTTCGAGTTAGATATTCTCCGTCGTGAAGTTGAAATCTACTCTCGAGCAAATTGTGTCGCTTTGAGTTCAATATCCTTCGCCGCGAAGTTGAAATTGACTCTAGCTAAAACCTGAAAAAGTTATGCATATATGTGATGCTATGGATGCAATGCTCTTAGGTGTGCCTAAAATTCATATGCAATATATGTTATCTTGGGGCTCTGGAGAGAAATCTCGATCTCCGGTTACTTGTCTGGAATCTTGATTCTTGAATCTTCAAGTTCTGATCCCTGATCTTGAATTCTTCAAATGTTCAAATCTGATGTACACATTCTATTTTTGATTTGAGAAATGTTTCTCGACCATCTCAAGTATGTGTCTTAGCTGAGTGTAACGATTCAGATGATGCTTCAAGACAAGTTGTCTCAATAGAGATAGAATTCGTTTCAAGGGAAACGATCTCAAAGATATCTGTTGTTTCATGAAAACGGTCTCAAGGGAAACAAAATTTTGTTTAAGGGAAATAAATTTGAAGATTTTGTGTTTCAAGAGAAACTGTCTCAAGGGAGACAAAATTTGTTTTAGGGGAAATAAATTCAAAGATTTTGTTTCAAGGGAAACTGTCTCAAGAGAGACGAAATTTGGTTCAAGAGAAACTGTCTCAAGAGAGACAAAACTTAGTTCCAAAAGAAAATGTCTCAAGGGAGATGAAATTTGTTTCAAATAAAACATATTCAAATAATTTGTTTCAAGGGAAACTTGGAAACTGTCTCAAGAGAGACAATGGTGAGCACGATTCCCTTCATCGTGAAGTAGAAACCGTGGATGACCCCTTCATTATGAAGTTGAGCCTTGGAATTGGATATCATTCGTCGTGAAGTTGAAATCCAAGTAAGTTGTATTGTTCCGAGTCCAATATCCTCCACCGTGAAGTTAAAATTGGCTCTGGAACTGGGAAATTGTTTGTTGACAATCAACCGTCCCTTCGTTGTGGAGTTGAACTTGTGTTGTCTCGAGTGACACGATATCCTCCGTCGTGGAGTTGAAATCGCAGGCGGCCCTTTCGTCGTGAAGTTGAGCCTTGACTTGGATATCCTTCGTTATGAAGTTGAAATCCAAGTATTGTACATTGTGGGTGGACACGATTCCCTTCACCGTGAAGTTGAAACCGTGGATGATCCCTTTATTATGAAGTTTTGGCTTCGAGCTAGATATTTTTCGTCGTGAAGTTGAAATCTACTCTCGAGCGAATTGTGTCGCTTTGAGTTCAATATCCTTCTCCGTGAAGTTGAAATTGACTCTGACTGAAACCAGAAAGTTGTTTTGTTGTCAGACAGTCGCCCATTCGCTGTGAGGTAGAGCAACCACCATGTGCTTTTGAATCAAGCATCCTTCATCTTGAAGTTGAAACTTGAATCTAAAAGCTGTAAAAACTTATGTATACAAAAAATGATAAATGCGATGCTCTTAAGTATGTTTAAGATGCATGTAACATGAATTAGTTTTGTTTTATCCCCTGGATGGAGTCTCATGCTTTGTGTACTTGTTCCTACATATGGAGGAAATGCCTTCAAAAGGTTTGATAATTTGCATCAGGATGTTAAATTCCCAAAGATGCCCCAATATTCGATGTTGAATCTCAAAAAATGCCCTAACATTTGATGTTAAATCTAAAAAATGGCCCAACATTTGATGTTGAATCTTCAAAGATGCCCTCATTGTTCCTAATTTCTTGCTTCAACATGAGTTTTATATTTGAGAGCCACATGTCATTTACCAAGATCCACTCTAGAGAGATTGTCTTGTTTTGAAAAAAAATGTTTTTCTTTCTTTTTTATTTTCAAATTTCTGAAAATATCAAAAACGAGTTTCAAAAACTGTTTAACCAAAAGTTTTGAAAATATTGCCTGTTTCACGGTTTTTCAATTGAGACAAATCATAAAACTAGAGTTCATTGGATACCAATGAATTAATTACATTGTTAATCCTTCAATAAATTATAGCTGTTTGACACGTGCCAAGATCAAATCTATTTTTTGAGAAATGGTTAAGTAAGGAAAGGATAAAAAAAGTCTTAGGTTATTGTGTTTGGTCAAAGGTTTGGCATTTTTTTTATTTGATGCTCAAAGGTTTGATGGGGTAGCTTGTATGATCGTCTACTGGAAGTGTTCTCTGACTCCCAGCTTTCATGGTCACGCTCGGATTGTACGATGCCTTATCAAGGAATTTGTGCGATCGCCTCAGCTGCCCAATTTTTGTATTCGAGCCGCCTTTTCAGGTTTTCAACTCGAATCCTCCTTTGGTTTCAAGACGTCATTCAGAATTTACGTCTTGAACCCTCCTTTGTTATTTTTCTCTATCATGCATTAATTACACTATTTTCTGCAAATAAAGATTAATCCTGATGGGCGGGATGAAATCTGAAGATAGTCTCTTCTGTTCAGAAATCCATGTATGATTAGAAGTGACTTTTAAGGCACGTAACGTAGGTCATGGTTCATGGTTATGAAAGAAATGGATAAAAGGTCCAAACAAGTGTTTAAGGGTGATTGAACCAAGGATCAATTCATTTTGATGTTTTCAATCATATCTTGCTCAATTTGAATCTGCATGTATGTGTGTCTCTCTTGATGCTCTATGATCTTCGAGTGAAGTGATTCAGTGATTCGGAAATGATTGTGCTCGATCAATCTCATTTGATGCTCTATGATATTCGAGTGAAGTGATTCAGTGATTCAGAAATGATTGTGCTTGATCAATCTCATAGTTTGAATCTCGATGCATCGTTTGAATCAAGAGAATCTTTGCATATGCATCTTGTCTTTTTTTTTTTTTCAATTTTCCTTTTTTTTTCTCTTTTTTTTTTCTCTTTACTTTTTCTCTTTTTTTTCTCTTTTTGTTCTGATTGAATCTTCGCACTTGGCATTTGGTTCACCTTTCAGTATCTCATCTGAATCAATGTCTTCACTCATGCGAGCAGATTTTCTCCACCTTACCCCCTAGTGTGGAGGGTGATCCTTGGTTAGGGTGATCCAGGGGGATAGATTTTCAGGATTAATTTTATTCACATGAAAACAGTGTAATTAATACATGGTAGAATTATTTCGAGTGAATTCTTCTTTCTGCTTCTTGCCCCCAACATGTCTCAATGTTCAGGCGCCTTGTGAGATGCCCCAAGTTGTGTCTTAGAAGAATGCTCATGTTCAAATGAACAACTCAATGCCTTGGGTTTTAATGGTATAAAAATGTCAATTTTGAGTCTAAAAAGACAATGTTGTGACTTTATTAACTCAAAGAAAGGTATGGTGTATCAAAAAGATAAAGGCATTGTTAAAAAATTTCAAAGGGAGGTAATATCAAAATTTGGACTTTTTGGTAATGACCATGAGTTATTTTGGGTAAAGAATCAAGGTATTTTATTTTGGGGTTTGAGACGGGATAAGAAAGGTCTAACTTTGTCATGTGTCAAAAATCCATAATTCTTGAAGAATTAAAAGAATCCTTAATTCATTTAATATTCGAAGAACTAAAGATTAAAATTTGTTCAATTGCTCCACCTTAGAAAGTAGCATAAATTCAATCGTTTAAAAGATTAAGCAAAAGATCAAAGACGTGTTCAAACAAAAACAATCCTCTAGGCACAAATGGTATATGCAATTCCCCATTCTTCGGCTGTCCGTGCCCTTGAACCCATCAGGTTTTGCATCTCGCGCTTCAGCGCCTTATAGTTCTCAAAGAAATGATTGGAGCATCCTATGTGGCAACTACAAACAGCTTCAACATCGTAGCCCTTAGGATATGTGGACTATTTTCTCAGATCATCTTGGCAGGCTTAGTCGTACAACCAGCTAATTGAGCTCATTCGTTATGATTTCAGTTTTTTCTTTTGATGTTACAATCTTGCTTCCATGTGGTGTCATGTGGTTAAAACCACTTCATCGAATTCTCCATGAAAAAAAATTCATGTTTATGAAAATGCTTAAAAATGAAATGTAGATGCAAAATGCAAAATGCAAAATGCAAAAATGCATGAAATGTTCGAGGCATTGATCCAAAAACATGTCTGTTATTGTAAATAACCTTTATTGGGACAAAAGTGTTTTATCTTTTAAGAGACAATAAACATATTTAAAGGTACATCCGGACTAAATCCTCTAGTCCCGAAACAGGTTGACTAGTCATTTGCATTCGTCTTTCACCGGTTGAATAACCTGTTGAACCACTCCGGCCTCTCTGGATGAACCGTGAAAATATTGAGTTGTTTTTTTGTATTGGTTCCCAAAAAGTGTCGAATGACTGCATCTTTGGCTTTCATCCTTTGCTGAATTGGAAATTCCATTGAAATCCTCCATCAAAGGGATTATCCGAAGTTCATTTGCTTGTTTCTTGAATTTGTCGACAGTGACTTGCCATCTTGTTCTTGTTGTCTTTGAATGGACTCTCTAGGTCAGTAACCTTTTTCTCGTCTTGCCCCTGCCACCTTTGTCAACCTATTTTTGAAAAGTTAACTTTTGATGTACTTGATTGTAGGCACCATGTCTTCTTGATCGAATGTGACACATAATTGTCTTTGCAAATTGTCCTCATTTTCTTTCTGAGTCTTTTCTGACCATAGCCGAACCCCTGCGTTTTTCATCTCTTGTATTACAACCCCTTTGTCCATTAATGAAAATTATTTATGGTTAACGAACACATTTTTGTGTGGATCAACACCTCTTTTGAATGATGCAGATGATGGAAATAAAATAAAAGAGAGAAAACTTGAAAAGAGTTAGTAAGGTAAAGATAATAATAATTAAAATAAAAGGTCCTACCCCACATGATATCTACCCCACATGCTTTAATTCCTACCCGGACATGATTTCTATCCCGCATGCTAATTCCACACAAATCCTAACCGCATATTTGTCTAGATCGCATGCTTTGAACAGAAAGTAAAGCATGAAACAAAGCAGCCTAGGGTTTGGAATGAGATTTTGGGGTGGGCTCTAATTATCCATAGCCTCCCGGTTTAGGTTCTAAAAAATGGGACCCGAGTTCTCCTTGCCGGTGCCCCCTTGGGCTTACCAGACCCTTAGTCCTAAGCCCATTACAAGCTTATGTGGACTAAGTT
This sequence comes from Hibiscus syriacus, assembly GCF_006381635.1. Lineage (NCBI taxonomy): Eukaryota > Viridiplantae > Streptophyta > Magnoliopsida > Malvales > Malvaceae > Hibiscus > Hibiscus syriacus. Next base: position 69,708 of record NW_024063145.1, on the reverse strand, counting down.
AAACTCGAGAGGAAACATTCCCTTATGCCCGCACGGTGAATAAATTCACACGAAGGTGTCTCTTTCACCCCCATTTAAAAGGGTTCGGAGCTCGGGTATAGAGCTAGAGATGGAAACTTTTTCAAAAATCTGAAATCATTGAAAAAACGTCAGTACAACTATTTACTTGAAAAAAAATAATCAAAGATAAATAATTGGAATCGAATAAATAATTAAAATTTAAACTTGTAATTTTCGCTAAAAAAGACAACCGAAAATTAATTTCGGCCTGACTCACTTACCTGTCCCCAGTGGAGTCGCCAAGCTGTCGTAACCGTCTTTCGGTTGGGCCCCGTAATTGGGCTTCGACTTGAAAAATATGGATTGGAGTCGCCACCGACGATTTTAAAATGAATTTAGGTGGGTCGGACACCATCTTACCTGATCTGCATTTTTACCAGAAATGTGTCGGGTTCGGGAGTCGGATACGATCAAGGAAGGATTAGCACCCTTGAACCGCCCTTTCGGTACCAATTAATTTGTCGGTTGTCTTAGTTGCGAAAATTCGAAATTTAAATTAAAATTTAACAGACCCGATTCAAATTACTTACAATTTGATTGATTTGAATACCCTTAAAAGATAAAAACGTTTGACTCGTAACGGAGTATAAAATCGAATTAGGATAGCAAGTGTGCAAACGTGAGAATAATAAATAAAACAAGAAAAAATGAAAAATAACAAAACACGTAAAAAAATAAAAAAAAATAAACAAAATAAACAAAATGAATAAAATGTTAAAAAAAAACAAAGACACAGATAAAGGGAAAATATTAATGGAGTAAAAAATAAAAAAGGTAAAAGAAATTAAAAAGGAATAAAAATAATGTGTACATATAAAGTAGTATTTACTAAAACAAATAATAAATATATAATATATAATACTAAGTAAAACAAATAAAATATGAAGATATACATGATATTAAGGGAAAAATAATAGAAAAAATAAAATAAAGTAAAAATATAATATATATAAATAAATAAAAACAAAAATAGAATATTAAGAAAATATATATAAAAACGTATAAAATATAATATTAAGAAAAAATATATACATAGTAAATGGAGAAAAATTAATACATATATATATATATATATATATAATGATATAAGATATATATAATAAAAATAATATAATATAAATAAAAAAAGAGGAATATAGTAAATAAATAAAAAAATATAATTAAAATATATATATATATATAGGGGACGAAATTAATATAAAAGTAAAATTAAATGGTAAATTTCAAGGTAAATTAAAGATTAAGATTGACTTAAGGGGAATATTAAATACTTTAAAAAAATGAACATGTCTCGGGAGTATATCTAGGTTCGAAACTTCGAAACCTCGCCCCTTTTTGGTCATCGGCACAACCCACGCTTTGGGTTATTCAAAACAAATCTCAAGAAAAATAACATGTACATGCGAGAAATGAACGAATCAATGTAAAAAAAGATGCTACCTTTTATTTCCTTTTCGAATCGTTTACAATAGCTTTGCCTTTGTATTTTTTCGTGTTTTCCTCTGTATCTTGTATGTAAATCCGTGTGTTACAAATGGGGAGGATTACATGTATTTTATAGTGGAAAAAAACTAACTATTTTTAGAATCCTATTAACAATAGAATCCTAATGCAACTAGACTCTTTGCTCTGTTGTTGCACGTTTGTTGGTGTGGTTGTTGCTTTAAAAGATATGGAGGTGGAAGAGTCATCTTAGGAGATGAACTCTTGCTAGTTCTATCTTTAAAGAAAATGGGTGTCTACAGGACCTTGGAGAGGAAAAAGGGAGAAGGAGATGAGAAGAAAATAAGACAAAAGGAGAGAATAAGGAGATGGAAGGTATAAAAGTCTTCATCTTTTAAAAATGAGCTAATCACACTGTTAGTCCCTCTTTATCTTTCTATATTTCAAAAACCTCCTTTTTATGGTTAATTGGGCTCATATCCAACCCAACTAAGTACAACAACTTAAATTATAAATTTTGCGGAGTCCACTTATCTCTTGGGTAAACCTGAAACTACTAGCTCAAAATTTGGGGTGTTACATTTTGGGATCACTATGTGCGTAGTCGTGGAGGATGGGAGAGGGAGGGAAACCACGGTTTAGCTGCGCACGGAGAATACTAATCGATGTGCATGCTCCTCACTTCTACCGGCCAGAGACAATTGGTCTCTAGCTCTCTAGACATTCCTCAGCCATTGGATGGTCCTCTCCTGACCTGACGGCGGAGGTCATGCATGAGGCGGGGGCTCTCTAAGGTTTCTCCAACCCTAGATAAAGTTTGAAGCGATCTAAACCCTTGATTGTTTCCATATCCAACAGTGGGAAGCGGATGCAACCCATGGATTCAAACAAACCATAATCTGATTTGAGTTTGTATATGAGTTTCTCCTTTGACGGGCTTCAGTTGAGTTGATTATTATTGGGTCTGCAGTGGGTCTGAATTATAACGTTTGGTTTTTAGAATTATGATTGGCTATACAATATATAAACGAGTTTATAATGGAACTTTGAATTTCATTTATAAGAGGACTGTTTTTTAATTGGACTTCGGTTGCATATATTTAATAATGGGTTTCATTTATTTAATGATATTTAATAATAAGTAGGGAATAAAAATGGTGCTTATAAATTTTAGTAAATTTACATAAATTTTTATTTTGAATTTTTATTGAATTGATTATAATAATCTCAACATCAACTTGACTAACACAAACTCAATTGAAATATATAAAATTATAAAAATAAAATACTTAGTTAAATTTAAATTTTAAATTCACGAGAATTTTTTTCTGATTTTAATTATCTGTACTTAATATTTTTGCATGTCATAATTTAATAATATTTTAAGTATATGAACTCTAGCGTAACGTAAATCTTTATTCTTCTAATTAAACTTGGTTGTGTGCTTTAAAAAAACATTTTTTTAAAATACTTTGGATAATCCAAATCTTTGAAATAGATCTCTAAAACACTAATCGGGTACCTGTAACGCAAAGATAGAAGAAAATTGGATTTTATAGACCCGGTTAGTGTCCTTCCATTCTTTTTGCTTGATTTTTATATCAAATCCCATGTTTTTTTTACCACAATCTCTTAAAATTCCAAATGTTTCCAAAACTTATGCATGGTTTTACTAAATTAACCCTAAATGCTCATATAATGATAATCTTGATTTATTTTCATTATTACTTAAATATTTCCTTGTTATAAGGTATATAATCTTCATTTTTATAAGAAAAAGTGAGAAATTGTTTAAAATTGAATTTGAAATTCAATATTAATTAAATTTAAAATTATTATATTTTATTAATGCACTTAAATTTAATTAATATTATTTATATGTATATACCATGAAATGGCTAAATTACCCAAAAATTGCATTTGGGTTTCTAATTTCAAAAATATTACACATTAGTTTTTATTTGACTTAATACCAAAGTAAGTGCTCAAACTATACTTCAATTCTCGAATAGGTGCCTTAAATATTTTTTGACCCATCCAGGTGCCTAACACTACAAACGTTACCATTTTAGGTGTCAGAGTCGTCAACGGCGTTAATTTCTCCATTAAGTGACACATGTCACACTCTGGTGATTTTAAAATTTATCTTTTAAAAAATATTATTTATAAAAACCCTAATTTCTCTTAAATTATAAAAAAAGCCCCAAATACCTAAAATCCCCAAACCCTATCCTTAACCCCCTCGCTTTTCAGCCACAACCACTGCCGCCAACATAGTCCCTACCATCATCTTAATTATATGTCGTTGTAGTTGCAGTCGAGATCGTGATTTTCATCCTAGGTTTCGTGGAATATAAAACATCGATTCGTCGTCGACCAGTCACGATTTCATGGGGGTTTTGGTCGTCAGTGGGAGATGAGGTCGGGTGGAGCTTCATCAACGACAAAGGGGGACGATCGCCGTGGGTTTAGGGCTTGAAATGAAGGTTTTCAAAGTTTTGGAGTTATTTCAAAATGTTTATGTTTTTCTTTAATATATATAATTTTAATTTTTAATAATTTTTTTAAAAATTATTAGATTGTGTCATGTGTCACTTAACGGGAAAATTAACGTCGTTGACGGTCTGGAAACCTAAAATAGTAACGTTTGTAACGTTAGGCATCTAGATGGATCTGAAAATAGTTAAGGCACCTATTCGAGAATTGAGTTATAGTTCAGACACTTATTTTGATATTAAGCCTTTTTATTTAATAATCTATTGTATTTGTTAAAGTAAAAGTGAAGTCGACCAAATTACATACTGACTTCATTGTTCATTTCTTTTTTCAATTAAAAATTCAATGTAAGCATAAATACATACCGACTTCACTCTTCATCATAAGTAATGGGCAACGGGTGCAAGCATGAGGGCGGAGGCGGGCTAATTTTTTACAGTACGACATGGAAAAAAATTGTTCGAATAATGATGGACCAAAATTATTTTATTCCAATAATGCATATGCTATAGTAATTCCTAAAACGCAAAGAATATAGCATTCCTAAAACGCAAAGAACATAATGCGACTCTAATTGGGAGACACATTGTGCTCCAATTTTCTTTTTCTTTTTTCCTTTTTCTTTCTGCAATAATAATCAAAATTAAATGCAAATCTTAAATCTTGAACCTTAAACTCTAAATCTTAATCATAACCCTTAAATCATACCTAAACCGTAACATTTAAATCTTAAACCTTAAAACCTCAAAAAATAAAATAAGAGATACAAATTACACTCCATACTTCTCCCCTGAAATTATATTAGAATTGCCTCATGCATCTTAAATTGTAGGGGTGAACAACGAAACCGAGAAAACCGAAAAACTGACACGAACCGAGTAAAACGGTTCGGTTCGATTTGGTTTGGCTTTAAACGGTTCGGTTTAAAGGCTTTATTTTTTTGATTCGGTTCGGTTCGGGTTTTCCATATGGAACCCATTTGTTCCATATTGAACCGAATAGGTAATTTTTGTAAAAAAAATTATAGTTTCAAGTGATTTTTTCATTGAAAAACCGAACCAAACCGAACCGAAAAACCCGAACCGTTAAAAAACCCGAACTGAACCGAAAAAACCGGTTTTGATTTTTTCAAATTTTTAACTATTCGATTTCGGTTTCGGTTTAAATATTGAAAAACCGTTTATTTCGGTTCGGTTCAATTTTTGGTAAAAAACCGAACCGAATCGAATCGAATACACCCCTATTAAATTGTCCTGTAGTAAAAAATATATTTCTGAAAATAATTCCAAGTGACCATTATTTGAGCCAATGAAAAAATCCAACACATTATCTAAAAAAGTACTCCAGTGGTGCTGGGCAGCGAGTGCAGACGTGAGGCTAGGGCATTGGGAAGTATACCAATATTTAATTTTTAATTAAAAATAAATAAATGGACATTGACACCGGTTTGTAATTCGACCAATTTTATTTTTACTATAACAAATATAATAGATTAAAAAAATAAAAACAAATGTATAATACTTTTAAAAGTAAAAAACTCAAATACAATATCTAAATAATTTCAACATGAAATTGTATTATTACATCCTATCTTATTTAGATATTCAAATATATGTAGCATAACTCTAATAATGGGAAGGAGAAACTTCATGCAGCTGCAACGGCGACATGCTGCATTAATGGGGTTTAAAGGGAAAAAATCCTAAAATTTCTAAGAGAAAAATAAATGAATAACCAAACACAGAGCCTTAATAATGGCACTTCTGACAAATCTACCTAACAGTACTCCACAATTTTGTACAGTTAATAAATTTCTGGAAATTATTAGGATTTTTCCCCTTTTCGAGAGGGAAATAGCTACTTAACAGCTGCTCCTGGGTCCTACATGCTCTCTGTATATATTCACACTGCACTACTTCCTATACCTTTCCCCAATATTATATTCTTAATTTAATTTGTAGAGTAGAAAACTTCATAATCAATATATCATATAATAATTGCATAAAGTGCATAAATGGTCACTACAGCAAAATAGATTTTTTACGGTTTTTTTTTTTATCTTTAGCGATATTTATAAGCGTCGTTAAAAATACATACGGCGTTAAGGCAAACACCACGAAAACCGTCGTTAAAAATAGTGTCGTTAAAGTTCGCGGTATTTTTTTAACAAAAAATGCCGCAATATGTATTGATATTTAGCGGCATTTGTCACACAAACGCTGCAATAGGTGTTGATATTTAACGGCGTTTATCATAAAAACTCCGCAATAGGTGTTGATATTTAGCGACGTTTTTTAGACAAACGTCGTAATAGGTTATGATGTTTAGCGGCGTTTTTATCTAAAATGTCGTAGTAGGTGTTGATATTTTGTGACGTTTTTCTCACAAACGCCGCAGTAGGTGTTGATGTTTTGCGGCGTTAAGGTCTGTATATAGCCTAGAAACGCCGCTAAATGTATGATATATTGCAGTGTTTTTTTTACAAACGCCGTTAAATAACACAGAATTTAACAATCCTAAAAATTATGCTTGATTACCCCAAAACTATTTTTTCAACCTGTTCCATTATCCAACAAACAAAACAATAATAACATCAAACTCTATATCCATAACAAACAACATCAAATCCAATATAATAAATAAAAGTTTTCATTAACGTAATATAAGTTCAGTTACACAAGGTTCAGTAGAATGCTCATTACATAAATGAGACTACGATGGTGGATTCTGAGGTTGCGTTTTCTGAATCATCAACATCATATCATTGAGTCGTTTTTCAAATTCTTCACATCTTTGCTGATATGTTGCTTCTCTCTGTTCTGCCGCTGCTTCTTTCTCTACTTCTGCTACTGCTCTGGCTGCTTCTGCTGCTCTCTCTCTGCTTCCCTTGCTTCATTTTCTGCTTTCAAGTTAGCCATTTGTTGATCCATCTCAGCCAACTTTTCTTTTAAACGACAAACTTCTTGGTGGGAAGATCGAGACTATGATGACATATATTGTGATGAACTGGATCCAAAATATTTGGTGAGAGTAACGAATGATCCTTGACAGCGCACCCGACCATATCTTTCAGGACCCAATACGTCATTAATAGCTTGGTTTTTAATGTCATCATCATTAACAATACCTTGACTCGAAGCAGTAACATGATACTCCGCCTTTTTCTCCCTCAATTTTTCCTAATAAAGTGAATAATTAATTAAAATAAAAAATGTCATGGTACAAATATAAATAAAGTCAGGTAAATTTAAAACATCTACCCAAAAAATGTACCATAATTTCTGCAGCGTCAGCAGTCATAGGAGTACCATCCTTTTTCGTATGTGTCAAATCGAAGAGTTGGATTAGACCAACTTTCGAACCGGATGTATTTTCCTACAATTTACCATAATATAATTACTACGAGTTAGTATGTACATGGAATACAAAAAACTATTTCAATAATCTATAATACCTCCTCATGAGCTATACAAGCAAAACTCTTCGATCCAGCCATGTGCATAAACTTTTGTTATTGCCTGCTAGCAACACCAATATGCTCTCGGTCCTACAATGTCAAACAACCACTTTTAATGACGATTTACAATTCGTTACAATTATTTCTGAAAAATACATCATACCTGTCCTTTTTGTGAACTCCAAAATCTGACTACATCTTCTCATTGGTACCTGAGCATTCCTGGTGGGACTGTTTGCAACTTCTCTTCAAGGCTGAGATCATTCTTTAAGTATTTCTTCTTTAAGGAGCTCTTGTGATCCCTCCATCTCTTCCCTAACGTTTGCTTCACATAAACGTCAAAGACCTCTAACGAAAATTTCTCCTATACAGCATATAAGTGTGAACCGTAAGTATAAATTAGTATTGAATTTCTATAGAGTATGTATCATAATGACATTATTACCTTAACAAAATCCAACGCTTGATTTTTGTTACTATTAGGCATTTCGCGCCATGACTCGTAATTGATCGGTAACAGATTCGCATTACGTCCAACTATGCATAAGTAACCTGCTAGAAGACGTGATTATGGGCCAATAGGTTGACCGTCATTGTTTCTTGAAACTTTGACATGATGCCCAAGAGGAAGTTGGTATAATTCCTTCAAAGTTGTACGTCCTCGAGTCTTGCGCGTTCCAACATTTTCAACTATATAAGAAATTATTAAATGCTAGTTTTGAAAATGAACAAAGTAGTAAATAATGTTTCGAAGATTACTTTGAATTTCTATGTCTTATTCAACAGTTTCCGGAACTTCGGAAGACTCAGGTGCATTCAATTCCTCGTTATTTCTTTCTTCATGGTCTTCAGAAGCTCGAACAATCCGCAAATTATTTATTTTTCTCCTCGGCATGATTTCTATAATAAACAAACATGAGTAATACAAAAATGAATTAATTAATGAATATATTGAAAGACAACATGTTAAAGGTTATAACATTATAAATAAATAAATGAAGATATAAAATCGTACAAAAGTCTTATATAATGTCAGTTGTCATAAATATCTTCATCAACGTCCTCCCGAACCCATTGAAATTGTATTGTATTATTGATAGTTTCATCTAAGTTTTGTGGTAGTAGAGGTAAACTTTCTGATCGTGTTTCAACGTCATCTTTACTTCCATCCCCGATGTCTATCAAGTCTCTATGAGTATTTTGAAGCACAACATACCAACTGTCATCCATTGGATCGTGACAATAAAATACTTGTTTCACTTGAGAAGAAAATACATATGGTTCATCCATCAAACGTTGACCCTTGTGAATTAATCGAGAGAAATTCACCATTGTAAACCCGAATTTATCTCCTTTTATACATTTGTTTACACCAACCCAGTCACACCGAAATAGCACAACCTTTCGTTTTCCATAATAATCTAACTCAATAATGTCCGTAAGATTTCCATAATAATCGACCTCTCCCTCCTGCGGATTATTGTCCCTTACAGTAGTATAACTTGTAGTTGACGAAGTAACTACGACTCCACAATTTTGTGTCCTTCTTAATCTTTCACGAGATTTTGTGTGGAACCTGAACCCATTAATGAGGAAGACATTATATCTTTTAACTATTCTATTCGGACCTTGAGAAAGCCATTTAACTTCTTCACTAACTTCTCTCCCACTCCAAACCTATTGCACATGAATGGTGAATTAATTTGCATTGACGTCGATATAAAAAGCAAGACGTATATAATTTATAAGTGTTCCATAAGATTTAGTTGCTTACTATCTGGCCTAGCCATTCATGAAAAGTTTATGTGAATAACTTATGTAGCTCTCGCTGATTTAATCTTCGGGATCGTGCTCGAGATCTCAATACTTCTTTAAACTCACTATAAAGAATATTATGTCGTTAAAAATTGATAAATATAAAAGATAAAGAGATTTCATTAGGATTGGGTCCGAAAGACTTATGTGCGAAAGGGATCTATTGAATCGTGATGGAAAAGAACATATCGATGTGCTTGTACCCAAGACGTGTAATCTAAGTGTGCAATTTCAACTTTCCCTAATGGTTGACCATAACTTCCAAAGAAATAATGTTGAGGTAAGTCATCAGTACTTAACACATCATTTCGATTTGGTCTATTCCATCTTGTTTCAACATCTTCCAAATATCTAGAGCAAAATGTCATACATTCCTCTGCAAAATACCCTTCAGTAATTTATCCTTCCGGATAACGCTTATTACGATAATAAGACTTCAACTTGCCCAAGAACCTATACACAAAAAAATACTACGTAAATAAATTTGAGTGAGAGGTATAATCAGTAGTAATTTGAAACGTGTAATTCAAAAAACACCTCTCTATAGGATACATCCATCGATAGAAAACTGGACCACCAACTCTTGCTTCGTGAGGAAGATGAATTAGCAGATGCACCATAATTGTGAAAAATGAAAGTGGAAATATCTTCTCCAAGTTGCATAAAGTCAAGGCGACTCGATCTTGTAGTTTATCAAGTTCTTCAACCATTAGAACTTTCCCACAGATGACTTTCATTATATTAGAAAGTTCAATGATACAAGACGTCACCTTACTCGACATGCAACCGCGATCAGCTACTGGCAGTAAATCTTGCATTAATATGTGATAATCATGTGACTTTAAACCATAAAGTCTTCGATCTTTAACACTAACACATCGAGAAATGTTTGATGCATACCCATCTGGGACTTTTATATCCTTCAACACCGTGCAAAACACTTCTTTTTCTTTATTCGAAAGAGAAAAAAATAGAAGGCGACAAGAAATTTCTTCCATTTGGACGTAATTGCGTATGAAGATCTTGCCGAATTCCCATGTCCACTAAGTCAAGTTGACTCTTAATATTATCTTTAGATTTTCTGTCATCATTCATAATGGTCCCGATAATATTCTCACAAACATTCTTCTCAATATGCATTACATCAAGATTATGTCTCAAAATCTGCTTTTTCCAATAAGGCAACTCGAAAAATATACTCCTCTTTTTCCACAAGTCTACCTCGTTTGGATTATCCTCTTCATCAGACTCATCATCAGTTTGTTCATCAACTTCAACCTTTTCATTGACTTGCTTTGCCTTTTTCTTTGATCGTGCACTACTTGGTTGATTCATCTTTCCATAAGTAAAATTGATATTTTTCAACATTCTGAATATTTGAGAGTCGGTTGTTTGGTCAGGAGCATTTCGAAACTCGTCATCACCATCAAACATATTCTTTTAACTTCTAAATCTATGATTATCAGGTAACCACCGAAGATGTCCCATATAAGAGAACTTCTTTCCATTAATCAACCACTTCGAACATGTTTCTATAGCACAACAAGGATAAGCATAACGACCATTGGTACTCCAACCCGATAAATTTGCATACGCAAGAAAATCATTAATTGTCCATAATAAAGTCGCGTGTAAATTAAAGTTCTCATTCGTCAACACATCGTACGTTTCGACCCCTTCACATAACTGTTTCAACTCTGCAATTAGTGGCTGCATGTAAATATCAATATCATTTCTAGGGCCTTTCTCACCGAGGATTATCATGGATAAGATGAAAGATGATTGTTTCATGCAAATCCAGGGAGGCAAATTGTATGAAACAAGTACAACAGACCAAGTACTATACGAAGTACTCATGATTTTGAATGGATTAAACCCATCAGTTGCAAGACCGAGCCTGACATTTCGAGGATCTCTCGCAAAACTTGGATACTTGTTGTCAAATGACTACCAAGCTAAAGAATCCGTTGGATGCCGTAATAATCCATCATCGGTTCTGCCATCATGATGCCACCTCATAGACTCATAAGTCTTGGAGGACATAAATAATCTTTGTGGTCTAGGTATGAGAGGAAAATATCACAGAATCTTAATTGATTTCTTTCTTGATCATGCTTGAGCTTCATCCTCAGTAACATTTTCTTCCTCTCTAATAATCCATCGAGATTTTCCACAAACATGGCAAGAGTCTTGATTTTTTCGATCACCCCAACACAACATAAAATCATTCGGATAACTATGAATTTTGGTATATCCAAGACCCAAATCTTTTATCATTTTCTTCATATCTTTGCATGATTGAGGGATTTTTGCAAAAGGAAACACTTCTCCTAGTAACTCCAACAATTGCGTAAATGAGTTACCAGTCCACCCTCCCAGGCATTTTAAGTGGAAAAGACGAATGCAAAAAGAAAGCCTTGAAAACTTTGATCCCTTATAAAGTTGTTTATTCATTTCATTCAGCAACTTGTAAAACTTTGCCGCTTCTCCATTTGGCTCTTCAGCACTTCCAATTCTTCCCATCTCAATGAAATCATTAACATCATTCTGACAATAATTTTCTGTAACATATGGCTTATGAGTGTGCATATTAAATGCATCTCGTAACATCCCTTCCATGTCATCTTCTCTAAAAGTTGGATGTTGAGAAGGAGAAGGATAAGTCGAATAACTCGTGGAAGCATATCTATCTGATACAAACTTTCCATGAAAGATCCATTTTCTATACCCCCGAACAAATCCAAAAATAACTAGATGCTCGTACACAACTTCAAGAATGTTCTAGTTAATGTTAACATAGTTCTTACAAGGGAAAAGAATCATATTCTATTGGCTTGCATTCAGAAAAACTAAATTTAGAAATTTTTCGACTCCATTTCGATATTCGACGCTTACCCTTGAGAAATCCATCCAACTCTTATCCATTTCGTATTTCTGGAGTTTCAAATTCAAATGTTAATTGCTAATATTATAGATAAATTTAGAACCTAAACAGAAACATTACATTGAATTCTATCACCGTCTCTCTTTGTGGATAATCTGTAAATTCTAGAATAAATTCCAATTAGGTCTTAGATATACCCTGACCCTAAACTGAGAGAGTCACCCCTGACCTAAACATTTTTCGATCAAACCTTTCAACCCCGACAATTAGTCACCTTTCCTTTTCCTAAACAATAGTTTTGACTTTCATGCTTTTATTAGAACTCTATACAATCATTTGTACTGTATGAACTAATCAATCTAAAAATTACTAAATCTTTATATTGATAATTAAAATATTCTTATCTTTAATTGTGGAGAGATTTAAATACAAATAATAAAATAACCTAACAACAAGTTATGAAGATATAACGTCCATTTATCCTTGCCATGGTGAGTTGGTTAATTAGGATTGATTCTAATCATCTAAGAGTCTTTTTGATTATTTGGACATCTCGAACAATTATAATCAACCTACTAAAAAATTAGATAAGTATATATAAAATTTAGATCAAATCATGAATTAACCTTTCAAGAAAAAAATAGTAGACAAGTGCAAACAAAGGGTTCATAAATGTAGTATTCACTGATTTGGAGCTTTAAAAATCCTGAATTCACAAACACAAATGATTATCTAACATCAGTACAGGACTAACATTAACAAATTGACCCCACAATCAAAACATTCTAACACCTCCCTTGGTCACATGTGCAAAGTTATATACAAACAACCAACAATAAGAGCTATAATCATTTCAGCTTTAATTAAAAATCAGTTCAATATAAGTAACTTTCATCCACAATAAAAAATCACTGACAAGCAAGGTTTACGTAAACCGATTCTGAAACTAAGAGTTGGTATATAGTTAGTTAGTGTATACATTCTCCCCTGCTTGTTTTAATATAAAATTGTACAAGTCACACATAACATGTTGATTGCAATGTGGGCAGCGTCAGGATGGTCTTCTAGAGTTTATGTCAACATACTTATTGAAATCAAATCTCTACACCAAATCAAAGAAATTTTATAAACATCAGGAACAAGAGGAACCAGACTACCATGATAATTGCAACACGGCTAGGCAAGTAAGAAACTGTTACTTGAAGTATCTATTTTTAGTCAGGCTTTTCGAAAAGAAAGCAAGATTCAGTGATGAAGGTTTAAGAGGATCAAAATTCGCCATAAGGAATTCAGGATGTAGTGAGCTATTAACTCAGGCAAGCTGCTGTAAAACTTCAAGTTCCACAACTTTATTAATAAAAAAATACCTCAAGAAATACTCACAAAAGAAATATAACAATGGATAATAGGAGCCACATATTACATCTATTTTAGGTGGATTAGTATTTCATTTGCAATATCATTATGGATAATAGGAGTAATATTATGATGTAAGAAAGAAACATAAAAACCTGAACTTGAACTCACATAAAAATGTTGTGAAAGCAACATATTGCATCTTTTGCAGGTGGATTGGTATTTCATTTGCAATATCATGATGGATAATAGGAAAAAAATAGTGGCCAATTTTTCTCCTCTATTACAATTCCAGCTACCAAGAAGAAGGCATGAACATATGTTAAAATCAAGCTTACCTGGCAATAAACAAGTTATCGAGATAAAACGGGGAAAAAGGAACCTACCTCGTGCTATTGCATCCTCCTTCCTTTTCAATTCCTGCAAAATATAAAGATAACATTTAGTTACTATGAGCATAATTTCTTCTGAAAGCATATGAATTGTAAAACCACCTGACAGATAACACAATTACATATTGCATCAGAACATTCAAGGATCAAGTCATTGCATAATTTAGAATTTTCATAACAAAAAGGAAAAGAATTCAGAAAAAAGATATTTTACAAGCATTGAGACAGATAAAACAATTAAACAGAAATTTAGAGTCAAAACTACAGTTTTCAATTTCTGTGAGCAAATAGCAATAATTAAATTGCATCAGAAATGTGTATAATTTGGAACTTTAATGCAAAAGGGATGACTTATAACAAATGATACCAAAAACAATAAATTGGAAGAACCAAATTGATTATTCATTGGCAAGCCTCACCCGAGTGCAAACAGATGATAACAAATTACTTGTTCCCTCTTATTCAGTTCAGGCTCTTTTGCATTAAGTTCCTTCTCTCTAGCTTTCAAATCCTAGATTTGACAAGACAAAAATATCAAAAGAAGTCTTTTGCTTAAACATAATATCCAGAAACATGACAATTGGCCATTCAACATATGGAAACTTTTAGGATACCTTGGCAGAATCAAGAGGAATATCTACGGTTGCACCATGGTCATATGGTTCAGGAGGGAGGGGTGAAAGCCTTGATGTTGCAGGAGGAACACTACCAGGGTTCTAAATTTTTTGTATTTAACAAGACTTTAAGCATTTGCACAGGTAACATTAATTTATGCATTCACAAGCACAACAAATATAACAACAAATATAATACAAGAAAATACACCATTCGTAAAGTAAATAAGCACTCTTGCAAAATGAGGTTCAAAGCAAGGTTTAAGCTAATGAGGAAATGAGTCCCATACAAATATTGGACAAATGATGATGCACAAAACTGCACCTAGAACCGGGTTTCAACATGCCATATTCTGAAATATCATGATACTCATGACTTTCAAACCACATCTTCCGTCTCAGGAAGAAAGCATATGTTCATCCCTACATTATACCTCTCCTTGAGTTTTGATTTCATTCTTGGCCTGCATAATGTGGTCTTTCTTGTAGTACCTATTTTTGGATCTACCTGATATAAATTCTAAGAAAACGCTGCTAAAGAATAGGGAAAGAAAAGAATTTATTCAAACCAGACAACATAAAACGCAGTTTCTGGGAAGAGTTATGAATTCGAACATTGTTAGCATCTTTGTCGTAATGATAACAAAACAAACCATTGCAAGAACCAGAAAACTATAATCGAGTCTCACAACCCTTAATTGGTTAAAATAAAGTCAAAGTGTGATTAACATGTGAAAATGGATCAATTTTCACTAGTCACTGCAACCAACCTATGCATTACATGCATGCCCTTTGAATCAACTACTAAGAGAAAGAAAGCCTAACCTGGGTATCGCGAAAAGCTTCTCGTTTTCGTCGCGTAATTTTTTCCCCAGTCTGAAATCAGAGAGAAATTGAAGGGAAACAAGGGAAGAAGGGTTAAGAAATGTTGGGTTGGATTTTAGTTCTCGACCGAAGATTGTTGGAAGCAATGACGTTGGAGGCGAAGGATGCTGGGCGTAGTGAAGGACAGCAGTGAATGAGATGGAAAGGAAAATCGTGATGGAAAAATGGCTAGGGCAAATGGTGAATTAAAACAGACTTTGCGGCGTTTAACAATACAAACGCCACTGAAGGATAACCAATTGCGGTGTTTTTAATTATAAACGCAACTAATGTTAAAAACATTTGCGGCGTTTTTTGTCAAAACACCATAAATGTATCGTTAATTTACGGTGTTTGTTACTACAGCGCCGCTATATGTGCAACCTATTACGACGTTTTTGTCAAAACGCTGCTAAAGTACTAATTTATTGCGGCGTTTATTAAAAAACGCCGCTATATGTCTAAAGTTAATGACGTTTAAATAAAATATATTTGCGACATTTTTTTGTCTAAACGCCACTAATGTACGAATCATTTGCGGTGTTTGTTACCAAAATATCGCTATATATGAACCCTATTATGACATTTTTGTCAAAACGTTGCTAAAGTACTAATTTGTTGCGGCGTTTATTAAAAAACGCCGCTATATGTATAAAGTTAATGACGTTTAAATAAAAAAACATTTGCGGCGTTTTTTTATCTAAATGCCATTAATGTACGAATCATTTGCGGCGTTTTTTATCAAAACACCGCTAAAGTACTAATCTATTGTGACGTTTATTAAAAAACGCCGCTATATGTCTAAAGTTAATGACGTTTAAATAAAAAAATTTGCGGCATTTTCTATCAAAACGCCACTAAAGTCCGAATTATTTACGGCGTTTGATACCAAAACGTCGTTATATGTTAACCCTATTACGACATTTTTCTCGAAACACCGCTAAAGTACTAATCTGTTGCGGCGTTTATTAAAAAATGCCGCTATATGTGGCACTAATTACCTTTATTTAGATAAAAATGATTTTACATATTTAATTTCTACTCTACATCAGCTAAACTGACTGATATATGTAGCTTTATCTAATTAACAAATATACATTTTAATTAACCCACAAGTTATGCAAAATAAAACCTAACAACAAAATAAATTACCCCTTCCCATAACTGTTTCAACTTTGCAATCAGAGGGTAGATTTGGTCGCCGTGGCTTTCAAAAGACGACGTCACTTGGAATCGTGCTCAGCCTGTTGTTGTACCAGAGAAGAAAGTTTGAGGGAAGAAGAGTTGAAATGATTTTAGGGTTCAGGTAAGAGAAAAAGAGGACCATATATTTAACATTTTGCGACGTTTTAAAAAAACGCCACTATATCACATACTTTTGCGGCGTTTATAAAAAACGCCACTATTGATTAATACTATTGTGGCGTTTGTCTAAAAACGACGCGAAAGTATTAATTATTGCGGCGTTTGAGGTATAAACGCCACTAAATTACTGATATATTGTGGCGTTTGGCCTAAAACGCCATAAAATTTCTTCTCTATTGTCGTTTCTTGTTAAAACGCCACTATATGTCACTATATTGCAGCGTTTGTACATAAAACGCCACTAAAAACAACCATATTGCGACGTTTATAAAAAAACGTCGCACCATTAATACTCAATAGCTGCGTTTTTATACAAACGCCGCTAAATGACTACTCTTTTGCGGCGTTTGTTGATAAAACGCTACTATAAATAACTCTATACCGGCATTTGTGCCATAAACTCCGCTAAATTACCACTCTATTGCGGCATTTTTTGAAGAAATGTCGCTATATTGTCATTTGGCAACGTATGGATTATAAACGCCACTATATTTCAAAATATTGTGGCGTTTACTATTTAAACGTCGCTAAAAATGCCACTACAGAACACTTTTGCTGTAGTGAGTCTTTCAAATATATAATGATATCGAGTGAGTTTTCTCATTTTTAAAATTATAAAATAATCTTTTAAATATAGGACGTTGTTTTGTTGAGTTCTTCGATTATTAAAAGCTACAAAATAGTCAGTTGACTATTCATATGTTCCAAACATCTCATTTTTTCGTTAAAAAATTGATAACAACCTGAGATGGTCGTTAACATTTTGATTGAGATATGATAATCGTTTGAGATCTTGAGATCAAAATTTATCATATCACATGCAGTAAGTTAACGTCCACTTAGACTGCAGTTAAATTTTTAACAGAAAATGACAAGTTTGGAACATATGAATCAAGTGCCTATTTTGTAACTTTTAATAATCAATGGACTCAACAAAATAATGTCATATAGTCAAAGGACCATTTTATAACTTTTAGTAATTAAGACACTTAACAAAATAATGTCCCATAGTCAAAGGATTGTTTCATAATTTTTAATAGTTATGAGACTCAACAAAGAAAGACTCTACAGTCGACGGACCATTTGTGTATTTTACCCATAATAATTTCTTATTCTATCAGTCTCATCCATTTTTTTTTTAGTTTTGATGATGGATCATAAAGAGTGAAATGTCATTAGCAACAGCTAGCAAACTTGTATGAATGATTTTGTTTAAGGGTGCATTGTTTTCTTGAAAGAACCCATGAATTTTGATTGTTTGTTGAGGCTTTAACCACCAAAATAATTGACAACTTGTAGGGCAATATGACCCATGTGGTAGGTACCTAAACCTTGCATGGGTTTTCTAGAAAAGGTTAACACAACAACAAAGATGATGAAACCAAACAAATAATCAAATATAACTTTGAAATTTAGTTTTTATAATATCAAACAAATAATCAAATATAAATTTGATATTTAGTTTATATAATTTTATTTATTTTAATACAATTTATTTTATTTAAGATTTATGATTTTATAACTTAAGTTTTATAATTTATGGGTTATGAGTTATAATTTAGTGTTTAAGATGTAACTTAAGGCTTATAATTTATGGGTTATGAGTTATAATTTAGTGTTTAAGATGTAAGTTTAAATTTTAGAGTTTAACTTCCTTTGTTGCTGAAAATATTGGAGTTTAACCTTAAAATAGATAGTATTGTGCATATGGATAAACACAAGATTTTATTTGAGTGACAAACTTATAAGATTTTAGGGGTCAAAATAATCAATAGGAATATAAAAAATATTTAAAATATATTATAATTTAAAATTTTCAAAGGTATCACAAACCAAATTATTTCAGTGGTTAAATAAATCGTTAATGTTCCTAGAGGTCATGAGTTCGAGCACCAACAATTACAAGGGTGATAGCGTTCATTGTCAAATTGTTAAAAATACTTAGAATAAATATTATTTTATAATCATTTTTAGGTTAATAAAAAATCAGAGGACAGACTAGGGCTAAGTGTACAAATTATATTTTAAACAATATTTGTATCAAATAGTGTTTTCTGTTAATTAATATGAAGTTATTTTTCTTTATAAAATATAAATTCAATTTAAAAGTTAGTTTTGAGATGACATCTAATAGATGTAAAGTTCCATTTTCAGGATATACAATCTTTTTTTTTTTCTTTGAATTGAAGCCTAATAAACCAACACTCAAACTTTAAATCTGTAAATTTATACAATCAATTTTGATTCGAATATTACAAACTGCAAAATCATCCATTTCCCACCATTATTTAGAAAACAGCTGTCCTTAAGTTTTGATAGTTGGGAATGTATTGTTTTGGTCTGAGGTTGTAATTAAAAGAAAACAGAACTGTGTGAAAAATGTTGGGTGTTTGGAAATTATGATTATAAGTTGTCCTACAATCTTACAACATAAAATTGGACACATAGAAATGTCTGAAAACACCATTTCATGAAGCCTTTTTTGAGCTTGCTTAAGAATCCCATGAACTCTTTCCATTTTATATTTAAATAGTCAAAGAGAACACCAAAAGTCATTATTGTTCCGATTTAACATAAATTCCATTAAAATTATGTTTGAAGAATATCAATCGACTTGGATTAGTGAAAGAGAGTCAAAGACCTATGTTTGATTATTTATAATTTCCACTTTTACAATTCTTAATATTTTAATATTCAGATGATTTTAAATATCATTCATAATTTTTAACACTTTTTTTTAAAATAGTTTTAATGCTTTTGAAAGTTTACATTGCTTTCAATATTTTTTAACTTATAATAAATTTTAACAATATTTTTTTAAAAAATTTAAACTCGTTTGATCTCACTTAATTTTTAGAAAAAAATTGGAGAGGTTGAATGTATATTTAAGCTATTACTAAACTATAATTTGACAAAATAAAACTATAATTTGGGTTCAATGGGCGAATAAACAGCTTTCTTCAAAGCCCAGCCTGGGTTATTGGGCTCCTCAGGGTGGGTGGGTTTTATTTGTTTGGGCCGAACTGACACAAACGTTGCTTATATATTTCATAATTTTCTTTTGTTTCTTCAGTGAATTTATTCCTCAAATATAAGAGATCAAAGTAATTGAATCATGTCCCACAAAGGAATAGGATCCATTTGCACAATATGATAATCTTTTAGTTTTATCCAGATTTGGGACTGTTACATAAATGAAAATAGACGGTTGAGATTAACTCTTTGTTTTTTCTTCCAGTGAATATCTTCTCATTTTCTACTGTTAATCTCAACCGTTTATTTTTACTTATCTAACGATCCTAAATTCATGTAAAACTAAAATGTTTTACATCGTGTAATCGAATCTTATTCCATTTATAAATATTATTATTATTAGAATTATGAGTTTTAGACTTTGAGGTTATTAAAAATTAAGGTTTTATATGACATTTACTTTTTTATATTTATAGATATATAATTTTAAAAAAATATGTACATTTCATATAAGAAAATGTTACACATTCTCTTCTTATTTTCATATTCATTGTTCTCTTAGTTTTTATTATCTTTTATTTGTTTGATTTCTTTTATTTTATAACACATTTTTTAGAAATAATAATTTTGTCAATATGGTATGTTTAATACTTTGGGTCGATGCCCTAAAATAGATAGTGGATTTAGCTAAGTTTATAAATTGCCCAGACGTGTGTCCATAGATGTCGAGCACTTCTTTGACACGTTGGAGTTTTGCAATCGAGTCACGGAGGAAGAGAAGACTATCATATGCATATAATAAAGGGGTAATCCGAGGAGTCGAACAACAGAACCAAAGACCACGAAGACGATCAACCTTCCGCTCACTATGCAAGAACGGTGATAAACCTTGCGAGCGCATTAATAACACCAAGGGTGATGAAGGGTCATCTTGACGAAAAATTTGTTCGGATTGAAAACATTCCGTGAGACAACTGTTCACCCCGAGCACAATATATGAACGAAGTGACAAAAATCATAACGAGGGAAACCCATACAAGAGCGAAGCCGAGACGAAGCATCATCCCCTGGAGCAAGGACCATTCCACGCGGTCGTAAGCCTTTTCCATGTCTCGAGATGAGAGTCCCGAGTACAAATGCAACCTGTTGTTCATCAATAGAGTGGACAATAACAGACAGACGGTTCGCTAATACTTTGAAGACAGTCTTGTATATCACTGTGCAAAGGGCAATCGGCCTGTTATTGGGTCTGGCAATTTTTAGAATAAGAACGATCACCGTCTCATTAACCTCCGACATGGAGACTCGCCCATCCAACAAGTTTTGAAAAAGCGTGAGAGCCTGCTCTCCGACTAGCAGCCAGAATGTCTGATAAAAGCTACCGGGGAGGTCATCTATCTCAAGTGCCTTGTGCGGATGTATTTGAAGGAAACCAGATTGCACCTTCTCACGGGTATGATTTATGATTTTATTCTTGAAATATATTTTTCTAAAGTTTCTCTCAGATATTCAACTATTTTAGATTTCTTTCTTCTTTTTGCGTACTCAGATTTTCTCTAATAACTCACTTATGATTTTAACCTAATTTCTTTTACCTTTGTTCTAAAACCCAACATTTTTGAACTTTTCTTCTTCCTTTAGATACAATTTGTGCATACGATCTTTATCAGAGACGGATGTAAGATTTTATGTTAGGAATAAATTTAGAGGGAACGAACATAATTTAAAGGGACGTAAATAATTATTAATAAAGATACAAAGAAAATTTTAAAATTTTAAGAGCCACCTTCCCCACCTACATCAATAATCTTTACTAATGCCATTTTTGTTTTATTATTTGGTTTCCTTGGTTATACTTTTCTACTTTGAAGTTTTCAAATTTTTGGGTCAGAAAATTAATTAAATCTTTGGTTTTTTTAACGCTCATTTGAACTTTTGTATTCCAAAATTTTCATTAATTTATATTAATTTGATCAACATTAATAATTAAATTTAATATTTCTTAATTAATGATGTCATTAATTAAACTAATTAATTGTCCTGAGATGTACTGATGGTTCCAACAATAGGATACTCCTAAATTTAAATTAGATCAGATACAAATAGAGAGATTTAACTTTTAGATCAAGTTTTAGTGGACTAAGAACCCGATTTTGTCCAACCTATGATCATCCCTAAACATAGGGATCCTAAAGAAGATACACAACTTCATCATTTTCAATTTGTATTAGGTGAAGCTCTAACTCGTATGGCCAAACAAGCTGAAGGCCTTCAAAGAATCCTCAAAGCTCTGCGAGTAGCACTGAAGCAAACCCAATGTTCTTTTAAAAACAAATGAGCCATTCTCCATCACTGTTGCATACAATACCACATATCGAGCTTTCTTGTTGAAGAGAGAGTCACAACAATATTTAGACAATACCAACCTACAGGCAGTCTCTGTCATTGGATCATCTTTGTGTGCCTTTCAATCTTGTTGCTATTATGGCTTGCAAAATTGAGAAAGTGGCGCATACATTTGATTTAGTGAAATGAGGCATTAAATTTGTTAAGTAAGTTCGAATAGTAATATTATGAATGCAAACAATTGAGTTGGGATGGTCCATATTTAATATCTCCAGTATTCAATATAAATTAAATTGGTTTATGACAAATAAATATAAAAGAAATGTTTATATAATTGGAGACACGTAATATTTCTTAATTAATTGATGTCATTAATTAACTAATTAATTGTCCTGAGATGTACTGATGGTCCCAACAATAGGATACTCCTAAATTTAAATTAGATCAGATACAAATAGAGAGATTTAACTTTTAGATCAAGTTTTAGTGGACTAAGAACCCGATTTTGTCCAACCTATGATCATCCCTAAACATAGGGATCCTAAAGAAGATACACAACTTCATCATTTTCAATTTGTATTAGGTGAAGCTCTAACTCGTATGGCCAAACAAGCTGAAGGCCTTCAAAGAATCCTCAAAGCTCTGCGAGTAGCACTGAAGCAAACCCAATGTTCTTTTAAAAACAAATGAGCCATTCTCCATCACTGTTGCATACAATACCACATATCGAGCTTTCTTGTTGAAGAGAGAGTCACAACAATATTTAGACAATACCAACCTACAGGCAGTCTCTGTCATTGGATCATCTTTGTGTGCCTTTCAATCTTGTTGCTATTATGGCTTGCAAAATTGAGAAAGTGGCGCATACATTTGATTTAGTGAAATGAGGCATTAAATTTGTTAAGTAAGTTCGAATAGTAATATTATGAATGCAAACAATTGAGTTGGGATGGTCCATATTTAATATCTCCAGTATTCAATATAAATTAAATTGGTTTATGACAAATAAATATAAAAGAAATGTTTATATAATTGGAGACACGTAATATTTCTTAATTGATGTCATTAATTAACTAATTAATTGTCCTGAGATGTACTGATGGTCCCAACAATAGGATACTCCTAAATTTAAATTAGATCAGATACAAATAGAGAGATTTAACTTTTAGATCAAGTTTTAGGGACTAAGAACCGATTTTGTCCAACCTATGATCATCCCTAAACATAGGGATCCTAAAGAAGATACACAACTTCATCATTTTCAATTTGTATTAGGTGAAGCTCTAACTCGTATGGCCAAACAAGCTGAAGGCCTTCAAAGAATCCTCAAAGCTCTGCGAGTAGCACTGAAGCAAACCCAATGTTCTTTTAAAAACAAATGAGCCATTCTCCATCACTGTTGCATACAATACCACATATCGAGCTTTCTTGTTGAAGAGAGAGTCACAACAATATTTAGACAATACCAACCTACAGGCAGTCTCTGTCATTGGATCATCTTTTGTGCCTTTCAATCTTGTTGCTATTATGGCTTGCAAAATGAGAAAGTGGCGCATACATTTGATTTAGTGAAATGAGGCATTAAATTTGTTAAGTAAGTTCGAATAGTAATATTATGAATGCAAACAATTGAGTTGGGATGGTCCATATTTAATATCTCCAGTATTCAATATAAATTAAATTGGTTTATGACAAATAAATATAAAAGAAATGTTTATATAATTGGAGACACGTAAAGGATTAAGGGAAAAGGTTGGACATATAAAGAGAAACTGTTCAGGTGGAGCAAGTTCATCAAAAATTCGAGTCTGAAACTACCATCGTGTGTTTGTCACGGGAGATGATTATGACCTTCTATTAACTAGAGAAGTGCATCCATAGTACATGTGCTTTACTATTGAAGAGGATAGAAGCAAATTTGAAGTTGCACACGAGACTGGTTGGCATTGATGTAAGGAGTGTGTGGATGTTGGTGGTTGATGAGTTTTTAGAGAAACTCAACATAAAAATTGCATCATGAGTTTCAACATTTGGCCTACATACGTTGAAATTATTTTTTATTTTATGTTAATGTATTTTCTATGGAGTATGACAATTCTTTGTTTTGAGATTGTGAAAGCGGTGATCATTTTTAATCAAGGTGGAGATTGTTAGGTGTTGATTAAAAATGTGAAAGTATAATTTAGTATCTAACCTTTAAAAATATAGTCACTTTGGCCTTTTTTTAATCATTTTGGTCCCAATGTTTTATTTTGGGGAAAAATGTCCCTATTATATGAAAACTGTTAATTGACTAAGGGTCAATGTTAGAACCAAACCATAATGAACATGAAAATTAATCAGGATCTAATCATGATAAATCATCAAGAATAAGAAATACTAGATGCGGCAACGTACCTAAATTAATTGACAGGTTGAAATCATCAAGAGTAGTACAAGATGATCTATTTCTTGAGGACTATAACCCCTTTATATAGCTGATTTAAGAATTAGTTATTGTTTGCATTAATAACTCTGCATCTTATCAAATTATAAATACAAAGTTAATAATGTCCACATTTTTATATCCATGATACTTAGGGGTGTTCAACATTTGGTTTTAACAGAATTAACTGACCGAACTAAATTAGTTCGGTTAATTCGATCGGCCACTGAATTAGTTCGGTCGGGGAACGGTTAAGGATTTTTTTGGAATTCGGTTAACGGCTAATTCGGTTCGAAATTAGTTAATTAACTGAATTAATATTTAAATATAATTATATTAAGATACTTAGCCGGCCCAATCCATTTAAAACCCATTTAAAACCCTAATCAATATTAATTAATTAAAATAATCTCAAAACTAAATGCAAAATGTTTGAATTAAATTAATTAGATATTATTTATAATTGGATATTATTTAAATTAATTGTAAATTATTTTTTAATTAAAAAAATATTAAATTCTAAAGAATTTCGGTTAATTCGAAAATTAACCGAAATTTATTCGGTTCGGTTAATACTTTCAAAAAAAAGTTCGGTTAATTCGGTTAAGGGTATTTCGGTTCGGTCGGCCATCGTTTTAACCGAATGAACACCCCTAATGATACTTTTAATACCTCATGACTTTATAACATAATTGGTCACTTAATTTATGTCATATTTTATGATAACAATATACATTAAAAATATGTGCCCATAATTATGATTTTTAATCCAACATTCTCTCATTTGGGCAACATATGTTTCCTGATAAATGTATAACCTTATGAGCCCAAATTTTTTTATCATGTAATAGGTATTCTATAACAATCTCGTCAATCAACTATATCCATATATGATCAAAGTGTCTTTTTTCATATCAATCATGACTAGACATATTAATGGTCACGTTTCAGTCAAATGACATGGATCAATCATGGAGTATAACATGAAAATTACATGCAATATGAACCGCACGTCTATTTCCATCTATTCCTCTTTAAACATTTGTGAGATCAAATTTTACCAAAATCAAAGTGTTGATAAACTAAAACAAACTTTATTTCTGCATAAAATAACCTTATAATAAATATCTTTAAAGTAAAGTAACTGAAATTGTGTTTGTAACAAACGAGCATTTTTAAAGTCACAAACTCTCACCATAACTAAATAATCTTAAAAGATATTACACTCACATGAGTAGTGTGCTCATGAAAGACTTTGGGTGACAACTCTTTAGTAAGCGCGCAATTATGAGTTTGTACTAATGTGCTCTATAAACACACAATCACTTTGAATTTTCTTTAACAAATAGAAACATAATGTTTGTGTGTTTAGAATTTAAGGTATTTTTGTTGTATATGGAATAAAATATTGCAACTTTGTGTCACAAAATAGCTCAAGTGGTCTTTTATATCAATCCATAATTAGCAGTTCATGTGACAAAATTTTGTATCCATATTCCAAAAAGTTGGAGTTTATAAACCTGATGATCTCTTACTTAATAGACCTTCTGTAGCGCCCTGATTTTTTGGGTTGGTAATTTCATGCTAAATTGAGAGTGTTTAGAATAATTTCATTTGTGTTGTAGGGAGTCTTAACACAAATTATGTAGGCTTAGGCTTGGATTGGGCCCAATAGGAGATAAAAATGGTATTTTTAAATTGAGACCAAAGTTAAGAGGACCAAGGAAGTAATTGAACCATTTTTATTTTGAAAGGTTAAATCCTATTTATTGGGATTATATCACGTCTGAACCCATTCCCTCATATCTCATTTTCTACACCTTCATGTCATTTTCCTCCATCTAAGCCTCCATTGTTCTTCATTGTTCTTAAAGAAAGGTAACAACTTTATAACCTTTCAAGCCTAGCACATAAATCTTAAGGTGAGAATCATAATCCCCTCATCCCAAACTTTCTTTTAAGCTTTTAAATTCAAGGTTTGGCTATAGTAGCCATTAGTGGGGTTTAGGAAACCTTGCTAAGCTAGTTTATTTTTGGTGGTTTGAAAGCTTTAAGAAAACCTTTTTGGCTTCCTAAGTGAATTAGTAATTTATTTCCTTAATTCTTGTATAGTGAAAGAAGTTGGTGACAACTCTAAGGGCAATGTCAAGGAAAAACTAGTTATTAGTTGAGCCTTGAGCATTTTTAGCAGCTTAGGAGTTAAGGTAACACATTTTTAACTTCTCCATACCATATTTGAGTCACTAGATGTTCTTGGTTCACTTTCATGAGTTAATGAAGCATATGAGCATGACATGGTAGATTTTCAATTATGATGTTATTCAGCTTGAAAAATGACTCTTTATAACCCCTGTCAACTTACATAAGATTTAAATAACATTTAACGGCCTTAAAGGGGTAAATGGGTAGAATTAGGTGCCGTTTTCGTGCCCAAAACATAGCATTTTTGGGCTTGAGTATCAGTATTAGATGAACAATACCGATATTGTTCTTCGGGTAGCCTAAAACAAGGTGTTTTTGTTGGGAGTATAGATACCAGTTCATAGGGTATCGATACTGTTCGTTGGGTATCGATACTCAATGGTGGGGTATCAATACCACTTTTAGATTTCAAATTCCAGTAGCATATTTTGGTATCGATACTCAAGGGAGTATCGATACCAGGTAAAGGATTTCAATACCCTAAGTAAGGGTATAACTAAGCTTATTTCCAAAAACATCGAAACCAATTTTTGGTATCGATACGTATGATTGTATCAATACCCTAGTAATGAAGTATCGATACTCCAAGAAAGAGTATCGATACCATCAAGGCTTCTCAAATTCCAGTAGCCTATTTTGATATAAGTACCCAGGGTGAGTACCGATATTCTTTAGTCAGTGTCGATACTAAAGGGCTTAGTATCGACACATTCGTCTTGAATTGCGTAAGGAACTATATTTGACCAAGGGTTTTGAAAAGGGGCTCTAATAACGCCAAAGCCTTATTGAATAAAACTACAAGTGAGAACGGTTAATGAATATATCTACAACTAGAAACAATATAAATCAAGATGACATAAAACTCGTCATTATGTGATGCTCAATAAATAGTCATGACACCCTAGATACTTTAACATTATGATAGTCATCTTGTTGAAACATTTTGATATTTCGATATAACAAATTAAGTTAAATGGATTTTAAGATTTTCCAAATGATTTTCTAAGTATATTCGATATAACTATTCGAATATCAAAACATTACTCCAAATATTTCAAAAATCATTTTTAATCCTTACTTAAGTGTAAAATTAAGTTTTAATCATAAAACAATTTCAAAATAATTTTACAAAGTATTTTGAACCAATTCAAAGCCAAAATTCCAGATTGCTCAGAGGGAACCGATTCCCCCATAGGAGGAACCGATTCCCCTGAATGGTTTGGCTCCGAGATTTCCAGAATGCTCGAGGGAACCGATCCCCCTAAGGGGGTACCGATTCCCCCCTTGTACAACGGTCGAAATATTTGAATTTTACACTTAGGAACCGATTCCCTTCAAGGGGGAACCGATTCCCCCCCCACACCAAGCTGTTTTATTAAATGTTTTCACACTAAAACGGCTATAATATCTTCTCTAATCATCCCCAACGTTCAGAAGTGATCCAAGGTGTATTTAAGCAAGCTTAGAAGCCATTGATCAATAACAAGAAACATCAAGCAACTAGAATCAAGAGAGAATCAAAGAGAAAGCATCAAACCTCAAGTTTGAGCATTTCAACCTATTTTCATTCAATATTCATTTTGCTTTCAAGAACACTTTTTGTGCTCAATTGTATTCATCTTTGAGTGTTCTTTCTTTGTTCTAGAATTGTGCAAACATCTACCTTGTGAGGTTTTCTTGTAAGTTTGCAAATTTGTAATCTTCTCTTTGAGAAAAGAGTGTTCTCAAGAGTTGGGGTACACTCTTGAGGGAATTATAAGGTTATCTCTTTGGCCTCAAAAGAAAGAACAAATTAGTGAATTTGTTGGAAAATCCTTAGTGTGGATAGCTAAGGTAGTGGACGTAGACTTTGTTTGAGAAAGTCGAACCACTGTAAATCGCTGTGCAATTACTTTCAATTTTCTGCAAAAGCTTCCACAAAATTTTTATTGCCAATTCACCCCCCTCTTGGCCAATTTCGTCATTCAATTAACTCAACAATTGGTATCAGAGCCTCACTCATTTGAAGGTTTAACCGCCTCTTGAGTAGATCCGGGAAGAGTTAAATCGATAAAGATGGTGTCCACTTCCGGTTCATTCTCCATGGAAGAATCCAGACCAATTGGCGTGCCTCCACACTTCAATGGAACAAATTATCGTTGTTGGAAGAGGTTCATGATGATGTTTATTCAAGCACATGATATGGAAGCTTGGATGATAATCGAGAACGGATATTCTTTTCCTACGAAGAAGGTAAAGAAGTGGAGTAATCAAGAACGGAAGAAAGCTCAACAAAACACAAAGGCTATGCATATGTTGTGTTGTGCAATTGATCCTAATGTATAAAGGAGTTTCTTCTTGTTCAAGTGCCAAGGAAATGTGGGATAAGCTTGAGGAAATCTATGGAGACAAGGAAAAAGAAGAACCAATAAAAGTGATGTCTCTATTAGCTCTCACAGAGCCAAAGGTATCTTCTAACTCAAATAGATTAAATTCAAAATCTTTTAGTGAGTTACAAGATGCTTATGATGAATTATTTTCGGAGTTTTAGACCATGAACTCCAAATACAATAAATTGATTTCTAAATTTATTACTAAAAATGATCTTATTTTGAAAGCTAAAAAGGACTTGGAAAATAAAAATGAAATGTTGAAAAAGGAGTTAGAGCTTTCAAAAATAAAATCGGAAAACTTTGAAAAAGAAATTTTCAAATTAAACAAACTTCTTCTAGAAACTAAAATGGATTTTGAAAAACAAATGAAATTTCGAAGAAGAATTTAGAGCTTTCAAAGATAAAATTTGAAAGTATGGAAAGTAATTTTCGATTTAGAAGTTAAGCTTGAATGTTTAACAAAAGAAAAAGAGATCATTTTAAATAATTCATCTAGTTCAATAATGACAATATGCTCACATTGTCATTATCATGGTCATAAGGAACATACTTGTCCTTTAAAGAAAGGAAAACGATTTAAAATTAGACAAGTATGGGTTCCAAAAGGAACAAGAGGCATTGAAACTAATGTTCAAGGATCCAAAGCAATTTGGATACCAAATACACTTAAATGTCTTTGTAGATGTGTGGGAGCAATGGTGATGAAGATGATGATATTCAAGATGCTCTAGCCACACATGAAAAAGGAATGGGTAACCTCTAAACTTAATGTTATTATTTTATTTGGTTGCTCATTTAGTTTGTGCATACATGAGGTTTTAAATATTGAATAATTTTGATTTTGCATAATTTTTTTATTCTCATGTATGTTGAAAATATGTTATGATGAACATTTTAAGTTATATTTATTCTTCAGAATTTTAGTTCATCATAATAAAACTTGGTCAAAATTTTAACATAATTGATATTCATTTTAAACCATTGATATAAATTTCAAACAATTTGATTTTTGACCTTAAATTTTGTTTTAATGTTTATGCAAGTAATTTCAAAGTTTCAATGATATCTCTCTAAATCGATATCAATCTTTAATGCATAACATCTTTATAAAACTTTATGCATATGCTCTTAATTTGATAATCAACATTGCATAATGGTTATATGTGAATGGGTTAAAGCATAATCTTTTGAATAATGAATTTGACAAAAGATACAATGTCTTATTTTATTTTAAATTAAAAGTTTGCAAAATTGATTGACATTGCATCTAATCGGATTATGCTTGTTGGTCATAGAATAGGAAACATTTACATGGTGCATTTAGATTCTATGATATGACTAATTTGTGCCTAGTTGCTAAGGATGAACATGATAGTTGGTTATGGCATAGGAGACTAGGACATGCTAGTATGAGTTTTGCAACGGCTAATTCAAGGTGATTTAGTCGAGGGTTGCCTAAGCTTAAATTTGATAATGATAAAATCTGTGATGCTTGTGCTAAAGGAAAAAAAAGCGCGTTTCCTTTAAATCCATTAATGACGTATCACTAGTAGAGTATTACAATTGATCCATGTAGATCTTTTTGGGCCAACTAGGACTACTAGCTTGGGTGGAAAACAATATGCATTTGTCTTGGTAGATGACTTTCTAGATATACTTGGGTTCTATTTTTAAGTACTAAAGATGAAGCATTAGAACAGTTCATCACATTTTCAAAAATAATCCAAAATGAAAAAGGTTACTCTATAACTAGTGTTAGGAGTGATCATGGCATGAATTTGAAAATCTTGGATTTATTGATTTTTGTAATTCTAATGGTATTAGCCACAATTTTTCAGCACCTAGAACCCCTCAACAAAATGGAGTTGTTGAGAGGAAAAATCGAACTTTAGAAGAAATGGCTAGAACCATGCTTTGTAAATAATTTGCCAAAATATTTTTGGGCGGAAGCCACAAATACTGCTTGTTATTGTAAATCGAGTAACGAGGCCAATTTTAAAGAAAACTCCATATGAAATTCTCAAAAATAAAAAGCCTAACATTAGCTATTTTCATCCTTTTGGATGTAAATGTTTTGTTTTAAAAACGTTAAAGAAAACCTTGGCAATTTGATGCTAAAAGTGATGAAGGAATTTTTCTGGGTTATTCCTTAAATTCTAAAGCTTATCGGGTATTTAATAAAAGAACTTTAGTTGTAGAAGAGTCTATACATGTTGTTTTCGATGATAATCCCCTTCCGAGGAAGGATTCTTGTGTGAATGATGATGTAGGTGTTATAAATTCAAATGACGCTAGACATGAAGTTGGAGAACCATCATCAAAGGAAGAAACGAAAAATGAGGA
Source organism: Hibiscus syriacus (assembly GCF_006381635.1). Lineage (NCBI taxonomy): Eukaryota > Viridiplantae > Streptophyta > Magnoliopsida > Malvales > Malvaceae > Hibiscus > Hibiscus syriacus. Next base: position 38,301 of record NW_024063145.1, on the reverse strand, counting down.
AACTCATGATCCTCTTGAGAATCCAACCATTGAAGAAAGGGAAATATCTTATCCAAGAGAGTACAACTATGTCAAGGGTGGTGAGATTATAGGTGATCCATCCAAAGGGGTAACAACTCGATCTTCTCTTAGAAATATTTGTGATTATGTTGCATTTATTTCATGCATAGAGCCTAAGAATATTAAAGAAGCATTAAATGATGAACATTGGATTATGGCTATGCAAGAAGAATTAAATCAATTTGAGAGAAGTAAAGTATGGACATTAGTTGAAAGGCCTTGTAATAAATCTACTGTAGGTACTAGATGGGTGTTAGGAATAAGCTTGATGAAAGTGGTAATATAGTGAGAAACAAGGCTAGACTTGTTGCTCAAGGGTATACTCAAGAAGAAGGCATAGACTACGATGAAACATACGCTCCCGTAGCTAGGATGAAGCAATTAGAATGTTATTAGCATTTGCATGTTTTCATGAATTTAAATTATATCAAATGGATGTTAAAAGTGCATTTTAAATGGTTTTATAAAGGAAGAAGTGTATGTGGAACAACCTCCAGGTTTTGAAGATTCAAAATTTCCGGATCATGTTCTTAAATTGACAAAAGCTCTTTATGGTTTAAAACAAGCTCCTAGAGCTTGTATGAAAGATTGTCAAATTTTTAATTGAAAAAGGTTTTTCAAAAGGGAAGGTGACACTACATTGTTTTTAAAGCATAAAGGTAAAGATTTATTAGTAGTTCAAATTTATGTTGATGATATAATATTTGGTTCTACTAATGATATTCTTTGCCAAGAATTTTCTAAGCTAATGCAAAGTGAGTTTGAGATGAGCATGATGGGGGAGCTCTCATTTTTCTTGGGACTCCAAATCAAGCAAAGAAAAGATGGCATCTTCATTAATCAAGCTAAGTACGTCAAAGATATGCTCAAGAAGTTTGGACTGGAAAATGGGAAACCTCATGACACTCCAATGAGCTCTTCAACAAAGCTTGACTTAGATGAAGGAGGTAAATGTATAGATGTTAAATTATATAGGTCAATGATTGGCTCTTTGCTTTATCTAACTGCAAGTAGACCGGACATTATGTTTAGTGTTTGCTTATGTGCTAGATTTCAATCATGTCCTAAGGAATCACATTTACTAGCTGTTAAGAGTATCTTTAGATACCTTAAGAACACTCCTAGTTTAGGACTTTGGTATCCTAGAGACTCTAGTTTTAGCTTGCATGCTTTTTTTGATGCGGATTATGGAGGATGCAAATTAGATAGGAAAAGCACCTCCGGTACTTGCCAATTCCTTGGAAATATGCTGATTTCTTGGTTTTCAAAGAAACAAAATTGTGTTGCATTATCTACTACTGAAGCCGAATACATTTCAGCTGGTAGTTGCTGTGCACAAGTTTTATGGATGAAACAACAACTTTTTGATTATGGAATTGAAGTAGGTACCATTCCTATCAAGTGTGACAATACTAGTGCTATTTGTCTCACTAAAAATCCCATCCAACACTCTAGAACTAAGCACATTGAAATAAGACATCACTTCATTAGAGACCATGTCACTAAGGAAGATGTAGTTCTAGAATTTGTTGATACTTTGCACCAATTAGCGGATATCTTTACAAAACCCTTAGACAAGGAAAGATTTTGGACACTTAGGAGAGAATTAGGTTTGACCAACCTATCTTCACTTAGTGTTTAAAATAATTTTAGCACTTTTAATAAATCTTAAAAAATGCTTATAATAATAATTTTTGATTGCATTCTTGCTATTAGTTAGGGGGAGTTTGTGATTCTTAATGAAAATTAATTTTATGTTCAAAAATCGATTAAAGATTAATTTAATTGTTTGAACATAATTAATTTTGATATATGAGTTGCCAATACCACTAGAAAAGATTAATTTAGCATTTTGTGCTTAAAAAAAAATCAGATTTTAGCATTTTGGTGCAGAGGGAATCGATCCCCCCCTGAGGGAACCGATTCCCCCTTTGAAGGGGAACCGATTCCCCCCCACAGGGGAATCGATACCCCCCTGGGGTTCTGTTAAAATCAGGCAGAACACCCCAAAATTCCCAAAACCCTTATATTTTCTTCAAACCGTTTCTCACCCTCCTCAAACACTCAAATCTCCTTTCTTGCCTCAAATCATCGATATTAATCGGAATTCGCTTCAAATATTATCTTCTAAACCTGTTGGAATCATTAAAATCGTGCAAACAACATCTAAATCCCCTCAATCTTCATCTTTCAAGGTAAATTTTTCTAAACTCTCTATTTCATTGTTTTTGAACATATGATTAGTTTCAATTAGTTCTAGGTTGAAATAGTGATCGGGCATTGATTATTTAGGGATTAGAAACTAGATGTTACAACTAATTTCATCAAAAACACAAGAATTTTTCAAAATTTTTTAAATTTTCGAAATAAAAAAATGTTATTTTCAATTATTGTGTTTTGATTAAATTATGTTGTTGTTATGAAAAACTATACATATATTGTTTCTCAAAACCATATTTTTCAAAAGTTTTTCAAAAACTTTGCCCATTAGGATTGATTTAGAGAACCTTGAAATATTGAGGACTCAATTGAGTTTTGGGATTAATTGAATTGCATACATTTGTTTTAAAATTGCAGGTTATTCGATATATTCTGATTTCCTTCTCCATGTCCAATCCTAAACGTCCTAGGTCTTCATCTAGTCGTTCTAGTCGTCAACCAAATCCTCCTCCAAATCCTCCTTCTATTCCAATTTCTAATCCCAATCCCTCTGATCCTAACTTGACTATTCAAAATTCGTGTTTCAATCATCCTGGGTCTAGAAATCACCGATTTTGGTATTATCAATATTTCGATTCTTACAAAATCCAGAAAGAACGTATTCCTTCTCGTCAAGCTATGTTAGCTATCGATTTTAAATATCTTCCCATTTTACAAGAATGGAAATTTGATAAACTATTTGATCTTGAACCCATCGTTTACCATCAACTTGTTCATATATTATACTCTAATGCCGTTTGTGTTAAAAATCAAGATGAAACCGAAACCATAGGATTCGTTCCTACCTCCTAGGACAATTCTTTATATTGACCCGGCATATATAGCCAATACATTTGGATTAGATAATGATGGTATTTCGAATGAAAAACAAATTTTAGGTTCTCGTTATAAAAGAAGAGATAGTGCGAGTGTCTTAGACCTACATGAGCGTTTTCTTCATCTAATGATTTCTTGGTGGTTTCGACCATCCGGAGGTCGTTATTCTACTCTTAGAGCTTTGGATCTTTGGTGGTTACATTGTTTCGAAAACCGTATTAAAATTAACCTACCTCAGATTATTTTTGCTGAAATTGTTGAAACCGTAAATCTTGTTCCTAACAAGAAAATCTGTTCATCTCTAGTTTACGGTTGCTTTTGAGTAATCTGTTTTCCAAAGCTGGGCTTAGAGTCGGTCTAGATGTCGTTTTTTCCTCTTAAGAAACAAATCAATCTTCTTCCTTAACGAGAGCGGGATGGGTAAAGAACAAAGAAACCGGTGAATGGGTTCGATCTTCTACACATACTCCGGGAGCTAGTTCTTCACAAGCTCCACCTGAAGCTGACGAAGATCCCGAGTTTGAACAATTAATGAGGGATATCGATGAAGCTGAAGATGAGCCTGAACAACCCGAGGAGCACGCACAACAGTCGACTCAAATGCCTCCATATTTTCAATCCTTTATGGAGACATTTGATTTTCGATATGCGACCATGGACTCGCGTTTTACCTCTATAGAGTCTCATTTATCCACAATGGGAGCTCAACAATTAGAGATTCTTCGGGAGATGCGTGCAAACAATGAATCAACCAACGCTCGTATCAATGAACTCACACACGAGATGGCCGCTATGCGAGCCCGTTTTCCTCCTACCGATCCGGATGTTTGATTATGTGTTTAGTTTTAAAACTTTGAACAAAAAGAATATTGTTTCAACATTTTGGATATTTTGGATTGTTTGATTTTGTGGATTGTTGGATTTTGGATTTATGAATGGTGTGAACTTATGTGTTTGGTGTTTTATTCATTTTTGCATCATTTACATCATCATTAGCAATATGACCAATTTTGCCATATCACATTATTTATGAATATTGATTTATGAAACTAATGGCTAACCTCTCTTTTGATTGTGATCTTAGCAGCTTAAGCTTATAATTAATAAATCAATTGGCTAAATGATTTCAAAACCTTGTTTTACAATGTCTTTTTGATTTAACAAAAAGGGGGAGAAGAATAAGTGTTAAATGTTTTACTTGATAAATGGGAGAAGTGTTAAAGTAAGGGGGAGTAATTTCAAAACTTGATTTCAAAAATCTTAAAATTACTAAAATGTTTTGTTATATCAAAAAGGGGGAGATTGTTGAAACATTTTGATATTTCGATATAACAAATTAAGTTAAATGGATTTTAAGATTTTCCAAATGATTTTCTAAGTATATTCGATATAACTATTCGAATATCAAAACATTACTCCAAATATTTCAAAAATCATTTTTAATCCTTACTTAAGTGTAAAATTAAGTTTTAATCATAAAACAATTTCAAAATAATTTTACAAAGTATTTCGAACCAATTCAAAGCCAAAAATTCCAGATTGCTCAGAGGGAACCGATTCCCCCTGAATGGTTTGGCTCCGAGATTTCCAGAATGCTCGGAGGGAACCGATCCCCCCCAAGGGGGTACCGATTCCCCCCCTTGTACAACGGTCGAAATATTTGAATTTTACACTTAGGAACCGATTCCCTTCAAGGGGGAACCGATTCCCCCCACACACCAAGCTGTTTTATTAAATGTTTTCACACTAAAACGGCTATAATATCTTCTCTAATCATCCCCAACGTTCAGAAGTGATCCAAGGTGTATTTAAGCAAGCTTAGAAGCCATTGATCAATAACAAGAAACATCAAGCAACTAGAATCAAGAGAGAATCAAAGAGAAAGCATCAAACCTCAAGTTTGAGCATTTCAAGCCTATTTTTCATTCAATATTCATTTTGCTTTCAAGAACACTTTTTTGTGCTCAATTGTATTCATCTTTTAGTGTTCTTTTCTTTGTTCTAGAATTGTGCAAACATCTTACCTTGTGAGGTTTTCTTGTAAGTTTGCAAATTTGTAATCTTCTCTTTGAGAAAAGAGTGTTCTCAAGAGTTGGGGTATACTCTTGAGGGAATTGTAAGGTTATCTCTTTGGCCTCAAAAGAAAGAACAAATTAGTGAATTTGTTGGAAAATCCTTAGTGTGGATAGCTAAGGTAGTGGACGTAGACTTTGTTTGAGAAAGTCGAACCACTGTAAATCGATGTGCAATTACTTTCAATTTTCTGCAAAAGCTTCCACAAAATTTTTATTACCAATTCACCTCCCTCTTGGCCAATTTCGTCATTCGATTAACTCAACACATCTCATATGTTTAAAATGTATGGGCATATCTTAGTCAGTGCTAAGGAACTTGAGCTGTTGGCCAGGCATATATGCCTCATGTACTCATAAGGAGTAGGCTGGTCGGGTGTAAATTTTTTATGCAGAAATTTCAGATCTCACCCTAGGTGGGCTAGAGGTGTGTGTCCTGGGATGCAACAAAACCACCTGACTACATCATGATGTCTACCTCAACATGTGTTTAGCATACTTGTATGCTTATGTCTTTGCTTGCTAGCATGACCATGTAGTGAACGCATGTAGTATAGTTTAGTTATGAGTGTGACACTGAGCTTGTGAGCTTAGAGGAGTGTCGAGGAGCTTATCACGCAACGACATTCTAGACTTCTAGAACAAAATCATATTACATCTTGAGTAGTTTATTAGAGGTCATGTACTATTCATAGACCTTCATGTACTTGAGTTATAACTCTACTTTATTATATTTGGATTGGATTGTTTTGAAACTTATTCAAGAGCTCTCGTTTGTAAACTTAATTACTTATTCTTTTATTTCATGGTTTTAAATGAATATATTTAAATTTCGATTCAAATTGTTTTAAAGAAAATAAAATTTTGGGTTAACTATTTCGGTGTTCAATGTGATACTGTAGCTAGTCGATCTTCGGGTTGGATCGTGTTAGAGTGTTACACCTTCAGTATGTGAGCTTGTAATATTTTTTGTTCTTAAATGTATCATATGAATCAATTTGGTTGTAATCTAATGATCCATACATAAATTTCTTAAATATCTACTTAATATCTTAAAATCATACGCTATGTCTAAATGCGTACAAACCTGAGTTAACACTAAACTCTTTATTTATTTATAAAGTATAAGGAACCTTCTTTGCATTTCCTTAGTTTCAAAATCGTTCTTAGGGATTTAATTAAAACTAAACTTTTTTCTTTTGGCAATAAGAGGTATCATTTGGTATACTCCCATTGAGCTTATAGTATAAACAATCGTCAACCAAATTTATCTTAGAACCAAACGAGATAATCACTTAATAAATTTTGTGATATCATTGAAGAGAGTAATTCTTAAGCTTATAAATGGATTTCCTTTATTTTATATCATTAATTTTGTATCATTAGACACAATTTTCTAATTACCATATAAATTATCACATCAATGTTACCATTGAAAAACACAATTTTGAAATCCAACTTATGTAACTTAAGATCAAATATGAGCAACAAGTATCATGATTATCCTGAAAGAGTCTTTCAATGAAACCAAAGAGAAAGTCTCTACAAAATTAATGTATTCTTTCTGAGTATATCCTTTAGATACAAGACATGTCTTATACAGGTCAAGATCACCATTTGCATCCATGTTAGTTTTAAACATTCATTGGCAACCAATCAACTTTGCACCTTCAGGTAATCAACCAAGTTTTCAAACTTTATTATCTTGTATAGAACTTATACTCTCCTTATATGGAATTAATCCACTTTTGAGAGTCAAAACTTTTATGACATGATGAAAGTTGATTAGATCATCCTCCATCATTCCACAATCATCCTTATTTTGTTTTGGAAAAATACAACATAATAATCTAAATAACATTTCTTTCATCTTGTGGATCCTCATAATGACTCTTGTCCTTTGAGGATGTTGAGTTTATTCTTACGTAACAATTTCTCATTTTAAATGGAGAGTTATTTAATATTATCTTGTTGATGTTCTAGACTCACTTCTTGATTAATGACATGTATTAATACATGGATATCATCAAAAGTGATAATAGGAATTGAGTTATAATTCAATTCCCCACAAAAGTAATTCCTTAAACCTTATTTCTCCCCCCAAACTCAACGTCCTAAAAAATAATATTATAGATCTAACCTTAAAATATTCCTAATTATAAGATCATAAAACTTGCAACCCCTAAATCACGCAGAATATCCAAAGTAGTTGCTTACTGTTTTAGAGTTCAATTTCTCCTTATATGTTCTGACTTATTACAAAAGAGAACAACCCTTTGTAACATATGGTTATCTCTTTTGAGTTAGCTCATAACAACTACATCTGACTTTTTTTGCCCTTATCTTTATATGCACTTTTCAAGTGAGTACTTTTAAATATATCATGCTTCAATCTTTCTTCCTCTTGCACACAATAAAAAATGAGCTTATTTAAAGTTCATTTCTCCCTTTGAGTTGATTAAACTCTATAGAAAGAGATACTGAAATTACAAGAACGAGTAATTCTACAGAAAAACTCGATCTTAAGTGCCTTGAGTCTTGAAGCAATATGAAACATATTCATAATGTACTCCCTCATATTTTTCTTAACCTTTATACTTTATAGATATCAAATAAGTAAAAAATGATGTTATTTAAACCTTATTGTTTTTGGAATATTTCTCAAATTCGTCAAAGAAACCATTGGGCTAAGTAGTCTTTTTAGATTATGTGCTTCAAAAGGTTTCTAAAATGTTGTGTTTCATGATCACTAGAGTCATGCAATTTGAAAAAGATTTCACCTCTCAAAATTCCTTATACCAATTAAGGATGGTATCTCCTATGAGATGTGAGAATTGTTATTTCCTTAGTGCAAAGTTTATATTCTTACAACCAAAACCTTATGTAAGTGCATTTTTCATTCCTTAAGATTCATCTTCCTAAGCAAGAGTATAAAATGTATATTAGCAGATATTGTGATAGAAATAAATAAATAATTAACTCAATATAGAATAAAATATAAATAAAATTTAAGCTCACATTATTATTCTTAAGTAAACAAATAAATTTAAAAATGATGGTTAATTCTCATCTCAAGATACCAACCACTACATCAATATCAAGTCTTTGGACAATAATATTAACAATAAACAATATTCTTGTTGTACTAATCAAACATTGACAATAAGGTATGTTGAACAAAAGACTAATTTTTGGACTAATATAATGCTCACATAAAATACCTTATAAATGTCGCATATTATTGCCACATGTATCACTTGAAATCCAACCAAATATTAACTTTCCTTTAGGCCAATTAAAAAAATGCATGAATTACAAGAAATAAATAATTATTTCAATATTTCAAATAAATTAGTCTACACAAAAGAGGGCACTTTGATGGCACTTTAGTTTAACTAATTTATCAAAATATTAGACCTAGCCAAAATATGAATTAATTTGTTTCAACATATATTATAATAACCAACAAAAACTAAATTTTTTTATCAAACCGAATTGAATATATACATATAATATAAACAAAACCATATAAATATTATCAATCAATCAATTTCTCTGACATGTATCTTTCAATTAAATTAAAAGATGACCAAAATGATAATAAATTTGAATACACTTAAACATCATCTCAAGATATCTGATACTCCATTAATATTTCATCTTTAAACAAAATATTCAACTTAAGTGATATTTCATGTAGTAACCAAACACTAATAATTGACATAAAAATCTTTCTTTCGGTCGATTTATTACTCACACATTAAACTGATAATTATCACGTGTTTATTACCAAAGTCGTACATGTGATTATGTCAACTATTAATCTTCTTTTGGGCTGATTAATACTAACATATCCTAAGTTACATGTACATAACTTTTATATTTTAAAAATCAAATATTTTTCATAGGTCACTTTAACGACTTATTGTTTTAATTAAGTCATCTCAAAATAAATATCAATATTAAATTTTAATATTTCTATAACAATCAAAGGTCAAAACTGAATTTTTTATTGCACTATAGTATTTGAAATAACCCAAAATAAGTTTACATAAATGGCGCTATCAAAAATCGGAAACTCAAGGCTTTGATTCTTTCTGAAGATTTCCTTAAACATGCATTTAATTCACAACTTAATAAATTATCGAGACAAGTCAAATTCAAAATAATCAATATTTAACCAAAAGTCAAAGTACATATGAATGAATTAAATCTTTTTTAAAGATTAAAAAATAAATCAAATTAAATTGAATATATCAATACCAAATATATATTTGATAACCAAAATTAAAACAAGTTGCAATTAAAGAATTTATTATTGCTACACATTCAATGATAAAAACCGAAATTTTATGATCACATCATAATTTTAAAAATAACCCAAAATAAGAATGTCTAAATGACACCATTAAAGAATTTGTTTTGAACATTGAACTGGTTTGTGCATTAATAGCAAAACTTTAACCTGCTATTACCCTAATATATATAATTGAATCAGCCGTTGAAGATGTCAAACTCAATAGTAAATCTCATAATTGGAAATTCCAAAAAAAAATCATATAATAACATAAAAGCTTTCATTAATGAAAACATCAAATCGGATAAAAATTACAGCAATATTAAATTACTAAATAAAGATTTTCAACCTGACGAGAGCAACTAAGCAAAACAATTTCATTGATTACAATCAATGTATTTGTAGTAATCTTAATATATATTAGCATCACAAACGATGTATTATAGTTTTCGATTATGAAACCTTATTTAAAGATCGTCTTTTCAAATTAAAGAACAAAACTTTATGCACGGTAGATATGAAACATAAAATTAAGGATTTTATACCTTAAATCTAATATCAGATTTTATTATGACCAATTCTGCAAAATCCTAAATTCTCAAATAAAAATTTTTGAACTGTAGAAAATATATAACATTTTATCAATAAATTATTAATGTTTTAATATGACCCTAGCTCTGATATTATTTATTAAAACCAAACCATAATTTAGAATCAAACCATAATACATATAAAAATTAACCAAGATCTAATAATGTCAAATCATCAAGAATAAGAAAATAGTAGACCTGAAGCGTATTTGAATTAATTGATATGTTGAAATCCTTGAATATTTCTTTGATTGTGATCTTCCAAGAAGATAGAGTTTCATAAACTCTCTGGCGGAATAAGAGTAATACAAGATGATCTATTTCTTGGGGACCATGTTCATTTTATATAGTTGATTTAATAATCAATTATTGTTTGTACTTATAATTTTGCACTCATCAAATTATAAATATATCTTTAATAGTATTTACACTTTTGTTTCTATGATACTTTTAATTTCTTATGACTTTATAACATAATTTATCACTTAATTTATGTCATATTTTATTATAGCAATATGCATTAAAAATATGTGCCAATAATTATGAATTTTAATCTAATGTCAACGCTTCTTGCTGATGTGGCATTTCCACATGGATTAGAAAGTTGAGATAACATATTCACATGAGATGTCACGCCAGTAAAAAAAATATTTTTTATTGATTATTTAATAATCAATTAGATGATGCAATGTTAAAGTACAATAATTACAATTTATTCTAAATATATTGAGATAGATTTAAAATATTTAAAACTTAAAAACATAATTAAAAATAAAATAAAAAATAATATTGAGATAAACTTAAAATATTTAATTTAAATTCTGATGTTATAAATCTAAATCTAAATCTAAATATAATTTAATTTAAGTTGATTTATATTATAATTAATATATTTTCATAAATGTATATATAATTAATTATAATTAAAATTTACTCTAAATATATTTGTTGATCAAAATATAACAAGTAAATAAGTTGGCATACGTTAACCCTTTCAACCATCAAGCCTATGATTAAATCTCGTTACCAGTACTCATTAAGGTTAAATCAATTCATTCCTTTTAAATCAATCAGATGATGTCATATTGATTGTTAAATAATATAATAAAAACAATAATTAATTAAAAATATTTTTTATTAACATGACATCCTACGTAGACATGTCGAGTTAGTTTTTTAATCCATGTGGACATGTCGCATCACTAACTGTTAGTTAACTAACAATTTTCATCAAATCAAAGAACATTTTACCTCAAAATAAAATGTTTGAAGTGAAGTTGACAATTTTATCAAATGTTAGGCACTAATTTTTCATTATACATATTTTAATCTTACTTCGCTAAAAAAACGTGTGTGAGACTTTATATATATTTTTAAAAATGACAATTGTATTTCATTAATAAAAAAAATAGAATGATTCAAAATTACAATGCACTAAAAGAGAAAATTGGGGGACAACAGTCATAAAAAACTCATACATAAAACAAAAATATTGAACCCAAAAATATGAAGAAAAACAAAATCTTCCATTGAGAATAACGTCCAACATCAAAAGAACCCAGTAATCTTCATAAAACTCTTTGTCTCAATCGAACGAGATGTTTTACTAAGTTATACAATAGTGGTGTGCGAACCAAATAATTTGGCAGACTGCTTCGCTGCACAATTGACAAGTTGTTGAAACCCTGCAAAATAAAAACTGATTTTACTAAATTAACTTGTAGTAATAGTGAGATCATATCGAATCCCAAGAGAGCTAAAATTATAATCTCAATATTTAAGAAATAGAAATAAAATGGGGGGTTTGATTTATCAAACTAAAATCAAGAGATAAAACTAAAAATAAAAATAATGAACATCTATTCTTTATGTACTTCCAATTCAAAGGTGTGTTCTTCATCCGGCTATAATTTTAATCATAGGCTTAAAGATCTTTTTTAATATCCAAGTAATTATTCACTTTCTCGGAACAGCAACAAGTATAGTTCCCCTTTTATAATTGATTGGCATACTTATTCACAAGAAGCATTCAAATCAAATCTTACCATTAAACAGCTAGGCATGATAATGTTCCATATTAAATCCAATGATAGCATTAAGAACCGTAGGAACGACTAAAAAATCAATTAATTTCGTGTCTTTATTTTCCCGGACACTATCACGTGCGATGCGAAGTTAAGAAAATAAACTATAATAAACACAAATCATGAGACTTACCCCTTGCTACTTGTGTGATCGTTCATGCCATTACACATCACAAACTTATGAATGATGATAGAAAACTCATTATCGAGTTAAGAAGTCAATTTAATCAATATCAAGAATTCATAAAAATAAGACAAAAAAAATAAACATTACTAGGATTAAAGATAAATATTAGTTTAGCACAAGCCTCACAAAATTACAGCGGAATATTTCACCACTGAATCGAAAAAAATCTTAACCACTCATGATAGAATGAAAATACAAGAGAGAATAAAAAGAAGTTGTGTTGTAGAAGATGATCCTAAAGAACGCTAAGGGGTTATTTATATAAAGAGTCAAATCCCAAAAGATAAAATCTCTTTTAATTAAGTATAAATCAAATAAGGAAAGCAAATAAAAGAAAAATCAAAAATAAATAAAGTCCTAATTGAAAAGTGATTGATTCTTGGCCAGATACTTTCAAAATAATGGAAATATCCATAAAAGTGGGTTTCATCCTGGATTTGCTTTCAAAAGTTTGAATTCTTCTCATAAGACATTAGTCGTGTGTTACTCATAAGGCGTGGTCAAGACTTCTTGAAGATGGTCTTCCGCCCAGTTCCACTCTTTCAAAAGACTTGATTCTCACATTTTAAGCTAAAAACTCACTTTTGAGCATATTTTCACTATTGCATCCATATTTACCTCCTAAATCAAAACAAACATAATTTCCATAATTAAGCTCAAAATATAATTAAAATATTAAGGATTTAATCATAAAAAGATGTATATAATTATAACTTATCAACAATTATGATTATATCGGCAAACAACTTTTTATCAAAAAAAGGATCTGACAATACATGACCATCAATAAACCAATTATAAAACAAATGTTGTAAGGATCTTTGTGCAAGCACCAACAAGACCACAAAGGTATGCGAAGACCACAAAGGTATGTGAAAAAACGTACCAAAAGTCATAAGAAATGTTCCACAATAATAGAGAAAAAGCGTGCCACAAGAGCATAGAAAAAGGTGCCAAAAAGATATAGATTCTAATTTAAAATTGAAAAAACTCAAGAAAAAAAGAAAAACAAAATTCATAGTATGAAAAAAAAACAAGAAAAATAATAATATTGTGGTCAACAATCAATATTAAGATTAATGTTGTTGTCGGCTAAAAAAATCAAAGAAAAATGGAAAACAGTACAAAATATTGAGAGAAAACTTATGTTAAAAAAAGAGAAATCGTGAGACTTTATGCTTTTAAAAGGAACTTAAGGAATTGATTTCAAGTATCAAATATGAATATTTTTGTTGGACTTAAAATTCCTTCCTATTTAGCAAGTACATTTGACCGGTTGGTCAAATTGTTCATCTTTGTTCCTTTATAATTCCATTAGGTCATAGCTTTTATACGAACAAATAGCACTATCATTCCTTCCCCTAGAAACCCTCTTCTCACCTTTTAGATAAGATTCGATTTTGAAATTTTTCCAAAAAATTCCTTCATATTTTTTTGCTCAGTAAAATATTTATTATCATTAATAAGGAACCCTAATGATAACCTCATTAAAAACTTCCCTACCCTAAGTAGAGGAAAAGAGTACTCACAACAAGGGAGAATTACAACACTACAACAAGTAACTCATGAAACAATGATCAACTTAACACAAGACAAAGCTTCAGAAACTACAAACCAAGAACAAAACACCATCCACCTGAACAAATACAAAAACTGACTACCACCTCAAGGGGAAATTACCACAAAGCTGCCAACAACTCTTGAAACAAAGATTAACTCTAGAAAAGTAGAACATCAGAACCACGATACAAGAACAAATCTCTAATCCTAAGAACGAAACAAATCTAACTACCAACACATAATAAAAACTCGAGCCTTTTCATTCCTTCCTTTACTAAATGATCATCCATTCCAATATAAGAATTTAGTGCATAAATAAATTGCACCAATAGAATTTCTCTTGACAACCTATCATTTTCGACCAAAATATCACCAATTCGACTCAACAAGGAGATTCACTTTGGTAATCAAACCAACTACTTTGAAAGTTTCAGAGCTAACATAACCATTGTCGTTTCTGCAAACTCTTGTTGGTTGTACCTACAAGTTAAGGGCACTTATCTTACATTGGGAAGAATAATGCCTTTAGAAAGGTATTTAAAGGGGAATTATTTTCCTCCCTTATTGAATGTGGTTAGATGACTCCTTCGTGCACGTGTGTCACAACCGATGTCCGTCCAGTCGGCTCAGCTTGGCTCAGTTCCATTCATGGCCATCGTGGTTTTGGTAATATGTGTCTTCGACACATTTACGCGCATTCTATCTTTTTAAAGAAAATAGAAGAATTTTTTTGAAACTAAAACTGAAATGAGAATTTTAAAACATATTTATAGACAAAATAAATTTTAAAATCGGTTAAATTAATTATTGAAATTATATGTGTGATTACTAGAAATCTAAAAATTAATCAGTTGTGTTTAACAGTTGTGCTAGTTGTTAATCCTGATTTTGACTTTTACATAATGAACCTAGACGGTTTATTACAACAGACAAATTATAATTTTTGAAGCTTGATTTCAGCAATTAGTTTGTTGATTTAATAGTTGTCTCAACAGCTATATTTGTGAACGAACGTAGACAATTTTTTAGGCCTGGTTCATCTAGCTATGACAGAATATTTTACAACATTTAATTCTCGGAATTGAATCAATTATTTATCACTGATTTAATTTTTACGTTTTTACGCATTGTGTAAGCCTATAAATAAAGAGGTTTTCTCTCTCATTTCATCATTCAACAATCATCTTTTCTTCATTCTTTTAAACTCTCTAAATAGTTTTCTTCTTTTTTCTGATGAGAAGAGCAATTCCACCACTGTTCACTTTGAGAAATCAGGTGTACAAATATTTTCATAAAGCCTTTCTAACATCGGAAGACGACCGTCTATAGCAGGAATTACACACATCGAGGCAAAATTTGTTACTAAGGTAGTGGTTTATAACATGGCATGGTTGTTCGATTTATTGTTTATTTATTTTATTAATTTCTAGTGAATGCTAACGATTTCATTTTACAGTTTCTATTTCCAACAATTTAGAAACAAATTTTAACTGCAAAATGTCAAGCAGAATGGCAAAGCTTGTTCGTGATTTGTCCAAGCTTGATGCTCTTGATGAGATAAATTATCAAGGTAGACCCAGAGAATAATAATATTCTTCAAACAACACTACCTGGATTATGTGTTGCTCAAACCGATACGCCAGCCTACTTCGTCGTCTTTAGATGATGCCTTTAATGTTGTTGAAGGTGACTTGACTCACATTCCTTCCAGTGAAGTCTTTTCAACCATTGATGTTGTTGTTCTTTTCTAGGCGTCCTTGGAGAAATACGAGAAGGATAATAATAATACAGTTCGTGTTTTTCACTTAAGTAACATGTTGAACAAACTCTTTGACATGTTTCTTAAGGAGAAAAGTGTTAAGGTAATTTGGGATACACTGAAGACGAAGTACAGAGCCGGTGATATTGGGATAAAAAAGTAGTATGTGGTGAGCGAATAGATCAAGTTCTAAATATCGATGACAAGTCGATCATGGATCAAATCCATGACTATGAGAAGCTAGTTTCCGACATCCTAGTTGAGGGCATGAAGATGTACGAAGTCCTGTAAGTGAATGTCCTCATTAAAAATATACCCAATTCCTAGTTCGACTACCGTAATTTCTTGAAATATATGAAAAGGGTAATCACAATCAAAGAGCTAGTAGGCCATATGAAGATAGAGGAAGCTAATTGAATCAAGGATAAGTTGACTTCTTATAATAATATTTCATTTAAGGCTAATCTAGTTGAATATGGGTCTGTCTCAAGGTCCAGGTTTAACAAGCCCAAAAGACAAGGTGGCCAAAAGCAAAAGGTCAAAGCCCAAAAAGTTGTCAACTTCAAAAAGCCCACGAAGAATAAAAGTCTACAAAATCCCTTCAACTTCTATACGTACGGACATACCATACTTAAAGCCTACCAGTGTCAATGACAATTGGACCATTAAAATAAGAACAAACCATAATAATATTGCTGAGAATGCTGATGATGTCATAACAATGATAGTTTTGTGAAGTCAATCTGGTGGAGAATAATGTTGACTGAATCATTGACATCGGTGTTTTCAGACACTTCTGGTCCAAACGGGAATTGTTCACCTAGTTCGAGGATATGAAGAATAGTGAACAAGTGTAATGAGGAATTATAGCAGCTTTGAAGTGCTAGGTAAAGGGAATGTTTTACTTAAGTTGACTTCATGTAAAACCTTAGAATTAAATAATGTTATGTATGTACCTACCTTGCGTATAAATCTGATTAGTGATGGGTTACTAAATAAGGCAAGCATTAAACTAGTTTTCGAAACAGATAAACTCATATTTTCTTATAATAGTGGTTATGTAGGCAAATGTTATTTGTACGAAGTTTTTTTTGTAATCGAAACCCAGTTTAATGAAAGTAATAAAACCACCATTTTTTATATTGCTGAGACTCTTGACATGTGACATGCTAGATTAGGACATGTGAACATTCACTCTCTTAAGAAACTCATTAAAATAAATCTTCTTCCTGATCTAGACGATAATAGCTTTAACAAATGTGAAAATTGTGTAGAAGCCAAGCATGCTAGACCTTTTCTCAAAACTATTTCTATCAAAAAGAATGAACTTTTAGAACTTATTCACACTGATCTAGCAAACTTTAGAAACTCTAAAAGTAAAGGAGGTAAACACTACTATATAACCTTTGTAGATGGCTTTTCAAGATATACAAAGGTATATCTACTTAGAACTAAAGATGAAGCTGAGAACTTCTTTCTTATTAATAAGGCAGAAGTTTAAAATCAACTTGGTAGGAAAATAAAATGATTTGGGTCTGATAGAGGTGGTGAATACGGATCTAACTTTCTTAAAGAGATGTTTGAAAAGAATGACATTATTCATGAAAGCTCCACCCCCTACTTTTCTCAATAGAATGAGATAGTTGAAATGAAAAATTAGAACCTTAAAAGATACGATGAACTTTTTACTCTTAAGTTATGGGTTATCTGATAACATGAAGAGGAAGTCATTCTATCAACAAATCATATATTAAAATGTGTACTTCATTAGAAATTAGATTGTATCCCATAAGAGATGTGGAAAGGTTATGCACCTAATTTGCAATACCTGAAAGTATAGAGGTGTCTAAAAAAATAGGTTTGCCAGATTTTAAGAAATCCACCATCGGTTCCAAAATCGTTGATGTTGTGTTTATCATGTATGCTTCAAATAGTGTCACATACAAATTCATGTATTTGTATGATTTTTCTATTTGCGAATATAGGGATATTGTGTTCTTTGAAGATCTCTTTCCTTTAAAGAAACCTAGATTAGGTGTTGAAACTCAAACATAAAATTGTGCCTCATCTTTTTCTATTCGTGCCAAGAATACTCTAGAGATAGAATTAGAGTCTAGAAGATGTAAAAGACAAAGAGTAGCCAGTATCTTTGGTCTATATTTCCTAACTTCTTTTATTTCTAAATTAAGTAATGTGAATACTATTTCTGTTCATATAGCTCAGATTTTCCTATTAAATAAGGATCTAAAGTCATATGATGAAGTTATAAGTTTTACCGACACTAGTTTCTGGAGAACCGCAATATATGAAGAACTAGAGTCCATAATGTCTAATCACGTAGGAGTTGGTAGATTTGCATAGAGGATTTAAATCGATCAACTCTAAGTGGGTTTTTAGAAAGAAACCTACGCCAGATGGGTCAATCCAGATATATAAGGCAATACTAGTAGTCAAAGGATTTACTAAAAATTTTGGTATAGACCTCTTCGATATATACACTCTTTTCATGAAAATCTATACGATCCATGTCTTATTTGTGATAACTTTTATTCATAAGTTGAACGTACATTAGATGGATGTAAAGACTGCATATTTTAATGAAGATCTAGACGATGAGATCTATATGGAGCAACCACCAGGTTTTGAAACACATGGCTCAAAAGACAAAGTTTGTAGACTTAAAAAAGTTATTTTATGGTTTTAAACGAGCTCCAAAGCAGTGGTACGAGAAATTTCACAAAACTATTTTGAGATTTGGTTTTACTGTTAATGGAGTGGATGAATGCGTGTATTTGAAAATGTTTGGAATTGATTGTGTCATCATAAGTCCATATGTTGATGACATGTTGTTATTCAGTATTAACATTGAATGCATTAACAAAACTAAAAATTCTTGTCCACTAATTTTGACAGTTTTGATGTCGTAATTGTCAGAACTTCTTATGACTCTAGTATTCGACTCCTTAAAAATAAAGAAAGTAGTATTTCCCAACAAGAGTATGCTAAAATCATCGGGAGCCTTATTTTTTAATGAACTACACTCGACCAGATATTGCATATATTGTGAGTAGGTTGAGTAGATATACTCATAATCCTAGTGGTGAACATTGGACTACACTGATATGCTTACTTAAGTATCTTAGAGGTATAATGGATTGGAAACTCGATTTTGTTAGCTATCCTTCAGTTCTAGAATAATATTATAAAGCTGACTAGTTACTGATAATGTTGAAGTAAACTCTACGAGTGGGTATTGTTTTCACCTTAGGTACCGTAACGATCTATTGGAAGTCTGCCAAGAAGACTTCTATCGCACTCTCTACCATGGAGTTAGAGTTCATTACTCTTGACTTAGCTGGGCAAGAAACTAAGTGGCTCAAAAACTTGTTTGCATAAATACCCTTGTTGGAAAAAATGACTCATTCGATGTCCTTATTATACGATTCACAATATGTAATATGTGTGGCTCAAAATCAAGCTTATAGTGGAAAGAAGAGACACATTCACATTAGAAATGAATCAGTGAGACATTTAATAAGAAACATAATACTCTCTTTAGAGTATGCGAAGTCGGAGAGGAACCTAACTTATCCGCTTACCAAAAGGTTAAGTTGAAAATTGGTCCTGGATTCATCGAGGGGGATGGGTCTAAAGCCCATTGGTTGAGGAATTCATAGTGGATACCCAAATTAGTTATCTAAGTTCAATGTGGTCAAACGAAACCATGAAAAGACTCATAGTGTACATTTACTTACCTATCCATATGACGAACAATGTACATGCACAAGATGAGCTTAATTGCTCTTAATAAATTCATAGCCCATGCTTTAGGTGGTCTTAGTGAGAAAGACTTGATGAATTTATCGATTTTTGGTTGAATATCTATTCTTAATAAGTTCACAACCCAGTGTTGAGTGTGTAGTTCTAATCGTGAAAGACTAAGTGAACATACCGCTTGAAATGATGAGTTTTCTTTAAAAACTCTTAATGAATTCAAAACCAAGAGTTTGGGTGTTCCTAGTGAGAATGAAATATTAAATTCACCGATTAATGAGGTTGAATATTTATTCTTAATGATTTCTTATCCTAGAGTTTGGGTGATTCATTTAAACAATAAACTTGAAGAAATTTTCACCTTACTTATTTGTGATGATGAGCTGTTATAAAAGCTATTAATTATTTCATAACTCGATATTGGGTGGTTTATGTTGATATAAACTAGATGAAATAACCTACATAAGTGAGAAAGATTCACCTTATATGGAAAATGTTGGTAATTTTTCTAATACACTTACTAGAATCCTAAGGAGAAATGGCTACTCATATATACTTTGAATATACTCTTTGTAGACATATCGAGGACTTCGGTGGATGAAAAGGTTAGTTGTGTGTTATGATTTTACCTTAATCTTAGAAAGTTCAAGATTCATTCACTTATCTAAGAGAATTACTCATTACCATTATGTACTAGTTCTAGATACGTTCACTAGTGTTTAAGAAACCAATCTCACAATTGCTCTTCTATCATTTAAAAAATTTTAAAACCCTTTCCTTTTTCAAGAATTATTTCGTATTTTGTGGGGGAATGTTGGTTGTGCCTACAAGTTAATGGAACTTATCCCATGTTGAGAAGAAAAATACCTTCGGAAAGGTATTTAAAGAGGAACTTTTTCTCTCCCTTCTTGAATGTGCTTAGATGACTCCCTCGCAAGCACACGTTGTTGCCGCCAACTTTCGATCGACCAACTCGGCTCATCTTGTGATCATGGTTATGGTAATATGTGTCTTCAACACGTACACGTGCGTTCTAACTTTTTAGAGAAAATACAAAAAAAAATCTTTGAAACTAAAACTGAAATGATAATTTTTAAAACATATTTATAGGCAAAATAAATTTTTAAATCGGTCAAATTAATTGTTGAAATTATCCGTCTGATTGCTGGAAATCCAAAAATTAATATGTTGTATTTAACAGTTGTCCTACATATTAAATCTAATTTTGACTTTCATATAATGAACCTAGATGATTTTTGGGGTTAGGCTCTAATGTTTATTACAGCAGACAAATTATAATTTTTGAAGTTTGATTTCAGTAATTTGTTTGCTGATCTAATAGTTGTCTCAACAGTTATATTTATGAATGAATCTGGATAGGTTTGAGACCAAGTTCATCCAGCTACGACAGAATATTTTACATCATTTAATTATCGGAATTAAATCAATGATTTATTACTGATTTAATTTTTATGTTTTTACCCTTGTGTAAGCCTATAAATAGAGAGGTTTTTCTCTCATATCATCACTCAACAATCATCTTTTCTTCTTTCTCTTAAACTCTCTAAAGAGTTTTCTTTCTTTTTCTGGTAAGAATATCAATTCCACCATTGTCCACTCTGAAAAATCGAGTGTACGAATTTTTTCAGAGAGTCATGCTAACCTCGGGGGGATGACCGCCTATAGCAGTGATTACACACATTGAGGCGAAATTGGTTTTTTAAGGTAATGGTTTATACCACGACAAGATTGTTCGATTTACTGTTTATTTATTTTATTAATTTCTAGTCAGTGTTAACGATTTCATTTTATAGTTTCTATTTCCGAACAACTCCATGCCAAAATCTGATATAGGACCAGATAAAAGAAACTCTAATATCACTATATGAATTTTTAGAACTCCATTGCTAGGATAAAAAATTAAACTAATGATTCCAAGCTGAACTTGATTGAATTAATCGAGAACTAAAGATTCCATAACGTCTACAAACCAAATTCCACCAGCTAGGAAAAAACGTGAGCTAATGAGGCTCCAATACAAACCAAACGTGAGCTAATTGATGCGATGTTGCAATTGAAGGTTGGTGACAACTCTTTCAAGATCATGGTGCACGAGATAGAGCCTTCATTCAAACCAAACTCTTGGGCTCCTGAAGAAGACGAATCTCATTAGATCTCGTTTCTCCAATTGTGGTTTTGATTTAGTTTAAATGATTACAGGTGTTGCTTTTCCTTTGTATTATGTTCTTTTGCGTTGTTTTTAATCCAATTGTTGGAGGTGTAATTAGAATTAAGGTGATTTGACTGTGGCTTAGGATGAGGATATATGAGTTTAAGATGTTTGTTGTAATGGTGCAGATCACCATAGGAGGATTTTTCGTGTTGTCTTTTGTATTGGATATTATTATTAATAAACTATGAGGTACTTTTTTCTTCCTTTCAATGTTCGTTAACATACTTGTCAATATGCCTAAGTGTCTAGCCATTGTGCACAACAATAGTAAGAATTATATTAAAGGTTGAAAAACAAACAACGAGACTAAATGTCTCTTTGAAGTCATAGCCAGGAACTTGTGAAAACCTTTTGCAACTAACCGTGCTTTGTATCGCAGCACAGAACCATCTGACTTGCGTTTTATTTTGTACAACCATTTGCAGCCAACTGGGGTTCTACCTTCTGGAATCTTAACAATAGTCCAAGTGCCATTTTTGAGCAGTGCATCATATTCATCTTAAGTTGCTTGTTTCTAATGTGCCACCTGAAAAGCTTCATGAATTGAGCCAGGAACATCTTCAGTACATTCAGTAGTACATGCCTTGGGTTTAAAGATACCACACCGACTACGCGTTATCATATGATGAACTCATTGTGGAGCAGGAGGAATATCACTTGAAGAAGACATAGTAGCTTCAGGAGCTGAATTAAATACGGGCAAAACGGTGTTATCATGATTATGAGCTGAACTAGAGGCATCATTTCCAGTCCTGGATGAGAACTCAGGCTGTTGGGGTGTATGAGTATTACTGTCATTGATGTTGTTTTCAGATATTAGTGAAGGTTCAGGTTGTTGGTGTGTTCGAGAGTCACTATTATTTGAGGACTCCAAGGACATTTTTGTTTCAGCATTATTCGTTGCAACATTTGATGTTGATGCATGTGCTGGTTCAGATGTGGACTGAAACACTGGTTGTCTAGGATTTGCAACTAAGCTCAGGGAAGGTGATAGAGCTCCATTTGAGACATGTTCCTCACTGCAGTTAGTACATGAAAATGGAAACACATGTTCATTAAAACTCACATGACGAGAGATAAACACACGGCCATCTGGAGCCAAACACTAGTATCCTTTATGCTATGGACTGGTACCCAAAAAGACACACACTTGAGAGCGAAATGCAAGCTTGTGATTCTGAAATAATCTTAAATGGGGAAAGCATTGGCAGCCAAAGACTTTCATCATACTATAATCTGGTGTCTTTTGCATTAGTTTTTCGAAAGGTGATACCCCTTGAAGAGTTTTAGTGGGTAACCTATTAATCAAGTGGACAACAGCTACAACCGCGTAAGACCAGTATTTTATTGGCATAGCAGCTTGAGCCAATAACACCAGGGAAAGCTCGATCACATGGCGGTGCTTTCTTTCAACTACACCGTTTTGTTCAGAAGTATGTGGACAGCTTATCCTATGAATAATGCCACACTTAGTCAAAAAGGAAGATAAACTGCGAAATTCACCCCCCCCCAATCTCTTTGAACCGCCTTAATTGAGCAACCAAACTGTTTATTAACAAGTTTTTGAAAAAAGTCAAAGGCTAGAAGAGCTTCATCCTTGGTTTTCAAGAGATACAACCAAGTGTGTCTAGTAAATGCATCAACAAAAGAAACATAAAACCGAAAGCCATTAGAGGAAATATGAGGAGGTCCCCACAAGTCGGTGAATACAAGCTCAAATGTAGAAGAAAACAATGCTTTTGATTCGCCAAACGGAATTTTATGCCTCTTGCCCATGTAGCAAGCAGTACATTCCTTATTTACATCAAACTTAAACTTGACACCAAGTGTAAATGAGAATGTAGCTAGTGTATGAAATGCAGGGTGGCCAAGACGCATGCCAAAGCTCATCAATGGATCCTTTCATGGAAACAGTATGCACCTTAGCAGCAGGATCGTTGGAATTCACTGCAAACGAGTAAAGGCCACCATTCTCTTCTCCTTAAACTAAAACACAACCAATCTTCTCATCCCGAACGCAGCACCGATTAGCATGAAATTCTAGAAACACATCATTGTCCCTAGAAAGCTTCGATACCGAAAGTAAGTTTTTAGTAATTTGAGGTACATGTAATAAATCTTTGAGTAGAAGAGCACGAGAGGAAGAAGGAACAAACGACTGACCAACCATATTGACACCAAGATGCATTTCATTGCCAAAAATTTTACCTAGGGCCATGGAACTCAGATGGGTTCATGATATTTGATGCTTCAGAGGTGACATGGTGTTTGCCCAGAATCACCACCCACCTATCAGAATTACTACCAGCATTAACAGTGTTGACTTGGGGCAGACTCGAGGAAGTTGATCGATTTTTAGCATAACATTCACACATATTGGAGGAGGAGGCTTGTGAATCACTCCTATAAGAAACACGATTATCATAGGAAGCCCGATTATCGTAAGAAGCATGATTATCATTGGAAGCACGATTATCGTTTGTGACACAGGAGAATTCTTTGTCAAACATGTGCCAACAACGATCTACTAGTGCCCGTTTTGCCACACAATTGGCATTGTACTCGTGGTCTATCTCTGCCTGCCATTAGATGCTCGAGATCCAGTAGAGGAGTTGAATCGTTGATCCACACGATCATTGAAGAAGGTGAGTCACACCCTTCACCCTGAGCAATATGGGCACTCATGGGCAGTACGTCATTTTGTCATCAAAACCTGTAAGTTGCATTTCAGCATCAAGTAACATGGTGTGAATTTTATCAAGAGTTAGAGTTTCTCTCATTGTAGTTATAATAGCCACAAAGGATGATATTCACGAGGGAGGCCATTTAGAGTGCTGGCAATGCGTTCGACAGAAGATATGGGCTACCACCTGATTCCAAGGCATCGCAGACCTCTTTAACACGCGTAAGATACACCCTCATAGTGTCACCTCCCTTTTTTAGTGACTGTAGTTTGTAGTGCAGGCTCATCACAGCCTTCATTGATCGAGCAGAGAATCACAGTACTGTGTTCCAGACTGCTGATCAGACTCGGCTCCAACAAATTGGGGAAGAAGCGAAGAACTTATGGTAGAAAGGAGCCAAGAAGCCAGTGCACTATCTTGTGCAACAAATTCCTCGTACTCTTCATTAATTTGAACATCACCATTATCATCAACCACCGTTTCTGGTGGCGTTGAAACTGCACCAGTTAGCAGACGCTCTAGTCGATGGTTGCGGACTGTTAACAATACATGTTGTTTCCATAGTAGGAAATTCATTTCGTCAAGCATCACGTTGACCTTCTTATGGGAGAAGGTCTTTGATCTTTGCACCGGAAGCTCCATAACCACACTCTATGCAACATAAGCAAACTGATATAGGCCAGGAACACCAACGATTGATACCATATTGGATTACTCAAACAAGAAGCAACAAGAAACATTGTAGTTTATTAATATGCCAAGAACTGATTACAATCTGCACAATTGCCATGTATATATAGCATGTGTGAGGTTACACTCTTAACTAAAGTTTGTTAAACCTAACAGCCTCAGCCTAACAGACTCTAACTTAATCTTTAACAGTCATTTCCAGCTCAGCAGCCTAGCACCAGTAACTGCTCACCCACGTGACACATTCTTTAGTTCTAATATACATTAAAAATTAAATAATATAGTGATAATATTTTGTTTTATCAACACGTTGAAATTTGTCCCACCAAGCACATGGTTTTACAATTATGAGCCACCCTGGATAACACATATCCTATCACATCTCTTTATTTTAATAAAAATAATTTTAGATTGGGAAGTCCCTTTACCATTCATTTTCTAATTTAAGATTTTTATTTTAATAATAACAATAATAACAATAATAATAATAATACTATATACACGAATTATTTTATCAAGGATGCAAATTTTTTTTTAAAATTTGTATTAAAAACTTGTAGTATAAAATTTTAAAAATATTAAAATTAAATTATAAAATTATAAAAACATACTTAAATGTTATGATAATTAAAAAAATTAAATTACGTTCGTCACTACTTCGATCTATCCTATATATAATGAAAAAGTATAATACATTTAGGTTTTAGCTTATCATTTCATTGTCCTAAAGATCTTATCAAAATGGAATAAACATCACATGTGCCGTGACTTCTTACCTGTATACCAATATCCAATTGTTTCTTAATGAAAAAGTAAATAAATAAATAAATAAATAAAAGGCAATAGCGAACCGGGCATTAATTTTAGGGCTGGATTACTTATTTGCATGACATTAATGTATTTTCCTATATTAAGATTATATAAAATAATTATATTAAGAATAAATTTATTATATAATCTAATTAAATCATTATATTAAAATTATACAATTTTTTTGTAAATTTATATTTTAATAATGCATATTTTAAAACTAACATATAGATGATAATAGAGTGAGACGAGGTGGATATTGTCATCTCTACCAGCTTTTCACATTTAGTATACTCCGATGCATTCATCCTACTGCGTTATGAACATATAATTTTAAAAATTATTATAACTTTATAAATATTGAATATATATTTATGCACAGACATATGATTTTATGTTAGAGGTGAACTCATAAAATTTTATATTAATTATTTTGAGTAATTGCAACTTATTAAAAATAAATAAAATATATAGTTATATTTAAAAAAATAAATATTTCAACAAAACTGAAACACCACCTAAATTCTCTAAACATTATATATATATATATTAAAAATTTTTAAAACATATTTTTTACATTTTTCCCTCTTTCAATAATTATATATTTGATATAATAAAATAATTTATATAAAGACAAAATAAACAATTATCACAGTTACTTAATATCTATTTTTCTAAAAGTAAACCTACTTCAAATAAATTCAAATTTCATCAATCGAATTCAAATTTATCAAAATATAATATAATATAATTAATTTTTAAATCATATTATCACACAGTATTTTCCTCTTGTGGTTAAAATATAGTCACAAGATTCATGATCCTAAATGACGGATACAAAATAAATTAGCACCATGTGCCCACATGCAAAAACATGAGAGTGTACATATATCACAAGAGTCATGATCCTAAATGACGGATATTAAAAACGACCGGTTCTTACAAATTTTATGATTTTAAAATTTTTAACATATTTTTTTAAAAAAATTATATTCTAACATAAAATATTTTTTTGTCTCTAATAATAAAATTTATAATGGACAGATTATATTATATTAATTAAATCTAGATTATAATTTATATTATTTAAATATTTTTATAAATTAAAAAATAAAGATTTAAGTATATTGAATTATATTCCTCATATTAACGAACTTATACTTTTGTAATTTAATAATTACAATATATGTATAGATGTCTTTTCACTTGATAGACCCATGTGATTTGTTTACGACTTCTCACATGATCAATCATAGGACACCGACTCATTTTTATATGAACATTGTATTTATACCGTATTTATATATAATTATGAATAATTGCGTATAAAAGTATTTAAAATTTATATTAAATAATAATAATTACATTATAAAAATTATATATTTTAGCTATACCTTTTAATACTGAAATAAAAGGGTCTATCTTCTATTTATACGGAACGTGATGGAGAATAAAGGGACAAACTCCACTTGCTTTGATTTATTTTATTAGGATTGTCAAGTGGCAAAAGCAATAAAAAATAGTTTGGATTTTCCTTTTTTTCTAATTTTATATTTTTAGAAATAATTAATTTCTTTATTAGTTTGAATTATTATAAGATATATTTATTTTAAAAAAATTATTATTGATAATATATATACACCTTGCAGACGAAGTTATTTAAATTCAATACCTCTAAAAAGAATAACATTCATTTTAGCCAATTAACTATTTGATGAGTTTGAAAATAATTAATGAAATTGATGGGAATTTAGGCAAGGAGATATTTAAAAAAAAATCTTCTTCCAAATTTAGATTAATTAACGATAGAATTAGCTCAATAAGTACTGCATGGAACCAAAAATCATGTCTACTATGGTACTTGGTTTATGTTTTATTTTTCCTTCTAATATGTATATATTTCTTATTTATTTTGATAAAAAGTTAATTTCCATATTAATAATATATTTATTTATTGTAGCTATTGTTTTTCCTATTCAGTTAGACTCGCTCGATGTGACACTATTTTTGTTTAATTTAATTTAATTTAAAATTACTTATCTTAATTTTTGGGGATCAAACTACGAATTTTTCAAATTTCCGGGTTAGTTTCCTAATTTTCAGGTAGTTCAGGGATTTAACCTGAAAATTCCTCTGGTACCTCAACGAAAACCGATGTCGTATAATATTGCAATCCCTAAATACTTATATTTAAAAATTATTTCAGTTATAACCTGAATTTGTTATGGTTTAGGTTCAAGTTCTGCTATAAAGCATAATGAGACTGGTGTTCAATAGACCTCTCGGACTAATTTTTTTAGGTGTGTTCCTTATATCCTACATATTAATTTAAATATCTATTTTAAATTCTCATGTGCACATGATTATGTTATCTTATTTAAAATGTGACTATTTGATCTAATTTAACTACTAAATAATTTATTTGATTCGAAAGTTTGATTCTATTTTACTAATTTCATGAATTCATGGTTTATGTTTTACCGATTTAAATTTATATTTGTCTAATACATAATCTCTGGTTTATTATATTTACTGAAAAATAGTAATGCCTGATTTATGAATATTGGTTTACTAGAACTGCCTAAAACTATTTTACTGGGGTACTTTCTGGGATGTAATATGGAGTTTTGCAGGTTTAGCTCCGATCAAGCTGGTAATTCTTTATGGACCTAAGGCGACCCTTAGGTGAGCTCTTGGGCCAATGGGCCTAGTAGTAAGACCTTATGGATCTTAAGGCACTCTCTTAGGATGGCTCATCTGCTTTGTGCATTGGGTAATTCTTTATGGACCTGAGGCACACACCTTAGGTGGCTCATACGCTTCAGCTAGGGTAAGTTCTTAAGGACCCAATGTGCTCCCTTAGGTTGGCTCCTAGGTCCAATGGGCCTAGGGTAAGTCCTTATGGATGCAGTTCTGAGGAGCTGCATATGATGTACAGTTGGAGTGTAGTTAAATAGTTTTTTTTGAAAACATTATTGTTATTTTCAAACTTTAATACTGAATCAATTTTAAATTACTCGTATGTTTTACTTTACACTTATTGGAACACACTGAGCTCCTTAGCTCACCCTCCTAACTTTGTCTTTTCAAATACTTTTGGTTAGGCACCCCAGACATGGCACTTAGAGGATCGACACATTTAGTACCGTATTTTGTTGTAATGTTTTCATCTTCTAAACTGTCTTTACTTTGGGTGACATATGTCTATATTTTGATACACTCGTTTTATAACGTCTTTTGATTTACTCCTGATGTATGGATTATATCCGATACTTGATATTACTTTATTTGATGTTATCTGTTATTTCGTTTTACTCATGGACTTTTGTGTTTTATTTTACTGATTTGACTTTATTATTATGATTTAATGTTACATTTTGAAAACATTTTGAGATTATTAATGTAATCCACTATATCTAGTCATAACTCATAGGTTGGGTCTTGGGGTTACATTTGGTTAGTATCAAATCTTTTGGTTTTTAAAACCTCATACTGTGGATGAGTCCTAAATAAAACTATTATTTTTAAATGTTTTTCAAAATTTTCTACAAAGGTCGTGTCACCAAATTTTTATAAGTTTTATTGTGTACAATACTCCAATGGAAAAACTGATGTTAAGTTGTTAACTTTGTGTAGTGAGCCCTAATATCTATATATATAAGTTCTAGACGATGTCTTCGACCATTTAGTAGATAAGGTCAAGCTGTTAGATTTTTTTATCCAATTGTAGACCCGTCGCTTCTAGTGTATCCTTATACCCCTATAGGTTCTTTAGTTTCAAGAGATATACCCTATGTCCCTGTATAGATTGATGCCACTAGTGAAAGGAGCGTCAGTTGCTAGGATTGAGTTTGCAGGAGTTGTGTTGGATGAGACGTTATTCAGATAATTTCTTTAGTTGATTTAGGGTGTAAACCCATCGAGGAGATATTTGAGAGTTGTTTCGATGTTGGTTAAGAATGCTCATACCTGGTGGGAGTCTGCTGTGAGTAGCGTTCCTACCGACAGTATAACATGGGATTTCTTCAAGGAACTTTTTAGGAATAGTTTCCTTAGAGAGTGATATTTAGCTAAAAGACGGCAATAATTTTAGGATTTGGTTCAGGGAGATATGATAGTTTCCGAGTAAGAGATGGAATTCCTGAAATTGTTAAGTATGGCTCTATTCTGCTACCTAATGAGAGGGATAAATGCCTCAAGTTTACTCGATGACTCAGATATGAGTTGTGTAGACAGGTGATGACCCATCAAGATGAGATATTTGATGTTCTGGTAGAGAGATCAAAAGATGTTGAGGAGGTTGAGGCCATGTCTCTTGTTCGATACCGAGTAGATTGAGATCAATCTAGGAGGTATTCTAGCATGATTAAATCTTTTGCACGTCTTGGGAAGAGGACTCGTACTATTGCTCCTTAGAGGAGTAATACTGGTTCTAGGTCTGCAGTACTTCTACCCCCGGTAGTTAGTCGAGGTGATTCTTTGGGTTTCTATCCTTGTTGTGAGTATTGTACTAATCGTCATGAGGAGAGTGCAAAAAAATATGGGTACCTGTTATCAATATGAATCAAGTGAGAATTTCATTAGAATTTGTCTCAATCCACCCTATGTTGACCATGCATCCACTTAGAATCTTGTATGTTGAAAGGTTTCTATTCAGACTCCATTAGAAGTTGTTGCCATGGGAGAGCTTTTGGATTTGCTACCAGCACTAACACTAGAGCTCATTCAAAGCAGAGTACATGGCCAGTTGTATATGAGGCTAGGCAGCCAGCTCTAGTGTATGCTACCAGACGACGAGATGACAGAGACAAGCCAAAGGTTATCGTAGGTACTTTTATTATTTATTATGTTTCATACTTTGCATTGTTAGACAATGATTCCACCCACTCTTACGTTTTTAGAATTGTATCCTGAGACCTTTATATTTCTATTGAGGACACTAAAAGTGCAGTTAATTTTATGAGCTAGTAGGTTAGTCAATAGTTGCGAATAAAATTTTCCGATGCTATCCTCTAGAGGTTCATGGGGAATTTTTTTTGGTTGATCTTATAAAACTTCCTTTGGAAGAGTTCGATTTGATTTTGGGTATGTATTGGCTAAATGAGCATCGAGTCAATTTGGATTGTGAATACAAAAAAGCTACTATAAAGATTTATAATGATCGAACTGTGGTACTAATTGGTGAGAATCGAGGTTATATCTCGAATATAGTATGAGCTTTGGTTGTTGACCGGATGATCTGAAAGGGATATGAGACTCCCATTTCATATATTTTGAATACTAGAGGCTCTTTATCCAAGATTGAGGAAATATACATCTTCAGTGAGTTTCCTGATGTCTTCCCTGAGGAGTTGTCAGGGTTACCTCCGGATAGAGATGTAGAGCTTCAAATTGAGACTTATATGGGTTCTGCACCTACTTCCATGGCATTGTATCGTATGGCTCCAAAGGAACTTAAGGAGTTGAAGGTTCAATTTCAAGAGTTGATTGATTAAGGTTTTATTAGACACAATACTTCATCGTTGGGAGCTCTGATTAGGGGTACTTATCGAGTGAGTCGATCTTGAATTATGTAGTGCTCGAATCGTGCTCGTTAAAAAATTTTGTTGCTCGACTTGACTCGTTGCTCGTTAAGCTCGTTAAAATTTTGCTAGACTTGTGTTCTTTAAGAAAATTTGTTGCTCGAATCATTACTCATTAAGCTCATTAAAATTTTTCTAGACTCGTGCTCATTAAGCTCACCTAAACTTTATTTTTTAAAAACTATAAGTAAAATCTACTAATATTATATAGGACTTAATACAAACATAAATTAATAAATTTAACCAAAAAATATCAAAAGAGTGTATCAAAGTCTAAACATCAAAATAACAATCCATAAATACATTAAAATAATAACTAAGGTTAGATTTTTGGGTTTAGTAAAATAATAATAATTAATTGATAGTTTAGTATTTTTTAATTATTTATTAAAAATAATATATTAGTAATTTATCATATTTTTTAGTATTTATTAGTAAATTAGTAATTTGTTTAATATAAACTAAAAAGTTATATAAAAATAAGTGAGTTCCTCACAAACTTATTGAGTCGAGTTGGACTTTACTCGATTTAGCTCGTTAAGGTCTCGAGTCAAGCTTGAGTTTGAGTCGAGTCAACCCGAGTCGAGCATTTATTGAGTTTTAACCTAGTCGAGTACGATTTACTTACGAGTTGCTCAAGTCATTAAGCACCCCTAGCTTTGGTTCTATTCGTGAAAAAGAATGATGGATCACTTAGACTGTGTATTGACTACCGAAAATTGAAACAACTTGACAGTCATGAACAAATCCACTACCTCGGATCAATGACCTTTTGACCAGTTGAGAGGATCCATTGTATTCTCAAAGATTGATCTTCGGTTCGTGTATTATTAGTTTTTGGATATATGTACCCGATATGGGTATTACAGTTTCTGGTGATGCTTTTTAGGTTAACCAATTCTCCAATACTTTTATAGATCTCATGAAAATGTGACACGATCCTTCTTAGACCAGCTTGTAGTTGTGTTTATTTATGATATTCTAGTTTATTCCAGAACTGAGGCAGAACATGATGGGCACTTGAGGATTGTTTTGTATACTGTGAAAGAGCATCGTTTGTATGTCAAGTTAAGCAAATATGAATTTTGGCTTCAAGATGTGACATTTCTCGGGTATATTGTATCTGCTAGAGGTATTCAGGTTGATCCAAGCAAGATCAAGACCATCGTCAGTTGCAAACGACCTAAGAATACCCTTGAGATTCGTAGTTTCACTAGGTACTATAGGCGTGTTGTCGAGGGTTTTTCCATCATTGTTATCCTTTGACAAAAATGCTCAGGAAGGATGTTTATTTCATTTAGGGTGATGTACAACAAGAGAGCTTTGAGAAATTGAAGCCAAATTTGACTCAAGCTCTAGTTCTAATTCAACCTGAGCCTGGGAAGAATTTTACAATTTATAGTGATGCTTCACACTCTAAACTTGGCTATATACTGATGCAAGAGGGGAGGGGAGTCACTTATGCATCTCGTCAGCTATGTTCGCATGAGTGTAATTACTCGACACAAGATCT
The DNA here is from genome assembly GCF_006381635.1 of Hibiscus syriacus. NCBI lineage: Eukaryota > Viridiplantae > Streptophyta > Magnoliopsida > Malvales > Malvaceae > Hibiscus > Hibiscus syriacus. The sequence goes on along the minus strand of NW_024063145.1, from coordinate 5,370 downwards.
AGAGTTAACAGTTTTGATCTTTGCCTTGAAGATCCGGAGACACTATCTCTATAGAGATAAGTGTTATATATTTACCGATCACAAGAGTTTGAAGTATCTTCTTACTCATAATAAACTTAATCTAAGGCAGTGTTGTTGGCTTGAGCTTCTGAAGGTTTAATATTGTGAGATTGATTATCATCCGGGTAAAGCTAATGTTGTTGTTGATGCTTTGAGTTGTAAGGAAATATTTGATTTAAGGTTTCTATTTTGTAGGGTGAAGTTATATGATAATGACATTATGTTAGCACAATTACAGGTTAAGCCTATATTGGCTGAGGAAACCAAGGCCAAATAGATTTTAAATAGATCTTTGCTTTCCATTATTGAGCAAGTTGAGTAGGGATCTACCTCTGACTATGCTTTTGACCAGGATGTAATTTTGTGCTTCAAAGATCGTTATTGTGTGCCTGATTATGCAGAGTTAAGAAAGGTTATTCTTCGTGAGGCTCACAGTAGCCCTTATGTTATGCACCTAGGAGGAGTTAAGATGTATCGTAATCTAAGAGAGATATATTGGTGGGTTTGCATAAAGAAAGATATATATAATTATATGGCTAGGTGTCTATCTTGTTAGTAAGTTAAGGCAAAGCATCAGGATCCGTCTGGTTTATTACAACCTACCAAGATTCCTGAATGGAAGTGAAAGTGCATTACTATGGACTTTGTTACTAGATTGCCTATGACTCTTTCGACAAAGGATTCTATATGGGTGATTGTTGATAAACTCACCAAGTCAGCTCACTTTATTCTTGTTCGAGTTAATTAATCTCTGGACAAGCTGGCTAGATTGTATATCTCAAATATTTTCATATTGCATGGGGTTCCTATATATATCATGTTTGTAGAGATTTGAGATTTACTTCAGGTTCTGGAAGGCTCTACATGAGGCTCTGGGTACTAATCTAAATTTCAATGTAGCTTTTCATTATCAGATTGATGGTCAGTCCGATAGAGTAATTCAGTTTAAGATGACATGTTACGAGGTTTTATGATTAACTTCTGTAGTAGTTGGGATGACTTCTTGCCTTTAGCAGAGTTTGCTCATAATAATAGTTATCAGGCCAACATTTGTATGGCATCATACCAATCTCTGTATGGGCGTAGATGTCGCAATCCTAACTGTTGGACTGAGTTACGTGATAAGAAAACTTTAGGTCCAGAGTTAGTCTGTGAGACTGAGGATACTGTTAGATTGATCAGTGATCACCTCATAAAGGCTTTTGACAGACAGAAGTATTATGTAGATCATAGGAGAAAAAGTATTGTTTGAGGTTGGGGATCAGGTTTTTATAAAAGTATCTTCATGGAAGAGAGTGTTGAAATTTGAATGTAAGGGTAAAATGTGTTTGAGATTTATTGGACTGTATTGTATTCTGAAGAGAGTTTGACATGTTGCTTACCATCTTGAGCTACCTCTCCATTTTATTTGTATTCATGACTTCAATGTATCCATGTTGAGGCTATCGGCCGGATCCGAGTCACATTATCGAGGCTGAGGAAGTAAAATTAAGACTAGATCTATCATTTGATGATGAACCTGTTCAAATTTTGGATCGAGATGAGAGAGTTCTTTGGAATAGGCATATCCCGATAATAAAGGTTTAATGGAGTAACTATGGTCCTGCAGAAGCTACTTGGGAGACAGAAGAATCAATGAAGGAACATTTTGCTTTAGGTGAATTTTGAGGACGAAATTTTCTTTTAGGTGGGAGAGTTGTCACACCCCTATTTTTGTTTAATTTAATTTAAAATTATATATCTTAATTTTTGGAGACCAAACTATGATTTTCTAAAATTTTAAGGGTCAATTTCCTAATTTCCAGACAATTCATGGACTTTACCAGAATGTACCCAACATTTTCAGACAAAGAAAATAAAAAAAATATGAAAACATGTGGCTATAGTGATTTGTAAGGGTGTGCAAATTTGGATATTGGATCCGATCCGAAAATTTAGATATCTAAAAATTTTGGAAAACCATATATTTGAATTTTTAGATCGAATACCTGAATTTGAATTTAAAAGTTAATTTGACAAAAAAATAACTTTAAATTTTATGATTTAATATAACTTATTCGATACTTGTACTATATTTTTATATATATATTTAATTACTCACACACAATAAATAATTAAATATCTTAATTTTTTTAGGTTAGAGCTTTAATGAGTAAGTTGTTTACACATCTATTAGTCTAAAGGGTATCTAAAATCTAAGAGCTCAATTTTCTCATATTTTCAGATAATTCAAAATTGAAATTTATCTAATCAATATCCTACCCGACTATTCAAAAAATATTCAGATATCTTATCCCAATTATCCAAAAATTAAAAAACGGATTAGATATCTGAATTTTGGGATCAGATCAACGGATCGAATTGGATCTTTTTGTACACCCCTAGTGGTTTAAACCTGAGACCCAAGGAAAGTCTAGCCATGCCTTAGCCATCAGTAGGGGTGTTCACTATTCAGTTTTAATCAAATTAACAGACTGAATTGAATTAGTTCAGTTAATTCAGTCAGCCACCGAATTAGTTCGATCAGGGAATGATTAATACTTTTTCAATGTTCGGTTAATGATTAAGTCGATTTAAAATTGATTAATTAACTGAATTAACATAATTAACTGAAGCTATTAAATATTATATATATTATGAAGATATTTTAAGCTCAAACCCATTAAAAATTTAATACCCGGTTATTTTTTTATCACACTAGACTCATTAAATTATCAATACCTAATTAAATTTTAACTCAAATAAAAATATAAATCTATTATATTTAAATTTATCTATGTATAAAAAATATTAAAAAATTAGTTAATTTTGTTAACCGACGGAGTAACCAAACTTTGTTCGATTATGTTAATATTTCAAAAAAAAGTTTGGTTCGATTAACGGTAAAAGAAAAAGTTCAATTAATTCGGATAATGGTAATTCGATTTGATCGGTAGTCGAATTAATCGTTTGAACACCGCTAGCCATCAGGCTAGGCCACTGTTGCTAAAAAGGTATGCTGAAAATATCTCTTAAGCCTAGTTGGTATTTTAAATCCCTAAAAAAATTCCCACCAATCATAATCGAGCTAAAACCTAAAAAATCAAAATCCCTAAATTCTAAAATCCTTTGTCTCCCTATTTATGATCCACTGTCACTGTTCGACAGACGTGACCATCACCGCCCCTATCAAAGTGACCAACGACCTCCCGTAATAAAAACCCCTCTAGCACCTCACCAAAAATTGGCATCGTTTATCATGGAAGAAGACTCGAAGCTTCGTCGGGAACTAACTGTTCATCATTTTTTTTTTGTCATTTTTTGGTTGAATTTGTTGATCGTTTGTCGCATTGCCTGTTCCATCTTCTTCCTCGTCTCGTTCCGAGCAAAGCCAACCAACAGTATTCCCCCATCGTCGTGTTTTCTCCATCCACCATGGGTAAGCTTTTCTTCGTAGTTTTTGGCTTAATTCTGAGTTGTTTTGAGTTGATTATGGTGAGAAATCATAGTTGGTGCAATCGGTCGCCTTCCCAATGCGTGTTCTCTGTCACACGCAACGCCACACATCGCACGGGCATGTAGGCTTCTCGGTCAACCTGAACTTTCTAAAAATCAAGTCAACTCAAATTAATCCTAGTCAACTCGAATCAGTCTGAGTAAATCTGAATCGATCTAGACCATTGACATGACTGTTGACTTTGATTTTAACTAGGTTGACTTTTACTTCGAGCAAAAGTTGACTTTTTTTAAAAGTCATAATTTATGTTTTTCGAGGTTATAAGTCTTCTTTTATGGTTCATTTTGCCAAATTCGAACCTGAAATCTTCCGAATAAAATGTTAAACCTCGAGCATGCATATATATTTAATTATTTTTTTAAGTGAATTTAAATTAAGGTCAATGAATGATTTATTATGTTCATTATTAAATGTACCCGAGATTCTGCTGACCGTTCGCCAACTTCACCTAGCTTTTCCAGATCTGTTCAACTGCACGAGCCACGTATAATTTTGTAATCCTTATAAATACTTAGATTTAAAATTTACTTTAGTAGTAACATGAATTAGTTATGGTTTAGGTTCAAATGTTGGTGTAGAGAGTAATGAGGTCGGTGCTCAATATACCTCCCAGACTGATTTTTTTAGGAGTGTTCTTTATGTGCTACATACTAATTTAAATATTTATTTTAAATTCTTATGTGCACATGATTGTGTTATCTTATTTGAAATGTGTCTGTCTGATCTGAATTGACTATTGAATAATTTATCTAATTTGAAAGCCTGATTTTGTTTTACTAATTTCATGAATTCATGGTTTTTGTTTTACTAATTTTAAATTTATGTTTTGTCCAATAAATGTTCTTTAGTTTTCAATATTTATTGAAAAAACTATGACTGATTTATGAATACTAGTTTTACTAGAACTGCTTGAAACTATTTATTGTGGTACTTTTTTAGATGTGATATGGAGTTTTGCAGGTTCAACTTCGATCAAGCTGGAAATTCCTTATAGGTCTAAGGTAGCCCTTGGGTAGGCTCTTGGATCTCAATGGGCCTAGTGGTAAGACCTTATAGATCCTAAGGTACTCCCTTAGGATGACTCCTCTGCTTTGTGCATTGGGTAAGTCCTTATGAACCTAAGGCACACCTCTCAAGGGTAGTCCTTATGGACTCAAGGTTCTCCCTTAAATTGGCTCTTAGATCCAATGGGCCTAAGGTAAGTCCTCATGGATGCAATTCTGGGTAATTGTATATAGTGTACGGTTAGAGGGTAGCTACATGATTTTTTTTGAAAACCTTACTGTTACTTTCATACTTTAATATTGAATTAGTTTTAAACTTACTTGTATGTTTTACTTTGTATTTTTTGGAACACACTGAGATCCTTAGCTCACTCCCCCAACTTTCCATTTTACTTTTGGTTAGACACCCCGTACTATGCACTTGGAGGATCGACATATTCAATATCATATTTTATTGTAATATTTCCATCTTCCAAGCTGTCTTTATTTTAGCCGACATGTGTTTATATTTGATACACTGGTTTATTGACGTCTTTTGGTTTACTCCTAGTATGGATTATATTCGATACTAGATACTATATTTGATGTTATCCGTTATTTCGTTTTACTCATGGACTTTTATGTTTTATATTACTGGATTTGAATTCATTATTATTATTATTTAAAAATGTTTTGGGAAATTTAATGTTCCGTTTTGAAAATATTTTGAGATTATTAATATAATCATTAGATCTAATCGTAATGTATGTGTTAGGTTTAGAGGGTTACACTTGACTAAAGTTATTCGTTCTAACATCGGAAGTCCTAGTT